>NW_022681474.1:0-1200000 GCF_009764315.1 Trachypithecus francoisi | reverse complement strand
AGCCCCAAAATAGACCCACACAAATATAGTTAACTGATTTGACAGAGGAACAAAAGCAACTCAGTGGAGAAAGCATAGTCTTCGACAGATGGTACTGGAACAACTGCCAAAAACAAAAAAGAATCTAGACATAGACCTCACACCCTTCACAAAAATTAATTCAAAATGGATCATAGACCTAAGTGTAAAATGTGTTACTGTACAACTTTTACAAGATCACATAGGAGAAAACCTAAGTGACCTTGGGTATGGTGATGATGTTTAAATACAACACCAAAGCAAGATCCATGACAGAAATAATTGATACGCCGAGCTTCATTAAAATCAAAAACTTCTGTTCTATGTAAGACACTGCCAAGAGGATAAGACAGGCCACAGACTGGGAGACAATATTTGGAAAAGATACACCCGATAGAGGACTGTTATGTAAAATATACCAAGAACTCTGAAAATCTCAACAAAAAGGAGCAAACAAGCCAATTAAAAAATGGGCCAAGAATCTGCAGAGACACTGCATCAAAGAAGATGTGTGGATGGCAGATCGGCATGTGCAAAGAAGCTTCCCATTGTGTGTCATCAGAAATGCAAGTTAAGACAAGGAGATTCACCACATAAAAAATCCAAAACACTCACCACCAAACGCTGCTGAGGATGTGGAGCAACAGGAACGCTCATTAATTGCTGGGAATATAAAATGGTACATCCACTTTGGAAGACAGTTTAACAGTTTCTTACAAAATAAATCACACTCTCATCTTACAATCCAGGAATCACACTCCTTGGTGTTTACCCAAAGGAAATGAAAAGTTACGTCTACACCAAAACCTGCACATAGAGATAGCAGCTTTTTTCATAATTGCCAAAACTTGGAAGCACCCAAGATGTCCTTCAGCAGGTGACTGGATAAACTGGAACATCCAGACAGTGGAACACTGCTTAGCACTGGCAGGAAACGAGCCATCAGCAATGAGAAGACGCAGGGGAGCTGACACGCCGGCGTGAGACGGCCGTACACAGATGGAGATGGTGAAGGGGTCGTGGTGACCGGGTGGGGGTAGTAGGATATTGAGGGGTGAATCAGCAGAACACAAAGGGTTTTAGGGCAGTAAAACTACTCTCCGTGATGCTGTATTGTTGGATCCATGTGGTGATGCGTCTGTCTAAGCCCCACGGACTGTGCCACCCCACACGTGAGCCCGCATGTCGACTGTGGACTCTGGGTGGTGGAAACTACGTCCATGTGTGTGCATCAGGTGTACCACTCCGGTGTGGGATGAAGGCTGCTCTAAAAAAATCAAGTCCTGGTTTTTTAAAGTCTGCTTGGAAATCTGAAACCTGAGAGCTGGCTCTCGTGTCCCCCATGGTTCTCCTGTGCTCCCCCGCCCTGGTTACACGCAGAGAAGGGGGGCCGTGAGACAAAAGAGAATGACCCAGAAGGACACTGTGGCAGTTGATCTCAAATACCTACCCCAGGCCACGCCTGTCTCTTCATTGACTTTCATGCCACCTTAGGAGGAAGGCACTGCCACCCATTTCACGGGTCAGAAAACAAGACTCCCAGAAGTGCCGTAACTGGCCCCACGGTGACACTGTGAACGGCGGCGCTTTCCCTCCAACCTGGGCATGTCTGAATGCAAAGCCAAGGTCCAAATGCTGCACTGTCTTCTTGGGGACATGAATTGCCACAAATTCACCTTGTGCTTTAATACCTGTCTCGTGTTTTTCTGTGACTAAAAAAAATTCACGTGAAGTTCTTGATGAAGGGTTCAGGTCACCAGCACTGGCTCCTGTCGTGTGCCAACTCCAAGTTACTGCCAAGAGGCAGGGAGGGATGTGCTGTGTCACCCTGCCCAGGAGACAGGGACATGAACACCCGCTAACTTTCCATGACAGGCTCCTGCAGCGCTTGAGCCCAGGGGATGCCCATGGGCTGGTTCCCTTCATTTCAGTCCTGGCTGGGAGAGCCAGAGGAAGGGGTTTTAAAACTCCCAAGAATGAGTTGGGAAGCAGCTGATCCTGCCCTGGAGGAGGTGAACTGTGTGGAGACAGGTGGTGGTGGCCGTCCACAAGCTCCAGCCATCCTTCTCCTCTGTCCCACTGCCTCTCATAGAGAACCAGGTGGGTGGGGGGGGCAGGGGAGAAGGGACCCTCTGAGACAGTCCAGAACAGTGTGGCAGGCATCCGTGCCACCTGATGGCCTCATTTTTAGGAAACAATCTTCATTATAGTTTTTTTCTGAAACTGGACTTCCTGTAGGCTCAGTCCATTTCAAATGACCCTCCCTTTTTCTGCTGTCTACACAGGCCCACTAGCAAAAAAGAAAGGGCTGTGTTCTTTAGACTCAGTAGGGAAGCTATTTGTATAATCCTGGCGAGAGGATCATGCTGGCCCTCCCTGCAGGTGGAGCCTCGGGCTTTGCCAGAAGAGTGTGTCTTTCCTTAGAGCCGGGCCCCAGGCAGGGCCTGAGCAAACCTTGCAGCAGCATGAGACCGGCCCTGGCTCCGTGGCTGTGCAGCCAGCCTGTGTGGAGGCTCCGTGGCCTGTATGGAGGCGCCAGCCTGTGTGGAGGCGGGCACGCACGTGCCTGAGACGGTTGGCATGTTCCAGGCAGACAACCATCTAAGTGCACACTACGCCTCTAGAAGCAGAGTCTCGTTCTGCCGGCTTCTTCCCCGGCCCTCGTGTTCCCTTCAAGGCCTCTGCGCAGTGCCGTGCGTGGCGTGGCGCTAGCGAGGAGTCCTCGGTGACATGGCGTCCGTCAGGAGCACCCCCCACCACCCCGTGCGCCCTGAAGCCTAGCCCATGGGAGAAGGGGATGCCAAATGGGGGAAGTAGGAGGGGCTGGAGTCCAGCCCATGAGCCAGGAGTTTGTGTTTGATTAGAGGGCCAGGATGGACGGGTCAAGGGAGAGAGAGAAGAAAGGCCAGAGGGATGAAAAAGCTGCTGAAAACAAACCAGCCACAGACGTGGCCCTTCCAGGTCAACACGGCCCGTTCTGCACGTAGACTGATCTCCACTCTGCCCAGAAGCCACCAGAATGACAGGAGAGGGAACAAAAACGACCTTCACTCCTCAGGACGAGAAAATGGAGAGGAGCCTGCCCTCTTGTCAGGAGGCTCCCCCTTCCCCATGGTCTTTCCTGTAGTAATAGAGCCTCACGTCTCAGCTGGGCACAGGCTGCCCCACAAATGGCCACGTTTCTCTCCCTCCCTTGCAGCCAGACATGGGCCTGTGGCTCTGTTCCGGCCGGCAGGATGTGAGCAGAGGAGCATGGACGTCCTGAGCTTTGTCCTCTCCCTTCCTGGCTGGAATGCAAACATGATGGCCAGAGCAGGGGCAGCCACCTCAGCCCTCAGGTGGAGGCCGTGGGCCAGGGCTGCAGAGCCAGTGTGCAGTAGTCTGTCTCTGGTGTGGGTGCTGTCCTCTCAGACACACTGCTCCACCTGGTCTCAGTTGCTGTCGTCGGGGGGCTGGTAGGTGAGCCCTGTCCTCACACACGGAGGCCCGGGCGATTTTGCACAAAGGAAGCCCCCAGTGGTGCAACGTGAAGGGCCTGCCGAACAAAATGCCAGCAAAGATGCAAGGTGATGCAGCCCCAGAGCACAGGAAGACAAAACCAACCACAGAGGGACTGGAAGCGGAGGCCGGGGCGCGGTGGCGCAGGCCTGCAATCCCAGCACTTTAGCAGGCTGAGGTGGGTGGATCACCTGGGGTCAGGGGTTTGACACCAGCCTGGCCAACATGGTGAAACCCCGTCTCTACTAAAAATACAAACAATTAGTTGGGCACGTTGGCGCTGCCTGTAATCCCAGCTACTTGGAAGGCAAAGGCAGGAGAATCACTTGAACCTGGGAGGCAGAGGTTGCAGTGAGCTGAGATGGCACCATTGCACTCCAGCCTGTGCAACAAGAGTGAAACTCCGTTTCAAAAAAAAAAAAAAAATTAAGTGGACTCTGTACAGGTCACGATAGGGCCCTGGGTCTGCTTCACTACTCTGCCGAGCCCACTGACTCCTCCAGCCTACCCAGCAGGAGACAGGGCTGCCTCTAGAGAAACTGACCAACCAGGCGCCATGGTGGTGACAGCGGCCACGTATGACCTAAAGAGCCCTGCAGAAGATCAGGTGCACAACTGACCAGGAGGGCCAGCCAGCTCCGTGGTGCTGTCTGAGATATCAACCAACCAAGACAGAAGCCACCTGGGTGTCCCCCAGACAGCCCCGGCCTGCACTGAGCAGCCAGCAGCTCTCCACCAACACCCCAATCTCAGCCTTGCTCCAGGGCCTCAGTCACGAGTGGTTTGCTCAGCTACTGAGGGAAGCCCCAAGGTGAGAGAGAGGCCAAAGCTAGCTGGTTGGGGAGCGAGCTTCAGACGGATGCGGACATTAGGGGACACTTAAAAATGACAAGTCAGAATTAAAATCCCCCCATGGGAACAGACAAATCTGCTGCCATGAAACCCAGCAGGCTGTTTTAGAAAGTGAACACTCAGGCAGGCGTGGTGGCTCAGGCCTGTAATCCCAGCACTTTGGGAGGCTGAGGCGGGCGGATCACAAGGTCAGGAGATCGAGACCATCCTGGCTAACACGGTGAAACCCCGTCTCTACTAAAAATACAAAAAAATTAGCCGGGCGAGGTGGCGGGCGCCTGTAGTCCCAGCTACTCGGGAGGCTGAGGCAGGAGAAAGGCGTGGGCCCGGGAGGCAGAGCTTGCAGTGAGCCGAGATCACGCCACTGCACTCCAGCCTGGGTGACAGAGCGAGACTCCGTCTCAAAAAACAGAAAAAAAAAAAAAAGTGAACACTCAGATAACCCAGAAGAACTCCCAAGGCAAAGTTTAAAATGTGGGAAAATTTTTAAAAATTAAATTAGTCGATGCATAAATCCCCCAGGAAGGGGAGATGGGACACAGAGATGAGACGAGAGGAAAGGAAGTTAGAGGATGACCCAAGCAGAGCAAAGCGTCCGGCAGGTTCCAGCAGGAGAGACGCGAGCAGACGGAGGGAGAGGGTGCAGGAGGGCTCTTCCCGAAGGAACCAGTGTGCTCCCTGCCAGAAGGGCCCACAGCCGGCACCACGGCTCAGCGTCCCCAACCAGAGTAGGACGGACCCCCCGAGACTCCAGGGAGGGCGGGGAGAGAGGCCCACACAGAACCAGGCACTGGGAGGGAGCTGGTCTCGGTGATGGCACTGCCCTCAGCAGGCACAGGGATTCGGTCCTCCGAGTGCAAGGTCAGGGGTCAGCACACAATAAGACGTTTTCAGACATGCAAGGACTCAAAATGCTGCTTCCCATCTAGCGAGTCTTTCTCCAGAAGCCACTGTAGAATTTGTTCTATCAAAACAAGGGAGTAGATGCTGAGAGAGGAAGGTAAGAAATTCCAGAGGAAAGGGAGCTGACCCAGAAGCCCCCGGCCACCGGCTGCTGTGAGAGGGGCCTGTCGGGGGTCTCCCCAGGGAGACCAGGTCAGTCTGAGGACTTGGCCAGTGGAGGAGGATGTTGAGAGAGGTTTTACAGTTGGAGAGGATGTAATGACAGACATAGAAAACAAAGCAAACATTTTTAAAGGAGGCAGTTATGAATCCCACAGGGAATGCAGGTTTCTATGGGAAGCGAATAACGTTATCAATGACTATTTACTGGGTCAGTGACAAGTAATATTGACCGAGTCACAGAGCCAGAAGCCATGAGTGCTGCTGTAGCCCACAGTTGTGATATGGAGGGGGAGGCTGCAGGGGTCTCCAGGGACCTGCTGTGATTATGGCTCTATGGAGGGGGAGGCTGCAGGGGTCTCCGGGGGCCTGCTGTGATTATGGCTTTATGGAGGGGGAGGCGGCTGCAGGGGTCTCCAGGGACCTGCTGTGATTATGGCTCTATGGAGGGGGAGGCTGCAGGGGTCTCCAGGGACCTGCTGTCATTATGGCTGTATGGGGTTGGGGGAGGCTGCAGGGGTCTCCGGGGACCTGCTGTCATTATGGCTGTATGGGGGGTGGGGTGCAGTGCTCTCCAGGGACCTGCTATGATTTGTCTGTATTGGGGGGGAGGCTGCAGGGGTCTCCTGAGACCTGCACTGGAGGTCATGTCCAACCTGTGCCCCAGTGAGGCAAGCTGGGGAGGGAGAGGAAAGCCGGGTAGCCCAGGGCTCCTGTGCTTGGAGTGGGGAGGTTGGGATTCTGCAGAGGTCTGGAGGGGCAGGAACAGGAAGAGCCCCTCCTCAGTGTCTCCACCTGAGGCCCCCTGCAGTGCCCTTCTCAGCCTCACCTTATTCTGCCCAGGGGATTGGCCCTGGACCATGGGGTTTGGAACAGAAAGCCTGCCTCTGGTTTCAGGCTCAGCAAGTTCCTTCTGTAGGAACCCCTGATCCATGGCTTCTGTGTCTGTGGCATGGAGGTGGCGATTGTGGCCCCATCTGCTTCCCAGGCTTTCAGGTGTGGTCATGGCTGTGGTGATGCTTTCCAACACACTGCCTGGGTGTGGCACCAGCCTTCCCTGTGCCCACAGGATGATGCCCTGAGTCTCTGTTCATCCATTGACCTGCGTCTGCACAGGACACCTGGGTGGGGCTCTGGGGACACCAGGATGAGTGGCCATGTGTGTGCCAGCAGAGGGTGGTGTCCTCATGAGGTGGAAGGCCTGGGAGCTGGCTGGAAGTAGGCTGCCGGGCCCCATTGCAGGGAAGACCGTGCTATGATGCCGCTTGCAGGGGCCCCAGGGGAGCAGGACTGGTTCTGCTCACTCCCACACGGCCTGGGCCCCACGTGGAATCTGAGGCAGAGACGTATGGATGCCCTAAGTCCTGCCAGCCTTTCTAACGTCTCCCCCTCCTTGTCTCCCACAAGGCCAAAGAGCTACAGGATGAAGTATTGAAGCTAAAATTGGGATTAGCCTTGAACAAAGACCGTCGATGGGCGGCCCTCGCTGGAAACCTGTCGCTTGGCCCGCCAGCGGCACAGCCATAAAATACATTTTTTAATACAAAATATGAAGAATCAGGAAATGTTCGCAGATACCAGTGACACCAGGTGGCTGGACTAATAGAGACGTCTTTAGACAGGAGCCGCTCATTCTTCTTTCCCAGGCGTCGCCTCCTGTGTGGTGGCCAGAAGAGCGCCAGGTTCAGTGTTACCCTTTAGGGCTGATTTCTCGGCAGCTTGCTGTTTTCCTTAGACAAGTCCGTGTTCCTCTCCTGAGGCTGTGGAAGATTTCAGCCGTATTAAAAGAAAGGACACTGTGAGCACGTGGTCTGCTTTCACTTCTTTCCACAGGCTCCTGCCAAGCCATGTGACAGAATGCTCGTGCTCAGGCGCCTGCCTGTCTCCTGCCCTGGAGCCCTTGTTACAACAGTACTCACAGCTTTCATTCACTTAGTTATTTGAGTGTGAGATAGGAGACCAGGTCATCCCATTCCCGCCAAGCCAGAAGTCCCTGCAGTACCACCTTTGGCTAGGAGGGAGGGATGAGAGCCAAAAGGGGCTTCAGGGGAGTGGTTACCCTGCTCCCTGCCCAACGACAGGGCCCTCCTTTACCCTGCTCCCTGCCCAGCTATGGGGCCCTCCTTTCCCCTGCCCCCTGCCCGGCTACAGGGCCCTCCTTTCAGCCTTGACCCCTTCCTGGTTGCTACCACTTAGCCTGCACGTGGGACAGCGGACTCCACCCCAGGGACACGGCAGGGTCCGCAGACCTCCGCGTCGTAGATAGCCATATCTCACGCTGTCTGCGCGGGCTGTGTAGATTCTGTGTGACTCAGTCTCTTGTGATGAGTGTTTGATTGGATCTTGAAAACATCTTTGGTTTGATTTCTTTAACAGAAGTGAGACTATTCAGACTTTGTTTCTTTTTCTGTTAATTTTGGTAAATATGGCTTTCAGTGAGTTTCCTCATTTCATCCAAGTTGTGTATTAGCATAAAGTTCCTCTTATTTTCAGTATCTTTAGGATCTGTAATAATGTCCCCTCTTTTATTCTTGACCTGGTGTTCTTCATCATTCTTGCTATGGATTTATCAATTTTGTTCCTCTTTTCCAAAAGCCCTGGGTTTTGGCTTCACTGGATTTGCTGTTTGTTTTCTGTCTCATGGGTCTTTGCGCCCTGCACTTCCTACTTTCCGAGCTAAATGCTCAGAAAGTAGGAACTGGTGCTTAGAGAAAAATGCATCACTACCAAACCCACGTATTAGAGAAGAAGGGTGTGAAATTGATCATCTGAGCTTTCCATTCAAGAAGCTAGAAGAGGTGTCAGTGACCTGTTGCGGCCCAGCAGCTGGAGCAGCAGACCTTGGCCATTTCTCATTTCTCAGGCCTGAGGGCAGGAGTCGGGGCAGCTCAGCCGGCGTTGCTGGTCAGGGTCTCTTGAGAGGCTGGAGTCAGCCATGGGTTGAGCTGCTCTCCTTTGAAGGTTTAACTGGGCTTGGGGCTCAGCTTCCAAGTTGCTCACCTGGTTGTTGATCAGAGAGTGTGTCCACTATGATCCCAGTCCTTTGAAACTGTGAAGCCTTGCCCTATGGCAAGGCTCCTCTCCAGCGTTTCCTCTTACCCCGTGTTCTCAGGGAGTACGTGGTCTCAGATGCCATCCTGCACATCTCCAGCATTTCCTGTCACCTCCGTGTTCTCGGGGAGTGCGTGGTCTCGGAACCCATCCTGCTCCTCTCCAGCGTTTCCTGTCACCTCCCTGTTCTCGGGGAGTGCGTGGTCTCAGATGCCATCCTTCTCATCTCCAGCGTTTCCTGTCACCTCCATGTTCTCGGGGAGTGTGTGGTCTCAGATGCCATCCTGCTCATCTCCCGCATTTCCTGTCACCTCCGTGTTCTCGGGGAGTGCGTGTTCTCGGAACCCATCCTGCTCCTCTCCAGCGTCTCCTGTCACCTCCGTGTTCTCATTCTTGTCTCTGCCGTAATTCCACATCTGCTCGCAGATGCCGTCCACCTTTTCCACTAGATCCTTTTACATCATCATTATAATGATTTTTTAAAATAAGTGTTTTCTTTCAATCAGTTTTAAATTTCAGATGTTGTGTCTTTCAGGTCTAAGGTGTCCAGTAATTTTTTGTGAATGCCGATTCTCTGTTGAAATTCTCCATCTTTTCATTCCCTTTATATCTCTTTTCTTCTTTTTTCTATAACATATTACATTTGTCTCGTAAGATTTTAGTGAGTGCAAAGCACCATATAAGTCGACCCTTGAACAAGAGTTTGAATTATAAGGGTCCACTTATAAGTGGATTTTTTAAAATAAATATATTGGAAAAGTTTTTGGAAATTTGCAACAATTTGAAAAAATTTGCAGATGAACCACATAGCCTAGAAATATCTAAAAAAAAAAAAGAAAAAGAAAAAGGTATGTCACGAATGCGTAAAATATACAGACCATCATGGACCATTCACAGTAGAGAGAAATGTCGCCATAAAGATGCAGCGTTGGCCGGGGGCAGTGGCTCATGCCTATAATCCCAACGCTTTGGGAGGCTGAGGCAGACAGATCACCTGAGGTCAGGAGTTTGAGACCGGCCTGGCCAACACGGAGAAATGCCATGTCTACTAAAAATACGAAATTAGCTGGGCGTGGTGGCACATGCCTGTAATTCTAGCTACTCGGGAGGCTGAAGCAGGAGAATCGCTTGAACTGGGGAGGCAGAGGTTGTGGTGAGCCGAGATCGCGCCATTGCACTCCAGCCTGGGCAACAAGAGCAAAACTCTGTCTCAAAAAAAAAAAAAAATACAGCATTAAATTAGAACTGCATTAAATTAACTGCAGTCCACAGCGTGCTGCTGGAATAATTACAAAGCCACCTCCTGTTGCTATTACAGTAAACGTAAGCATTTCAAGGATCTGCTTAAAACACCATGTGGTGCTAATCTGTGCATGGGCAGTTCATGTCTTCAGTACATTGTGTATCACAATAAAAAGTGGTCTTTTTTTTTTTTTTTTTGAGACGGAGTCTTGCTCTGTTGCCCAGGCTGGAGTGCAGTGGCCGGATCTCAGCTCACTGCAAGCTCCGCCTCCCGGGTTCACACCATTCTCCTGCCTCAGCCTCCCGAGTAGCTGGGACTACAGGCGCCCGCCACCTCGCCCGGCTAGTTTTTTTGTATTTTTTAGTAGAGACGGGGTTTCACTGTGTTAGCCAGGATGGTCTCAATCTCCTGACCTCGTGATTCGCCCATCTTGGCCTCCCAAACTGATGGGATTATAGGTTTGAGCCACTGCGCCCAGCCAAAAGTGATCTATTTTAACTGGACATAGTGGCACACGCCTGCAGTCCCAGCTACTTGGGAGGCTGAGGCAGGAGGATCCCTTGAGCCCAGGAGGTCGAGGCTGTGGTGATCTGTGATTGCACCACTGCACTCCAGCCTGGGCAACAGAGTGAGACCCCAACTTGAAGAAAAGGTGCCATCTGGATGTTCTTGTGTATTTCTCGTGTTTGGCGCAATACTATAAACCTTGAAGAACACTTCGGGGCCCATGGAGCACCACCAGTCACGCCGAAGGACTCCTCAGAAGCAGAGAAAAGTCACGACATTTCAAGGAAAAGTTGAGTTTCTTGATGTGTTCCTGAGATTGAGGTTTACAGCTGCGGTTGCCTACCAATTCAAGATAAATGAATCCAGCGTAAGGACCATAGTAAAAAAAGGAAATTTGTGAGCAGGCACAAAAGCCTTAACACTTTCTGTGAAATACCTTTTTATCTTGTATTGGGAATGCAGCTTTTATGTGGGTGCAGGGTTGCCGTGTGTGATGGTTCATATTAAGTGTCAACTTGATTCGACTGAAGAATGCAAAGTATTGTTTCTAGGTGTTTCCAGAAGGGATAACATTTGAGTTACTGGACTAGGAGAAGACTCACCCCAGTGTGGGTGGACACCATCTGATCGGCTGCCAGTATGGCTGGAAAAAGCAGGCAGAAGAAGGTGGCTGAAGCTGACTGGCTGAGTCTTCCGGCCTTCATCTTTCTCCCGTGCTGGATGCTTCCTGCCCTTGAACATCGGACTCTAAGTTCTTTGGCTTTTGGAGTCTTGGACTTACACCAGCGTTTTGCCGGAAGCTCTCGGGCTTCGGCCACAGACTGAAGGCTGCAGTGTCGGCTTCCCTCCTTTAGAGGTTTGGGGACTCAGACTGAGCTACTACTGGCTTCCTTGCCCCTCAGTTTGCAGACAGCCTGCTGTGGGACTTCACCCTGTGATCCTCTGCATCAGTTCTCCTTAATAAACTCTCTTTCGTATATGTATATATCCTATTGTGTCCTTCTAGAGAACCCTTACTGATACACTGTGAGAAAGGTGTACCGATAGACTCCTCAAACAAAAGGAAGGGGAAGGAGCTGAAGCTGGAGGATCTAATCCCAGCAAAGGATGGTTTGACAATTTTAGAAAGAGGCTTGGCTGGAAAAATACCAAGATAACGGAGAAGCAGCTTCTGTCGGCCAAGGGGCAGCAGACAAGTTCCTGGATACAGATACCATGAAGAAAGTCACTGAGGAGAAAGAGGATAAAGGATATCTGCCTGAACAGGTTTTTAATGCAGACCTAAGTCCCCTATTCTTGAGAAAAAAAAAAAAATGCCACAGGCATGAATTAGGAAGACAAGCAAGTACCAGAATTTAGGACAGGAGGGGAGAGGCCAGCTTTGCTGTTCTGTGCATATGCAGCCAGATTATGATCAGGACTGCCCTTATCCAGAAAGCTCCTAACCCCCGAGCTTGAAGGGAAAAGAGAACACCAGCTTCTCCTTGGTTGTATAAGAAGGCTGGACAAGAACCTCTTTTCTGGGTTGATTCCATCAATGCTTTGTCCCTGAAATCAGGAAGTACTTTGCTTCTTATAAGTGACGGCTTTTTAAAGCTCTGGTATCGGACAATGCCTCTTGGCCACCCAGAACCCCATGATTCAACAATGAAGGTGTCAAAGGAGCCCACTTGCCCCCAAACACGTCTCCAATGCAGCCTCTGGCCCAGAGGCCATAGGGACCTTGAAGCCTCATTATATGCGGCACTGTGTGGACAGGAGTGTAGTGCTGGCAAAGAGAACCTCAGAGAACACCATGAAAGGCTGAGGGATTACACACTGGACTTGCCGTCATGGTTGGAGAAAAGGCTGGGAAAACCACGAACCCTGAAAGGGCACATTCTTGCTGGGGAAAACCGTGTCCAGATGTTGTGTACAACCTCGCAGCACTGGTGACAGCCAATCCCGGCAGTGATGGAAAAGGAGTGGAATCCTGTCTCTTGCCACCACCTGGGTGGAACGGAGGTCATTATGGTATGAAGTAAGGCAGGCACAGGAAAACAAGCATCACTTGTTCTACTTGTGTGGGCTAAAAAAGTGGATCTCATGAAGATAGAGAGCAGACTGGTGGTGACCAGAGGCCAGGAAGTGGGAAGTAGGGGGTGCAGGGGGTGACTAATGAGTGGAAATGCACAGTGAGATGGAGGAAATAAGACCTGGCATTCAATACATCAATAGGGCGACTACCTCACGTTAGTCAATTGCACATTTCCACATAGCTAGAAGAGAATCCTTCAAGGTTCCCAGCAGAAAGAGCAGAAATATTCAGGGTGATGGGCACCCCATTACCCTTGATCTTCACACGTTATACGCGTATACCATATTATCACATGTACCCCCAAAGTATGTACGTTTATTATATAGCAATTAAAGAAACTGGGGAGAGAGCAAAAAAGATGAGGGCGAAGAGTTTCCAGATACAGGTCTTGGAGAAATTCAGGAGCTAATAGACGCTGCACCAGAGCAATGAACAGAAGAGACTGAGGGAGACGAGTGCTTCCAAACCAGGCGATGAGGAGGAGGAGGACAGAGAGGAAGCAGTGCTGGGAAAGAAGTTGAGCTGGGACCTTGGCAGGAACATTCCCGTCGTTCAAGCTGTCTCTGCCCTCTTGGGGAGGACATGGGCCTGTCTATGATGCAGGCAGGGAAACTAAAGCGAGCACTGGAAGGGGACTGGGACCGCACAGAAAGTTTAGAGAAATGAAAGAGCAAAGTCAGACAGAAATTACGTGCATTTCTGTCGAGTCACCCAGAGTGTGCCTGCCTCTCCTGCCTCCCCTTCCTCCTCCCCAGCTTCTGCCTCTGCCACCCCTGAGACTGCAGGACCAACTCCTCCCTCTCAGTCTACTCAACCTGAGAAGGACGAGGACAAAGGCCTTTCTGAGGATCCTCGTCCGCTTAATTCGTAGTAAATAGGTTTTCTCTTCCTGAGGATTTTCTTACCATTCTCTTGTTTGTACCTTACTGTAAGAGTACAGTATATAATATACCATACAAAATATGCAGTAATTGAATGTTAGTGTTACTGGGAAGGCGTCCCATCAATGGTAGGCTATTAGTAGTTACATTTTGGGGAAGTCAGAAGCAATATGTGGATTTTCAGCTGCGTGGGGCATCAGCGCACCGTAAACCCCGCCTTGTTCACGGGTCAACTCTGTAAACAAACCACAGAGACTAAGGACAGTGCTGGTTTCCTTGAGAGGACTGGCCCTTTCCTCTGTTAAGCACATACGTGGGGACAGGTTTTATCACCTTCGTCCGGCAGGGCTTGCACTGGGTGGAGCCTGGGTCACAGCTTCAGTTATTCCTGGTCGGCCTCTGCTTTTGGCAGGCGGGTGGGTGAGACCTGTCCTGGGCTTGCTGTGAACCCCTGAGATTTCACCCTCTCTCCAGAGCAGCCCCTCAGCTTCCTGTGCTGGTGCCAGACCCTGAAAATGGCCTGGGGACCAACTGTTTCTCTGATGCCCTAGACCCCGCCCCGAGGCCTCCAGCAGCCCTGCTTCCTGTCTGTGACACCCTGGGCCTCAGCCTGGGCAGGCTGGGATGCAGCAGCTCTGGTCCCCCTCAAGGCCCTCCAAGGCTGCCCCGGGCTCGCAGCCTCACACGCGCCTGCGACTCCTGCATCTGGCCTTCCCCCGTGGCTACAAGAGCAGGAGGTCATCGCTCACCTGGCCCGGAAGTCACACTTCATTCACTGCAGTCTTTTTAAAAGAATCACTTTGCTTTAATTATGCTTCTTAAAACAGTGTATAGGAAAAACTCCAAGCCTGTTAGGTTGTGTTAAAAAAATATATACAGCTAATAGAAAATTCCAGGTAATTCGCATTTAACGTGGTAACCACACACTTGCATTCCCTCCATCTTTGTTTTGATCAAGTCTCTTCATTCCATTGTTCTTGTGAACCTGCAGTACCTCTATGCTGTTCCCTTCTATCAATAGTTACATTGCCCCACTTTCTCTCATAATCAGACAAATATTTCTCTATCAATTTTTGAAAACTGGGCTTTCTCTTCCCTCGTTTTCTTCTCCCCTGCCTCAGCTGAGGCCTTTAGAACGTCCTGACGTCCCGTTTCTCTCCATCCTGTCTCAGTTATCTGTTGCTGTGACAGACCACTTAGTGGTTGAAAACAGCAGCCTCCCCCAATCTCAGAATGCTTTGGGTTGACCAGGCTCAGCAGGTGGCTCTCCCGTCCTTGGGCTGTGCACGGGGGCACCAGCGATCTGATGGCCCTGCTGAGCTGAGACGTGCAGGATGGCACCCTCACGCACCTGGTACTCTGGCCAGGTGGCCTGGAAGGTTGGTCTCAGATGGGATGCTGGGATCACTGGAACTACCTTTCTCAGGATGTCTCTGGCTCTCATGCTCCCTCCCTGGGGTCTCTAGCAGGGTGCCTGGCCTCCCTCCATGGAGGCTCAGGGCTCTAAAAGTGCAGAGTGGGAGTGTCCAAGCCTTCCAAAGACTTGGGCCTATCCTGGCGTGCCCCAGTTCCTCCGTATTCTCCTGGGGAAGGTGAGTCCCAGGGCAGCCCAGGTCTCTGTAGAATGACAAGCAGCGACCACAGCCTACCTCCTGCCCCGTGCCTCGGCTGTGGCCTGGATGCTGTGAGCTGTCCTGGGCTGGATCCGGAAGTGCTGAGTCTCGTCCTTGTCTCTCTGAGTCCATGTTATTGTTCTGTCTTCCGGCTCCTAGACTTGTGGAGGCACAGCCCGGGTCAGCAGGATTCCGTCTCCTGTAGAGGCATCTCCTGTCTGTCTGGAGACCGTGGGATACTCACCAGCCTTTGAGTTCAGGTCCTTCTCTTCAGCTACACTGGGGTGTCAGGAGCCGCCGGACTGTGGGTGCAGCTCTTCCTCCATTTCAGGAAAGCTGTTTGCTTCTCTTCTTTCAAAAATAGCGGCCTCTCCTCCACCTGCTCCCTCTGTCATTCAGGGGACCCTTTGATGGACTGTTCAGCTCTGGCTGTGTCCCCGAGCCGCCCTCTTTTCATTTCCTTCCTTCTGCTCAGTGTTTGTGGACTTTGTTCTGCTTCCTCTTCCACACTTTTTCTTTGGATGCCAACATTTGCATCCTCTCTGTTCATTTGCTGATGTTTCCTTGGAAAACCCTGTATTTCTTGGCTCTAGAAGCCTGGTGAGTGCCGTGCTGGGGTCCCCTTGGGCCCTGGCTGGCGCTGCCGGTGCCATCTTTCTGGCACGGGTCTGTTTGACTGAAGTGGCCTTCACTCGAGAATTGCACCTTTAGATAGGAGATGATTCTTTGGTGGCTCCTTGGGTCAGGACCGGCTTGGGTCAGGCCCTGCTACCAGCCATGGGCGGTACGTCAGGGCCCTCCCTGCTCTCTGGCCAGTGCTGCGGACATCGGCCCCCGGGCAACACGTGCACAAGCACCACTGCCTGTCCTGGCATCTCCGGGATGGGGTGTGGGTGCCCAGAGCTGGCTCTTCGTGGGAGACAGGAAGAGTGAGGTGCACCCACCATGTGGTGCCCCCTTGTCTGACTCTTGTCTGGGGGATTCCAACTGGGGTCCTTTTGTTTTTATGAACCTGCCAAGATGCTGCCCACCTTTCCCTTGAAGCCCAGTCACTGCTTTTGCTGTGACACAGGAGAATGCACCTTGAGTTGGCCTCAGGCCCTGGGCACAGCCCAGCCTTAGCGTTGCCATGGAATCCAAGTCCTGTGGGTTAAGGAGTTTTCATGACAAGGTGCTGCTGGACGGGCCCTGGGGAGAGGCCGCATATCCCGTGGGGAAGACCGGGCTCCCGGCAGAGGCAGCAGCTGGAAGGTGGGGTGGAGGCAGAGATGAGCCGGCCACTTGTCCTCTGGGAGGGCCCACCGTGGGAATCCGTGTTCTCCTGCCTGTCTTCCAGAGGCCACCATCATGCCCTCATTTTCCACATCACCCTTCCCGTGGTCATCTGCCCTCTCTCACCCTCTAAACCCCAATCTCACTCTGTGAGAGGTCCCATTTCAAGGGGACCGGGAGAGCCTGCCTGCCCCAGGATGGCTATGGTGGGTAATTTCTGCTGGGCAGGGTAGAGGAGCTGGCACAGAGGCCACCACCCAGACCCCTGCTTGGAAGGTGCTTACAGGCTGGTGGGGGAATGGTGCTGGAGGCCCTGCACCCACCCTCCACCCTGTGACTCAGCCCATCTTCTGAACGTGACCCTGCTCCTGATTGGGCCCTGTGGCCAGCAAGTCCCTGCGGCCTCTCTGGATCCTGTAACCTTTTGTAGATTTCAGGTGTCTATACAGGAGGCCCCCCCTCTCCCTGGTGGATTTGAGGTGTCTGGGCAGGAAGCCCCCCTCTCCCTGGTGGATTTGGGGTGTCTGGGCAGGAAGCCCCCCTCTCCCTGGTGGATTTGGGGTGTCTGGGCAGGAAGCCCCCCTCTCCCTGGTGAATCTGGAGTGTCTGGGTGGGAGGCACCCCCTCCCTGGTGGATTTGAGGTGTCTGGGTGGGAGGTGCCCCTCTCCCTGGTGAATTTGGGGTGTCTGGGCAGGAGGTGCCCTCTCCCTGGTGGATTGGGGTGTCTGGGTGGGGTCCCCCTCTCCCTGGTGGATTTGGGGTGTCTGGGTGGGGTCCCCCCTGGTGGATTTGGGGTGTCTGGGCAGGAAGCCCCCCTTTCCCTGGTGAATTTGGGGTGTCTGGGTGGGAGGTGCCCCTCTCCCTGGTGAATCTGGAGTGTCTAGGTGGGAGGTGCCCCTCTCCCTGGTGGATTTGGGGTGTCTGGGCAGGAAGCCCCCCCTCCCTGGTGAATTTGGGGTGTCTGGGCAGGAGGTGCCCTCTCCCTGGTGGATTTGGGGTGTCTGGGTGGGGTCTCCCTCTCCCTGGTGGATTTGGGGTGTCTGGGCAGGAAGCCCCCTCTCCCTGGTGGATTTGGGGTGTCTGGGTGGGGTCCCCCTCCCCTGGTTCCTGCTCTGCTGTTCTCTTTGCCTCCCTTAGCTGCTGAGTGAGTACCGTCTACGCTGACTTCCAGATCAGGGTGTCCTGAGCTTCTGGGACTTCTCATTTTTCTGCCCAGCTGCCTTGGGAAGGGAAAAGGGAGGCAAGAGCCCAGAGCCAGGCCTGAGAACCCCCAGGGGGCACGAACCGTGCTGCAGAAGGCAGGTGGTCTGGGGTGGCCGCAGATGGTCTGGGTTGGCCTGGAGAGAGCAGCAGCCTCAGCAGGGGGCCAGCGCGTGGGAAACGTGAATGTGGTTGGCGGACGCTGCCAGGGGATCACAGGGTCACAGGCCGTGTCCCAGCAGTGCTGATGGGCATCGCCAGCCCTGGGCCCCAGGACGCAGGCCCAGCCTCCCGTGAACCGAGTTCACCTGCAGGTGGCGCCCCAAGGCCGGGCGTGGCGCAGGTTCATGGTGGGGGGAGGGGGGCTGCCGTGGAGCCACCTGCAGGGGCTGGGGGGCGCCACCTGCAGCCTCACTGAGGGAAGCAGCTGCCCGGCCCTGGAGGTCCCACGCCAGGCCATGGGAACAGGGTGGGCACTACAGGGCAATGTCCCAGGCTGAGAAAGCAATCGGCCCAAACTCCGGCCCTCCCGGCTCCCCCAGGGAAGCCTGGCTCACCTCCTGTATGGATCCCTGAGTCCTGCCCCACAAGTGAGCCCAAAACAGGAGGGCCAAGCCCACAAACGTCCGTGGGCAGCCGGCCAGGGAAGATGCCGTTCAGGCCCCACGCGCTTGGTGCGGGTCTCAGGACACACAGCGCAGAACCCGGCGTGGGCCCTGGGGCGTGAGGCCAGACAGAGTTCAGGTGACCTCAAGGACGCCTTGCTGGACTTCCCCAAGTGCTGGCTGGGCTGTGGGGGCAGCTGGGCTCGGGTCCCCCTTGTCACTGTTGGAAGCTGGCCCTGCACCCACCACACTCACCAGCTCCTCCATGCGATCAGGAGGCCGAGGAGTGGAGAGGCTGGGGAGAGTCCTCAGGGCCGAAGCCCAGTGTGGGGGCAGCTCTCCATCCCAGGGCTGGAGCTGTCGGGGTGCTGCCTGGTTGCTCCCTCCACCCAGGAAGGAATGAGGCCCTCCCAGCAAGCTCTGCTCCCCTCAGGCCCTGGGCTGCCCAGAGGCCCCCCAGTCAGCCTTTCTCAGCCAGAAGGTGTTCATTTCTGTGCATCTGGGAGAATGCAGGCGACAGCCTCCAGCGCCCTCCAGCCCCAGCCCAGGGGACCCTGCTCCCTTCTGCACCTCCTCCCTCAGGCATCCTGTGGGGGACAGCACAAACACCTGACCTCCCCCTCACCACTGGAGGAGGGCGAAGACAGGAGCCCTACAGCCCAGCCCAGCTGCACGCTGCCGCACCTGTTCACACGCCAGTGCCTCCCTAGATCCAGCACAGGGCTCTGCTCTCGGCCCTCCAACCACACCTCAGAGAGCCCCACTCTGTCTGTGGGTCCGCCGGGGTCTACGCCTCGGCTCAGGACAACCCTGAGGTCACCTGAACTCCGTGTCTAGCCCCACGCCCCAGGGCTCATGCCAGGTTCTGCATGTGGAGGGGTCGGGACAAATGCACAGCCATACCCACCAGGAGGAGGGTTCAAGGGGAAAGAGTTTGCAGGGAGGCCCCTGGGCCCCAGGCCACCACTCCGTCACTAGGAGGCTCTGCCTGGAGGGAGGAGCACAGGACCCTTCATGCCTACCCCCAACGCTCTGGACACCGGCTGGCTCCTGCCCCTTTAGGTGAGCGGGAGGTCAGGGTCAGGGAGCGGAAGGCATGAAGGTGCCTTTGCAAGCTGGGCGTGAAATGTTAATATACCCTGAGAGGTTTTCCTCCAAGTATCCCAGATGTGGAGAACAACTAGTTTAATGACGAAATATCATGGTGTTTTTAGCAAACAGAAGCCCCACCTTCTAGTATGAGGTTTGACAAAACTGTCAGATTAAAAAATAAACCCACAAGCAGGGCATGCTGGCTCAAGCCTATAATCCTAGCACTTTGGGAGGCTGAAGTGGGAGGATCACTCGAGTCCAGGAGTTCTAGACCAGCCTAGGCAACATGGCGAGGTCCCGTCTCTACAAAAAGTAAAACATTTTCCAGGTGTCGTGACGAAACCACCAGATACTCAGGAGGCTGAGGTGGGAGGATTGCTTAATCCCAGGAGTTTAAGGCTGCAGTGAGCCATGATTGTGCCACCGCACTCCAGCCTGCACGACAAAGCAAGACCCTGATTCATTTACAATAAATGAGTCTCTACAGCAAAGACTTCTCATGAGATTGGTGAGGTCCCTTACAAAACGACACCAGGAGGCCACTGGGACTCTGGACAGTGTTTAACTGCGGGAATTTCTCATGGTGTCCATGGCTGTGTTGACGGAAAGGTGCTAGTCTGGCTGTGGGGCCCACAGGCATTGGCTCTGTGAAGGGAGACCCCAGCCTGGCAAGGCCGAGGACATAGCTCAGCTGCCTCTCTCACCTCAGCCTCTTCCGCACTCAAACTCGGGAAAGCAGGCAGAGAAGACTGGCGTCTGGTAGGTGCCTTTCGTGAACTGGAGGTGCCCGAGTGCCTGCTGTGTTCCTGGTGCCCACACCCTCAAGTGGTGGGCTCATCTCCAGCAACCTCCATGGCAGGCGCCCTGGAAGACCCTAGGGCGGGGGTGCAGCTTCACCTCCCTGTGGACCAGCAGCTCCAGGGGTCTCCCACTTTTAAGTGCTTCCCAGTCTGCATGAGCTGCTCAGGCCAGGCAGGGGCTTCCCAGTCTGTGTTTGCTGCCCAGGCCAGGGGCTTTTATGGGAACGCAGGCTTTAGGACTCTTGTTCTGTGATGGGCCACTTTGCACTGCACCTCTTTGTGGAGAACCTCACCAGGAATGTGCCAGTGTCCTTGGTCGTGGGTTCTTCTGAGAGATCTGTGTCTGGCCAAGCCGTTTGGATCAACATGGCGGAGGCTTTTCCTCTCTCCAACATTAGGACCTCAAGGGTTAACTTCAAGCCAGGAAACGAGAACTTCAGATCCTGGGAATGACCTTCGGAGGAGAAAGCTCACAACCTGCTAAGCCAGGCTGCTGTGTTGTCTGTGATCCCAGGGGCCCAGGGCCGGGTTTGGGTGTTCTGGATTGGTTCTCTGGTCATGGAGAACAGGACGGGTCTTGCTGAGAAACAGCCAGCTCCTTCAGAAACAGAAGGGTCGCAGATCCACTGTTTGGAAACCAAAGCAGCTGTCTGGGGATGGGATGCCCCACCCTAAAAATGTCTTTGCCCGGATGCCTGCAGCCACAGGGCCTCTTGAACCTACATCTGGACGGGATTCGCAGCCACTGCTGAGAGCCAGCCTGGCCCTGGGGGCTGCCTCGGTTCCCCTGCCAAGGACCTGGGAGAGCACAGGTTATGGCGTGGGTAGAGGCTTCAAGAGCAGCTTACCTGGGAGCTGCTCACCTGCCTGGGTTCCTCTGCACCACGGGCCTCAGCCAGATACCAGCAGGGGCAGATCGCACACACAGCAGGTGGGCACAGGGTTTGCGTCTCCCACCTGGCCCTGAGCATAGCACAAGGCCTCAGGTGCACCCAAGGATCCCACTGAGGGCCCAGCTATACAAGTATCATAAGAGTGGTGGTGGTGGTGGTGCTGCTGCTGCTGCTGATAATGGTGATGGTGATATGGTGATGGTGATGAGGGTGATAGTAGTGGTGATGGTATGCATGATAATGGTGGTGGTGATAGTCATGGTGGTGACGGTGACAATGGTGGTGATGGTGGTGGTGGTGTGATGGTGATGATAGTGGAGATAGTGGTGGCAGTGATGGTGATGGTGGTGATGGTAATGGTGATGGTGATAATGGTGGTGATGGGGGACGTGGGATGGTGGTGGTCATGATGATGGAGATGATGGTGATGGTGATGGTGGCAGTAGTGATGGGGGAGGTGGGATGGTGATGATCATGATGATGGTGGTAGTGGTGATGGTGATGGTGGTGGTGGTGGTGATCATGATGATGGTGCTGATGGTGCTGGTGATAATGGTGATGGTGATACGATGATGGTGATGATGGGGATAGTAGTGGTGAAGCTATGTATGATGATGGTGGTAATGGTGTTGGTGGTGAAGATAGTCATGGTCGTGATGGTGACTGTTGGTGGTGGTGGTGGTGGTGGTGGTGTGATGGTGATGATAGTGGAGATGGTGGTGGCAGTGATGGTGATGGTGGTGATGGTGATGGTGGTGAGAGTGATGGTTGCAGTGGTGATGGTGATAGTGATGGTGATGATGGTGATGGTGGTGGTGGTAGTAGTGATGGGGGAGGTGGGATGGTGATGATCGTGATGATGATGGCAGTAGTGCTGATGGTGATGGTGGTGGTGATGGTGATGGCAGAGGTGGTGATGATGATGGTGGTGATGGTGGTGGTGGTGATAGTGATAATGGTGATGGTGATGGTGGTGGTGATGGGGGAGGTGGGATGGTGATGATCATGATGATGGTAGTAGTGGTGATGGTGGAGGTGGTGATGATGATGGTGGTCATGATGCTGATGGTGGTCATGATGGTGGTGGTGGTGGTGGTAATGGTAATGGTGATGGTGGTCGTGATGATGGTGGTGGGGGGTGGTGGTGGTAATGGTGATAAGGTGATGGTGATGGTGGAGGTGGAATGGTAATGATCATGGTGATGATAGCTGTAGTGGTGATGGTGGAGGCTGTTGTGGTGATGGTGGTGACAGTGGTGATGATAACAAAAGTGTTTATGATGGTGATGGCAGCTGACTCATGGAAGCTTTACGGGGGCTTGTGCTGTACTAAGTATCTCATGTTTATTAACTCATTTAATATTCAATACAATCCTAGATGGTAGGTACCATGAAAGTTCCCACTTTACAGAGGAGGACACTGAGGCACAGGGGAGGTGGCAGTCTCCCCAAGGTCACATGGCAGGACTCTAGCAGTCTGGCAGTCTGGCCTTAGAGTTTATGTGCTTGGTCAGCTCTCTGCACCACCTCCAGTGGAGTCTTGGCAAGTTCTGTTCCTAGCCAGTCCTTTGAGATACTGCCTCAGGGGATGTGACCCTATATCATCCTGATAACCCATGTGGCAGGGAGACAGCTCCAGACCAGCCCCCGCAGGGTGGTCAGACAAGACAAAGTTGGCTTTGCAGACCCACACTGCCCTCCAAGGGCTTCCAGACTGGAGCAGAACAAAACAAACACTGCCCAAAGGATCTGTGGCCTGCTAGAAGGTCGAGGGTTCCCGGCTCAGCACCTGCAAAGATTGCCTTGAGCCCCTGCCTCAGACGACATGACTAGGGACAAGAAGTGTGTTCCCCAGGCCGGCCTCCCTGCCAGACACCTTAGAGGAGGCCTGGCGTGCTCCTGCACCCCAGTCTGTCCAGGCTTCTTCTTCTTTTTTTTTTTTTTTGAGACGGAGTCTCGCTCTGTCGCCCAGGTTGGAGCGCAGTGGCCGGATCTCAGCTCACTGCAAGCTCCACCTCCCGAGTTTACGCCATTCTCCTGCCTCAGCCTCCGGAGTAGGGCCCATCCCCGCCTTTGGCCTCTGGACACCAGCTCTGGAGAAATCTGTGGTCTCTGACTCATGGCTGTGGCCTTCGAGGCCTCCGTCTTGACCAGACAGCTTCAGTCCATCTCGGGAGCACCTCACTATGCCACATGAGACTCACACACAGCCAGGCCCTGGTGAGCTCCAATAAGATCAAGCAAGCCCAGGTGTGTTGGGGGTTGGGGGATACCAGCTGTCTGGCCAGGTGATTCTGAAGCAGGCTGGACACAGGCCAGGCTGTGGCTGCACCTCAGTCATGGGGAGGCCCCTGTAAGCCTCATCTCGTGGAAGAGACCAACAAAGGCTGAGAACCTGCTCACCACAGGACGTCCTAGCTGGGGCAGGCTGAGGGCACAGGAGACTGTCCAGAACTTCCACAGGGTCTGGGGGTGGGTGACCAGCAGTTGGCAGGATGGGTGGCCTGAAGGGGCACAGTTGAGGGAGGGACAAGTCTCAGTGGCGACATAGTGCAGTAGGACAGTGCTGGGCAGGTCCAGGTCCCCAGTCAGGAGGGCCCTCTAAGCTTGGACCCTGAAAGACCAGGGGCGGGCATGGAGCTGGTGATGAAAGTGAGCCAGGCTGCTGGGGAGGACAAATCCTGGAGCTCCTCCAAGGACCTCAGGGGAGGCAGACCCTGAGGGGAGGTGGCCTGCAGGGATCCTGCCTTGCTCCCCTGCTGTCTCTGGGGACAGGGAGGCTAGCCCCTGCTTCCTCCTCCAGCCACCTATCCCTCCCTCAACTATGCCCCTTCAGGCCACTCATCCTGCCAAATGCTGGCCACCCACCCCCAGCCCTGTGGAAGTTCTGGACAGTCTCCTGTCCCCTCAGCCTGCCCCAGCTGGGCCGTCCTGAGGTGGGCATGTCCTAGGCCTTGCTGTGGCTGTGCCTATAGCCAGGGGACCAAAGGCTTTAGGACCTTTTGTTTGGATCAAGTCTCTTGAAGACAGTCTAAAGACCTCGGAGGTGTCTCTCTTCCCACTCTTGGCGTTTTTGCCCCAGCCAGGGGCGTACTCCCTGTTTTTGCCCCAGCCAGGGGCGTACTCCCGAGGCTTCTCTCCAGCCCAGCCAGGCAGCTCAGGGTCCTCTCACTGGGGGCAGCTCCGGTCCCAGTACCCATGGTCCTTCCCAGAACTGGGCAGACTGGCATGAGCAGGGTGGTCCCTGGGGAGATGCTGAGAGCGGCAAGCCTAGGACAGCCCCCCAACCCCTGAATACTGGGTCAGACAGGAGGGGATATCTGGGCTGATGAGGTCCCCAAGGACATCTGCACTTTAATCAGAGATTCTGGAAACTCCCAAGGCCTCTTCTTAAGCAAACAGGTTGGAGTGGGGCAGGAAGCCAGTGAGGAGCCGGTGGGGTGGGGGGGGGGGCTGCTGGGGTAGGCCCTGAACAGCCACCATTTAAGTTGCAAAAATGGTCTTCCTGTCTGCAGATAGTCTTTTTTACACCTTACCCAGTGGAGAGCAGGTTTTAAAAACGGCTTCCAAGTTTACTTTAAAATACACAGTAAATAGCATGGGCCAGAGGGGCAGAGGGGCAGGAAGTGCCTCGGGCCAGCCATGCCTCTCACTGCCCTCTTCCCCTCTCCAGCCAGAGCTGCCAGCTGCTGGGTGCATCTGTCCAGCCCTCTGTGCCCCAGAACCCTCTTCCCCCATCCTGCCTGCCGCCACCCTGCCTCGGTCCCTCTTAAAGCCCAGCAAGTCCACAGGTGGGTCCCTCAGCCCACCCCAAACTGTTCCTCCTGCCAGCATGGGAAGTCACCAGGGGCCCCATGCACACGGAGACACCTTGCAGAGGATCCTGGCCACTCCCACTCCCACCTCGGAAGCCATTGCTTTTGCCCACCTGGTGAGGCCCTGGTGGATGCTGGGGCTCCCTTGACACTCTTTCTGGATCCCCTCACCTACATACAGCCCCCTGTGCATTTACCCCACCCCATGCTGGCCCCACCAGCCTGAAAGCTGATTCGCCCTGGCAGTCCCCAGTGCTCAGAAAGGGCAGTGCCCAGCAGGCCTCTCCAAGCAGGCAGGAAGAAGAGCCAAGCAAGTGGGCAGCCTCAGGATGGCCGCTTAGCCCAACCCCGAGCAGGGTGGCGAGGGGGTCCCTGCTGCCTGGCATTTTTCCTCCAAAGTCAGCCCCACCCCCTGGAGGGGGCAGCTGCAGAGGCCTGTGGGCAGGACAGCAGGCAGGCTCCTCTGCAGGCCTGGCGGCTAGGGCGCCTGGAGGTGCCTGAGGCCCCTAGTGTTGGCGGGAGCCCCAGGCCACACAGAAGAGGACACGCGCTCGCTGGGCTTCCAGGCCTCCTCTGGGACTGTCCCTGGCCTCGGTCCCCACCCCTGTTCTACCGGGGACCGCCAGGTGCCCCAGGCCCCGCGGGCTCCCTCACTCCGTCCGCCCTGGTTCCTCTCTGAGGCTCCCTCTGCCGTGCGGCCGCCGGAGGGCGAGGTCGAGCGGCGCCAGCCGCCCGACGGACCCCAGCGGCACCAGGGGCGGTGGTCCTCCATTCCCAGGCTGGGAGGAGCCGTGCCGCGCGGCGCTGGGTCGCCAGGACAACTCCGCGGTTCCCCGCCCCGCCTCCAGGCCCCGTCAGGAGCTGCAAGCCCGGCTCAGAAGCCCGGCCCGGGGCCAAGGTCACCGCAGCAGGCCGGGCCCCTGCGTTCTGAGCCGGGTGCGGACGCGCTGGTGCTCGGGGAATTCGGGGGCTTTGACGCCTGAAGGCGCGGGAGCCGGGACCCTGCGGGGGTCCCGGGGGGAGGGGGTCCGGCGCCGTCACCTTCCACTCCTCGCCCGCGGGTCGGGGAGCCCCTGCCGCAGAGGAAGGAGGCTGTTTCCTTTGTAAACTGGCGGAGGCGCGCCTGGTCCCTGGGCGCGGGAACCTCCCGACGGAGTTAACCCCACGGGCCCCGGTGTTGGCGACCCCCAGGCGCGCAGGGTGACCCTAAGCCGGGCGCGCGCCTGCTTGTCGCCCGAGAGGCGCCGAGCCCAGTGGGGCGACCCAGTGTCAAGTCCCCCACGCGGCGAGGGCGACACTAGGCCGCTGCCCCCGGGCGCCTCGCGTCTTCTCCGCCCGCCCCGGCTTCCTGCGCGCGCCGCCCGGGACTTCCTCGCCGCAGTGCCCGGGGCCACCAGAGCCCTGCGCGGGGCGCTGCCGGGACACGCGGGCGGCCGAACCCAGGCGGGGGGATCGGGGCCACCGGGGAGGGAGGGAGGGCGCAGGGCCGGGTGCGGAGGGAGAGGGGGGCCCGGGACCGGCCCCAGGCAGGGGAGTGGGGGGATGGAGTCCCGGGGCTCCGGCCAGGGCGGGTGTCCCCCCCGCCGCCCCCAGGATCGTGGCTCTCGGGTCCTCCCGAGTCGGAGGACACTCCCGGCCAGCGTGGGCCGCGAGCCCGGGCGCAGTCCCCTCTCCACCCCGGGGGTCCGCAGCGCGCGTCCCGCCGAGCTCTGCGGGCGGGCGCGGCTTCTCCCCAGACGCGGCGGCGGCGGCGGGCGGGGTGCCCGGGAGCGGAGCCCGCGGCCGCGCGCCCCCGGCCCGGCTCGGCGGTGGCGGCCGCCCCAGCGGAGCTTTGTGACGTCAGGCGGCCGCGGGGCGGCGTCACGCGCGGGGCTGACCGGCGGCGGCGGCGGCGGCGCGGCGGCGGCGGCGGGGCGGGGGCGGCCTGGGACGCGGCGGGAGCATGGAGCCGCGCGCCGGCTGCCGGCTGCCCGTGCGGGTGGAGCAGGTCGTCAACGGCGCGCTGGTGGTCACGGTGAGCTGCGGCGAGCGGAGCTTCGCGGGGATCCTGCTGGACTGCACGAAAAAGTGAGCGGGGGCGCGGGCCGGGACACCCCTGGGGTCCCCCCCCCGACACCTCCCTCCGCCGCCCGGAGACCCGGGACCCGCCTCCGGGGTGGGGGTGGCGCGACCCTGGCGCCAGCTTTCGGTTTCTGCCGAGCCCAGGTTCCGGGGCGCGCGAGCGCGGCTGCCACTCGGGGGGCGAAAGTGGTTCTCAAAGTCGTCGCGACTTTTCGGGGCCGGCGCTGGGCCGGGCCCGGGCGGGGGGCGCGGGACTGGGGTCCCGGAACTCCACACATCTGCCATAATTAACGCACTTTTCTTTGTTCAGACCCACTGTTGAATTCAGCTGTTGGCAGAATTGTCGTTAAAACGGGGGAGGGTCAGATGCCCCGTGGCCTTGCCCTGGCAATTACTCACAGGTGGGGGTGCCCTGTCGAAGGCCATGGGCCCCTGGCTGCTGGGAGTGACTCCGCGGCTGAGGTTTGGATTCAGGGAGAGCAGTTGCGCCCAGCTGTGCATTTTAAGAACAGTTTCAGGCCAGGGAGCCCTGAGTCATGGGGACCTAAAGAGGTACAAGCTGTGGGAGCTATGGGTACATTCCCTGGGAGCCCTGGCTTCCTGGGTGGGGGACGCAGGGCAGGGCGGGGCGGCTCCCCCGAGCGACACCTGTGCACTGGCTGCAGGGACCCATGCAGTGCAGATGAGCCTCCTGGACACCATGTCACATGGCAGGGAGCTGTCGCTGCCAGATCAATGATTAGGCATGAATCAGGCTGTGGCCTCCCTGCGCTCCTGCAGGGCTTTCTTTTGAAACTGGGAGCAGGAAAAGGCTCCTCTTGTAAAGGCCCAACTTTTTCCATCAGCGGAGCCCAGATTTTTGCCCAGTGACATGAATTAGCAGAGAGGACCATGTTCCTTCCACAATTATTTCGCAGACGTTATCTCTTCATTAGATGTGCCAGAAGCCATTTATCCACAAGTCATGTGATTTAACATATGGCTCCCGTGTGGCTGTTGCCCGCTCCGTGTGGGCTACCGCTGGGAGTGCACGGGCAGGACAGAGCGACACTCAGGGGCTGCAGAATCGCCACTTGGGAGCTGCCATCCCCTCCACCGTCAGTCTCAGCTTCCTCCGGCAGGCAGGGTTGGGCTCGGTCCTGGTCCGAAGGGCCGCACCCTTGCCAAACCTGCACCACCTTGTCTGGCCTTTCTTCCCTGGAGAGGGGCACGAGCAGCAGCGGGTCGCCCCATTTCCTGGGCTCCTTGACTCAAGACAAGGGAGGCTGAGAATATCTGCAGTGGCCTTGGGCTCTCTTCCCTGAGGCCCATGGCTAACCTGGTTTGCAAATCTACACCACCACCTGCACTTCATGGAAAAAACCAGGCCCGATGGGACCCCCGGCGTGGGAACTGGCAGCTGTAGGATGCATGGGTGTCAACCCTGCCTGCCACGTTCAGCTGTAACCAGAGCCGCCCACGGAGCCTGGAGCTAGGCCTCTGCGGGCACAGCCACTTAGCAGCCGCCCTTGCTGCCTTGGGCTGGCCCCCTTGTCCTTGTGGGGAATCTGAAGGTAGAGCAGGCTCCCCGACCCTCAGTCCTGAGGCTGTCCGGGAAGGACTGCTGCTCCCTCCCTCGTTGTCCCTGTGCCTGAGTTTTCCCGGCTGTTCTCCTCTCCAGGACCCTCAGTCCTGAGGCTGTCCTGGAAGGACCCCTGCCCCCTCCCTTGTCTCCCCTGTGCCTGAGTCTCCGGCCGGTTCTCTGCCCTTGTATTCTGAGTCTCAGGACTCCTGTTTCCAGCCCTGCCTCGGACCACAGGGTGCTGACCTGCCTTCCCCAGGTGACAGTTTCTTGTCAGGGTGTGGTGCCTGCCCTTATCCCTCACGTGTGACAGTGGAGGCCCAGTCCCCAAGTGTGGGTGCTGACTCGCAGGGAAGAGCTGCTGGGAGCCCTGTGACAGGTGTCCGCCCACCTCAGGGAACCTGTGGGTCCCAGCGCAACCGGCGTTGTGCAGATTCTGTTGAGCGCAGGAGGCGGGCAGCCAGGCACCTGTTCAGAGCAATCCCATGGGAATGGCGGCCCCGCTCACACAGGCACCAGGATGCAGGGCTGAGGTGGGCTCAGCAGCCAGCGTTTATTGTTGGCCAGTTTGGGAGATGGCATTATCTCCCTTGTTTGCAAAGCAGAGGGGAGAGGGGCCTGGCAGGTGGGTGGAATTGCCTGGCCTGTGCCGGAAGGCCATGGGATCTGAAGCAAGATTCTCTTGAGTATCAGCCTCCATGTACATCCGGGTGAGTTCACTGCACACCTACTGTGTGCCAGGAAGTGGGCTGAGCCCGGAGCAGGCGGCTTCCAGTATCTTCCCCGCGTCTGGACCAATGTGGTGATTCCTTTCAGAGCGCTGATGACGCAAGCCTTGCCCTGACCTGCCCTGTTTTGTGGGTGATTTAGGTGTATACTTCCAGTTGAGGAGCTTTGGTGGGGTGGCCCTGGCTGAGGGGTGGCTGAGGACAGACGAGGCTCCAAGAGCGGAAGGGCTGGCCTGCCCCCAGGGCCTCCTGGCTCGATCCCTGAGCTGGTATTTATCGGCCTCCCCCAGTTGTGGGTTACCTATGGTTCCAGACACAGACTGCTGGAAAGGTCAGGGGACCGTCCTCTGTAAGCCACACCCTAGCTCAGACACCCTAGCTCACACTGAGAACCCCAGACACTGCCTGTCCCGGCAGAAGGGCACCCTGAGCTCTGTCCTGGGCTCACCTGTCCAGGTGGAGGCTCCACTGCTGGGGGCCGCTCTTGGGATGATTCACTCAACAACCCAGCGGGAGCACCGGGCCAGGGCTGCAGTGGTGACGGGATGTGCCCTCTGCCCTTGGGGAGGGAGAGGGACGCAGGCCTGTGGCTTCCCCTGCCAGCCTGCTTTCCCTAACCCCTGAGAGAGGTGGCCCCAGGAGGCCCCACTGCCCCCTGCAGGCCTGACCCGCCCACCCTGTTTCCCGCATGCTGTCCCGCGGTGGGTGTCTGCAGGGCTGTGGGGAGACTGCAGACGCTTTCTAGACTGACACGGGAGCACAGCCGAGGTCTTGGGTGCCAGACTCAGGTTGTCCTGCACTGCCCTGAGGCTGCCTGTTCCTGTTCCAGGAGCCACGTTTTCCTTACCTCTTTAGGCCACAGCAGGGTGGCCTTTCCTCATCAGAAAGCAAGGAAGGAAGGTCCAGGGCGAATGTGGGCCCTGGAGGGCAGACAGGAGGCTGCCGTGTGGGCATCTGCCATCTCGTGGCCCTGGTCTGTAGAATGGGGAAGCCGTGGGGAGGCACTGCCGGTGAGTGCAAGGGGCTTGGGCAGGCAGCCAGGGCTGTGCTCCTCCCGGCCACGGCCCCCGGCAGACTTCAGGCCTGGGCCTTTCTGGGAGTTTGGCTGAGGCTGACATCCAGGCAAGGCCCTAGGGCCGCCATGGCCGAGTTAAGGCTCAGCCACTTGTGTCTGGCTGAGGACCTCAGGCCTGGTCTCCAGGGCCCCCATGTCCTTACCGGGGGGCTGCTGTGCCATTAGGAATGGCACTGTGGTAGGAATGGCACTGTGGTAGGAATGGCACTGTGGTACTTGTTGCTTTGGGGTCTGGTCTGTTCTGCAATTAGAGACTCCTGGGCATCTCACCCCTGCCTCAGTTTCCCCAGCCCTTTCTCAAAGCAACGGTTATTCTGTCCCTGAACTCGCAAGGATGCTGCGTGAGGCTTACTTCACGGGGCCCCTCACATGTCCTCTTCCCCACAGGCAGGGCCCAACAGGTGGCTCTAAAAGGGCAGCCTGGACCCAGCAGGGTCATCTGGCTCCAGGCCCACCCCACCTTCCCACCTGCCAAGGTTCGGTGTTACCTGTGGGCACAGCCAGGCCTGCCGGGCCCTGTCCCTAGGGGTGGGTGTGTGGGGAACCACACTGGACCTGTGCACTTCCAGAAGGACCACTCTTCACATCCCAGGGTCCAGGGTAAGCCACTGAGGTTCTTCCTGTGCCAGCACCATCCTCATGTCTGGAGGCAGCAGATCCCAGCCAGCACCCACCCGCTCAACCTGGAGGCGTGTTCCCTGGTCTCGCCGGCCTTGCCGGCCACTCTGAAATGGGAAGACTGTGATCTATATCTCATGGGCTTGCTCAAGCAGGGCAGGAGCCGAGGTCCCAGCAGCTCGGCGGCCCTGCTGTTAGCTTTGCAAGATCCCAGGGGCTGGGTTCCCCCATCCATTCCAGCCTGGGGAGTGAGCTGTTCCCACCCTGTTTACCCACCAGTGCGTTGGGGTGTGGCCTGGGCAGGGCGGCAGCTCCAGGAAGGAAGTACGGCTGCCTGACGTGCCAGGGTCACCGGCCATTTCTGCAGGGCTGGCTTGTCCGGTCCCTGGGCACTGATACAGGTGTGACTCAGGGTCCCAAAGGGGATGGCAAAGCGCAGGCTGCTCCCCACCCATTTGATCTGCCTGGGGGGGACTAACCCCAGCCCTGTGGCTAAAGATCCTGGGGCAAGGGGTGGGGCTGGCTCCATTTGTGGGGCCCTCCTCAGGCTCCTGGCACCTTCAGCCCAGTCCACAACCCCGTGTGATCAGGGTGCCATGTTCCCCAGCCCTAGCAGGGTTGCCCCCTCCCTCTGACTGTCGTAGCCACTGTCCTCTGGCAGGGATACTTCTGCTCCTTGGGGGGCCTTCTCTTTGCAACATCCCCTCATTTGCCCTCATTTGAGGCCCTTTCATGGGGTGCAGTGGGTCCTATGGAGGGATTCCTGGCTCCCCCAACAGCAAGGGACCGTAAGCACGCTGACCCAGAAGCTCAGGGTGCCTGCGTGCCCCAGCAGGCGTGTGCACCAGTGTGAGGAGTGTGCACGCACATGGACGTGCTTGTGTGTCAGCACACAAGGTTGGTTCTCAGAATGCTCATTGTGTTCAATGCTCACAAAGTGCTCGTGGAAAATGACGAACTGGCTGCTGATTTGGGTTGTGGAGGCCAGTCCTGGCTATGAGACCAGGGGACTTGGAGACACCAGCCTGGAACCCTGGGGTGGGGGTCGGATTTGGGCAAAGGCGCATCTTCTGCGGCTTAACTCTGGCAAACCTTTTCTGTAAGTGAAAGTCGCTGGCTCGGATGGCCCCACTATGGCCTGGCTCACAGATAGTGTATAAAGGAGCCTGGGGGCTGTGCTATGTGCTGGTAAAACTTTCTTCACAAACGCTGGAGTGGCCAGGTGTGGCCCGCTGGCCCCGGGTGCATGGGGTCTGTGCTCGGTCCTGGCACCAGCACCTGGCTGGGGCTGGTGAGGGTGCCGCCCGGAACTGGCCTCAGTGCATCATGCCCTTAGGCCCGTGTGCCTGACTCTCCTTTCCCGAGGAAGTGCCAGCCCATCAGAGTTGGAGACAGCCTGGTTCCCATGGCTGCTGCGGGGCTTAGTGAGACCCTGTGCACAGGGGGCCTGGCCCGCACTCTGGAGACACTCCTGCCGTCGCTAGCCCATGGCTGCAGGCACCACAGCGGTGCTGGGCCAGAAAAGAATGGGGTGGGTGGGGCTCACTGTGACCACCCCCACCCACCACAGAGCAGAGCCCCCCGCCCGGTGTTCATCCCCTCACAGGCCCAAAGGCCACTGCTGCGCCCTCCCAGCGAGTCGCAGTGCTGTCTTGCTTTTCTGTCTCTTTCTTTCCATCTCGCTCTTTCTCTGGTTTAGCTAGAGCAGTCCTGAAAATTGCATCCCATTTGTTACAAGTTACACGTGTTCACTGTGGAAACATGTGGACTCCATGGCCCTGTCTTCCGTGGTTTTTGGTAACATCAGCATTCCCAGAACTGGTTTCCTGATGTGCTCACAGTGGCTTCTTGGGAGGGACAAGGCTCGGGGATGTTGTTGCACTGGGCCTCGAGAATGATGGGGCAGCCGGGTGTCTGTGCAGCGAGGTGGCCTGCACTCTAGAACGTGAGCTGCCACCGGCTTCTGATGACAAATCCCCCAAAGCCACACACAGTGCTGGGTGCTGCCCGTTAAGTGCAGGCTGCCTGGCCCATCGAGTCCCAGGATGAGAAGGCCTTTACCTGGGATTGGTGTCCTGGCTGTGGCAGCTGCAGGGCCTTAACTGTGGCTCCCTCAGCAGTGGCTGCTCCTGCCCCTTGTGCCCCTTCCCCCACCTTGTGCCCCTTCCCCCCCTTGCCCCTTCCCCCCATGCCCCTTCCCCCCCATGTGCCCCTTCCCCCCCATGTGCCCCTTCCCCCCCTTGTGCCCCTTCCCCCCCTTGCCCCTTCCCCCCATGCCCCTTCCCCCCCATGTGCCCCTTCCCCCCCTTGCCCCTTCCCCCCATGCCCCTTCCCCCCCATGTGCCCCTTCCCCCCCATGTGCCCCTTCCCCCCCATGTGCCCCTTCCCCCCCTTGCCCCTTCCCCCCATGCCCCTTCCCCCCCATGTGCCCCTTCCCCCCCATGTGCCCCTTCCCCCCATGCCCCTTCCCCCCATGCCCCTTCCCCCCATGCCCCTTCCCCCCCTTGTGCCCCTTCCCCCCCTTGCCCCTTCCCCCCATGCCCCTTCTTCTGCAGATCGTGTCGCCCGGTGGGGGAGGGCCTGAGGGTGCCAGGCGGGCAGGGAGGGACCTTCCAGGTTGTGTGGGCAGATGGGGATGAGGTCTCTCTCGGAGTCACTGAAAGCATCTGGCCACCTCCAGAGGGCTCAGCCCTGGGCCACATGCAGCCCCACCCCAGCCACACGTCATGTACCTGGAACCCTGCTCCTGCAGGATGGCATTCTCCAGGGGCTTACATTGGGGGGTGAAGGGTTACCTGGCCCTACGGGGTCTTCCCTGAGTCACCCAGCCCCTCGGAGAGGAGAGGAGGGAACGGCTGAGCCTGTGAGCAAGGGGCCTGAGTTTTGGGGCCCGGGGCCACGGGCCACAGGCAGCAAGGTCAGGCTTCCTGGGAGCATTCCTGCCGGGGCCCACATGTCCCCCGGGGCCATGGACTGAGATTCGGAGCCTGTGTGCCTCTCTCAGGCCGGGGAAGCAGCTGGCCTCCAGGCTACATGCTGCGTGGCTTTGGAAGGCTCATGCCTTGCCCTGATGTGTCCAGCCCAGGGTGTACATAGCGGGCGTGGGCTCAGGGCATGGCTCGCTGCTGGGACCTGCTGGAGCATTCATGGGTTGGGGGCCTTGGCTCTGGGTGCAGGTGGTGGGTGTGCCAGGGTCCCTTCTCACTGTGGTTTCTCTCTCTCCATTGCCAGGTCTGGCCTCTTTGGCCTGCCCCCGTCGGCTCTGCTGCCCCAGGTCAACGAACCCCCCGCCAACAACAGCCATGACCGGGTCCCCGAAGAGGGGGACACAGAGGTGATGCAGCTGGGGCCTGGCTCCCCACCTCCTCCGCACGGGGTTCAGCCCCCTGAGACCACCGGTCCTGAGCCACCCCCGCCCCTCGTGCCGCCACTGCCCGCCGGAAGCCTGCCCCCGTACCCACCATACTTCGAAGGCGCCCCCTTCCCTCACCCGCTGTGGCTCCGGGACACGTACAAGCTGTGGGTGCCCCAGCCGCCGCCCAGGACCATCAAGCGCACCCGGCGGCGTCTGTCCCGCAACCGCGACCCAGGACGCCTCATTCTCAGCACCATCCGCCTGCGGCCGCGCCAGGTGCTCTGTGAGAAGTGCAAGAGCACGCTGAGCCCCCTGGAGGCCAGCCCTGGACCCCCAGCCGCGCCCAGGGCCCGCAGGAGGCTGGGCAGTGGCCCGGACAGGGAACTCCGCAAGCCGGAGGAGCCAGAGAACAGCGACCCCATGGCTGGGGCCACGGCCAGGAGGAGCAAGAGGGAGAGGCGAGAGGAGGACAGGGCACCGGCAGAGCAGGTCCCGCGGAGCCCGGTCATCAAGATCTCCTACAGCACGCCCCAGGGCAAGGGAGAGGTGGTCAAGATCCCCTCCCGCGTGCACGGCTCTCTGGAGCCCTTCCGTCCCCAGCAGGCCCCCCAGGACGATGGCAGCCTGGACCCTGAGGTGCTGGACAGAGAGTCCCGGGACCGGCCATCTGGCGCACCCTCGGCCTCCATCCCCAAGCTGAAACTGACGCGGCCCGTGCCGCCCAGCGCGGACCTGCCGCCCCCCAAGATCCGCCTGAAGCCCCACCGCCTGGGGGACAGCGAGCATGAGCCCGTGTACCGGGCCGAGCTGGTGGAGGAGCTGAACGGGTACCCGCGGGCCAGCTCGCCAGCACCCTGTGCGGACGGCCCTGCCGGTGGGCTGGGGGACTTGTCTTCCGGAAGTTCGGGTGAGGACGACGACTTCAAGAGCTGTCCCCAGGGCGCACAGGGAGGTGAGGACTTGGCTTTTCTTGTCAGCTGCCCTGAGGGGAGAGTGGACTGTGCCAGCGAGTCGGCATGCAGCAGCGACAGCCTCGACGAGGCCAGATCGTCCGGCTCGGAAGGGACACCGGCAGACACGGGTGACCTCTCCCCTGGCCACGGCACGTCAGCGCCCTCTGCGTCCAGAGAGGCTCCCCAAACCGTGCCACCCCTGACGGTCAGGCTGCACACACAGAGCGTGTCCGAGTGCATCACGGAGGACGGCAGGACTGTGGCCGTGGGGGACATCGTGTGGGGTAAGATCCATGGTTTTCCTTGGTGGCCGGCGCGTGTTCTTGACATCAGCCTCGGCCAGAAGGAGGACGGAGAGCCGTCTTGGCGAGAAGCGAAGGTCTCGTGGTTTGGTTCTCCGACGACGTCGTTCTTGTCTATTTCAAAACTCTCCCCTTTCTCTGAATTTTTCAAACTGAGATTTAACCGTAAGAAGAAGGGGATGTATCGGAAAGCTATAACCGAGGCTGCAAATGCCGCGCGACACGTGGCCCCGGAAATCAGGGAGCTCTTAACCCAGTTTGAAACGTAACTGGTTCCCTGACCAGGTGAGTGTGCCAGCGGCAGCCTCCTTCCCCCGGCCCGGCCCAGGCTCACACCTGTGTCCAGGCTGTGCCTCTGCTCCGAGCCCTGAGGCCCAGGGAGCCGCTGCCTGTGCTCCTCAGCTCCCTTGCTTGGGGCCCAGGCATCTGGAAAATGGTTGCCCTCACTGGTAATGTCATCTGCGCTTCTGATTCACACAAGAGGCGCACTGTGAGGAGGCCAGTCACCACCGGTGCTTGTTCAAAGCACAAAGTGAGTTTGTGTTTGGCAGCCATTTTTCAAAGGCCAGAAGGGAGATTCTCATGCTCTCCTTAGTTGTTTGGAGTCAGGGATGTGGCTTGACTGGTCCTGGGGAGGGGAGAGCCCAGGCTGGGGCCCTGTCAGCAGGGAGCAAACTCTCACTGCTTTTCCCGAAGATCAGAGTGGGAGTCTCCCTCCTTCTGCACACGGATAGGCCATCCCAGGACATTAAAGGAGGGAGGGCGAGGTGAGCTTCCCACCCTCAGATGAAGCCCCCACCTCGACTCCCCAGACTGGCCCAGCCCTGCCCCCACCACCCCCGAATCTTCCTTCTGGGTCAGTGCGCACTCCATTGTCAGCAGGCTATGTGCGTGGCCAGGCGCCGGGGACCCAGGACATGTTCCTGGGGATAGCGTCTCACTCTTGGCCTCTCCTAGGAGCACTTTGTAGAATCTCCAGCCAGGCCTTGTGTGGATTCCTGTACCTGGGGGGCACTACGCTGTGTGGAGGTGTGGGGGTGTCATCTCGTGGGGCTGGGGGAGCCACCCATGTCCCTGCGGGTCACTGTGTGGGGCATCTGGAGCCTGCCGAGGGGCTGTTGTCTGCGCTGAGCTTCTGAAGGCCGCTCTCCCAGCTCCAGAGGCCTCCCAGCACCTCCTAGATGCCCTTCCTGTCTCCCCGGCAGGAGAGGCAGGCCAGGGAGGAGTCCTCTCTGGGTGGGGGCAGCTGGTGGTCCTCTGTGCTCTTCTTCCTGGCTCCATGGCCTAATTGCCACCTGGATGCAGAGATTCCAGGGCCAGGGGCTATATGCAGAGGGCAGGGGCAGGGCCCGCCTAGGCCTTGGTGACGTCTGGTGACCTTGTCTGCCCTGGCCACCTGCCCAGAGGCCTTAGAGTTTCCCAGGTGACAATCCTTGGGCCTTAGCCTTCGGTGGGGGTGGGGACTGGAGTGCCTGGGTGCCCCTCCACTGCTGCACCCTGCGTATTGGGGTTCTGGGTGGAAGCGGTGATGAGACACCACTGTGGTCAAGCCAGGGTCCCCAGGGTCCCCAGGCTGCCCGGCTGCTCAGGCTCTGGCCTGGCCTCACCCGCTCCCTCCAGCCACCTGGCTACATCTGCCTTGCTGTCCTGAGGCCAGGCACAAACGTGGCTGCTCCCCCAACCCCAGGAACCAGGCCCTTTTCTGATCAGTTCTGGGGCCTTGGGGCAGAGATGGGGCAGGTGCCGGGTTGGGGAGTGGGTGTGGGCGCCGCCTCTCAGCTTGAGTCTGGGGAATGTGTAAAGCCAGGGCACCATCCTCTGAGGGGTAGGAGGAAGGTCAGAGGACTCCCGTCTGCTGTCCTGGGGGGCCCTCCCCGAGTTCTGGACTCAGGCATTTACAGGGCATGACGTCTCCCCACGCAGGACGTCCCCAAATGAGGCCCGAGGCCTTGGCTGGCAGGGAGTGCCCAACCGGGAGGACGGGAGGACGCAGTCTTGCAGGCTCAGGGCCGGCTGTGTTTATCCGGAAGTAGAGGAAGAATCTCACCAGACGGGTTTGCCTGCCTCCACGGGGGGCAGTGCCTGCGCTAGGGGCCTGCGCCAGGACCAGCCCCCTGCTCTGGGAGTGGGGGGGGCCAGATCCTTTCAGCACCAAAGCGCAGAGTGGTGCGTGCCTGGTCGGGTTTTGGTGTCTCGTGGGGCCTGGGATCTCCTGTCCTCTGTGGGGTGGGTGGTCCCTGGGGGACACGTTTGCTTTGAAGTGTCAGCAGTGCACCTCTGGTCTGCTCCTTGTAGGGGAAATGCAGGGGTACCTGCCTTTCCTGGGAAGGGGGACCCGCCAACACCACCGTGAAGGTACACCTCCCTGAGCAGAGGCTGAGTGAGGTGTGGGGCGCTGGTGGCCATGCCCAAGGGAGGGGCGGGAGGAGGAGGCTGGCATGGGGGCTGGAGCTCGGGCAGGGAGGCCTTCTGGGGAAGGTCGTCCTCCCAGTCCCCGCCCACTGGCCACCCTGGCCTGGCCCCAGCGGCTCCTGCAGCCACCCAAGGACGAGGACGGCTGGGCGGTGCCAGAAGCTTCCTGAGGTTTGTGGGTGTCTGCTGCCCGAGGCACTTGTTGGGGAGCAGTCACCGCAGGCACAGCGAGATCTGCTCCGTTGCAGGGACACTGAGCCCAGCATCTCCCCGTGAGAGGCCCCTCACGCTCAGCTTGCTGCGGGGCTGGAGGCTCAGCTGAGGGGTGGGCTGATGCCCCACAGACCATAGGGTGCCAGGGCACTGGGCCTGTGGCCGGCGGTGCCAAGAGGCGGCCTGGCTGGCACAAGGGACGGGCACATCGGCCTCAGCAGGGGCCGCACCAGGACGTATGCCTGGCTGTGTGGCACACTTGGGCACCCCTCCATGTGAGGTCCTGACCCAGGTTCGCTGAGGCTGGGCCGGCCTCCTGTGCGGGAAGAGAGGCTGTCGGGCCTTGTCCCAGCCGGTCACCTGCTGTTGCGGTCTCAGTGAGCTGACACCTCTGAGCATGTTCGTTCACCACTCTCTGGGTGACAACAGGACCCGCCTCTGAGTGAGCGGCACTCCACCCTGGTGGCCGTGGCCGGCTCTGGGACCTGTGAATGGCCTGTGGCCGCTGCCCTTGGAGGTGACCACTGTGCCTTCTCAGGCCGGCAGGAGATGCCGTTCCCTGGGACTCCTACACCCACAGGGATCCCCCAGGGTTAGAGCTGAGGTCTGGGCAGGGGCAGGTGGTGGAGACCAGGCTCTGGGGTGACGGTGCCTGGGAGCAGCCTCCTGCATCAGGTGCAGGCACTGGGCCTGCAGAGTCAGGGGCCCAGCAGGAGCTGCCTGGCCAGGCTTGTCCTGAAGCTGGGAATGGGGACACAGAGAAGGCAATCTCGCCCACACCCCACCGCTGCCTGGGCCCACCGAGCCTGAGAGGGGAAGGCAGCTCCTCCCCAGTGTGAGCCCCGGGGCCTCGGGCCGGGGTCCTGCCCCGTCCAGGCTCAGGGTCCTCTCTCTGCTCCCCTGGTCTCTCCCTCACCACCCACCCGCCCCTCTGCTGAGGGCCAAGCACTCCACTGGACCCAGGCTAGAAGGGGGGCGGAATGGGGAGGGCTGTGAATCACCACTTCCCAAATTAGTGCATAATCACACACAGGAACTGCTGAGAAGGAAGGGAAGAGGGGCTGGAAACAGAGCATCCAGCGAGAAACCTGGCCTGGACTGGGATCCGGGAAGGCTTCCTGGAGGAGGTGGCAGGAGCCAGGCTCTGAATGGTGAGCTAATCAGAAGCTGATGGGGCGACGTGGGGGTGAGTGTTCTAGGCAGGAGGAGGGCAGGGCATGTTCCAGGGGTTGCGGAGGTGGGCAGAGGCTGACTAAGGGCCTGGTGGGCCAAAGCACAGACTGTGGGGGCTGTTGGAGAATTACAGACAGAGGAGTGAGATGGTCTTGTTATTATTTGTCAGTTAAAAATAAAACGAAACCTAAAAAAAATCTGATAGCTTTACAAATAAATAAAAGAAATGATCTCCAGCTGTGAGGACAGGGAGCGTGGCGGGGGATGGGGGAGGCTGGGCGGTGTGCAGGTGTCACTCCTGGAGCTAGGGCAGTCACCGTCTGTGCCCTGATGGGGCCCCACCCTCAGGGGTGCCTCCAGTTCTCGGGAGGTGCCTGAGGCCTGGCTGGAGGCATCTCAGGAGAAAGCTTAGAGGCGGGTCAGGCAGGGGGCTGGGGGCAGGGATCCGCATTCACTGGGGGGACCTGGGCCAGGACAGTGCCCGGGGTCGGGAGGCTCCACAGACTGGCAGCTCGAGGCAGAGGCTTCAGAGTAGCAGAGGCGAGTGGAGATGACAGGTGACTGGACGTGTGCGCTGTGCGGGAGCAGGAAGGAGGGTGGCGGAGAGTGGGTGGCACTGGCCAGCCCTGTGGGGAGGACCTGAGGGGCTCGGGGCCTTGCCCGCCCTGCACCCCAGCACCACTACAGATGGGAGAGGGGCGTGCCCAGAGGGGCGGCGGGCTGCCTGGTGTTCTGGGAGCCGTGAGGGCCAGTGGGGACATCCGGTCCTGGGAGCTCTGAGGGCCAACAGGGGCACTTGGTCCTGCACAGGCACCTCCTGCTCTGCCCTGTCGTGGCCGGGGCAGGCCGTGCTCCACTGACACGCAGACTAGAAGCTGGGCACCTCCCTGAAGTGGGGACTCGCTCTCCTGGTGTCCCGGCCTCTTGGGCAAGGGGGAGATTTCACAGGTTCCCAGACAGTGCAGGCTGGACGGGTCCAGGGGCCCAACCCTTTCCCCTCCTGCTCTGGCAGGAGACTTTCGGGGATGTACCCAGCACAGCCTCTGTCAGCAGCTGGGAGCACCGGCTTCTGCGCCACTGAACGGCCTGTGTCCCTGGGGTCATCCTTGTCTTTTGTGAGTTTCCTGTAGCTGCTGTAACAAACCTCCATACACTGGGGCCCTGAGACCAAGGTGTTTGTTCCCGCGCCTCTGGGGGTCAGGAGCGTGAGTCAAGGCGTGCAGGGCTGTGCACCTTCAGCTCCGGATGAGGAGCTTTCTTGCCTCTGCAACTTCTAGGGGTCCAGACGTCCCCCTCTCATGACCACGTCGCCCCAGGCTCTGCCTCCATGGGCACAAGGCCTCTGCCTCTTCAAAGTACCCTGGTGGCATCTGGGGACCCGCAGATAGGGCGGGAAGGGCTGCTCATCTCAAAATCCTCATTTAATCACATCACAAACACCATGTCGCAGAAGGTGCTGTTCCCAGGCTCCCGGGACGAGGAGCACCTGGTCTCCTTCACTCCGCATCTCCAGTGCTGTGTGTGTGGGCACAGCCCAGAGTCCGCCCCAGCCTCTCGTCCGACAGAAGGGAAGATCCCAGGGAGCAGGGGTGGGGATGGGGCTTCAGCTCAGGGGTCTGTGGGGGCGAGGGAGGGGCTCATTGCTCCAGAAAGGTCCATGGTGCACAGGCCATGGGGGCAGCATGGGCCACTCCTGACCTTCAGCTTCATCATGTTGATTTCTCCTGGGAAATAAAGATGATAATCAGGAAGCTCCCGGCACTGGAGTGCTGAGTCGGCAGGAGCAGCCGCCGGGACTTGGAAGAGTGTGGTGCTCGCTGGAGTCTCTGGGGCAGAAGCAGCAACGCCGCTGTCTCCAGGCTTTGGCTTCTGATGTATGTTTTTCTTTTAGAACAGCATCCTTGAGCTTCCTGCACAAAACTTGCTTTTCTCTTCCTCCAACTCTAAATAAAAACGCTCTTCTGCTTCCAAGGACGGGTTTCTCAGTTGACTTCCCTGCTGACTTCCCTGCTGACTTCCCTGCGTTGATTTCAGGGAATTCAGGTCCCACGTGAAGGCTGTAATTATTTTGTTCCAGAAGGAAACAGAGGCCTATAATTCTGAGCCTGCTGCAGGGGCTCAGGCCCCACCCCACCTCCTGGCTCCCAGCAGCCTTGCAGACAGTCCCTGCCGCCTCCTCCTGGCCAGCAACTTGGGCATTGAGGCCGTGTTGGGGGGACAGGCGGGCAGGTGCCAGGGAGTTTGGAGTTGCTTCTCGGGGGGTCAGGTGCCTGGCACTTGGGGGACTTTCCCAGTGTCGGGGGACGCTGCTGGAGGCCCCTGCCCATCCGTGCCTTCAAAGCCAAGCATTGTGCCCACCTCCGGTGAGATGCCCTAATGCCATGTGGACCTGTTGCCAGGCGTCTTAGTTGCTTCCTGGGTCTCACCTGCAGCTCCAAATCCTCGCCCCTGACCTCACCAGGCTTCGACACCTTGGACAGGGCATGTGCCTCGTGTCAGAGGATTGGGAGTGGAGGGGTGGGACTTCCTCCACACCATGGGGCTCGTTCTCTCATCAGAACCCCTTTAGGGGCAGTGGGGGCTCCTGCCCGGCAGGAGGCTGTTCTCTGCTGGAGACCCTGGGGTTGGCTGGAGACCCTGGGGTTGGCTGTAGGCTTGGGGTTATCAGCCTAATCTGTTCAGGTTCACCCAGGTTTTCACCCTGGGGCTCTGCCCACCGTTGGTGATCACTTTAAGATTTGCTCTTTCGTGAGGGATTATGAGGTGCTGGCCCTGGTCTTCATTTACTCACTGGAATTCTTGCAAAAAAAACCTCTTTCCTTACCAGCTTTTAGTGGCACTGCACCAAGACTTGCGGCCACCCCCCGCTTGCAGAGTTCTTACGGAGGCCAGGGCAGATGTGGGGGCTGGTTCCCCAGCCGCTTCCAGCGAGGCCGAGGAGTCCCTCCTGAGCGTGTGTCTCATAAAAGCGCACGTGCTTGCTGACATGTCCAGTCAGGTTCGATCCATCCAAGCGCTATTCTGTCCATGCTCAGATGGTGCCATCTTGGGTCAGCTGACAGAGGCCAGCGTCTGTGTCCTGTGGTGACCACAGCAGCCTGCTGGCGGCTTTGCCCCCGCCGTGCCACGTCATCTGGGCTCACTCTGTGCATTTTCTGGCTCAGGCCTGAGGCAACCACGTTCCTGGGAGCCCTGCTTCCTGCTGCTTCTGGGGCCGCTGCGGTTTCGAAACCTTTGCAGTCGACACAGCTAGGATTCACTTTTGTGTCTGATGCCAGAAATCTTGACTCTTAATGTTAACATGATCCATTTTATAGATGTAAAGGTTAATATATGTATATCAACATTTAATATAGGTGTGTAAAATATTTAAAATATAACAATATAATGTCACATATTACTGAAATAATATATATAATATTATTATGATACAGTATGATGGTTTAGGAAGAAAAGCACCCTGACACCACCCACCAAGGAGGGTGCCCGCAGGCGTCCTGGTGGGTGGTGCAAGCGAATGCCTGAGCTTGCCCTGCCCATCTTTTTGTCCTGGGGTCTGGCCCTTCGGGCTGTGTCACACCCTCTCTCTGCGGCCAAGTCATGACTTCGGAACGCACTTCGGCATCTTCGTTTCATTCACTTTCCATTTTTAGAGACTCCTCGTTTTTTAAAATCCGCTGTGATAGGATTCTGAGGGCCCCTCCGCGGCCCCGGGTCTGCTCCCGTCCGGTCTCCCCGGCCTTCCCGTGGCCACATCTGGGCAGGGCCCGGTCGTCCTTCCGGGCTTCCAGCCTAAGCAGGGCCCCACGCCGGCTGCTTCTCCCCGCCCCTCGCCTCCTTGTGATGTGCAGCGCTGTGGGATACACCCAGCTCCCTCGGGGGACTCTGGCTGTCCCAGTCTTTTCTCCAACAAGCTGTGGGGAGGGTGTGAGCCACCAGCTTTCTCACCATGGAGAAGGCGTGGCCCAGGCAGGGAGGTGCTGGTGTCTTTGGGGCCTCAGAGACAGTGGGGTGGGAGAGAGGTAGGTGAGCATGAGACTCCGACCCCATGTCCAGGTGAGGGCTCTGCGGGCTCCCAGGCAGGTGGGGCCCCAAGGCCTCCAGGTTCCTGAGGACGCCTCGTGTCCTTGAGGCCTCAGTGACGTGGAGCAGCTGAGCTCAGCTCCATGAGCGAGGGCCACGCCAGGAAAGTAGGAGAGATGTGAGGAGCGGCCAGTGCTGCTCCGGCTTTGGAGTCCGTGTCTCTGCTGCTGGGAGAGGGAAGGCCCTTGGAAGGCCACTGCTGCTGTTCGGGACAAAGGGCCCGTCCAGGCTGTTTCCTCCCAAGGCCTGTTACGCATTTTTCTAATGAGGATAGTGGCTGATGGATGTTTACCGGCATTTCCAAAGGTTATGTTGTTGTTGATGGAGAAGGACTTGGACAGTTTTAATGACCTCCCGGGGCTGCGTTTCTTTTCAGGGAAGCATAGTTGCCTTTGATTTGAGCCTCTTTCAAATCCTAAAATGCTGCATTAGAAGGGGTGGACAGAGCAGGTTCCAGGCATGGCGGGGACCCCACTAGTGCCACAGCACCTGCTGTGGCCTCTGCGGACCCCCCAAACAGCCCTCCTCCTGACCCGTCTTGCGCACAGTGCCTGGTGACTCCCTAGAAGTTTGGGAGGGACCCCCCCGGGGGCAGGACGCATAGGTGGAGCCGCTGCAGTTCTAGGGTCGGCCTCCTCCTCCCTGTCAGCTGTGGAGCGGGTGGCTCAGGCTGCCCTTATCACAGCTGCCTCTTCCTTCTGAGAAATGGAAAACGGTATTTGTAGGAATGCGTTTGTGTGGCCGCTCTAATCCTGGCGAACGTTTCTCACAGGGAACTGTTCAGCTTCCCATACGGAATCTGCGGGGTTGGAGGAAGTTATTCCAGGACTGAGAAAGTGAATGGTTTGGAGGCACTGATGCATGGCTCTGTTTAGGAGTCACTGTCGGTGCCCCTGACAGGTCTCAGCTGGTGTTGGGCTGGGGACCGTGTCAGTGGGCCTCTGAGAGCCTCCTGGGCTCTGTGGGACTGTGAGGCACGTGCACGCTGACCGACTGCGTGGATGCTGCTTGCACCCCAGGCCGTCTTCCAGGGGCAGGACCCTCTCCTGCCACCCCTCGCCGGCTCGTGGCATCTCAGTGGTCAGTGGCCTCTCTGTGGATTTAGTCCATCTTCTGCTTTTCACTCATCGCTCGGATCCTGAAGCATCAGAGTCCTCCACTTCTGTGGGATCCTGGTTTTTTGCTTGTTCTTGCTTAGCATGCCCACAGATGCACATGCACATGCATGCACACGCATGAACACATGCACACGCATGAACACACATGCATGCACACGCATGTACATGCATGAACATGCACACACATGAACGCACACACATGCACATGCACACTCATGAACACACACATGCATGGACATGCATGCACACACACACATGCACACGCATGAACACATGCCCACAACCCTGTACTCACACATCTGCACCTGCTCATGCTCGTGGACTCCTGTGTATGCACCTGCACATGGACATATGCGCACTCCTGTACCTACACACCTGCACACACACAGCTTAAACAGATGTCCCTGCTGCGAGTGCCAGAGTGCACAGTGCTGTCCTGGGCCCTGGGACGGTACTGCCCACCAGGTCTCCATTGCTTCATCTTGGGGTGGGGCAGTAGGTTGAATCATGTCGCCCAAACGACACGTTCAGGTCCACCCTAGTCCCTGTGAGTGGGACCTTATTTGGAAATAGGGTCACTGCAGATGGAATGAACTTAAGAGGAGGTCGTACTGGATCAGGGTGGGTCCTAAATCCAATGATTGGTGCCCGCATGAGAAGAGGGAAATTTGGGCACAAAGACTTGGAGACACACGGAGAAGGCCTTGTGGAGACAGAGGCAGAGCTCACAGGGGTGCATTCGTGAGCCCGGGAAAGCCAGGATCTTCCGAAAGCAGGGAAGGACCTGCTGTGGGCAGGTCCCTCCAGCGACCTCTCAGCGGGGCTGGGATGGGGGCACGTCCCTCCTGCCCTGCTGTGGTCAGGCAGGGCCCCATGGGGCGCCCCCTTCCTGGCAGGAGGAGCGGCAGGGCTGGCATCGTCCCCTGCGCCCTGGGCTCTGCAGGCTCCACTCCCTTCCCTGTCCCCTCCCTCTCTGCCTGCGGGCTGGTGGAGAACTGGGGTTGGCAGCCTCTGTCCCTCCGTTTGACTGGACAGCCAGCTTTCCTGGGGTTGGAGGGTCTCCCAAGCCGGGGCCCTACAAGGTCTTTCTGGTGTGTGTGGTGGCAAGAGTCAGTCCCTGCCACACCCAGCAGCGTGGTGTGAGTCCTTCTGGGGACAGCGGAGAATGCACGATGTCTGTGACACTCCAGGGCTTCCCCCGACCCTGGGGTGCTTCCTGGGATGGGGCCTGGGGCTGGGGCTGCTCTGGGCGAGGAGGTTATGATGGAGCCCCCAGGGCAGCTAGGACACAAGAGGTCAGGAAATGGGGATCCTCCTGTGCACCCCAAAGTCAGGCTCCTGTATGGGGTCAGGTCGCCTCCCCGAGCCTGGGACACCTGGGGGTGGCGGCCGCCAAGTGAGGGACTGAGCCTGTTTGTGTGTGATGTGCTGCGATTGCAACCGGTGACCTCTTCTGACCTTTGGGATGGTGACCCATGCAGACAGAGGCAGGGCACAGGCACCCCTTCCCGGCCACCGCCTGGCATCTCACCGCCGTGTGCTCTAAGGGACCATAGCTCTGGGACGTCGATGTCACTGAGCTGAACTCAGCTGAGGGCAGCCGGGAGGAAATGTCCTGGGGTCTCCCTCACCCCTCCTGCCCTGGGGTCTTCTCTGGGCCTGGTGCGGCCTTGTGCTGGAAGGCCCGGGGAGGCAGATGTACCCCCTAGGTCAGCCTGGGCCTTGGCAGAGGATTCCTTGAGCCCCGCCTGCTGCCCCTGCACTGGCTCCCTAGAGGGAGGCACAGAGTGGGTCCTGGGCGTCCGCACACCCGAGCGGAGGGGCTGCCTGGGGTCCAGCGTGGGGAGAGCTGGGGCCTCCACTGCTCAGGGCTGTGTTGGTTCTCTCTGGAGACCCTCAGCCTCCTGTGCCCCCTCGGATGTGACTGGGAGATGGTCCAAAACGCAACTTCTATTTGATTTGTGTTTGTGTCAGTCTTACTATATATGTTCAATTTTTAAAAGTAGAGTGGTCACATGCAGTATGTAATGACAAGAATTCACCTTCGTATTTCTAGACGATGTACTTCTACTGCTGCTTGATCCTTACGTTTTCTATTTAGACGTTAGTTACGTGCTTTTTCTATGGAAGATGAAGAGGCTCTCTCTCCTGTTCGCGCCACACACACCCACTCACACACTCACACTCTCACACACACCCACTCACACACTCTCACACACATCCACTCACACACACACACCTCTCACACACACATCCACTCACACACACTCTCACACACACCCACTCACACACACACATCCACTCACACACACATTCACACATTTACACACACACCCACTCACACACACATATCCACTCACACCCACACACATCCACTCACACACATCCACTCACACACACATTCACACATTTACACACACATTCACTCACACACACACATCCACTCACACATCCACTCACCACACCATCCACTCACACACATCCACTCACACACACATTCACATATTACACACCCACTCACACACACACATCCACTCACACCCACACACATCCACTCACACACATTCACACATTTACACACACACATCCACTCACACACACACATCCACTCACACACACACATCCACTCACACACACATCCACTCACACACACATTCACATATTACACACACACACACACATATCCACTCACACCCACACACATCCACTCACACACACACATTCATTTACACACACACATCCACTCACTCACACACACACACATCCACTCACACACACACATCCACTCACACACACACATCCACTCACTCACACACACACATCCACTCACACACACATCCACTCACATACATTCACATATTTACACACACATCCACTCACACACACACATACATCCACTCACACACACACATCCACTCACACACACACATCCACTCACATACACACATCCACTCACACACACACACACACACATCCACTCACACCCACACACATCCACTCACACACATTCACATATTTACACACACATCCACTCACACACACACATACATCCACTCACTCACACACACACACATCCACTCTCACATACACACATCCACTCACACACACTCACACACATTCACTCACACACATTCACATATTTACACACACATATCCACTCACACAACCACTCACACACACCTCTCACACACACACACGCATACATCCACTCACAGTCACACACATTTACACACACATATCCACTCACACACATCCACTCACTCACATCCACTCACACACATTCACACACATATTTACTCACACACATATCCACTCACACACACATCCAGTCACACACACCCACTCACACTATCACACAGACCCACACACACCAGTCACACATCCACTCACACACTCACATCCACTCACACACTCATACACACATCCACTCACACATACACTTACACACATTCACACACTCACACCCACTCACACTATCACACACATCCACTCACACACCCACTCACACATGCTTACATCCACTCACACATCCACTCACCCACTCACACAATCACACCCACTCACACACTCACACACATCCACTCACACACTCTTACATCCTCTCATATCCACTCAGACACCCACTCACACAATCACACCCATCCACTCACACACCTTCACACATCCACTCACACACACACATCCACTCATACACTCACATATCCACTCACACACATCTACACACTCACACCCACTCGCACACACTATCACACCCATCCACTCACACGCACACATCCATTCACACACACACTCATTTACTCTCACACATATCCACACACATCCACTCACACTCACACACACCCTCTCACACTATCACACACATCCACTCACACACTCACATCCACTCACACAGTCACACACTCACCCTCTCACACACATCCACTCACACACATCCACTCACACACACATCTACTCACGCACACATCCACTCTTATATGTACACATCCACTCACACTGTCACGTACACACACACATCCACTCACACACACACATCCCCCTCACAATCACACATCCACTCACACACTCACAATGTTTGGTTAACTTAAGACTTGGTGTTTATATTAATGATTTTAGCCCATCCACGTAGAGGATTATAGACGCTGCCAGCCCTTTCTTCTCTGCAGCGTTCATCCCAGCTTGGTGCTTGGTCTTCACATTGTTTAGTGTTGTCACTCAAGAATGCCCAGCGTGAAGAGAAAGAAGCCCCTCTCACACTCTCACACACCCTCACTCTCACACACCACACGCCTGCAGGTGCCCTCCAGGCCTCCCCACGTGCCGCTGGGCTTCCTCACAGCCTGGTGGTCTCAGGGCGCTTGCAGTTTTTCCCGTGGCAGCTCAGGGCTTCCATGAGCGCAGCACTAGAAGTGGCAGCGGCCTCTCGGTGGGGCTGGGACAGGGGCAGGTCCCTCCTGCCCTGCTGTGTTCAGGCAGGGCCCATGGGGTGCCTTCCTCCTGGCAGGAGGAGTGGCGGGGCTGGCGTGGTCCCGTGTGCCCTGGGCTCTGCAGGCTCCGCTCCTTTCCCTGTCCCTGCACTTTCCACCCGCCAGGTGGTGGAGAACTGGGGCTGACAGTGTCTGGCCCTCTGTTGGATCTGGGGGCTGCTTTCTTCAGGGCCCAGGGTTGGCCCTGGGTTGTGGGGCTGAGGGGACCGTCTGTCCCCGCCAGGTCTCTCTGCTTGAGGTGGCCATCCAGGGCCTGCGTGGGCTCAGGTGGGACGCAATGGAAGCAGGGTTGACACCTGGGGCTCTGCACAGATCTGGGAAAGGGTTTTCCCCTCAGGGTCTAGCCCTCCCTCCCCACCCTGGGACACCCCCAGGCTCAGGTCTCCACGGGGCCGTCCGTGCGAGACGAGGGTTCTCAGAGTTATGCATGGGGGTCCTTCCACACCATGAGCCTGGCACAGGCATGGCCATCAGCCCCCACCAGGAGGCCACAAGGCTCCAGGCTCGCTGGCTTCTCTGTGGCCCTGCGTGTCGGGCCTGTGGACTGTGGGACTTCAGGGCAAGTCCTGTGGGCTGAGCCCCAATCATGGAAGACTCTGCACTCTCCCCTAGCATGGCCGACCTGTGGGCACTGAGGGAAGGAGGGCCGATGGGAGCTGGGGGGTGCTGGGGGTTCCGGGTGAGCCTCAGACCCTCCGGGGCACCCTGGCCTGGTGCTCAGACCTTGAAGGGCTGGTTCCCCATACTCGACCGTGAGTTAAACCTCTGCCTCTTTCTGCTTTCCCCAAGGTCACCGACGATGAGGGCGCACCTGCTGTCCTGAAGCTTCCGGCCTGTGTTCAGGGACCCGGGAGCCTTCTGGCCGGCTGCGTGCAGAGCCCGCTGGGCGTGGTGGTCGGCCTGGTGTGAGGTCTTCCGGGGACCAGCAGTGTGTTCAGGGAAGGGATGGCCCTGAGCCCAGCGGCTCACTGAGTATATTTCTTCCCGCCGCTCAGCCTGTGGCTGCCCTGTCTCATGAGGCAGTCGGGACTCGTGACTTGCTGGCTGCTGCTGCCTCACGTGCTGGGGTTACATGGAGGAACTGGGCCTGCCGCCCCAGCCTCGCCTGCTGCCTCGCCTGCTGGGGTCCCATGGAGGAACCAGGCCTGGTGCCCCGGCCTCGCCCAGCGGCTGGTGTGGGCAGCTGTCCCCGCCTCGCAGTGTCCTGGAGGCAGCCGTCTCACAGACTCAGCTTGGTCTCCCGCAGGCTTCAGAAAAACCTAATTGCACGTGTGGGGTCCTTCCCCAGCCCTTGGGTGCGGGGTCTCTGTGCACTTGAGAGCTGGGGGACCTGCCCGCCATCTCCCGCTCCAAGTGCATCCCAGAGCATGGGGCCCGCTGGGCACCCAGCACCTGGCCTGCAAGGCCACCTGTCCCCCAGATGCTGCTACGAGTGACCAGTACTGTGTGGAGGAGGCCAAGGTCCGCCCCTGGGAAACCAGGCTTCAACAGTACAAGGAAAATAAACTTGCTCTGTTTTGTAAGAGCGTGTTCCTTTTCCTCCTTTTTGTCACTTTAAAGACCAAAAAGAATAAAGAAAGAAGAGAAAAAAAATTAATCTGCCCTTTCTTTGTTTAAATGTAAAAAAAAAGAAACCTATGTCGTAGTTGTTGAAGTTGTGACCTGTGCGGCTGACGGGGCCCGAGTCCCCTGGGCACTGCCGTGTGGGGCCCATGTCGCGCGGGTTGGGGTGATGCCCCCACCGGCTGCATCTGGCTGCCTCCAGGAGGGCGAATGCTGACCACCACCCTCTGCCCCACGAGGCCTGTGGGCCAAGTCCCTGTCTCCAGACCTCCCTTTTGGCTTTCCAGCCGACGCTGGGATTTCCCGAGAGGCAGTGCTCTGCACGCCGGGAGCTTTGCTCGTTTCCTGGAGTGAAACTTCTCATCTCTTGTTTCTTGATTTGCTCATTCAGAACCAAGGGACATCTCAGAGATGATGGTGGCTTTGCTTGTTCCTGGTTTTGCTAGAACATTCTTCGCTCTAAAGGCATCGCTGCCCTCAGCAAGGATCGTGTGGGGGAGGGGGGTTGGGGGAGGGCAGCGCGCACCTGGAGGGTCCTCTCCGGGGCACATGAGGGAACAACCCTCATGGTTCCCTGTGGTTTTGGACCTGACTTGCAAGGAGGGGCATGGTTTTCAAACTGGTTTGTAGCAGCAGAGCCCTTTTCTCCAACAAAATCACCCAGAATCACTTCCTCCCAGAGGGGCTGGGCTCATCCTCCTGAAGCCTCCAGGCCCGAGGGTCCTGGGAACCTTTGAAAATCCAGGGAGGGGCTCACATGACCCCAGGAGAGCAGAGCCGGGACTTGAGAGGAATGAGAGCCGCTCCCCCTCCCCTCCTCCCTCCCCTCCCCCTCCCTCCCCCTCCCCTCCTCCCTCCCCTCCCCTCCTCCCTCCCCTCCTCCCTCCCCTCCTCCCTTCCCTTCCTCCCTCCTCTCCCCTCCTCCCCCCCTCCCCTCCTCCCTCCCCTCCCCTCCTCCCTCCCCTCCTCCCTCCCCTCCTCCCTCCCCTCCTCCCTTCCCTTCCTCCCTCCTCTCCCCTCCTCCCTCCCCTCCCCTCCTCCCTCCCCTCCCCCTCCCCTCCTCCCTCCTCTCCCCTCCTCCCTCCTCTCCCCTCCTCCCTCCCCTCCCCTCCTCCCTCCCCTCCCCTCCTCCCTCCCCTCTCCCCTCCCCCTCCCCTCCTCCCTCCCCTCCTCCCTTCCCTTCCTCCCTCCTCTCCCCTCCTCCCTCCCCCCCCCTCCTCCCTCCCCTCCCCTCCTCCCTCCCCTCTCCCTCCCCTCCCCTCCTCCCTCCCCTCCTCCCTCCCCTCCTCCCTCCCCTCCTCCCTTCCCTTCCTCCCCTCCTCCTCCCCTCCTCCCTCCCCTCCCCTCCTCCCTCCCCTCCCCCCCTCCCCTCCTCCCTCCTCTCTCCCCCCTCCCCTCCTCTCCCCTCCTCCCTCCCCTCCCCTCCTCCCTCCCCTCCCCCTCCTCCCCTCCCCTCCTCCCTCCCCTCCTCCCTCCCCTCCTCCCTTCCCTTCCTCCCTCCTCTCCCCCCCTCCTCCCCTCCCCTCCTCCTCCCCTCCTCCCTTCCTCCCCCCTCCTCCTCCCCTCCTCCTCCTCTCCCCTCCTCCCTCCCCTCCCCTCCTCCCTCCCCTCCTCCCTCCCCTCCTCCCTCCCCTCCTCCCTCCTCTCCCCTCCTCCCTCCTCTCCCCTCCTCCCTCCTCTCCCCTCCTCCCTCCTCTCCCCTCCTCCCTCCTCTTCCTTCCCTCCTCCTCCCCTCCTCCCTCCCCTTCCCTCCTCCCTTCCCTCCTCCCTCTCTCCTCCCCCCTCCCTCCCTGGCCCTGCCCACATGGGTGCAAGTCAGGGCCCTGACCTCGGGGCTGGGCATCTCGTCCCTCTGAGCTCCGGTGCCCGGGGGTTGCCCCTGCCTGATGGGCTGCTCAGGGTGATGCCTGGATTTGGGGGAAGTGCCGAGGCAGAGACGTGGCGGGGCCTCCGTAAAGCTTGGCACTGCTTCAAGAAATGTGTGTATCCAGTGGAAGGGGCAGGCCACACCCCTGGGACAAAAGACGTGTGTGGCCCTGGGCACATTCACTCCCAGCTGCCCAGCCTGCGACTAGAGCTCAGCCTCTGCAGGTGACAGCAGCGGGACCGGGACCGCCTTCGAGCCTGAGGCCAGGACTGACGCCACAGCCTGCAGCTCCTCCCCAAGCCCAGCCCCAGCCCTTGCCCTTCAACCCTGAGACCCTGCGAGGCACGGGTGGGGCTTTCATCGGGTGAGGAGCGGAGGCCCAGGGAGGTGGGCTCCCCGACTGCCAGTACCCAGTGGTCAGGCCAGGCTGGACCAGGTCCTGAATCCCCTCCCTTCCACTCATGGGCTCCCCAGGAAGGCTGAGCTGAGGAAGGAATTCCTGCTGGGAAGGCCCTGTTCTGGGACCAGGGTTTCCTCCCTCTGTTGGAGGGGGTCAGGGGACACCCGGGAGCGGAACACCTGAGGAAGGGGCACCTGGGGGGAGCCTTGGGGGAGGAGGCATCTGGGGGAGGAAGTCTGGAGAAGGGGTCTTCTAGGGGAGGAGCACCTGGGGGAGGGGTCTGGAGGAGGGGTCTCCTGGGGGAGGGGCCCTTGGGGAGCCAACCCTAGTCAGTACGAGGTCCTGGGAGCAAAGTGGGGTGTGCAGCAGGGGGAGCTGGGGCCTCAGCAGGCCTGCCCAGAGCTGGTCCTGGGCCCCTCTTGCTCTGGGTCTCCCCTGCTCTGAGTCCAGCCTCCTAAGCATCCCATCTGGCAAGATGTCCTTGCTCAGAACAGAGCCACCCCTGGCTGTCTTCCCAGGGTTTGTCATGGAGAAGGCTCTGGCCCTTTAGCCTTCAAAAGGGCTTCGGGGTTGGGGGGTGTGTGTGGCCCCAGTAGCCGCTGCGCTGGGGGCCCAGGGCAACTCCTCCAGGAGCAGAGAAGGCACTGCTGGCACCACCAGCCCCACAGGGTCACCAGCATCCCATCTCCACCAGGGCTGCCGTCCCTCCTCTGCAGAGGCCAGCTGTCATCGTGTTCGACATGGACCAGGCCATGTGGGAGGACACGGGGTGGCAGGTGTAGGGAGCACTGTCTGTTTTCTGTCACTCACTGGTCCCGGCTGAGCCCCAATCCCTACCTCCGAGGGTCACATTTCCAACCCACTCCAAGCAGAGCTGGAAGCAGGGGCTGGCGTGGGTGCTGGGGTGGATGCAGGGGCTGTTATGGCCTGGAGCGGCAGAGCTGGGGTGGACGCAGTGGGGGCGTGGCCTGGGGTGCTGCTCTCCGGCCTCTTCCTCTACTTCCGCTTCATCGTCTTCTTCTTCTTCCTTCTGTTGCTGCAGGGCCTCCCCCAGGTGGCTCCGTTTCTGCTGGTCCCATCTCCCGGAGGCCCTGCCCACAACCCCCTGCCCACCTTCTGGGGGAACCTGGAGTCGCCCCGGAGAGGGAGTCAAGGCCTGTGTGGGGCTCCTGGGACTGGAGTCCTGGCCTGACTTCTGGGGACAGAGCCTAGGTCGCCCTGGGCTCCAGCTCTGTGGCCTGGCTGTGTGGGCTGGGCCAGGGCCTCTGCGTCGCCTCCTTGCCTGGGTTTCCCACAGCGCAAGCCCCGCAGCCCTGGCCTTGCTGGGTGGTGGTGGGATGGCTGGGGAGGAGTCCTCACTGGGAGTGTGCACTTTGCATTACAGCTGGGGAGGCTGAGACCTGGGGAACCACAGCTGGTTCCTGGACCCCAAAGCCCAGACCCTTCCAAATCCTGCCTGGACGGCACCATGGCTGGGAGCCCAGCCGGTGCTTCCCTTTTCAGCAAGGGTTTTCTGTTTCTTTGATGATAAAATAATCCCTGGTGGTGGTTTAAAAAAAAAAAGGCAAAATAAAGAAAAACAAAACAACAAAATTAGAATCTCCTGCAGTCTCCCACCCTGTGGGCCTTTTGCATATTTCTTCCTGGGTGAGTTTTCTGGGCATTAACAGATGTTTGCTTTGCAGACCTGGCCTTGTGCCACCCTGGAAGCTCTGTGCCCAGCTCACCCTTCCATGGCTTCCTGTGGCCGGGGGGCTCCCTCCCCTTCCTGCCCTAGGTCTGAGGTGCCAACAGCTGCCTGTGGTCAGGGGCATCTCCTCATGGACACTGAGGGAGAAGCCGTGGCAGGGCTGGGCTCTCCCGCTGGGCTCCCTGCACCCAGCAGTCCCGGCCCCACCCCCAGCCATGGGAAAGCTGTACTCTGGAGAGGCCGTCGCAGATGGGGCCCTGCCCCTGGCCTGAGGGTGCCGTCATCTGCTCAGGAGGGTTAAGCTCCTTTGTGCCCCAAGGAGCTTCAAGCCGATCAATACCCAGCTGGAAGTAGGGGGCTGCAGCCGGGGGGGCTGCACCGCTCTGACCCCAGATGGACTTCCTGCTCCCTGCCCAGCTTCTCTGCGTGGGGAGGTCAGGTCAGCGGCCCTCCTGCTCGGCCTTCAGGGCCACCGCCCTTGGGCTCCAGCTGAGGCTATCCCAGGGCCAGTCTCCCTTCCTGCCCCCACCCTGTGGAGGCGGCCTCACCAGCCAGCCTCTGCCCCAGCGGAGTTATTTTTAGCCCCAGCCCCGCCTGCTGCTACCATGGGCCTTTTCTCCGCAGAGAGAGGCGGGTGAGGCCTGAGGGCCTCACCCAGGGCAGCCAGTTCCCTGACCACGAAGGGAGGCAGGAGAGCTTCCCTGTGTGGGCACCGCTGACCCCTCGAAGGGGCAGAGCAGTGGGGGCTTCCTTCCTTCCTGGGTGTGGCTGCAGGGCCGGGGCTGAAGGCCTGGAGCCTGAGGGGCTTGCCCTAGGAGCCCCATAGCCAGGCAGGGGTCAGTGTCCACAGCTGGAGGGGCTGGAGAGGGGTACTGGAGGGGCTGGAGAGGTGAAAGAGATGGCCCCAAGGGAGCTGGGAGGACCAGGAGTCCCAGTGCTCAACCCACCGCAAGGCCTGAGAGATGAGGGGGTGGTGGGGGTGACCCTTGGAGGGCAGAGGGTGCCAGGATGGGGAGATGAACGGGGCAGTGGGGTGACCCATGGAGGCCCACAGAGAGCAGAGGGGCGCAAGGACGGGGAGACGGAGGCCTGTGGGGGCTGAGGGGTCCCGGGGGAGGATTCTGGGGAGCCACGCAGTGGGTGCGGTCAGCATGGCTGGGAGACGGGTCCAGTGGCAGCTGCCACCGCGGCTGGAGCTGCGGGGCTCTCTGTGGGAGCCGGAAGCTGGGTGCAGAACTGTGTCGAGGCTGCCTGAGGCCTGGCAGCCCAGCAGGAGGGGACATCCCCGCCACAGAGGAGAAGGCTTTGGGGTCTGCTTTGGGGAAGAAAATCTAGGCAGGTCACGGAGGCTCTGCTCAAGCCAACGCCTGTCGCCTGTCACCGAGGTGTGGGTGTCTGTCCTTCTCCCAGCCGTCCGTCCCCCTCCCTCCTTGCCCTGCTCCAACCCTCGGCCCCCATGGGAGCCCGAGAGAGGACAGTCCGGCAGGCGGCACAGTCGTCTCGGCAGGCGGCACAGTCTCGGCAGGCGGCACAGGCTGACGCAGACTCCACACTGCCGGTCGTAAGGGGCGTTTTCAGGGACCAGCTGCGGTGCAGATCATCCAGCCCTTGAGACCCTGATCCGTTTGGAGCAGTTTCAAGCGTGAATTTCTCCGAATGGTGGTTTGCTACAAAGAGAACAGTCCCAGTGATTTATCTGAGGTGTTCACCCTATGATTTTGGGATGAGGGTTCGTGACAGACAAGCAACAGGAGTCTGGGAAGCCCTTGGGGGAGACGGAAAACAAATCTTTCTGAAAACACAGTTTTCTTTGAGACATAACTCACATATACTATTCCTACCCTTCCAGTGGACACATCTATGGCTTTCAGCGTATTACAGACGTGCGGCTTCCCCACGGGCCCTTTTAGAACATTTTCCTCACCTCAGAAAGAAACCCGACAGCTCTCAGCCATCACCCCCCTCCCCAGGCCTCAGCAGTCCCTCATCTGCTTCCGTCTCTGGGGACTTCCCTTTTCTGTGTTCCGTGTGACATGTGGTTGTGTGAGATATGATTGTGTGTAACACGTGCTCTGTATGACGTGCGGTTCTGTGTGAGATACAGTTGTGTGTCACACACGTTCTCTGTGACGTACGGTTGTGTGAGATACGATTATGTGTAACATGAGCGCTGCATGACGTGTGGTTGTGTGGGAGATACAGTTGGGTGTAACCCATGTTCTGTGTGATGTGCAGTTGTGTGTGATTTATGATTGTGTGTAACATGCATTCCATGTGGTCTGTATGACATGTGGTTGTGATACACCATTGTATGTAACATGTGTTCTGTGTGACGTGGTTGTGTGAGATATGATTGTGTGTAACATGCGCTCTGCATGACGTGTGGTTGTGAGATACAGTTGTGTGTAACACACATTCCGTGTGACGTGGTTGTGTGTGATTTATGATTATAACATGCATTCCGTGTGGTCCGTGTGACATGCGGTTGTGATACACCATTATATGTAACGTGTTCTGTGTGACGTGTGGTTGTGTGTGGCACACCGTTGTGTGTAGCATGTGTTCTGGCAGGCGGTCATGTGTGGCGTGTGTGACTTCCCTCACCAAGCACAATGCTTTCACGATGCCCCGTGTTGGAGCCTGTGCCCCACTCCTTTCTATGCCGAATGATGCTCCCCACGTGGGTGAACACACGGTGTTTGTCCATCTGTCAGTCTGTGGGCATGTGGGCTGTCTCTGCCTTTTGGCTGCTGTGCATAAAACTGCTGTGAACTTTCGTGCAGTCTCTGTGTGGTTGTGTGTTTTTGCTTCTCTCAGGCTCACGCCTAGGGTGGAGCCACTGGGTCCTGTGGGTCATGATCACGTGTGTCATATTCAGGAAGGTGCCAGGTGGTGCTCTGCAGTCCTAGGCAAGTGGATGTGGTCCAGCTGCCAGCTTCAGCCTGAAAAGCAGGTGCTGAGCTTCCTGGTGTCTCGGGGGACCCCTGCTCCACTCTGGTAGGCCACCACGCGACCCACCAGAGCATCTGTGGAGACGACAGTGGGCATGGGGGGGACTCCAAATGGGACGCACACGGCCCCCAGGGGAGGCTTGGCTCGGGCACCCAGGCGGCCAGGGTGTCTCTAACCAGTGGCTGCCCACAGGATGAGTAGGGCTCTGCCACCTCATCAGAGCTTGTCCTTCTGTGGCTGGCGAGGAGATCAGCAAGGGCTTGAGGCCCATTCTCGCAGCCTGTCCACTGCCTGGGGTGGCCTGGCATTCAGTGGTGGGGTCCCGGAAGCCCTGGAGCCGAGGCAGGCATGCTCTGACAGGCTTGAGCTGGGCCACCCTGGAGGCCTCACTTGTGTTTGCGTTTCCCCCTCACCTGCTCCCTGGACAAGCCCTCTGCATTTGAGGGCCTGATTGTCTCCCCAAGGCATCTCTGGATGGGCACGAGCACACAGGACCCAGCATGTGGGTTCTGCACCATCTAGCACTGTCCATACAGGCCCTGGCACGTCCTCCTGGCCTGTAATTTTGTTCTGCATGGCTTGGTTTTTGCAGGAAGAGGGGCACAGTATTCCTTTCTCAGCCAGCAAAATGGATTTTGCAAATGTTCTGAGCTGTCACATTGGAGAGAATGAAGGCCCTGCTGATTGGCACATTTTCCTGTAACCCTCTAGGCTGAGTTCTACAGGAAGCCTCTGCCTTTCTGTCTCATATTGCGCACTTTTTCCCTGAAATGTTTAATGTGTTAAATTCCAGCTTCACACACATTAGCTCTAAAGTCGACTAATCATTGAACTTGATTGTCGAACTGAATTTGGCTCTGAGATTTTAAAATAAGAAAAATAAACTGTCAGACTCTACGTAAGGCAGACACTATGGCTGATTCTACACGAGAAAATGTCTTTCTTTCTCTTGGGATTTGTGGCCAAGTCCATCTTTATGGAGAGTAGAAATCGTTTTACCCACCAGGGCAATATGTAGAATGTTAGGCAGCTGTTGAATATTGATGTGGAAACTCAAAATACTTTGTCTCTTTCCAGAAATGAGCTTTTTGGTTTAATTACTCTGAATCTAATGACTGTGAAAAAAACAAAACACAACACGTGTGTGTTCAGAATGAAAAATATTGAGGTTAAGGAAGAATTTCAGATCCTCAAAACTGGGAATGGAGCATGCTGGGTCTGTCATGGAGTGGGGCTGCTTGCTGATACTGACACGTGTGTGTGACCGTGTACCCATGTGTGCATGTGCATGTGCCGTGTGGATGCTGTGTACCCACACGTGTGCATGCGTGTGCCGTGTGGATGCTGAATTGCACTTTCTTTGTTTTTTTTTTTTTTGAGACGGAGTCTCGCTCTGTCGCCCAGGCTGGAGTGCAGTGGCCGGATCTCAGCTCACTGCAAGCTCCGCCTCCAGGGTTTACACCATTCCCCTGCCTCAGCCTCCCGAGTAGCTGGGACTACAGGCGCCCGCCATCTCGCCCAGCTAATTTTTTTTTTTTGTATTTTTTTAGTAGAGACGGGGTTTCACCGTGTTAGCCAGGATGGTCTCGATCTCCTGACCTCGTGATCCACCCGTCTCGGCCTCCCAAAGTGCTGGGATTACAGGCTTGAGCCACTGTGCCGGCCCTGCACTTTCAATGACATGACTGTTCCTTCCTTGCAGGCCACCTCCGGAGGTGTTCACTGCCAGTGGCTGTACCTGGCCATAGATCTGGGGGCTGTGGTGCCCCAGGCGACCCACCCTGTTCCGGGACACAGAGGCCAGTGCTGCTCCCCTGTTCCGGCAGGTGTGGGCTGCATGTCTGCTGGCAAGGGGCTCGGCTGGGCTGAGCCGGGGCCAGCTGTCCCTAGAGCATCTGCTCCTGGTGGGGAGGGGGCGCTTTGACAACATGGGGATAATTTTTTTCATAATTAATAGTTTTTTTTTTTAAGTGAATATACTTTATTTTGTAGAGCAGTTTTTGGTTTACAGAGCAGGGAGCAGGGAACACAGCACATTCCCTGTGACCCCACCCACAGTGCCCTGATGCTTGTCATTTGCATCAGCTTGGGTGCCAGTCCACACAGCAGGAGGTGAGTGGCGGGCAGGCAAAGCATTGCCACCTGAGCACCGCCTCCTGTCAGGTCAGTGGCAGCGTTAGCTTCTCATATGAGCATGAGCCCTGTCATGAACTGCCCATGCCAGGAAGCTAGGCTGTGAGCTCCTTGTGAGAATCTAATGCCTGATTATATGAGGTGGGCCAGTTTCATCCCTGGTCATCCCCCCAGCCTCTGGTCGACAGGGAAAATGTCGTTCATAAAGCCGGTCCCTGTGCCAAAAAGGTTGGGGATCATGGCTGCAGTTCCATCAGTTTTGACAAATGCCTGACGGACGCCGTGTGTCCACCGTCGCAGTATCATATGGAATCATTTCACTGCCCTAGAAATCCCTGTGCGCTACCATTCGTGATCGATTTACTTGGACAAAACACATATGGCCACCAAGGAAAACAGCCATAGTGAAGCAGATGTCAAAATATCAACAAAGCAGATGTGTGGGGTGGCAGTGGCTGCATTCCACATCACACTGGATAACAAAACCCAGCGTCTGGCAGCCCCTGATGTTTAGAGGTGGAGGTGAGTAAGGACAAGTTGGAAAAATCTGCAACAACTGCAAAGTGATACAAACACACCTGTGTTTTCTATTAGAGATAAAGCCCTGGGATGGCTGACGTTCCTCGTGGAAGGAAATGCCAGATTTCAGTTAGAGCTTAGTAAAATAGAGATGTTGCTTTTTCTTGTTCAAGTTCACAGACCCCATGAATGAAGGGGCCCTGCTCTAGGAAAGCACGGAAAGCTTGTGCATCAGAGGAACATATGCCCACAGGGATTGAAAATGTGTTTTCAAAACAAGGTATGTTGTTTGCAAAATCTCCACCATTATAAATAGCCACATAGGCTTCTGATGGCTCTATGTGCACAGCCAATTCTGAGTGAATTCAATTATTTCACATTGACAGGAAACAGGTTAATTAGGAGAAGTTGATTAGGCTTTGCAAAAGGAGATGTAATCAATGACCAACCGCACACCAGGCACGACGGCTGCATTTCAATGTCTTCCCATGACTGAGAGAGTTACTGCCTGAGAGCTGGGAGATAGCAGGGGAGCAACAGCGTGCCAGTGCCTGGGGTGTCCAGCACGTGGCAGGGGGCGCTGCTGGCCCAAAAAGTTAGTTCAGGTGTGCCACGATCACCATCATCATCATCATCATCATCACGCCATCACTATCACTGTCATCATCATCACCACCACAATCACCATCATCACAATCATCATCATCGTTGTCATCACCCCGTCACTATCAATGTCATTATCATCACATTCATCATCATATCACAATCACCATAATCGTCACATCACTGTCACCATCATCATCACAATCATCATCACAATCATCATCATCATCACATCACAATCACCATAATTGTCACATCACTGTCACCATCATCATCATCATCATCATCGTCATCATCACAATCACCATCATCATCACATCACAATCACCACCATCACTATCACTGTCACCATCACCATCACAATCATCATCATCATCACATTCATCACCATCATCACATCACAATCACCATCATCATCACTGCCACTATCACTGTCATCACTATCATCACCATCACAGTCACTATGACCATCATCATCACATCATCACTATCACTGTCATCATCACCACCATTATCACCATCATCTTCATCTCATCACCATCACTCCACCATCATCACCTCATCATCACCATTACACCACCATCACTGTCATCGTTACCATCACCGTCACCACCACCATCTTCATCTCATCTTCACCACCACTATCTTCATTATCCTCACACCACTGCCATCATTTTTGTCATTATTGCTGTTGTCATCACACTCCTCACAGCTTCCTCATGCATGCCTGTGTGCAAGGCTCCCTGGAAGGTGCTGGGCTGCTGAGGTGTGTTTCTGGAGGAACAGCTGTGAGCACCACATCACAAACAAGCCATGTGAAGCAGATGTGGGCCTGGCCTGGCTCCTGTCTCGCAAGCCCCCTGCCTTGGGAAATGGGCACTGTGTGGATGAATACACAGGCTCAGTGGAGAGGAGAATGCTGCCTTTGGAGAGGTAGGAGGGCTCCAGGCAGATTTCGAGGACAGGGAGCCTCAGCAGTGTGGCCCTGGCACTCCACCAGCCCTCGGAGTGTACCCTGGTGGGCTTCAGTCCAGGCTGGAGCAGCTGCACAGGGTCCCTGCTCACTCCTCATCCCTGGGCACTCTCAGATGTGCTCTCCCGCCTTTGCCCACTCATCCCATTTTCTGCCCCAGTTGTTTCGACTCCTTCCTCCAAGGACCACAGATGTCCCCTTCCCTCTGCATGGGTCCCAGAATTGGGGGCCAGTCAGGCCTTAGCTCAGAGCAGGCACCCTGACCACCCGTCAATCCCAGCACCAGATGCAGGAGGGAAGCAGAGCCAGAAGGCAGGGTGGCCTGTCCAGCGCCGGAGGGAAAGCCCAGCTCCATCAGGCCAGGCTTCAAATGTCAACCTGCATCCAGCAGCTCAGCCTCTAAGTGTCCCCATCCCTTCCATGGTGGCCACTACCCTCTCCACAATGGAGCCTGGCTCCAGGCCGATGGGGCAGTGGCAGCAGGGTGTGCTGGAGAGCCCCCATGAGAAGGACAGGGGTCAGTGGACCTCCCCACTGTGATATTTTATAGTCCCCATTCCAAGCCCATCCTCCCTCCCTAATGTCCGGGCCTCCCAGCACAGCCCGTGCCCCACCAAGAGCCCGAGAGGCAGCCCCAGTGCTCTGTCCCTGCAGCCTGGTAAGTGTGGGGCAGCATGGACCCTCCCTCTGCACACCCAGTGCATGCCTGGGTGCTCCCACCTGCCGGCCCTACCTGGCCTCCGTTCGAGTCGGGAGGCCCTGGGACCACACCTCAGGGTGCCTGGGAGGGCAGAGGTGGGCCTTGGGACTCAGTCTGTCATCTGGCCCTGCCGGGGCCCAGAACAGCACCCTGCCCGGGAGATCAGGCTCTAGTGTTGACCCCTTGCCCTGGCTCATCGGCTCCTCCTGGCTGTGCCAGGATTCCTGACTCTTGGTCACCCCTCCTCCCCAGCAAGCCAGGTTGTAGGCCCCACCTTCTCCCCAGCTCCTTCCTTCCTCCTGTGGCCCATGCTATCTCTAGGAGAGCAAGGGGCTCAGGAAGGGATTCTGCCTGTGGGCACTGCTGACGTGGGCAGGCAGGGGCAGGGTGGGCTGCATTTCCTCGCATCTCAGGACCTGGCAGGGGCGGCACAGCCAAGTTGCAGGGAGTCTGGTGGGATGGAACTGCCCTGCCCCCACCGTGCCTCTCAGGGCCTGTCCCCCGCCCACCTGAGCCCTCCACTGGGCGTCTCTTCCGAATCCAGTCCATGCCCACCGGCTGCCTGTGCCCCAGGGTGGGCTTTGCACTGGAGCTGCACCCCAGGCTCTGCAAAGCCACCATGGTGACAGCGTTTCCAGGGCAACCACAGCAGGCTGCCAGGCGAGTGCAGGCGGGGGACACCCAGGTGGGAGGTGTGTGTCTGTGTGTGATGGAGCGCAGGAGGGTGTGGGGCGTGTTCGTGGGTTGGGTGTCAGTGTGGTGGTGTGCATGTGGGGTGCCCTTGAGAGCTTGTGTGTTTGTAGGTCATTGTGGGGCACATGCCTGAGGGTGCTGGGTCTGTGTCTGAGGCAGCTCAGTGTGTGTGTGTGTGTGCATGTGTGAGCACATGCGTGTCAGTGTGTGTGAGTGTGGGGGTCTGTGTGTATCTATGTGTGATGTGTGCACATGCGCCTGTGTGTTGGGGTGCATGTTTGCACGTGTGTGTCAGTGAGTGTTGGGGTGCCTGTGTCTATATGTGCGTGTGTTGGGATGTCTGTGTATCTGTGTATGTGTGCACACATGTGTCTGCATATGCATGTGTGGAGGTGTTGTCGTGTCTCTGAGTGCATGTGTGTGCACATGCGTGTCAGTGTGTGTGCATGTTGGGGTGTCACATATGTGTCCTGAGTGTGTTTCTGTGGGCCTGAGGGTCCCTGGTGGGCAAACTTGTCTACCCAGAACCAAGCGGCTGTGTCCCCAGCAACACTGCCGCTCCCCTCAGCCCACCCTGCAGGGGCCCTGAGCCTTCAGGTAAACTCACCTTAGCCACTGAGAGCAGGCTTGCAGGGGCCACGCAGGCTGAGCTCAGACTTGTTGTGGAGTGTGAGGGTGCCGTGATCCTCTGAAGCCGGCAGGCCTGGTGGGGTCCCAGGAAGGAAGATGGTGCCTTCAGATCATGAGATGTTCCTTGAAGCTTTCTGCCCACCTCACCACTGCGCCCCACTCCTGCTCAGCCTCCTCCTGCGGCTCAATAGCACCCCCTCTCCCGGGGCTCCTCCTCCCCATCATTGTCCTCTGAGGTCCCTGGACCCCCAGCAGCTCAGGCTGGCCATCTAGGAGGTACAGGCCCCGGGACTGGACCCAGCTGGGCAGGGCCTGAGGTTCACTCTGAGGCCTGGGGCACCAGCCCCTCGGAGGCACCTAGGACAGAATCGTCCTCAGGGCTAGGCTGTGGGGCACAGCTGTCCCCAGTAGCCCCCCAGCACCCCATCTGTCCACACAGGCTCAGCAGCTCCTGCCTGCCTAGCTCCGGGCCCCAAGGGCCCCTCCCCATAGGGTCTGAGTGGCCCAAGGCAGGGCGAAGTCTCACATTACCTGGAAATCTGGGAGGCTCCAAGGACCCCGAGCCTGCACCTCATTCATTCATTCATTCATTCATTCTACCATCAGCTCCTGTGGACCTCTTGGCTGAGTTCCAGGCCCCAGGCCATGTGCCAGGCCCCAGGGAATCAAGATAGTCCAGGACAGGCCCTGGGGCATCTCCCCAGCTCTCTCAGTCTCCTGGTTCATCACAGAGGCCAGTGCCTTTGTTGGAGTGAACAGCTGTGAGGGGCAGTTCGGGCATGAAAGAAGGAACCAGCCCACTCTGGAGCATCAGGGAGGACTCCCTGGAAGAGGCCATTTCTAAGCTGATGCTCACAGAGCTGAGAGCAAGCTTGGCGGGCTGCCACTGGGGAAGGAGAAACTTTCTGCACAGGAAGTGAGGAGGGCACGTCCTGAAGCAGAGAGGGATGCAGCGGGGAGCTCCTCTCTGAGACAGGGTCCCATGCCAGGCAGTGTGAGAAGTGGGGGAGGCTGCAGGCCATGGTGGTGGGCCCAGAGTGAGTGCCCAGCAGGGATAACCTGGGGGGCCTGGCAGGGGCTGTCCCAGACAGGTCTGCAGCATGGACCATGGCAGAGCCCCAGGAGGCTCCTCAGTGATGCAGGGTGGGGGCAGGCAGTGGAGGCCACGGGTGGGATGGAGCAGGTGCAGTGGCCCACCAGCCACCCAGACAGCAGGGGTCCCCCTCCTGCCCGTGCCACGCACAGGCTAGGCCTGGGTAAGGGTGGTGTGGAGGACAGACCGAGTCAAGCCCAGGTAGTTACGGAGTGTGTTTAGCGCACGGTCGCTTCGTGTTCACCCTGTGACAGCCTGGACCCCAGGAGAAGCAGCCCGGGGGGCTCCCACCCTGCAGGCCCAGGGGAGGGCACCCAGCAGGGAGGCCAGATCAGGAGGGGCTCAGTTCCCACAGGTCCGGGCACTGCCAGCAGAGCCCCCAAAGGACCTGGATGCCCCAAGGGCAGGGGAGCCGCCTGATAACAGGGCTGGGGTACCCCGAGGGGCCTGCAGTGCTGGAGGTGCGGATACAGCACCCCCAGGGATGCTCTGGGGCAACCTTTTAGGCAGCAGATGTGGCCACTACCCTGTGCCCAGCAGAGGCTGCCAAGCCCACCCGCCCTCAGCAGGAAGGGGGTCAGGACCTGGCCCAAGTGAGAGGGACAAGGAGAGAAGAAAGCAGGCAATGACTGGAACAGACCCAGTAGCCTTCGTCCCACTTGGCCAGCACTGGCCTCTCCCCTGCCCTCCCCATAGCCCACGACCCCAGGGACAGGCCTGACGTGGATGGAGTCCCCAGAGATGCATATTTACAAGTTTGATCCAGTGGATAGATTTTCATCTTTGCTAATTGGAACATGTCTGCTGTGGCTGCCTTAATAGGCAGATGAAAGAAGAATCAAAACAAGCAGAATGCACCCAGTTAACATTTCAAGCAAGAATGCTTTCCCCTTTAAGCTAATACTGGACTGAAGACAGAAAGCATGTCAGTTTGAAGCTGATGAGAATGAGTAGCTTTGCAGTGCCTCCCCCGGGTGGGCCTGGAGCAGAGTGCAGGCTGCAGCCCTGCCCTCACCCCCTTCGGCCCTGTGCTGGCCATGTGGGCGACCACGGGCACCCTCCTTACACCTGGGATGCATTTGTCTGCAGGTGCCCGCCAGCTCCTCCCTTCAAGCCTCACGGAATTGAAGCAAGGGGCTGTGGTAATCGATTCTCAGGCCAAAAGTCTTCTCCAGTAAAGGAGCTTCCCAGGCTCCATTTCACAGGAGCGCCGGCTGCGGGAAGACAGGGAGGAGGGCCTTCATTATGCAGTCATTGTGGAGTCTTCTCAAGCACTGATTCCACCTGCTTGAGAAGCCGACTTCTTTTTTTTTTTTTTTTTTTGAGACAGAGTCTTGCTCTATTGCCCAGGCTGGAGTACAGTGGTACAATCTCGGCTCACTGCAACCTCTGCCGCCAAGGTTCAAGCCATTCTCCTGCCTCAGCCTCTGGAGTTGCTGAGATTACAGGAACGCGCCACCGCGCCCGGCTAATTTTTTTTGTACTTTTAGTAGAGACGGGGTTTCACCGTGTTAGCCAGGATGGTCTCGATCTCCTGACCTCGTGATCTGCCCGTCTCGGCCTCCCAAAGTGCTGGGATTACAGGCGTGAACCACTGCCCCCGGCCCAGAAGTCAACCTTTCTTTGGTTCTGGAAGCAACAGCAGAGCGATGACTTTGGTGGTGGAGACTGGTCTTTGTTCAAATAAATATCACCACCCTGGACACTAGGCCGGGCATAACAGCCCACAAAGCCAGGTGGTGGCCGACCTGCAAGGCCGTGGCCCCAGAGCGGCAGCCTCTCCCGGGGAGGGTGCCTGGCAGCGCCTGCAAGGGTGGAGACCCTGGCAGTGACGTGTCTAGGTCCGTGTCCCGTGCACCACATGCACCGGGTGAAGTGGGAGGCGGGCCCTGGTCTGCAATGCCCACAGGTATGATCTCTTGACCACATGCAGCTCGGCTGGCCCCAGCTGACTGTCCCCATCCTCGAGACCTACGGCAGCCTGAGAAGGGCCTCGGTGGTCACCCTTGTCTGTTCCTTCTGCTAAAACAAAATACCTCAGAGGGGGCAATTTGTAACTGGAATTTCATTGCTAGGTTCTGGAGGCTGGGACACCCAGGACCAATGCCCCACCAGATTCAGTGTCTGGTGAGGGCTGCTGTCTGCTCTCTGCTCCCAGACATCCTCACCCAGTGCCAGGGACGGGAGGGTGGGGAAGGGCAACCAGAACCCCCAAACCTCTTCTGAGGCTACTGGTCCCACTCACATCCTCCTCATCTCCCAAAGCCCTCCAGTGATGCCATCGCCTTAGGGCTTAAGTTCTAACAAATGAATCTGGGGGTGACACCAACATTCAGACCATAGCAGCAGCTATGATGGTTACTTTTGTGTCAGCTCGACCAGGCCACAGTCCTCAGCTATTTAGTCAAACACCAGTGTAGACGTTGCTGTTAGCGTGGTTCTTGGATGAGATTAATATTTCAATCAGGAGACTTTGGGGAGAGCAGAGTACTGACCATATTATAGCCTCATCCAGGCAGTCCAAGGCCTTAAGAGAAAAAGACAGTGGTCCCCGAGGAAGAGGAAGTCCCACCTCCGGGCGGCCTTCAAACATGAGTAGCAGCAGCCAGTGTCCCTGGGTCTCCAGCGGTCTGCAGGTGTCAGACGAGCAGCTGCCACAACCACATAAGCCAATTCCTTAAAATAAATCTCTCTTGCACGGTCTTCCTATGTATATATTTACATTTTATATATATTCACACTATTTACATGTATACTATGTATTCACACTATGTATACACATTATACATACATATACTGTGTATAGAATATATAGGTATGCAATATGCACACACTATATACACTATGTATGCACACTATATAATTTCTATGTATGTACACTATACACTATATACACACTATATATCTGTATGCAGACTATATTACACACATATACATATATGTGTACACATACACATATCTATATTAATGTATACTATATACACACTATGTATACATATGCAATCCCTATAATATATACACACCATATGTGTACACATATATACTCTCCATATGCACACTACACATACACTATATACACACACAGTATAGTCCATATGTGTACACTATACACACAGTATATATAGTCCATATGTGTACACTATACACACAGTATAGTCCATATATGTATACTATATGTACACACAGTATATATAGTCCATATGTGTACACTATATACACACACAGTATAGTCTATATGTGTACACTACATACACACACAATATATCTAGTCCATATGTGTACACTACATACACACATGGTATAGTCCATATGTGTACACTATACACACAGTATATCTAGTCCATATGTGTACACTACATACACACACAGTATATATAGTCCATATGTGTACACTATACACACACAGTATAGTCCATATGTGTACACTATATACACACACAGTATATCTAGTCCATATGTGTACACTACATACACACAGTATATATAGTCCATATGTGTACACTACATACACACACTGTAACTTACATACATACACTATATATACTCTATATGCACACACTGTAGACATACTGTATATATGTGCACTCTATGCACACACACTATGGATATTCTATATATGTAGATGATATATACCCTATAGGTGCATGGCATATACCCTATATGTCCTATGTCCTATATATACATGGTATATACCTTATATGCCCATGGTATATGTCCTATATGTACATGGTATATACCCTATATGTCCATGGTATATGTCCTATATGTACATGGTATATACCCTATATGTCCATGGTATATGTCCTATATGCACACAGGATATACCCTATGAGTACATGGTATGTGCCTATATGTACACTGCTTATATCCTATATGTACACTGTATATACCCTATATGTACACTATAAATAGCCTACATGTACATGGTACATACCCTACATGTACATGGTATATGTCCTACATGTACACTGTATATACTCTACATGTACATGTTATATGCCCTATATGTACATGGTATATGACCTATATGTACATTGTATATGCCTTATATGTACACTGTATATGTCCTATAGTACACAGTATATGCCCTATATGTACATGGCATATGCCCTATATGTACATGGTATATACCCTATATGTACACTATTTGTACACACATCCCAATGGTTCTGTTTCCCTGGAGAATCCTGCCTACCCCAGACACTGCTACACCCCTCCACCCCCTGCCACAGCCTCCCTTGGTGCCCCCAGGCCCCTTTTCTACCTGGTGTGGTCCATTGGCTGCAATTTAGCTTCCAGAGATCACCGGGCTTCGAGCTGGTGGGAGCCGAGGTGGTGGGGAGCAGGAAGGGGGACTGCCAGATAAAACTTGGGATCCCCAGCTAAGATGAATTCAGATTAGCAATGTATCATTGTTTAGTATACGTCTGTCCCAAATTTTGCATGGAGCACATGTATGCTAAAAATGCATTTGTTACCCTAGAAGAAAACCTAGGCAATACCATTCAGGACATAGGCATAAGCAAGGACTTCATGTCTAAAACACCAAAAGCAATGGCAACAAAAGCCAAAATTGACAAATGGGATCTAATTAAACTAAAGAGCTTCTGCACAGCAAAAGAAACTACCATCAGAGTGAACAGGCAACCTACAGAATGGGAGAAAATTTTTGCAATCTACCCATCTGACAAAGGGCTAATATCCAGAACCTACAAAGAACTCAATCAAATTTACAAGAAAAAAACAAACAACCCCATCAAAAAGTGGGTGAAGGATATGAACAGACATTTCTCAAAATAAGACATTTATGCAACCAACAGACACAAGAAAAAATGTTCATCATCACTGACCATCAGAGAAATGCAAATCAAAACCACAATGAGATACCATCTCACACCAGCTAGAATGGCGATCATTAAAAAGTCAGGAAACAACAGGTGCTGGAGAGGATGTGGAGAAACAGAAACACTTTTACACTGTTGGTGGGACTGTAAACTAGTTCAACTATTTTGGAAGACAGTGTGGCGATTCCTCAAGGATCTAGAACTAGAAATACCATTTGACCCAGCCATCCCATTACTGGGTATATACCCAAAGGATTATAAATCATACTGCTATAAAAACACATGCACATGTATGGGTTTTTTTTTTTTTTTTTTGAGGCGGAGTCTCGCTCTGTCGCCCGGACTGGAGTGCAGTGGCCAGATCTCAGCTCACTGCAAGCTCCGCCTCCCGGGTTTACGCCATTCTCCTGCCTCAGCCTCCCAAGTAGCTGGGACTACAGGCACCCGCCACCTCGCCCGGCTACTTTTTGTATTTTTAGTAGAGACGGGGTTTCACCATGTTAGCCAGGATGGTCTCGATCTCCTGACCTCGTGATCCGCCCGTCTCGGCCTCCCAAAGTGCTGGGATTACAGGCTTGAGCCACCGCGCCCGGCCGCACATGTATGTTTATTGAGGCACTATTCACTATAGGAAAGACTTGGAACCAACCAAAATGCCCATCAAGATAGATCAGATTAAGAAAATGTGGCACATATACATCATGGAATACTGTGCAGCCATAAAAAAGGATGAGTTCATGTCCTTTGTACGGACATGGATGAAGCTAGAAACCATCATTCTGAGCAAACCATCACAAAGACAGAAAACCAAACACCACATGTTCTCACTCATAGGTGGAAACTGAACAATGAGAACCCTTGGACACAGGGTGGGGAACATCACACACTGGGGCCTGTTGTGGGGTGGGGGGAGGAGGGATAGCATTAGGAGATATACCTAATGTAAACGACAAGTTACAGGGTGCAGCACACCGACATGGCACATGTATACACATGTAACAAACCGGCATGTTGTGCACATGTACCCGAGAACTTAAAGTATAATTTAAAAAAAAAGGATTTGTTCTAACTTTGATCTTTTCAATTTGCTAACCCGGGCCGCCTTAGGGAGGGGCACCCAGCCCAGTGGGGAGGGGCAGCTCTGTGCCCTGGGTGACTTGGGCCCAGCCTTATCTACACTCCTGACCCAGGCCCGCCTGCCCTGGCTCCCCTCCCTGTGAGGGGCTCCCAGCACCAAGGCCCCTCGGTAGGGTTCCCACCATGGGTCTTCTCAGCTTGGAGGGCCTGGGCCTGTGGGCGTGGCTGGGATCTTTCCCAGCGCCAGTCTTATGGCCTCTGCCACTACGACAGACTAAGGGAGACCCGCAGCACACAGCTGCCTTAGGAAAACCCGCCAGGCCCCGGGGGAAATCCCGGTGAATCCAGCTGCACAACGACAGGAGAAAGCTCGTTTCCAGGCGTCCTGGGGTGACTGGCTCCATCCAGTGATTGAGCCCAGAGCTCCTCAAGTGCCCCCTCCAAGGCGCTCTTGGCTTGTGGACACTTGGCAGGACAAACAGCTCCGGCCAAGAGGCCCCACAGCACTCTCCATGGAGTTGAGGGGCAAGAAGCGCCCTCCATGATCAGCCTGAGCACGAGGACAGCTCCAGAGGGTGCTGTGGGCTCTGGTTCCCCAGAACACCCCAGAGAAGTACAGAGCCCACCAGCGACCCTACGCATCTCGAATCCAGGGCCTTCAGGGTGCAGGAAAGATGGCTGAATGTCACCCCAACATCCCCAAAGGAGTAGTCAGAGTCAGGGCAGTCCTTTTGGCCTCCTTGTGACCAAGAGGGAGACGTCCGACTGACCCCAAGGCCCCTGCCCCCTCAGTCACCTCTCCAATAGCCACTGACTGCCACAACCTGGGGGATGGTAGCTGGGGGAGGTGTGGCCGTGTGGGCCTGTGCATAGGGACAGACTGGTGACACCATGCTGTTCCCTGGCCTGACTGCTCCACCGGCTCCCTGCTTCCCTCTGCGGGCACCCAGTGGGCCTGTGTGAGAACGAGGCTCGTCTCTCTCTTCCGAGGGCAAGGGAATGCGCTGGGCCTGCGAGGCTTGTCGCGTGCCCCCAGACCTCACAGGACTCCCTCAGCAACTCCTTGGGCAACCCATGGCTCTGACGGGTGCTGGGCCTCCGTGTCCAGGGCCAGGGCCTCGTCTGCATCTGACTCGCCCACACCTCTTCCCTGAAGCCCGGGCAGCCAGTCTACACGTGCCAAACATGCCCGTCCCTAGATGCACAGCCAGCCCATCCCTAGAACCACCCGCTGGCCAGCTTTCTGCATCTGTCTCCTCTTCTGTTCTCATTACAAAAATTGCAGGTGCTCACCGCATATTATTAAGAAAATGTAAAAAATCTGAAAAGAACATTATAATTACCCATAATCACCCCCACCAGAGATAAATCCATTACCTCTTTGGTATATTTCCTTTTGGGACGCACACATAAAAACCCATATGTTTATACGTAGACCAAGTGAGAGTGGTGGGAAGCACCTGGCCTGCTACACTCTGTGGTACTTGCACGTGCAGGGGCCTGAGGGGCTGCAGCGTCCTCCCTACCTGGCACAGGCAGCCACAGGGCCTCCCTCCTGCAGCAGGGCAGGCAGGACCTCCTGCCCATTCGCTCGCCCCAGTCACTGCCTCTGTCCCCGCCCCCTGCCAGGTGCACCCATGAGATGCATGCCCGAGGGCAGCGATGCCCGGCAGGCCCATCCCCAAGGGCCCACAGCACAGCTGCAGTTAGAAAAGGGACTGCTTCTGAGGCAGCCAAGCTCATGCCTGCAACAGACTTCAGGGCCTGGAGAGGGTTGTGTTTGTGCTCCTTCTGGAAGCATCCTGCTTGGACCCTGCCAGCCCTGTGGTGGCCAGAGGTCCTGGGGCCAGGCTTCTGTCTCGGCCCTCAGATACGGGCATTCGGGGAGAGGTGGCAAAGCAAGGACACAGTCAGGCCCTGGCGTGTTTGTGTCGTAGAGAAGCGGAGCCGGCCCTCCCTGGAGGCCACTCACGAAGCCAGACATCCCTGGGGCAGTGGATGAATCTGGAGCAGAAGAGGGCAGGTGCCCCATCCACCTGCCCATGCAGAGACAGATGGGACCACCCAGGAGGGCCAGGCCAGGCTCCTTCCTCAGGTTCAGGCCCAGCCCAGCACCCTTGGTCTGGTGTGCTCTGGCCCATGACACAGAGAACCAGAACCGGGCTGCTCACGGTCAGCAGCTGGCCAGGAGCAGACCCACTCCGAGTCTCATGACCCCTCTCCCACCAGCACCGCTGCCCCCAGCCCTACAATACAGATCTTCCCATCTTCTGGAGCCGGTGTGGCTCTGATGGTGCATTTCCAGAGCCAGCGCCCAAAGCAGGCTTCTCGGCACGGTGTGGGTGAGCCCCAGGGGGTCCTGCCGGCCCTGGGCTCTGCTATTGCTGAGCAGTTGACTCTGTCCCTAAGAATAGGAGGAGATGGCTGCCTGGAGACCAAGCACAGCTGGTCACCTCAGAGCGCAAGGTCAGTGGGTCCCATTTCCTGCCCAGTGAGTCTGGCTGTCCCGGTGGCCTCTTCCTGCCTCAGAAGCCCTGGACTGAAAGCAGCACGTGATCAGCTGGACGTGGGGGAGGGATTGTCACTGAAGCAGAAGCCTTTCAAAGGCTGTGTTCAGCTGAGGGTGGGTTCCAGAAAGTGATGGAATCTTCCAGAAAAGATGCCACCAACATCCCCAGGATGGCTTTGGTGAATGTGGTGGGCTCCTGCGTCACCAGCATGGGGCTTGGCCAGTCTGAGCTCCAAGGCACACCCAGAAGACCTTCCTGAAGTGCCCACAGCACTTCTGTCTGTCTCCACAGAGACAGACCCCAGAATGAGTCATGACGCCATGCTCAAAGGTGACCAAATTCCATCAAGAGCACATGCGATGCGCATGTGTGCCTGCGTGCATGTGTGTGTGTGCCTGCGTGAGGATGTGTGTGCCTGGGTGTGGATACGTGTGTGCCTGTTGGCCTGTGTGTGGATGCATGTCCGTGTGTGCCTGTGTGGATGCATGTGGATGCGTGTGTGTGCCTGTGTGTGGATGCATGTAGATGTGTGTGTGCCTGCGTGTGGATACTTGTGTGGGTGTGTATGCTCATGTGCATGTGTGCCTGCATGTGTGTGTCTGTGTGTGGATGTGTGTAGATGTGCATGTGTCTGTGTGCCTGTGTGTGGATGTGTGCGCACGTGTGTGCATGTGTGCCTATATGTGGATGTGTGTGGGCGTGTGTGTGTGCCTGTATGTGGATGCATGTATGCATGTGTGTGCCTGTGTGTCGATGCATGTGTGCCTGCATGTGGACGTGTGTGTGCATGTTTGCCTGCATGTGAATGCATGTGTGTGTGTGCCGGCATGTGGATGTGTGTGTGCATGTGTGCCTACATGTGGGTGTGTGTGGGTGTGTGTGCCTGTTGGCCTGTGTGTGGATGTGTGTCCGTGTGTGCCTGTGTGGATGCACGTGGATGTGTGTGTATGCATGTAGATGTGTGTGTGCCTGCGTGTGGATACTTGTGTGGATGTGTATGCCCATGTGCATGTGTGCCTGCATGTGTGTGTCTGTGTGTGGATGTGTGTAGATGTGCATGTGTCTGTGTGCCTGTGTGTGGATATGTGTGCACGTGTGTGCATGTGTGCCTATGTGTGGATTGTTTGAGTGTGTGTGTCCCTGTGTGTGTGTGTGCGTGTGTGTGTGCTGTGTGTGGATGTGTCTGTGCGTGTGTGCCTGCGTGTGGATGCATGTGTGCATGTGCGTGTGTGCCTGTGTGGATGCATGTGTGCCTGCATGTGGACGTGTGCGTGCATGTTTGCCTGTGTGTGGATGTGTGTGTGCGTGTGTGCCTGCGTGTGGATGCATGTGTGCATGTGCGTGTGTGCCTGTGTGTGGATGTGTGTGTGCGTGTGTGCCTATATGTGGATGTGTGTGGGTGTGGGTGTGCCTGTGTGTGGATGTGTGTGTGCGTGTGTGCCTGCGTGTGGATGCATGTGTGCATGTGCATGTGTGCCTGTGTGTCGATGCATGTGTGCCTGCATGTGGACGTGTGCGTGCATGTTTGCCTGTGTGTGGATGTGTGTGTGCGTGTGTGCCTGCGTGTGGATGTGTGTGTTCATGTGTGCCTGCACTGCCTTGGCCTGGGACCCAGAAACACCCCAATTTAGTGGAAACCATCCCTTTTGGTCGCTGAGAGATGTGTTTTAGTCCTGCTGAGTCTCTGGCCAAAGTGAGTCATGCGTGAGTGAGAACGAGAGCTGGCCTCTGTCTATCCTGCTATAAAGTCCCATTCAGGCAGTGCTGGGGAGCACACACAGGATCAGTGCCTGCGGCGGCTGCCGGTGGGTCCACCCCTTCTCAGGGCTCAACCCAGCTGGGCTGACAGCCCAGAGCTTCGGACTCGACTGTGGGAGCCGGAGCATAGGCAGGGCGCCCTGATGCTGAGGCAGGAGTGGAGAAGAGGCCTGGTGAGGCAGAGAAGGCTTCCTGGAGGAGGGGACTGGAGCTGGCTCGTGCAGAGTCAAGCCAAGGTGGGCCGGGCATTCTGACAGGCCCATCAGAGCTGGGCCCAGAGGGGGAGAGCATGCGGCTCTGGGGCAGGCAAGAATGGGAGGGCTGTCTGGGGAGGTGACGCTGGAGGGTGCATAAGAGGCCCTGGCAGGTTCAGGCACCATCCCTGGGCTCAGGGCATTCTTGGACGCATCAGTGGAATGTTGCCTCATGGTCACAGAATGGCTGCCCACTTCCAGCATCCCGTGTGCATTCCAGGCAGAAGGAAAGGATGAGCACAGGGCAAAGACCCTGCCTGCCCTGTCAGCCCCTCTTTTAAGGTGATTTCCTGAAATTCCACTGGGCAGACCTGCTAACATGGACTGTCACTGTCTTGTGGCCCTGTCTGTGAGGGAAGCTGGGTGATTGTTTTCACCCCCCACCCCCAACCCAGCAGTAGTAAGCCTCTGTGATGAAGAGGAAGGACATAGGCATTTACTGGCACCAGCAGCCTCTGTCCCTTCCCTCCCAGTTCCCCGCTCCGCTGTGGTAGGTCTGATGGGGACTTCCTCTGTCCTCAGGACTCAGCCTCGCCCAGCAGGACAAGCCTCTTCCTCCCCACTGCAGCATCGCCATTGCTGGGGACTCTGTCCTTGCTGGCCCCCACACTCATAGCACATGACGATGTGGGCAGAGTCCAGGTGGGGACCAAGGCTACCTGCCTGCTCTGCCCAGCAGGCCCTATGGGAGAGGAGCTCCCATAAGGGGCAGAAAAGCCTCTCCCTTTGACCCTCTTTCTCCTTTCTGCCCTCACCCCAGGTGCTGGGCCAGGGCCAGGAGGGTGAAGCCTGACTGCGGCCCCACCCCTCTGTGTTTGCCGGGCACCAGACCCTTCTTCCTCCCCTTCCTCTCCCCTTCGCTGGCCTGCTGTCTCCTGAGCCCTCACTGTCCAGCTCTGCGGCCGCCCCCAGGTGTCACCATGTCCTCCTCCATTACCCTGGCCTTGGCGGCCTGGGCTGCAGGGGCTGGCGGGGAGGACCAGGGGGGCATCCTGGGCAGAAGAGCTGGTGGGATGTGACATCTTGGCTACAGTCCTACAGTCCTTCTCTGGCGTCCTGGCTCCTCCCCTGGTGACAGGGAGGACTTCCTGGCCTGTGAGACCCCTGGATGTGTGAGCCTTCGCAACTGAGGAAGCTTTCTCCACTCTGCCTGACACAGCAAATGAGGACCCAGGGCCCAGACAGTGCCCAGGGCCCCTGGGCAGGCCAGGCTGACATGAGCCTCTGGCAGTCGAGGCTGCCTCACTGTCCCTGAGGCCAGGGTCACCTGACCTGCTGCGGCCCCTCCCCTCTCTTATGCCCAGCCCCCATGCTCACTACAGGGGTGGGAGCCCCTCCCAGACCCTCTAACATCTCACCTTTCCCAAATTAGGTCCAAAGGCTGGGACTCCCCCCTCCCTAAGGGGACACCCCACTTGCTGCAGGTGCATCCTGGGGAGCTGCTCCCTGGCCCGTGACCCAGCCCAGCACCCGCTGCCCATGGGTGGGTTTGGAGAGCCAAGGAGCAAGGGCAGGAGATGGGGTCTTCACCCCACCCCACCACCACCTGGCACTCCTGGAACAGCTGGAGCGCTGCCCTCACCTCCCACTACCCTCACCCCCAACACACGGGATCTGGGCCCACTGTCTCCCCTCAGCACACGGGATCTGGGCCCACTGTCTCCTCAGCAGTGTCCCTGACCCACACTCTCTGTGGCCCCAGGCACTACTGAGGTGCAGACCCTGGCTCTCAGGACCTCCCTACCCTCTGCCATCTCCACTCCATGGGTTCCCTCACATGGGGCCGAGTGATGCCCAGTACCAGGAGTCTTTGCAGGGCCCTGGGCCCCGTTCCTTGAAGATGGCTCAGGGCTGGGGGTGGTTGCGTGGCAGGTGCCAGGCCTCTCGAATCGGCCTGTAGAATGCTGCCTGCGGTGGGACAGGGCCTACTCCGCCAGTCCACGGCATGTGTACCCTCGAGGCTAGCAGAAGAGAAAGGGAAGTTTCATGTTCTAATTTTGATTTTTGTCAAAATATACTTATAAAGTGAGAACTCAAGTAGCATAGGAAAGGCTGGGGCAGCACTTCCTGAGCCCCCACGTCCACTCCTCACCCAGGAGCCTCTCCCTGAGCCCGGTTTCTGGTCCTAGAGCCTTAAGCCTGGCAAGACACTCGCCCTGCCGCTCCTGCCCCATGCCTCTGCGGGTGTCGGGATGCCCCACTTTAAGCCGGGCTGAGCTCATCTCCACCTGTCCTCCCCACACTCACGTCAGTGGCCTTTCCAGTTCTGCCGTCCTGGTAGGGTGCAGTGGCCCAGGGTCCTGACTGGCTAATGCACTCCCCAGGCAAACGGTGCAGCAGAGGGGATCACAAATGGCACAGCCAAAGAAACGAATTCCAGAAACGTGAGCTGGTGGTTGGAAACACTCATGTGAGCAATTGAAAAGACCATGAAACCATTACCAAAATTGAGAGCAGAAATGGAATTTAAAATGAAAATGGATAAAACCCTGATCCAAGATTTCTTTTTCTTTTTTAAGCTTATTTGCTTATTACAAAATGAAACTACTCTTTTTACAGAACAATTACAAAATATTGACAGCCAAGCATGGTATCCTAATCCAGCCCATCCCTCACACACTCGGGGCAGCTCCTGTTAACCCGGGGTCCCCTCCTCAGGGCTGTTGGCAGGTGCATGTGCATGTGAGTGTAGGTGTGCATGTGTGCATATGAGTGTGCATGTGTGCACATGCGTGAGTGTGCATGTGTGTAGGTATATGTGTATGCGTGTGCATGTGTGTATGAGTGTGTGCACGTGTATATGTATGTAAGAGTGCATGTGTGCATGTATGTGTGTATGAGTGGGCACATGTGTATGTATGCCTGTGCACATGTGTACAGGTATGTACATGTATGTTAGTGTGCATGCGTGTGAGTGTGCATGTGCACATGTGTGTGCATGTGTGCGTGTGTATTCTTAACCCAAGGGAGTTGCTGCTTACCACTGGATCATAACCAGATGTTTAACCAGTCTCCGGAGGGGAGACATTTAGGTTCTTTCCAAGTGCAGCACGGAGCAGGGGCACTGGGGAAAGCGGAAAGGAAAAAGCGCTCAGCGCAGGGAACTCGTGATCTTGTAGAGACAAACGGAAACATTTACACACCAAGGGACAGCAGCAGAATGCAGGGGACGGAATGGGGGGGCCGGGCCGGGGTCCAGAATGGGGGGCTGGAATGGGAGACTGGAATGGGGGGCTGGAATGGGGGGCTGGAATGGGGGTGGCGGGACGGGGGTTTGGAATCGGGGGCTGGAATGGGAGACTGGAATGGGGGGCTGGAATGGGGGGCTGGAATGGGGGGCTGGAATGCAGGGGCCGGATGGGAGGCTGGAATGGGGGGTCGGGCCGGGGTCCAGAATGAGGGGGCCAGAATGGGAGGCCGGAATGGGGGGGTCAGGATGGGGGGCTGGCATGAGGTACTTGACTCTTCCTTGTGTAGGGTAGGACATGTCCATAATAAAATGTTTAAAAAGAAGGGAAAGGACCAGAGCACTTCAGAAAAAATGAAGGAAACCACGTGGGAGACGTCACACAGTGTTGCCTGCCCTGTGGGCTCCCAGCCAGCAGGCAGGGCAGGGTGCACACTTCCTCCTGCCTATCCGAGGCCCCTGGGGACTGACCAGAGGTCCACATGGGCAGCCAGGTGGTCGTGGCAGGACGGGGCCTGAGGATCCAGCCCCAGACGACACTGCAGGCCCTGGCAGGGGAGGGTACCACTCTCACCTCTGCTCTCCCACCTCTGCTCTGTCTGGCCCATGGCTCTGTAGGCCTCCGTCCTCTAAGGACTCAAACTTTTTAATATAAAAATAAGTTGCAGGCCAGGCACGGTGGCTCACACCTGTAATCCCAGCACTTTGGGAGGCCAGGGCGGGCGGATTACCCGAGGTCAGGAGTTCAAGACCAGCCTGGCCAACATGGTGAAACCCTGTCTCTATTAAAAACACAAATTTTAGCCAGGCTTGGTGGTGGGCGCCTATAATCCCAGCTACTCGGGAGGCTGAGGCAGGAGAGTTGCTTGAGCCTGGGAGACGGAGGTTGCAGTGAGCCGAGATCATGCCACTGCACTCCAGCTTGCCTGACAGAGTGAGACTCTGTCTCAAATAAAATAAAATAAAATAAAATAAAATAAAATAAAATAAAATAAATTGCAGTGACAGCAATGAGTTAACTCTTTAATGGGGCTTTAATTTTTAAATGACTATTTCTGAGCTGTTGGTGAGCTCAGCTGAGGGAGGGTGGGCGCCACGGGTCCCTGACTCCAACCTGGCTGTGGGCTGGGACATGGCTGCCTCTAGTGTGAGTAAGGCTCAACAGTGGGAGGGATGTCCAGTGCCCAGCCAGCAGCTGGGGTATCTGTGGGGGCTCCCCCATCGCCCTCCCCTCCCCCTCCCCTTCCTTCCCTCTCCTCTCAACCCCCACTCTTCTCACCCTTCCCCCTCCCCCCACTCAGGACTCCCTCCCAGCTCACTCCCTCCCCCCACACTCCGTCTCCCCTCTCCTCAGGGCTCCCTGGCTTCCTGCCTCTCTGAATTCCCCTCCTCCAGATCCTCGAGGCTCCCTGCCCATTCCCTCTGGGGTCCTGAGGTCTCCAGGGGCCACTCTGGCTTCCCTCCTGCAGACCCACTCTCCTGGGGGAGCAGGACGACCCCACACAGACAGTGATGGGACAAGAGAGCCGGCTCTGCTCAAAGCCTCCTGGGGCTGGGGCCGTGGGGGAGGTGAGAGCCGTCTCTGGCCTCCAGGCTGAGCAGCAGTCCCCAAGGTGTCCTCTGCAGAGAGGGCCAGCTTCAGGCCTGCCGCCCCGCAGACCACAGTGACCGGTCCTGAGATTCCTCCATTTCTGAACATGAGCCCAGCAAATGATGGAGGGTCCGGGCCCCAGACCCAGACCCAGCCCTTGCCCCAGCCCTTGCCCCAGCTCCGGCCCCAGCCCCAGCTCCTCCTCAGCCCCAGCCCTAGCCCCAGCTCCAGCCCCAACCCCAGCCTCAGCCCTGGACCCTGCCCCAGCCCCAGCTCCTCCTCAACCACAAGGGCATCTCCAATTCCTGAAAGAATTCAGTTCCCTCCTCTGGGCACCTCTAGAGCCCAGCTGGGCCCAGGGTGTGTTCTGCAGTGGGGGGGTGGGGGGGGGATTTCGTAACCCCACCCTCTCTGCAGGGCACCCCCGGTGGCTCTGGTCTCTGGGCCCCATGCTGTGCCAGACACACAGAGAGGCTCGGCCAGTTATTTCCAGGAGGCCAGGTAGGCAGGAAAGGCCCAGGATCCGCTAGGATTGGGGAGGGAGGCAGGAGGCTTCTCTGGGTATAAAGCAGCTGAAATGTGGAGTTTCCTCCCAGGAGCCGAGAGGCAGCTGCAGGGCGAGCCCTGGGGGAAGTGTGCAGCCACTGGAGCTCCATCCTGGGCAGGGGTGGTGATGGCTTGAGGATGGCAAGGGCTAATGCCTGGTTTGCTTTTAAAATTGCTGCTATTTGCTGTAGTTCCCCTGTTATTCCCAAACTCTCAGGAAGCACCTACTGGCCTCGAGGTAGTCTTGCTTATGGGGCTCGCGATGAAGAAGAGTCAGGCGCAGGTGGGCGGAGCTCTGGCGGCAGAAGGCTGAGGGCCGGGTGGGGAGTAGCAGCAGGGGATGGGCACGAGGCCCCTTCTGTCCTCCTGCAGCTGTTTTAACGTGGGGTTTTGGAAAGAGCCGTGCCCCGTGGGTGCCGATGGTTAGGAGACGTCTTAGTCGCATGCCCCCAACAATTGTGGCGTTTCTCTGTAGCGTGTCCATGGGCCCAGTGCCTGGCGTGCCCTCCCTGGGAGCTTGCTGGACCCATGACCAGGGGTCTGGGAGGGCAGAGGACAGGCGGATCCTGGTGGTAGGTTGGCTGCTGAGTTTCCCTATGATGTTTGTCCCGTTGGTGCCCAGAGCCCCTTCAAGGTGCCCATCATCAGGGGAGAAATGGAGCCACAAACCGCCTTTTAACCCTGGGGTCCTGCCAAGAGGTCTGGGTGTCCTGGGGCCTGTGGCCTGGGCTGCAGATGCAGCCAGTTCCCTTCAGGCATGGCCACCAGCCCTGGGCTCCCATGCCCGGGTTTCCCTGCCTGCCCAGCTGGTCAGAGGAGGGAGTCCCTCTATCCACTCACATTAAGGGCAGAGACTGAAGAGGTGGCTGCCTGGACTGTGGAGGCCCAGGGTGGGGGGTCACTTTGGCCAGGACTCGGGTGCTCCCTTAGAGAAGGCTGTGCTCACCCCCTCTTTCCTGCAAGTACCTGGGGACCTAGACGGGGGCAAGGGATGCCCCAAAGGGCCTAGACACCTTCCATGGCAGTCCGCCATCACAGGCTCTGTGGGAGGGCATGTCCTCCCTTCCGCAGGCCTGGCGGGCGGTGAGGCCATGCAGCTGCAACCCACCCTCACACCCTGGCCAGGAGCTGACTGAGGTCCAAGGCTGAGCCTCCACTTTGGACCTGGGACATCTGGGCAGAGGAGCCCTGTGGTGGGGCCTAGGCGAGGGGGTAGGGGCCTCAGGGTGGGCCCTGGGAACCCCTGACCTACAGAGCAGAGGCCTGTGGGGAGGTGCCAGCAGCTTCTTGGAGAGGCCCAGGGTAGAAGCACTGGCAGGTAAGGTATTGTGAGCCTTGGCAAGGCCGGGCCTTGAGCTGGATGGCCCATGGCACAGTCCAAGCCAGCACTGCCCCAGCTTGGAGGGGCTTGTGGGTGGTGGAGCATCGAAGGTGCCCAGGAGGTGGGAGGAGGAAGAGACGAGGGCTAGACCCAGGCAGCAGGTGCAAGTTGGCCCCCGACCTGGCCCAGACAGGAGGGTGGGGTGGGCAGGAGGTGGGGATCCTGAGGTCAGTGCTTCAGCTGCTCTGGCTGGCCAGACGCCCACCCTGCTGGGAAGGAGCCTGGCCTTTCTCCAGAGCCACAGCAGGGGCCTGGGCACCCCGCACTTGGTCAAGGCTGAGGAGGCCTCAGGTGTTGGGTGCTCTGGAAGCAAGGAGGCCCAGGAGGGCCTGGAGGAGCCTGCCCTTCTGCTCCGTGCTGCCTCACCGTGGGAGGGCACAGAGGAAGTGCAGGGTGGGAGCTGGGAGAAGTGGGAGGAGGAGGAGAGACAGGAGGAGGGACGCCGGGGCTGGGTGCCCAGGTGCTCTCTGAGCAGGACCTTCGATGAGGCTCTGGGGGGCCTCTGGCACTGGCAGGGCAGGGGTCAATGAGAGGAGGGAAAGGTGGCCGGGAGCAGCTGCTGGGCGGGAGGGCAGGAAGTGCACGAATCAAGGCATGGGCCGGGGTCCCTGGGAGAGGCCCATGGGAGCCCTGGGGCCCAGCCCCTGGGAGAGGCGCCAGGCCCAGCTGTGGGATTGTGCCTGGGATTCCTGCATCTGGGACCTTCCTGAACCCCACCCTCGGCCTTAGCTTTGAATACGAGGGTCATCAGGAATCAGTTCCGGGGCCAATGGCCAGAGACCCAGGGACTGGGCGGAGAGCCTCTCCCTCCAGCAGCAGGGGTCACATCGAGGGCCTGGCTGTGGGCATCCAGGCGCTTCAGGCAGGGCCTGGTGGGGCGAGGTCCACTGGGCTTTTTCCTGATGGGGTGGGGGGTGGGGGAACTGCCAGTCAGGCCCCTTCTGTGTGCAGCCTCCTCCCTCTTCTCTCCCTTCCCTCCTTTCTTGTCTGAATCAATGTCTCCCTCTCACCCACTTCCCCACCTCTCAAAAGACCACAAGCACCCAGGATAGCTCAGCACACACGGGTTCTCAGCTTCCTGTTCATACAGAAACCTCAGACAAGAAGCACGTTGCCCATTTTTCTTCAAGACCAACCCCAGACCACGAGAACGCTTTCTCCGCGGCAGCCGCAGCACCCCAGCGCCCCTGCCTCCAGGCACCCCGGCCTCCGCACTCCAGTGGCCCGGACCTGACTGAGGCAGCTCCGGTGGTAGGTCAGGCCTCACAGACGGCTGGAAGAGCCAGTTCTGGGCTGGGCCTGTGCGAACAGGTGTCTGTTAGTCAGGGTTTTAGGAATGCGGCCTTTGGAGCCTGCAGCGGGGAATGGCGGCTCTGGGCCCTCAAGGGGCAGCTGGTGAGCCTGGGAGGCCAGGCCGGGCTGACCCAAGGGAAGAGGACCCTCTCTGCCCACTGCTGCTGGCCCTGGGCAGGTGTAGAGCCTGCGGGTCCCCCGAGGCACAGTCCCTTATCTCCAGGAAAAGGCAGAGGCAGGAAACAAATCTCCTGTTAAAATTCCTAAAATACTAAGTAAGTGATGGTTCCAGGCTCAGACACTGGACACCGAGAGAATGAGGGAAAATCAACCCAACAGCCAGGGCTAACAAGATGGTTAATTACATCAGAAGAACGTTAACAGTATCAATTCTAACCACAAAGGAGGAAAAGAGAAGACCTCCTGAGAAGGAGAAGGAGGGTCCCTCTCCCAGATGAGACTGCCCCATTGCTGGCCCCTCCCAGGCCTGAGGGAGTCCAGGCCTGCCTGGCCCCGCCCACCTCACGCCAATCCTGCCTGGCCCTGCCCACCTTTTGCTCCAGCCCTGCCTGGCCCCTCCCACCCTTGCCCCAGCCCTGCCTGGCCCCTCCCATCCTTGCCCCAGCCCCTGTCTGGCCCCTCCCACCCTTGCCCTAGCCCTGCCTGGCCCCTCCCACCCCCTTGCCCCAGCCCTGCCTGCCCCTCCCACCCTTGCCCCAGCCCTGCCTGGCCCCTCCATCCTTGCCCCAGCCCTGCCTGGCCCCTCCCACCCTTGCCCCAGCCCTGCCTGGCCCCTCCCACCCTTGCCCTAGCCCTGCCTGGCCCCTCCCACCCTTGCCAGCCCCTGTCTGGCCCCCCCCACCTCGCCCCAGCCCTGCCTGGCCCCTCCCACCCTTGCCCCAGCCCCTGCCTGGCCCCACCCACCTCACCTCAGCACGTCCTCTGGGGCTCACATCTTTGTCTTGGAATTTGGTTTTTAAATAAATATAAGTTTTAATAAAATAAATAAGTACTAGAAAAGCTATCATATGGAAGATGTGAAAATCCGAAAAGAACTTTCATTTGGAAGAGAATGGAGAACGGAGTCCAGGAGGTGGAGGAAGGAGGTGGAAGGCCCGGGCCCTGGAAGGTTCTGTCTGTTTTCCGGGAACCCAGCTTCCATTTACTCCCCTAAAGCAGAGGGAGACTCTGGGAAGGCAGGTGTGGGGCCCAAAGGGACCCTGATGAGGACAGGTGGGGTCAGCAGGGGTGGGGGCTGCAGCCAGAGCGGGCACCAGGTGTGTGCCCCCCTGTGCCACTCTGGTCTTCAGCATGTGGACGAGAAATCCAGCCCCTCACAATGTAGATCCCCTCTTTAAATTGGGCTGCACTTCAGTCTATAAAATATTCAGTGTCTTTCTAAATAAGTGCATTATTTATGATGCCGCTTGTGAAATATTCATGCCTGACTTTGACACGGAGCCAGTGTGCCTCATGCAGGTCCGTGGCGACCGGCTGGCCTTTCCCAGGTAATGGGAGGATGTAGGGCTCCTGGGGTGGGGGATGGGGGGGGTTCGGGAGTTGGCGGAGCTCCTTGGCAGGTGAATTTCACCCAGGAGCCAGGACCCACTCCACTGGCAGCCTCGGGGCCTCCTTTGCTGGGGAGCTCATGAGTGGGTGGGTGGGCACGGGCTCCCCAATGCCCGATCCTCATGATGGCCACTTTGAAGCCCTGGCAGACTAGGGGCACCCCAGCCCCCAGCCCAGCCCCCAACCCAACTCCCACCCCAACCCCACCCCAGCCGCCACCCCAACCCCCACCCCAGCTGCCACCCCAACCCCTACCGCAGCCCCACCCCAACTCCCACCACAACCCCCACCCCAGCCCCCAACCAACAACTCCCACCCCAGCCCCTACCCCAGCCGCCACCCCAACCCCCACCCCAGCCCCCCCCAACCCCCACTGCAGCCCTCACCCCAACCCCCACCCCAGCCCCACCCCAACCCCCACCCCAGCCCTCACCACAGTCCCCACCCCAGCCCCACCCCAACCTCACCACAGCTCCACCCCAACCCCCACCCCAACCCCACGCCAACCCCACTTCAACCTCACCCTAGCCCTCCCCCAACCCCCACCACAGCTCCCACCCCAACCCCCACCCCCACCCCAGCCTCCACCCCAGCCCCCCACCTCAACCTGACTGAGAGGCTCCTGGGTCATGGCTGCTGCCCTGAAAAGCCCTCCCGTGCTCAGAGGCACCCCCATCCCCACTCCTTCCCGCCCAGGGCCCTGCCGGATATCCCAGCCTCCACTGTGGACCCTGGAGAAGGTGACAGAAGGAAGGAGATAGAGGGCAGGCTCTGAGTGCTCGGGGGTCTGTGTGTGGGGAGGGACTCTCCAGGCCTCTGCTGGTGGGAAGGGGCAGCCTTGGACCCAAACGGAGGCCTTTGTCCTCCCTGTGGACTTTGAGGTGCAGCCTTTGTGAAGGGAGAGTGGGGGCCAGGGTGGTCACCCTGGGTGTCCCCTGAGAGGCCCCCTGCCCTCACATCAGCTGCCCTGGACTTGGAGTCCAGGCCTGTGCCCCCGTCCCCCACTCCTCCTTGCCTTTCCCTGCACATCCCCCTCCTTGAGGGCACAGAAACCGCCTAAAGGTCTTGCTCACTGTCAAGGAGCCTTGGTCTCAGGACCCTGCAGCTCAGGGCGGAGTGGCAGGAGCCTGTCCAGCCAGCACAGACTCAGAGGGTCCCACAGATCACTGGACGTGGACCTGGGCCAGCTGAGGCAGGGCTGACCTCTGGGGCCCCCCGCATATTCCAAAGCCCAGGGCATGGCCCCCAAGTCAGGTGGATCAGCTTCCTGGAGGTCCTCAGCGGGGCCCACCCTTTACAAGGCCTGGCCCGAGGAAATGAAGGGGCGGCCCCTGGCTGAATGGGGGATGGTCCTTGGAGTCTGAGCATCTTAGAATCCCTGGGGATGTCTGGTTCAGTCCTACAGTTTGCAGATGGGGAACTGAGTACTGGAAACAGGCAGGGCGAGGGGAGGGCCCGCCAGGCACTATGCCCCACTCTATGCCAGGCCTACGTCAGCCCCTCCCTTGCCCTCTCAGAGCTCAGGGTGCATTTGCAGCCCACCTGGCCTGGAGCAGGCAGGGCTGGGGGCTGGCTGGGACCTGGACGGGGCTCAGCTGCAAAGGCGGCTTCCCCCAGCACCTCCCAGGCTCTGGCTGTTCCAAACCATGCTCCAGGCTCAGATGGGCTTGTCCCAAAACAGCTGAGCCACTCCCTTCACTAGACAAGGGTCCCCCAAAACACAGCATTCCAGGGGAATGGATGACCACCTCGTGACCGCCCCTTGCCCCCTGCTGGCCCCATCCTGGGCAGGGGAGCAGCTCTTGCCTCCAGGAACCTTCTCCCAGGAGACCATGCGCAACAGAGGGACGGCGTCTGGTGGGTCAGCACACTGGTTTGCCTCACCTGTGGTTGCTGAATGAGTGAGTTAGTGGGTGAGGACCTGCAGGTGGGCCCTGGCTGACACTCTGGCTGTGGAGGAAGAAATCAGGATGTTCAGGGCCAGAGGGGAAGGTGGCAGGGAAGGCAAGAGGGGAGCATCTCCCTGTGGAAGGGTAGGGCGCTGGCTGGGGCATGCTGGGGTGCTGGGACCCCCCCGTGCTAGCCGCCACAGTCCGGCAGGGAGCACACTACAGCCACCTGCAGGAGCTGAGCACAAGGGGACAGCGGTGTGTGTGTCAGAGAAAGGGGACAGCAGTACGTGTGCTGGGGAAAGGAGACAGCAGTACGTGTGTTGGGGGTGGCCCCACATACCCTCCACATAAAGCCATGCACTGTACCTGGGGGCATGGGCCTTCAGTGGCCACTGGAGCCACCTGGGCCTGGGGGTGGGGAGGGGAGCCTATGTCAGGGTCCAGCCAAAGGTGCCACAGGGCTCCAGCACCAGAGGCATCCAGCATGGGCCTGCCTAGCCCTAGGGCCCTCTGCTGCCCAGGGACCCAACCCTGCAGTCTCTGGGTGATCAGTGCTGCCCTGGAGGGGCGTGACACCCTCTGCTGGCCCCACACAGAAGGACATAGCTCCCCCAGGCACTAGGTGCCCATGCTGTACCCAGCAGCTTACACCGCACTTTGTCGCCCACGCTGCACCTGGGAGCCGGCACTGTGCCTAGATGCCCACGCTGCGCCTGGGATCTCACACTGCACCAGGTGCCAGTGCCACTTGGGCAGACCACACTCTCCATGTGTGACAGGATCCGCCAGGGAGGGGCACCCTAACCCTGATCTCCCCAGGCAGCTCTGGAAAGGCCTGTGTCCTGGCTGGGGACCTCTGGGAGGCCATGGAGCTGGGAGGCAGGGACTGGAGGTCTAAGGGATCCAAGTGGCCCGTCCTGCTGCACCTGCCAGGCCCCAGTCAGGCCTGGCCATTAAAGCTAAAGGATGGCCCCTCACCTCCTGTCCCTGGGGGCTGAGCCCTACCTGGGAACCTGAATGTTTCCAGCACCCAGTCCTGGCAGTCCCTGCTAGGCAGATCCACCCAGCACCATGCAGGAGGCCCCAGGACTGAGCCCCGCAAGGAATATTTCCCAGTGCCCACAGCCCACCTAGGGGCCAGTTCACCAGGGATTGGGGGGCCCTGGGAAGGACAGGGGAAGGCCCTGGGAAACCACCAGGCCCTGTGTGGTCACTTCCCAGCAGCCAGATTTCAGGCCAGGTTGGAGGAATCTCTTGTGCCTCGGTTTCCCCTTCTGTCCTCCAGGATCACATTATCCACCCCCCCCAACACTCTGTTCTGCAGAGTGTGCAGAAAATTGCAGGTGGTGACGCTTCTGCAAACAGCAGAGCCCTGGGCACCTGTCCAAGGCGGTTCCGGAAGGCCCCGTGAGTCCCGTGCGCAGGGACTTCCCGGGGCGGGGTCGCGGGGCACGGCGGGCGCTGGCTCCGCCCCCTGCTGGTGTCGCAGGAACAGGGAAGGGGCGAGACGGTGCGGCGGCGCCACCTGCCGACACTTCCCAGCATCGCGCCCCCGCGCGGCCGCGGGGCGGGGCCTGGGGGGTCATCTGGGAGTGGCCTCTGCAGGGTTGACAAACAGACGCGGCAGCGGCCGGAGGGGGACACAATGACTTCTCTCTGGAGCAGGGACTTAGAGAACCGAGTCTTTATGCGTGAATGTACCTGCATAACCACTGCTAAATAGGGCCCGGAAGAGGCTCATAGGAAAGTGTAGGGGCCGGAGCCTTCTCCTGGCTTTGAGCAGCCAGAGTTGAAGCTGGAGTTTTCCCAGGTGGAGAAGATAACAGCGAAGACCAGGGCGGGACGGCCGGTGGCAGGTGCCGCACACCGCGCCGTGGGCTGAGGGACAGGTCAGGACTCCAGGCACGGAGGTGGGTGGCCAAGCCCCGGCTCCCTGGGCCCTCCCCGACTGAGGCACCAGGGCGTGGTCCCGAGTTCGGACTGAGAAGAGGCGGTGCAGAGGTTGTCTTGTCCCACACAGGCGCGCCCCTTTCACGATGCGTCACAGAATAGCCCCACGATGGCCTCTAAGTGTAAGTGGAGGGAAGAGTTGCTGGTCTCTTGCTTTAAATCACAAGCTGGAAATGGTTAAGCTGAGTGAGACAGGCAGGTCAAAGTCGAAAGCTGGACCTCTTGACTTGGGTGAGCCAAGTCATGCACACCCAGGAAATGTTCTTGAAGGAAGTTAAAATGCTACTCCAGTGAACATAGAGTCGCCAACAAGTGAAACTGCCTCCTTGCTGATGTGGAGAAAGTTCGAGTGATCCGGACAGAAGATCAAACCAGCCACCACACTCCCTTAAGCCAGAGCCTCATCCAGAGCAAGGTCCTCACTCTCTCCAACTCCACAAAGATGGAGAGGGTGAGGAAGCTGCAGAAGAAGAGTCTGAAGTCCGCAGAGGTTGATTCATGAGGTTTAAGAGAAGAAATCGTCTCCGCAAGGTAAAGATGCGGCTTCTTCGCAGGCTGCCAGGGTGAGGCTCGTCAGGAGGGCTGCGTCTGCGTCTGGGGAGCCATCCTAGGAGTGATGGGCAGCGTCTGTGGGTCTAGTGGTGAGGTCTCCAGTTCTGAGTCTCCAGGGAGAGGTGCACAGGGAGCCCAGAACCACCGCCCCCCGCCCCACAGCACACAAACCTCTATCTCCCCCGACCTGCACCGACCCCCTGTGAACCACAGGACTACGTCCGATTATTCTCAGCTCAGAGATTGGCCCAAGACCAGAGCCCAGCTGCACACACCGCAAAACCAACATCCGAGGCTCCAGGGCACACACCTCAAAACGAATGTCCAAGACTCCAGGGTTGCAGTCACTCTTGGACGAATTCTAAGGTCACCCCAGTCCTCTTAGGGGAGAGGGCACAGGCTGCAGGAGCAGGTGACCAGCGTGAGTCCAGTAGGGTAGGGCCAAGGGGTCAGAGCCACCACCCCAGCCACCTCAGAACCAGAGCAGCCCTGGGGGTCCCACTGTGGGCCGCCAGATCCCAGCATGATTCCGGGTAAAGAATTTCCACTGTCAAAAAGTGTAAAAATGATTGGGGTGCGATGGCCATATTTTCAAAACCAAACTTCAGAAGGTGCGTGGCAGTACTGAATTCTGCCTGGGTCTGGTTTTTCCAGGCAGCAGCCTCTCCTCTCCTCTCCTCTCTTTTCCTCCCCTCCCCTCCCCTCCCCTCTCCCCTCCTCTCCTCTCCTTTTTGACAGAGTCTCACTCTGTTGTGCAGGCTGGGCAGCCTCAACCTCCCAGGCTCCAGAGATCCTCCCACCTCAGTCTCCCTAGTAGCTGGGACTACAGGCATGCGCCACCACACCCAGCTAATTTCTAAATTTATTTTTGTAGAGATGAGGTTTCTCTATGTTGACCAAGCTGGTCTTGAACTCCTGGCCTCAAGTGATCCTCCTGCCTCGGCCTCCCAAAGGCCTGGGATGGCAAGCTCGAGCCATGGCCACCCTTGACTGGGTTTCCCATGGGCCTGGGGTGCGCTTGTCCCCAGTAGCTCCAAAGCGCCTCTCTTCCAACTCCACTCTAGTTCCAACAGCACAGAGACTCAGGTGGGCATCCATCCACACTGGGGTTGGGCCCATGCGCCAGGCTCCTCTGAGTAGCCTGAGTCCTCAGCCGTGGTGACCCCACATGGAAAAGTCTTTTTTTTTTTTTTTTTTTTTTTTTGAGACAGAGTCTCGCTCTTCCCCCAGGCTGGAGTGCAGTGGCCGGATCTCAGCTCACTGCAAGCTCCGCCTCCCGGGTTCACGCCATTCTCCTGCCTCAGCCTCCCGAGTAGCTGGGACTACAGGCGCCCGCCACCTCGCCCAGCTAATTTTTTGTATTTTTTTTTTAGTAGAGACGGGGTTTCACCATGTTAGCCAGGATGGTTTCGATCTCCTGACCTCGTGATTCGCCCGTCTAGGCCTCCAAAGTGCTGGGATTACAGGCTTGAGCCACCGCGCCCGGCGGAAAAGTCTTGAAACTGACATCTCAAAGAGGATGATGTGTGGGCGACCGTGACAGTAGGATAAATCCCAGGTGTACAGGACACTCCAGCTGCCCCGAGGGGCCGAGGACACGTTAGCATCACCTGGCATTTTTGTCTGTTTTGGTGGCAGGTACGCCCAGCACATAGGGAGGGACGGGCCGCCCACAGCTGGGACTGGATGACCCAGAAGTTCCAACCAAGGTGGGATAACTTGGGCTGGCTTCCTGAGTCCCTCCCAGCTGTGGTTCACTGGCCCCCACTTACTCAGTGGCCAGGTGAGGGAGGAGCCAGCAGTCCTGTGCCGAGGGAGGAGCCAGCAGTCCTGTGCCGAGGGAGCGTGAGTTGGGGCTTGTGGAGGTGGGAGGCTGGGTTGAAGGCCATCTTTTGGTGCAGGGAGGGAGGGACCCGATACCACCACCCAGCAGCAGAGAAAAGGCCAGGCCAGGGGTTCGAGGCCAGAGATCTCAGAACTTTAGGAGCCAGCTGCTAGTCTGCATTTCAGGGTGCCAGGAGTCCCTGGAGACGGAGATGGGGCCCTGTACGTGGAGACAGCAGGACTTCAGGTTGCCAATGTGGCCAGGGTGCTGGTGCTCAGGGTCCCAGCTGCGGGGGTCTCAGTTCTCCCAGCCCTGCTCCCAGGCTGGCCCTCCAGGCTGGCCCCTCTCTGTAGGAGGTCTGAGGAGGGTCCTTATGGAGCATAAGTGGGGCTGGGGAAATGGTGGGACACGTCTCCACATGGCCCCTGTGCCTCCTTTGCTCCGGAGAGCCTGCCCCTTCACAGAGGGGGTCTGATACAGCCTGAGAGGGGCACTGTGGGGGTCACAGTCATGGGGGTCGGTCCGCAGGGAGTGCATTCTGCCGGCAGCCACAGTCTGAGGGGTGCGGTCCATGATGGGCACACTCCTGGGGAAATACAGTCCTGGGGGTGCAATTTGGGGCCTGCTCTGCCGCACACCCTGCACTGAAGCAGACGGCCCTGGCTGAGACCAGGCCCCATGTCAGGCACATCATCAGGTTGCATAGAAAGTCCTGTGACCGGGGCCCAAGGACCACAGAAGGTGGCTGAGCCAGGCCTCCCAGAGACACGACATGCTTCTGAGTTGGTGCTGGCCCTGCCTTGTGGCCGCCACCAAAATGCTTCCAGACCATGAGGCCCCTCACATGCATGTGGCCAGAGTGTCTGCACGGCCCAGGGACAGGAGTGTGTGCCCTCCAGGAGGCTGTTCTGAGGCTGCATGGCAGGGCATGGTGTCCCCTCCAAGGGGGGTGCCCTGCCTGGGCTGTGAGGATGCAGGGTGTGGTGGGTGGAGCCTGGATGGAGCGAGGACCATGCTGTGTCCTCCATGTCAGGAGCTCTGGTCCTGGGAAAGGAGCAAGGCTCAGGCCATGCTGTCACTGGGAAGTGACAACTTCATTTCCATAGCAACCGCAATGCTTGGCAGGTGACGGCGATGCTGGGAGCCAATGGGACATGCAGGGACAAACCACGCAGACAGCCACGTGTGCTCAGGTGAGAGCCAGGAGGCCATTGTTTCCTGGGCACGACCCTGCATGAAGGAAGCTGCCTCGGGGTCTGGGCCATCCAGCCCACCTCCCTGTGGGCTCTCCAGCACTTCCAGACCTTTACGCTCACTCCAGCGGGGCAGCTGGTGGGCAGCAGGTGCCACAGAACCTCAACAGCCCAATCAGCACTTCCAGTCAGTGGAAGTGGCTCCTGGGGGTGACCGTGGCCCCAGCAGGAGCCCAGAGCCTCTGTGCAGTGTCGCTGGGTCAGGGCCCTCATCCTCTACACCTGTGGACGGCCTGGTCTAGCTCAAGCCCACTTCACCTGTGACCTGGCTGGGTTGCTGAGTCTCTGCAGCCCCTTGGAGGTGCCTGGAGGGGGTCAGCATCCCTGCCAAACACTGCCCTCAGAGTGTGGACAGTGACGCTGGGGTTCTCTGCAGGATCTCAGTGCAGGCAGGCGTGCCAACCCTCTGCCCACACCGGATGTTAGAGGCTGACATTGGGTGTAAAAGCCAAGGTGATTGATTGAAGGGGAAACTGAGGCAGGGTGGCTCGCCCCAGGTGCCGCCTGAATTCCCCAGCCAGCCCCATGTTCCCAGCCAGCCTCCCTTTTGGAATGTACTTCCCTGCTGCAGCCTGAGGCAGGACCACCCCAGCCCCCGACCCACCTCAGCATCGGGATGCAGCCTCTTCAGAGCCGGGAGCACCGTGGGTTTGGACCTCAACACCTGCCTCTTGCCAGCCTCAGGCTCCTTTTCACATCCTCACCCCAGCGGTAGGCAACTGTGTAGCAGGTGCCCGGGCAGGGAGGGCGGGGAGGAACAGCTTCACGGGCAGCCACCAAGCGCAGGAGGTGCCAATACCCACCCCCCGGAGGGGCCTGGAGGGTCCCAGGAAGCTGCCACTCCACCAAGGGACCTGCCTGTGCCAGGTCACCAGGCGGCACCATCAGGACCCTCCTTCCCGCCTCCGCCTGTGAGTGGATGTGCGGCGGATCCCATGGGGCCCGGCCGACCTCGGCCTTCGCCTCCTCATGGTGGTGGGCTGCAGGCTCTGCCCTGACTGGCTGGGGTGGAGGAATGCGCCTGGGCATCCCCTAAGGGAGGGGCGTGGGTACACGGAGGTCTCGGGGCACCTCCTCTCCTCACCATCTGGCCCTGTCTGTGGCTCCCGTCCGCCAAGGAGGCTATGCTCATGGCAGGAGCACAGAAGGCTGGGTGCCAGCGGAGGCCCCGCGATGCGGGGAGAATGTGGACCCTGATGGAGGCGGTGATGGTCCCCACTGGCATGGAGCCTGCGAGGCTGAGCCTTGTGTGGATGACAGGCACCTGCCGAGGGGTCTAGTAGAGGCCATCCTACCCTGATTCCAGAGCCTCAGCCCAGGGTGTGCCCGGGACCCAGCATGATCAGGGGCTTGGAAACCTCCTTGACGCCATGGAGCGCCTGAGCAACGCTGTCCACCCAAACGGTTTGGTTGGCAGCTCTGGGTAACGGCATTCCCAAGGGAGCATCATCAATGCCAAGTCCATCTCTCAGGAGAGACCAAGCTGGCACTTTTCCTGGGACTCCCATCCTCAGATATCAAGGGCCCCCAAAACAGCGAGTCCCCTGGAGCTGGCAGGTGGAAGTGGCTCCTGGGAGCAGCTGGAGACCGCCCTGAGCAGTGTGGCCAGAACACTGCCCCGCCCCGCACTCCCCAACTCCTGTGGGCCACAGTGCAGCCCCCTCCGCCCAGCCTGCAGCGCACAGCCTGCCACCATGCCCACCTCCACCAGCAGAGGGCACCCTGCCCACACAAGCAAGTGTCCAACCCCCCTGCGCCCTGTACCCTGTGCCCCCAGCCCCGCGCCCTGAGCCCCACGCCCCATGGGAGTCCGTCCCTCCACACCCACTCCCATTCCCCCTGGAAACCGCCCTGGAGCCAACAGTACCAAACACTTCTCCAAAAAGACCCTCTGACCCCAAAGCCACTGGCACTTTTACAGAGGACGTGGGGTTCACAGGCTAAACACCTGCCTGGGCCGTCAGCCTGCGGCACATCCTCCAGGTGGTTTCCATCACTGGGCTTCACTCCCCATCGTGGAATGCGCGGGCCCCTGCCAGGTTTCCTGCCTCCAAGGTACGGTGCTGTGATGGCTGCCGTCCCTGCGTCCTGTGTACGCACCGGCATCATCATCATCCGTGTCGTCATCATCCCTCCCGGAGTCTGGACCCTGAGCTGAGCACCAGGGCAGGGCAGCCCCTTTCCACACAGTCTGGGGGGCGGGCCCTCCCTGCTCCTGGAAGCGCCTGGGCTGTGAGCTTTTAAACTGGGCGGATGTGACTGCAGGGTGTGCTGCAGTGGGAGAGGACACAGGGGTCCCCCATTGATCTCAGCCCCCAGCACGACTCCCCACACCACTGCAGACTGGCCATGCTCCTGCCTCAGGCCCTGGCAACCTTCCTGCCAGGTGAGGTCTGGTCCTGCAGCCTCCAAAGCCTCCCAGGCTGTCTGTCTGCTGGCTCTGATTGGGGCCAGGAGGCTGGGTAGAGGCTTCTGTAGACCAGGACCTCAGCAGGTGGCTCTGCCACACTCAGGCTTGGGACCCCCACACAATTCTGTCTACAGAACAACTCAGACCCACCGCAGGTGCGTGGTGACGGTGGGAGCTGTGTTGCCTGTGGTCTCGCAGTGCACAGGCCACGTGCTCCTTTCTCTGCTGGGCTGCAGGGCTCGGAAAGGTGGTGGAGGCGTCTCCTGTGGCTGCTCTAACTGATGACCACAAACTGAGCGCTTGAAAAGTCCACATGTGGACCCACAGTTTGGAGGTCAAAGTCCGACTCGGGTCTCACCGGGCTGAAACCAGGGTGTGGGCAGAGCTGTGCCTTCTTTAGGGACTCAGAGAATTCATTTTCTTGCCTTTTCCAGCTTCTAGTGTTCCCGGCTCCTGGCCCCTCCTGCCTGGTGAAGCCAGCAGCAGCCACCATCTGAGCTTCCACCCTTGTGTCTCCCTGGACTCTCGTCTTCTGCCTCCCTCCTCTCCTTTTCAGGACCCCTGTAACTCGGGGGACCCACCCGGATGATCCAGACAATGTCCCCATGTTAGGTTCCCTCTGCCACGCAAAGTAACATATTTGCAGGTCTCAGGGTTTAGGGCGTGGACGTCTTGGGGTGCATCTCAGGCATGCCCACCACGTGGGGGTCTGTTCCCAGGGTGGCGTTGCGCTCATACAGTCTCCGAAAGCGTCCCTGTGCCTGCCGCCTCCCAAGCCTCATACCCGGAGTTGAGCTTAGCGGTGGGCTGCAACGGTGCCCGTCCAGCTCAGGGTGACCTGTGGGTGACCAGCACAGGGTGGGGGCTGCAGCTGAAAAGTGGGGCCAGATGCTGAGAGCACAGACCTGGGAGTAAACCAGCTGGCCAGGTGAGGGGTCACCTTCTCCGCGGCAGCCGATGGCCGCCGGCCCATGCTCCATGCAGCTGCCCAACCGCTTCTCTGCTGCTTCTCCTCTGCAACCACAAAGGCCCTGCTCCCTTCCACGTGGCCCTCCCCTCTGCAGCCTGGCATTGCCAAGGGGAGTGCTGAGTTCAGGCGGTAAGGACAATGAGCCATGTGCAGGTGGCCCTGGATCGGTGGTTTTGGCCTCATGTAGGTTCAAACTTCTCCAACAGCTGCTCCTTGAGCGACAGTGAAGAATGACTTCGGTTGGTTTTGTGGTTATTCAGGTTTTCCCAATTGTGGAGCTAGTCTAGGATGGACTGTGGGTCTGCCCAGCAGTCCTGGAGAGGGGCAGCATCTGTGCGGACCTCCTGTGGGTCCCCCTGGGGGAGAGGGTCTGTCTGGGCTCAGCCAGCACAGAGGTGGACAGAGCAGCTGGGTTCTCACTGCCCTTGCTTCTGTCTCCCAGGGGCCCTGTCCCCACCGGGCCTGGATGGAGGTGGCCACAGACTGTCTGGGCTTCCTCTGCTTTCCCCAGGCCAGGGAGGGGCCCTCCTGAGATGGAGGGGACGCTCCAGGCTGTGCCCGACCTGCGGCCCCATTAGGTCCTAACAGGACCTCTCCATGCCCTTGGAGCCTGGGGATTCTCCCCAGAGTGGTCCCAGGCGGGAGGAACGGTGGCTGCCAGAGCCTCAGCCACACCAGCCTGGCCCTGCCTGCTCCAAGGCCACTCAGAGCCCGTATGCCTCCTCTGGACTCCAGAGGAAGGAAAGACAGGCTGGTGCTCAACTTGGAAGTCACAGCAACACCAGGGTTCTACACCCCAGGCCTGGCCTGCTCTCAGCTCTCCCCCTCCACTGTCAAGTTCCCTCCTCCGCCCTCCACCCTCCTCCCTCCTCCTTGGTCCTCCTCCTCCCTCCTCCTCCCCTCCTTCTCTCCCTCCGCAGCTAACACTGCTTTCCATCTGATCTCCTCTCAGGAGCCCTCCTGTCTCCTCCTCCTGGCAGCCCCTCCTGCCCTTCCTTGTTGCCCCCAGCCCCTCTCTCTTGCTTCCATGGCGCTCTCTGGCCTGTGCACACCTCCCTGGGGACGTGGCTGGCTCTGCTCTGTGTCCAGTGCTACTCCTCTGTGCCCACATGGCCACAGCTCTGGAACTGGAGAGGAAGAGCCATGGGCGTCCCACACCTGGGTGGGGCCTGACTGGCCACTGCACCCCACACCAGGTGTGGTAGCTGAGCACTCAGCATGGCCCAGGGAGATGAGAGCCTGCAGGGTGTGCAGAGGCCGTTCAAGTGAGGCTGCCTGAGGGCTGGTGGTCAGGGTGGCATGGGCTGGGTCACCAGGCTGGGGAACTCTCAGCTTGCGACCTCTTTGAGGTGCCTTATTTTGCTGCAGCAGGAGCCTGTGTGTGATGCAGTCTCCCCAGTGGGTTGAGGTCCAGGGAGTCCCAGAGTGGCAGGTGCGAGCCACTCCTGTGAGGCGTCTCCTGGTTCCCTGGACGACGTCCGAGGCTGAGGGTCCAGCCTGCCTTTTGCCACCTGCCCTGGCTGGTTTCAAGCAGGTGTGGGCTCAGCTGTCCCCACCACTGGTGGCTGTCCTAGCAGGGTGCAGCCTGCGGCCCTGCACCCGGCACCCGATCTAGCTCCCCCAAGCTTTCCTCACCCTGCCAGGCCCCTCCTTGGGGCTCGGGTGAAATCAGGTCACTGGGCAATTCCTCCGGGGAAGCAGAGCAGCCTCTGGAACCGGGACGGGCAGTGGTGCTCTCTGGGGAGCTGAGAATGAGATTCTTCAGGTCGATTTTAAATTAGACAGAAGGTGGTTGGACTCCACGGGCCCCGGAACCACGGGAGCCACCATCCCAGGGGTCCCAGCAGGATGGGGCCTGCAGTTTCTTCTTGGAAGGCCCAGCTGCTCGGGGTGCGTGGGCCCTAAATAAGGAAATAATGGTGCGGGGGGTTGGGGGACAGAATTGAGGAGCAGGTGACGGGGGGCTTCAGCTCAGGGAGGGACGGCGAGGGAGCAGGAAGGCCAGGCTCAGGGAGGGAAAGGGAGGCGCTGGCACCCAACCCCTGACAAAGTAGGGAGACCCACAGGGACAGGCCAGGCCCTGCAGGCCTGAGAGGCCCCATCCCACAGGAGGCCCAGCCTCAGCCCATGCCTCGTTTTACCCAGGAGAGCTCTGGTCTCCAGAACACAAGGACACTTGACTGTGAGCAGGACTCTGGGCTCCCACCCTCCAGCGATCAGCACCCAGAGTGGCTGGTGTAGCCTGGGACGTGGAGGTCAGGGCAGCCGGGAGACGCCTGCTGCCTGCAGAGGAAAGGGGGAGTCCTCGATGGGCTCCGTGCTCTTCCTGTCCCAGTGGCCGCCGGAGCTGGTGGGCAAAACCCAGAGCTTCATCTGGAGGCCCAGGCAGGGAGCAAGCAGGTGCGCCTCTGACTCACCGCAGGGACAGCGGCTCAGGAAGTCACCTGCTGCTGGTGGGCACAGATCGCTGTGTGGAGCCCATAGTCGCTGGGTTTCCCAGCCCTTTAGACAGAGCCCTGGCAGAGCACAGCTCATGCACACCGTGGTGCTGGAATGCCAGGTCCACACTGCAGAGCCTGGGTGCCCCTCCCCTGGGGCGCCTGATCTCTCCCTGCCCTTCCCTCCTTCTCCCTCTTTAGTCATCAGCAGCTGCACAGATGTCTGGGAAAGGGGCCCTGGAGTGGAGCCTCGGGCTGGGTGAGAGCATTAGGCTGGTCCGAGGCTGCCCGCTGTGGCCAGTGGGGATCGGGTCAATTCCATGAGGCTCCACATCTTTTCCTGGAGAGTGGGGTGGTTCCCATCCCCTGAGCAGGCACCAGGGGCAGTAGCCTGCGCTGCTCTGCCGGTGGCCGCCTGAGGCTGGGGTGCGGGCCATGGCCAGAGTCTGGCCTGGGGCCCCAGGCAGCACTGGACAGGGTGGAAAGCCAGGCCGTCAGGGCAGCCCAGGGTGGCCTGTTGCATCACTGCCACCCTGAGCCTCTTCTCCAAGGTTGCCTGGGGGTCGGGGGCCGGGCCCCAGGGCCAGAGCCCCCAAATCCTGACAGTGCCCTTGGCCAGTGACTTCTGGGGCTCTGCCCTAATACAGGATTTTCTAGGGGGTTCTGAGCATATTCAGGTGGGAACAGACTACCCCGTGCCAGCCACTGACCCCACATGTGGGCTTGTCAGCAGGAGCACAAGAGCTTTCCTGGTCTGGGTGCTCCACAGCCCTGGCCCAGCACAGTGCGTGTGCTGTCATTTTTATGAGCAGGCAGGTTCTGGAGGGTTTTGGCCACAGGAGGGGGTGACCAGGACGCCTCTGCAGCTCGAGAAGCATGTCCAGCCCCATAGGCCCAGCCCCATAGGGCTTCTGTGGGCCAGGAGCCCATTCCCCTTGCAGGGAAGCAGGCCTGAGGGGATGGACAGGACCTGCTCAGACCCCACGGTGATCATGGGAAAGACCTCTCCCAGGAGCACGTGGCCCGGCGATGAGGCCCTGACAACGCCCAGGGCAGGAGGCGGGTGGGGCTGGGCTTCCCACCCTAGGCTGAGAGGCCCTGACAGACGGTGCCCAGCGCCCAGGGCAGGAGGTGGGTGGGCCTGGGCTGCCCACCCCAGGCTGAGAGGCCCTGACAGGCGGCACCCAGCGCCCAGGGCAGGAGGTGGGTGGGCCTGGGCTGCCCACCCCCAGCGATGAGGCCCTGACAGACGGCGCCCAGCGCCCGGCGCCCAGAACAGGAGGTGGGTGGGGCTGGGCCACCCAGCCCAGGCTGAGCTACTCACAGGCTCCCTGGAGCTGCGTCACCGGGGGCTTTGATGGTGCCCTTGCCGCAGATGGGGAAGTGAGGAGGAGCCATTCGCCGAAGTCGACAGACGCGCGTGGCAGTGCTGTTCAAACCTGGGTGGTCTGGAACCCTGATGCACCCTGCAAAGTTCCAGGGCCTGGCGGCCAGAGATGCCCCAGCCTTGAATGCATCCATCGCCGAGCTGGGCGCAGCGATCCCCCTCACTGGCTACCCACGTGCCCCCAAGGACAGCCTCCCTGACACAGCGGCATGCCTCCTGGCAGGCCCTCGGGGGACCTGGGGCCAGGGCTGCTCAGCCTGCCCACGTTCCTTGGAAAGGCTGTTGCTGGCTTGGCCAGATCCTCGTGTTCTCTGCTGGAGTGAAAACCAGCTCGTTCTGTCCAAACCTGGAACCGGCCCAGGCTTCCAGGAGGAGGCCACGCTTGCCTGCCCTTGGCCAAGGGGAGCCAACAGACCTTCCTGGTTCCAGGGAACCCCATGCTGTCTGCTTTGCCCGGAGGCCCTGCTCCCTCCCTTAGAGCAGGCTCACAGCCGCCTGGGTGTGGAAGGGGTGGCCGGGCCTCCCTTGGACAACGCTGGCTGGTTCTCTTCTCTGGCTGAGAGTCAGAGCCCGTGCCTGCCCCAGTCCAGAAGCTTCCAGGATGCTCTGCCTGAGCCAGGCCCTGGCCAGGGCCAGAGAAGGCCCCACCCTCCCAGCCAGGCAGGGCAGGGAGCTGAGCCCAGGACGTGGATCATGCAGGCTTGGATTAGCCGAGGGCTGGCCGTGGCTCGGGGCCCTCATTGGCCTCTCAGAGCCTGTTTCTTTCCTTGTGAGGTGGTGACAGTAGCCCTGACGCCACAGGATGGAGCAGGATCACATGAACAGCAAGTCCTGGCTCACAGCAGGCACACGCAGGGGTCAGGATGTTGGCCCACACTCTTCCCTGGGGATGGTTGCTCAGGACCCAAGGCTGGCCTCCCTGCTGGCACCAGAACCCAGGGCCTCCTGGGCACAGGCTAGGGAAGGCTGAAAGGAGGGGTAGCCCAGCACAATCCTGCATGGAGGGCCTCAGTGCCTGCCCCCAGCAGGGTCCCCAGCCCCTACTCCCACACCTTTGCTGGGCAGCAGGTCCCCCCACAGGAGTTCAAAGGCTGATGGCCTTCCCTGAGGGTGCAAGGCTGGTTTCTGCAGAGTCCGAGTTAAGTGCTGGTGGCTTTGGGCAGTGGCTGGGGGCCCTGCAGATGCTCTGTGGACACAGCCCAGTGGGCAGCACAGAGCCAGACCCTGCCCTGCCCTGCCCCGCCTCGCCCCGTCCTACCTTGCCCTGCCATCCCCAGGGTAAGGTCCCACAGGCCACAGCCTCCTTGCCTGTAGTCACCAGGCAAGGACTGCTCCCCAACAATTCTATTCTCGCTAGCGCCCCCCGCTCCCCATGCTTACACGGCTGCAACTTCCCCGATCCTTCCAGCCCCAGCCTGCCCCAGGATACACTCCCTTAGGAAGGTCTTTGCTAATGAATGGCTCGTTGGCCCTCATGGTCCCTCACGTGGGTGTCCCACAGCCCCTCTGGAGACTCACAGCCCAGCCTCTGTGCCTGGCTCAGAGCCAGAAGAGCTCTGCAGCCTCCATCAGTCACACCGAGCCTGGCCCGGGGAAGGCCCCAGAAGCAGGGATGTGCAGCCTCACAGACCTGCCTGGCCCTCCGCTCGGGGGGCCCTAGACTGCACGCTCAGAGCAGGAGGAGGCGGCCCAGGCTATAGCCCCTGCTCAGGAGGCCGTGGAGAACCGGCTGGAGTCCCCACCATGCCCTGAGCGAGGGAGCAGCAGGAGCGAGGCGGCTCTGTCTCCATGATATCAGGAGGGGTCCGGCCATGCTCCCAGTGAGGGGTCGGGGGGCGGAGCAGGAAGACACAAGTGACCACAACGCCAGGTGTGGCGCTGAGCACCGCGTGCAGGCCTGCCCGGTGACCCTCACAAGCCCCGCACAAGGCCAGGGCTGTGCTCCCATTTTACAGATGGGGAAGCCCAGGCACCCGGACCTTGCAGGGAGCATGTGGGGACCGGGGCCTTGTACAGGGCAGGGGTCATGTCTGGTCCTGTCCAGGTCACCTTACAGGTGAGACACCCGGGCCCGCAGGTTGAGATCGGCCAGCGCCTTCCTCACAGACCCCCTTGGTGGCTCTGAGTGAGGGCCGGCCAGGGACAGGGCCTGCGGGGCACCACTGGGACCCAGCTGGAGGGTGTTCAGGAGCCATGAGGACTGCAGTCAGGCTGGCCCTGGGACGCCAGAGGGGATGCAGCTCTCACCAGGCCCCTCCTGTGGCCACAGCCCAGCCCAGACCTGCCCGCCCCAGACAGGCTGCCAAAGCCTGGTTCAGGCCAGGGTACCGGGCCGAGGTCGTGCCCACACTGCCACCCCTCTGCTCTGGGTGTCCAACTCAAACCCGCCCGGCCCTGCATGCAGTCTTCCAGCTGAGACCCTCTGAGGCCCCTGGCGCTGAAGGATTAGGGTGGCCTGTGTGTGATTTGAAATAAAAACAGCGCTAAGCCGTTGAATGGGTGAAAGGTCAGAGTTCTGCTCCTTCCCACAGAGATGGCCTGGATGCCTTTTTTGAAATAACAAATATCAAATCCTTTCTAAAAAAGTCACACATGGCCCCGCCTGGTTGATGCCCAAGGACGTGCCCGGCTCACCCCGGCACCCTGTGGGCCCTCCCACCGCCCTGCAGGCCCTCCCACCGCCGTCTGGCCTGAGCCTGCGGTCCTCGGCCCCCGGGAAGGAGCTCCCTTCTGCTCAGAGTGCTCCAGACCAGCCCGGGCTGCTTCACATCCTCCACTCCGCCTCCTCCCAAGGCAGGCTCTGCCCCTGGACTGTAGAGAAGGCCCCAGAAGGACCCACCCCCAGGACTGGAGACCCAGGAGAGGGATCCTACCCTGTGCCAGGCCTAGACCAGGGGTCCGCCCTGTGTGCCCGGGGAACAAGAAAGCCAGTGGGGCCCTCGCCTCGGTGCAGGTTCCATGGGAAAGGGTGCTTTCCCAACGGGGAGGGAAGAGGTGCCAGGCAGATGGAAGTCTGGGTTTCCCCACAGGAACCATCGGCCTGGGGCTGGAGGTCCTGCTTCCTTCCCCACCCCAGCTGGCCCTGGAGGTGGATGGCAGGCCCACCACAAGCCCTGAGAAGCTGGGCGGCCTGGGCCAGTCCAGAACTCCCCTGACCTGCCCTTCCTGTTGCACTTGGGTGCTAGACAGAAAGACCCCTGCTCCTCCAGTCGCCTCAGTGCTCTCAGCTGGCCAGGGCCATGTGTCACCAGCTGAGCTGGGGAGCCCTTCAGGTAGAGACAGGGCAGGACCCATGCAGGTGACACCTGGGTGACAGTTTGCAAAAGGAGGCCTCAGGTAACCAGCTGTGGACCGCGGCTGTGCCCAACACTCAGCCGTTTGCTGGCTGACTGGGCAGGGGCATGAGCTGAGCAGGGGAGGAGGGGCCCATGTGATGCTCCATGGGGGAGGGACCCTCGGCAGAGGACATTTGACTCAAGGAGGGGGCGCCTGGCCCACGCTCAGCTCACCACCCAGCCTGTGTCCAGCATCCAGCCAAAGCCAGCCTCTGCTCCGGCCGAGGCTGCCTTCCCGGGTGTGGGGAAGCCTTGGCCCCATCTGCAGTCCAGTCTCCCCAGGCTGCTCTCATCGCAGTGCCCCAGATTTTGCTTCTGGAAATACACTGGCAATTAAATCAAAAAGCCCTTAGAGCCGCCCAGAGAGGAAAGGTGAGCACTTATGCAACAGCTCATTACCGCGGCTCCCGAGGGCCCAGGAAGATGCCTGCCCGCCAAACCCACCTGCCCAGGACTCTGCCTAGGAGCAGGAGGAGGGCAGTATGCCAGCCACCTCTGACCTGCAGCCCCTCACATCCTCACAAAGGAGGATATCCCCCTCCCAGGGCCAGCCATGGTTCAACGCAGGTGCACAGGCACAAGGGCACAAGGTCACAAGGTGCCGGGCGGGGCTCGGGGGACGCCTGTCTCAGGCTCAAGGCTAAGGAGGGGAGGAGCGCTGCTGAGCACAGAGCTGTGCGGCCCCAAGGCCAGCTCCAAGCAGGGAGGGCAATGCCAGCTCCCAGGGCCGGAGAGGGGGTAACAGCTCCTAGGAGGCTCCAGGGCCGTGGGGGTGCTGGGGAGGTGAGGGACAAGGTACCGCCCTGGGGGTGGTCAGAGTCCTGCTGGGCTGGCGCTGATAGGACTCAAGTCCACTTCCACACCCTCAGATAAGGGGAGACTGAGGCTCTTCATGCCCCTTCATCGCTGAAATGAAAGGAGGGAAGGAAAGAGGGAGAGAGAGAGGGAGGGAGAGAGGGACCAAGGGAGAGAGGGAAGAAGGGAGGGTGGAGGGAGGGAGGGAGGGAGAAGGAGAGGGAGGAGGAGGGGAGGGAGAGTGGGTGGAGGAGAAGATGGAAAGGGAGGGGAGGGAGGTGATGGGGAGGAGGAGATGGGAGGCAGGGGGAGGGGAGCGGGGAGATGGGATAGGAGAGGAGATGGAAGGCGGGGGAAGGGGGGGAGGGGTCTAGTGGCACCTGGAGAGTGTAAACAGTGCTGGCTGTTCTGAAGGGGCTGCAGCAGCTCTCCGAGTCTTTTCCGGGGCCTCTTGGGCCTGTTGACCCTCACACAGTCCTTGCCCCTGGACAATGGTGGGGGTGTTGGGCGTTGGGGTCTGCCTGCCACCCACCAGGGCCTCAGGAAGCTCTGGCAGCCCTGGCCCCTTGCCCTGGGCCATGGGACACCGCCGGGCTGATGTTCGCAGCCCCGTGGCCACGGCTGTTGCAGTCCCTGCCCCTGCCCAGGGGTCAGCAGGTCCCAAGAGCCACAGAGTCCCCTCCACCGTCTGCCTCAGTTCAAGCTCTGGCCCTTCCTTCACCAAGAAGAAAACTCAGTGGGCTCTCTTGATGCTTGTTTTCCCTGAAAATAATAATAGCAATAACAATAATAATAATGGCTCCTGACTTATTTAATAATAAAATTGTAGAACATTTATAAAATAGAAGAAAAACCACAGCCTCACCCCAAAACCCAGAATGGGAAGGCCCGGTGGCAAGCGTCCGCTTGGCCCTTTCAGCCCGTCCCTGGCACGCTGACCCTGCTTGGGACTCTCCTTGCCAGATCGAGCCTGCCCTGGGGCACCAGGGGACAATAAACCCGTGAAAGGTAGGATCGGTGACCAGTGCTGCCCAGCGAGGATGAAACAGGGCTCAGCCAGGAGGGCCAGGGCAGCGGCAGGTGTCCAGCCCTGAGGTGGGGCTGGCTCAGAGAAGCCTGTCCTGGGAAGGGAATCAGGGTAAGCCCTGACTGCAAGGCCTCAGGCAAGTGCAGGTGGGAAACCTCTGCAGATCCCAGAGGCCAAGCCAAGGGGGCAGTTTGGAGCAGGCAGGGGCTGGAGGGGAAGAGCAGGGGCTTGTTAAGGTGACCTTGGCTTTCACCAGCCTGGAGACCAGCCTGCAGAGTGGGGCGAGCTTTGCTTTCTGGGTTCTGACTTTCAGTGGCGGGCCTTGTGTTCTGGTGGGCTGCCAAGCCCCAGTGAGTTTGTCTCCAGGGGAAACTGCCTATTTGTTTAGGAAAATATGTTAATGGCCTTTTGGGTACTGGAAGGAAAATCTCAGGGCACTGTCTGAAGTCAACAGAGTCAAAGTGGCTCACAGCACAGGAGGGGCGTCCCACTGGGGCCAGGGGCTGCCTCAAAGGCGAAACTGTCAGGGGCCCTCAGATTGGACCCAAGGGGCCGGGGAGAGGGAATTTGATACAGGATAAGTTGTACCTAGTTTTAATTTAATTTATCTGATGACTAGTGATGTTAAGCATTTCTACTTTGGACATTTGATTTGTTTCATTTAAATCGTCTTATCCTGGTCTTTCTCCATTTTTTACTGGGATATTTGTGGGTTTTTAAAAATTATTATTAGTTTTGTAGTTCTTCATCTGTGGCAAATACTTTTTCCTGTTTGTCACTTGACTTTTAATTTATTTAAGGTATTTTTATAAATAAAAATGTTAAAATTCTATGCACTCAAATGTGTCCATATTTTCCCTTGATGAAGACTCTTTGGTTTGTGCTTAGAAAGTTCTTATCAAATTCAAAATTGGCGCAATACTTACAGATGTATGCGTTCTTATTTATAGACTGATTTGCTTTTTTATTTATTCTCTAGCCCTTCTGGAACTGATGTATGTAAACACTTGGCTAGGAATATAACTTTATTTTTTCTCCAAATAATGAACCTGCCTTCCTAGGACACTTGTGCTGTTTCATCCTGTGGCCGCCTGGGCCCTTGTGGTTTTGTGCTTTGAGGGGTGCTTAATGAAAGGGCCTCTGGAAGTGTGTGCACAGCTTAAAGGAAACTCGGAAGACTGAGCCACTTCTCAGGACCAGGGGCGTAGAGCTGGCATCCTCCTAACAGGAACCCCGGGCGGCAAGCTATGGCCAAGAGACCCCCACGTGGGCAGCAGCCTTGGGTAAGAGATGGGCCCACCCAGAGCAGTCTGGTGGGGGATCAGGAAAGAGAAGGCCTGACCTTGGTCTCCTCCCACCTCCATCTCCTGCCAGTTCCTCCTTTTGCCAAACCCAATCATAAGGCAAAGGGCATAGGAGTCCCCAGGAAGGAACGAAAAGCTCAGGGAGAGTTCCACTTCCACATGCGAGGTGGCAGCCCATGGCAGGCCAGTGATTCTGCAACCATGACTAGAAGAAGCCAGGGCACGTGTGAGAGTCCTGCCTCTAAGGGCATCAGAGAGCTGCAGAGACAACTAGGCAAGGGACAAGCGCCCCCAAGCTGAGCCGAGTGTTCCCCAGCTGCCTGCTGGCTGGACACCCGCTTGGCCCAGACAAGAGGCCACCTCTGGACAAAGAGGAATGGCAAAACTTTTGGTGCTTGTCACAGAGCTAAAGGCCAGATTGGAAACTTGAGGAGCTCAAACAAACCACTGGTTCTTCTGGGGGGCATGTGCTGAGTCTGTGGTCACAGGGGAGGCTGGGAGGTGGGAGCTTAGCTAAGTCCTAAGGCAGAGTGGACTCCCTGGCCCTCCCATCCCTGGAGACAGAGTTCCTCAAGCACATCCTCTCCATCTCTGTCGAATCATCCATCTGATTACAAAGCCAGGAGACACAGAAGGCTGGAGAGTTCAGCTGGAACCTCCAAAAGGCAGAGCCAGGCCTTCTGCAGACCTTAGGGAAACTGAGGCCTGCCAGGCAGGCAAGGCCATACCCAAGTGTGGGTAGACTGAGTCTCACTAAAATTGCAAGCTGCCCCTCCCAGCACAACCCCTGGCTGGAGGGACATGGTGAGGCTGTGCCCTCTCTGCCCTAATGAGGAAAAGAGACCCTTGCTGGTGCGGATGCAATCACCTGGGTCTCACTGGCTCTTTTATACACAATATTAGGCATATAATCAACAATTTTCAGACATGGAAAGAGGTAAGAAAATATGGCCAATAACTAAGAGGAAAAAATAGACAATAGAAGTAGACCCTGCAGTGACCCAGACATTACAGTTTGCAGACAAGGACTTTAAATTAACTACAGTGAATAAATTTGTATTAGTTTGTTTTCACACTGCTATAAAAAACTACCAGAGAGGCCGGGCATGGTGGTTCACTCCTGTAATCCCAACACTTTGGGAGGCTGAGGTGGGTGGATCACTTGAGGCCAGGAGTTCAAGACAAGCCTGGCCAACATGGTGAAATCCTGTCTCTACTAAAAATACACAAAAATTAGCCGGGCGTGGTGGCGGGCACCTGTAGTCCCAGCTACTCGGGGGGCTGAGGCAGGAGAATGGCATGAACCTGGGAGGCTGAGCTTGCAGTAAGCTGAGATCTGGCCACTGCACACCAGCCTGGGCAACAGAATGAGACTCTGTTTTAATTAAAGAAAAACGGCCAGGCGCGGTGGCTCACGTGTGTAATCTCAGCACTTTGGGAGGCTGAGATGGGCGAATCATGAGGTCAGGAGATCAAGACCATCCTGGCTAACACGGTGAAACCCCATCTCTACTAAAAATACAAAAAACTAGCCGGGCATGTGGCGGGCACCTGTAATCCCAGCTGCTTGGGAGTCTAAGGTGGGAGAATGGCGTGAACCCAGGAGGCGGAGCTTGCAGTGAGCTGAGATCGCGCCACTGTACTCCAGCCTGGGCGACAGAGTGAGACTCCGTCTCAAAAAAAAAAAAAAAAAGAAAGAAAAAAAGGAACTACCTGACATCGTGACCCACCCACCTCGGCCTCCCAAAGTGTGGGGATTACAGGCGTGAGCCATGGTGCCCGGCCTGCCAAACACTTTTAAGCCATCAAATCTTGTGAGAACTTACTCACTATAATGAGAACAGCGTGGGGGAAACTGCCCCCATGATCCAGTCACCTACCAGGTCCCTCCCTGGACATGTGGGGATTACAATTCAAGATGAGATTTGGGTGGAGACACAGAGCCAAACCATGTCAGTATTACAGAAATCAAGGAGGGATGGAATAAGTTAAATAAAAAGATGAAAAACTTCAGCAAAGAATTGAAATCTGGAAAAATAATTTTATTTATTTATTTATTTATTTAGAGACAGAGTCTCGCTCTGTCGCCCAGGCTGGAGTGCAGTGGCCGGATCTCAGCTCACTGCAAGCTCCGCCTCCCGGGTTCACGCCATTCTCCTGCCTCAGCCTCTCGAGTAGCTGGGACTACAGGCGCCCGCTACCACGCCCGGCTAATTTTTGTGTATTTTTAGTAGAGATGGGGTTTCACCGTGTTAGCCACGATGGTCCCGATCTCCTATTCTCATGATCCGCCCGTCTCGGCCTCCCAAAGTGCTGGGATTACAGGCATAAGCCACCGCGCCCAGCCAGTTTAAATCATTAAGAAATCAAATGGACATGCCATAACTATAATATTCAATATCTGAAATTAGCAGTTCCATCAATGGCTTTAACAGCAGTTGGACACAGCTGAACACCAGATTGGTGAACGGGAAAATGGATTAATAGAAAACATTCAAACTACAGCACGGAGATTGTAAAACCAGATAAGAAGAAAACCAGAGAAAGCTGTGAGAGGCGTGTGGAACACGCTCCAAAATTCCAATGCACTCATCACTAGAGTCCTGGAAGGAGAGGAGAGGGCAAATGGGGCAGAAACAATGTGCAAGAGATCATGGCCTAGAACTCAAGAACGAATTCATGAATTCAGAAAGCTCTACAAGCCACAAGAGAAAAATCAAGCTAATGAAAAACAAGGTGGCTGGGCACAGCGGCTCACGCCTGTAATTTGGGAGGCCGAGGTGGGAGGATTGTTTGAGCCTAGGAGTTTGAGACCAGCCTGGGCAACACAGATAAATCCCATCTCTACAAAAAAATACAAAAATTATCCGGGCATGGTAGCACATGCCTGTCATCCCAGTTACATGGGAGGCTGAGGTGGGAGGATTGCCTGAACCCAGGAAGTGGAGGCTGCAGTGAGCTGTGTTCATGCCACTGCACTCCAGCCTGGGCAACAGAGGAGACCCTGTCTCAAAGAAAAAAAGAAAATGGAAAAAAAGAAAAAAAGAAAAAAAAAGAAAGGCAATATATATATATATATATATTTTTTTTTTTTTTTTTTTTTTTTGAGACGGAGTTTCGCTCTGTCGCCCAGGCTGGAGTGCAGTGGCGGATCTCAGCTCACTGCAAGCTCCGCCTCCGGGTTTATGCCATTCTCCTGCCTCAGCCTCCCGAGTAGCTGGGACTACAGGCGCCGCCACCTCGCCCGGCTAGTTCTGTATTTTTAGTAGAGACGGGGTTTCACCGTGTTAGCCAGGATGGTCTCGATCTCCTGACCTCGTGATCCGCCCGTCTCGGCCTCCCAGAGTGCTGGGATTACAGGCTTGAGCCACCGCGCCCGGCCAAGAAAAGCAATATTAACACATGCCTCCATAATATATGGAAACTATAGTTATACAACAAAGGAAATGTAATCAAATTTTATGTCATAGCCCAGATCTGAGCGATATTTACCTAACACAAACACTGACTTTGATTTAATGAAAAATTGTGGCTGGGGGCAGTGGCTCATGCCTATAATCCCAGCACTTTGGGAGGCTGAGGTGGGCAGATCATGAGATCCGGAGTTTGAGACCAGTCTGGCCAACAAAAATACAAAAATTAGCCAGGTATGGTGGCACACACCTGTAGCCCCAGCTACTCAGGAGGTTGAGGCAGGAGAATCACTTGAACCCGGGAGGCAGAGCTTGCAATGAGCCAAGATTGTGCCACTGCACTCCAGCCTGGGCAACAGAGCAAGACTCTGCCTCAAAAAAATAAAAATAAATAAAACTAAAAACTAAAAATTGTGATTTATCCCACAAAAAGTAGGAAGAAAAGAAGTTCATGGGTCTGTGTGGTGGTAGAGACCATGTAAAAGAACTTAACTTTCATCTTCCCATCTACAGTCAATAGATAATATATAAAACTGAAAAACCAAGCAATGACAAGGTAATTATGTTATTCAGAAATATATTGGTAAATACCTGAAAAAATTTCTACAAATAGCTGAAAGTGGTGGCCTCTGAAGAGGAAGAACTTTCTAGAAGTAAGACAGATTAGGTAAGGGGCTGCAGCATTTGGTTTTATAAGCCTTGCCAAACAGTTTAAATATTAAAATTAATTATAGTTTTGATTAAAATTAAGGTTAATGGATAGCAAACATTATCAAATGCCTTTTTGTTATCTCTTGATAATCAAATGATCATATTTCTCATTTAACCTATTGATATAATTAAGTTATTAGATTTTATAACATTAATTCATCCTTGCCTTCAAGGAATAAATTCTGTGAATTTGATGTATTCTTTATTTAAAATGGTGACTGAATTTATTCTAAGAATTTATTTGGAATTCTTATATCTACATTCATAATTGAGATTATATTATAATTTATTTTGTGATACTCTCTTTGCCAGGTTTTAATATCAAAGTTATGCTAGGTTCATAAAGTTAACTGGGGAGCTTTCCAAATATTTCTATGAATTCTCAATTTATATGGCATTGGAACTCTGTTCCTTAAAAGTTAGAACTAATCCACCTATAAAGTTGTATTGGTCTGGCATCACGTATGGAAACAATTCTTTGGCAAAACACTTTCAGTTCATTTGGTGGTTATTCAACTCTTAAAGTGTTCAGGTTTCCTTTTGAGACAATTTTTGGAAAACTGCATTTTCCTGGACCTGGAAAGTTGCCCCTTTCTTTGAGATGTACAAATGTAATAATGTTGTACATTATTTCATTTATAATTCTTTGCTACTATGTAATTTGTAAGAATTGTTTTTGATAGTTAACTCTGTTAGGTAACCAAATACAATTATTTCAACCAATGACCTGTTGAATTTATTTCAAAACTCACCCTCAGTTTTTAACTTCCAAGACGCCGGTCATGGTGTCTCTGACCTCAGGTCCGCTCTCCACTGTCCTTGGCGGAAGCAGGCTGAGCCTCCCAGCCCCACGGCGAGCGCAGATTCTCCTTCCTTCAGTTTCCTCTCACTTTTGGGGCAATCTTTCCCTTTTCCTCTCTCTGTCGACCTGTTTATTTCCGATTTTTAGGCAGCTTTTTAAAACGTTCTTTTTAAAATCTTCTTACTCTGTTGAGACCTCTTATTTGTCCTCTTGTTCCCCGAGTCCACTTATTCTTGATTTTTAATGAAAACATAAAGCAGACGCTTCAAAAACAGTGAGAAAACTTTGCGAGAAAATCTTTTCAAAGCCCGTTTTATCTTCCTCTTGGCCGGCTTGCTCTCTGCCCTTTATGATGGTGGATCTTCTCACAGGCCCACGTGGTTTTATTCTGGGTGTGTGCACGTGTGCGTGTGTACACACCTATGCACTCGTGTGTATGGATTTTCTGTGCACGTGTACATGTGCATACGGATGTGTATGTGACCGTTTCATATGTGTATGCAGGGGTGTGTGTGTGCGTGTATGTGCCTGCCCCGTCTGTCTCCTCCTGGAGTGTTGAGGGGACCCCGGCGCCCGGTAGAGCAGGCATCTACGAGCAGATGTTTCCTGGCTCCCCTCACACCCATCTGCTTTGGAACTTAAGCTGAAGGTGGCCATGCACCCAGCCCCTGGCCACCCTGCCATCTGCCACCTTCACCTCTTGTGGCCACCGGCCATGGTGCCTCCTGCATTCCATCCAGGTGTCTCCTATCCCGAGCCTGATGGAGAGCTGGGGCTGAGGTGAGCCCCCTCCTGCGGTCACGCAGCACCTGCTGCAGACCAGGTGGCCAGGTGCAAAGCTCCTCCCACCTCCAAACCCCGTCTCCAGCTGGGCTGTGTACTTGGAACCCAGGTCCCAGAATGGACACAGTCTGGGGAGCTCCCCAGGGGATCCAGCTCAGGTCTCCTGGGTCCAGGCTGGGACGCTGGGTCCCCCACTAGCTGTCTGAGACCCCAGGCCTGGCCCCCTTGGGACGTGCCATCTCCATGTCTGCACTGAGGTCTTTGGGTTTCTGCAAGGTCCCAAGCTGATCAGTAAGCTGCTGACAGCTGCAGACAGGCGAGCCCGCATGCCGGGCGGTCCCTGTGGCAACTTCACTGGAGATGCATTGATCAGCCCGACCATTGCATCTGCCAGTGGCCTGGCTTGTGATGTGCCTTTAAAGCCAGGGTTTCCGGCCTGGGTCAGAGACGCCGCTGGGCTCATCAGCTTGGGTTGGATGCTTCCGTCAACTCCCTCCTGTCACCCACTCTGCTGTGGCCACAGGAACAGTTGCAGGACTCGTGAGGCACGCAGGGTCCCCGACAGCCTGGGGAGGAGCTGGTAGTGCCAGGGATGTGGGCGTGGGAACCCCAGGAGATGGGGAGTGGGGCCGTCCTGGATGCCCACGTTGTTCCTTTCTCCAGCTCGGCCCCTCTTCCCTAGTCCTGCTCCAGGGTCTCCTGAGTCTCCCCGACTTCCACACGCACCTCAAACAAGTGGGTCCTCACCTCCAGCCTCCCTGAAACCTTTCTCCTGATACCACAGCATCAGATCACTCATCCCAGGGTCCTCCACAGACTCCAGGCAGGGCCTCCAGACCCCAGCTCACAGCTGTACCTCCTGCCAGCTCTGGCCTCTGTCCTCCCCTGGTCCAGAGGCTGCTCCTCCTTCCTGGGGTCTCAGGCCTCGCCTCTTCCAGAAAGCCTTCCCCAGGCCAAGCGGGGCCCCCACTGTTTGCCTGCTTCCCCCATTGGTTGGGGGCTCCAGGAGGGAGGGAGAAAGCCGGTGGGGTAGAGGCTGCAGGGGCAGGTGCCCTGGGGCTGCCAGAGGGAGGATTGCACCCACTTCCTGGGGTTTGCAGGCCTCCTCTACCCTGCCCCTGGGGCCCAGAGGACGTGACCCTGAGCACTTGGGAGGGGCAGCTGCTGGGTGGCAGGAACCCCGCTGCATGGTTTGAACCCCACCTCTGCCACCTCCGCTGTGCCTCAGTCTTTCCATCCACACAGGAGGCACTGAGGTTCTCATCGTTCCTTGCCTCTGTGCCTGCACTTTTTTCTACTGTCTGCACCTATTAGCTGACATTTGTCTGTGAAGAAGAGCCTTCCTTTCCCGCGACCTCTGCCTCCACATCCGGCATCCTCATTGCGGAAGTGCCGGTTCTTCCCTCACTCAGTGCCAACGTTTGTCTTTGATCTGCCCGATTTGCCTTTTATTTTCTATTTCCTGAGTTTCTGCTCATATCTTTACCTTTGTTCTGCTTTTATTGGTTTAGCCTCTTGTTCTTTTTGTCACTTATGTCGGAGGCTTGGCTCATTAATTTTCATTGTTTCCTTCTTTTAAATCTGTCTAATTTCCAGAGTGAGTTAGCTGCACTTTGCAATATTCCATATGTACCGGAGAGTCTCACGTACTCCTACAGTTCCTGCCCCGAGGGTGTCACAGAGCACCCAGCAGGACACGTCCGCGCCTTGGGCTGTGCTCCTTTCAGTGCTCCAGTCGGTGTCCCAGGGCTGCCGCCACAGAGCCAACCTTAAAAGGCTAATGCTGTGGCAGCTATACAGTGGATCTTGATATTTAAGGATGGCTAAGCAAGGTATTTTTGATGTGTTTATAAGGTGAATACGGGCTCTATCTCAAAAATTTTTAATGGAATTAGTTCCGCGACAATGGGCATAAAACTGTGATTAGCCCCGCAGATTTCTGAGCATTGTCCGTAATAGACACACGCAGGTGGCCAAGACGTGTGTTTGCTCTCACGGCGCTGGAGGCCACGTGCCTGTAGTCAAGGTGTCAGCAGGGCCATGCTCCCTCTGAAGCCTCTGTCCCTTGGCGGGGAACCTTCCTTGACTCTCCCAGCTCCTGGTGGCTCCTGGCATTCCTGGGTGCGTGCCCGCGTCACCCCAGCCATGCCTTCTCATGGACTCCTCGCTGTGTTCTCTGCTGTCCTTGTAGGGTCCATACTCGGTCCGGGATGACCACATCCAGAGATCCCTAACATCCCTAACCCATGACATCAGCAAGGCTACTTCAAATAAAGCCACATCCTGAGGTTCTCGGTGGACATGAATCCATGGAGCCCACTCCCTGGCTGGAGCAGGAGGAGCTGGGCAAGGGGCCCCACCTTGAGCCCCTTCCCACAGAAGGCAAAAGGTCAGGGGTTAAGGTGGCTGAGTGACCTTGTGGGACCGTGCAAGGCTGACGGGCCTGAGGGTTGGTGGAGAAGGGAGGGAGACCCCTGCGTGAGCTGGTTCTGGAGGGGTCTTTTGGCTTGGACTCTAAATGCAGAAGATGACCCCGCCTCACACTACAGAGGAAGAAGTAGACCCCTCTGCATTGCCCCCCAGGGAGCAGAAGATGAGCTCCCGATGGGTGGGGCTGCAGGTGCCACCAAGGCGACACTGGGATGGGAACCTGCATTGGGAATCACCCTGTGACTGCAGAAAGTGCTTGGCCTCCTTGTCCTGCAGGCCTGGAGGCCCAGTCACATCCTACCGTGAACCCAGCCCAACACCTTGGTCTCTTTCTTGGTGTCCTGGGAGGAGCTGCCACCTGTCACGGGACACACGGAAATGTGTACACAGGGCTTCCCAATGTTGTGTGACCCACACGCTGGTGACCGAGAATGAGCTGACTATGGCCACTGGCCCAAGAACACTGACCACTCAGGGAGGGATCAGGCGGTACCCCTGTGTCCTGGTGGTTAAAGTGCCATGCTGGTCCCCGGGACATGCACACGCCCTGTTTCAAACGCATCTTCGTAAACATCAGCTGGTATCTCTCTTTCAACTTTTCACCTGTGCCAGCTCCAGTGTGAGGAGTTCACAGTCAGTACATTTGGGAAAACTCCCAGATGTGCCAAGACTGAGACCAAGACCAGACCAAGGCAAGCGGCCCAGGACGGAAGAGGGCACTGAGTGAGGGAAGAACTGGCACTTCCGCAATTGGGATGCCCGACGTGGAGGCAGAGATGGGGGAAAGGAAGGCTCTTCTTCATGGACAAATGTCAGCTAGTAGGTGTAGACAGTAGAAAAAAGTGCAGGTACAGAGGCAAGGAACGATGAGAACCTCTGTATATGGAAGTGCAGGGTGCCCCGAGGGAGACCGAGGAAGGTTGGAGAGCTTGGGCAAGACTTGAAGAAGAGTCTAGGTCAACTGGAGCCAAGACACTCTCCCCGCCTGCCAGGGGCACCGGGGAAGTTGGCATCCTTCTGAGTTGTCGAGCAGTGCCCTACTGAGATGCTGAGTGTGGTGCAGGGTTTCCTAGCTATGTGGACAAATGAATGGACATCCCTCCCAGGCTTGGCACCCTGGCTGTCCAAGGGACCTTCCTGTTCTCCAATGTACATGCGGCACTTGGGAAAAGTAGCTGCACATCCCCCAGGAAGTGAGTGAGCTGACTTCAGTCAGTTCATGCTGTAGCAAGAATGTTTCCTGACCAGGATGCAATGAGCTAACAGTCAACATGAGATCTTATGACTGATCTGAAATTTGAGATAAGAAGAAGAACCTTTCAGGGGCCAGGCGCAGTGGCTCAGGCCTCCCAGCACTTTGGAGGCTGAGGTGGGCAGCTCATGACGTCAGGCGATCGAGACCGTCCTGGCTTACACAGTGAAACCCCGTCTCTACTAAAAACACACACATACACACACACACACACACACAAATTAGCTGGGTGTGGTGGCGGGAGCTTGTAGTCCCAGCTACTCGGGAGGCTGAGGCAGGAGAATGGCGTGAACCCAGAAGGCAGAGCTTGCAGTGAGCCGAGATCGAGCCACCGCACTCCAGCCTGAGTGACAGAGCAAGACTCCATCTCAAAAAAAAAAAAAAAGAAAAAAGAACCTTTCAAAATTACCATTTATTTGGAAAATAAAATATACACTTCTAAAAGAGGCGTGAGTTAAAGAATAACACATGATAGAAATGAGAAATGCTGAGAACCGGATTATAGTGGATACACTGCTATAATCCGGTTATGTATGAGTAGGTGAGACTCTCTGGTACATATGGAATATTGAAAGTGCAGCTAACTCACTCTGGAAATTAAGACAGATTTAAAAGAAGGAAACAATGGAAATTAATGAGCCAAGCATCCAACTTAAGTGACAAAAAGAACAAGAGGCTAAACCAATAAAAACAGAACAAAGATAAAGATATGAGCAGAAACTCAGGAAACAGAAAATAAAAGGCAAATCGGGTGGATCAAAGACAAACATTTGCTGACTATTAGAAAGACGAAGGTGACAGGCACCACTGGCAAAAACAGAGAGAGAGAGAACCGAGTCAGTATTAGGAATGAAAAGGAGAATCATCGAACATAAGCAGAAGTTTAAAGATAAACATATCACGAACCAGTCCGTTTGAAATCTTTTCCAAAATGGGTAAGATTTTGAATGGATACATTCCCAGAAAATTGTGGAAAATCAACACATTTACAGAAGATTATGACAAAAAATTGATTCAAGACGGAAGAGATGACCTAATAATTCTATAACTTTTAAAGACATGTAACCATTGATTTAAAATCTTCCTATAAGAAAACTCAGGTTGACAGTGTGGGAGACCAGAATGCGCTTCCCGAAAAGCAGGTCTGTGGGGCTGAGGGCCTCTGTGAGGAGCAATTGAGGGAGAGCTCCCAGTCCCCAGTCTACGCAGGACACGGGCGTATAAAGACAAAGGAATCCTGCCCCTCTACCAGGGAGAACAAAGGTTAACCACCGAAGACAGCTTCAGACCCGCATCACCTGCACCTGAAGATGGTTCCAGACTAATCTACACCAACAAGCTTTACGAAGGAACCTTTATCTGACATTTATTTGCCTTTCCTCAAGTTGCTGCTACAGAGACTCCAGGTCTTTCTTTTTTGCCTGGAACGTCTCTGAAAATCTATCATTCTTTGTTAAAGATGCTCTACAAGCTGGAATTCAAAGCCGCCTCGTTGAGAGTGACTCATGCCCTGGCGTCTCCCACACACACGTGAGACACACATGTTAATGAGCCCCTGCTTGCTTTTCTCCTGTTCATCTCTGTTTTGTAAGAGGGATCTGTTCCAACTAAAAACGCACAGGGTTCTTATTTTCCCCTGCCCAGGGCTGCACAGATGTGCTCTACCCAACTTTCAAGGAACAGAACACTCCAGTCTTTTACAAACGGTCCCTGAGGGTAGAAAGAAGGGAGCACTCCCTGAATCATTGTGAAGCTGTTTCAATCTTTAAAACAAACCAGACAAGAATAGTCCAAGAAAAGTTATGTTTCAGTACAATCTCACCCTCAAACAAAGACATACAAATCCTAAACAAATCGTTAGCACACTGAACTCACGGTGTCTATTTTTAAAAGGTGATGACACTCATGACCACGTTGGGATTTGTTGGGATTGTCCCAGGAATGTGAGTGATTTAGAATTAGAAGATCGATAGCTTTCATTCACTGCATGAACAGATTAAAGGGGAAAACATAGGCTCATCCCAGTGGATGCTGAGAATCACTCAATACAACTCAAAACACACTCAGGATAAAAGGAAGAAACTTTTCAAACTTAGAAATGGGAAACTGACCAAAACCCGACAGCATACCGGAAATAGGGAAACACCAGTGCATCCCCTTTAAAAATCCAGAGCCCAGGCCGGGCGCGGGGCTCACGCCTGGAATCCAGCACTTTGGGAGGCCTAGGAAGATGGATCACGAGGTCAGGAGATCAAGACCATCCTGGCTAACACGGTGAAACACCATCTCTACTAAAAATGCAAAAGAAATAGCCGGGCGTGGTGGCGGGCACCTGTAATCCCAGCTACTCAGGAGGCTGAGGCAGGAGAATGGCGTGAACCCGGGAGGTGGAGCTTGCAGTGAGCACAGATCACACCACTGCCCTCCAGCTTGGGTGACAGAGCGAGACTCCGTCAAAAAAAAAAAAATCCCGAGCCCAGGCGAGTACGCTGTCCCCTCAGCGGCACGGCAGAGACCCAGCCGAGGTGTAACGCGGGCAGCCTCACACCTTGTCATTCACTGGAACAGCAGTGAAGGGAACCAGGATTGGAAAGGAAGAACATAATTCATGATTTCCAGGCAATGATTATTACAAAAACAAAATAAATCTGTAGATAAATCACTAAAAGAAAGTGAGCGAAGTAGCCGACTTACAAGATCAGCATAAAAAGCTGTCGTATTTCTTAACATCAGCAAACAGAAAACAAAATTCAAATAAAGATAGTTACAATAATAATAAATTATAACAAGCGACACGATATAAAAATGGACAAGGTATTTGAACAGTCATGTTCCTCACGAAGGTATACACACGGCCCGTACACTCAGGAAAAGATGCTCAATGTCATTAGTCGTTAGGGAAATGCAAACAGAAACGCCAATGAGATACCACGTCGTACCCATAAGGACAGCTGCAAAAAGGAATCCTAAGACAAGGAAAATCACAACCGCTGGTGAGGATGCAGAGGAACCGGGACTCCCACAGATTGCCGGTGGGAATGTCAAATGAGGGTGAGGATGCGGAGGAACCAGGACTCCCACAGGTTGCTGGTGGGAATGTAAAATGGGGGTGAGGATGCAGAGGAACCGGGACTCCCACAGGTTGCTGGTGGGAATGTAAAATGGGGGTGAGGATGCAGAGGAACCGGGACTCCCACAGGTTGCTCGTGGGAATGTAAAATGGGGTTCTGCTGTGGACAACAGTTTGGTGGTTCCTCAAAAAGTTAAACAGGCCGAACTCAGTGGCTCACGCCTGGAATCCCAGCACTTCGGGAGGCCAAGGTGGGAGGATCACTTGAGCCCAGGAGATCGAGACCAGCCTTGGCAATATAGTGAGACCCCGTCTCTAAATAAATAAATAAATGGCCAGGCGTGATGACAGAGCCCTGTAGTCCCAGCTACTCAGGGGGCTGAGGTGAGAGGATTGCTTGAGCCTGAGAGATCAAGGCTGCGGTGAGCCTTGGTTGTGCCACTGCACTCCAGCCTGGGTGACAGAGCTAGAACCTGTCTGAAAAAAAAAGTTAAACAGAATTACCATGTGATGCAGCAATTCCATTCGTAGGTCTATACCTTAAAGCCACATACTGTATAACTTTATTTATTTATTTATCTATTTATTTTGAGACAGATTCTCACTCTGTCACCCAGGCTGGAGTGCAGTGGCACGATCTCTGCTCACCACAAGCTCCACCTCCGGGGTTCACACCATTCTCCTGCCTCAGCCTCGCGAGTAACTGGCACTACAGGTGCCTGCCACCATGCCTAGCTAATGTTGTGTATATTTAGTAGAGATGGGGTTTCACTGTGTAAACCAGGATGGTCTCAATCTCCTGACCTTGTGATCCGCCCACCTCAGCCTCCCAAAGTGCTGGGATTACAGGCATGGGCCACTGCGCCCAGTCTGTATAACTCCATTTATATGAAATGTCCAGAATAGGCAAATCCATAAAGACAGAAAATAAACGAGTGGTTATTGAAGGTAGGGGCATGTGTGGAGTTTTTTTGTTTGTTTGTTTGTTTGTTTGTTTGAGACAGAGTCTCGCTCTGTTGCCTGGGCTGGAGTGCAGTGGCTGGATCTCAGCTCACTGCAAGCTCTGCCTCCTGGGTTCCCACCATTCTCCTGCCTCAGCCTCCCGAGTAGCTGGGACTACAGGTGCCTGTGTGGAGTTTCTTTTTGGAGTGATTGAAATGTCTAAAATGAGAGTAAGATAATAGTCACACAACATTGAATATACTAAACCACTGAATTGTGTGCTTTAAATGGTTAAAATGATGAATTTTATGTGATGTGAATTTTATCTCAAAAAATTTATTGAACCATAAGGTACCTAGGAATAAACCTGTATAAAGACAGAAAAGACCTACATAAAGAAAATACTATCACAGAAACATAAACAAACAAATAAATGGAGATATACCATTTTAATGGATAGAGATACTCAAGCTGTACAGATTTCCACCTCCCAAAACTTCTCTCTCCATCCAGTACAGTTGCACTCACTACCCCAACAGTTTTCGTGGATTTAACAAGCCAATTTTAAAGATTACATGGTACAAGAAGCAGAAAAGAATAACCAAATACATCCCTGAGGAAGAACAAGCAGAGGGTGTGTCCTACCCGATTCATGTCGCTGAGCTAGTGTGTCACTGCAGAGAGAGAGGCTCACCTGAGAAACGGAGGAGGACTCCAGTGTAGAAAAACATAGCCTTGGACAGGCTCACCTGCAAAACGGAGGAGGACTCTAGTGTAGAAAAACATAGCCTTAGAGATTTTGGAGGAAAATATCTGATTGTGAACTTTCTGACCTTGTAATAAGAGAGAATTTAAGCAAGACCTAAAAGGTCAACCATAAGAGAAAATATTTCCTAAAGTGACGTCTGAGTCTGCTCCGGCTGCCATAACAAAATACCTTAGACTGGGAACTGATGAAGTAGAAGTTTCTTGCTCACAGTTCTAGAGCTGGGAAGTCCCAGATCAAGGCCTGGCAGTCTGGGTGTCTGGTAGGCGCTGCTCTACGCTTCAGAGGTAGCAGCTTCCAGCTGTGTCCTCACGTGGTCGAAGAGCAAAGGGGCCCTTTCAGGCCTCTTTTTAAGGACACGAATCCCATTTATAAGGGCAGAGTCCCCATGGCCGAATCACCTCCCAAAGCCCCACCTCTTCATTCCCACACATTAGAGGTTAGTGTTCAACATATGGGTTGTGGAGGAACAGATGTCCAGAACATAGCGAGTGACTACATTAGACTTTAACACTTCTAATCATTAAAAACCATCACGTAAACATACAGGCCACTCACCAGAGGAAGATATTTGTAATGTACATAAATTTCAAATGACCACTATTTAGGGTTTTTGTTTGTTTGTTTGTTTGTTTGTTTGGAAACAAGGTCACACTCTGTCGCCCAGGCTGGAGTGCAGTGGTGCAAACACTGCTCACTGTAGCCTTAAACTCCTGGGCTCAAGTGATCCTCAAGCCTAAGCCTCCAGAGTAGCTGGGATTATAGATGTGTACCAGCACTCCAGGCTAACTTTTTTATTTATTGTAGTCTTGCCATGCTGCCCAGGCTGGTTTTGAACTCCTGGGCTCAAGCAATCCTCCTGCCTAAGCCTCCCAAAGTGCTGGGATTACAGGTGTGAGCCACTGTGCCCAGCCACTATCTAGGATTTTAAAAAGCGCATTACTTAAAGCATAAGAAAACTCCAAACAGGCTGGGTGCAGTGGCTCATGCCTGTACTCCCAGCTACTCAGGAGGCTGAGGCAGGGGAATCAGAGGTTGCAGTGAGCCGAGATTGCGCCACTGCACTCCAGCCTGGGTGACAGAGTGACACTCCGTCTCAAAAAAAGGAAAGAAAACCCCAAACAACCCAGTGTAAAACTGTGCAAAAGATGCGAACCGCCAAGGAGGAGCCACCAGCAATCCGCCACCGGGAGGAGGCCCTCCGCTGTCCTTCATCAGGTGGGAATGTAAGTTTGCCACCCAACAGACAGGCAAAAAGTGAGAAGCCTGACAAGACCAAGTGTTGGATGGAACGCCAAGTCCACACAGAACTCTCCCGCACCACTGCTGAGAGTGCAAACCCGCATGGCCAGTTTGGAAAACTCTCCTGGACCAAGCAAACCCCTCTGAGACAGGAGCTGCCTCCTTCACCCCTTCAGGCTTTTCTTCACAGGGCTCACTCGGTGGAGCCCCGATCACCAGTCACAGGAGGGAACGTCCCGCCGACACAGAGATTCCTGCAGAGCCCATTCATTCACACAATGTTTCCCGTCTGTTCCTGGCCTGATGTGTCCCCTGGGATGTCAGCTTTTGGGGGCTCGGATTTGTGTGTTAGGTTTGCTGTTGCATCTCTGTGGCTCAGACAGCCCTGGGCACAGTTGCCACCCAGCAGAGGGCTGTAAGGAAAGGAATGAATGAATGGTGCAGGGAGGGCACTGGCTGGTTCTGCTGCAGGCATGTCCCCAAATGTCCCCTCCACTCAGGCCACCCCCACGCCCAAAGCTGCATCGGCCCGGCCAGATCCCATCCTCCTCCTCCCATCTCCTTCCTGCGGCCCAGACTCTGGGACCACCTTCTTCAGTCCTCAAACGCACCGTGGCCCTGGGACCCAAGTGCACAGAACACCTGAGACAGCTGAGGGCACCTTAGGGGTCTGTTGACTGACGGAAAATCCAAGTTAGCTTCATTCGGAAGAATGACAGAGGCTGGTAGACCGAGGCCTCCAGCTCGGGAGCCGCTCTGTGAAGTTGCGCCTGCGCGAGTTTCAGTTCACAGTTTACCTCCAGCTGGTGAAGAGTCGGAATGTGCAGAATCACATCAGGTGTGCGTGAGGAGAACGTCTGGTTAGAGGTCAGAGGTCAGAGGCGTCACCCCCCCCTCCAACCCCGGCCGATGTTATCTTGCGTGTGGAGAAAGGCAAGGACTGGGCTCATTCATCTTTCAAGGAATGTGGTGAGTCAGGCAAGAGACCCGGGCCCTGCGCTCCGTCCTGTTTTGTCTTCTCTCCGGCGAGCTGCAGGTGGCCACAGAGTCAGGCTTGGGAAGCTGTGCTGCAAGCAGGAATGAGTGGATGGGGCTTCTCACGCCGCTGCTTTCTGTCACAGATGCCCCACCCATCCTGTGCGTGAGGCCCTGTGGAGGTGAGCTCCGTTCTGCCGAGTATAGGGACTTTGCCTCCACCTCTGGGGTTCCACATCCTTCCAGTAGGATGCAGGGAGCCACTGGCTTGGGAGGCTGAATTTGCTCAAACAGCAAACACATGATGAGAGCCTGGGAGGGAATCCTGGCCAGGGCAGGGTGAGCAGATGCTTCCAGAATCAAATCCACAAGCCTGTTCAGCATGAGCACAGCTCTGGTTTGTAGCAGAGGGAATTGGATCAGAGGCCTGGAGCCCGGGGCCAGTGAGATGACAGTTGAGGGTGTCACGGTGGGGGGCACCCCACTGCGTCCCAGCCCGGCCAGCAGGGAGGGCGCCATCGATCCAGCTTTCTGGTCAAGACATGCTTCTTCCTAGAGGGGCAAAGCCCCAAGGCAGTGAGGACTCTGCCCCTGTGGCTTGGCTGGGCTCACACTCCTGTCCCCGAGAAGCCCACTCAGGGCACTGGAGGCGGGCGGGGGCACACCCCAGGTGGATCCCATCTTCGTATGAGGTTCCAGGTGAGGGCCTTCCCCGATGGAGGATGGAGGATGGAAGGCCAGGAGTCCCAACTCCGTCCAGGCCACCCCTGGAGCAGCAGGAACTGGGACAGGTTTGCTCCCCCGCTGCGGGGGTGGGGGCGGCAGTTTCTGTCCATCATCTCCTTCAGCATCCTTGCTTCTCTGAGGCTCTGCGGGGTCTGGGGTCCCCTCACAAGCAGTCAGGCTGCCTGTTCCCAAGTGAAGAGGGGTGGGCAGTCCCCGAGCAGCAGCTTTGAAGACGTCAGGGTGGGAATCGGAGGGGATGGTGACCCTTCCAGAGGGAAAGTGTGAGAAGCCCGTGGAGGCTCCTGTGTCCACATAGCCTCTGTGTCAACGCAGGAGACCTCAGGAGGGACTTGGAAGTGGGTGGGGTGGGCTGGGGGACAAGTGCCCTCAGGATCAGAGGAGCAGGCCACTGGCAGGACCTGTCCCACCCACTGCATGTGCCTCGTCATGGGCTGCTGGGCTCCTTGGAGGAGACCTCCCTGCTTTGGAAGGGCAGGGCAGAGGCTGGCGGGGGTCTCTGTGCAGAACAGCATTTTGCAGTCCCCATTGTCAAGTGTGAGGCAGCCCAGTCCAGGCAGAGCACGCCGACGCCCAGATCTTGGTCTGACACCATCCTCTCCACAGTCCTCACTCCCAGAAGCAGCGAACCCAGAGACAGAGCCGCAGCACAGAGGCTGGACGAGTCATTTCCATGTTTGGGCTGTGAGGTTATTTTCTTCTAGAGAGACCAGCGTGGAAAGAGGGGAGGGGTCTTTGCAGTGGAGAGACCCAACGCACACCTCAGCCAGGGGACCCAGCCTTGGCGGGGGGGTCTTCCCTCAGGATGGCCTTGTCCCCAGCCCTCCCCTGACCATGCTTGAGCCCCTGCACCACAGTGTCCACCCTCTCCGGGAGCCCCTCAGGCAGTGAGACAACAGCCCTGTCCACGCCGTTCCCTGTTGGGTCCCCTCTGCTGGTTTGCATGGCGCCCCAGCATGTCTGGCTGCTGGCTGACCCTGACCTGGCAGGGCTGAGTCACACCCCCAGCCCCACCGTCCAGGCAGATGCCCAGCGGGGAGCCTGCCGTTCTTGGCCTCCAGCCTCTGTTTATCCCCAGGAACACTTTTGGCATTGCTTGAATGGCACATTGGCTGGGCCTGCCCACCTATTGCCACCCACGGTGCCTGTTTGCAGGAGGTGCCCTGAGGTTCCATCTGTCCTGCAGGGCACCCACCAAGCACAGTGTGGTGCCTCTGCACTGAGCCTGTCCACATCCCCACTGTGAGGCTGGGCTGCGCCTCTGAGAAGCGGCCCTGTCCCCACCCAAGGCCACGCCCGCAGACCATGGCCACATCCCCAGACAGGTCCCCGAGAAGCTCTCCCCAGATGCCGCAAGGCGGTGTCCTTAAACGGGGACTTCCTCTCACCTGCCTCGATTTGGTTTTCAGTTTTAAACTAAAGCGAATTCCACTTTACAAGTAATACCACTTAACTGTAGAAAACTGGGAAATATATAAACTAGAAAGAAGAAATTCTCCCTGGCCTCGGCACCCGCCCCCACCATGCTCGGAGGAGCCTTGCAGGGTTTCACACCCAAGTGTGTCTTTACTTAGAGGTCAAAGGGTGCCCAGGCAGCACTGAATTCACCCACTCAGATGCTCCTTTCTGGTTGTAAAAGTGAGATGTGCTCCTTATCGAAAGCTGGAATTCCCAGGAGAGGCCAGAGAAGGAAACCCCCTTCCGAGAGCGGCAGGTCCCACAGCTCCGGGACTTTCATGGCTCTGGGGACTCTCACAGCCCCACTGCAGCCCCGTCCCACGGGGCTGGTCAGGGGGCCAGGGCAGCGTAAAAGCATCCGTTGCTCCTGGTGGAAGATGAAATGTGGAGCCAGGTGCCGGGGGCCTGGCAGTCATGGCTTGTTGTTCTTCATGAACAGAAACGAACAAGAAAGTCCACACGCTTCAACCCGAGGTTTCGTGATGCAGGGAGGCACCCTGCACAGTCTTTCAAAGGACACAGACACCATCACTCTCTCCGCAGCTCTGCGGCTGAGCAGGGGGTGCACCCAAGAAATGCATCTCCCTGAACTGGGGAAGTGCAGCAGGGTTACAGCATTTACCGAGGACCTGACCTGGGGACCTCCAGCCGTTCATTTCTATTCTTGTTTTTAAACCTTTAATTTCTTTATTTTTAGTGCAGTTTTAGATTCACAGCCAAAGTGAGAGGAAAGTCCAGAGAGTTCCCATACACCCTTCTCCCCGCCGTGCACACCTGCCTGCTCTCCCTCACCAGAGTGGCGCATTCATTACAATCCAGCAACCTGCATGGACACATAGCCTGCGTGGACACAGAACCTGCGTGGACACAGAACCTGCGTGGACACAGAACCCTGTAGACACAGAATCTGCATGGACACAGAACCTGTGTGGACATGGAAGCTGTGTGGACGCAGAACCTGCATGGATACATAGCCTGTGTGGACACGGAACTTGTATGGACACAAAATTGCCCAAAGCCCCTGCTTCACACCAGGGTTCACACTGGCTGTTTTTTTTTTTTTTTTTTGGAGATGGAGTCTCCCTCTGTCACCCAGGCTAGAGTGCAATGGCGTGGATCTCGGCTCACTGCAACCTCTGCCTCTGGGATTTGAGCAATTCTCCTGCCTTGGCCTCCCGAGTAGTTGGGATTACAGGCGCCCACCACCACCCCCGGCTAATTTTTGTGTTTTTAGTAGAGACAGGGTTTCACCATGTGAGCCAGGTTGGTATCAAACTCCTGACTTCAGTTGATCTTCCTGCCTTGGCCTCCCAAAGTGCTAGGATTACAGGTGTGAGCCACCGTGCCCATCCCGGCTTACATTTTTAATTCATTTTTCAGTTGGTCAAAACATGTCTTCAAGTATTTTTTGAGGACACATAGCATTACGTACATATTATCATAATCGTCATCGCCATTAATATTTCTAATGTGTTAAAAGAGAATAGCTATATTTATTATTTCATTTTACTTACCAATAATTCATGCCTGTTGTTTACAATATAATAATTGTATTTCTATATTTAATGTGCAATGGAGCAATAATTGCAGAATTTTGAGGCAACAATACATGTGAAGAATCTTAGACCAGCTGCATTACCCGTTGCCTTTCTAAGCGAACACACAGGAAGGGCTGCTTCAGGCTGAGCACGGTGGCTCACACCTGCAATCCTAGCACTTTGGGAAGCCAAGGTGGGAAGATTCCTGGAGCCCAGGAGTTTGAGACCAGCCTGGGAAACATAGGGAGATTTTGTCTCTACAAAAATTAGAAAATTCGGCAGGTGTGGTGCTGTGTGCTGGTAGTCCCAACTACTCAGGAGGCTGAGGCGAGAGGATGGCCTGAGTCTGAGAGGTCGAGACTGCAGTGAGCTGTGATCGCACTGCTGCACTCCAGCCTGGGCAACAGAGCCAGACCCTGTCTCAAAACAGAGAAAGAAAGAGGCTGCTTCACGATCCGTGGCCGCCCGCCTGGGCTCCACGTTCCTGCACGTTGGAGGCGCTCAGAGGCTGCTATGCTTTGGTCTTGTCCTCCTTGCTCTTTGAAAGGTTTGCATCTCCGTTTTAAAGCCGAGTTCATCTCTTTTGTGTTTTACTCAACAAGGGAGTTTCTGGCTTGTGTGCTTGGCTGTTGCCCTGGCTCCAGCTGTTCCTGCTGGGCCTGCAGAGCCTCGTTGTCACTGTGCCCTGGCTGCTGGGCCCCCGTCCTCGCCGGCTGCTCCTCTCTCTCGGCACAGGACGCTCCCTGATTCAGCGGTCGCGGGTTCTTTCCCGCTCCCTGGGTGATCTGAATTGTGACATCTTCATGTTTTTGCAAGAAACATTTCCCTCTTGCCATGTCCCTGTCTTTCTGGCTCAGCTGTCTCTCTTGAAGGCCGCCTCCTCCCCTTACGTGGGGGCCGTGCCTCCCACATCACACTGTAAATGTCAAAGAGTTTTCCTCTTTCTCCAGAAAATTATCTTTAAAAATTCTTCTGTGTCTTCAGAATAAGGCTCCTACTTTCGTGTTTCATGCTCTTTCCCCACAATCCTGCAAACCCTCCTTCTCCAAGGAAGTGCCGTCCATTGAGACCCTGGCGGCCCCCTCATGAGCCCAGCAGAGCTGCCTCCTTGGTTGGGCTCAGTTCCCCCCAGTCTCCGTCTCACACGGCTGCCCTTTGAGCTCTCTGTGCAGGGCTGTGAAAGTCAGCCTCCTCTGACCCCCACGGCCCCCAGGGCCTGCTGAGTCTGAACAGACTCGGAGAACCAGTCCCTGCCCGTCCGCTGAGCGCTGGTAGAGTTGTTGCAAACCCACTCTGGGCGTGGGCTGGTTCTGCAAAGGTTGGGTGTTCCTTTTCTGCAGGTTCCTGATGTTCCTGACAGTGACTGATCCCTGCAAGGGCCTCCGTGAGAGCTGTCAGGCTCAGGCTCTGTGCAAGTGGGCGCAGCGTTGCCGTGGAGACCCCAGGTTCCCGGGCTCCAGGCTGCTTACCCTCCAGCCCAACGCCCAGCCCTGCCCTGAGGAGAGAGCCAGGCACAGAGGGGTCGCGCCCCTGCCGACTTGATGGGAGGTCACCTTGCACTGCATACCAGCAAGATGTGGTATCTATTCCTTAGCCCCAGTTATTGCCAAATAAAGCTCAGAGGGAGGAAACCACACCAACAATGTGTCGTTTAAAGAGTTAGTATAAGGCGAGCACCCTTATCTCCCAGGCCTAGATAGAACCTGGCCAGTTATCCCAAGAGCCCTCCACGTGCCCTGGCCAGCACAGGGCCCAGCACCTGGCTATCCTGCCAATGACTGTCCCCACTACCCTGAACTTCTGTGCTGTGTGTCACCCAAGCACATGTTCCCAGATACCACAGCCGTCTTGCCCAGTGTTTAGATCTGATGGGCCCTCCTGGTCTCCTGTCACTCACAGGCCCCCTCCCCACTCTGCTTCCTTGTGGCTTCTCTGCAATGCATGGGACCAGCCTGCACGTGCTGCCCACCACCCCCCGGGGCCGTGCACCAGTTCCTTTGTGTTTCCAGGCAAATGACAGCTGGGTCCAGTCCCTTTAGCAAGACTTGAGGCAGTGGTGACCATCCCCAAGTGGCACCTCCCACCTGGCCGTTGCCCCAGCTCTGACATGAGTGCTGAGAAGTTCCAGCACCTGGCCTTGCATCCCCAGGGGCTGCAAGGTGGTGGCATATGGATTCCATCATGTCCCTTTAGTTGTTCGTTGGCACGCTTTTATAAAATGTCACTTCCCCTCACTACCACTGGGTTGCCTGGGAATGCAGGTCATGGAGCAAAGGCAGGATGAATGCAGGATTCTCTCCCTTCATTTATCTTTCAGGACATGTGTTGGCTCCTGTCCTCCTCCCAGGATGGCCAGTCAGGTCGTGCCTCACTAGGTTTATTTCTATGCACCTGACTTTTGCTGGGCTGCATTTTTTGCAGAAATAGCATTGTTTGCAAACTGAAGGTTGGTAGCCACGCTGAGTCTAGCAAGTTCATCAGCGCCATGTTTCCAACAGCAGGTGCCCACTTCCTGTCTCCATGTCACATTTTCATGGTGACTGTGTCTGTGATGGTGACCTGCGCCCAGCGACCTTTGTAGTTACTACAGTTGTTGTTTCGTAGAACCACGAACCACGGTCATATATATGGGCGAACTTTGTGCACAAACATGTGTTCTCACCAATCCACCACTCCTGCTCATGTCTCCCTTCCTTTCTTCAGGCCTCCCTCTTCCCTGAGACACAGCAGTATTGATATTAGGCCAGTTGAGAACCCTGTAATGGCCTCTAACGTTCAAGTGAAAGGAACAGTTGCAGGTCTTTCGCTTTAAATCAAAAGCTAAAAATTATTAAGCTGAGTGAGGAAGGCATGGAGAAAGCACAGAGAGGCGGAGAGCTTGGCCTCCTGCACCAAATGGTTGGCCGAGTTGTGAATGCCAAGGAAAAGTTCTTGAAGGAAATTAAAAGTGCAACTCCAGTGACCCCACGAATGGTAAAAAGAGAAACGGTCTTATTGTTGATATGTCAAAAGTTTCAATGGTTTGGCTAGAAGGTCAAATCAGTCACAACAATCCCTTAAGCCCGACCCTAACCCAGAGCAAGGCCCTCACTCTCTTCAATTCTGTGAAGGCTGAGAGAGGTGAGGAAGCTGCAGAAGAAACGTTTGAAGTGAGCAGAAGTTGGTTCATGAAGTTTAAGGACAGAAACTGTCTCCAAAAGTGCAAGGTGAAGCAGCAAGTGCTGATGGAGAAGCTGCAGCCAGTTCTCTAGAAGATCTAGTTAAGATCGGTGATGAGGGAGGCTGCACTAAACAAGAGATTTGCAATGCAGATGGAACAGCCTTCTACTGGAAGAAGATGCCTTCTAGGACTTTCACAGCTAGAGAGGAGACCATGCCTAGCTTCCAAGCTTCCAAGCACAGGCGGATTCTCTTGCTAGGGGCTAACGCGGCCGGGGACTTTGAGTTGAAGCCAATCCTCATTCACCATTCTGAAAATCCCAGGGCCTTTAAGAATGATGCTCAATCTACTCTGCCTGTGCTCTGTAAGAGGACGACAAAGCCTGGTGTGAGCACATCTGTTGACAGCATGGTTTGCTGAATATTTAAAACCTACTGTTGAGACCTACTGCTAAAAAAAAAAATGCTTTCAAAACATGGTATCTCACTGACAATGCTTCTGGCCACTCAAGAGCTTGGATGGAGATTTTAAAAGGAGATGAATGCTATTTCCAGGCCAGCTAACACCACATCCATTCTGCAGCCCATAGGTCAAGGAGTAACTTTGACTTTCAAGTCTTACTATTTAAGAAATACAGGCTGGGTGCGGTGGCTCACGCCTGTAATCCCAGCACTTTGGGAGGCCGAGGTGGACAGATCAGGAGATCGAGACCATCCTGGCTAACACGGTGAAACCCCATCTCTACTATAAAATACAAAAAAATTAGCCGGGCATGGTGGCGGGCACCTGTAGTCCCAGCTACTCAGGAGGCTGAGGCAGGAGAATGGCGTGAACCCGGGAGGTGGAGCTTGCAGTGAGCCGAGATCATGCCATTGCACTCCAGCCTGGGCGACAGAGAGAGACTGTCTCAAAAAAAAAAAAAAAAAAAAAAGAAAAAGAAGAAGAAAGAAATTCATCTGATGGATCTGGACAAAGTAAATTAACAACCCTCTGGAAAGGATTCACCATTCTAGATCCCGTTAAGAACATTCATGGTTCACAAGAAGAGGTCAAAATACCACATTAATGGGAGTTAGGAAGACATTTATTCCAGCCCTCATGGATGACTTTGAAGGGTTCAAGTCTTCAGTGGAGGAAGTAACTGCAGATGTGGGGGAAGCAGCAAGAGAACTAGAATTAGAAGTGGAGCCTGAAGCTGGGACTAAATTGCAGCAGTCTCAGGATCAAACTTAATGGATGAGGAGTTCCTTCTGATGGATGAACAAGTAAAATGGTTTCTTGAGATGGAAACTGTTCCTGGTGAAGATGCCATGAACATTGTTGAAATGATGTAAAGGATTTAAAATATTCCACAAACTTAGTTGACAAAGCAGTGGCAGAGTTTGAGAGGACCGTTGTAAGTAAAATGTTTATTTAGAAACAGAATGCTTGTTCCTCGATACTGCAAGGAAAAATCAGCACTTAGACAAAAAGCAGCAAGACAATTTTTTTTTTTTTTTGAGACAGAGTCTCGCTTTGTCACCCAGGCTGGAGTGAGTGGCGCCATCTCGGCTCACTGCAAGCTCCACCTCCCGGGTTCCCGCCATTCTCCTGCCTCAGCCTCCCAAGTAGCTGGGACTACAGGCGCCGCCAAAACACCCGGCTAATTTTTTCGTCATTTTCACTATCTTCTGGCAAGAAATGTCAATGACAAAAGTCTGATGATAATCTCATTTTTTTCTTTATAAGTCCCCCACTGTTTTTACTAGATCCCAAAGGCACTTTTCTTTTTTATTTAAAGTGCAATGACTTTACTAGACCATGTCTTGGTTTTGGCCATTCTGGGCAGTATTCTCAGGTACACAGTGTGCTTTTTCAATATTGTAATTCAAATTTTTTTATTTCAGCTAAAAGATTCTTTGAATGTGAATATTTATTCTGCTTTGTGTTGATTTCCCACTTCGGGGACTCCCATTAGCCACACATCACATCTTCAGCATTTTCAATTTCTCCCTAATACTTTAACCCCTTCCTTAATTTCTTTTCAATTTACTTTTCTCTCCTTTTCCTTCTATTTTTCTAAAGATGTTTTCTGTGCATTAATTCACCCTTATGTTCTGTGTAGTTTCATCTTCACACAACAGTCACATGACACACTTGTGTGCGTGCACGCACACACACACACACAAACACACGCACACACACGCACACACGCACACGCACATGCACACACACACACACGCGCGCACACACTGAGCCAAGCTGAACAACTGAGGCATTACTGCCCATACCTCCCCACCCTTCCCCATGGCTGGCACGTAGCAGACACTGAGTCAGTAACTGCGGCAGGCTTGTTGGATTTACAAGGCAGCTTGATTAAGACAGCAGTGTGACCTCAAAGGGAGGTGCTAAGTGAATTCGCTCCTGGGGATCTGTGGACCAGGAAACTGGCCTTCTCTGTCAGAGGGTGGGCTAGAGGGGAGAGTGAGACACCAGGGTGGGCTCATCCCCTTCCAGGCCGCCCCTCAGATGTTGTTTCTCCAGAAAGTCCACCCCGATCTCTAAACCAGGTCGTGTCCTCCCATCGCGTCCTCTCGTGGCACTGTCCTTCCTCTGTCTGGACACCTGTCAATTCTATAATCCATATCTTGCTGGCATATTTGCCCCTCTGGCCTCTGAGCCAGACATGAGGTCCGGGACCTGTCTGAAGGGCTCCTGGCCTGCTCCCCTCTCCAGGCAGCCCCCTCACTGCTGAGTAATGCCTGTGCTGGCAGCTCAGGGAGGGAAGGAGGCCCTCTGCCATCATTGTCTCCAGCGGTACCACTCCCAGAAACCCTGGAGCCTGCATTGTTGCTGAGCGGCTGTTCAGGAGCAGGGATAGGGAGCAAACCCCCAGAAACTGTCCTGGAGCCAAGCTTGCAAATGCCAAGACACTGGGGATGGTGCAGCAGGGGTGCTGGCAGGCACAAGGCACTGTCTCAGGACCAGGGGGGTTCTAAGCCCCCAAGTGAGGGCCAGGTGGCAGATCCACAGGGAGAAGGTCCTTGAACGAGGTGCAGAAACGATTGGGGAAGTCAGAAGCACGTTTCTGTTGAAACTTGCCAAGAAGCCAACACCAACCCCAAGGGACCCCGGAGGTGGCACAGACTCCTTGACGTTGTGACAGGGAGGTCTGGGCAGGCGTGGGTATGGCCAAATGGGCCCCCACTTCCCTCTCGTGACCAGCAATTGGGTCACTGCTCCCTGTGGCTCTTGGGCAGCCTATTTTAAACCCTCCTCTATAGAAATTTTGAAAAATATTTCACAGAAAAGAACCAGGACGTTGAGAGGAGTTTTAGACATGAAATGAACACCTCCAGCTGGAGCCCAAGGCTATGTATCACCCAAATGACCTTCCCTTCTTTGAACCAAATAATGGGGGGTGGGTGCGGCTAAGCCTAAACTCAGCCACGGCCTCCTGAGAGGACCACACACCCCAAGGAGAATTCGTGTCAACGCCCCAAGCATGAGATGCTGCAGGGCCCTAGCAGGACCCATGTGTGGGGTGAGCTTAAGGCCACCAGCCAGGTGGTGATAGGGACACAGATGGGACAAGCTGGCAGGGTCGTTGCGGCCCAAAACCTTGTCCTCTGGAGAGGATCTGTGGGCAGGCTCCCGCAGCATGCCTGCCTTGGGGGACACGCCCTGCAGCAGAGGTCTGTCAGACTGGTTTGGTTCCCAAGGGACTTAGGAGGGATTTAAAAACCACAGCCCTGGGATGCTAGGTGTGTCCAAGACAGAGCCACCAGCTGTGGCCTCTCGGTCATGCAGCCCTGGCCAGAGGCCGTATACCATCTGTGGCCATCTGCGGGTAAGAGAACCTGCAGGCAGGGGCAAGGACACTGCATGGCCTTGCCCATCCGGTGTGAGAGTGGGGCAGCCCTGGCAGCCGTTTCCGAGCAGTGGAGCAGGGCCAGGACCTGAGTTCGCGCCATTTTCCACACGGCCATCCTCAGTGCCCTGGGCAGGCCATCCTGGTCACCAGACAGTTGGAACAGACACAGGCAGTGTGGTTCATGCAAGAGAGAAAGCCCCAACTTGCCCCTCTGCCAGAGCAGGGAAAACCTTCCCTGAAGTCCCCAGAAGACCTCCCCTTATGCCTCAGTGGGAACATAAACTCCTCCTCTGACCCAACCGACCAGCCCCTCCACTCACACCACACACACACCACACACGCGCACACACACGTGCACACATGCACGCACACACACGAACACATGTATACATGTGCATGCACGTGCACACACATGTGCACACACACGAACACATGTATACACGCACACACACGGACACACATGCACACACGCGAACACATGTATACATGCACACACATGCGCACACACATGCACACACACAAACACATGTATACATGCACACACATGTGCACATGCACACACACACCCCAGAACCAGGCCAGGACAGAGACCCTGGAACCTGAGCTCTAGGAGGCATGACAGCGTGAAGAAGAGGGTAGGGGTGGCCACACCCGCTGTGGTGTGCAGCGTTTTTCCTGCCGCTTGGATGGTGCATCAGGCTGCGTGTCTCCTCCTGGGGTTTGCTCCATCACAGTGTCCCCCAGAGTCTTCTTTTTTTTTTTGAGAGACACCGTCTTGCTGTGTCGCCCAATGGTGCAATCACCTCTCACTGCAGCCTCCAACTCTCCCGTTCAAGCGATCCTCCCATCTCAGCCTGCCAAGGTGCTGGAATTCCAGGTGTGAGCCTCGGCACAATGGCTTCTTCAAAAAAGGCCCGCAAACTGTGTGGGATCTTGAGTCCCTTGGCAATGTAGCTTTAGCTTGGAAAGTGCCAGGCACTGACGGCTGCGTTCCAGGACATTTTCCAGGCATCTCCACCTGAGTGACAGGAGGCTTGCTGGGGTAGAGCTCTCGGTGTGGTGGGACCAGACCAGCATCTTCCACCTGGATACAGGGGCCCAGGTGGGACGCCCCCTCCCTTGGAGGCCTTACTTGCCCCTGAATTCTCTGCAATTGATCAGGTGCTCTAATCCCAGTCTAGAGGGCGTCACTGTCCCAGAAGGAAGCGGGTGGCCCACCCTCAGCAGGTGGTGTGAGGAGGCAAGGGTGGGGCTCTGCGGGACCACAGGAGGAGACAGCGTCTTCAAGGCAGAGGCCATATCCCTCACAGCACCCTCCTTGTGGGTGGCACAGTGGAAGGTGCTGGGCTGAGGGGCGTTAGCCCAGCTTCATCCTGTGTGTTTACACTCTCTCCAGGTAGCTTTGCTGTGCACTTGCTGGCTTCTGGCATGGCAGAGTTCATTCAGCTTCCAGTGCATTGACCTCCAACCCAGACTTACTGACTGCTGGGGACTTTCCCACTGGTCTCAGGAAAGGTGAGAAAATGCTTCTTTTAAGCAACTTGAAGGCAGGTAGGATGTAATCCTATTCAGTGTTAAAGCCTATCATTCTATCGTCAAACAGCTCCCAGATGCCAGGAGTCCAGAATGAGATGCATCTACTGTGACCCAGTTTCCTCCTTCAAAAGCTGCCAGGGTTGATCCTGGATCCATCCTGGGCTGAGTCTGGCTCCATCATGGGCTGATCCTAGGTCCCTCCTGGATTGATACTGGGTCCACTGTAGCCTGAGCCTGGGTCCACTGAGGGCTGATCTTGAGTCTACTGTGGCCTGGGATTGGGTCTATCATGGGCTGAGCCTGAGTCCAACCTAAGCTGGCCCTAGATCCATCATGGGCTGAGCCTGGGTCCAACCTTAGCTGAGCCTGGATCCAACCTGAGCTGAGCTTGGGTTTATCATGGGCTGAACCTGGTTCCATCATGTGTTGGTCCTGTATCCATTGTAATTTGGGCCTGGATCCTCCTGGATAACTTATATGGTTTGGCTGCATCCCCACTCAAATGTCATCTTGAACTGTAGTTTCCATAATCCCCATGTGTCATTTGAAGGACCTGGTGGGAGGTAATAGAATTGTGGGTGTGGTTACCCTCATGCTGCTGTTCTCACGCTAGGGAGTGAGATCTCACACGATCTGATGGTTTTATAAGGGGCTTTTCCCCCTTCTGCTTGGCACTTCTCCTTGCTGCTGCCATGAGAAGAAGGAGGTGTTTGCTTCCCCTTTTGCCATGACGGTAAGTTTCCTGAGGCCTCCCCAGCCAATTAAACCTCTTTCCTTTATAAATTACCCAGTCTCGCATGTCTTTATAACAGTGTGAGAATGGACTAACACAATAATAAATCCGTAGAAAAATGTGAATCAAAACTCCAAGGAGATACCACGTTACAACCATGACGATGGTTACTATTTTGAAAAACAGAAAATAACAATTGTTGGTGAGGATATGGTTACATTGGAACCCTCATGCACTTTTGGTAAGAATGTGAAATGGGGCAGCCACTGTGGAAAACAGTATGATGATTCCTCAAAATGTTAGAAATAGGATCACCCTGGGACCCAGCAAGCCGGCATCTGGGTATATACACAGAATTGGAAGCAGGTCTCAAGCAATGTGTGCTCACCATGTTCACAGCAGTATTAGTCACCACGGCCAAGGGGCAGAACCAACACGGGCATCCATCACAGATGATTGGAAAACGAAATGCAGGATATCGACAGAATGGAATTTAAACTCAGTCTTAGAAAGGTGCTGACGAGTTGATGGGTGCAGCACACCAACATGGCATAAGTATACATATGTAACAAACCTGCACGTTATGCACATGTACCCTAGAACTTAAAGTATAATAAAAATATATATATATAAAATAAAATAAAATAAAATAAAAAAAAAAGGAAGGAAGGAAAACCTGGCGTGTGCTACAACGTGGATGGGTCTTTAAGACACTGTCGTAAAGGAGAGAAGCCAGACCCAGAAGGGCAAGTACTGCCTGACACGAGGCTCCCAGAGGAGCCAAACTCACCAAGACAGAAAGCAGAACGGAGGCTCCCTGAGGCTGGGGAGATGGGAATGGGGAGTGGGCGTTTCATGGGGATCAAGTTTCAGTTTCCCACGATGAAAACAGATCTGGAGACGGGTGGTGATGATGGGGTCACAACGTTGTGAGCAACTAACACCACGGACCTGCACACGCAGACGTGGGTAAGATGCTGAATTGCATGCTCTCTGTGTCTTACCAAAGCAAAAGCGTTGAAAAAAATCCCACAAAAGTACAGTTTATCAAAATGAGAACCGCAAATCCTGTTTCTTGGGGATATAGTTCAGGGGCAGAGCATTTGACTGCAAACCGTTTCTTTCTTAAGGGTTAACCTTAGCTTACACACCACATATTCTATCTTTTTTCATGATATTCTATGTTTAAACCTAACTAGTTTCAACACTTTTTATTAGTATTCGGTCCCATTTGTAAACTTACCTAAGCTTCTTTAAATCTTTTTAGCTGAGATTGTGAAACTGTGAAACTCCACTTCTTTTTAGAGGACTCTATTTGCCTAACTACAGACTTTCCCAAATGCTTGTAATGCAGTTAACCTTACACATATGCAGATCTTCACATGTTCAAAGCGTAAAGGTCCAAAACTATATATCAATTTGGAAAGATATCTACTGAAAAAGTCCAAATAAATTACCCAATTACCCTATTTAAGTTGGAATCCCAGGTGACTTGTTTTTGTTTGTTTGTTTGTTTGTCTGTTTTTTGAGACGGAGTCTTGCTTTGTTGCCCCGGCTGGAGTGCCGTGGCGCGATCTCGGCTCACTGCAAGCTCCGCCTCCTAGCTTCACGCCATTCTCCTGCCTCAGCCTCCCGAGTAGCTGGGACCACAGGCGCATAAAACCACCAGCTGATTTTTGTATTTTTTTTATAGAGGTGGGATCTCACGATGTTGCCCAGGCTGGTCTGACTCCTGGGCTCAAGGGATCCTGCAGTCTCGCTCTCCTTCCTCTGATATTACAGACACGAGCTGCTGTGCCCAGCCCCAGGGTTTATTTGGAGGAAGATGAAAATGTCCAGAATTGAGCATGCCCATGCATGCACCAACAACCTCTGAACTGCACACGTCCGAGGGATTCCGTGCATGCACCAACCACTGACTTGAGCGTGCACACTTCAGAGGGATTTCTGTACATGCACCAACAGTCACCGATCTGCACACGTCAGAGGGATGAGGGGCTGGCGTGTGAACTCTACCTCAGTAAAGCTGTGTCAAGAGAAAAGGTAACATCCCAACTAGTTTCCTCCGAGGATGTTTTTAGGCCAACCCGGTCCGGGGACTGAATTCCACCCCAAAGGGTCACCGTGTACGAGGGCGTCCGGGGAGCTGTTGACCTGCAGGGTCCTCACCAGCCTTCCTGGCTCTGCTGTGTCACACCCTTAGGAGCACTCTCGTGTGCCCTGACCTCCTCTGTGTGCCCTGCCGGGCTCACCACACCCGTTTCCATTTCGATGTGCCGTTCGGCTGCACGTTGTGTGTCGGGCGTAGGCAGTCTTGGAAATTCTCCACGATATTTAGGCCAAGATAAGTCAGTGGCAAAGGAAATCTTTATTTAGGTTTATCTCTTGTAATGACGCGTTAGGAAGGTAGGTTATTAAGGATCTGCTCGGAGACGGTTTATCTGAGTCTCTCAATCGGAGCAAGCGTATCGCTCGGGATCACCTCAAACGCAGCCTAGAATCAGCGGGTTAATCCTCAATTGTTAAAAAAAAAAAAAAGAGAGAGAGAGAGAGAGAGAAAGTAGCAGCATCGATAAGGATCCTGAGGCTTCCAGTTTCTCTGCCTGGAATTTGCTTGCCCCATTCTCCCCCATCTCGGGAGCAGCTTCCAAGGGCGGCCTCTCAGCAGCAGTGCAGGGGATATCCAGGACTGCCTGTCTGCAGACCCCCCGGCGGGACTCCCAGGTGGAGGAAGGGGCAGGCACAGAGAGCCTCCCCCGACAGGGTACCAAGGCCCGGGACTCCTGTATCGGAGGCTCCTGCAGCGTTTCCCGCCAGCCCCCATGAGGATCCTTTCTGTGGCTGTGGGGACCGGCCCTGCCGGCCCTCAGCCTCCATGCCCAGTCCAGACCATCGCTTGGAAGGGCCCTGCCCAGGCAGGGGTGTCAGGGACAGAATGCACCCTGTCCACCACACTCCCAGGCCAGGCTGGGCCAAGCACAGGGAGTTGCTTAGGCCAAAGGGCATCACCTCCCAGGTGCCAGCAGGAAATGGGTGGGTCTCAGGTGACGGCCCTGACTGCTGGCCCCATTCGGTAACAGCAACACGAGGCCCGGAGGAAGCTGCTCCCACCAGTGGACGTATCTGGGGGGACGTGCTGCCCAGAACCCTGGGGCTGGCCTGTATCCCATGTCCAGTCAGTGCAGGACACAGAGGCTTGAGTCTGCCCGAGACTTGGGCTATCGTGATGGCCACAGCAGCCAGCTCCTTCTGGGGTCAGCTGAGGTCTCTGGACCCACACAGCCCCCTGCCTAGACCCTCCCTTCCCTCAGGGTGGCATGCCCAGGCCTCCCCAGGAATAGTCCTGCCGGCACCAGACGTCAGGCACCAGACCAAGTCCTGCCTCCCATGGCCTCCCAGACAGGGTCATCCCAGCCCTGCTGACGACGGCGGAGGGAGGGCAGGCTCTGTACCCTTCTGTAGAACCTCTCAGCCTTCAGAGACTGCAGGAACTCATTCTTCATAGAAATTCTCAGAATATCAAACAAACAGACCAAAACATGGCCTGATTTTTCTAAGACTTGGCCTCCCAAATGCCACGGTTAGCCATTGCACTCAAGCTGACGGGTGTGGGGGTGGAACAGAGGGATGTAGAGGGGTTGCAGGCGCACCCCGAGAGCCCCCCAGGACGTTCCTGCCCTGCACACCCTGCTGTTTCCTTCCATCCAGCAGGGTGGGCCCCACCCTGAGGTCCTTTCAGCTTCCTGGGAAGTGTGTGCTTTGGGGTAGGGATTCCAGGCTGGGAGGCAGAACTGAGGCCAGCCCAGAGGAGGGGCCGCAGTGAACAGGAGCCCTAGATGTGTACAGCCGCTGGAACGGCCAGACCCCGGGCTAGGTGGAGAGCCATTCTCAGCCGTGAGCTCACATCTGGGGACCTGGGCCCCTTGGAAGACCCGGGGCCTGGTGCCCCCACAGAACAAGGAGGGCTGTCTGGGATAGGGGTGCAGCGGGAGAAGGAGCCCCTCCTAGTGCTGAATTCTGGAATCTTTTCAGGCACTATCTGAAGGAGGCCTGGCCTGTGGTTTTCTGATCACCCCAATGTCCCAAGAAGGGTGGAAGGCCCAGGCTGCTGGTGCAGGGAGGGGCTGCATTCAGAGGTCCCTGGTGCTGACCATAGCCCTGGAAAACGGCAAGTCCTGAAGATGGTGCAAAGGTGCTGGGCCTCCAAGGCAGTGGACGCCTTTGTTTCCTCCGTTCCCGTACAGAGCTCAGCTCCAGTGACAGGGACGGTCACTCTAGGATCAGCTCCAGTGATAGGAACGGTCACTCTGGGACCTCCAGGCTCTGCACCCTGACAGGAACCAGAGTCAGCGCTTTAGGCTCTGCTCTCTGTGGTCACTAGAGCTGCTGGTCCTTCCTGGCCAGACACACATGCAGGTTTCAAGTCTCTCATCTCTCCAAGTCTGGTCAGGACACGAACAACAGAAGGAACGGTCCCTCCGTGGATCAAGGGAGTGCGTCCAAGGGCAGGATGTTCTGGTTGTAATTAGGTGGCTCCCATTTCAATTTGGCAGGGATATTAAAAGGCATCCCGGAGGAGGCCATTGGAATGCTGGGCAGGGAATGAAGGCACCGAGGAAACCCTTAGAAAGAGGGCATTTGATGAGCCGCAGCCCCCAAGGGGCCCATGGTGCCCTGAAGTTTGGGCTGCCTTTGGCTTCAGTTTCTTCTTGTCAGGCCCGGGACCCTGAGAGGTGCAGAGGTCCTTCTCTGTGCACGATGGTGGCTGCCGAAAGTCACTTTAGCTGACACAGACCCAGAAATGGGCAACAAGAGGAGCAGCAAGCCTGTGACCCAAAAAGAGGGCCCAGGCAGTGAGGGCCTCCCCCTCCACCAAGGATGGAGCAAGCCTTCTAGTCACACCACCTGGTTATGCACCTGCCTGGGGTGATACCCCACCACCATGCACATCTCCCCCACCAAGAACCTGCCTGGGGCCACACCACCCACCATGCACCTGCCCAGGGCCACACTCCACCATGCACCTGCCCAGGGCCACACCACCCACCATGCACCTGCCCGGGGCCACACCACCCACCATGCACCTGCCAGGGGCCACACCACCCACCATGCACCTGCCCGGGGCCACACCACCCACCATGCACCTGCCCGGGGCCACACCACCCACCATGCACCTGCCTGGGGCCACATGCACCACACCGTGCAGCTACCCAGGGCCACACCTGGCTGCAGGGCACACTCCCTTCCCCCAACACACTTGCCTGGGGAAATGTTCCCTCTCAGAAGAAGCTCACGGTCCACACATCATGGACGATGGTGACCCACCTGCTGACCCACCTATACCCTTCAGGCTGGGAACTCTTCCCAAGCCAGTCTTCCCAGGACCCCTTGAAACTGAGGGTGCTGGTGCTGCCCAGGGCTGTACCTGGCTGGAGCTATGAACTTTAGTCCACTCAGCACAACTGACTGACCATGGACCAAACTGAGATTTGAAGGAGAGAAGAAAGCTTCAGGAGACCCTGGGGGGCCACGGTGAGGGACAGGTTGGGGCAAAGGCTGCCTGGAACCAGGGATGGGGCATGGGGCCTCAGCTTGGCCTCTTACCACCCGTGACTTCAGCTGATCATTGGAGCCTCAGTTTCCTTGTCGAATGGGAGCACAGTGAAGCCCCAACAAGCAGGCACAGGTGAGAGCCCTTTGTAAGCCGTCTGGAGCCACAGCGGGGTCACATAGGATGACTCCTTGAGGAGATGTAAATGTCCCGATGTCCAGGCTGTGCCTGGTCCCTCCAGGGCAGAACTCAGGCATCCATGTTCCTTTGGAGCACCTGTGACGCAGGGAGCAGCCCGAGGCCTGCTGTGCAGGCCAATACGCGGGTGCGCGCCTGCGGCCACAGCAGAACACTGGGGCCTGAGCTCTCAAGCAAGAGGCAGCTCACTGGTTGGCCAGCTGAGCCTGGCCTCAAGCAGACAGGGGCGCACCTCTTATGACAGTGGGCAGGCCACTTCACAGATGACCCACGGCTCAGGCCTTGCTAGCATTAGATTCTCTGCTGCAGGGTTACTGGCCCAGGGCACTGGGGACCAGCCAGGTGTCCCTGCCAGGAACTGTCACTGGCAGAGGCCAGCCCAGTTCCTTGCCTGCCAAGGAGAGACAGACCCTGGGCCTCCGTGGTCAGTCCCAGCCAGGGACCCAGCTCTCCACCAGCCAGGGACCCAGCTCTCCACCAGCCAGGTCCTGGGTCTATTTGAGTTTACAGTTTACTATTCAAACTAAGGAGAAAATCCTCCGAAGTACACAGAAGAATCCATCATATCGCAATCAACACCCATATGAACACCCATATGCCCACAGGCTCCAGACCCTCCAGGGCAACCAGGGAGTCAGCCAACAGCCCCCACCACATGGAGCTGTTCTCCCTCCTGGAGCCCCTCAGAAGTCCCAGAGCTTCACCTTCAAAGGGCAACCAACCTGAGGTGTGCACAGTGCAGGAGGGGCTGTTCTGGTCCTCACACACCCAGCAAGCAAGCGTGCAGCTCCCGCTGTGAAAAGGCCACTCTTGGGGACGGGGTCCCTGCTCTCGGGAGCCTACATTCTAGTGGTAAGTATTGAAGGCATGTGGGTGAGCAAACATACAAAGAGGATCATCCACTGAGCGCAGATGTCTTGATAGCAACAAAGCAGGGGATGTAACGGGAATCTCACTGGATTGACCTGCAAAGTCTCCGCCAAGGGGGCACGGAGGGGAAAGACGCCAGCTGCGTGTGATCCAGGGAAAAAGGCCAAAGGCAGAGGGAACTGCTGGTGCCAGGGCCCAGGGGCTAGGTCAAGTGGGCAGTTTCTTGGTGCAGAAAGGAGGCCTGGGTGTCGCCGGGAAGAAGGGGAGAGGCCCAGGAGTGGCCTCCACCACGTCTGGGCTGGCAAGTGTGCCAGGGCCTGCTGTGTTCAGATGTGCTGATATCACCAGGTGTCGTGGCAGAGATAGGGGTGCTGTGCACTTTTCCATCCAGGAATGAAGCCCCGTCATCCTCTGGAAGGATAGCATCAAACAAGAGGCCAGCGGGGCAGGGGAGGGGCAGCCCGTCCACACGGGGCCCTCCTGAGTCTGGGCTGAGCCTAGGTCAATACTGAAGTGTCCCTCAGCCTTCGGAGGTGGGGCATTGAGGATTTTTCTGCTACTCCAAGTCCTCACCAGAGTTGAATCTGGGCTGAATCTGGGCTGGAGGTTGGGATTTCCCAGGCAGTGACAACCTGTGACAGCCACAGGACCTTGCCTCCCTGGGTACAGCCCCGCCCTACGAACCCTCAGTTCCTGGGAGGTCAGGATGGGCTCAGTCAGCTCCTGCTCTCAGGGGGAGACCTCACACCTGTGTCCGGACCGCAAGCCCTGACCTGCAGCCACCTCCCTGTGGCCCTGTCATGGTTCCCACCCTATCCCCTGCCTCCTGCCAAGCCCATCTTTCTCCCACTGCCCTGGGCCCCTCCCCACCTCTGTGTGTTACTCCCACCTTCCTCCTGCGCAGAGCCTGTGCCTAGCTCTGCAGCTACCAGGATCCTCCTGCCACCCACCTGGGGCCCCCAAACCCTCGAGCCAGGCCAGGGCTGGGAACGACCATCATCCAAACCCTTCTGAGTGTGACTGCCTGGGGCCTGGTCCTGTGCCTGGCTCTGAGGGACATTTGCAGGTGCAGAGACCCAGTCATAGAGTAGACCTGGGACCGCCCTGTGATGCCCAAAGTGAGGGCTGAGCACAAGGCAGGCCAGGCCCAGCAAGGAGCCCCTGAGTCCAGGGGTGGTGTGATGCGCTGGCCCTGAGCCCTCCGTGGCAAAGTTCTAGAGGGTTGGGGCTGCAGTGGGCGGAATGCTGCCACCCTGCTCCGGGGGAGGCCTCCTGCAAGGCCCTGCCGGCTCCTCCAAGACCCTCCCAGTGACTGCTCTGACCGTGGTGGAAGGGTGGGGAGGGCCGCTGGCCTTGATATCCGCTCTCCCTGTCTTGGACCGTGGATCTCAGGGATAGGGTCTCCAGAGCAGCCAGAGGAGGACCCCGAAGGACAGAAGCAGCCTCTCAGCTGGACTTGTGTCTTCAGAGGAAACCAAACGACGCGACAGCTTGCAGGCCAGGGTGTAACTCTCCTGCTCAGACCCTCCAACGGCTTCCTGGTTCCCAGGCCCCCTTGGTCAGCCTCCGGCCCAGCCCTCTCTGGAGTCCACACCCAGCCGGAGGCAGGATCCCGCCCAGCCCTGCCCAGCCCTCCTCTGGGGGTCCCAGGATTCCAGGTCCCCCACAGGTCTCTAAGTCCCGGCCCAGGTCTGGAACAATCTCCAGGTGTGGCTAATCACCCCCTCCCCTTCCCCAGGGGTGGGGGCTGAAAGCCCACCCTTTCCTAGTTGTGAGGGCCACGGTGGGCGTTATTCCCACAATGGCAGGAGAGCCCACCAAGCTCACCGACAGCTTGCGGAGGACACTGACTCCCACCCAGGCAGGTTGCCCCCAGTTCCTCCCGCCTGCCTGCTCCCCCCACACCCCAGCTGGCTCCCTTGGTCGTCCCTGGAGACCTGCTCCTGCTGCTGGGCTCTGCGACCACCCCCCAGGTTCGGGAGCCACCTGCCCCGGAGCCTCTTTCCCGGGAAGCCAGGCGCTCAGGCTGGCCCAGGACAGCAGACAGCCCGGGCCGAGCTTCCAGACACTCCCTGTGCGGGACTCACTGGCGCCCCCGGAGGCTCACAAGCCCCACTCTGCCCTTTCCTCCGGAGACAGGCTGGGCCCCAGGAGCCTGGGAGGTGGGTTGTGGCTGTGACACAGAGCCGGGACACGGGTCCTCACAGCAACACGTGGGCGGGAGTCACCATGAGCCTGGCCTGGCCTCTGCGAGGCCCACTGTGTGCTCCGGGCCAGCTCTGTCCCCTACGCTAGCCTGGTGCATGGTGACGGACCCTCACAGAGATTAACCGGACAGTGTCAGCAAACCTTTGTCCAGGTCCCAGCCACACAGTGTACAAAGACAAAGGTATCACAAGAAAAGACAACCGCAGACCAGCGCCTCTCAGGAGCAGTGAAATCGCTCGACGAGATAGTAACAGCGGGTCCAGTATCAGAGGAGAACAACATCTCGTGACCCAGTGGGATTTATCCTGGAAATGCAGGACCGGTTCCTCATCTGAAAATTGATCAGTGGGCTGGGCACAGCAGCTCATGCCTGTAATCCCAGCACTTTTGGAAACCGGGGTGGGAAGATTGAGCTCAGGAGTTTGACACCAACCTGGGCAACATAGCAAAACCCCTGTCTCTACGAAAAGCACAAAAACTAGCCAGGCATGGTGGCGCACGCCTGTGGTCCCAGCTACCTAAGAGGCTGAAGCGGGAGGGTCACTCGAGCCTGGGAGGTCGAGGCTGCAGTGAGCCGTGACAGCGCCACTGCACTCCAGCCTGGGTGACAGAGTGAGACCCTATCTCTGAAAAAACAAAAACAAAACAAAACAAACAAAACACCCATCAATGTAATTCACCGTATCAACAGACTAAAGAAACGCATGATCATCTCAGCTGATGTGTAAAAAAAATTTTTTAACAAAATTCAACATTCATTCATGATGAAAACTCTCAGCAAAGGAGCCGAAGAAAACTTCCTTTGCCCCATAAGGGCATCTACGGAAACCTCACAGCTCCCACCGTTCTTAGCCGTGAAGACCAAATGCGTTTCCCATGGGGCTGGGAGCAACAATGGCAGCTCTTCCTGCCCCTGTGGTCCGCCGGGCCAGAGGGCCTCACCTGCCAAGGAAAAAGAAACCCGAGACAGAAAGATGAGAAAGGAAAACATAAAACTGTCTCTATGTGAAGACGGCACAATTGTCTAGAAAATCATAATCTGTAGAAAATCCCAAGGAATCTACCAAAAAGCTACTGGAACTAGTAAATGAGTTAAATGAGGCCACATACAAAGTCAATTACATCTCCGTATACTAGCAATGAACAACTGGAAATCTTTTTTAAAAATTAAGTACTGGCTGGGCCCGGTGGCTCACACCTGTAATCCCAGCACTTTGGGAGGCTGAGGCTGGTGGATCACGAGGTCAGGAGATCGAGACCATACTGGCTAACATGGTGAAACTCCATCTCTACTAAAAAAAAAAAAAAAAAAAAATAGCCAGGCATGGTGGCAGGCGCCTGTAGTCCCAGCTACTCAGGGGGCTGAGGCAGGAGAATGGTGTGAACCCGGGAGGCAGAGCTTGCAATGAGCTGAGATTGCACCACTGCACTCCAGCTTGGGCAACAGAGCAAGAGTCCGCCTCAAAAAAAAAAAAAGTGCCATTTACAACAGCAGCAGCAAAAAACGCAAAACACTTATGTATAAGTTGAACAAAATATGTATGAGCACCTGTACACTGAAAACAATAAAACGTTAATTAAAGAAAGCAAAGAACTAAATAAACAGAGAGAGATACCATGTTCATAGATTGGAAAACTTAATATTGCTAACATGACAATTCTTCTTCAGTGGATCCAAGATTTAACAAAATTCTCATAAAAATACCAGCAGGATTTTTTTGGGTAGTAGAAATAAAAAATAAAATTGTAAAATGTGTATGGAAAGACAAAATAACTAGAATGGCCCAAACAGTTTTGAAAAAGAACAAAGTTGGAGGACTCGCACTACCTGATTTTCACTCTTATTGTAAAGGTATAGTAGTCAAGACACCGTGGTTTTGAGAAAGGAAAAAAATGGACACATAGATGAGTCAAACAAAATAGATCTCAGAAATACACCATGCATATATAGTCAATTGATTTTGACAAAGATTCAAAGCCAATTCAGTGTGGGAAAAATAGCTTTTTCTTTCTCTTCTCATTTTTTTTTTTTTTTTTTTGAGACGACTCTCTCTCTGTCGCCCAGACTGGAGTGCAGTGGTGCGATCTCAGCTCACTGCAAGCTCCACCTCCCAGTTTCACACCATGCTCCCGCCTCAGCCTCCCGAGTAGTTGGGACGACAGGTGCCCGCCACCTCGCCCAGCTAATTTTTTGTATTTTTAGAAGAGACGGAGTTTCACGTGTTAGCCAGGATGGTCTCAATCTTCTGACCTCGTGATCCTCCCACCTTGACCTTCCAAAGTGCTGGGATTACAAGCATGAGCCACCGCGCCCGGCCAAAAAATAGCCTTTTCAACAAACAGTGCTGAAACAATTGGATATCCATCCACGCAAAATGAACCTTGACCCAGACCACATCCTTAAAAAAGACCTTAACACTGATTATGGACCTAAATGTGGAGGCTAATTCTATAAAACTTCTAGACTAAAACACAGAAGAAAACTTTGTGATTCTGAGTTAACAAACATTTCTTAGGACAGAAAAGGCAGTTACTATAAAAAAAAGTTGTTCAATTGGAGGTCATAAAAATCAAATTCTTTTTGTCTTCCAAAGACATCATTAAATCGATGAAAAGACAAGCCACAGACTGTGAGAAAATATTTGCAATGCCTATAAATGACAAAGGACTTTCCCCACAATACGTAAAAATCACTTATAACTCACTAAGAAAGCAAATCAACTAGTTTCATAAATGGTCAAAAAGTTGAACAGACAAATTATAAGAAATGATGTACAAATGGCCAGCTAAGCACACAAAAGGATACTGTATTCGGTCATCCTTGAACTGCTATAAATAAATACCTGAGAGTGGGTAATTTATAAAGAAAAGAGGTTTACTTGGCTCAGGGTTCTTCAGTCTGTACAGGAAGGCATAGTGGCAGAGAAGGCTTCTGGGGAGGCCTCAGGAAACTTACAATCATGACAGAAGGTGAAGGGGGAGCCAGCATGTCACATGGCCAGAGCAGGAGGAAGAGAGATGGAGGGGAGGTGCTACACACTTTTAAACAACAAGATCTCACGAGAACTAACTCACTATTGTGACAACAGCAGCCAAGGGAGAAATCCACCCCCACGATCCTATCACCTACACCAGGTCCCAACATTGGGGATTACAACTGAGCATGAGATTTGGGCCAGGACCAGGATCCAGACCACACCAGCTACTGACATCCTTAGCTATCGGGGAAATGAGGAATGAGGACAATGAGACTGTAGAGTGGTACAGAAAGTGAAATATACACTTACCATGAGACCCAGGAAGCCCACTTTGAGACATTTATCTTGGACAAAAGAAAGCACATATCCACAAAGGCTTGAATGTGCATGTTTATCGCAGTTTTGTTCATAAGAGTCCCAAGCTGGAAATAACTCAAATGTCTAACAACGGACGAACAAATAGACTGAAAATGCATACGATGGAACCCTTCTCAGCAATCAATAAGAGAAACAATCACTGCAGGTATACACAGCTGCATGAATGAATCTCAAGAACATTACACTTAGCAAGCCAGACAGAGGGCTACATCCTGCAGGATTCCAGGGCTATGAAATACCAGGACAGGCGAAACTCGCCCAAAGTGACAGAAAGCAGATCAGCAGTCGCCTAACTCAATGCTCCTATTTCTGGTTGTTTTCCAGTTGGCTCCCTTAAGGTTTTCAGGAAGACATTCACGTCGTCAGCTAATAACAATGACTTTTCCTCTTTTCCAGTGGCCGTATTTTTTCTTTTTCATGTTTTTTTGCACTGGCTGGAAATTTTAGGACAATATGAGATGACAGTGGTGAAAGTGGGTAGGTTTGCTGTGACTGTGGCCTTTGGCTGCTGCCTACGTTCATCTAGACTTCTGCAAAAGACAGAAAAAAAAAAAAACAATCAAATTAGCTTCAAGAGCATCTGCTCATTTACACATAGCTGTGAGATTCAGGTGTGGCTGGATCAAGCCTCCCAGCCTAGGTTCTAAGTGTGTGTATGTGCTTCCCCTCTCTATCACAAGATGGCTGCAATAGCTTTAGACCGCATGTCCCCTTGGGTATGAATCCAAGGGAAGAATGTGTGTATTTTTTCCAGAATTTGCAGAAAAAGTCTAATTATGCTTCACTGGTCTCCTGGGACCTCTTGCCCACCTCTGGCCAGGAAAACAATGTGCTGATTGTCATCCCAGGTCACTTGCCCATTCCCAGGGTGGATGGGTGAGGGAAGAGACACAGAGCTGGGTAGGTGCCACCAATGACCAGGTCCACCCGAGTCCTCCTCCTCTCATACCCAACAACCCAGCTCCACCGAGCCCTCCTTTCATCCCCAGTGACCCAAGTCCACCGGAGTCTTTCTGTCATTCCCAACAACCCAGGTCCACCGAGCCCTCCTCTCATCCCCAGTGACCCAGGTCCACCCGAGTCCTTCTCTCATTCCCAATGACCCAAGTCCACTGGAGTCTTTCTGTCATCCCCAATGACTCAGGTCTACCTGAGTCCTCCTCTCATTCCCAACAACCAGGTCCACCGAGCCCTCCTCTCATCCCCAGTGACCCAGGTCCACCCGAGTCCTTCTCTCATTCCCAATGACCCAAGTCCACTGGAGTCTTTCTGTCATCCCCAATGACTCAGGTCTACCTGAGTCCTCCTCTCATTCCCAACAACCCAGGTCCACTGAACCCTCCTCTCATCCCCAATAACCCAGGTCCACCCAAGCCCTCCTCTCATCCCCAACAATCCAGGTCCACTTGAGTCCTTTTCTCATCCCCACGATCCAGGTCCACCTGAACCCTCCTCTCATCCCCAATGACCCAGGTCCACCCAAGCCCTCCTCTCATCCCCCACCCTCTATAAGGGTGGCCTCCCACAGATGCGTTTTGGCTGCCTGGTCCATCTTTCAGACCCTGCTGGCAGACTAGAATCTGAACCCAGGGACACAGAGACCAGGAGCTGAGCTTACCCATGGCAGGACTCCATGGCGGAAGCTCATGGTTCCCACAGACAAACAGCTCCTTTCACTCTTCAGTGGGATGTGTGAGATGCCCAGCGAGCCTTCTGGTAAATTCCCTCACTTGCTCCAGCTACCGTGACTTGGTTTCCCTGACTTGGCACCACATGAAGGTGCATATCAATGGGCTGCCTCCAGCCTGGGGTTCAGCTTTTGCTGTGGTGACCGTTGTCCTAGCAAATGCTGTTTTTCTTCCTCCATATTCTATTCTGTTTAAGAATATTAAGAATAGGCCAGGCACGGTGGCTCACACCTGTAATCTCAGCACTTTGGGAGGCTGAGGCAGGCAGATCATGAGGTCAAGAGATTGAGACCATCCTGGTCAACATGGTGAAACCCTGTCTCTACTGAAAATACAAATATTAGCTGGGCATGGTGGCGAATGCCTGTAGTCCCAGCTACTCAGGAGGCTGAGGCAGGAGAATGGCTTGAACCCAGGAGGCGGAGCTTGCAGTGAGCTGAGATTGCACCACTGCACTCCAGCCTGGTGACAGAGTGAGACTGTCTCAAAAAAAAAAAAAAAAAAGAATATTAAGAATAGATTTGGAATTTTATCAAATCCCTCTTTGTAACTCACTGAGATAAGATTTTTTTTCTTTCACCTTTGACTATCATAGATCTTATTAATTTCCTGAAATTAAACTATCTTTGCATTCCTGGGATAAGCCATATTTGGACGTCATATTCTTTTCACGTCTTCTTGGATTTGATTCGCTAGGATTCCATTTACAGTTTTTGCTTCTGAGTGGTCAATAATTTTCTCTTTTGAATGAGTTTGGTGTCTCAGTCAAGGTAATGTTGGCCTCATAAAATGAATTAGAAAGGAGTACTTAGCTTGAGGATTGCTTGTTCTTTAAATGCGCAAAAGGTCAATCCATGAAACCTGTATTTAGAGGTAATTCCTAGACAGCATTTTTCAAACACCTTCCGTAGTTATTGGCCTGTTTAGATTTTCTCAGGCTTCTTGAGGAGATTTTGTGAATTTATATTTTTATAAAATTATTTTTGTTGAGATTTTCCTATTTTAATTGCCTGGGTGTTATAATTACAATTTTGCTTTATTTATATTTTCTTTCATTTTCTGGATTCTATTTGCCATGCATTTTAAAATGTATTGCTGTTTTTCCAGCAGAATGAAGAAGAACGGTGTTTCACTCTCTTAGCTAGGATCATTTATGAGCTCCCTGGTGTGGATATCAGGAATGGCTTACGAGGGGTGCATGTGTGTGGTTTGTGTATGCATGTATGCATGGGTGTGTGTGGTGTGTGTATGTGCGGTATGTATGTGTATATGTATGTGTGTGTCTGTGTGGTTTGCATGTGGCATTGTGTGTGTGGTGTATGCATGTATATATAGGGGTATATGTGTGTGATACGTGTGGTGTGTGTGTGTGGTCTATGTGAGTGTGTGTTGTGTGCATGTGTGGTGGGTGTGTGCATGTATGCATAGGAGTATGTGTGTGTGTCATGTGTGGTGTGTATGAGTGTGTGTGGTATGTGCATGGTGTTGTGTGGTATGTATATGTATGCATGTGTGTTTGTGTGCTTGTGTGTTGTGTGTGTATGTGTGTGTAGTATGTGTGTGGTGTGTGGTGAGTGTGTGTGGTATATATATATATATGGATGTGTGGTGTGTGTTTGTACGCATGTATGTATGGGTGTGGGGGGTTGCGTGTGGTGTGTGTGTGTGTGTGGTATGTATGGGTGTGGGGGGTTGCGTGTGGTGTGTGTGTGTGTGGTATGTATGGGTGTGGGGGGTTGCATGTGGTGTGTGTGTGTGTGGTATGTATGGGTGTGGGGGGTTGCGTGTGGTATGTATGGGTGTGTGGTATGTGTGTGGTGTGTGTGTGTGCTGTGTGTGTGTGTGTGGTGCACGTGTGTAAGACGATGAGCTCTGTGTTTGATAAAAACAGGACACGTATATGGGTTTCCTTCCTCTGGGGCCCATCTGCAGCTGGTTCACCCCATGAAGCCCTGGCGGGATGGAGGCCCTAGGGGAGCCAGTTCCTGGGGACTCCCCATCCATGTCTAGCTCAGTTCTTCTGTCCTCCAAGCCCTCTGTCTGCCCTGTACTCAAAAACGCTGTAAAGCCGTGTGCTCACGGCTCCTGGGCTCTCCCTCTGGCCTGGCCCGAGGCCCCTCCTGGAGACGCTTTCAGGCAGGGGGTCTGTGTGGCGCCACGAGGAGGTCCCCGGCCACTATCCCTGCCTGGATGCAGAAGGGATGGAACCACAAGAGGCACCTGGGGAAATTACAGAGCTGCCCCCAAAGCAGCCCCCGACTGGAGCTCTGATGGACACAGGCCTCGGGTTCCTGCAGGAGAGGCAAGGAACGGGGTGGGCTGAGGCAGTCTGCATTTCCGGACTGCAGCCTCTGTGGCGGAGGCACAGCAGAGGGGCTGCCAAGCCTGTTTTCCACCAAATTCTGCCAGTCTTGCAGCTGCCTGCAAGTCCTGCCAGACTCTCATGGTGGACTTGGGTCTCGGACTCCACAGGTGTTAAGGTTTGTGCTCTTCCCGTCTCCAAGAGCACCTCAGGGGAAAGTTTGGAGAGGAAGTCTGCAAGAGGGGCAGCCAGCCGACCTTTAAAATGGAAACCTTTCTCTAAGAGATTTTGAAGTTAATGAAAAACAACATAATGCCTCCATTCTAGAAAATATGAATCGCTTTTTATAAATATTTTTATTTGCCTTTGTGTCATTAAAGCCAAACTTAGGAGTCAGAAAGAAAAACAAGATGTGGGATCAACAAGGTACAATTTCCTATTATCGTCCATCTTCACAGGAAGCAATTTTCTCGTCTACATATAAAAGCACCCTAAGGCTTGAAAACCAACCAGGGACGGCTCCCATGCTGCGGGTCCAGGGCTTGGACAGCAACGCCACCTTCCCGAATGACCTCGTTCTGGGCAATAAACGGGAACACGTCCCACAGCTGGATGGCACCTGGGAGCTACGGCAGAGCTGGGAAGGCTGGGGAGGTCGGGGACCCTAGCTGCTGCCCTTGCCTGCATGGTTCTCCTGCTTGCAGAGGGGACAGTGCCCAAAGCCACTTGGAGCCCCCAGGAAAGTGGTGAGAGAGAACTGGGGTGCTGGGTGTCTCATTTCAGTCTGCTGCACCCACAGCTCCAGCCAGGGTGCTCAGCTCACTCTCCATCCACTACAAAGCCTCCTTGACTCTGGAGGGGCCCCCCAATGCCCATGCCCCTGCAGAAACAAGTGTCCCAGCTTCAGCAGAGCCACCTCCCTCTGCCTTCCACCCTCTGTCCTCTGTCCTCTGTCCTCTGCCCTATGGCTGGCCCTGGCTGTGAAGTGGTCTCCCTCTTCCCCTTTCAACCTGGGGCATGAAGACCACCAGTCTCACAGGAGGCGTGTGGACCTGGGCTGGAAAGACTGTGCAGGGCTCTGGCTGTGGTGGGAAGGTGCCTGGCCGTGAGAGGCACTCAGTGCTTCCTGGTGACCAGAAGATGTTGAGGAAGCAACGGTCTGCTCCCAAGGGACTGGCTCCCCGGCATGTGCAGGTACAGTTTATGTTCACTATGCACACACGTGTGCTGTGCACATGCAAACATAGTGCACACAAGATACAGTGCACACACACCTACACATCCACACAATATGTGCTCATACATGCATGTACACACATGCACACCATATACGTCGGCGTGCATTTGCAAGTACACAGCGCACAGTGCGTGTGCGCACACACACACACACACACAGCTCTCTCCTGATCCTGCCACCCTCCTTTCACCTAAAAGGTGGGATCAGGGGCCTCCCTACCCAAGTGCTACAGTGACACATGGCTGGGGCAGGGACCCATCCCCTTGGCTCCCAGGTACACAGGCACCCAAGTCACCTGCTCCAGAAACCATCCCAGTGACAAGTCCCCCGGACAACTGCACCAACAAATGGGTGCTGGGGGCGAGACCAGCCCGGGGACTTGCCGCATGGCACCTTGGGGTGCTCAGTAGCAGAGCAAGACGCAGGCACTCGTCCAGCCAGGGCTGCAGTGGGGCGGGGGGTGCAGGTGATCCCAAGCTGGTTGGAAAGAGGGCTGTCAGGTGTCAGGGCATGCCTAGGGGTGAGATCCAAGCCAGCCCCTCAGGCCTCAACAAGGCAACTCCGGGAGGTGAAGGTCGGGCCACATTCCTGCGGAAGCTGGAATTCTGACATCAGATTTTCCATGCTAGCTTTGGGGGAGGAGCCGGCAGGGAGCCAGGATGGAGCCGTGGCCAGCGCGGGGTGGGGTGGGGTGGCAGCGGCTGTTCCAGGTTCCACAGGCCTGAGGCCCTGGCTGGCCAACCCCCGGGCCTGGGCTGCCCACTGGCCGCCTGGAGCATCCCACGCGGGGGGTGACTTTCTCATCCCAGCACTGGCCTGGCTGAGTCACATGGGGGCTGGGCCAGGGGACTCTAAAAATAGCCTGCGCTGGCGCTCACTGGACCAGCGGGAAGTTATTATTAGACTGTGGCAGGGCCTCCTCCTGGGGTGGCCTCTCCTCTCAGAGCCCGGTAGAGGGAGGGGCTTGGTCAAGGCTGCGGGGCTGCCAGATCACCAGGCCCTGGACATTCAAGCCGGGTCCCTCCGGTGGGGGCAGGGCAGGGGCTGGACCCTCCGCCTGACTCCCACGCACATGCCCCTTCTTCCTGTGCTTCCCAGGGACGACCAGGCGCTGTACAGGGGCAGCGCCTGGCTTTTCTGCCCCAGGAAGACCTGCTGTTCCATCAAGAGGGTGACTTTCTTCCCCTGCCTGCCCCAAGGAGTCTCCCACGTCTGCAGGGACTTTTTTGGATACACTCTCTGCACCCGCTGCTCACGCAGGGCCCAGTGCAAACCAAAACTGCGAGGCCACCCTTCAACAATGATTAAGAATTCGAGGCAAGAATGGGGTCTTGGGGGCACCCACTCTGGGCCCCAGCTGCACCCCCATAAAGCCAGCCTTGCACCCTGTCCCCAGAAACCACTGACGTGGGGCCTGCAGGGCTGTGAGATACATCAGGGTGTGGCCGTCCCCAAGACACCTGAACCGAGACCCTGTCTCCTTGGAAAAAATAGCCACCAGGCCAGCAGCTCCCGGGTCACTGCTGCCGTTCATGTCCATGCAGTGGCCCTTGGAGTGGTCCCTGCTGCAAGGGAAGGAGTGAGTTTCCAACAGCCCCCCGTGAACCTGACCCTGGGGAGGGAGCCTGTGTTTAAACCCGTTGCCTGAGTCTTCAGTGAACCCTTGCGCCCCTGGACAGGGACGTGCTGGCCCCGCCCTGCCCTGGGCCGGCCCTGCTCAGCCAGGAGGACCACCCCAGCGAAGGCCACTCCCCAGCCCCATCTGATGAGGGTGCACTTTTGTAACAGAGAAAGCCCCAGGCTAAACCCAGTCAGTGCTGCCTCAGCCAGTGGGACCCAGAGCACAGCTCCAGTCCTTCCACTGCAGAGACCCCGGGGGCAGGGCCTGGCCCCAAACGCAGAGACCCAGAGTTTGTGTGGGTGGTTTACCCTGAAAATAGCTTCATGTATTGTCTGATTATAAAAATGATACATACCCCTTGTAAAAAATATAAACTACAAAAAAGTAAAGGCAGGATGTGTCCCTCCAAGTCCTTTTCCTAGTGGCTCCTGCAGCCACTATTGAGGCCAGCGCAGGAAAAGGTGGGGGCGTGGGCGCGGGCGCACCCATGTCTTTGGTCCCGGCACAGCGTGGCGTGTCTCTGTGCTCCTCTCTCTGGAGGGCATTGAAGGGCCCGTGGGCCGGCGGTGCCGTAACTTGCTCCACCCAGACCTGCCAATGGACATTTATATCACGTCTGCTTTTTTGGCCACTGAAACAAGCAGCCGAGGTGCCTTTGGGAATGTATCTTTGCCCACCTTCTGATTGTTTTCTGGACAAATCCCTGAGGAAGACATCAGGTCACAGAGCACACTTGTTTGACATTGTGAAACCTACAAGGGTCGGTGGAGATTTGGCATTGTATTCCTGAGGGACTCACAGCCTCTGCGGGGTGAAGGTCGGAGGAATGAGCCACACTTACCAGACCACTCCCCAGCAGCGCCGCTAACCCTGCCTAACCCCTGCTGGGCTCCTCTTTCCTTTCCTGTAATCCCAGAGCTACTCCTCCAGGTGGAGAGAGGACCTGGGCTGTGGGGCTGGCACCAGGAGGCTGTGCGGCTGTTGTCAGGCACGGGGCTGTCTCCCCGTGGAGGGGATGGCCTCTCTGGACAGCTGCCTCCCTTTCTGGTGTCCGGACACAGTGTTGTCACACCCAGACTTTGCCTCCTGGTCTGTCTGCTCCGGGGAGGGTACTGGGGAGAGCACTGCCATGTTCATTACCAACTGTCCAGTGGGGACCCCAGATGCTGCCTGGTCCCTGTATCCATGAGCAAAGCTCCCCCGGGGAGGCCCCACAGACAGCATAGAGGCCCCGTGCTAACCAGGAGAGAGGTCAGGTCAGACGGCAGGAGGCCGGTGGATGCTTCTACGTTTTGACCTCAGACCCCCTCCCATGGCCTCGAAGGTGAGCCTGCCCCGAGGGCCGGACTCTGGGATCACTGAGACAGCAGGATCAGCTCCCGAGCTGAGGATGTGTTCACGCCTCCATGCGTGCGTGCGAGAGAACACGGCCTCTGGGTCCAGACAGCACGTGAGCCGGGGCATCCTGGGGATGTTCTGGAAAGAAAGAGAGTGAGGTCTGTGGTCACCTGGGGTCCAGCTCATGCTCAGCCTGGGGTGGCTCTGGTTCCAGTTCCTCAGGAAGCCCTGAGGGAAACAGGAACTCCCTCTGCAGCTCTGTCCCCGAATTTCCCTGTGCGGGGTGGGGCACAGCCGCGATCGCTTCGACTTCCCAAACACTAACAAGGATATCCCCTGGAACAGGTCTGCCAGGGACACCATCATGGATGGTGACCAACACCCAGGGGATGCCAGCCCCGGGGGCAGGAGGCAGTGTTGTCCGTGGGCACCCCCAGGAAATGCAGTCCTAAGCCTCTGGGCCCCCAGGTGGGTGCTGCTGAGGTGATCGCTGAGACCCTCTCCAGGCCAGGTGGGGGTGAAGGCCCCGGAGCTGGCTCAGCCCACAGGCAACAGCAGGGCAGCCATGTACAGCTGGGTCCCGTGGAGTCATCACCCCCCACTGCAGCCTCTGGGTGCCTCCCAGACAGGCACCTTGGGAATCTTGGGAGTGGGGGGCTGAAGAATGCCAGAAGGGTCCCCATGAGTCTCCTGGGGCTCCATCAAGGACTCTGACCTCAGCTAGAGGTAGGGATGGGGACAGCAGGCAGGAAGAACGGGCCCACAGGCCAGACGTAGCCAGGCTCTGAGAGGGTCAAGGCAGGGCCCATGTGAAAACCACCCTCTCCCCTCAGAGCCTGGAACACGGTGGGGCCCAGGGGCTGAACCCCGGCTGTACGCACCAACCGCAGCCTCGGCCCGCCTCCCCCACCACAATGAATTACGGACACTCGGCCTTTACATACAGCCGGGGCCTCGCAGGGCCAGGCTGGGCTGCGGAGGCCTGGATGCCCCACTCATGCAAGCAGCTGATTCTGGCTGCTCAGGGCCTGCTGGCAGCGCTCTCTGTTCCGTCGCTCCAGGAAATGGAAATGTTCCTAAAACTTTCATGTCACAGCTGCTTTTACTTTGTAAGTTCATGCTGAAAATAGCACCAGCGGCCTCTGTTTCACCTTTTCTGAGGTTGGAAGCGGTTTGCTCTCAGCTCCATGAGAAGACAGCGGGGGAAACGCAGCAAGGAGCAAAGCTTGGCCAGAAAGCATCTCTTCTTTTTATGTAACGCTGGACTGTGAAGCTTATATTTTAAAAGTTAAGTAAATACTGGGTTTGTTCCACAAACTTATTTTCTCTTACATGGACCAGGAGGGTCGTGTGCGAGTAAAATGCAGCAAAGGGCACATGAAGCCCCCAGGAGATCGACTGTTCTCATGGCTCCTTCTGTCCCAGAAGCTGAAGTCAGTGGGGCCGTGTTCCACAAACGCCACAGTGCCTTGGCCGGAAACGGGCTGCTCTCCTGACCTCCTGGCCCCTGTCCTCACTGTAGCCTCTGCGGTCAAACTGACACTGTGCCTCCCTTCACAGACAGGGAAACTGAGGCTGGCAGGTGCCGCTGTTCACCCACGGTCATGCCGCTAGCAAGGGCTGGAGTGGACGGGCCAGGGCTGGAGGCTCCTACCTAGCCCCACAGGCCAGAGCTGTACCCATTGCAGAAATGATTAGAAGTCGCCGTGGCCCACTAAGGGGCAGCCAAGCCCCCAGACCTCCCTGAAAGGGGAGAGTGGAAGGTTTTCCCGTGGACCTGCACAGAGCCAGGCTGTCCTGGGCACTCCCAAATCTCCTCAGCCTCCTCTGGAGCTCACTTTCCTGAGCACAGTGTCCTGGGAATTCTGCCTTCTCTGTCCACAGAGCACGAGTGGACAGGGCCGATTTGGCTTTGGGGGTCCTGGAGAGCTCCCTGGTGCCCTACACCCTGGCTGCACTCTGACCCAGCTGGCCCCAGGAGTGGACTCGGCTCTGCGGGTACCAGTGGCAGTGGTGACAACAGCCCCTAACTGTGCTGGTCATAAGCAGCGTAAGACCTGGTGAGACTGATTTCCAGGTCTCACCAGGCCACCTGGAAACCAGTGCCTTCTGGAGACCCAGTTTAGAGCAGGACAGACCACATTCTGCCAGCTGGGGCAGCCACAGAGGCCACTTCCCCTCCACCCAACATGTGTAGTTTGGTGGAGGCCATAGCAGAGAAGGGCCATAACCTCTAGGAGTTGATTTGACCAACCATGTGGCCAGTGGCTTACTCTTCTCCCTCCTGAGTCCCTGCTGCCAAAAGAGGCCTTGGACCAGGAGCTCGCGAGCCCCCGTGGGTCTGCTGAGGGTGCATTGCTGGAGCCTGGGGATGTGGAGAGGCGGCCCATGGACCAGGATGGGAGCGTCATCTGGGAGCTCTGCTGAGAGGCAGAGCCACGTGGATCTACATTACAGTGACCAGGCTTGGCCCTGTTGGCCAGAAGGACCCTCATTCCTGGAGAAGTCTGTCCTTGAAAAGGGAGGACTCTTGAACTCCTGCCAAGTCCAGAACAAGCACAAGGAGCTGGCTGGGGGCTGCCAGGAGTTGGTCTGGTGGGCCTGGCCAGCCCACACCCAGGCCTCAGCACGAGAGTCACCCACCTTGCGCCCCTGGGCCAGCTCCGAGGCAGCACCCTGGCTCTGCCAAACTTCCTAGGAGGAGGGGCTGCAGGAACTGAATGTTCCTGAGCTGGTTCTCAGAGGAAGCCATTAGCCCATCTCATGCAGGGCTCATGGGATTCTGCCCCACGAGAAGCCCCTCCCGGCTGACTACCAGCCTCTGCTGAGCCTGCCTGGCCGAGGCCACCCCAGGGGGCTGCAGACCCCATGACTCCAGGGGAGAAGGAAGACCCTCCCAGCCACAGTGCAGCCCTCCCGGCTGCCCAGCGCCTTCAGAGCAGCCTGCAGAGCCCAGGCACCCAAGGCCCACCCTCATCCACTTAGATGCGGGGCGCTGAGCACCCAGAATGTGGGGACCCTCCCTGCCCCTAAGAGGCTGCTTAGCAGCTGGCCCCAGGTCTGGGAGGGGATGGGTGATGCCCACAGAACTGATCTCCTGCTGGTCCCACCACCCATGTCCCCTCTGCTGTGGTCCTGGAGGCTGAGCCCAGGCACACCAACCTGCTGACTTCTAGCTGGGCTCAGCCCACCCAGAGGGCCCTGATCATGGCTGGGTACTTCTTCCTGGCCGTCCCTGTCCTGGGCTGTCCTGACTCTCTCAGGCAGATGGCCCTCCTCCACACCAGGCCATCCCTGGGCTCTGCTCGGCCACCGCTGCCCTGGCCGTGCTCCTGCCCCTTGCGGGCCCCTGGTGCTTTCGCCTGAACCAAGGGTGATGTCCCTTCAGCAAAGGCTCTTGAAGGACCTAGCAGGGCTCTTTCGGGCCGACAGACACACCCACTATGCCCCCCAAACCGGCACACGCATGGTGCATCCACATGGTGCATCCACTGAGCCGGTTTCTCCCTCGACTCAGATTCCACTCGTAGGAAGCGTCTGTCCCCAGCCTTGCAGATACGTCAGGTGCCTGATTAACATCAGCAGCAATTAACACGGCCCATGGCCAAAAACTGTCACATCCTTTCTCACTGGGCGGCTGCCACCCACACCCCAGCTCCCGCCTTCGCTGATTTTGGTCAGAAAAGCAGCTGCCAGGTCACACCATCACATGAACCAGTGGTTGAAGTCTTTGTCTCTGCTCCCAGCTTGTACAACAAGGTCCAGGGTGTGGAAGATCTGAGGCTGAGATGAGGAAACAGGCCCTCCAGGGCACCAGCCTAGCAGCTGGGACCTCCCTGACTGAGCACCTCAGGGTGGACACCGACTCGAAGGAGCTGCAAGGGACCAGAGACCTGTGGCTGCACCCACAGCAGAGTGGCCCCGGGGGCCCAGGGCCAGGGTGGCTACGGGCAGGGCTGGGCCAGGCTTCCATGGTGAAGTCAGACCCTCTTGGTTCTCTCTGACTTCTCTCCATGTGGGTCTTCAGTCCCTCTCTGTCCCTGTTCTGAGACTCCAGCTTTCTCGGGCACCGCTTGCCTGTCCCTGTCTCTTTCTCTCGTTTCTCTGCTTGTAGTCATATCTTTCCTTCTGTAGACAGCTCCCTCCATGCCACAAGGGCCTCCAGCATGGTGTACTGTCCCCACAGGTCGCTGTCCCAGATGACTGGAGTCCATCCTTCACAGCAGCTGGGGCAGTGGAGCCCACGGGACCCCGCCGGCACCCTGGACCACACACAGCCTAGGGACCAGTGCAGCCCCAGAGGAGCCAGCAAAGGTGGGGACAAGGTGCCGAGGAAAGGGATCCAGCAGACAGGCTGATTCTGGCTGGGCTTGAGGGGAAGCCAAGGGAAGAGGGGAACCTGGTGTGCCTGGCATGAAGCCGAGCTACCTCCCTCCCGCCGGCCTGTGGGCAGTCGCTCTAGGTAGGCAGTGGAAGGGGTGCTGTTCAGGAAAGCAGCCCGCACAAAGCGGGGGGCATCACAAACCCTGCTGGGCACTCACGGCCAAGACCGTGAGAGGCACCCTGTGGACTCCTGGGATGGAGGACAGAAGAGATGAGGGCTGGGTCTGGTCTCTCCCCAAGGCTAGCAGGAGGACTGAGCCCTTGTCTGCACCAAGGAATCGCCTTCTCTCCTCTGGCCCAGGAGGACAGAGGCTCAGAAGCTTCCCTGGAGACCGTGCTCTGTGGGTGAGATGAGGAAACAGGTCCCTGCAGTCCAGATGAGGAAACACTGAGGGTCCGCTGAGACCAGGACTGTCGACTTTGTCTACACTGGGGGTGCGTGTTTAGAAGTGGAGCAAACTGTATATTCCTACAAGTTTAGACTCCAAGCTCCAGGAAGACCACAGTCTACCCAAAGCTGCCCCTGCTGTTTGCTCCCCAAATCTGCCCAGGCCGAGACCGGAGCCTGCCTGGAGCTGTCTGGATGTGTCTCTCCCTTGCCCTTGTCAGGGTGCTGCTGGCCTTCGGTGCTCAGTGGAGAAAGGAGACTGGAAGCCCCGGAGTCACCTGCAGGCCAAGGCCGGGAGCCAGGCGGAAGAAGAATGCCTTCTCTGGGGTGGGCAAGAATCTCAGAGCCTGGGGGGCCACAGAGAGAGAAGTTCACCCACAGGCCGGGAGCCAGGCGGAAGAAGAATGCCTTCTCTGGGGTGGGCAAGAATGTCAGAGCCTGGAGGGGCCACAGAGAGAGAAGTTCACCCAAAGCGAGCTGGCAGGTGCCCAGCAATGGGGTCAAAAGTCTGCTTCTTCATTTTCCCTGAGATGCCAAGGACTCATTCCCAGTTTGTTTCCTGGGCTTCGGCTGGAAAAGGCAGAATCTGCAGCTTCTAAGCAGGCTTTGAGTTCTGAATGAATCTTTTAATTAACACAACTGTTCTACTAATTGATCCTAGACTCATTTTAAAGTTGAAAGGTGGGGATGCCAGCTGCTGAGTGGGTAATGTGCCATCTGCAACTTTGCTGTTAAATTTTGGGCAATTTAATCCTGCCAGCCCAAGTTAGCATTGGCAGAAGGAAACTGGATGAGTGGGGCAAAGCGAAAAGCTAAAGCAGCCATGCGGGGAGGTGCTGAGAGAGGAGGGCTGAGCCTTACGGAGTAAAGTGGGCGTTTCATTTCTAAAGAATTGCTCGAAATCTTTTATCCTCAAGTTACATCATTAACACGTACATAATGATAGTCCATATTGCAAAGCAAACATTTTAATTGATTCACATTTCAAAAAATGAAAGTTTAACGAAATGTATTTGTGGTTTGAAAAAAAAAGTCATCATGTCTTTTTCATCCTTGGGCATACCTTGATTTATCTTTAAATAGCATGAAAATCTTCATTTCAATTGTGTTAATTAATTGCCTGCTTGAAAAATGTAAGAGAAGGTCTATACGTCATGAAAGAGAGAAAACCAGAAGTGATAGTTTTCAAATATTACATATGTGTTTAGATTAGTAGCATTTCTATTTACAAACCTCAACCAGTTTGAATACGTGGTAGACAACAATCCCATTCCCAATGACACACGAAAGGTTAACATACCCGGAAATACATTTAAGAAGTGTAGATGACTTATTTAAAAAAACAAAATAAATTGCAGTGAAGGATATATAACCTTTGCATTAATGGAATGACTTGTTTTTGGTATTAACAGGTTGGATTTTAATTTTATAGTAAAAATAATAATAACCTATCAAATAAAAAAATACATGTATAATATCAGGATACTGCTAATATTACCAAGCATACATTTCTGTTTGAGGAGCCAAAAAACAATAGAAAAACCATAAATACATATAATGATAAAATAAAATATTTGTAAGCCAATGTTGAAAGACTTGAATTATTCTTAGATTTGAGTAAATTGTGAATTAAAGTAGTTGGTGTAAATGACGGGGTATCTATAACTGTCCTAACTATACTTTAGACACTCTGCTTTTAGGAGGGAGTGCAGCTATTTCAATAATTTATATTTGCTTGAATTAAGGTATGTCTGTCCAGGAATAAGTCCATAGCTGAAATAGAAAGAGATTTGAAAGTGTCGCCACAAGACAGGTGAGGCCGGGTGTCCTGCGTCACGTCCTCTCAGGACAACCAATACCAGAATGAAGCTCGGATTGCATCAGCTGCAAGGAGACAGGACACAAATAGCAAGTTAGCGATTGTCCTGAGACATATGAACAATTGTGTCAAAGATTGTGGTGACCAACTCTTTGCTTTTTCTTTCTCTTTCAACTGAGGAAATATATAGCACAGCAAGTTTAGTGCATATACAAGAAGAAACATCTCTGGACATCATTTAATGTTAAACGTTGTAAGTACAGGAAAAAGAAACAAAACTTCCTTTGCAGAAGGATTTTTCTCAGAACTGAGTGTTTTTCTGCTTCCACTCGGTACTTCAGGATGCTTCATCTGGAGGGCTTAGGTGAGCAGACAACTCACTGCTTCCCGTCCCTCCTGGGCTACTGGTGCTTACTTTGAGCTCATGGAGAGTTCCCTGATTTCCAGGGAGGAGTGAGGAGCTGCCCGGGTCCCTCACAGCCCCGCCATCCCTCTCCCCGACTCCACGATGCCTTCATTTCCCTCCAAGTGCTTTCTCTCTGTCCTTCCAGTACCAAATTCCACGAATGAAGAGCCTCAGGCTGTCACCACACTGCGATCACCCCATGAGGCTGCTATAAATGCTCTCAACTGAAACAGAAAACGACCAGAGCTGACATCCAAAGCTCAGCCCAGACACACCGCGGCGCCTCACAGCGTTTGAAGCGGCGGCCCCTCATTGCTGTCTTTCTCCCGTTCTCCTTAAAGGTAAAGGAAATGGCCGGGCGCGGTGGCTCACGCCTGTCCCAGCACTTCGGGAGGCCGAGGCGGGCGGATCATGAGGTCAGGAAATCGAGACCATGCTGGCTAACACGGTGAAACCCCGTCTCTACTAAAAATACAAAATATTAGCCGGGCGTGGTGGTGGGCGCCTGTAGTCCCAGCTACTCGGGAGGCTGAGGCAGGAGAATGGCGTGAACCTGGGAGGCGGAGCTTGCAGTGAGCCGAGATCACATCACTGGACCCTAGCCTGGGTGACAGAGTGAGACTCCGTCTCAAAAAAAAAAAAAAAAAAAATAGGTCAAGGAAATAACACAGTTGATGGTGAGTTATTTACCCACATCCACCAAAGCAAAAATGTAGCTGGTTGACAAAATCAAGTCATTGAGAAATAAATTTTAATAGACAAAAACGTGTGATATATATGCAGTGAGATTCACTTGATTTTTTTTTTTTTTCAGATGGAGTCTTGCTTTGCCGCCCAAGCTGTAGTGCAGTGGTACCTCCTGTGTAGCTGGGATTACAGACGTGCACCACCATGCCTAACTAATTTTTGTATTTTTAGTAGAGACAGAGTTTCACCATGTTGGCCAGGCTGATCTCAAACTCCTGTCCTCAGGTGATCCATCTGCCTCAGCCTCCCAAAGTGCTGCGATTACAGGCGTGAGCCACCACACCCGGCTGACATTCACTTTTGAGCAGACCACTATTCAAAATAACATAAACGTGTACTAAAATAGTATCTTCTCATGAAAACACTTCCATGCAGTGGAGTCATTTATTCACCTTGCTTGCTTACTCATCTTCCCTTCGCTGCCAGTTAGGGCTGCAGCCTTCATACGTCCTAGGTGCCACGCTTAATGTTCCATGGGGAACAACAAACAAACCCAGTGGCCAGCCCTTCCCAGAGCCCAGAGGAAAGGAGGCGAAGCGCCCGAAGTAACTGGTAAAAGGCTGACACTCCTGTGGGGGTCTTCCTTTTAAAATAACGTAAGGACACTCTCGAAGTCTTCTAAAGATTTGAGCAACGGACATTGGAGATGAGTCTTCGTGAAGCTTAATTGTTAAATACAGAGTTGCAAAATAGAAGTGACGGCTGAGTAGAGAACCTCTGAAAAGTGATCCCTGCACCAGCAATGTTGATCATGGGAGCCAACGGCCTTCCCTTAAAACTTTTTTGTTGGTTTGTTTGTTTGTTTGCTTTTTTTGAGATGGAGTCTCGCTCTATTGCCCAGGCTGGAGTGCAGAGGCATGATCTCAGCTCACTGAAAGCTCCGCCTCCTGGGTTGAAGTTATTCTCCTGCCTCAGCCTCCCGAGTAGCTGGAATCACAGCGTGTGCCATCACGCCCGGCTAATTTTTATATTTTTAGTAGGGATGGAGTTTCACCATATTGGTCAGGCCGGTCTCGAACTCCTGACCTCAGGTGATCCACCGCCTCAGCCTCCCAAAGTGCTGGGATTACAGCGTGAGCCCCGTGTCCAGCCCTTTCCTTAAGACTTCGTCATCAGAAGAAAATCTTGCCTGACCCTTGAAACAGGCTGAAAGAATGCCGGAAGCTCTGACAACTTCAAAGAGCATTGCCAAGCCAGACACAGATTTTCCTTGTCTGTTTTTCCTGACGTTGTTTTGCTCATGGTTTGGGCTATTTGTCCTTTTGGCCACAGGGTTTAACCCCTCACCGAGGCGTGTCCTTGGCAGGGATTGCATCGCCCAGAGGGGAGTCCACCGCGGAGAGCGCATTGGCGTCCCTCTGGCTTACCCTCCTGACTCACAATACGCAAGGACGTTTTGTGTCAATAATCTGGTCCTGTTGACAACCTGTCCCAGCCAAAGAGAGGGACTCACTGCTTTACTCAAAAGAACCTGTATCTAACTGGAGAGGCAAACCTATGGCTTTTGCCATGGGGAATCCAAAATCGCAGTTTCTTTCCTTTAAAGTCCGGTGGAATGACAGCACTGACCCCCGCCCACCCCCGGGACCATGGGAAGTGTCAGGACCACATGGGCTGAGTGTGCCTGGCTGGGGACATCCAGGTTCAAAGCAGGGCTGGCCAGGGGCAGCCTCAGACCTGTCGGGGGCAAAGATGGCCATTGATTTTATGGTGCTGATCAAGAACCAACCAAAAGGAAGAGCTGTGGGGGTCCTACGAGGGCAGAGAGGGAGTCCTGCAGAAACTGAAGGTCCAGCCTGCTGCTGGTGCCTCCTTGGGGGCTTTACTTTCTCACTGTCGGGACTTTTGAAACGTGCATAGATGTGCACAGAGCCCCTGACTAGTGGTTCACTTTCAAGGAAGATCACGTTTCATTCGGCGGAGCAGGGAGGCAAGACGTGAGCTGCCATTGCTGTCGCTCTGTGTGCAGGGCTGCTCCTCAGTGGGGATGCCAGGGACCTGGGGGTCACTCCGTCCACATGCAAGGCTACTGTGTGCCAGGTCCTTCTCCAGGATCCTCCCCCAAGATGCCCCGTGTCTGCAGATTCTAGGATGACGACGAAACAAATGTGTCCAATCTGCACAGGAACCAGAGAAGCAGCTGCAGTGCCTTGCTATTGGGTTTCCAGTTGTGTAAACCTGGGAGTGATTTCTCTAAAGAATGAGATGTGTGGGTCTGAAAGCAGCTGTTTTCTGAGATATTGCTCAACAATCCCTTGTCTGAAATCTTGGGGCCAGATGTAATTCAGAATTCAGTTTTTCTTCCCTTTGGATTTTAGAAAGAGGGTAGCTTGCATATCCCACCTGTTACGCAGCCTCGGCAGCACATACGTCCAAACGTTTCGATGTTTCCGAAGCGGCACACGTGGATAACCACGCTCAGTGCAGGCGCAAAGACACGATTTTTCCTTACTTCAGGTTATGTCAACAAATAAAACAACTTTCTGTGTTTAGAAGATTTCGATTTACATTATTATATGTAAGAAGAATTGTTGGCCGGGCACAGTGGCTCACGCCTGTAATCCCAGCACTTTGGGAGGCCGAGAAGGGCGGATCACGAGGTCAGGAGATCCAGACCATCCTGGCTAACACAGTGAAACCCTGTCTCTACTAAAAATACAAAAATTAGCTGGGCGTGGTGGCGGGCGCCTGTAGTCCCAGCTACTCAGGAGGCTGAGGCAGGAGAATGGCGTGAAACCGGGAGGTGGAGCTTGCAGTGAGTGGAGATCACACCACTGCACTCCAGCCTGAGTGACAGAGCAAGACTCCGTCTCAAAAAAAAAAAAAAAAAAAAAAAAAAAGAATTGTAGATGTAATCATTTCTTTTTCAAATTTATTTTATGTTGTTTTTGAGACAGAGTCTTGCTCTGTCACCCAGGCTGGAGTGTAATGGTGCCATCTTGGCTCACTGCAACCTCCGCACCCCCCACCGCCGGCCCCCTCCCACTGGTTCAAGCGATTCTCCTGCCTCAGCCTCCCGAGCAGCTGAGATTAAAGGCATGCACCACCACGCCCGGCTAATTTTGTATTTTTTGTAGAGATGGGGTTTCTCCATGTTGGTCAGGCTGTTCTCGAACTCCCGATCTCAGGTGATCTGCCTGCCTTGGCCTCCCAAAGCGCTGGGATTACAGGCGTGAGCCACCATGCCTGGCCCTCAAATGTTTAAGATCAACTTTTCAGAGGTATGGTCTTCGTATGATCAAATGCACCTGTTTCAGTGGACATTCCGTGAATTCTGACAAATGTATACACCCACGTCGCCACCACTGCAGTCAAGAAACAGGCTATTTTCTTCCCTGATCCGGCCTGCCAATGGCTGATCTGTTTGGCACCAGGGACTGGTTTTGTGGCAATTTTTCCCCAGGGGAAAGTGGGGTTGGTTTCAGGATGATCCAAATGCATTACATTTATCATGCCCTTTATTTCCATTATTACTGCATTGTAATATATAATGAAATAATTCTGCAACTCACCATCATATAGAATCAGTGGGAGCCCTAAGCTTGTTTTCCTGCAACTAGACTGTCTCATCTGGGGGGACGGGAGACAGTGACAGATCAGCAGGCATTAGATTCTCATAAGGAGCCGCAGCCTAGATCCCTCCCATGTGCAGTTAACATTAGTCTTTGAACTCCTACGAGAATCTAATGCTGCCACTGATAGGACAAGAGAAGGAGCTCAGACGGGAATGTTCGCTTGCTGAGTGGCTGTCTCTGTCAACCACAATTCTGTCTTCTCTCCAATCTTTTGATGAACATTGGAGAAAAAAAGAAGTGTAGCTCTTGGTGTGCCTTTTTATTTTATTAATGGTGTTTATCTTTTTTTTTTTGAGATGGAGTCTTGCTCCATCTCACCCAGGCTGGAGTGCAGTGGCATGGTCTTGACTCACTACAGCCTCTGCCTAATGGGTTCAAGAGATTCTCCTGCCTCAGCCTCCCAAGTAGCTGGGATTACAGGCATCTGCCACCATGCCCAGTTAATTTCGTATTTTTAGTAGAGATGGGGTTTCTCTATGTTGGCCAGGCTGGTGTCGAACTCCTGACCTCAGGGGATCTGCCTGCCTAGGCCTCTCAAAGTGCTGGGATTACAGGTGTGAGCCACTGTGCCTGGCCTTTTAATGGTGTTTTTCAAAGAGGACAGTTTTAAAATTTTGATGAAGTGCAGTTTATTCATTTTTTTCTTTTATGGTGTTTCCTGATGTCGTCTCTAACAAATCTTTGCCTGCCCAAAAGTCTCAAAAATATTCTCATATGTTTCTAGATTTTCAGCTTTAGTTTTTGTGTTTGGGACTATGATCCATTTTTAGTTAATTTTATTTTTGGGGGACAAAGTCCATGTTGCCCAAGCTGGTCTGGAACCATCACACCCAGCTAATTTTTGTGAATTTTGGGTATGTCAAGGTTCACTTTGTTCCACATGGGTATACAGTGACCCCGGCACCATTTGTTAAGACTGCTCTTTTCCCACCAAACTGAAACCTTTGTTGAGATCAGCTTGGTCTGCTTTTGGCTTGTCTATTCTGTTCCATTGATCTGCATGTGCGCCTACCATTATGCCAGCACAAACCATCTCAACTGCAGCTGTATAAGTTCTGAAATCAGATAGTTTATCTCACTTTTGTTCTTTTTAAAAACTCTTTTAGCTATTCTAGGACCTTTCCATTTCCATCTACATTTTAGAATTCACCTGTCATTTCTAAAGAAAAAGAAGGAGGAGGAGAAGGAGGAGGAGGCAGCTGAGATTATGTTAAACCTATAGATCAACTGAGGAAAACTCACATCTTAACATGACTGTCTTGCAATCTGTGAACATGGTTTATCTCCATTTACTTAGATACTTACGTTTTAACCTGCCATGTTCTGTAGATTTTGTAAAAGTCTCGTATATCTTATATTACACTTATTCCTAGATATTTAAAATTTTATGCTATTATAAATTTTATTTTCCAGCGTTCATTTATAATATATAACAATACATTTAAAAAATATTGATTTGTACTCCATGACCTTGTTAAATTCACTTATCTAGTAGTAGGTATGTTTTGCAGGTCTCTTAGGATAGTCTATGCAGATCATCCCGTTGCCTGAAAAAAAAAGGCAGTTTTATTTTTTCCTTTCCAATCTGTATGACTTTCATTTCTTTCTCTTATTTTATTCTACAGACTGGGACCTTAGTACAATGTCAAGTAGAATAGAAGGGGTGAGCGCAGACACCCTTGCCTTGTTTGCAACCTTGGGGGCAAGTGTTGAATCTTTCAGCACTAATTGTGTTATCTGTAATTTTTCAATAGATTCTGTTCATCAGATTTAAGAAATCCCCTTTATTTTTAGTTCATGAAGAGTGTTTCTCATAAGAGGATATTGAATTTTGTCAACTGCCTTTCTATATCTATTGGTCTGATCATATTTTTTTCTTAATCTATTAATAGGGTGTAGTAAATTGATTTTCAGATCTCAATCCCATCTTATCTTCCTTGGATAAAACCTACTTGGGCATAATGCAGTATCCTTTTTGCATATTGACAAGATTTACCAATATTTTCCTGAGGAATTTGGCGGTGGTGTTCATGAAGAATACTGGTGTTTACATTTCTTGTATTGTCTTTGTCTAATTTTGGGATTACAGAAATCTAACTTCACTGACTGAATGGGAAATAGTCCACTCCTCCCCACAATGTTCTGGAAGGGTTTGTCTAGAATTGTTATTCTTTATTCCTCAAATGTCTGACAGAATTCATCATTGGAGCCATCTGGGCCTAGGATTTTCCCTGTGAGAAGATTTTAAATCATAGATTCAAAATTTTTAATAGATAGAGTGCTATTCAGAGCAGCTTTTCTTCTTGAATGAGTTTTTGTGTCTTACAAGTTTGTGTCTTACAAGAAATTGGTCCATCTCATCTAAATTGTCAGCATGTCGACACATAGTTTTTTATTCTCTTACTACCTTTTAAAGTGTGTAGGGTCTGTAGTAATGTCTCCTTTCTCATTCCTTACACATATTAGTAACTTAGGTCTCTGTTTCTGCCTTTCTGCATCACCCTCATCATTCTAGATATTGGTTTGGTTCATTGAATTTTTTTTTTTTTTGAGACAGGGTCTCACTTTGTGGCTCAGGCTGAAGAGCAGTGGCACAATCATGGCTCACTGCAGCCTCTATCTCCCAGACTGCGGCACAATCATGGCTCACTGCAGCCTCTACCTCCCAGACTCGGGCGATCGCCCCACCTCAGCCTCCTGAGTAGCTGGGTTACTCAAGCGCATGCTACCATGCTTAATTTTTCTATTTTTGGTAGAGACAGAGTTTTGTCATGTTGCTCGGGCTGGTCTCAAACTCCTGGCTTAAGTGATCTGCCTGCCTTGACCTCCCAAAGTGCTGGGATTCCAGGCATGAGCCGCTGCGCCTGACCTGGTTTATTAATTTTATTATTTTAAACAACCAGGTTTTAGGTTTAATTTATTTCCTGTCTTGTTTGCTTCCTATTTCATTGATTACACTCTTATCTTCCTTATTTCCTCTTTTATAGTGAGTTTGGGTTTAATTTGCTTTTTCTAGCTTATTAATTTGGAACTGTAGGACATTGATTTTTACATTTTTTCTTCTTCTCTGAAATAGGCATTTAAAGCTATATATTTTCCTCTAAGCACTGCTTTATCTATATCTTACACATTCTGTGTTTTTGTGATCTTTATTTGTACTCTTTATAACATTTTAATTATTGGAAACTATACGGAGAAAAGAATCCTAAGAACTGAAAATGCTTAAGTACAAAGATGTTCATCCTGCCATTTTTCTAATCACGCAGCATTGAAAACAACCTTAACTTACAACAGTATGGTGTCATCAGTTAGGTAAATCACCGTGTCTATCAGGTGACTATTACATTGGCATTAAAAAAAATTTAGAGTTTTCAGTTGAATCAGAAAGGATTTATGTTCTAATGTTGGCTTTTTTTTAAAGGCATCAGAACTGTGTATGTGGAATAATCAGAGTGCTCACTATAGAGCTAAGCATAAACAAAACTTGACAGAAATATTATCAAAACAGTGACAGTTCTTGGCTTATTTGGAGTGAAATTGGGAGTGAGCATTCTTTCTTGAATACTCTGTATCCTGCTTTGTAGTTTTAAAATGTTGAGCAGATGCCTCTATATGGAAAAGTTTAAAGGCTCATCATGCGACGACCAGCATGTGACTTTTACAAAGAAACGTGCAGGAGGCTGGCATGATGTCACGTGATCTGAATGACCCTGCACCTGCTTCGAGCCTACTCCTGCTGCTAGAATCTCAGCTTCTTGAGGACAGTGTCTTTTTCCATCCTGTTTTTCACCATCTCATCCCTGGTGTCTAGAATAGTGCATAGCACAGGGAATGCATTAAATAAATTGAATGAATGCATGCGTGCACGGAGGTTAAGCCGCATGGTGCTGCCTGGGCCAGCTGGCTTGGAGTCCTAGTTGGGCTCTGTTCTTGGCTAGGTATCCTAGAGGCTGTGTGAGGTTGGTAAGCTTCTTAATTCTACAGCCTTGGTTTCCTTATATGTAAAACAGACATACACACCTTGTAACACCGTTGTGAGGATTAGAAATAGGAAATGTAAACCCCTCATACACGATTCCTTCCTGAAAAATGATAACTGTTACTAAGCTGATTAATGAGGAAAGTATCCCCATAATTCATCAGCTGCCATTCTAGATGAATTCCGGGTGACGTCAGAGCTTACTAATGGCTACATACCTCTGCCTAAAGTGACCAGGTCTAGCCCCTCCCAAAGAGGATAGCACCCTGGATTCCTTTCACTGTGCATCTAGCCATGCTTTGTCTGCAGACAATTATCTTGAGTCACTTAACCTCAGTGTTTTTATACGCAATGGAGTAAGGTTGACCCACCTGGCAGGAGTACTGAAGATGGATGATTATTAGATGATTGAAACGCACTTCACGGCTATGCAGTGCTAGACACAGACATGCCACGGGGCACCTTCTGAATGTGCTGTGGACATGCATGAGGGATGCGGGCTGGAAGCCTCTGATAACTATGAGTCCATAAGCAAACTGGTTACTGTCTTAAACTAAGTTACAATGCAATACTTAGTGCTGTCCTTTTTAAAAAGCTCACAACATATAGTTGTTTAATAGACTTGGGCCGAATTTCCCTCCTGGGAGACCAAGAGAATTGGGCCAAGTGGTTGACCAGGTTGAAGAGGGTTGGCAGCTGCTGAGGAATTCATCCATGGTAGGAGGAGGAAAATCGGGCAGGCTCTGCTCCCCACCTCCGTCTCTGCCCCTTGCAGACTAGGTGGGCCCAGGATCTCCTTCAGCCAGGTAAGCAGGGCTTTAGGAAACTCATTACTATTACTATTTTGGCAAAGGAGCAAAGACACGGGGCAATATTTCAAGGGTGAGGAAGGGCACACAAGGGAGAGGCATCCTCCATCTGACCTGGTTTCATGAATGTGGCTTTTAACACAGGTGATACAAGTGGCCAAAGTCTTTCTGAACATAGGAGAGCCGGGCCCCAGGCACAGTGACAGGTCTGCCATACCCATGCAGCAGTCGGCATGCTGATATGATCTAAGGTGAGGGCCCAGCGAGGTCAGCTGGGAGAAAGTGAACACAGGAAGGGCACAACCAGGACCCCAGGGCCCCAGAACTTGGGTGAACACGAAGGGAGCCAGCAGAGGAGACTGTGGGTGGTCAGCGCAGGTGGGAGGGAAGAGCAGGAATAAAACAAATGCCAGGGCCAAGCTCACTTCCAGGAGGGAGCCAGTGGTCAACCATATCGGAAGGTCAGCTGCAATCAGGCCTTGGGGGGCTGGCCCTTGAATTAGGATGCGCCATGGGGTGTGGGCATGAGAAGCACAATTTGAGGGCCTGGAAAAGAGTAGTCCATTGGCATGCGGGGCAGAGATGGGCAGACTTTTAGGACAAGATTTGCAGCAAGGAGAGCAGAGAGAGGGGAGGAAAATGGAGGGGCACAGGCTGGAGGCTTCCAGAGATCTGAGAGACCGCAGCATGCTTGTGAACTGCCAGTGTGACCCAGGAGGGGGTGGCCTTGGGCGGGGACAGGCACCTCATTCCATGCAGCAGCATGGAGACATGCAGGACAGACACCAGATGCTGGACGTGTCGACTTAGTGGCGCGAACACTGTCAGAATCCAAATGGAGTCACTGGTATTAAAAACCCTGACATATACATATAGACTGTGGAGGGGCATGAAGGGAGGGTTCTCATGCAGACATGCTTGATAGCAAGAATGATCACAAAAGACTGCAAAAATCACAGCCGCACACAAAGATCATCACAACTTACACACACAAACACTTCTGGGAGGACATCTGCCCAGCAGCTGCCTGTCCAGCCTCAGACTGGCACCATCCTTCCTGGCGATCCTTGTAGCCAAGGATCATTGATTCAAAACAATGATGCAATCCTCCTGCTTCCTTTGAAAATCTTTGTCTTCCTTTACGTTCCTTGACCCACACCCAATTTACGATGGCACACATATGCTATTGCAATGAATGTTCCCGAGTAAATCTCATTTTCTTTTAGAGAGCCTCTCTCTGTTATTTAGGTTGACAGTGGGAAAATCCCAGACTGCAAATCCTTCCTCAATAAAGGGCAAACATGTCCTCCAGGGAGGGTGGTTGGTGGTTAGAGAAGGGGAAGGCTGTAGTGGCCTCTTGGAGTGGTGGAGTGCACATGCGCAGAGCCAGGAGGCCCAGTGCTCAGTGTGGGTGTGCTTGAGACCTGGGAGACGCCAGGGGCGTGGGAATAAGGTGTTCTCTAGTTCCCCCCCCAATTTAGTTTTCTCTAATTTAGGTGCAGGTTCACTGTAAGCAAGTGAATCAGTCCTGGTGGCCAGCTGGGTGAGTGCAGGGGGCAGGGAGAGAGGAGGGAGTAGGTGCACAAAGTGACTCTACCCTCAGAGAGAAGCAGAGTAAGGCAGGAAAAAGAGGTCTGCACATGCGTGTTCGTGTGTGCATGTGTGCACGTTCGTGCGTGCGCGAGTGCGATGTGTGTGTGCGTGCAAGTGCGTGCATGTCCATGTGTTTCTGTGTGGGTGGGCACATGTGTGGCTGCTGGGGGGTGGCTAATGAAGGCATGGGAGCAGCATGGGCTGCAGGTTTCCATGAGGCTCCACAGAAGTGAAACCGAAGGAGAGGAGGTGGTGGGGAGGGCAAGGCGCCTGGATTCAGGCTTGGTGCGGTCATTGCTGCTGAGAACATCCAGGCTATGACCAGGGCAGTGGATGTAGAAGTGGAAGGTCCAGGCCACACCCCCTTGGGTTCTGGAGGCTCTGGTAATGAGCACGGGATACAGGAGGCAGGAGAATTGTGAGGGGCTGAACCTGTGGTAGGTGAGGGGTGCATGGGAAAGAGGAGGTGGCTGCCTGGAAGAAGGACAGAGGCCAACGTCCAGGCATGGCAGGAGCTGGCTGGTGAGGAGGAGGGAGCAGGGAGGGCACACGGGATGGGGGAATGCCGCCTCAGCGGGGTGTGAGGGCACAGCCTGTGGGGAGAGGTGAGGAGGCAATGCCCCTTCTCAGAAAGCATGGTCCAGGGATCAGTGACACCCCCACATTTGGTTTCTACTAAGGGTACCCTTGGCATGTGCTGATTTTGTTAAAAAGAAAAATAAGAGACTATGTCAGTCAGCTTGGGCGGCTGTAGCGAAATATCACAGGCTGGGAGGCTGAAACAAGACTTTTACTCTTACAGTTCTGCAGGCTGGAAGTCCAAGATCAAGTTCCAGCAGCGTTGGGTTTCTGGTGCGGAGTTTGTGGCTGGTTGGGGTGAAACTTCCCACTGTTCACTCACACTGCTGCTTCGTTTGCACATGTAAGAGTGGGGAGGGCACTGAGCTATTTCTATTAAACACCAGCCCTGTTGCACGACTTCACATTAGTTACCCCCGCTAGCCCACCTCCAAATACAGTCACACTGGGGGTTAGGGCTTCAACCCATCCATTTGGGGGAGGTGTGTGTGTGGCAGAATTCAGCCTGTAGCAGGCAACGCCTGAATAAAGCAGACATTGGTTTATACATCAAATGGATTTTGCTGGAGTCAGGCTCAGTGTCGCTGTAAGGAGGAACCCTGGAGGTATTAACACAAGCCGGTGATGCCGCCTCTGCGCAGGCCTGAGGCCCGAGCCTGCAGCACCTTCCCTCCTACCCTGCCCTGGCAGCGGGTGGCATCCTAGAACAGAACAAGCCCCTTTTGATGTCACTGGGCATTGCCTTGGCGGTTTACTCAGAAGCTAGAGGCTGGCCTTGCTAGAGCCCATTGCCAGGCCCTGGCCACCCCTAAATCTGTGTCCACAAAACCCTCTGGAGTGCCTGCTCCGCATGGTGGCCACTGGCCACACAGGGCTGCAGATCAGTGGAAGCGGCCTTGTGAGCTGCTGCCAAGAGGCAGGTGCCCGTGCAAAGCCTTCCTGGGAAGGAATCTCACTGAGGTTGTTAAATACTGGTTACATGTTGAATGATGTATTTATCTATTGCGTTTAGTAAAACGTGTTGTTAATTTTGGCCATTACTTGTTACCTTTTAAAAATGTAGCTACTAGAAGCTTAAGATGAAAAAATGTGGTTCTCCTCCTCCGTCTACAAGCTTGTCCTATTCAGAGCGGCGGTGTCCCCGCGGCCTCAGACACAGGGTCCAGCCCGTGCCCTGGCACCTCCGCGGCCAGGAGCAGCATCGCTGCCCCGGGCCCCGCGCGGAGCCGGCTGTTCCTCCGTGCTCTGCGCTCCTGGGCCCTCACCAGCCTCTGTCCCCGCCGAGCCCCCTTCGTCCCTGCGAGGGTTCCCTGCACGCCCCGCGCTGAGACCCAGCCTGGCCCGGACCGGAGCCCTCCGGGACGTCAGGGTGCGCCACGCGGACTCCCGGCCTGACGCCGCCTCCCCTCTGTCTTCTCTGGGCCGCAGCCGCTCCTCGTGAGTGAAGTCGCGGCTCGGGAGGCGGGTGGGCGCGCCGGGAAGCTGCACAATCCATGCTCCGTCTGCGCGGAGAGCCGGGCGCGCATGGCCCGGCCCCTGCAGGTGCGAGTGCCGCCGCCCCGGTGGGCTTCCCTCCCCGGCACGCCCGGTACGCGGCTGGACCACTGCGGCCGCGCACTCGTGGGGGCGGGACGGTTCCCTGGGAACCGCAAGAGAGCGCACCTGCCGCCGGCGCCGGGAACACACGGTCCCTTTAAGAGGTGAGGCCGGAGCAGGACCGTGACGTCATAGAAGTGCGAAGGGCGGAGTCTGTGCGCAGCCGCGGCGCGGGGGGCGGAGCGGGGGCGCGGCGTTCTTGCGGGCCTGACTGACAGGAGCGCAGTCGAGGAGAGGCCAGTACCAGGCCGCCGGACGCAGGAGCGCCCCGCGTAGGCCCCGCCCCGAGGCAGGCCCCGCCTCCACGAGGGCCCCAAGTTCCGCACAGGCCACGCCCGTCCCACAGGCCCCGCCCCACTCTGTTCAGGCCTAAGCCCAGCTCAGGCCCCGCCCCTGAGGCTCCGCCCCTCGCAAAGGCCCCGCCCCGGGCCTAGCTCCACCCCGCGCGGGCCCCGCCCCAGGTTCGGCTCCACCCAGAGTCAGGCTCCGCCCCGCGCAGGCCCCGCCCCGGGCTCGGCTCCGAGGGGCGGGACTTGCCCTCAGCCTGAGTCTGCGGCGGCTGCGGGAACTTTCCCAGCGGATCTAATGGCTGCGCGCGGGCCACTGTGAGGCGCGGCGGCGAGCGACGGGCGCGGGGCCGCGGAGCAGCGAGCGAGCGAGCGAGCGCGAGGCCGGAGCCCCGGCCAGGCCCGGCCGACCCGCCGAGCCCGCGATGCGCCCCGGGGCCGTCCCCCGGCGCAGCTGACGCCCCGCGGCCCCGCGAAGACCCCGGCCGGCCGGTCCCGGAGGAAGCGGCCGCCGCCGCCGCCGCCCAGTCCTGCGCCCGCGCCGCCCGGGCACCATGGCGGGGAAGGCGGCCGCTCCGGGCACCGCGGTGCTGCTGGTCACGGCCAACGTGGGCTCGCTCTTCGACGACGTAAGTGCCCCGCGCCGGCGGCAGGCCCCGACCCCGAGCCCGGGACCCCCGACCCTGACCCCGGGGTCCCAGACTCCAAGCCCTGGACCCTGGACCTTGAACCTCCAGACCCCGAGGCCTCAGACTCTGATCCTTGTACCCAGAACCCCAGACTCTTGTCCTGATTCCCAAGGCTGGGAGCCCAGTCCCCTTGATCCCCAAGCCCGAGACCTGAAGACCTGGTCCCTGAACCCCGAACCCCATCCTCCAGCAGCTGACCCTTGACCCTGAGACCCTGCCTCTGAACTCCTGTTTCCAAATCCTGACCTCGAAACTCCAATATTAAAACCCCATCAGAATCCCTGTTAACAGTCCTTGGAACCCAAACCCCAGAAACCGGGTCTGTGCGCACCAAACCCTGCCCCAGCCCTGATTTCCGAATCCTCAGAACCCTGGCCCTGGAATGCCCATCCCCAACCCTGGCGCTGAACCCCAGATCCATGGTCACTGGAATCACAAATCCTGACTGCAGAACCCTGGTTACAGAACCTGCTCTCAAACCTCTGTCTCTGGTCCCTGAGCCCTGGACCCCAGCCCTGAAACATGACCACAAGCACTAACCCAGGAACTTCTGACGCTGGGCTGTGGCCCCAGACTCCTGTCCCTGTTCCCCAAACCCTGAATTCTAGCCCTAGAATCCCAGCCTTCATACTGTGGTCCTTGCCCCTAAAGCCAATCTAGCCTGACTCTGAACCCCGAATTTCAAGCTCAGGCTCCAGCTTATAGCCCTGAACCCCGTCCTCGACCCCTGAACCTGGAACCCTGGTTCCAGAGTCAGGCCCCAAACCCAATTCTGAACCCTGCCCCTAACTCTGGTTCCTAGATCCCATCCTTGGCCCCTTTCTCCAAAAAGCTCCTGCCCCTCAATCCTGAATCCTGATCTTAAAGCCTGGGCCTTCAGCCTGCTTCCCAAACTCTAACCCTTGACTCCCACCCCAGTCCCTGTCCTCTGAGCCTAGGCCCTCCTCTCTGGCTGTCAGCCCCAGCTCCTGTATGCCTGGATGCCGGCCTCACTGTCCGTCTGTCTCGGCAAGGCCAGAGGTTAGGGTGCCCTCATTTAACCCTGCCACTTAGTGTCTCATTAGTTCTTAAATAAGGAAAGTCTGTTGAAAGCCCTGTAGGACTTTATATTTCTTATTTATTGAAGAAAAAGATGCTGAGAAGCTCTTCAGGGGCAGAAAGGGGATGCTGATTGCCTATGGCCTTTACCTTCTAGGGCTCCTCCCACCCAAGCCTCAGTCCCACCCAGGATCCTGGGGCGCCCCCGTCTCTGGAGAGACCAGGGAGCTGAGGCTCAGGGCGCACTGGGAGCTCCCCGGAGGCAGGCCAGGCTGACCTAGTTTGGCGTTTCAGCCACGGTGCCACCCTGCTGTTGGTACTCGTGCTGCCAACCCAAATAAAGCAGAGTGTGGCTCCAAGTGGCCCAGATGGAGGCCGTGGAGCCACGGACGCTCCCTCCCTCCCTCCCTAGGTGAACAGTGGGGCGCCGCACCAGCTTTATGACGGATGTATGCCACTGATGCACGCGTGGTTTCCATTTCAGGAGGAGGTCTTGTGTCTTTGCTGGCAGCAAGCATGGGTGAAGTGTTTGATGAAGCTCAGTTCATGCACAGGCTAGGTTTGGTTTTTATTAACAAAAGGCGCTGTTTTTCTGTTTTTCTTATTTTAACTTCCAGGTGCCCATGTATTATACTGACCTGCTGGGGACGAACTGCTTTCCCTCACACTTTGTTATGGACAACTTCATCTAGGTTTATGTTTGATCATTTTCTGCAAAAGTGCCTGGCATGGGTGTGTGTCTGTATATTTGGCGTTCTATTCTAGGCTTTCCAGTAACATGTCACTGTAGCATGGTTTGTTCAGATGATTCAGATCCGTTAGCTGCGGCTTCAAAGCCTCAGAAATGTCAGGAGCATTAAGCATGGTGGGGCATTTTAGTCTCAATGGGAAAAGAGTTTTTCTGTGCAGACATTCTTTCCAGTAATCTTTGATTCTGAGTTCTAGCATTTTTGTTGTGTTTCGATTGTATACACATATTTATCTCTGTTGATATCAAATTGGGTAACTTAATTCACTTTTGTTTAGCAACATAGTTTCTCTGAGTTTTCATTTTTCTTAAAGGCTATGTGGAATTTTGCATTATGTTTATGTTTAGAAGGAACATTTGTTTTGGTCAACAGCACATAGGTTAATTCTGAAAGGTGCGTTGTGATTTCAGGGCTGAGTGGAAACGTATCTGTCTGTGTCCGAAGATTTCTTAATGTGTGCAGGTCAGTCCCCGGGGGCCAGACCCAGCCTCCTTCAGTGGAAACCAGCCAGGCACTCACATTCCCAGGCCCCCTTCCTTGGTTGAGCTTTGTGGTACTTGTGGGCCAGAAACTTGGCCAGTGGAAGGGAATTCATGAGTGAAGGAGGTTTTGGTTGCTTGGTTTGTCCTGGGTTTCGGGGGATCTGCTTTGTGATTCTGTTTGCCTTTGTGCAGACCGTCCCGTGCTGACGAACACACCCTTCAGGCAGTACTCAGGCTGTGAAGGAATCTTTCTTGCCCAGCCTCATCGTGTTGGAAGCCAAGCTCGTCTGTGACTAGTGCTGGAGCTGGTCACGGTTCCGAGGAGGAAGGTGTTTGATTCTGAAGCAGATGTCCCAGCCTGTGACGGACTCTGTTTTCCTTTTGTGCTTAAGTGACAGGTGGTTTGCTTTTGCTTTTGCAGTTTTGAAAGTCTCCCCTTATAAGGCCCCTCCTCCTCCCCCTCTTTTTTTTTTTTTTTTTTTTAAGACGGGGTCTCATTCTGTCACCCAGGCTAGAGTGCTGTAGTGGTGCAGTCATAACTCACTGTAGCCTCAACCTCCCTGACTCAGGTGAACCTCAGCATCCTGAGTAGCTGGGACCACAGGCGTGCACCACCATGCCTAATTTTTGTAGAGACCAGGTTTTGCCATGTTGTCCAGGCTGGTCTCCAACTCCGGGGCCCAAGCAATCTGCCTGCCTTGGCTTCCCAAAGTGCTGGGATTACAGGTGTGAGCCACTGTCCCTGGTACAGAGATAACCCCTCTTAAAACGCTGTGTGCCTAAACTTCAGCTGTGGTGTGTAGCATCCTGGGATCCACACAGAGTCTTGCTCGGCAGCCCGTTTGCTCGTGGTTACTCCATCTTTGTGGCCCCAGAGTGGCTGTTCTGTGGGCTGCGGGGCTGTCCTCACTGGGGTTGCTTCTGACCCTGAGCAGACAGTGTTGCGGTAAATGCCTTACAGTGTACCGGTCCCCGAGCCCTCATCCCTCACGTTCCTAGAAATTATGGAGGACCCGAAAGAGTTCTTGTCTATGTTGGTTATAACTACCAGTGTTTCTTCCCATATTGGGAGCTGAGACTGCATGAGAACACGTAGCTCGCTGCACTAGCTGGCAGCGCGATGACATCATCCCACAGCACAGGCACCCCATCAGGTGCTGGCCATTCTTCCCTAGGCGACAAGGAGAACAGAAAGGAGTCATTTTGTAGTATTATGGAAATAGTTTTGACCTAGTCAACCTGTGAAAAGGCCTCCTCAGCCCAGTCCTCCCTCCCCAAACTGTCATGGGCACCCCTGTCTCTGGCCAGGTGGCTGGGGTGCCTGGGACTTTCCCAGGCTTATTATACAGACTGCCAGACCGCCCTCAGTGAGCCCTGCAGCTGGTCTTTAATTCCTGAATTGGACTCCTGCTGTCACTACTTGTTTGCTTGGAAAGAAGTGACTGGGGTCCGTATTTAATTGTTTTGCTTTGATGTGGCTGGTTTTTTGACAAGTGAGGTTTCTGGCTTTTGGTTCCTTCCATTTTTATGAGAAGGGAATTGAGGAGGTGAGATTCTTGCCAGCTGTGGCGTCATAACTGTGTCCCACCCTTGCATGGTCAGGCTGCTTCTTGGTTCTGACAGCACAGCCCGCTGGCGGGTATCTGCCTGGCGGCCCTTCCTGCTCCTTGTTCACAGCTAAGTCAGTTCTGAGCTGGTTTGCCTTTTTGCTTAGTCAGCTCCCGGGCAGCCCTGTCCCTCTGCCCAGACCCGGGGTTGCAGAACGGCTGTGAGAGTGGGCTCGGCAAGTGCTCGCTGGCAGGGACCTGAGGGCCTTGCAGTCAGCCGGTGTTGATTTGCCCTGGAAGAGTGTGGAGGTGGCGGAGCTGCTGTGGGTATGCAGTTGGTGATGGTCAGCAGTGCAGGCTGGCATCTCTCTCTGGTAGCATCAGCATTGCCCTCTTTGCCATGTGGTTCCTGGCAACATCAAAGGTACTGCCCTCTCTCCCACCTTGAAAACTCTGAACTCCATGTTCCCTCCAGCCACTGCAGGACATCCTGACTCTCTTCCATGGCAGCCCTCGAGTGGGGTGGGGGAGGTCTCCCCTCCATGTCCTTCTCCAGGCCTCCGCCCCAGCACTCCTGCACAGCAGGGCCCAGGGCTGGGTGCGGGTGGTGCCCAGCTGGTGGTGACTGGCCTGAACTTTTGCTCCCTCTGTGGATCCTCTTTTTTCTTCAGGGACGTTTCAGTTGGTAATGACTGTGCTGGGACAGAATGCACACACCATGTCCCTCACCCATTTCTTTTTCCTTTTCTTTTTCGTTTTGAGACAGGGACTCATTCTGTTGCCCAGGCTGGAGTGTGGTGGCTCACTGCAGCCTTGGACTCCTGGGCGGAAGTGATCTGAAGCCATCCTCTCACCTCAGCCTTCCAAGTAGGTGGGACCACAGGTGCACGCTACCACACCCAGCTGATTTTTTTATTTTTATTTTTTGTAGAGATGGGGTCTTGCTGTGTTGCCCAGACTGGGCTCAAACTCCTAGGCTCAAGCAACACTCTCACCTCTGCCTCCGGGAGTGTTGGAATCACAGGTGTGAGCTGTCACACCCGGCCCTTTCACCCATAGGAGGTGTACAGTTCACTGGTTTTCAGTATATCCACAGGGTGTGCGACTGTCACCACAGGCCATTTTAGAACATTTTTATTACCTCAAAAAGAAGCTGCATTAGCACCCAAGCCCCATGTCCCCCAGGTCCCCACCTCCTGCAGTCAGTTTCCATCTCTGTGGATTAGCCTGTCCCCTGTATTTCACGTACGGAATCAGACACTGCGCTTCGATCCGGCTGCTTTCACTGAGCATCTGTTAGAAGTGTCCATGTTGCAGCATGCATCTGCCCTTCATTGCTTGCTTGCTTCCTTCCTTTCTTTCTTTCCTTCTTCCCTTTCCTTCCTTTCCTTCCCTTTCTTCCCTTCCTTCCCTTCCCTCCCTTCCCGCCCTTCTCTCTCTCTCTCTCTTTCTTTCTTTCTCTCTCTCTCTTTCTCTCTCTCTCTCTTTCTTTCTTTCTTTCTTTCTCTCTCTCTTTCTTTCTTTCTTTCTTTTTTTCCCTCTCTCTCTCTCTTTCTTTCTTTCTTTCTCTCTCTCTCTCTCTTTCTTTCTTCTTTCTTTCTCTCTCTCTCTCTCTCTCTTCTTTCTTTCTTCTTTCTTTCTTTCTTTCTTTCTTTCTCTTTCTTTCTTTCCCTCTCTCTCTCTCTCTCTTTCTTTCTTTCTTTCTATCTTTCTCTTTCCTTTCTTCCTTTCTTTCCTCCTGCTCTGTCACCCGGACGGGAACACAGTGCTGTGATCACAGCTCACTGTAGCCTTGACGTCCTGGCTTCAAGTGACCCTCCTGCCTCAGCCTCCTGAGTAGCGGGGACGACACATGCACCACTATGCCCAGCTAATTCTTTTTTTACTTTTTAAGGAGATGGGATCTCACTGTGCTGCCTAGGCTGGTCTCAAAGTCCTAGCCTCAAGTGATCCCCTGGCCTTGGCCTCGCAAAGTGCTGGGCTTACAAGCATGAGCCACAGTGCCAAGCCTCTTTATTCACGTTTATGGCTGAATAATATTCCATTGTGTGGATACACCAGGTTTTGTTTCTGTGTTCACCAGCTGTGGATGTCTGGCCCGTTCCCACCTTGCGGTTCTGGTGAGCCGTGGATGTCTGGCCTGTTCCCACCTTCTGGTTCTGGTGAGCAGTGAATGTCTGGCCTGTTCCCACCTTCTGGTTCTGGTGAGCAGTGAATGTCTGGCCTGTTCCCACCTTCCGGTTCTGGTGAGCAGTGGATGTCTGGCCTGTTCCCACCTTGTGGTTCTGGTGACCAGTGGATGTTTGGCCTGTTCCCACCTTCCGGTTCTGGTGAAGAGTGCTGCTGTGCGCATCTGTGCAGACATCCCTAGGCGAACATGCGTTCTCAGTGCTGTTGGGTGTGTATAGTCATGGCATTGCTGGGTGACGTGGTGAGTTTGTATTTAACCCTCGAGGGCCTGTCGGGCAGTCCACGGTGGCTGCACCACGTCACATCCCTACCAGCAGGGTCCCAGGGTTCATGTTTCTGTACCCCTGGGCTCAGGCTGGCCACCCTTCTCCCTTCCTGGAACCTCATCTAGACTTACGGCCGTAAGTGCCACCTCTGTGTGGGTGCCCACTCCCAGGGAGAAGCGCATAGCCAGGATGCCAGCCTGCAGTAGGTGGGGCCCTGCTCTGCTGCTCCAGCCAGAGCCGAGTGCCAGCTCTCAAGGAGGTTGGGGCGTCCTCATTTCGGAGGCAGCTGTCTTCCTCCCTGTGTGCTGGGCACAGAGCATGGGGGCGGCCTTTGGTTCAGCGTCTTCTGCAGGTGCCCTCCCTTCCCCTGTGCAGCCGTGGGCGTGGCTGGAGGTGTCTCAGCAGCCTTTTTTTTTTGCATTGCTGTCTCTGACTCAAGATCTCAGTGCACTTTCCCTGGGAGAATTATGACCTGTTTGCCAGAGCTTATAAGGGGCAGGATCGTCTGTCTCCAGGCAGGGATGGTTAAGTACGACTGTGGTTCCGGCCCTGGCGGCAGGGTACAGGAGCTACTTCTGCCACCTCAGGAAACCACGTCTTGAACACCTGCTCACCTTAGCATCATTTTGGGTCTGTCCTTGATTTTTAGACTTTTGGAATAAACCTGGTAGTTCTCTGTTTCCCAGCTCTGTGTGCCCCTCTCCCTCTGGCCCTGGCATTTGGGATGCAGCAGGCCATGCTCTTTGGATTATTACGGATTCAGCCTTTGAGAACAGCCGTGTTCTCTCTGCTCACAAACTTTCATCCCCCGTTTACTTCCTGTTTTTATCAGTCTCTAGAGTTGCTGAGGAGAGAGTTTAGATCACTCGGGCTGGGGGTGGGGGTGGGACTTCTTTGGTCTGAAATATTAACGAGTCCTCATGTTTTGAAGTAAGCACCCAGATCGACCTGTGGGGCAGTGTTGTGAGAACGCCTGCACGTAGGCGTGGTCACGTCCGTCCCTGTCGCCCGCGCTGCTCCCAGAAGCCCTGCTCTGGCCAGCGCCACTGAGGAGTGCCTGTCCTCAGAGCGTGGAGGTGTGGGGCAGGTGGAGCACGGCAGGGGGCCCCACGCAGCTCCTGGATGGCTGTGCTTGGTGGGGGCCTGATTCTGAGGGAAGAGGCTGGTATTGGGGTGTTTCCGTGGACTTGTTGGGTCTGATTCAGAAGTTACGGAAATCCAGACCCGGACCAGCCCCAGCGTGGAGCGTCACATGTGCAGTCCCTCTGTCCAGGGCTCGAGTGGCGTTTGGAAGGAAGGCTTTGGCCAGGTTGAGGCGGCTGAGAGGGCTGCTTGGGGCAGGAGAGGGCAGGTCTCTCTGAGCTGTGGGGCTCACAGAGGGACCGCCTCCAGGGAGGTGGCCTCCATCCGGGAATGGGGTCCAGGCGGAGGAGGGTGGGCATCTCTGCACATGCCACTCTGTGCCCCACTGCCCCTGCCAGGGTGTCCCTGCTGTTTCCTGGGCGGGTCCTTCTGATGTGAGCACACTCCAGTGAAATACTTGTGGGGGCCCTAGGGGAAGAGGGGGCGGAACAGGCAGGCTGTCCCCATGCAGACCTGAAAGTGGCTGTCCAGTTCCGCCTTCCTTTGCTCGGGGCCATTAATTGGGACACTTGGGAATCTCAGAGCCCAGGGGGAACCAGGAACTGGGCTCAGAGGCTCTGGAGCCCCAAGTCTCGCCCTGCCAGGTCTGGCTGGTGCTGCCATGGGCTCAGATCTGGCCGTTTCCAAGCTCCTCCTGCTCTGTGGAGCTCTGAGTGCTGGCTCCAGGCCTGGCTTTTAGGAAGGTCGACTGCCTCAGTCGTGGTTGCTGCCTCCGCTCGGACTGAGGTGACGAGAGTGTGGATGGCGCCTGCACTGTGTCCACTCTTTAGGCTCTAATGTTAAAGGTGTGTTTGGAAACGTGAAAGTGGCTCTGGGGGAGCGTCCACCAGGTCCTGCCTATGTACAGGGCCGGCAGCACTGTTGTATTGGGGTGAGTGGCGGAGGCATCTGGGGACGTCCTGGAGCCTGCAGCCCTCAGCGTGTCACGCCACATACTCACGTGATGAGGACACTCCCGAGGATGTGGAAGCCGCCAGTCGCCCTGGGTAGGTTGGGCCTGGGCACCACTTCTGGGGCGGGTCTGGGGTGATGGCGCTCCAGGCCCACGGGGGTCTTACCCTGAGGATGTGGAAGCCACCAGTTGCCCGGGTGGGTTGGGGTTGGACACCACTTCTGGGGCGGGTCTGGGGTGATGGCGCTCCCAGCCGCGGGGGTCTTATTGTTGGCACAGAAGTGGTTTCCCAGCGGTGTGCCCTGAGTGTCGGGAAGGCACTCTGCTGCCACTCCAGGCTCAGAAGACGCCGCTTCTGGTTTTTCCCTGTCGTGAGTGAGAGCAGCCCCACCTCCAGGAGCACGGCCTCCAGATCAGCCTGTTACTTGAACGCTGACCTGCCGGTGGGTCTCAGTGACCTTAAGCCGGTTGTCTTCTTGGTCCTTCTCTCTGACAGGAGTTTGAGACTCCTTTTTAGGGGTTGCTGGGGATCAGCTGGTTGCTGTGTCGGGGGGTGTGCTGCCCCTTCTGTGTCTTGGAAGGTGGGCGAGGGCTTAGCAGGGCTGCCTCGGCTGGCTTTCCCCGGCCCCTTCCCCCAACCCCTTCCCCACCTCTTTCCCACGCTGTATTGTCCCAGGTGTCTCTGCGTGGGGTCTCCTGGCTCTGCAGATCTATGTAGCCTGCACGGAACTGCCCCTCTTCCTGGGTGCACTGCAGACCCCGGGCCCTCTGGGCTCTGGCCTGTCCCCTTGTCCCCATGTGACTGCCCAGCTACTGTTCTTCCTGGCCTTTCCCTCTTGTTTCTGCCTGGGCCTGCCTGGCTGGTCTTGCCTGGCCCTGCCTTTGGTCCTGTGGGCACCAGGACTGCACTCTGGCAGGGGCAGACTGTTTCCTGCTCAGCAGAGCCCAGGCCTGGCCCTGGTTAGCAGGCTGTGTCATCTGCCGCAGACAGCCTTCCTTTCTGTGTCCTCCCCTCTCGGGGTCCTGCATGACTGGTCGTCATTCCAGGAACCGGAGGAGATTGAAGAACCAGAGACTTAACTTTGGCCCAAGTCCCTGTGGAGAGGAAATCCCGCCTTCAGTGCCAGGTGCGAGGCCACAGTCCAGGTCCATGTGGATGTGGGGCAGGCCCCTCCCCTCCTCGCACGTGTGGCCTTGGCCTGTGTTTCACCTGTCAGCCTGTCTGTGCCCAGGGAGTAGGAATCCCACCTTGCATGGTGGCTCAGGATGGCCAGGGAGGGCGTGGCTGTCACATGGTTTCTGGACTGTCAGCCTTCGGGCCGAGTGAGGCATTACTGCCATCAGGTGTCCCTAGAGGGGCTCTCTCCATCCTCTTCCTGGCGTCAGGCGCTCTCGGCGGCCTCTGGGTAACAAACAGCCTGGCCTTTGCTTCTGTCCGTGGTGCGTGGTCCAGGCTGAGCAGTGCACTCGGCTGCCTGGGTGGTGTGAGGTTCTGCGAGCCCAGGTCCTGCTGCCTGTGGTGAATATGACTGGGAGGGAGCAGCCGTCTCTGGCCACCTGCCTGGCATCTGGGGTTCCCGGGAGGCCGGGCACCTCATCCTCGCCGTTGTCCTGGGCTGACCTCCCATCTCCTCCATCCACCCAAGTGCCCATGGCCTGAACAGGACTTGGTTTTTCATACCTTCATGCCTCAGCTTGAGGGGCTCAATTTTCAAGGGGTTCCTCCTGGACGCCTCACCTGGGCAAGCAGGATTTTCCTCCTCCTTCAGGGGACAGCCCACGCGCCCCAGCCCTGTGAAGTGTTCTTGGTGACCCACCGAGTTAGTCCCAAACTCCCTGCCCGTCATACTGTGTTTTACCGTGACTGTGGCGTCACCCTCAGGTGTGCTGACCTTTGGGCAGCAGCGTCTGGGGCAGGGACCATGGTGTGTTTTTATTTTTGAGATGGAGTCTCCCTGTGTTGCCCAGGCTGGAGTGCAATGGCGTGATCTTGGCTCACCGCAACCTCAGTCTCTGGGTTCAAGCAATTCTCCTGCCTCAGCCCCCTGAGTAGCTGGGATTACAGACGTGCACCACCACGCCTGGCAAATTTTTTTGTGTGTTTTTAGTAGAGACGGGGTTTCACCATATTGGCCAGGCTAGTCTCGAACTCCTGATCTTGTGATCCGCCCTCCTTGGCCTTCCCTTTGGGTTCTGCTCAAATGGGTGTGGGGGTGGGGTGGGGCCAATGCAACTGGAAGGGAGTTGGAGGAGCTGTGGATCTGGTAGTCCCTGGACCGTGGTGGTGTTTGCGGCCACAGATGCCATGCTCAGGAGGTCAGTGGGGCCAGGGGAGGGGGTGTTGAAATCACCAAAGGCCAGGCCAGGCCTCTGCTGCCTGTTGCTGGTGGCCCTGGAGTCGGCTCTGCTCCTGCCTCACACCCGGCGAAGAGGGCGAGGCCTGGGGGGTTCCGAGATCTGGTTGGCTTTTGTGTTTGTGTGTTTAACAGTGTTATTTACCTGGGATTTGAATAGCATGCCATTCACCCAATGTGAGTGTGTGGTTCACTGACTTTGAGAAAATATTTACGGTGTGTAACCATCACTGCAGCTCAGTTTTGAGACACTTCCCCTCTCAGTCCCTACTCCCGGCCCTGGGCCACAATTGCTTTCTGTCCTGCCAGTTGGCCTGCACCGAGGGTTCACATCCTATCGTGGTTCACATCCTATCGTGAACCGTAGGGTGTGTTGTTTTCATACATCTGGCTTCTTTGTCTTAGCATAACGCAGTATTTCAAGATTTGTGTTGACATGCTTTGCATATCAGCAGTTTACCTGGCTTTTTTTTTTTTTTGAGATAGGGTCTCTCACCTAGGCTGGAGTGCAGTGGTGCAGTCACCACTCGCCGAAGCCTCAGACCCCTGGACTCAGGCATTCTTCTTGCTTCAGCCTCCCGAGTAGTTGGGGCCACAGGCACAGCCACCACGCCAGGCTTTGACAACTTTTTGTAGGGATGGGATCTCGCTCTGTTGCCCAGGCTGGTCTCGAATTCCTGGCCCAAGTAATCCTCCCACCTTGGCCTCCCAAAGCACTGGGATGACAGGTGTGAGCCACTGCGTCTGGGCTCGTCTGCCCTGTTTCATGGCTGAGCAGCGTCCCCTGTGTGGAGGCATACCTCGTTTCTCCAGTCGCCCATGGATGGACATTGGGGCTATTGTGGCTGGTGTGCTGTTTACGAATATACACGTGTCTGTATGGACGAGGGTGTCACTGCTCTAGGGCTGGCCGAGTGGTCACTCTGTGGCTGTCTTTCCGGGAGCTGCTCAATTCTTCCCATAGTTGCTGCCCCATTCATGCCCCGTCAAGTGGTGTGGAAGGACTCTAGCTGTTCTGCATCGTGCCAGCACTTGGTGGCATTTGTCTTTTTAATTATGGCTGTGTGGTGGCATCTTGCGGTTTAACTCTCATTTCTGGTCCTGCTTCCAAATAATAATTCCCCACAAGGATGGTTATCTTGCTGCATTAGTAATGGCTTTGACAGCTGGATGATGGTGTTGGCGGGCTACCCTCTGCCCACCCCTCCAGGAGGGCCTGTGGGATGCGAGGCCCCTGCTAAGAGGCTCCCGTTTGCCTGACAGGTGGCAGGTGTGATGAGCATGGTGAGTGCAGGTGAAGCAGGAGCAGACAGGTGCGTGTCCTGGAGCTCTGCAGCTGCAGGACGGGAGCCGGGCTTCCGTGGGGCTCTCAGCCCAGCCTGGGCTCCTGCAGCCCCACCCTCTGCGCCTGGTCTGCATGGTGGCGATGGTGTGTCTCTGTTATAGGACTGATGTGATGACCGGGTCACTATGCCTTCGAGTACAGAGTCAGTCTGGAGTTACTAACCAGGCATTAGGGGATGGAGTCAGTCTGGAGTTACTAACCAGGCATTAGTGGATGGAGTCAGTCTCGAGTTACTAACCAGGCATTAGGGGATGGGGTCAGCTTGGAGTTACTAGCCAGGCAGTAGAAGGTAGGGTCAGTCTTGAAGTTATAGTATTTATGGGGGAGAGCAGAGAGAGCTTAGGAGACCACTTTGCCACTGTTTAGGGTCAGAGTGGTCCTGCAGGTTAACTCACTTCTCCAGCCTCTCGGAGATGTGGTGAGGCTGCTCCGGGTGACTGTCTCAGGCTGCTGGCCTGTAGTCCCTGTCCTCTCCAGCGACCACTCTCTTCTGGGTGTCAGTGGTCTTTGGGAGTCCAGGTGCAGGTCTCAGCAGCAACTCTGTTGGTTCTGCGCAGCTAGTGTCGCCTGTGCACCTGTGACACTGCTGTTATTCCAAGGTGAACCTCACCACACCTGGAGTAGCGCCCGTGAGGAGGGAAGCGGCACCCTCAGGCCGAGCATTTCCATGAACCTGCCGCTGTGTCCCTTGATGTGCTGAGAGGGCCTGGCTGTGAGCCGCATGGTACGAACCTCCTGAATGCGAGTGGCCAAGCCGGCATCCTGGTCTGGGCACGCAGGCTGCAGGACGTCCACTGTAGGACAGCTGGGGGTGGGGGCGTCTGGCTATTTCAGTATTAAAACAAACAGAAACACAAATTTGGTCCCACTGGACCTCATGGAAGATGGTGGAGGTCTGAGGGGCCATGGTCGCTGACCTCGCCTCCTGTTGTCTTAGATCCTTGGCACCGCAGGGGCGGTTCTACCAGATCTAGCTGTTGTCTCTTTGGCCACCAACTGGCCCTATGGCGTTTGGCCTTCAGGGTAGTCACTGGGTGTGCGGCTCTCTAGGGTGGACCTGGCCATCCTTGGGTGACAGTGGGCCATGTGGTGGGGACTCTGCAGCCCACCTGGAAGGGGGTCCACCTAGAAGGGGCTGCACTGTGGTCCATTTGGGCCAGTGGCTTCAGTAGCCACACGCTGCTTGGTGCAGGTTCCTGCCTGAGCCCACTGAGCAGATGAGGGGCCAAGGCCCAGAGCACGAGCCTGCTGGGCAGCTGCAGAGCCTTAGCCCTGAGCACCCTCCCTTGCTTACCTTTCAGGCTTCTGAGTGGCTGTCAGTTGCCACCTGCTGGCACTGTGAAATGTTAGACGCAGAGTTGAGTGGGGGAGCCCCTTCCTGTGGCCCCTGGCGCTCTGAGCACATGGATGAGCCTGCAAGTGTGAAGCTGAGAACTGGGTTGACTGCTTGTTGCTTTGTTTCTTTGAAAGAGTGGCTTAGTTAGGGGACAGACCAACCCACCCTCACCTGCCTGCAGCATCCCTCCCGGTGGTCGGGGACACCAGGCTTCTAGCTCAGCAAGTGTTTGCCACGTGCCTGAGTGCCAAGTGGACTCGCCACTGTGCCATGCACCTGAGTGCCAAGTGGACCCGCCACTCTGGGTCACGTGGGGTCATTTGGTGGGATTCTCAGAGGAGCTGGTTCTCTGGAGAACGACATCTGTCTAAGTAGCACACAGACTTGTGGGGACATATGGCTTGTTTAATTTTCTCCATCATCGTTACGGTTTTTCAGAGCTGTTGCAACTTCCTGTTTGCTGTAACAGCTGTGCCTCCCTCACTGCTGCAGTGGGCAGTGTGTGTGTCATACTCAGGTGGAAGATGGAGGCCTGGGCCCAGGCTGGAGGGATGTGGGGTGGGAATGGACCCGAGCAGCTAGGGAACAGGGGCAGGACCCAGGGGGACAGAGGCAGGACTGACCAAGACCGTCAGAAGAGCCAGAAGGGGTCTTCTCTGAATAGTTGGCCACACGATTAAACTGGGTGCTGCTTGGGGAGTCCCTGGGGTTCAGAGCTCTGCCTGCCTTGCGGCCCAGCCTGGTGGTACCCCCCACACGGGGTCCAGGTGTCCTCTGATTCTGCTGTGCTGAGTCTGTGGGTAGAGGGGCAGGCCCAAGGACCAGGAGAGTTTCTGTGTGAGGCTGCATCCTCCTGCATCCTTGTCTCCCATTCATTCGGGAGTTTATGGGGTGCCACCTCAGAGCCTTGGTGAAGTTGGAGTGGGATAGGGAGGGAGGATTGGTGGGCGCCTGCTCAGTGCCTTGGTGGAATATGGAGTGGGATAGGAAGGGAGGATTGGTGGGCGGCTGCTCAGAGCCTTGGTGGAATATGGAGGGGGATAGGGAGGGAGGATTAGTGAGCGCCCGCTCAGAGCCTTGGTGGCATATTGAGCAGGCTAGGGAGGGAGGATTGGTGAGCACCTTCTGAGAGCCTTGGTAGAATATTCAGTAGGATAGGGAGGGAATATTGGTGAACGCCTGCTCAGAGCCTTGGTGGAATATGGAGGGGGATAGGGAGGGAGGATGGGTGGGCGCCTGCTCAGAGCCTTGGTGGAATATGGAGTGGGATAGGGTGGGAGGATTGGTGAGCACCTGCTCAGAGCCTTGGTGGCATATTGAGTGGGATAATGAGGGAGGATTGGTGGGTGCCTGCTCAGAGCCTTGGTTAAATATTTATTCAGATAGGAAGTATTTGGAATATCTGTTGTCACTTTCAGGGCCTCACTAGCCTGTTGTGCTCACAGGGCACAAGGTTAATGTCCTGTGGTCACCAGCTGCCCTGGCCTCTGAGCTCCAGCAGGAGATGAGGGATTTGTCCAGTGACTGGAGGGTGGCTTAGGGCATGCAGAGTCCACAGCGCAGGTGGACACCACAGATGGGCTCCTGGGCAAGTGGCGGGGCTGGGTTCTGAGGGCTTGAGGATCAGAGCCAACTGGAGAATAAGGAAGGGTTCAGGTTACTGAGAGGTGGGAAATGGGAGCTGAGCCTGCCTGGGAAGCTGTGTGGTCGGCATGGTTGGTGTGGGTGGCATGGGTGTTGTGGTCGGCATGGTTGGTGTGGGTGGCGTGATTGGCATTGATGTGGGCGGCATGGTTGGTCCATGTGTGTAGTATGGGTGGCATGGTATTGTGTGTGGCATGATTGGTGTGGTTGGTGTGATCAATGTGGGTGGCATGGTTGGCATTGATATGGGTAGCATGGGTGTGTGGGTTGCATGTTGGTGTGGTGGTATGGTTGGTGTGGTTAGTGTGGGTAGCATGGGCAGTGTGGGTGGTGTGGCTGCCGTGGGTGACATAGGTGGTGTGGCTGGTGTGGTCAGTGTGGGTGGCATAGATGGCATGGTGGGGTGGGTGGTGTGGGTGGCAAGCAGCAGGACCAGGTGCTGTAGGCTGAGTGGTGTTGTGTGATGGTGCTCAGGCCCCTGTTTCTTCACCGTGCTGGGGAAGGGGGCTCCTGATCCCTCTCTGTGACCAGTGAGAAGATGTCATAGGAGAGGCTGTTGTCCCCTGGGTACGGTTACCCCATTTTACAGGCGCTGGCCCAGTGGAGCTGCCGGGGCCTATCTGTTTTGATTGAACTTCTGATTAGTCGCCAGGCTGGAAGGGGAAGAACAGGGGCTTGGGCTGGGCTGTGGCCATGCTGGGAGGATGAGGAGTGTGAAGTGACTCAGGGGACCCGGCACCATTGGTGTGTGCCCACAAAGTGCACGGGGTGACCTGGAGCCTCTGGACAGTGGGGCCGTCCTGGTTTGCCTCCTGAGAGCCGTGGGTCACAAACTCAAATGTGCACACTTGGGGCTTCTGTCATATTAGGGAGAGAGTTCAAGTGTATCCTAGCGTCACAGAGAACACTGGTCTAGGAACTTGGAGAACCTTGACAATTTCAGTTTAGTTTTCGTGTAGAGTGACCCAGACAGGCACGACACTGACACACCTTGTCACACTCGGCAGGGTGTTGTGTTGCCCTCAGCACATGTGGCCTGCACAGACAGACCAGAGGGTGACTTCAGCGTTTTATGGCAGCGCTGCATCAGGAATCCACGTCACAGATGAAAAACACGTATTTCACCTTTTTCTAAGAGGATGAACAGCCCCTCACCTGCTGGAATTCACCTTGGCTCGGCACCTGGTGCTTTTCATGGAGAAAGTTCAGTTCCACACTTGGGTGGAACCTCAGTTGGGGTCTGCTGTGCCCTGGTGTCTCGGGGGGCTGCCTGGCCCCGAAGTGGAGGAGCTGCCTTCCCCCAGGTGTCTTTCCCAACCTGCGGGCTCCCTTCCTTGTGCAGATGCCCAGCCCGGCCCCTGTGCTGAAGCTGCCAGACGCATAGGTCCTCCTTGGTGGCATGCTCCGGGGACTGCCACTGTGTCTTCCTGTGGCTTTGTCCTGCAGGCATTGTGAGGTCTTGCTGCATTTTAACTGCTGTGAAATTTGCCCCACCGAATGAACACACCAGAATGCATCCACAGACCCACGGTGGACACTGAGGCTGTTTCCTGTTTGGCTGTCACATGGGCTGATGCGGCGAGCCCTCTCCATGCACCTCCTCGGGGACCAGGGCCAGAATCTCTGGGCACCTGTTGGGGCTGGTGGAAGCTGCTCTCCAGTGTGCCAAGTTTCTGTACACACATGCACAACACACACTTGCACACCACAGGCACACACATGCATGTACAAGCATGCACCATACAGGTGCATATGTGCACACCATACACATGCACAGCATACATACACGTACATGCACAGCACATATGCACACGTGCATGTACAAGCATGCACACCACACACACAACATGCATGCACAGCACATGCACACACATGCGTGTACAAGCATGCACCACACAGGTGCATATGTGCACACCATACACATGCACAACATAATGCTCCTACATGCACAGCACATAGGCACACACGTGTGCATCACACACATGCTCATCACACACTCCCACCAGGATGGCGGAGAGGACCTGATATTCCACGTCCTTGACAACTTTTGGTGTGGTCAGGCTTTAAAATGTGACCTCTTAGATGTGTAAAATGGCGTCTCTTCTAATTTAATTTACATTTCCTTGGTTACTTGTATGATCATTTTTGGGATTTTTTTTGGTTTTCTGTGATTTTGACTTTAGAACTTTGGAGCCCTTGCAGATCTTGTATTTAGGTTGCTGATAAGTTATTTGATGAGGCAGTGACTGTGGGGTTTGTGGAACAGACACATCTGTCATTGCGCTTCCTGATGCGGAATGACTTAGGGTTGTGACTTCTCAGGACGGTGTATGCTGATGGGTGTCGAGAGGTCACTTTGTATGGCACTCTTGGCTGAAAGTTTTCTTCGTGAGTCTCGTTGTACGCACATGTTGTGGCCTTTGTGTGTGTTTCTTTTGTACACTGACACCCGTTTGGAAGGTCTGAGTGGAGATTTGGTCAGTTCTGCCTAAAGGCTGATGGGCCCGGCTTTCTGGGGAGAAGGTTTTCCCTTGAAGAGGGGTATCCTTTGGTGTCTGTTGCCGCCGCGACTGACTGTCTCACATGAGGGATGGAGTCCAGGCTTGGGCACCCTCACCCGGGGCCGCTGTGACTCCCATGGAGCCTGGGATGTGTTCTGGTTAGGCCACGGGTCACAGTGCTCAGTGCTGGGCAGATGCGGGCTCCTGGAGCAGTGCTCTCCTGCAGCAAGCGGGCGCCTGGCCTGTGCCACACCCGCAGAGTGTCACCGTGCTGTGGAGGAGCCCCCTGTGCAGAGTCACGAGGGGGGGGTTTCCCCAACTGCTTAATGCCAACAAGAGACCTGCACAGAAATCAGAAGAAAATGGCTGCTCTGAGTTGCTGGTTCGGCTACTCACTTTGTGTGGGGCTGAGTCAGTTTTTTCTTCTTGCTTCTTTTCTGAGTTGATGTTGATGCCTGCAAGTGGAGAGGGTCATTGAGTGCTGGTTTGAACCTGTGGCCTGTGGAATTGATGTCTGTCGGACTCAGGGTGTAACGACAGGTTGTGAGGTCGTTTTGGGGGGTCAGACCATATTTGGGTTAAAAGGGGCCCGAGTGTCTCGGGCTGCAGGGAGGTGAGGCCTCCTGAGGGTACTTGCTTTAGTTCTCTTTTGAATGCGTGTGGGCATGGGCGGGGAGGGCCATAGCCTAACGTGTGCATCTTACCCGGGGTCTCTGTTCAGAGTGTGGCAGCCACGGCTTGTGGTGGGAGTGATGCCAAGCTGGACAGAGCCAGGTGAGGCCCTGTGCTTCCTCAGTCCATCCCGTGCGCCCGCCTCCTGCTGTGAGAATTCTAGTCCCTGTCTTCCCAGGGGCTGGACTGTGGTCGTTTTCACTGTTGAGAGTGAGAAGATTCTCACCCATGAAAAATTAAATTGCTGTAGAGCCTAAATGTGGCCACCATGGCTTCTTAACTGATAGTAAAAGCCACCTAGCTGTCTGGGTGGAGGCTCCACAGGGCAGGCCAGAGTACCTGGAGGTGTCAGCAGGGAAGGGGCGCTCTGTGTCCTGATAGCCTTCCTGCCAGCTGCACATGTGACGGGGTGTGCCAAGGGCCATGCAGAGCTGCGACTTCCCTGAGCTGCTCCGGTGTCCCCGGCCCACGCGCTGAGCATGCGTGTACACGCTCCCTGGCGCCCGTGGCTCTCCTGAGAGGGTGCTCACTCCGGGGCTAATCATGGCTAATCCCACATGATCCTCGTCTGATGTCCAGTACCCCTCCTCGGGCCCTGACAGCTGCATGACGTGTTGGTATTTCTGCTCCTGAAGCCACGTCCACGCCAGCTCCTGTGCAGTAGAGACTGGAGTCTCCATCAGGCTCCCTCTGGGGGGGTGGTGCATATGCATGGGCTCCACTTGTCCCTCATGTCCAGTCTCCTGTGGCTGGAAGAGCGCCAGGTGTGGAGAGAGGCTGGCTGCAGCTGCCGACGAGGAGCGCTGTGGGAGGAGCCCTTCCTCCTCCTCCCTGGAGCTGGGGGACGCTCCAGTAGGGAGGCTGTGGCCTTGGCAGCATTGGGCTCAGTGCTAGCCTCGCCTTGCTGCCATCCCATGCAGCTGACCAGCTTCTTGGCATCCTTTGCCTAAACTCCTCGGGTCAGCGTGGGACCAGGATATTCCACGTGCTTTTGGAGCTGGCAGTCGCCTCGCAGTGGTGATTCCCAGGGGGACCCCCCCCAGGCACCTACCAGTGCCACCCTTCGCACCTGCTGTGCATTGCAGCCTCTGGGGCCACGGTGTGTGGCTCTGCGAGCTGCCGTTCCCTCCACACCCCCGAGGGAAGCCCTCTGCTCACGCTGCCTACCCTGGCTGAGCCCAACCAGCTGGAGCCTCCCTCCCAGACCCATCGACCTCCTCGGGATGGTCCAGCCCCGTCCTCCAGCCCACGCCCTCTCTGTCCCTGCCTCCCACCCAACCAGCTCCTGAGGGCCCCTGAGCTTGCCCGGCTGGCCACTCACTGCCTCATGGTCCTTGATCACACACAGACGTGGTACTGTGCTCGCCTCCAGAGGAAACCTGCCCGCCACGTGGGGCCGTCAGTGGCTTCGGAGCAGTGATTCCCTCGGCCCTGCTGAGTGAAGCGCACATGTGGTAAAGCCGCCCCATCCGTGAGGGGTTAGTCCTGTCATTTGGGGAAGCCTGTGGTGACTGCGTTGATTGTTGTTGATATTACCTTTCAATTAGGACAAAATTCAGGCACCATAAAACCTACGCAGTTTAGTGTTTTATCCTATTCACAAGGTTGTGTGACCATCATCACTGATTTCAGAATGTTTTTATCACCTCAGGAAGAAATCCAGTACCCATTTGACGACACCCTCGTTTTCCCCTTCCCCCAACCACGAAGCCACTTCTGTCTCTGTGGGTTGACCTGTTCTGGATGTTTCATGCAAATGGAATCAAAGGGTGTGTGGTCTTCGCGTCAGACTTCACGTACTCAGCACATGTGTTCCAGGGCCTCCGTTTACTCGGCGCGTGTGTTCCGGGGGCCTCCGTTTACTCGGCGCGTGTGTTCCGGGGGCCTCCGTTTACTCGGCGCGTGTGTTCCGGGGCCTCCGTTTACTCGGCGCGTGTGTTCCGGGGCCTCCGTTTACTCGGCGCGTGTGTTCCGGGGGCCTCCGTTTACTCGGCGCGTGTGTTCCGGGGGCCTCCGTTTACTCGGCGCGTGTGTTCCGGGGCCTCCGTTTACTCGGCGCGTGTGTTCCGGGGACTCTGTTTACTCGGCGCGTGTGTTCCGGGGACTCCGTGTGTTCCAGGGACTCTGTTTACTCAGCATCTGTGTTCTGGACTCGTCTGTGCTTCTTCCTCATGACTGAATGCTGTTTATTGTGCGGAGATCACATTTCATGTATCCGTTCATCAGCTGATGGACATGAGTGTCCATGTGCAAGTTGCTGTGTGAACATGTGTCTTCAGCTCTCTCGGGTGTAGACCTGCTTGTGGGGTTGCTGGGTCACGTGATAATTCTGACGTTTTGAGGAACTGCCAGACTCTTTCCACAGCAGCTGCAGCAGTTTTCATTCTTGCGAGCGGTGTCTGAGGGCTGCAGACTTTCAACATCACAAAACTTGTGATTGTCCATCTCTCTTACTGTAACCGTCCTGGTGGGTGTGCAGTGGTATCTCCTGGTGGCTTTGAATTGCATTTCCCTGATGAGTAATCATGTTGAGTGTCTTTCCTGTGCTTACTGGGTATTTGTAGATCTGCTTTGAAGCAACGCTTTTTCAAATCCATGGCACATTTTAATTTTTTTTTTTTTAAGAGGAAGGTTCTCGCTCTGTTGCCCAGGCTGCAGTGCAGTGGTGCGATGATAGCTCACTGCAGCCTCCTCTTGGGCTCAAGAGTATCCTCCCACCTCCCAAGCAGCAGTGTCTCATGTAGCTGGGACTACAGGTGTGTTGTCAGCATGCTTGGCAAATTTTTAAAATTTTTAGTTTGTAAAGACAGGGTGTTGCTATGTTGTAGTCTGGTATCAAAACTATAGGCCTCTAGCAGTCCTCCTGCCTTGGCCTCCCAAAGTGCTGGTATTACAGGTGTGAACCACCATGCCCAGGCTTTTAAAATTTTTTTTATTTTTTATTTAATTGTTGAGTTGTAAGGGTTCTTTATATGTTCTGGATGCTAGACCCTTATTAAATACATAATTTACAAATGTTTTATCTTGTTCTGTGCATTGTCTTCACTCTTTTGATAGTGTCCTTCGAAGCACTTTTTTTTTTTTTTTTTTTTTGAGACAAGGTCTTGGCCCAGGCTGGAGTTCAGTGGTGTGATTGTGGTTCATTGCAACCTCAACCTCCTGGGCTCCAGTGATCCTCCCACCCCAGCCTTTGGAATAGCAGGGACTGCAGACTTGCACCACACCTGGCTAGTTGTTTTAAGTTTTGTGCTTCAGCTATCATAACCAGAAACCATTTCTTAATCAAGGTCACAAAAATGTACCATTATTTTTTCTTTTTAGACTTTTATAGTTTTAGCTCTTGCATGTAGGTCTTTGAAATACTTTGAGTTAATTTTTGTATCTGGTGTGAGGTAGGGGTCTTTGTTCTTTTGCATGTCCATATCTGGTTGTCTCAGTACCATTTTTGAAAAGACTGTTCTTCCTCATTTAATTGTCTTGGCATCCTTGTTGGAAGTTAATTGACCATGAATATATAGATTTATTTTTGGATTCTTGATTCTGTTTCATTTTCTATGTGTCTGTCCTTATGCCAGTGCCACAGACCTGATCATTGTAGCATTGAGGTGGGTTTTGAAATCAGAAAGTGGGAGTTCCAACTTTGTTGTCTTTTATTCAAGATTGTTTTGGCTATTCTGGTTTCCTTCCATTTCTGTTTTAATTTTAGGATTAGTTTGTCAGTTTCCACACGCATACACACAACCCTACTGGAATTTACACACACACCACTGTGCTGGAATTTCCACACGCATACACAGAACTCTGGTGGAATTTTGGGGGTTGTGTTGGATCTGTAGATGCAGTTCTTTCTTAGTAGGGGTTGGTCCTGGGAAGGGGAGCAGATGGCTTGGCCCTGTCCTCAGAGGCATATGATGTGGCTGGGAGATCCCGGCAAGATGCTTTTAAAGTCTCCCTTGTGGGTTTGTCAGCTTCACAGTTCTAGTTATGATGGGCAAACTCACGTCTGCAGTTTAAGCAGGAAAGGAAGTTTAAAAACAAAAAACATTAGGTGGTGCCCAGGAAGGGCTGAAGAGCCAGGCGTGGCGGCCTCCTGTGAGGAGGGTACATTCACCCACACTGTGCACCGTGAGGCCTACCTGCGGCCTCTGGGGCTTGGCGTTGCTGCTGCGCCACCCTCACCCAGATGGGTGCCAGGCATGACCTCTGCACATCACAGGCGTCCAGGGCTTGGGAGGGACCAGGGAACCCGGGAGGCACCTTCTGCGTGGCCTGCTTGCCACCTCTGGCCTGTCTGCTGCCTGTCTGTGACCCTTCTGGAAGTGGGCACAGACCTGGCAGTGTTGGGAGGTGGGAGGACATGTAGGTGAACCCAGGCCTTAGAGTGGCTCCCCCCATGAGGCGTGTAGGGTTCCTGGGAGGAATGTGCACCCAGCAGCTTGTGGGGTCACAGCGAGACACAGACTCCGCTCCCTGCACACCCGTCACACCTCTCCATGACAGGCCGAGACCGCGTTCTGGATGTGGCTGCCGCCTCCGGCTCCCAGCACGTGAAACATGGTGCGTGTTGCACACATGATGTGAGCGTGGCCGGAATGAACTGGAGCTGGTTTTCTTGAGGTGGAGAAAGCCCTGCTGGCTTTTCTTTCCCTCAGAGCCTGCGGCACTGTGAGGAGCCACATGCTTCCACAGCTCATCTCGGGGATGGACGGCAGCTGCAGAGGCCCCTCGAGAGCGACAGAGCCTTGAGCCTGGAGCTCTGTGAAGTTGTAGGCTCGGGGTGGGGTGCCCTCCTTCCCTTGCTCCGGTGTCTCAGGTCCTGTCTGCTCCCTGGTGCCCCCTTCCCCATGTGCTCCTCCCTGGCCATGCCAGCTGCTCTGCAGAGGGCTTCAGGGAGGGTTGTGGGGAGGGCTGCGGAGAGGAGGTACCCTCATGGGCCAGAGCTGGCAGAAGGGGAGGAGGTGCCACACCTCTGCCCAGGCAGAGGGACTGCGAGGTGCTGGAGGAGATCCGATGGGGAGGGGCTGGGGGAGACTGACATTCTGTTCTGATTCCAGGCTATGGAACTGGGCCCCGGAGCAGCCACACCTGGCGGCTGTGAGTTGGCCACAGGGTCCTACCGAGTACCAGGTCCTCGCATACCCTCACAGTCCTGGGGGCTGGCTCTGGCCTTGCTGAGGGTATTGGCCGATCTGTTAGGGAAGTGGGGTCTCGGGGGCCGAGCTCTGCTCTGGGGTGTGAATAGCGCAGTGTCTGCCGGGTGCTGTGGGAGCGTTTTCTGTGATGATGTGGGTCCTGCAAGTGTGAGCACCAGCTGTGATTAAATCAAGGACAGTGGACAGCAGTGCCTTCATCTGCATGAGTTCATAGAAACCACACTGCTTTATGTCTTACGAGGTGAACATAGAATGTACACAGGGTAGGAAAAGCAGCAGAAAGTAGCAGGTGTGTTTGGGAAGATCATCATTAGTGCGGGTTACACTGAATAACTTCAAAACCGAAAGGATTCCTTTCTCAGGACTGCTGTTGAAAAACGAAGTGTGAGTGGGTGTCCTACAGAAAAGTTAAAGGAAAGAGAAAGGAAAGGAAAGGAAGCACACCGTAAGTTCACCCCATACACGGATTGGTTTTGTTGGTTTTCCTTGCGCTTGCTGGTGAGACAGCCCCTGGGGGATTTGGTAACTCGCCTTCTCACTGCTTTAGCGGTTTTCCCCCTGTAGTGGGTGCCAGGTGCCAGGGAGGCGTATTCACTTCCATGGTGGCTCATGTCTACTCTGGGCCCCGAGCCCTGGCGGCAGAGTCAGGGCAGAGCGGGAGCAAAGTCATCCTGATTCACATCTGACCCCCGAGGCCCGGCCGAGGCTGTAGTCTGCAAACTCACCAAGCCATTTCTACGTCTTTTAGCCACAGGGGATGGGCATGAGGATGCCCTCGTCAGTCAGGATGGTTTCAGCTGCCGATTCAGGAGCCTGCTGCCCTGCAGTGCTGCCTCTGGATGGATCAGCTGCTGCTGCTGCTCCCCTGGGCTTCTCATGTCAACGACTTTTTGTCCTGCTCGTCGCTGTTGTTGTCTCGGCTTGTTTGGGGAAACGTGGCCTGCACGTTGTGAGTGCGGCCCCTGCCGTCAGTGGGGAGACCATGATTGGTCCCTGGGGTGACACATGATCCTGGGGAGGGAAGCGACGGTCCCAGGGGATCTCTTACAGATTTTATGGAGGAGTTGGACTTTTCCCTCCACCCCGATTCAGAGACTGTGCTTCTGGAAGTGTTGCAAGCACATCTCTGGTGGGCTCGGAGGCCCTGACCTGCTCAGTGGGTGAGTTTTTCAGGGTATCCAGTGTCTCCCAGAGCCCCTGGCTGCCTCCCTGGGCTGTGCGGCCCCTCGTCCTCCTCATAGTCACCGACCCAGGGCTCAGTTCACTGTGAGTCGGTGGCCGTGAAAATAGCACTGGCGATGGAGTGTCGTTTCCAGCAGTTCAGTGTTGTTGGAGTAGAAATAAGTTTATATAACAAGAGTGTATTTTAACTGGATGAAAATTTATGATTAAAAATAAACAGACTGCCAAATGGCAGTGAGTGCAGGGCAGACGGGAGTGTGCAGTGTGACTTTCGGGTGCCCAGGCCCTGCCAGAGCCTGCTGGGCCCAGCTCTTATTTGGAGCTCCTGGTGGCGGACGGGCTGTTCTATGAGGTCTGGGAGTTCTGGTCGGTAGGATGGTATCACCTGGGGCTCCTTATTCATGCAGCACATGTCTGCCGCGTGCTGCTGTCTGCCTGGGCCTGTACTGGCCATGAGAATTACACCCATGGGCTCTGGCCTGTGCTTGGGGAGGCCACTTGGGCCACCTGGTATGAGCCTCCGCCACCCCACTCCCCATGGCAGCAGAACCAACACCAGCAAGACGTTCACAGCACTGCTCTACAACGTTTGTGCTGAATTGAGAGTTTGGAATGTCCCTGCGTATTTTATAGGGCGAGATGGTACATACTAAAGATTTATTTTAATTCTTTAAAAAACTTTGTTTTGTTTTGTTTTCAAGTCAAAGTCTCAGCTCTGTTGTCCAGGCTGGTGTGCATGGCATGGTCACGGCTCACTGCAGCCTTGACCTTCTGGGCGCAAGTGATCCTCCTGCCTCAGTCTCCCGGAGTGCTGGGATTGCAGGCAGGAACCACCACACCTGGCCGGTTTTAAGTCTGACCCTATACAACTCAAGGAATAAGCCAAAGGCTTCCCTGAAGCACGTTCATCCAGTCACCTTAACCCCATAGTGTGTGGCAGCGCACTCCCGATGTGCATGGTTTGTAAGGTATTTGGAGTTTATGGGCCTGTCTGAACATAACCTCCCAGATAGCTTTGGATTTGTGTGTTTAGACAGTGAACAGATCCAGGCCGAGGCATTACATTTGGCCCAGATGTCTAAAATAGGCAAGACAAAAGCCTTCCTGTGTGTGTGTATATATGTATGTGTGTTTATCTGTGTATGCATGTGCATTTGTGCATGTATGTCACTGTGTGCATGTGTGTATGTGTGCATGTATGTATATGTGTATGTGTGCATGTGTGTGTATGTGGGTCTGCGTGGGTGTGTTTGTGTGTGTGCATGTGTATGTGAATGTGTGCTTGAGTGTGTGTGTGTGTGTGCACGCCGCTGTGTGTGGGTCTTATGCATGTGTGTATGTGAATGTGTGTGTGTGTGCCGTTGTGTGTGGGTCTGTGTGTGTGTGTGTGAATGTGTGTGAGTGTGTGGGGGGGTCTCTGTGTGTATGTGTATGTGTGCATGTGTGTATGTGAATGTGTGTGTGTGTTTGTGTGTGCCATTTCCTCCTAGTTTTGAGTCTCTTTGAATTGGAGGCTTGTGCGTGGAGGTACCTTCAGGGGAGTCTTGCAGGAGTGAAGACCACTTTGCTCAATTTTGTAGCCTGGAGCAGTCGTAGACAAGAGAGCCCTGTGGTGGGTCTCAGGGAGGTGTTGTGGCCTCAGGAGTGTTCTCTGGGTGTGAGTCATACCTGGCCACATGTGTGGTTGTCTTTGGTTCCCCAAGGAAACCTGTCAAACTTAAAACAGTTTTAAGACATTAATTTGCTCAACGATGTTCAAATACTTTTGAAAAAATTGGTATGTATGCAAGATATGCATGATCAAACTGACTCCAGAAGAGAGAGAGACACTAAATTGACCAGTTATTAGAAAAAAAAATTAAAAAGATTGATCGACTTGTCAAAGTTGCTGTCCCAAAAAAGCTCCCTATGTAGTTATTTCCAGAGTGGATTCTACCAAACTGTTGGGGAACATCCGGCCCCAGTTCCCTTTCAGCCAGCCAGCTTATCAGACAGAAGGAAAGCACAGGGATACGGAGGCCGGATAGAAGGTGGCACTGTGAAAACAGCTGTGCAGTTGTCTTGCTCCTGCTTGTGAGTGAAACCATCTCGGCTTAGACTCAATAGCAAGTCAACTCGATCCAGTGTGTTCGTAGTAGAAATGTAAGGATAAGATCATGTTCGGAAAGATTGAATGATGTAATTCCCTGTTTTCATAAGTTAATAATTCATCAATAGAAGAAACCTTGTTAGGTTATCTCTATAGATGCTGAAAATGTATCTGCTAATATTTTTTTTTTTTTTTTTTGAGACGGAGTCTCGCTCTGTCGCCCAGGCTGGAGTGCAGTGGCCGGATCTCAGCTCACTGCAAGCTCCGCCTCCCGGGTTTACTCCATTCTCCTGCCTCAGCCTCCCGAGTAGCTGGGACTACAAGCGCCCGCCACCTTGCCCGGCTAGTTTTTTATATTTTTTAGTAGAGACGGGGTTTCACCGGGTTAGCCAAGATGGTCTCGATCTCCTGACCTTGTGATCCGCCCGTCTCGGCCTCCCAAAGTGCTGGGATTACAGGCTTGAGCCACCGCGCCCGGCGTATCTGCTAATATTAAAGGCCTACTTTTGATTGAAAAATGATTATTCTTAATAAAGTTAAAACGTGTATTTCCATAATATGATTTTAAAACACATAATCAGACATTTCTACTAGTGTCAGGGATAAGACACCCCATGTAACCACGGTTGTGTAATATAGTTTCAGAAGCTCCAGCTAGTGCAATTAACAATTTAACAAGAGAAAAAATAATATAAATATTTAATACTAGAATGGAGAGACGTTACTTGCAAATATGATTGTGCATCCGGAAAACACAAGAGAATCTGTTGAAAACCTGTAATATACAAGAAAATAATTTAGTAATTAAATGTCATAAAAGTCAGTAGCATTCCTGCGTATCCAAACAGTAAACAGAAAATGAAATACGTAGGCGTACATTGGAGAAATACATTCTCTGTAGGAAGACTGTTAGTACAATAGGGAGGGTGTGGGGGAGGAGAGGAGTAAATTGAAACAATGTGCCTTGTTTATGAGTGGAAAGACTTAGTGGTTTATGGAGAAATAGTAACTGTTGCTAATCTTGAGCTCTGATCTCTCAAGAGGCACTAACAGGGTATTAGCCTGCGTCCTGTCCTGTCAGCTGCAGTAACAGAACCCCTCATGGACGTTGGTGTCATTTGCCCTGGAATGTCTGGAGGAAGGAGGCTCCCAAGTGGGCAAGCAGCTCAGTAATGTCACCAGGAACCAGTTCTTCTCCTGTCTCCATCCTGCTACCCTCCCGTGCAGGTGACACCGTCCTTCTCAGATGCCACTGTCAGATTCTCATCCCACATTCTGCAGAAGCAGGAAGGAAACACGCAAAAATACCCAAACAACCAAACAAAGTAACTCTTTTCCTTGGGTAACTTTTATTTTATTTATTAATTTTTTGAGATGGAGTCTCACTGTGTTGCCCAAGATGGTATTGAACTCCTGGACTCAAGCACTTCTCCCTTCTCAGCCTCCCAGAGTGCTGGGATTACAGGTGTGAGCTGCTGGGCACAGCTCCTTGGGCAACTTTTAAATACCTTTGTATTGGTGAATAATTTTAGGTTTGGTTCCTGTGTTTCCCCTGATAGGAACATCGTAAATAACCATGCTTCACGTGTCAGAGCCAGGATGGTAACATGGGACACTACTGTTGACCAAACTACAGGCTTTATTTGGGTTTTACCAGTTTTTCCACCCACTTCCCTTTTCCGCTCCACGTAAACATGTCTGTGGTGAAGATGCGGGGCTCGGTGTGATTTCCAAAGCTGCTTTTGCACCTGTGGCCTGATGTCCAACTGATTCCAGCTTTTTATGCCAATATCTGGTTATTTAAAACATATTTAATGTTCTCCACATGCAAAGCTTATTCAGAAAAGATTTAATGTGAATTATACTGAATTATATGCTCTCCTTTTTGAATGATCATATAACTTAGTGCTTAATTACCACATCTGGCAAAAAAAAAAAAAAAAATTGGCTGAGGCCGGGTGCAGTGGCTCACGCCTGTAATCCCAGCACTTTGGGAGGCTGAGGCCGGCGGATCACGACGTCAAGAGATCAAGACCATCCTGGCTAACATAGTGAAACCCCGTCTCTACTAAACACAAAAAATAGCTGGGCGTGGTGGTGCGCGTCTGTAGTCCCAGCTACTCAGGAGGCTGAGTTGGGAGAATTGCTAGAACCTGGGAGGTGGAGGTTGCAGTGAGCCAAGATCCTGCCACTGGACTCCAGCCTGGTGACAGATCAATACTCTGTCTCAAAAAAAAAAAAAAAATTGGCTGAAACCCCAGACATTCTTCCTGGTGTTCACCTGGCACCACCTGTGGAGGATCCAGCTAAGGGTTCCTGTGTGTTTCTCTGGAAGCCATTTCCATGTATATCAACAGCGAAGTTTGTTTTAATATTTCAAAAGTTGTCCTTAATGCCTCCATGAGATCAGCAGAATTATTAAGCTGCCTTCAATTAAAGCCTCAAGTTTTCCATTTGTAAATTAAGAATTTTTGCATAACTTAAGAATCCCAGCTACTGGGATTACTGGGAGGCTGGTAATTGGGAGACTGAGGTGGGCGGATCACCTGAGGTCAGGAGCTTGAGACCAGCCTGGCCAATGTGGTAAAACCCCGTCTAATAAAAATACAAAAAAAAAAAAAAAAAAAAAAATTAGCCAACCGTGGTGTTGGGCACCTGTAATATCAGCCAGTCGGGAGGCTGAGGCAGGAGAATCGCTTGAACCCCGGAGGTGGAGGTTGCAGTGAGCTGAGATTGCACCATTGCATTCCAGCCTGGGTGACAAGAGTGAAACTCTGTCTCAAACAAAACAGAACAAAGCAAACAAAAACAAACAAAAAAGAATTTTTATGAGACAATTGAAGCTTGGTGAAGAAGTACAGAAATTTTATTGTCAAAACTATGTAAGTTTACTATATATATGCAAAGAGCAATGTAGTGTAGATCACAATATGTTCTTACTGGCAGTCTTTTTTTTTTTTTTGAGATGGAGTCTTGCTCTGTCGCCCAAGCTGGAGTGCAATGGCGCGATCTCAGCTCACCACAACCACTGCCTCTCGGATTCAAGTGATTCTCCTGCCTTAGCCTCTTGAGTAGCTGGAATTACAGACATGTGCCACCACACCTGGCTAATTTTTGTATTTTTAGTAGAGACAGGGTTTCTTCATGTTGGTCTTATTGGTATTCTTTTTTTGAAATTATTTTAAACATTGAACATCTGATTAATTCTAACCATACAGTAGAGAGTGTTAAATTCTTATACTTTCTACGTGTTTTTCTTTTGGATTGTCTATTCTTTTTGATTAAAAATAATACAAATTTTATCTCACATGGTTTCTTCTATTAATATGAAGCTGACATGGTCTTGTAAATGTTTCTGCATTTTGCTTTTTTGTTGTTGTTGTTGTTTGTTTGTTTTTGGTTATTTTGAGACAGGGTCTCGCCCTGTTACCCAGGCTGGAGTACAGTGGTGCAATCAGTACTCACTGCAGCCTCCACTTCTTCCCAGCTCAAGGGATCCTCCCAGCTCAGCCCGGAGTAGCTGGGTTTACAGGAATGTGCCACCATGACTGCCCAGTTTTGTTTATTTTTTGTAGAGATGGGGTCTCAGTATGTTGCCCAGGCTGGTCTTGATCTCCTGAGTGCCAGCGATTCTCTGCCTCAGTTACAGGCGTGAGCCACCGCTCTGGGCCCCCACTGTTTTTTTTAATAGAATTTTTAGGAGAGACGGGGTTTCGCCATATTGGCCAGACTGGTCTCGAACTCCTGACTTCAGGTGTTCACCTCAGCCTCCCAAAGTGCTGGGATGACAGGTGTGAGCCCTGTGCTCTGCTGATGTCTTCTTGTTGGTGACTGCACTTTTGCTTTGAGCTGTGAGCTCTCATAGGACCAGATGGCCATTTGGGCTCACTGTTAACTGTAGCCCTTCTGTGGATGCCCTGTGGGCACCTTTGTATACATCAATTTCATCTCTGGCCCTGGGAAGTGGGGGTTTGGGTGGAGCTGGAGGGTTTTCCTTCTGATTAGGTATGCGGAGTCCCTTTGCAATCCTGTCTGAGGAGGGGAGAAGAGCATGGGAAGGCTTCTCTAGCGGTCACTAGGTCCTCAGACCCCTGCTGGCCTGGTGCTGCTGCTGATGTTGACCACAGACAGACTCACGGGAGAACTGGGCAGCTTGGCCGCTGCATCTTCATTGTGGGTGTTTGCTTTGAATATTTCATTTTCAACTCTTGTGTTTCTAAGTTCCAAAACACTTGGTTTTTTGTTTTTTGTTTTTTTAAGAATTCCAGTGCACCAACAATAAAACCAAGGGACCAAGTGAGCCATTTGGAAGTGGTAGGTAACTGTGTAGGCTGGGGACACCCATATGGTGGTGACATTTCTGGGTGACTGGCTCGTGCTGGGTGTTTCTGGGCTGCTGGGACAGCAGGAGGTGGGTGTCCTGTGCCAGTGAGCTTCCTGCTGTGATGTGGATAGAGGGCCGTCCTTCCAGCTGCTGCTGCTCTCAGGTCACCTCTCATTGGCACAGTGGTGCATCACACGGCAGCAGCCTGCCTGGCTCTCCTGGTAGGCAGGGGCTGAGGGATGAAAACGAGGCACTCCCTCCCTCACCGCAGCCTACTCCAGTGGGTTCGGGGGGTTGGAACAGTCCCCAAACCCCTCCTGCTGCCTGGCCAGGTCCAGCTGGGCACAGTGCATGCCCACCTGCTGGGCCCTCCTCACTGTGGGCTCAGTCCTGGGCCCTTTGGGCACCTTCCCCGGGCCTGACAGCAGCTACCTGGGAATGCAGCATGAGGCAGGTGTCTTTTGCTGAATGAGGTGAACGGCAAGAGGGAGAAAAGGAGAGATCGCATAGCAAAGCAGTGAGGCCAGAGGCTCCTGCTGAGCAGAGAAGGGCCATGGGTGCAAAGACACACCCATCTCTCATCACACTGCTGGGACCTGCCCCTGCCCGCCCTCTCTGCTGGCACGCTGGGCTCTGCCACATGGGCCTGCCTGGGCCTTGTCCTCCCCAGCTGCAGGGAAGGGCTTCTTTCAGTTCCCTTTGGGTGAACGCAGAGGCCCAGCTCCTGCCACCCACCTGAGGGCCCTGCCACTGTGCGTGGTTCTGGGTCACTCAGGACCACTGGTAATCAAAACCACGGACTTCGGCCTACACAGAGCTATTAAGGAGCTTAGCTAAATTTAACAAAAGTGCAGCTGATATTTATGTCCTTTATGTGCCAGATAGTGCTGTAAGGGTGTGGTGTGTCTCTAGGTATGTCAGCCCTGATGCCTGTGCTGTAAGGACCCGGATTGTCTGCAGGCAGACCTGTCATCCCCACAGCCCTGATGCCTGTGCTGTGTTGCTCCGTTGCACAGGCGGGAACACAGGGGCCAGCGAGTGAGCAGCCAGTGTGAGGCCCTGAGGTAGCAGGTGGAGGGGCAGGGCATGCCCTGAGCTGGGGCTGGCTCTGGCATCTGAGCTTGTTAACGACTGACTGGGCTGGAGGCAGAGTGGGCTGCACCCTGACCGCCACCTCGGCCCCCCAGTGCTGTGCCCCTGTCTCACTGTTCCCTGTGGTGCCTCCTGACTAGAAGAGACCTCAGGCCTGCTGAGCAGCAGCACAGGACGAGCCTGCGGAGCCCTCTTGGGACGCCCACACTGGGCATCTGACAGCTCGTGTCTGGCAGCACAGATAGTCTAGGAAAAGGTGACTCATCCAGGAGCCTGGCGGGAAACCCACAGGGTATTGGCCCAGGCGTGCTGGGAGGCTGGCCGCAGGGACCCTTGTGATACTCAGAGGAGAACACCCGTGGCCCATGGTGGGGCCTTCAGAAGAATGTTGGAGTTTCTCAGCTGGCAAGACGCCCCTGGTGTGGGGCCCCTCGCCTTCTGGACCAGATGCCTTCCCTGAGCTGCTGTTCTGCAGGGAGGTGCCTGAGCTGAGCCGCTCCCCTGGGTGGAGTCCTGGTTTCTGGGGCTGGGGCCTCGCGCAGGGCTGTGCTGCTGCCCTCATGGGGAGAGGGAGGCTGAGGCTGCTTTCGCTGTGAAGCAATGGGACCCAGGGCTCTTGGTGGGGCTGTGCTGTTCGCTCTTTTTCAAGTGTCTGGCCCTTGGAAAGTGTTGGTGGTGTTGCTGGTTCTCATGCTGTAGTCCTGATAACGGGCTTGTGTGCTCGTTCTGGCTTTACTCAGTAGCGTTTGCAACAGGACAGGATTCCGAGGACACTGTTGCTGAGGGAAAGCCTGTGCCACTTCACCTGGCGTTGCTTCTGGCCCTGCCTCTGCTGGGCGTCTGTCTGCAGGGTGCCTTGCAGTGTTTCCCTTGCTCTGCTGGTCACTGAAATGCAAGACCTGGGTCTCTGGAATCCCATCGAAAGTGCTTGTTTAAAGAAACATCAGCTCAGTTTATTTCATGCACAGCTACTTTTTGCAGATACTGAGGTTTTGTTGAGATGTTGGGGTGTGCGTGCTGTGTGAGGTTTTGTTGAGATGTTGGGGTGTGTGTGCTGTGTGAGGTTTTGTTGAGATGTTGGGGTGTGCGTGCTGTGTGCGGTTTTGTTGAAGTGCTGGGGTGTGCGTGCTGTGTGAGGTTTTGTTGAGATGTTGGGGTGTGCGTGCTGTGTGCGGTTTTGTTGAGATGTTGGGGTGTGTGTGCTGTGTGAGGTTTTGTTGAGATGTTGGGGTGTGCGTGCTGTGTGAGGTTTTGTTGAGATGTTGGGGTGTGTGTGCTGTGTGAGGTTTTGTTGAGATGTTGGGGTGTGCGTGCTGTGTGCGGTTTTGTTGAAGTGCTGGGGTGTGTGTGCTGTGTGCGGTTTTGTTGAGATGTTGGGGTGTGTGTGCTGTGTGCGGTTTTGTTGAGATGTTGGGGTGTGCGTGCTGTGTGCGGTTTTGTTGAAGTGCTGGGGTGTGCGTGCTGTGTGCGGTTTTGTTGAAGTGCTGGGGTGTGTGTGCTGTGTGCGGTTTTGTTGAGATGTTGGGGTGTGCGTGCTGTGTGAGGTTTTGTTGAAGTGCTGGGGTGTGTGTGCTGTGTGCGGTTTTGTTGAGATGTTGGGGTGTGCGTGCTGTGTGCGGTTTTGTTGAGATGTTGGGGTGTGCGTGCTGTGTGCGGTTTTGTTGAGATGTTGGGGTGTGCGTGCTGTGTGCGGTTTTGTTGAGATGTTGGGGTGTGCGTGCTGTGTGCGGTTTTGTTGAGATGTTGGGGTGTGCGTGCTGTGTGCGGTTTTGTTGAGATGTTGGGGTGTGCGTGCTGTGTGCGGTTTTGTTGAGATGTTGGGGTGTGCGTGCTGTGTGAGGGACGGCCTTGTTTCTGTTTACTGATGCCTCCCGGGCCTCACACAGGGAGGGATGAACAGAGGTGTTAGGGAGGGTGTTTTTCTCTTTATTTCATTTTATTTTATTTTATTTTTGTAGAGATGGGGTCTCAGTATGTTTTTGTTTTTGTTTTTGTTTTTTGAGATGGAGTCTGGCTCTGTTGCCCAGGCTGGAGTGCAGTGGCGCGATCTCAGCTCACTCACTGCAACCTCCGCCTCCTGGGTTCAAGCCATTCTCCCTGCCTCAGCCTTCTGAGTAGCCGGAGGGTGTTTTAAAAGGCCTGGAATGTGGTTTCTATGAGTCCTTCCAGGAGCTCTGGGGAGGGGCTTATTCTTGTTGCTGGGCCTTGGGGCCTGAGGCAGCTGGGAGGCAGGGACTTGTGGTGGTGAGGAGGCGTCTAGCCTGGAAGCCTGCAGCCCAACTGAGGATAGAAACGCAAAGCACACCTCAGCATATGGTCTGTGGAGTCCTCCCGGGAGCTCCGGATTTGGGGTGTCCGTGGAAAACACATGATGCCAGGTCCACAGGGTGACAGGTGACAGGTGACCCAGCCCTCAGGCTCCCTGTCCAGATACTGGGACTCTGTGTTGAATGCTGCATTCTTCCTCTGCAGGCCAGTGTTTGCACCGGCCTGGACATGTGGCCACCTCTGACCAGTGTGCTGAAGGATGGCAGCCCGATGCCTGCCTGCTTTTGGCATTTGGATGACACCTGGTTTCTGCCTGAGGGAGGGGTTAGTCCTCTTGCCTGACGCGTAGCTCCCAGAAAGGCTTGTGCAGAGCTGATGCGTGGCTAGCCTTCTCCCAGGCCCCTGCAGCTCATGGGGTCAGGATGAGAGGGGAGTACAGGCTGAGGCACCAGGCACCACCGGGGCCCACATGTCACTGTCAGTCTGGCTAAACATCATAAAATTAGTAACCAAACCGATCTAACCACATTCACAATCATTTGGAAACTGGTAAAAAGGGGAAAGCAATGAGCACTATCCTACTTCCCTAACCAAACCACAAGCAGTGGAGCCATTTATTTCTCGGCTTCTCTGTGGAAGTGCGTTTATTTGAAACCCATAAGCAGTGTTTATCTTGGCGAGGAGGAATCCTGCACCAACTTAGACGAGGAGCTCCTGACGCCTCAGCACCTGGCCCTCAGGACAGTCTTTCCCCAGTTCCCTGTGTCCCTCTGGCCGTGGGCTCCTGCGTGGCGTGTGCGGCGCAGGGCCCTGGCAGTGGGGAGTGTGTGGTCCCCTAGTGACAGTGCCTGCCCTGTGGCTGTTTTTTTTCTTTATAATGGTTTGCTTCTCACACTCCCTGCCAAAGGATCTGCTTGACACCACTAATATCACGGCTGTTGTGGACTGTGGAGCTGGTGGCTCCCCTCTCCTCCTGAACCACGAGTACTTTCTGGGGAAATTATTTCACCCACAGCCCCCTGCCCACATCCCTCCACCACAGATGCCACCTGACCTGCAGCCATCCGCTGGGCTGCTATGGCTCCTTGGTGACCAGACTCTGCCCTTCCCTGCTGGTGTGTGTGCTGAGCCTCTGAGACCACAGCCCAGCCCTGGGCCCTTGCTGTGCAGGTCAGGCTCCAGGTTGCGGCCAGGTGAGGGAGCCATGGTCCAGGGCTGTGGCTCTGCCTCTCTCCAGCTCTCTTGCCAGAGGTGGGAGGTGCTGGTGTCCCCCTACTGCCCCCAGGACAGCACTTCTCTGTCTGCTTCCTGAGGCTCACAGCACAGCTCCTGTCTGCACGGGGGGAGAGTATGGAGAGGTTCAGAATGCGGCCTTGGACAGGTGCTGGGTGGCACCCCTGAGCGGGTTTTCCTTTCAGGTGTAGGGCTGCAGGTTCTAGTGGGTTCTTGACACGGCCTTGGCCCTGGGTGGAAAGAGGGAGAGAATCTAGCCTTGGGCTGTGGTGGCTCCCTGAGGCCTGTCCCCAGTCTGCATCCCCCGCTGCATCCACCCTCTCTGGGGCCTAACCTGCACATGATATCATTCATTACCTTTTCTCCCAACCAGCTAACAGGATGCAAATGAGAATGTTCTAAATGATCTTGGAACACAAACTTGCATACATTACTTTTAAGCATTAAATGTTTACCTTCTTAGATAAACGGCTGTCACCTCATTTTACCTTCTGAATTAAGCAGATCTGTGATGCACCCAGCGTCTTGCCTTTGCTGACTGACCACAGAGCCTTGGAGAGTCCGCAGCTGGGATGGGGAGCCGAGGGTCCCACCCAGACTCGCACCCCAGAACCCGTGTTTTTGAGTGATGACTGACAAGGGCCACCGGGGTGTGCTCTGCCGGTGTCTGCCCTGTTCCCAAAATGCTGGTCACACTTGCTGAATTGCCATGAGCCCAGTGGTGGGCTGAGTGCCACGGTTTGAATGCACTTGTGGTGCCTCTGACCCGTGGAGAGAGGGCTTGTGCTGGGCTCCAGAAAACTCTGAGGGGCCTCTGGAAGGTGGCAGGGCTGTGGGGAAGGGGTTTTGACTGAGGCTCAGCAGAATGAAGGGCCAGGAGTGGAGGGGGCAGAGGGACCCCCAGGCAGGGCCGCTGCACCTGGAGAGAAGCTGGCAGGCAAAGACTGGGCCGTGGCACCCCGAGTGCGCAGGGATTGGCCCCACCCTGGTGAATCGCGTTCTGTTGTCCTGTCTGCTCCTAAGCATTTCAGGACGGGACTCTGATCATCCTCCAAGCCAGCCTGCATATCCTACTTGGTATCTGAGTTAAGTTTACACAGGAGATGTGGGGTCAAAAGGTGGTGGGATACCTGGCAAGGGACATGTGGGAGTGGGGGTTTACCTGGCATCTCTCAGGCGGCATTCCTGTGTCTGTGAGTTCTGTTCACATGTTTATCTCGGGCTGCGCATGGCTGGCCCCGGGCCAGGGAGTGGGACAGGGCCATGGAGACAGTGGGCAGCGGCTGTCTTGAGGCCCATGTTTTAGTGGCCCTCAGGGAGGGGCCTGAGCCCCCCCATGGGGTCAGGTGGAAAGTGGCAGCTCTTAGAGGTGATACTGAGACCCTTGGAGGTGACACTGAGACACAAAGGAAGGACAGGAGGGCCCCTGAGGAGATGAATGAGGTGAGAAAGTACAGCCAGCATGTCTGTCTCAGGGAGGCATCGGGTGTTGTGGGCAGTGGTGGTTCGTGGCCTCCTAGTGGCCTCTCCTGGTCGCTGGACACCAGCCTCTCTCGCCCATGGGCAGTGCTCTCGGTTCCAGCCTCGTTGGTTACTCGGCAGCCATCAGACTCCTGGTTTGAGAGGGGAGTGTGGGCTTCCTGTCCTCAAGGGGTTCAGCTGTGCCATTTGGGGGTGCTCCATGAAGCTGGTAGCTCAACAGCCCTGACACTGGTATTTCTTGGGTTATTTTAGTAGTGGGCGTGTTTGCTAAATGTCAGCAATTTGGCCTCACTCAAATTTTGTTTTGAGATTAGGCTCAATATTGAACTTGCATTGAATGAAGTAAACCAGAATTCTAAAACTAACATGTGAGGGGAAGTTATTTCACCATTGGGAGATTATTATGCTTTCTACAGAAAGAGTTGCAGAACTTTGATTTGACAGCAATAAAAATGAGCCCTCTCCTTTTTTGTGTCTGGTTTTAGTTCAGTGCTGTATAAACCTGGGCATTGAAGGTTCAAGGGTCCAGCTGCTCCGCCTCCACCCTTGTGGCTGTGTGGTGTTCTGTCTATGGTGGTCCTTGTAGCACAAACCAGAGCCTTATCAGAGACCCTGGTTCTTTCCGCTGGGTGCATGCGGAGCACCTCGGGTGGCATTCAGTGCCCACTGTGCATGCCACCCCCGTGCCAGTCCCCGGCAGGTGAACGTGAGCAAGACCTTGCGCTGGAGCAGCTTTTAGGACAGTGTGCGGGGCGTGTCACCCAGGAGAGTGTGCGGGGTGTGTCACCCAGGAGAGTGTGCGGGGGCTGGAGCAGCTCTGTTAGGAGAGTGTGTGGGGTGTGTCACCCAGGAGAGTGTGCGGGGGCTGGAGCAGCTCTGTTAGGAGAGTGTGTGGGGTGTGTCACCCAGGAGAGTGTGCGGGGGCTGGAGCGGCTCTGTTAGGAGAGTGTACAGGGCATGTCACCCAGGAGAGTGTGCGGGGTGTATCACTCAGGAGAGTGTGCGGGGGCTGGAGCAGCTCTGTTAGGAGAGTGTGTGGGGTGTGTCACCCAGGAGAGTGTGCGGGGGCTGGAGCGGCTCTGTTAGGAGAGTGTGCGTGGCATGTCACCCAGGAGAGTGTGTGGGGGCTGGGTCTGGGCTCCAGGGGAGGGGAGTGTGTGGGGGCTGGGTCTGAGCTTCAGGACACCCAGAAGAGTATGTGGGGGCTGGGTCCAGGCTCCAGGACACCAGGAGAGTGTGCAGGGGCTGGGTCTGGGCTCCAGGAGAGGAGAGGAGACTCTCAATGGTGGGGCAGGTCAGGCTGAGGGAGCCCCAGGGAATGGCATGGTGGCTGGAGTGGGTGCCAGCAGAGGGGCTGCGACCATAGCCTTGCGGAGGGTGGTAGGCACTGCAAGGGCGCTCAGCCCACCTGCCTTCTGTGGTGCAGGGTAGAGCTCGTGCCTAGCAGGCTCTGGGTTTAAGTGTGCTGGAGCTGCCTCTTATCTGCCCTAGGGAAGCTGCTCGTCCTCTTGTGCCTTGGTTTCCACACCTGTATGGTTGGGCTGGTTGCGGTGGTGTAGAAAGGGGCCTGATGCCCGTTCATGCGGCTCAAGGCTGGTGCGTGCTGGGCAGCTGTGAAATGAGCTGGGCTTCTGAGTGGCAGGGATGCCGAGCCGCGTCAGTTGCAGAGGTGGGGAAAGGAGAGTGTGGGGGAGGGTGGAGGTGGAGCCTGTGGGCTGGTGATGGAGGGGACTGTGGGGTGGGGTGGCGAGTGGGGCTCCTGGTGTCTGGGGCCATAGCTGTGGGTGGCCGTAGCTGTGGGTAAGTCCTGAGTGAGGCTTACTTGCTGGGAAGTGAGGGCGTGAATGCTGTTTTCCTCCTTTTGAGTCCCCCGCCCCAGCACTGTGGTGAAAGCAGCTGCACCGGTGGCTCTGGTGGGAGCAGTGCGGGTGTGGGATTGTGCAGGGCAGGCAAGGGGCAGAGAGGAGGCTGGAGCCAAGGAGTGGGCTCTGGGCATCCCGATGGCCTGTGTGAAGATGAACTGGGCTGGTGCTTGCTGTGGGCCAGGGAAACTAGAAGGGTGAGCTCCATTCTCCAGGGAGCTCTGTCTGTGTCCAGAGGTGCTTCTGGGGCTGGCTCCAGCCTTGCCCTGCAGTGGTGGGGTCCCCTTCCCCAGCCGTCCTGCCCTGTCCCTTTGCTGTAGGTGGGGACTCAGTGAGGCTGGAAGATGATACTCCCGTGCTGCCCAGGGCCAGCCTCCCATAGCGATTGATGGGGTGAAGGAGAGAAGCCCGGAAGATTCAGCAGGTGTTTAGTTCTTAGGGCCCTATTTTCTTCTGACCCCTGCTTCGTCGTCCACCTGCCTCTCCATGGCGTCTGGTTCTTGGTGCTCCCCTTTTGCAAACCTGAAGCTCAGCCACCATGCCTGGCCTGTTTTTAATTTTTTTTTTTTTCGTGGAGATGGAGTCTTGCCATCTTGCCCAGGCTGGTCCACTCCCGATACTGGAGTGGAGTCTGCCCCTGGGTTGTGGCCCACCTTTCTCCCACTGCTGGCAGGGGCTTTGCTGGCAGCTCCCAGGGCTGAGTTTTCATTAAATAATCTGCCAGAAGATTCCAGGGGCTGCATCTCGGTGGTTTGAGAGTAGAATTCTTTGGCAACTTGCCGTGGGTTGTGTTGAAGAAGGAAAAGAAAGCCTGCTGGGTCTCTGATATGATGTGGCTCCGTGTCCCCACCCAAATCTCATGTCGAATTGTAACCCCAGTGTTGGGGGAGGAACCTGGTGGGAGGTGATTGGACCCTGGGGGCCGATTTCTCCCTTACTGTTCTCGTGATAGTGAGTTCTCGTGATAGTGAGTTCTCGTGAGATCTGGTTGTTTAAAAGTGTGTGGCACTTCCCCTCTCGCACTCTATCCACTGCTGCACCATGATGAGGCATGCTTACTTCCTCTTCGCCTTCCGCCATGATTGTAAGTTTCCCGAGGCCTCCCAACCATGCTTCCTGTAAAGACTGTGGAACTGTGCGCCAGTTCAACCTCTATTCTCCATGAATTACCCAGTCTCAGGTATGTCTTCATAGCCGTGTGAGAACAGACTAATACTGTCCTGGAATTGGCCATGCTTAGGGGAAAGTCACAGGAAGGGCCCTAGAGCTCATCAACTTCAGCCCTTTCATTTTTGATTCTTAAAGACTTATGTGAGATTGTTCGATAAAAATGTCAACTTACAAGGCTGAAAGAATTTTATAGCTAACACTTGTTTATCTACCACTTAGATTCTATCATTAATGTTTTACTGTATTTGTTTTAGCACATTTTCCTCTGTTTGTCCGTCAGTCATTCTTGATTTTGATGCATTTCAAGGTAAATTGCTGACATCAGCATACTTCCCCCAAATGCTTCTGTGTGAATATCACTAGCTAGAGCTCAGTATTTAATGTTTTTCTTTTGACATAGAAATTACAGCAAAATGTACAAATCGTAAGTACACATTTGGTGAGTTTTGACGTATCTGTTTAACCAAAATTGTTATCAAAACATAAACATGAAGCTTGACCATCACCCAATACCCCTCCCCCGTGCCCTTCCCTGGCCCTCCCTGGGAGGTGGCTGTTGTGGGTTTTCCCTCACGTAGCTTCTCCTGTCGGAGGACGCCACATTCGCGGATGCCCTCTCTCTGCACAGCTTCAGTCTCTCGCCAGACATTTTTGAGATGGGTCCATATTCTTGTCTGAACCAGAGGTTTGTTCCTTTTCATGGCTGGATAGTAGTCCTTTGTAGGAGTGTGTGACTGTGCCATAGCACGTTTAGCTGTTCACATTTTTTGTGACCATATGTTTTTATTTTCTTAGGCAATTCTACCTAGGCGTGAACTATCCCTATTGTCCTGGGATAGACGTGCATTTACTTCTATCAGAGACTCTGGAACTTTTCCAGGGCAGTTCTGCTGTGTCTGTTCTTCTGACCATGCGTGAAGGCCTTGACTGCTCCTCATCCTTCCCCCATTTGGTGTTCTTGTGTTTTCAGTTTTGACTCCTCCGGTGGGACCTCACTGTAGGTTTTATTTGCATCTTTTTGAGGATTAAGGAGGTGAGCATCTTTTCAGCTGCTTATTGACCATTCATGTATTTCTTTTGCGAAGAGTCTGTTCATATCTTTTGCCAATTTTTTTTTTTTTTTGAGTTGTTTTCATCAGGGAGTTGTGGGAGACCTTTATGTACTCTGGCTAACAGTCCTTTGTCAGATGTATGTTTTGTGATACTTTCCCCCAGTCTGTGTCTTGCCTGTTCATTTTCTTAATGGCAGTTTCCATGATCAGCAGTTTTTAGTTATGATTCTTCTCTGATTCTCACTTTCTTAGGCGGAAGAGATCTGTTTTCACTGCCAGGCCATGAAGACTTTCTTCCCTTTTGTCTTCTTTAGAAGCTATATGCTTTTACTGTCTACATTTGGGTTTTTGACTTATCACAGGTTAATTTTTGTGTATGATGTGAGATAGTGGTTGAAGTTTATTATTATTTTTTCATGTGGAATCCAGCTGTTTCACCACTATTTGTTGATAACTTTTTTTTTTCTTTTTTTAAAGAGACAGTGTCTTGCTCTGTCACCCAGGCTGAAGTACAGTGGCAACACGGATCACTGCACCCTTGACCTCCCGGGCTTAAGCGATCCTCCCACCTTAGGCTCCTGAGTAGCTGGGACTACAGGCATGTGCCACCATGCCCAGTTACTTTAAAAAATATTTTTTGCAGAGATGGGGTCTCACTATCTTGCCCAGGCTGGTTTCAAACTCTTGGGCTCAAGCAGTCCTCCTGCATTGAACTCCCAGACTGCTGGGTTTACAGGCATGATAATTTGTTTTTCTCCACTGGATTGCTTTGGTATTTTTGTTGAAAATCAAAGTATAAGTGTGCTTTATTTCTGGATTCACTCTTCTGCTCCACTGGTCCACTGAATTTTATTCCAGGGCCACCTGCCTCAGTTGTGGTGGCATTAGAGTAAGTCTTAGAGTTAGTGTACATCCCTAACGTGGTTCTTGTAGAGGCTGCTTTGGATATTCCAGGCCTGTTGCATTCCCACATATATGTTAGAGCATCTTGTCAATTACTGCAAAGCGCCTGCTGAGCTTCTGGCTGGTATTCCATGGAATCTGTAGATCAGTATGAGGGGGAAGTGATGTCTTCACAATGCTGAGTCTTCTGATTTATGAAGATGGTTATCACCTCATTTACTGAGGTTGTCTCTAATTTCTCTCAGCAGCATTTTGTGATTTTCAGTGTAGTGGTTTTGTGTCTTTTGTAAATAAATTCTTACATAGTTTGTGTTTTTAATGTTACTATAAATGGTATTTTTAAACATGTCATTTACCAGTTGTTTACTATTAGTGAGTGGAGATGCAGATGCGTGGTTATGTACTAATCTTGTGTCCTGTGGCCCCTCTGAACTGTAGCTTCTGAGCCATGGGTGATAGTTGTGAACAGTCGGCATTCGCAGACAGAGTCACATGAGCACCTTTTTCTCCAGGCTTGAGGCTGTTCCTTTCTTTTCCTGCCTCGCTGGGCTGGTCAGGACCTTTGGTGTTGGGTGAGTCGGCGTGGGGAGCTGGGCCTTTCTGCCGTGCTCTTCCTTTAGGGGAAAGTATTGAGTGGTTCACCAGTAAGGATGTGAGTATCTGGAGTATTTTTGTCGTTGTTCCTTTTTTTTAAAAAATGTCCTTTATCAAAGGGAGGAGATTTCCTTGTATTTCGTACTCTGCTGAGCGTCTTTGCCATCAAGGAATGTCGAATGTGCTCGGTTGGTTTTTCTGTATGTGCTGAAATGACCCCATACTTTCTCCTTTGTTTGGCTAACTTGGTAAATTACATCGATGTTTAGTTAAACGATATTAGCATTTCTGGGCTAACCCCTACTTGATCACATTATAGTCCTTTAAAAACTGTCTTTTGGGCCAGGCAGAGTGGTTTATGGCTGTACTCCCAGCACTTTGGGAGGCCGAGACGGGCGGATCATGAGGTCAGGAGATCGAGACCATCCTGGCTAACACGATGAAACCCCGTCTCTACTAAAAAATACAAAAAACTAGCCGGGCGAGGTGGCGGGCGTCTGTAGTCCCAGCTACTCGGGAGGCTGAGGCAGGAGAACGGCGTAAACCCGGGAGGCGGAGCTTGCAGTGAGCTGAGATCCGGCCACTGCACTCCAGCCCGGGCGACAGAGCAAGACTCCGTCTCAAAAAAAAAAAAAAAAATTATTTAAAGGAATGAGCAGTCTACTTCATGTAAATTATCAATTTGTTGATACAATGTTCACATATTCTCATATTGTTCTTTTAATGTCTATAGTGATAACCCCTCTTTGATTCCTGATAGTGATAATTTGTGTCTTTTATTCTTGATCATTCTACCTACTGGTTATTAGTTTTGCTAATCTATTTAAGAACTAAAAAAATTGTTAATTTTTTAAAATTGTCTGTTTTTTGTGTTAATTTACTTATTTTTGAGACAGGATCTCCCTCTGTCGCCCAGACTAGAGTGCAGAGGCCCACTCACAGTTCCCTGCCTCAACCTCATAGGCTCAAGCAGTCATCCTGCCTCAGCCTCCCAAGTAGATGGGACTAGAGGCACAAGCCTGGTTAAGCTTTTAATTTTTTTGTAGAGATGGAGGTTTCACTCTGTTGTCTAGACTGGTCTTTCCTGGCCTCAGGCCTCTCAAAGTGCTGGGATTTTTCTGTTTTCTGTTTTCTTGGTGACATAGAACAGTTATTTCCAAGGAACTTGTTTAATCAGACCTTCAGGGGCTTCTAGAAAGTCGTATTTTTAACAGGACTGCAGTTGATTCCGGGTTTTGGTTAAAAGTGTGCTTTGGGGAAGCAATTTTAAAATTCATTGTGTGTTTGACTACATATACAGTAAAATGAAATTAGAAGTCACGTAACTGAGCCAAAAGTTTCTTTATACAAAGTATTAACAGGTACCTAAATATGTTCTTAAAAATGAAATACAATGAAATCATTTGTGTACAAGTATACAGTAGTCCTCCTCATCCATGGTTGCAGGTACTTTATGTCATTGCAGTCAGAAATTAGGTGAGATACTTTGAGGGAGCGAGAGAGAGCATGACTGTGAGCACATTCATATAACTTATTTTGCCGTATATAGTCCTAATTGTTCTATTTTATTATCAGTTATTGTTTATCTCTTACTGTACCTAACATTAAACTTTATCATGGATATGTATGTATGTATAGGAAAAATCATGGTGTATATAGGGTTTGGTACTAGCTGCCATTACAGGCGTCCACTGGGGGTCCTGAAATGTGTCCCTTCAGCTACGGGGGATGCCTGTGTGCTGGACTGGAAGCTCCACCACGAGGAGAAGCATTACCAGAGCAAAGCCAGGAGCAGTGGTGACACCCCTGGACCCCCAGGTCTCATGGAGCCTCAGAAACCACCATCTCTTCATCCTTTTCTTGCACTTCATTCTGTCTCCACATCCTCTGCTTCTGGGGGGGCCCTGGCTTATTTCATTTTCTGCATGATACTCCCCACAGATGTGTGTCATCAGCGGCTGCCCTGCAGGTGGAGTGTCCTTCTGGGTGTCCACTGCTGGTTCCTGCTAGCAGGAGTGGATGACGCTGCAGCCTCTGTCCAAGGACGGATCCCACCCTGAGGCTGCTGCGTGTCTGGGCTTCCCTCTGGGTCGCCATGAAGCAGCCTCATCTCCTTGGAACTGGAGGCCTCCCCGGACCTCGCTGCTTGTCCCTGAGACCTGGCCGGCACTTCTGTCTGTGGGCCAGGGGTTGGGTGATCTTAGGGACACATCTGCCCTTTGGGGAATGAGTGTGCCTCTGGAGACCCGGGCAGAGACTGGCTTCATGCCACTGGGGCTGAAGGTGCCCTGTGCTTCCGGGGTGCTGACCCTCCTGGGCCCTCAGAGGTGGCCCCTCTGTCAGGAGAAGCCGACTTCGGGCCTTCTCCACGTCTCCCCCGCCTCCGACTCTGTTACCACAGCTGGGTCTTGTCAGCAGCAGAACAGAAGCCAGCACCCTCCAGGACGGGGACTGGGCACACATTTGGTTTCTTGTGAGGAGAGCAGGAGGCTCTCTGGACCATGGGCGGGGCTGCCTCCCCAGGGGCTCACAGCTCCTTGGCGAGCTCGTCACCATTCCCCACACAGGGCCGCACGGCTGGCAGGGTGGCCACGACACGCCGTTCCCCAGAAACCCAGTTGACTTCCTCTGTGGGAAGCGGTCAGCCGAGTGCCTGGTGCTGCGGAACATCTGGAGGTGTCACTTGGCACGGGGGACCAGAGGTCACCGTGGGGAGCGTGGAGGGTGGCCGGTGACGGGCTCCTGTGAGGTCACTGGAATCTGCAGTGAAATGGCCGGTTACGCGTGCGCCAGAGCCTCGTGGTGATGGCGCTGCTGGTGATTTTCACTCTTCTGTTCTTCCCTCCCGCTGAATTTCCCCAAATTTCTGAAACAAGTATGATTGACTTTTGAAAAGCAATTTCCATTTAAGTTGAACAGAGAAAGAAACATGCATGTGCGTCAGGAGGCGGCGCCTTGCCGCGAGGCTGCGGTTCTCTCGCGCGTCAGGAGGCGGCGTCAGGAGGCGGAGGAGCTCGGCGAGGCTGCGGTTCTCTCGCGCGTCAGGAGGCGGCGTCAGGAGGCGGAGGAGCTCGGCGAGGCTGCGGTTCTCTCGCGCGTCAGGAGGCGGCGCCTTGCCGCGAGGCTGGGGTTCTCTTGTGCGTCAGGAGGCGGCGTCAGGAGGCGGCGGAGCGCGGCGAGGCTGCGGTTCTCTCGCGCGTCAGGAGGCGGCGTCAGGAGGCGGCGGAGCGCGGCGAGGCTGCGGTTCTCTCGCGCGTCAGGAGGCGGCGTCAGGAGCGGAGGAGCGCGGCGAGGCTGCGGTTCTCTCGCGCGTCAGGAGGCGGAGGAGCGCGGCGAGGCTGCGGTTCTCTCGCGCGTCAGGAGGTGGAGGAGCTCGGCGAGGCTGCGTTCTCTTGCGCCTCAGGAGGTGGCGTGGCGAGGCTGCGGTTCTCTGCTCGTGCCCACTTTGTAAATAGCGAGTCTGAGTTGGAGCCAGTTTTTCGTCACCTGTCGGCTTCTGCAGATTGATGTCATCATGCCCTGTCCCCCGTGTAGTCCCTCCCCCTGCCATCCTTGTGCTGTCATTACCAAGATCATTATCACTAAGACTGCGTGTATTTCAGTCACAGCTGAGCCATGTAGTGTGCTATGACTTGATTTTTTTCAGTTTTAAAAAATAATACAAACACATTTAAAAAACAAGACAAGAGAGCCTGTGTGAAGACAGAAGGCGATGAACAGCATCCACAGAACTCAGAGGGCGGACAGGAGACGGACCCAGGGCGGCTTGGGCCAGTTCCTCACCTGTTACCTGCTGGCAGCAGGAGTGAAGGCTGTGTGTGTCTGGGCAGAAGGGGCTGGCAGGTCCTCACGGGGGTGGTGGGGGGTCCGGTTGAGGCAGCCCATCCCACTTCTGCTGCTGCCAGCACGGCCCATGGTGTGCTCTGTGGGGCTGGCAGGGATCCTGGCATGGCCTGTGTGATTCGAGGTCAGAAGTCACGACGGGGAAAGGATGCGGTCATGCCAGAGGGAACCTTTGTCCATGGGGTCCCTGTAACTGGAGATGCCACTACGCGGGGACCAGGCGAAATTTCCGGGCTGATGTTTAAACTTGTCTGGAATCCAGCCTCTTCCTCTGTTTGTATGCTGTGCTCAGAAGCTAGCCAGATTATTCCGTTCAGAAACGGGGCCTGTAGATAATTGTGTTTTGTGTATGCCATGATTTCAAAGTTACACTTGTGTTGTTTCTTAGAATTTGGCCAGGCATGGTGGCTCACACCTGTAATCCCCCAGCACTTTGGGAGGCCGAGGTGGGCAGATCATCTGAGGCCAGGAGTTCGTGACTGGCTTGACCAACATGGTGAAATCCTGTCTCTACTAATAAGACAAAAAATTAGCCGGGCGTGGTGGCGCCTGCCTGTAATCCCAGTTACTCAGGAGGCTGAGACAGGAGAATGGCGTGAATCGGGGAGGTGGAGGTTGCAGTGAACCAAGATGGCGCCACTGCACTCCAGCCTGGGCAACAAGAGTAAAACTCCACCTTAAAAAAAAAAAAAAAAAGAATTGATCCTCTCTAATGATAAGTTCTCATTTTAAATATATTCTAGGGTGTACAGCCCTTTTCCCAGTGGATTAAGTTTGCTAACATACATCTTTTGGAGAAGTTTGCCATCATGTGTAGAGACTTAAGCTGATTTTGTCTCTGTATTTGATGAAAGAGGAGAATAGTTCTGAATTATCTTTCATCGGAAGGTATCTGTTCCTCTGTGTCCCCATTTTCTTTTTAGTTCTCTTGCTCTGTCAGGTTCAGCTAACGGGAATAATATTGTGAGAGAAAACTGAATTTTGAGAGAGCTCTCTGTCCTACTCGGGAGACGCAGCTTACAGACTGTGTCCTTTCTCTTGGGCCTTCCTCCTGCACCGCCTGGACACAGTTTGCGCTTGTCCTTTGGTGGAAGGCCCAGTCGTTACTTCCTTTTACAAAACTATTTTTAGCTGCAATGTATTTATGGCTGCACAGACAAGAGGACTTTTCTCATGAAAGGAAATGCTTTTCCACAGGGATAAGCGAGTCACGCGGGGCAGGGTTTCCTGAGGAATCAGCAGCACGGCTCTGGGTTCCCGCCCCCCAGCATGGCGCCCACCCTATGTCCCCAGGAGGCTTCGGCCTGCACTGCGTCTACAGGGTTAAGATTCCCATAGTACTTATTTTTAAATGACTTGTATTTGAAAGTTTTAAGGAAGTCTTTAGAAGGAGATGAGTTAACGTTCTGGTGTGTGTCGCCATCGGTGGTCACTGTTTCTTGGAGTGTGGGGTGTGGTTGCGTGTTCTGGCATGTGTTGTCATGGTGGTCTCTGTTTCTTGGAGTGTGGGGTGTGGTCCTGCGTTCTGGCGTGTGTTGTCATGGCGGTCACTGTTTCTTGGAGTGTGGGGTGTGGTCCTGTGTTCTGGTGTGTGTTGTGGTGGTCACTGTTTCTTGGAGTGTGGGGTGTGGTCCTGCGTTCTGGCGTGTGTTTCATGGTGGTCTCTGTTTCTTGAAGTGTGGGGTGTGGTCCTGCGTTCTGGTGTGTGTTGTGGTGGTCATTGTTTCTTGGAGTGTGGGGTGTGGTCCTGCGTTCTGGTGTGTGTTGTGGTGGTCACTGTTTCTTGGAGTGTGGGGTGTGGTCGCGTGTTCTGGCATATGTTGTCATGGTGGTCACTGTTTCTTGGAGTGTGGGGTGTAGTTGCATGTTCTGGTGTGTGTTGTCATGGTGGTCACTGTTTCTTGGAGTGTGGGTTGTGGTCCAGGGTATAGGGGCTGCTGCCCCAGGCCTTCTGGCTTTTGTGGATTGGAATCCACATCTGCACCATGTGCAGGGTTCCTGCCCAGTCTCTGAAGCCCGCTAGTCCTTCTGGCCAGGTGTTCACTGTGCCTGCCTGCTGAGGGAGTGCTGGGGTCATTTGACAGGCGGCACCCACACCCTGCAGGGCCACGTGCACACGGACAGCCGTGGGAGTGCCTTCTCACTCGGCTTGCTATGTGGGTCCTTGAGGCAAAGGGAAGGTGGAGTTTGCGGAAGGTCCTGGATGGTGAGTCAGAACGTGGGCATCTGGTCCCTAACACTGAGGATCCCTTTGCCAGGGTCTCCAGCAGGGGCCACGGTCCAAGCCGAGGCATTCGCTCCTCCTGTCCTTCCTCAGGCCCCACTGACCACAGCCTCCACTGCTTCCAGCATTTTCTTCCTGTTGGGATGGAGTCCCGCCTTGGGAAGCCTTCTGCCTGTGGAGGTTTCTTGCGGGTGTCCACTGAACAACTTGTGGGTCGTGTGTGTCCCAGCACCCCGTGTGCTCCCTGCCAGCCAGGGCCCAGGCAGTGCCTGGTGAGTGGGAGAGGGATGGCCATGCTGCCCTGTCCTCCTAAACGGTGTTGTCTCAAGACCTTCAGAGAGCAGACCAGAGGTGGCCTCAGACTCCAAAGCTCCTGGCTTTCCACTCTCACCCTGTGCAGACCAGCAGTGCGAGAGGTGTTGTGAGGTTAGGGGGTGACACAGATTATCCCGTGCCAGGGAGCCCACAGCCTCCACCCAGGACCACGCCTGGCGCGAGCACAGGGAGGTCGCAGGGGAGGCCGGAGCAGGGCGTGGCGGGAGGGCGCCATTGTGCAATGCCACGCCAGGCCTTGGGGAGCCCCTCGACGGGACCCACAGCTCCTGCATGGACGGTTTCACATCGTCATCATCACTGGAAAAGGACGGGGTCTTTAAAGGGGAGGCTCGAAGGTGGCTGAGAGTTGTGGCACCTGAGCTTTCCAGAAGTTGGCTTGAAATAATTGGTCAAGGTGTGCTGCTGGCGAGGGATGCCAGGGATGGGGCATCCTGCACTGGTCAGACGCCATCCTGTGGGGAGGGACAGTGTCGTGTCCATCCATGGTGATGCCGTCCTGTGTGGGGAGGGACAGTGTGGCCTCCGTCCCCGTGGTGACGCTGTCCTGTGTGGGGAGGGACAGTATCATGTCCATCCGTGGTGACGCTGTCCTGTGTGGGGAGGGACAGTGTGGTCTCTGTGTGGTGATGCTGTCCTGTGTGGGGAGGGACAGTGTGGCCTCCATGATGTCCCCCACACTGTCCGCACTGGAAGTGAAGCTGGTGTCCAGCAGCTGTCCGCTGGCAGGAAGGCTGGGAAGTCAGGCTGGCTGTGTCCAGCACCTCCTGGGGCACGGAGGAGTGTGGGGGAGACACTGTTGGAACGCAGGTGCGGACATTGCGACACTTGTGAAGATGTCAGCGGGGCCTGGGTTGGTGGACGTTCCAACCGTCATGCCGGTTGCACCCTCCAGCGATGGGTCCTCGGTGCAGTGATCTCAAGCGTCACGTTTAGAGTCACTGCACCCTGTTGCTTCCAGACAGCCTCGGTAGCACTGAGTCCCCTCTTCCCTCTTCCTGGATGTACGTGGGGGCCATGCACCGTCTTTGGAGGTCGTTAATGTTTGAGTCTTTTCATCTCAGCTCCCTGCTTGGGTGTTTCTGGCGTTGCCATCTGAAAGAGTCCAGCCCTCTTGTCTTCAGGGCGGCCCGTGGTGTGGGTCACCGTGGTCGTTGCTCGCTCCATGGTTAGCTGTCCTGTCCATGGTTAGATAGTTGGTTGCTCCTTGGTTTTCACTTCGAGATTTTGGCAAGAACATTACCAAGGTGAGCTTGGGAGCTTCTCGCGCTGCCAGTCTGGAGGCCCAGGCTGCTGTCACGGGGAAGGCGGCATAGCCCCACTCCCAGCTTGGCAGGAGGAGCTCCTCGTGTATGGCACACCATTCGCGGATCTTCCGTGACTCCTCTGTGGGTCCTTTGCCCATTTTTCCGTCTTTTTTTTTTTTTGTATTTTTCCCTAGACTTTTAAGAGTACTTCCAATTTCAAGAAGATTAATTATCTGTGATACGTATTGCAAATATTTTCAACCAGTTTGACATTTGTCTTTTGATTTTGCCATGCCAAAGTTTGAAAAAAGTTAGAGTTGACTTACTCTTTTTAAAGATCGTGTTTGGATTTTGAGTCATAGTTTATTTTTCCATATGAACTTTAGAATCACCTTGTCTCGTTTGGGCTGGGCGGGGGCGGGCCGCTCGCAGGCAGTGGGATAGGGCCAGGGCTATTTCTGTGCTCGCTAGGAGAGGACTGACAGCTTTATGGCGCTGAGTCATGGTCTCTGGAAACAAGAGGGGTCTTTTCATGGACTCAAAGCTTTTGTTCGTTTCCTTCAGGAATGTCTTAAAGTTTTTCTCTGACACAATGTTCACATGTGCAAAAGGTCATTCGTGAGGTTACCTTTTTCCTTGCTGGTTGCGTTGGAAGTGGGCCTTCTCTTCCAGCAGGCCTTCTGCCTGGTTGTTGTTGGTGTCTGTGATGGCTGTTGTTTTGTCTGTTAATTTTGGGACCTCCTGCTTTCCTGGATTCTCTTGTTGTCTGTCCGTTTTCTCCCTGCTTCTCGGCTCCTGCAGTTGTGCTCTGACGCTGGCCGCAAGTGCAGGGAGCTCAGCGTCTCTTTTCCTGGAGCTGCGCCCCCACGTGTGTTCCCTTTCGGATCTTGTTCCCTCCCCCTACGATGTCAGGTGAAATGGCACTGGGTGTAATGGGCACCCTTGCTGTGTTTCCGTGTCCGAGGGAATGGCCAGGTTTGCCCAGGAGGAAGGAGCCGGCTCTGGGATGAGGCGTCAGCGTGTAGGGTGGGATGTTTCAAATCCATGTCTCATATGGTATTCAGCGTCGTATTCAGTGTCTTATTCAGCATGGTATTCATTATATTCAGCGACGTATTCAGTGTTGTTGCTATTAAACAAGAAATAACAGTGAACAGACAAAACATTTCACTCATAAGGCTATAGAACTGTGCCATAAATGGAATTTTGGAAGGATTATATAAATCCAGAAATTATTGAATAAAATACAGAAAAAAAATCCAGAAAGACAGTAAGTTAAGGAAATGGCAAGAGTTTGAAAACATAAACGAAGCACACATTTGGTTAAGCTACCTGAGAGAGGGAGGGACAGGTTGACTACATAGTAGCGTGAGGAACAAGAGGATTCGTACAGTTTAACAATCCATTGTAAGATAGTTTGTTAACTATTCGGGGAAACGTTTAAATTGGAGTCTTACTGTAGAGATATTATACCAAAACAAAATCTGAGTGGGGCAAAAATGTTTTTTGTTTGTTTGTTTGTTTTGGTTTTTGGCTTTTTTTGAGACGGAGTCTTGCTCTGTGGTCCAGGCTGGAGTGCAGTGGCACAGCCTCAGCTCACTGCAGCCTCCACCTCCCAGGTTCAAGTGATTCTCCTGCCTCAGCCTCCCGAGTAGCTGGGACTACAGGTGTGTGCCACTACAGCCAGCTATTTTTAGCAGAGATGGGGTTTTACGATGTTGGCCAGGCTGGTCACGAACTCCTGATCTCAGGTGATCTGCTCACCTTGGCCTCCCAGAGTGCTCGGATCACAAGTGTGAGCCACTGTGCTTGACCAAAAATGTTTAAAACAATATTAATTTTATTTTCTGATACAGACATGTATAGTCCTAATCTGCGGCACATGCAGGACTTTCTGTGCTGTGTCACAGGTGGCGGCGGATGTCGTGGCTTAAAGCAACACCAGTGTGTTGTTTCATGCTTCTGTAGGGTGGAGATTGGGGCTCAGCCCACTGAGTCCTTTGCTGAGGTCTCACACGGCTGCAGTCACGTTGCCTGTTCTCAAGGGGCTGTGTTCTCATCTGGAGGCCCAACTAGGCAGGGCCTGCTTTCAGACTGCCTTGGGTGCTTGGCAGATATCATTTTCCTGTGGTTGTAGGACTCATGGCTTCCTGCTGCACCAGAGCCCATGGGAGAGAGACTGCCCTCTGCTTATAGCCTCGGACCTTTAGACTCACTCTGGAGTGGCTCATGGATAAGATGAGACCCACCCAGGATTATCTCCCTTTCGATTAACTTAAGATCAGCTGGAGATGGAGCTTCATTATGTCTGCCTGACCCTTTCACCTTTGCCTCAGCCTAGGCATGGGAGTGCCGTCTGCCCCGGTTCATAGGTCCCGCCTGCCCTGAGGATGGGAATTACCTTGGATGCGAATGCCAGGGTGTGGGGAGCCCTGTGGGCCTGCTGGAATCCTACATTACAATTTTCTGACAAATGGTTGTTGACTTTATTGAAGAACTTCTCAGTAAACTTAAAGAAAAAAAAACCTTCATTTATTCCTTCTCCATCATTTTTTCTTTCCTATGTACATCCAGAATTTTGACTCGTAGCATATTTTCCTCCCTGAAGAACTTTTTAAACATGACTTACAGGGCACGTCTACTTTTTTGTGTGAGAAAGTTTATTTTTCTTTCACTTTTGAAGGATGATTTTGCTGCGCACATGATTGGAGGGGCGGGGGTGGGGGGTTATCCCTCCACCCTCTTCTTGCTGGTGTGGTTCCTGTTGACAAGTTCACTCTAGTTCTTATCCTTGTGCCTCTAGAGCTAAGATGTACTTTTTCTTTTCTTGCTTCTTTCAATATTTTCTTTGTTTGTGATTTTCTACAGTTGGGATATGATCTGTCTAGGTATGGATTGTTTGGTATTTATTCTCTTGATATTCTCTGGGCTTCATGGATCTGTAGTTTGGTGTCTGGCACTAATTTTGGACGTTTTCAAAGCTCTTGTATGTTGCAGCCGTAACTGGAATTCTTTATTTGCCAAGAACTATAAAGATAATCATTAGATTTTTTTTTGATCTGTTGGTATGATCAGTTGTATTAGCGGTTTTCCTAACAGTGAATCATCCATGTATGTATAGAATAGTCCACTTGCTTACTATGTGTGAAGTTTTTAATGTGCTGCTGGATCTTTGGGGTGTGTGTGTCGCAGCACACACGAGTGCACACGTGAGACTGGCTTGAAGGTTTCCCTTTTGCACATATGCTGTCTTCATCCTGTTTATATTACCAATGTTGTGTTTGTCTCATAATAGAAACTTAGAGCTTTCCTTCTTGTGCTGTGATCCAGAGCTGTGCTGTGTAGTAACCACATGTGATTATTAAAATTTAAATGAACTAAAATTACATACAATAAAAAAATTGTTCAGTCACCAGTAGCCTCATTTAAAGGACAGATGTGGCTAGTGCAGATCTAGAACACGTCCATCACTGCAGAACGTGCTGAGACTTCCTGTGTTGGTGGAAACATTCCGTCATCTGCACCGACCAGTCCTGTAGCAACAGCGTAGGTGGCTTTTGAGCGTGTGTGTGTAGGTGTGCCCGTACGCATAGGCGTGTGGTATGTGTGTGGGGTGCATTTGCGTGCCTGTGCATGGGTGGTGTGTGGTGCATGTGTGTGTGCTGCGTATGTGTGGCGTGGTGGGTGTGTGTGCCTGCACGTGTGTGGCATGTGTGTTTTTGGGTGTGGTGTGTGGTGTGTCGTGTGTGTTGTGTGTGTGGTGTGTCTGTGGTGTGTGTGTTTTGTGTGCGTGTACTGTGTGTGGTGCATGTGTGTGGTGCGTATGTGTGGCGTGGTGGGTGTGTGTGCCTGCACGTGTGTGGCATATGTGTTGGGGTGATGTGTGCGTGGTGTGGTGTGTCTTGTGTGTGGTGTGTGTGTGGTGTGTCTGTGGTGTGTGTGTTTTGTGTGCGTGTACTGTGTGTGGTGCATATGTGTGGCGTGGTGGGTGTGTGTGCCTACACGTGTGTGGCATGTGTGTTTGGGTATGGTGTGTGTGTTGTGTGTGTGGTGTGTCTGTGGTGTGTGTGTGTTTTGTGCGTGTACTGTGTGTGGTGCGTGTGTGTGGTGCGTATGTGTGGCGTGTGTGTGTGTGCCTGCACGTGTGTGGCATGTGTGTTTGGGTGTGGTGTGTGTGTGGTGTGGTGTGTCTTGTGTGTGTTGTGTGTGGTGTGTCTGTGGTGTGTGTTTTGTGTTAGTGTGCAGTGTGTGGTGCGTGTGTGTGTGGTGCGTATGTGTGGCGTGGTGGGTGTGTGTGCCTGCACATGTGTTGCATGTGTGTTGGGGTGGTTGTCTTTCTGGCTCACTTGTAGCAGCTCTTCCTGAGGTGGGGACTCTGCCCCACAGCTGCCTGCCTAGAGCTCTCCGGGAGGCAGTCCCCCTCCCAGCCCTGCAGGCTGTACGAGATTCTCCATGGTTCTCCCCTTCTGCCATTTGCCATTATTGCTCTTAGTGACAGGCAATTATTTAAGATGCTGGCCAAAGTGGCTTTCATTTTCTTCTTACTAAAGCCTTTAAAATTAAGAGTTAAAAAATTTGAAAGTAATGCATGATGATTATAGGCATGTTAGAAATAAAGAAAAGGAAAAGAAATACCTTTGCCTCAAATACCCACTCTGACCTTTGGGCATTTTTTTTCTGTCTGTTTCCCTTTTCCTGTTGAGAATACTGTTGGGAGTGCTGACAGCGCTCAGTGTGAGGGGCTCCTGTGACATGCTGGCACCCTTTCTGGAGTCTCCGCAGACCCTTGGCGGCCAGCTGTTTCTTTGCATTGGCCACAGCGAGGAAGGGGGCCAGGGCGCTCCGTTTCTGCAGGGCCACGTCTGCAGGTGGCCATGTGGACTACTTGCTGCCGGTGGCGGCTTGTGTGAGGTGTGATTTATTTTGTGTTCAATCCATTTTTTTAGGGTATAAGTGTCTTCCATGTCAGTGTGTGCTCATTGTAAATCTTTACTTTGGTAACATATACCTAACATAATACTTGTTATTTTAATCACTGGTAAGTGTGTAGTTCACTGTTGTCCTCACCTACATTGCGGTGTTTGTTGGTGAGTGTGTAGCTCACTGCTGTCTTTACCCACATTGCGGTGTTTGTTGGTGAGCCTGTAGCTCACTGCTGTCTTTACCCACATTGTAGTGTTTGTTGGTGAGTATGTAGTTCACTGCTGTCCTTACCCACATTGCAGTGTTTGTTGGTGCGTGTGTAGTTCACTGCTGTCTTTACCCACATTGTAGTGTTTGTTGGAGAGTATGTAGTTCACTGCTGTCCTTACCCACATTGCAGTGTTTGTTGGTGCGTGTGTAGCTCACTGCCTTTCTTACCCACATTGCGGTGTTTGTTGGTGAGCCTGTAGCTCACTGCTGTCTTTACCCACATTGTAGTGTTTGTTGGTGAGTGTGTAACTCACTGCCTTTCTTACCCACATTGCGGTGTTTGTTGGTGCGTGTGTAGTTCACTGCTGTCCTTACCCACATTGCGGTGTTTGTTGGTGCGTGTGTAGTTCACTGCTGTCCTTACCCACATTGCGGTGTTTGTTGGTGAGTGTGTAGCTCACTGCTGTCTTTACCCACATTGTAGTGTTTGTTGGTGAGTATGTAGTTCACTGCCTTTCTTACCCACATTGCGGTGTTTGTTGGTGAGAGTGTAGCTCACTGCTGTCCTTACCCACATTGTGTGTTTGTTGGCGGGTGTGTAGCTCACTGCCTTTCTTACCCACATTGTGGTGTTTGTTGGCGGGTGTGTAGCTCACTGCCTTTCTTACCCACATTGTGTGTTTGTTGGCGGGTGTGTAGCTCACTGCCTTTCTTACCCACATTGTGTGTTTGTTGGCGGGTGTGTAGCTCACTGCCTTTCTTACCCACATTGTGTGTTTGTTGGCGGGTGTGTAGCTCACTGCCTTTCTTACCCACATTGTGTGTTTGTCACTGGCACCCTGTCTATCTCCACATCGTGTTTTATCATCCAATAAATTTGTTTTTGGTGCTTCCCTCTCCATTCCTTCCGTGGACGCCCTGTGTAACTTTCTTGAGGAGTCTTCTGTAATATTCTTCTGCAGAATTCTAATTGTAATTCTCTTATAAATGATGCTATTATGAACTTCTTTGTTGACAGAGCATTTTTGCTGTGTAGAATTACTTTTTTTAGGACTGACTCCCAGATATAGAGTTCCACATTTGAAAGGAATGAGTTTGTGTGTGTTTTTTTTTAAACATTTCCCATATTTTGATGGTTTTTGTATTACTCTTTGATACCAAGAGAAGAATTTTTGGGTGTTTAAGAGAAAAATAAGGCATGTGCTTTATTTCATATGGTGGCTGAACACACGCGGAGCTGCTTGGCCTGTGGGCTGAAATTTGAGCATTTCTTTAAGACCTAGTTTGTTTATCTTTTATTCTCACTTCAGTGGTTTTAAAAATAACTACATTAACCAAACATGGGCTGTACCTCCAAGGCCAGAGCTACTCCTGGGAAAGGGTCCAGTCTCTCTGGTTTGTGCCCATCACCCAGTGGGACAGCCACATGGACGTGGTATGGCAGCGTGGTGGCAGGGCCCAGCAAAGACCAGTTTGGGCAGGATTAATGGCCCTCAATTAAAGGGTGTCATGGTAGGCAGGGTCTAATTTTATAAAAGCTTCTGGCACATGTACATTAAAAATTTCATTTTTGCCTTTGATCTTGCAGAAGAGGACACTCAAGTGTGTGTGCAGTGCGTGTGTGTTCAGTGCATGTGTGTGCATGTGTTTGTGTGCATGTGTGTGTGCATACACCTGTATTTGTGTGCAGGCTCCTGTGCGTGTGTGCGTGTGTGTGCATGTGTGTGTGTGCATGTGTGCGTGTGTGTGCATGTGTGTGCGTGTGTGCATGTCTGTGTGCATGTGTGTGTGTGCGTGTAAGTGTGTGTGTATGCACGTGCACTTGCTTGTGTTTTCATGGCCGAGGGTTTATTTTCTAGCAACTTGAAGCCCTAAGTGACAGAACCTTTTCTGTTCTTCTCAGTGTTTCTGCTACTGTCCTCTCCCTCTTCTCTCAGAGTCTCAGGAGATATGTCAGGGGGTCTGGCTGTTGTCTGTCAGCTCATCCACAAGGACTCAGGCGTCTCCCCTGTTCCTGCAGGTGGTGGGAAGTTTCTATACCCAGATTTTCTTCATTGAGGATGTTGTGGTTTGTTGTGAAAGTCCTTACGTTCAGTGGGATACAATTTGAGTCACATATTAGGATACTATATTGTCATTTCAGTTGTGAATTTTAATAAATTACATAATTTCTTACACGTCTTCAGGAACGCATTAGGCAAGTTAAACAATAGTGTTACGTGTTGGATGGGGATATTTTTATATGCGGAGCATTTGTAAAAACTATATTAACGTCTCTGTGCATTGCGTGTGTCTCCTCGTTCCTGTTTCCAGTGTTTTGTCCTTTGGTGCATGCTGTGGGGCTGTGGTATGCGTAGTGGCTCTGGGTCTTTGGTGTGTGCTGTGGGGCTGTGGTACACGTAGTGGCTCTGGGTCTTTGGTGTGTGCTGTGGGGCTGTGGTACACGTAGTGGCTCTGGGCCTGTGGTGTGTGCTGTGGGGCTGTGGTACGCGTAGTGGCTCTGGGTCTTTGGTGCATGCTGTGGGGCTGTGGTACGCGTAGTGGCTCTGGGCCTGTGGTGTGTGCTGTGGGGCTGTGGTACGCGTAGTGACTCTGGGTCTTTGGTGTGTGCTGTGGGGCTGTGGTACACGTAGTGGCTCTGGGTCTTTGGTGCATGCTGTGGGGCTGTGGTACGCGTAGTGGCTCTGGGCCTTTTGGGCAGGTCTCAGATTTACTGTCTGTTTTAATTTCAATTGCAGTTTCTGTTTCGATTTTGCTTGGGTTGGGCGTCTGGGACCTACCCTTCCTACTGCTAGGGTCAGTACTTTCTCTTTTTTTCATTTTATATGAGGTGAGTAAAGTGCAGTTCTCAGACGTGTGGAGCCCCAGCGTGTGGCTCGGCTGCTTGAGTGGCGCTGTGGCTATGGAGGTTCCCCCCGCCTTTTTAAGGTGGTCAAATAGGTATAACATTTTCCATCTTAACCATGTTTAAGGGTGCAGTTCAGTGGCATGAAATGCATTCATAATGTTCCGTAACCATCACTGCCATCCATCTCCAGATCTCTTTTTATCTTGTAAAACTGCAGCTCTGTTCTCGTTAAACACTGAATCCCCATCCACCCCCAGCTCCTTCGTCACCAACATTTTACTTTCTGTCTCCATGAATCTGATGACTCCAGATACCTCACATGAGTGGGATCATACAATCTTTGTCTTTTTGTGTTTGGCTTATTTTCCTTAGCATAATGTTCTCAAGGTTGTTGCATAGTCAGAATACCCTTCCTTTTTAAGGTTGAATTATGTGGCTAGACCACATTTTATCAATTTATCCATGGAGGGACACTTGGGTTTCTTCTACCTTTTGGCTGATTGTGGGTGTACAGATATCTGTGTAAGTTCCTGCTTTCAGTTCTTTAGGGAATTGTATTAGTTCGTTTTCATCCTGCTGATAAAGACATACCTGAGACTGGGAAGAAAAAGGCTTAATTAGACTTTTAGTTCCACATGGCTGGGGAGGCCTCAGAATCATGGCAGGAGGCAAAAGGCACTTCTTCAATGGTGGCAGCAAGAGAAAATGAGAGAAAAGCAAAAACGGAAACCTGATAAGCCTATCAGATCTCTTGAGACTTATTCACTGTCATGGGAATAGTTAGTACAGGAAAGACTAGCCCCCATGATTCAATTACCTCTGCCTGGGTTCTTCCCACAGCAGGTGGGAATTCTGGGAGATACCGTTCAAGTGCGATTTGGGTGAGGACACAGCCAAACCGTATCATTCCACGCCGGCCCCTCCAAACCTCATGTCCTCACATTTCAAAACCAGTTATGCCTTCCCAACAGTCTCCCAAAGTCTTAACTCATTGCAGCATTAACCCAAAAGTCCACAGTCCAAAGTCTTATCTGAGACAAGGCAAGTCCCTTCCATGTATGAGCTTGTAGAATCAAAAGCAAGCTAGTTACTTCCTAGATACAATGGGGGTACAGCTATTGGGTAAATACAGCCGTTCCAAATGGGAGAAATTGGCCAAAACAGAGGGGTTACAGGGCCCATGCAAGTCCAGAATCCAGCAGGACAGTCACATGTTAAAGCTCCAAAATGATGTCCTTTGACTCCAGGTCTCACATCTAGGTCACACTGATGCAAGAGGTGTGCTCCCACAATCTTGGGCAGCTCTGCCCCTGCGGTTCTGCAGGGTACAGCCTCCCTCCCAGCTGCTTTCATGGGCTGGCGTTGAGTGTCTGCGGCTTTTCCAGGCACACAGTGCAAGCTTTTGGTAGATCTACCATTCTGGGGTCTGGAGGATGGTGGCTCTCTTCTCACACCTGCACTAGGCTGTGCCCCAGTAGAGACTCTGTGTGGGGACTCTGACCCCACATTTCCCTTCTGCACTGCCCTAGCAGAGGTTCTCCATGGGGGCCCCACCCCTGCAGCAAACTTTTGCCTAGACATCCAGGCATTTTCATACATCTTCTGAAATCTGGGTGGAGGTTCCCAAACCTCAGTTCTTGACTTCTGTGCACCTGAAGGCTCAACACCACTGGAAGCTGCCAAGGCTTGGGGCTTCCACCCTCTAAAGCCACAGCCCGAGCTGTATGTTGGCCCCTTTTAGCCACGGCTGGAGTGGCTGGGATACAGGTCACCAAGTCCCTAGGCTGCACATATCATGTGGACCCTTGGCCTGGCCTATGAAACCAGTTTTTCTTCCTGGGTCTCTGGGCCTGTGATGGGAGGTGCTGCCAGGAAGCTCTCTGACATGGCCTGGAGACATTTTCCCCATGATCTTGGGGATTAACGCCAGGCTGCTTGCCAAATTTCTGCAGCTGACTTGAGTTTCTCCCCAGAAAGTGGGTTTTTCTTTTCTATCACATATTCAGGCTGCAAATTTTCCAAGCTTTTATGCTCTGCTTCCCTTATAAAACTGAACTTCTTTAACAGTACTCAAGTAACCTCTTGAATGTTTTGCTGTTTAGAAATTCCTTCCACCAGATACCCTAAATCATCTCTCAAGTTCAAAGCTCCACACATCTCTAGGCAGGGGCAAAATGCTGCCAGTCTCTTCGCTAAAACATAACAAGAGTCACCTTCACTCCAGTTCCCAACAAGTTCCTCATCTCCACTTGAGACCACCTCAGCCTGGATTTTGCTGTCCATATTGCTATCGGCATTTTGGGCAACGCCATTCAACGAGTCTCTAGGAAGTTCCAAACTTTCCCACGTTGTCCTGTCTTCTCATCCCTTCAAACTGTTCCAACCTCTGCCTGTTACCCAGTTCCAAAGTCTCTTCCACATTTTTGGGTATCTTTTCAGCAACACCCCACTCCTGGTACCAGTTTACTGTATTAGTTTGTTTTCACACTGCCAATAAAGACGTACCCGAGACTGGGAAGAAAAAGAGTTTAATTGGAGTTACAGTTCCACATGGCTGGGGAGGCCCCAGAATCATGGCAGGAGATGAAAGGTACTTCTTAAATATGGCAGTGGCAAGAGAAAATGAGAAGGAAGCAAAAGCAGAAACCCCTGATGAACCCATCAGATCTCGTGAGACTTACTATCACAAGAATAGCATGGGAAAGACTGGCCCCCATGATTCAATTACCTCCCCCTGGGTCCCTCCCACAACACATGGGAATTCTGGGAGATAAAATTCAAGTTGAGATTTAGGTGGAGACACAGCCAAACCATGTCGGGAATATAGCCAGCAGTGGAATTGCTTGACTGTATAGTAATTCTGTTTAATTTTCGGAGAAGGTGCCATTTTTCTTCATAGTGATGGCACCATGTTACATTCCCACCAGCAGTGCACAAGGGATCCCATTTCTCCACCTCATCCCAACACTTGTTGTTTTCTCTTTTTGATTTTAATGTTTTATTTTGTATAATATCCATCCTGATGAGTGTGAAATGGTGTTTCATTATATTTTTCATTTGCATTTCCTTAATGATTAGTGATAATGAACATCCTTTCATGTACTTGTTGACCGTTTCATATTGTCTCCGTTAGAAAACTGTCTGTTCAAGTCCTTTTCCCATTTTAATGGGGTTATATGTCGTTTTGTTGTTGAGTTGTAGGAGGTTTAAAAATATGTTCTGAATATTAACCCATTATCAGACACGTAACTTGCAGATGTTCTCTTCCATCCTGTGGTTTGTCTTTCATCCTATTGATAGTGGCTTTTGATGCACAAAAGTTGTTAAGTTTGATGTCCAGCTTGTCTATTTTTTCTTTTGTTGCCTGTGCTTTTGATATTGCATTTAAGAAGTCGTTGTCAGATCCAGTGTCACAAAGTTTCTCACCTATGTTTTTTCTAAGAATTTTATAGTTTTAGATTTTGATTCATTTTGAGTTAATTTTTATATATGGTGTAAGGTAAGAAACCAGCTTCATTCTTTTGCATGCGGTTATCCAGCCTCATTTGTTGAAAGGACTGTTCTTTTACCCAGTGAATGGTCTTGGCACCACTGTCAAAAATCGTTTGACCATATATACAAGGCTCTTTATTCCATTCCATTGGTCCACATGTCTGTCTTGTGCCAGGACCACACTGTTTTGGCTGTTTTGGCTGCTTACTGTAGGTTGTAGTAAGTTCCATATAAGGAAGTGTGAGGTCTCCAATTTGTTCTTCTTTTTCAAGACTATTTTTGGCTATTCAGGGTCCCATGAGATTCCATGTGAATTTTAGCATGAATTTTTCTATTTCTGCAAAAAAAAGGTCATTGGGATTTTTATATAAATGGAATCGAATCTGCAGATCCTTTGGGTAGCATCAGCATCTTAAGGACATTAACTCTTCCAGTTTGTGAACCTGGAATGGATATCTGAATTTCTTTCATCAACATTTTGTGGTTTTCAGTCTTTTGCCTCCTTGGTTTTCAAGTCTTTTGCCTCCTTGGTTAAGCTTATTTCTAAGTTTTTTATTCTTTTTGATGCTGTTATAAATGCGATATTTAAAAAATTTCTTTTCAGATTATTCATTGTTAGTGTATAGAAACACCACTGTTGTTTGTGTGTTGATCTTACATCCTGCCACATTGCTGAATTGCTGAATTTTTGTAATGGAGTCTCACTCTGTCACCCACACTGGAGTGCAGTGGCACTGTCTTGGCTCACTGCAACCTCTGCCTCCGGATTCAGGCGATTCTGCTGCCTCAGCCTCCCGAGTAGCTGGGACCACAGGCGTGCACCACCACGCCTGGCTAATTTTTTGTATTTTTAGTAGAGACTGGGTTTTGTCATGTTGGCCAGGCTGATCTTGAACTAACCTCAGGTGATCCACCCGCCTTGGCCTCCCAAAGTGCTGGGATTGCAGGTCGGAGCCACCACGCCCGGCCTTATTTCTGTCAATTTTTTGGTGGAATTTTTAGGGTTTTGTATGCATAAGAGCATGTAGTCTGTGAACAGAGATAATTTTACTTCTTCTGTTCCCATTCGCGTACCTTTTCTTTCATTTTCTTGCCTAATCGCCCAGGCTAGGCCTCCCCGTGCAGTGTTGAATGGCCGTGATGAGCGCGGGCATCCTGGTCTCGTTCCTACTCTTAGAGGGAAAGCTTTCTGTCGTCCACTATGGAGTGTGTTCACTGTGGGTGGTAATCTGTAGGCACATTCTCTCTCAGAGGTCCTTTCTTTCCTTTTGTGTCTAGAAAGGCTCTTTTTCTCCCACGACGGCAGCTATTTGCTTATTTTCTCTCCTGATTCCTTTGTGGTTTCAAGTCTTATGTTCATCTCCTGAATCCATCTGGAGTTTAATTTCTTTGTGGAATAAAGAAAGGATCTAATATAGCATTTTAAAAGTAAATATTTAACTAGTCCTAGTATTCCCTGTCAATTATTGCCTCTTCCCTCAGCAGCATGAAGTGCCTCAGTCTCTCCTGCTGCCGTCTCTGCATTCCAAAGCAACAAATGGGAAGTGTTGGGCCTTCTGGGGGCGGCTGTGGGCCAGGCTGCCTCTGTCTGCTTGGTCTCTCCTGCAGGTGTTTTCTGTTAGGGGCTGTACAGCAAACACACTAAGGATCAGCTCAGTTTTTTTAGTACTTCCCACTAAAATGGAATCATTTTATACGGTCTGTTCCCCCTTCCCTTAAGAATATGCGCTATAGAAGTACAGATCACTCTAGCTCCCACTGCCCAGAGAGAACCCTTGTCCGTGTGGGACGAACGTCCTAGTCTGCAGAGCTCCAGCAGGGAGGACAGGCTGTGCTTCACCAGTTAAATTTAATCCTGCTCAGATTGTCAGGAGAAGCAGACACTGAAGTGAAACTCAAGAAACTTCTGAATTTGAGATAAATATTTATTGGTGCAAGAGATATATTTCTACAATTCCTCTAAGGATGAGAAAACTTTTCTCAACTTTAAGAATGTAGAGTTTAAGAATACATCTTAATTTTATTTTATTTTATTTTATTTTATTTTTTATTATGCTTTAAGTTCTAGGGTACATGTGCATAACGTGCAGGTTTGTTACATATGTATACTTGTGCCATGTTGGTGTGCTGTACCCATCAACTCGTCAGCACCCATCAATTCATTATTTATATCATGTATAACTCCCAATGCAATCCCTCCCCACTCCCCCCTCCCCATGATAGGCCCCGATGTGTGATGTTCCCCTTCCCAAGTCCAAGTGATCTCATTGTTCAGTTCCCACCTATGAGTGAGAGAACATGCGGTGTTTGGTTTTCAGTTCTTGTGATAGTTTGCTAAGAATGATGGTTTCCAGCTGCATCCATGTCCCTCCAAAGGACGCAAACTCATCCTTTTTTATGGCTGCATAGTATTCCATGGTGTATATGTGCCACATTTTCTTAATCCAGTCTGTCACAGATGGACATTTGGGTTGATTCCAAGTCTTTGCTATTGTGAATAGTGCTGCAATAAACATACGTGTGCATGTGTCTTTGTAGTAGAGTAATTTATAATCCTTTGGGTATATACCCAGTAGTGGGATGGCTGGGTCATATGGTACATCTAGTTCTAGATTCTTGAGGAATTGCCATACTGTTTTCCATAATGGTTGAACTAGTTTACAATCCCACCAACAGTGTAAAAGTGTTCCTATTTCTCCACATCCTCTCCAACACCTGTTGTTTCCTGATTTTTTAATGATTGCCGTTCTAACTGGTGTGAGATGGTATCTCATTGTGGTTTTGATTTGCATTTCTCTGATGGCCAGTGATGATGAGCATTTTTTCATGTGTCTGTTGGCTGTATGGATGTCTTCTTTTGAGAAATGTCTGTTCATATCCTTTCCCCACTTTTTGATGGGGTTGTTTGTTTTTTTCTTGAAGAATACATCTTAATTTTAGAACACATTTAGGAATGCTCTGCTTTGGAAGGTATCACGATTCTTAGGCAGCCTCTCAGTTCCAGGCCCCACCTGCTGATTTAATACATTCTATTACTTGTGTTTCATTAGCGTGTAACAGAAACACTCCGTTCCACCTTCCCTGCCTCCGTTCTCAGCCCTTGGTTCTATGCTGTGTGTGACACACCGTGGGCCACTGTGGCCTTTCCCTTCTGAGTTCTGGGCTCTGCTATGTCGCCTGAGTTCTGCCTGGCACCTCGGGAATTCTGTTTTTCAGTGTTCGGGTTTTGCTGCTGATGTTTCTCACCTGTTTTTTTTTTTTTTTTAAGACGGAGTCTCACTCTGTCACCCAGGCTGGAGCGCAGTGGCACGATCTTGGCTCACTGAAAGCTCCACCTCCCTGGTTCATGCCATTCTCTGGCCTCAGCCTCCCGAGTAGCTGGGACTACAGGTGCCCACCACCAGGCCCAGCTAATTTTTTTGTATTTTTTTTTAGTAGAGATGGGGTTTCATGGTGTTAGCCAGGATGGTCTCGATCTCCTGACCTTGTGATCCGCCCATCTTGGCCTCCCAAAGTGCTAGTAGTGTTACAGGTGTGAGCCACCACACCCAGCCTTTCGCGTGTTTTTAAATAAGGACTCCTACTCTCTTTTTGGACTTGGTCAGTTTTCTCTCCTTTTCAGGGATGCTTTTGTTCTGATATTTGTTTCTGGATACATTTCCAGTCTTGTTTTCTGAGTCCCTTTATCAGGACGTGCAGGTTCTTGCTGCTTCTCCATCCTGCGCTGCACCGTCAGGGTCCCCTCTCCGTCCCGCCCTGCACCATCAGGGTCCCCTCTCCGTCCCGCCCTGCACCGTCAGGCTCCCCTCTCCGTCCCGCCCTGCACCGTCAGGGTCCCCTCTCCGTCCCGCCCTGCACCGTCAGGGTCCCCTCTCCGTCCCGCCCTGCACCGTCAGGGTCCCCTCTCCGACGCTTGCCCTGGAAACATCCTCCCTTCCTGTGACTGCTGCGTTCAGGAGTAAGGATGCTGTCAGACCTTGTTTTGTTGCCCCTGGAGCATCCTTCTCTTCCTCTTCCCCCCGTGTGTTATTTGGTGAGGTTTAGGGGGAAGAGGGTGTCTTAAGCTTTCTTGTGGTGTGTTTTCCCAGAGCTCGATAGTGGTTGAAAAGGTTTTCTTGTTATATCAACTCTTCAAGCTATCCCACTTGCACACTGTGGGTATGTGGGGCTGCAGAGTGAAATGTCCTTTTCCCAGATAAAGGGAAGACAAGGAAGGGACATGATGCAGCCTCACTGCTCAGGATGGGAAAACGCTGGGATTAGGGGTCACCTGTTAGCCTGGGGAAACTCAGTGACCCAGGGAAAATTGAACTGATGGAGAAGACGGTATTTGACCAGACCTGTGAGCAGTGAAGGCATGGCGGCCGTTGCCAGTCTGCAAAGAGAGAGTGCAAAGGCCCTGGGGCCAGAGGACCAAATGTCTGAGACCCAGAGTGGAGCAGGTAGAGGGGAGGGCCAGGGAGGCCACGGGCTCAGAGGGCCTGGTGGCTGTGCCGACCTAGAAGGCCTTTGCCCTTTACCCTGAGAGAGCAGGAGGGCCCTGGAGGGTGGATCCACTTGTGTTTTCTGAGGATCACCCTGGCTGCCTGTGGAGTGTAGACTGGAAGCAAGTAAGGACACAGCAGGGAGATCCCTGAGGAGGGAGTGGAAAGGGACTGGGGATGGGGAAGAAGTGGATCCATCAGGAGGGAGTGGGGAAGGGGCTAGGGACAAGGAGTGGGTAGATCTGCTAAGAGGGAGAGGAGGTGAAGGGGCCAGGGACAGGTAGGGGTGGATCTCCTAGGAGGGGGCAGGGAGGGGGCTAGGGACGGGGAGGAGTGAATCCCCCAAGAGGGAGCAGGGAAGGGGAAGGGGATGGGGAGGGTGTATGGGGAGGGTGTGGATCTGCCAGAAGGGAGGGGGAAGGGGCTGGGGATGGGAAAGGTGTGGATCCGCCAGGAGAGAAGAGGGAAGGGGCTGGGGACAGAAAGGGGACCGGGAGGGCGTGGATCCCTAGGAGGGAGGGGGAAGGGGCGTGGATCTCGCAGGAGAGAAGGGGGGAAAGAAGCTGGGGACAGGGAGGGTGTGGATCCCCCAGGAGGGAGGGAGATGGGGCTGGGGATGGGGCGGGGGACGGGGAGGGCGTGGATCCCGGGGGATGTCCCGGAAGTGACACAGTGGCACTGAGGCCAAGGGAGGCTGGTGGGACAGTGGGATGCGGCCCAGGAGGCCCTGGGAGCTTCCAAACCAGGGTCAGCCAGGCAGACACAGCAGCGCCATGTGGGCCAGAAAGTGGCCCCTGGGCAGGGCCCCAAGGTCACCGCGGCTGTCTCAGTGACCCTGACTAGTGTTGGGGTGTGTGCCAAAGACAAGAACTGAAGGCCTTGAGGGCCTCGTCTTTTTTTCACGTTTCTTCTCTTCCTTCTTTGGAGTGTTTTTGGTCTCATCTTTCATTTAGACTTTTGGTCTAATTATTTCACAGCTTTGAGTGCCTCCTCATAAACAGTCAGCAAACACGGATGTCTTTGTTTACACACTGTATTAGGACTGTCTGGGCTTACTAACCTCAGTGGATCCACAGTCAGTGTTTGGGGAAGTCATATCCATGATTGAAATGAGGTCGTGACGCGTGGATTGGGCTGGAGTGTGTGGTGCTGGGCGAGGTGCACACAGTGAGCGGTGTGTCCGGGTGTCCACTGTCGTATTTGTGTTTGGTGTTTAGGGCGGCTCCTGGGCAGGGCTGTCTGGCAAGCAGCTGCAGCTGGATGTGGGGCTGGGACCCTTGATGGGGACTTGCTGGTAGGAGCTGGGGCCAACGGAGGCTGTCCGTGTTTGCTGAGGGTCCTCAGTGGCAGGACAGTGGCGTGGGCCAGTTGCCTCCCCTCCTGCTGGGTCCTCAGTGGCGGGACAGTGGTGTGGGCTGATGGCCTCCCCTCCTGCTGGATCCTCAGTGGCGGGACAGTGGCATGGGCTGATGCCTCCCCTCCTGCTGGGTCCTCAGTGGCGGGACAGTGGCATGGGCTGATGCCTCCCCTCCTGCTGGGTCCTCAGTGGTGGGACAGTGGCGTGGGCTGATGGCCTCCCCTCCTGCTGGGTCCTCAGTGGTGGGACAGTGGCATGGGCTGATGGCCTCCCCTCCTGCTGGAGCGGTTGCGTGGGTCCCACGAGGAGGTCCCTGGACATGGAGGGCGGGGCACGGGGGCCCTCGGAGCCGCAGTGGGTGATTCTCTCCCTTTGTGTGTGCGTGTGCCAGGGTTGTGTGTCTTTGAAGCCTGGGGCCACGGTGTTCTCAGCCCAGTCCTGTGGTCTGTGAGGCTCTTGTTTCTTGGTCAGATTCTTCATTAATTTATCTAAAATTCAGCCTTCCTGCTTTTTAGGCTTCTTAGACCCGTCAGCAAGTGAAGGGAGGAGCACACTTGGCATGTGGCCAGCCTAGTGATGCTGTTGCGTTTGCATGGTGCGGAGCCTGGACCCAGCTGCGCTGGCGGCCTGCATGCCTTGGCCGCGTGCCCATGGCCACAGAGGCTGAGACCAGGGCAGGGGCTTTAGTCCTGATGGGGGCGGGGGCAGGGCCTTGTTTATTGTTTTTAGTCACGCCAAAAACCCACATTTACCACCTTAACCGTTTCTGAGTATACAATTCCTTAGTGCTAAGTATATTCACATTGTTGTTTAATGGATTTCTAGAACTTTGTTATCTCACAAAATGGGAACTCGACCCTTTTAGACGCTGACTCCGTCCCTCCACGGTCCCTCCACGGTGGATGATACTGGAGCTGGGGTGCTTCCTGAGCATGGGCGGCTCACGCTGAGTGCTTGCTCTCAGCCTCATCCGCGGCGACCTCTCCACTCTTGGGTTTGAATGGCTGTGCTGCCCTCAGCCAGAGCTGGCACAGAACCCAGGAGCAGCCAGGTGGCCTGGGGCTCAGTGGAGCCGTCAGAGTGGGAGAGCGACTGGGCCATCCCCTTCTCTTGAAGCAGTGGCATTTTCAGGCTTGCGCTTGGCTCCTCCGATTCTGTCCAGGAGCTTCGTGGGGCCTGGGTCTCTGTGGTGGGGCTGGAGTTTCCTTGCGTGTGTGCACGTGTGTGCATGTGTGTGCACACCTGTGGCATGGGGTAGGTTTTCTGTTGATGGCTCTAGCAAGTGCTTCCTGAAGATTCTGACAGTTGTGACTGACTCTGTAAAAGCCCCTTGCTCTTTACCCCAAACACACAGAAATGCCATGTGTGACTGTGATGTTACAGAAATGCCATGTGTGACCGTGATGTTTTGTACTCCACAAAGCTCAGCTTTGTCTAGTGCCCGTGAAGGGGGCTTTGGCCCAGGGAGGGACAGGTGTGAAAAGGTGCCACAGTCTTGCTTGTTGGAACCGGGTTACTGACTGAGCCGTCTCTTCCCTGGGAGGCTTGGAGGCTGGAGCAACACAGGGCCTTCCCCTCCTTGCCACCCGTGTGGGGTCCGCGGGACTCTGCCCGTGCTTTACTAGGACAGATCGCATCGTGTGCCATATCCCTGGGACAGACCTCAGAGCAGAGCCCCCATACAGAGCTGGGTCCCCTGGTGGGACTGGGGTTTCCCCACGCGGGCAGAGCTCCTCCATGCAGGGGGCCTGGGATGCGCCTCCGCTCCTGCCCTACCTTGTCTTCATAGGCGCGTCTCTGGACTCCATTTAGGGCTGGGCCATTGGTCTGACTGACTTTTCTTTTTCTTCTTCATTTACAGCCAGAAAACCTTCAGAAGAACTGGCTTCGGGAATTTTACCAGGTAAGAACCACTGAAACATGTTCTTCTGGATTCGTTATTTAAGCAATAAGGTGCCTTTTTGCTTTGGTGTTCCTCCATGGAGTCTGGTGTGTCTATGGGGAGCGCAGGCCTAGGCTGTGGCTGGGTCTCTCAGCTCCACTGCCTGTGCCGGGCAACACATTTCTGTGCTACCGTGGGTCCCCTGCCTGCCTGCCGGTGAGCCTGGCCAGATCCTCCTCAGGCTCACTGTTCATATTCCGGCTCCCTCCCCGCTCCCCGCGGGCTTCAGAGAACCTGGGGGCTCCCTCCAGGACTGGGTCAGCGTCCCCAGTGGGGCCATGGAGAGCTGGCAGTGAGGCTGAGCGTGCTTTTCAGCAGGCCTGGTTCACGCAGTACAAGGCTGTGTGGGGCCAGACAGGTGGCGAGGTGGCGTGAAGGGCCAGGGCGGCTCTGTGCAGAGAGTGGGCACCGGGCTGGGGGAGGTGACCTGCCCGGAGGGTTTAAAGGGGCTGGGATAGCTCTGTGCAGAGAGTGGGTGCTGAGCTGCGGGAGGTGACCGGTTGGAGGGTTTCAAGGGGCTGGGGTGGCTCTGTGCAGAGAGTGGCTGCTGGACTAGGGGAGGCGACCGGTGTGGAGGGTTTCGGGCTGGCATTGCCAGGCCAAGCACAGACCCCCTGACTAATAAGGGGCCGGTGTTTATGGAGCCCGGTACCGTGCTGTGCTCTGGTGCGGATGCTGCAGATGCCACTGTGAAGAGACAGGCTAGGTGCCCTCGCAGGTCTTCATGGAAGGAGCCGCCTGGGGCCTGGGGCCGAACAGGTGTGCCTGTGGGGTGGCGCCAGAGGCCTCTCTGAGGACTGGGTGCATGGGGGAGGTCTGGCGGGTGAGGAGGGTGACGTGGCCATGGGCATGATGGTGGCCAGGCTCCGCTCCAGGGGCTGGTGGCGAGGTCAGCGTCAGGGTGGGGTGGCCTGGACGGTGGAGCTGCTCCTGTGTTCAGACCCATGGCAAGGGCTGAGCCGGGGACTGAAATCCTGTTTCAGGTGTGTTTGGCTGTTGGTTGGGGATGGGCTGGGGAGGCCAGAGTGGAGGCCTGGGGCCCCTCTGTAGGGGGATGGGGGCATGGAACCTGGGGGGTGGCACGGCCTGGGGCTGAGGTGCTGGGCCAGGGGTGGAGCTGGGGCAGCCAGGAGGGGTGGGGACCTCTGTGCCCTCAGGCTTGTGTCCTGCCCGCCAGTGCTTCCTTGTGGTGAGGCCCCAGCATGGAGTGGTGTTTCTGTAGCCAGCGTCCAAGTACCTCCGTAGGGACAGCGATGTGTGCGTGCGTGTGCGTGTGCGTGCGTGCGTGCGCGTGCGTGCGCGTGTGCGCGTGCGTGCGTGTGCGTGCGTGTGTGTGCGCATCGTGCGCGTGCGCGTGTGTGCGTGCGCGTGTGTGTGCGCGTGGTGCGTGTGTGCGTGCGTGTGCGTGCGTGCGTGCGTGTGTGTGCGTGCGTGTGTGTGCGTGCGTGTGTGTGTGCTTGTGTGTGTGTGTGTGTTTGTGTGCACTTAACACCCATGTGACGAGGAAACCATTGTCCTACAGGGAATTGTGTGTGCATGTATGCATGCATGTGTGTGTGCACATGTGTGTGTGTGTGTGTGCCTAACACCCATGTGATGAAGCCATTGTCCTACAAGGAAGTGTGTGTGCCCATGGGTGCATGTGTGCATGTGTGTGTGCCCATGTGTGCATGTGTGTGTGTGCATGTGTGTGTGTGTGCATGTGCATGTGCCCATGTGTGCATGTGTGCATGTGTGTGCACTCAGCACCTTTTCGGCGAGGAAGCCATTGTCCTACAGGGACCTGACAAATCTCTCTCTGTAGAGTCTTTGGTCAGGTGTGCAAATGAGAGACATTTTTCCCCTTTGAAAACATATATTTACAAATTGAAATAATAGATACGATGAATTTAGCTGTAACGTGCGACATCATCTGCTCAGCCCTCACTTGGAGAAACAGGACCCTCTCAGAGTTGAAGCTGCCACGCCACCCCCATCATGGTGCTCTCGTCATCCCCGTTCTTTATGCCAACTGCACGTGGTGGGCCAGCGGTGGGGGTGGGTTTGCAAGGTGGGGTCTTGCTGTGTTTGCCTGTCGGGGAGACCCGCATCCTTGCAGAACCTTCGTCCTCTCCCGGCGTGTGTCCCGGCGTGTCTCCCCTCCAGGGATCCACAGGGTTTCCCTCACTGAGCGTGTAGGTGTGTGTGACCGGCCAGAAGCAGAACCTGCTGCATTCGCAGCTGAAATCAGAATCTGCCCTTGTGTTTTGGTGTTTTTCCTTTTTGAAAACTGCTACTTTTTTGTTGTTGTTGTTGTTGTTTGTTTTTCAGACGTACTCTTGCTCTGTCACCCAGGCTGGAGTGCAGTGCCGTGATCTCAGCTCACTGCAAGCTCCACCTCCCGGGTTCACACCATTCTCCTGCCTCAGCCTCCCAAGTAGCTGGGACTACAGGCGCCTGCCACCACGCCTGGCTAATTCCCAGTTTCAAGCGATTCTCCTGCCTCAGCCTCCCAAGTAGCTGGGATTATAGGTGTCCATCACCACGCCTGGCTAGTTTTTGTATTTTTGGTAGAGACAGGGTTTCACCACGTTAACCAGGCTGGTCTTGAACTCTTGACCTCAGGTGATCTGCCCACCTCAGCCTCCGAAAGTGCTGGGATTATAGGCATGAGCCACCATGCCTGGCCTGTCTGCCGCTTTTTTCTTGGTTTATTTTATTTTAATCATATTTTAATTTTGTCCCAATCAAGCTAGCGGCTGCCCCACAGGAGCAGGGTTTTAGGAGACATTTCAGTGCCTGGGCCTGACCCGCCGTTCCTGGTGGTGTGGTACAGCCATGGCGGACACCAAGGTCCCAGCAACAGCTCCCAGCAAACCCTGGACTTCCTCACACCAGGCAGTGGCCAGGATCTACCTGGGGCTCCAAAGGCCTCTTCTGCCTCAGGGAGGGGCATGTGAGTCCCACCTGTGAGGGACCGGAAAGGTCAATGTGGAGGAAGCCCCCGTCCCCATACTCCAGCCCCCAGCAGTTGTTTCCCTGTGTCCCTGGACCCCGAATCCTGGTCCCGTCTGTTCCTGCAGCTCTGTGGAGCCCAGTGGTGGGGGTGGACGGGTGGGGAGCAGTTCGTGAACAGGAAGTAGGGGTTGCCCTGAGCCTAGCTCCGGGCCTGCACACCTGTTGGGTTCTCTTCAGGCTGGGCCATGCGCTGGACTTCCTAAGTGAGGTGCTGGCCCTGGGACATGTGACCTGAGCACAGAGAGCTGCAAGAAAACCCAGAGGACATGCCAGTGGACGTTGGCCTGTGGCCCCAGCCAGCTCGCTGCAGGGCACAGGTGTGGTGGGGAGACCTGGGGCTGCTCCAGGGTCTGCAGCCTATGCTGGCCAGCGTGGGGACCACCCGGTGTTGGGTCGACTGGGCCCAGCCATCCACATCCCGCTGATGCTCAGGCACCGATGGGCTGGGCCGTGGCAGCTCCTCTGCTCCGCTCCTCACTATCCAGACAGCTGCATCTGCCACGGGGTTTGGAGCTGGTGTCTTTGCTTACTAACTGAAGAAGCTCTTCTTCCCCAGGGTTTATGGTTGGGTTTGGGATGAGGATGAAGTAGAGTCCTTGGAGAATAGCAGAGGCTTAAACAGAAAAAACATCTGGAAAGAGGTCTTTTGAGATTGGGACAGGGAGAGGTCAACATCAGGATGGATCTTAGGAGATGAGGAGTGCAAGGGAGAGGCCCTGTCTGAGGAAGGTGAGGGAGGTGAGGTGGGCAGGGGCGAGGTCCTGTAAGAGGAGGGTGTGGGAGGTGAGGTGGGCAGGGGCGAGGCCCCGTCTGAGGAGGGTGTGGGAGGTGAGGTGGGCAGGGGAGAGGCCCTGTCAGAGGAGAGTGTGGGAGGTGAGGTGGGCAGGGGCGAGGCCCCGTCTGAGGAGGGTGAGGGAGGTGAGGTGGGCAGGGGAGAGGTCCTGTCAGAGGAGGTCTGTGGTGGAGAAACGCTGTCTCATCACATGGTGAGCCTCTCTTTCCGATTTTCTGTCCTGTGGAGTTAGAATGTGATGTTGTGTTTTGGGGATTCGGGGAGGCTGTGCAGGGGGGGGCCTGATGCTCCTAGGGCTGCTCCAAGCTGGCTGATGGTGTTTTGGGCCGGGGCCCGGTTCCCCTCCTGGTTTTGCTGGTCTGGGACAGTGGGACTGGCTGGAGGGGCCCTTGTCCCTTGCTTGGCCATGTGTGTGGCCCTTGACTGTGCGGGGCTGGGCTGTGGCTGGAGCCTGCCTCCAAGCTCTCTAGGTTTCCTAGTTTATGTTATATTTGGCAAGAACAGCTGCCGTGTTAAGCTAAGGCTTTTGTTTGTTTGTTTTCTTTTAAAACGGAGGCCTTGGGGCAGTAGGGGAGTTTGGAATTCTTTTGGGGTTTTGGGCGCATCCAGGAGGTGCCAGCAGTGGGGATGGGTCCTGGCTGCTCCGTCCCGTGAAGCAGGGATAATTCCCGTACATTCGGGTCTGCAGCCTGTTCAGCGTGGGGCCCTCTTCACCGGAGGCCATGAGGGAGAACAGTTTGGGAGCCAGCAGCAAGACCCCAACTTGACAGACCTCACACCCAAGGCTCAGGCCACCTGGAATTCCCATGTCACATCCCATTTCTTCCATTTCTTTCCCTTTTACTTTTTTTCTTTTACTTACGACTTAACAGTTACTGTGAATGTTGACAGTGTAGAGTTCGCCAGTGGTGCTGGAAGTTGAGTTCTGAGCGAGATGGTTCTCCTCCTGTGACCTTCAGCCCCTGGAACGCCGCAGCCCGCAGGGCCCCTCCTTCCCGTGTCCCCCCGCAGGGCCCCCTCTTTCCCGAGTCCCCCACTGAACAGAGGCCCTGCCGAGTGGTTTGTCGGACCCAGCAAAAGGGCGGGCAGGGCTTTTGGAGGTGGACAGCAGCACCTGGTCGTTTCTGGAGACTCAGCCTTTATGAAAGACAATAGAGTCATTTGTAACGAAAAATAATGAATGATGGTTTGCTGTGTGCAGTGTGTCATTTTTCCTGGTTGCAAAACCGAATTTTCTTGGTTTTCTTGGAAGAAGCCTCTTCAGAAGGAAGAAATTTCAGTGACACTTAGAAAAGACAGTTCTCAAAAGTAAGATTTCAACCCCAATCCCCACTCTCATGCTTTTTTTAGCCTGACTTGGTTTCTTAGGCAGTCAGCCAGTTCAGCTGCTGCACGAGGGGACACGGGCTGGTGGGTTTCTGGCAGTGAGTGGGCCTCACCCAGGGCTGGATCAGACACCTGGTGGTCTCCATGATCAGAACCCACTGTGCCAGCAGCTCAAGGGCGAGGGATGGATGAGACGCCTTGACACTGGGCCTCTGACTGTTTTGGGTTTTTTAAAATCCTAGAGTTTCCATTATACAGTTATTTTATTTTTCAAAATAGCCTTGAACAAGTGGCTTTTATATACAGAAGAACTAAATATGACCTTCATGGTTTTTTAGAAACCTTTTCTGTAAAACTTGATCCCTGTGGAAAGTGCAGGAGACAGTGCAGAAAAGCCTGTGTGTGCCTCCGTCGCCAGCCCTGAGCACCCTCGACGCCTTGGGGATCCATGGCTTTCGAAGATTAGGTCCGGAACTCAGCCTGGCACCTGAGAGCTTGGCACGCCTTCTCAAGTCTTGAGTCCGCAGGCAGAGCCTGGCCAGCGCGGTGGCTTACGCCTGCAATCCTAGCACTTTGGGAGGCTGAAGCAGGCAGATCACTTGAGCTTGGGAGTTTGAGACCAGCCTGGCCAACATGATGAAACCCCGTCTTTACTAAAAATACAAAAAATTAGCCAGGCGTGGTGGTGGGCACCCGTAATCTCAGCTACTTGGGAGGCTGAGGCAGGAGAATCGCTTGAACCCAGGAGGCAGAGGTTGCAGTGAGCCGAGATCGCACCACTGTACTCCAGCCTGGGTGATGGAGTGAGACCTTGTCTCAAAAAGATAAATAGATAAACAAAGCTGCAGAGCCTGGGCTCACCCTGTGCTGGCCTCCTCAGCTGTCCTGTCCATCCGTCCAGATTCCGTCCTCTCTGAGAATCAGACTCACAGACTCATCACCAGGGGTTCCAGAATCTTCTCCATGTCAAGAGGGGCTCAGGCCCCAAACGCAAGAGCCAACCCCACTGCTGTCTTCAGAATGCTGTGGCCCCTCCCACTTTCCTGTGTTAACATCCTGCCCCCAAGGTGGCCTCAGGAGGCCTGGCTCTGGGCGCCGATGAGATCACAAGGAGAGGACTCCATCCCATGAATGTGATCAGTGCCCTGAAAGAAGAGGCTGAGAGCTGCCGCACCCCTTTTGTCCTGTGAGGACACTGCAAGAAGGCGCCGTCTGTGAGGAATGGACCGTCCTGGTGGAATGGGCTGGCCTCGCTCTTATCCTCCTAGTTTCAAGCGCCCTGTGGAGCACACGTCTGTGGCGTAGGCCCCACAGGCTGCGGTGTTTTGTTGGCGGCAGCCGGAGTGAAGAGAATGCCTTCCCGTGAAGCGTTCAGCGTTGGGTCAGCGTGGCGGGCCCGCAAAGAACACTTGCTGGGGGATGCCAGGCTGTACTCAGATGGAGGGATGGTACATGGGGCAAGAGGGAGCCTGAGTCTGGGCCTGGAGCTGCTGCCCTGTCCCCACAGTGGCCCGATCCATGTCTCGAGTTGCTCTGAATTCCTGACACTGTCTTCCGGCGGCCCGCAGCCCGTGGGCCACACTGGAGGTCTTCATTGCAGAAGCCTCCCATAGTCTTCCTTGCCTGTCTTCCAAGTGTGGTGTCTGGAACCAGCTCGGGATGCCGCTGCTGGTTTTAGCCTTTTCAACATGTGCACCCTAGAAGCACACGGGATGCTGTGTGAGGAAGACTTCTGCGGGGCTTTCGCACGGGACTTTTCTGGCCCACTGAGTTTCCTTTTAAACCCCCAGGCCTCTGGGGTGGAGGGTCCGGGCCGCTGCTCGGTGGAGCTGGAGGAAGTGGCTGCTGGGTGTGGGAAGGCTCCTGAACACTCGGAACCTGGAAGTTAATTGCGCTGTTTTGACCGAAGGGGTGGGATCCAGCCTGTATTCAATGCACAGCTTTGTGGCTGCATTTCTGCCCCTAGTGAAGCAGCTGGGCAGGCCCCTTTGCTGAAGCGCCCCGTCTTTGGGGTAGGAACCAGCCCTGCTGGGGAGTGGGCAGCTGGGACTGAGGTGGACACCCTTGCTCGAAGCCAAGAAGACCCAGGAGTAGGGGAGGGTGTCGAGGACAGAGTGGGCAGTGGGTTGGAGTGGGCACTGGGTTGGTGGAGGAGCTGATTGGAGACTGAAGGGCTGGGAGGCCCCGGGCTAGGGCGAAGGGATGTCTGCCACTCTAGGTGGCTGGGAGGCTTCTTGCCTCTTGCGATGCACTTTCGAGCGAAGCCCCGGCCTCAGCTGAGGGGATGCGACCTGCATGGCCTGGTGGGTCTGGCACCTGAGGCCCTGGGCCTGGGGAACAGGGGCCTCACCTCTTAGTGGTGGTGGGCTGCACCCTCTGTAGCTGCTGGTTCTGGGTCCTGTGGGGAGCGGTGTGGGATGGTCGTGTGCATCGTTTTAGGAGCATGTGTGTGAGTGTGAGGATGCCATGGCCAGTGGACATGCCTTCCTCCTGTCCCTGCAGTCACTGGAGGGGAAGCTTCTTGTCCTTAAGTCAGACCGGGAGGCAGATCGGCCCTGAAAGAGCCACAGTGTGGCAGGGGAGGCGGCTGCAGTGGGAGGTGCCTGTGCTTTGTTAGTTGTGAACCAGCATCCAAGGGAGGACCACAGTGGCAGATGTGCAGTGTGGGATACGTGGCGTGCAGGGATGCCTTGGGTGTGGTGTGGGGCATGTGGCATGCAGGGATACTGTGGGTGTGGTGTGGGGCATGTGGCATGCAGGGATGCTGTGGGTGTGGTGTGGGGCACGTGGCATGCAGGGATGCTGTGGGTGTGGTGTGGGGCACGTGGCATGCAGGGATGCTGTGGGTGTGGTGTGGGGCATGTGGCATGCAGGGATGCTGTGGGTGTGGTGTGAGGTATGTGGTATGGAGAACATGGTGGTGACGCAGGATGTGGTGATGTGGTGGTGATGTGGGACATGGTGGTGATGGGATGTGTGTGTGGGATGCTTTGGTCACATGGGACATGGTGTGTGGGACGTGGTGGTGACATAATGTGTGTTGGTGATAGGAGATGGGGTGGTAACATGGGATGTGGGGGTTGCAGTGGTGACGTGGGACATGATAGTGACATGGGACGTGGTGACGGGGTAAGGCCTGGTGGTGATGGAGGTGGTGTGGTGATGTGGCATGGAGGATGCAGTGTGAGGGACGTGATGGTGACATGGCGGTGATGTGTCATGTGGTGATGGGGAACGTGGCGTGGGGGATATGGGGTCCTGGCTCTCCTGTAGCTGTGGCCGGTGGCGAATGGCACCGTGCAGCAGGGAGGGAACTCAGCTTCAGGATGCAGGAGCTCCTGGGCAGTCTGTTCTGGGAGTGAGGATGTTTAGGGGTTGTGGAGCCATTGTGCGGGCCAGTTGCTTTGCTGGGCTGGTGGGGAGAGGCCATCTGAGGTCCTTGGAAGCAGTCTGGGTCTGTCTGCTCCCTGGGGTCAGATGTAGGCCGCTTCTGCAGCCTCAGCTCCATGTCCCAGCCCTGCCCGGCAGCCTTCACCTGTAGGAAGATTCTGCAGGCTCTCTCTCCCTCCATCATTGGGTGGCTCCTCAAATACCATGCCCTGGTTGGTGGCTGTGTTGATTCTTGGTCTCCCGGTGACAGAACTGAGGTGGGGAGCCACAAAGCCACATGCTGAGGCAGAGCCAGGACAGACCCTGCTTGGCCCTGGGCTCTGGCTCTTTGCAAGCCACTCAGCAGACAGTCCCCGCCCTCCAGAGCTCCTGTGCAGTGTGGCTCGAGGCAAAGCCACCCTGTGCTTTGTGCTTAATCTTTTTTTTTCATCTTTCCCTTGCGGTACTGTGTCTATAGCACCAGAATAAATTTTCTATCACCTATACTTTTATATTTGTGAATGATTTAGTATTTATATATTTATTTGGTAGTAGTATTGATTGGTTTTTGGGCTAGTGTTGGCTCAAGGTAATCAAATGATGTTGATATCTTCAACCAGCTCGGGATGCCGCTGCTGGTTTTAGCCTTTTCAACATGTGCACCCTAGAAGCACACGGGATGCTGTGTGAGGAAGACTTCTGCGGGGCTTTCGCACGGGACTTTTCTGGCCCACTGAGTTTCCTTTTAAACCCCCAGGCCTCTGGGGTGGAGGGTCCGGGCCGCTGCTCGGTGGAGCTGGGCCCATCTGCCTCCTGGTCTGATCTAAGGATAAGAAGCTTCCCCTCCGGTGACTGCAGGGATGAGAGGAAGGGATGTCCACCGGCCATGGGCGTGCTAATGCTCACACACACTCACTGCCGGAGTGAGAGGCGGTAGAGGACTCCTTTCCCAGAGGGAAGGTCTCCTGTGAGCCTGGCCTGGGACCTGAAGGGTATGAGGAGCGGCCATTACCTGCTCGTGTGGTGGGTGCCGATCTTGAGTCCTCAGACTGCAGGTGAGGTAGCCAGGACATCCATTGTGACCTTCGTCCTGTTGACAAAGACAGTACATGGAGTGATGGAGTGGAAGCTTCTGGCTGGCTGTACGTTGCTGCACCAAGCACCTGACTGCGTCTGGCGTGCTACGTGTGTGGACCAGCTGCCTGCCACACAGCAGTCTGAGGATACTGATCAAAGCAGAAAAGGATAAACATTCTTTCCTTCCCGAGTTCTACCTCTAGCGTGATGTACACCCCGTCGTATGTGTTTGCCTGCGTGGCTGTGGGCAGGTGTGTGGTCCACAAGTGGGGCATCCACAAGTGGGTAGCATCTACAGCTTACTCTCTCTGCCTTTTTTGTAAGCTGGGAAATCTTTCTATGTGGATTAATATATGCTGTCTATCTTAATAGCCTCAGAATATTTTATGATATGGTTAGGCCTTAATTTTTTAAAGTTGTTTTTCTGTTGGACTTTGAGGTAGTTTAAAGTTTGCTTATGGGTATGAGGATAAATTTTAAAACAGGATATAATGTTGATTATCATACAAATATAAAATGAATAGGCATTCACTTTAAATACCTATTTTTTTTGTTTTTTTTTTTTTGAAACAGAGTATCTCTCTGTCGCCCAGGCTGGAGTGCAATGACATGATCTCGGCTCACTGCAACCGCCGCCTCCTGGGTTCACACCATTCTCCTGCCTCAGCCTCCCGAGTAGCTGGGACTACAGGCGTCCACCACCACGCCTGGCTAATTTTTTTTGTATTTTAGTAGAGATGGAGCTTCACCGTGTTAGCTAGAATGGTCTCGATCTCCTGACCTTGTAATCCGCCTGCCTCAGCCTCCCAAAGTGCTGGGATTACAGGCGTGAGCCACCACACCCGGCCTAAAAATAGAGTTTTTAAATTGAGATAATAAATGTTGTTTATTGACCCAGTAAGATGTAGAACTGGTTCAAGGAGGAATCCAGAATATAGACAAATAGCTTCTCCCATCAGCAGTGCTGAAATGAGTGTGCTTCATGGATGCAAGGGTGGCACTGTCTACCGGGTCATGATCCATCACATCTGCTGGGCATTGTGCGTTTCTCTGGTCAAGAATCATTTCCATCATCGTCAGCTTTTAAACTCACAGAGTTGCAACATAACTCAGAGACAACTAAAGGTAGAGATAACCTATTTGGGTGGGCTAAATGGGGGCATTCTCATTTTTGCTCATTTTAAAGTCTCACAGTTTTTCCTGATGGTAATTTTGAGAATAATGTGATAGGCAGGGTCTGTTTCCAGTTAACGTGGAAGGATAGTATATTAGGCCATTCTTGCTTTGCTATAAAGAAATACCTGAGACTGGGTAATTTGTGAAGGAAAGAGGTTTAATTGGCTCACGGTTCGCAGGAAGTGCAGGAAGCTTAGTGCTGACACCTGATCAGGCCTTGGAGGCCTCATGAAATTTTTAGTCAGGCAGGAGGCAAAGGGGGAGTAGCCATGCCACACACTGAAAGCGAGAGCGAGAGAGAGAGAGTGGGGATGAAGTGTACACACTTTCAAATGACCAGACTTCATCTGAACTCCGAGTAAGAACTCACTTATCAGCAAGGGGATGGTCCAGTCCATTCAGGAGGCATCTGTCCCCATGATCCAAACACCTCCTACCAGGTTCCACCTGTACCACTGGGATTTGGGTGGGGACAGATGGACAAACTGTATCATTCTGCCCTAGCCCCTCCCAGATCTCATGTTCTTCTCAAATTTCAAAATACAATCATCCCTTCTCAGTAGTCCCCCCAGAGTCTTGACTCATTCCTGCATTACCTCAGAAGTCCCACGTCTGATGACTTCTCTGAGACAAAGCATATCCTTTCCACCTATGAGCCTGCAAAGTCAAAAACAAGTTATTTACTCCCAAGATACAATGGGGATATGCGTATTGGGTAAACATTCCTGCTTCAAAAGGGAGAAATTAGCCAAAAGAAATGGGCTGTAGCCCTCAGGCAAGTTGGAAACCCGGTAGGACAGCTGTTAAATCTTCAAGCTCCAAAAAATCCCCTTGGATTCTGTGTCCCACACTCGGGGCGCACAGGCTCAAGGGGTGGGCTTCCAAGGCCTTGACCAGCTCTGCCTTGTGGCTTTGCAGGGTTCAGCCCCCAGGACGGCTGTCGTGAGTTGGAGTTGAATGCCTATGGCTTTTCCAGGCACAGGGTACAAGCTGCCAGCGGATATACCATTTTGGGATCTGGAGAATGGATGGCGGCCCCTTCTCACAGGTCCACTATGCGGTGCTCCACTGGGGTCTCTCTGGGAACTTTGACCCTACGTTTCCTCTTGACACTGCCCCACAGAGGTTCTGAGAGGGCTCAACCCCTGCAGCGGGCTTTTGCCTGGGCACCTAGGCTTTCTTATACGTCCTGTTACCCAGGCTGGAGTGCAATGGCATGATCTCAGCTCACTGCAACTTCTGTCTCCCAGGTTCAAATGATTCTCCTGCCTCAGCCTCCTGAGTAGCTGGGATTACAGGCATGCACCACCATGCCTGGCTAATTTGTGTGTTTTTACTAGAGACGGGCTTTCACCATATTGCCCAGGCTTGTCTTGAACTCCTGACCTCAAGTGATTCACCCACCTTGGGTGCTGGGATTACGGGTGTGAGCCACTGCACCTGGCCAGCATTCTTCACTCTTTCTTTCTGTGCACCTACAGGCTTAACACACGGTCTTGTGTTTTTCAAAGTGGCAGCCTGGGCTGTATCTGGGCCCCTCTGAGCTGAGGCTGGAGCTGGAACAGCCTAGATATGGGGAGCAGTGACCTGAAGCCGCACAGGACAGCAGGGTCCTGGGCCTGGCCCCATGAAACCATTATTTCCTCCTAGGCCTCAGGACCTGTGATGGGAGAAGCTGCCACAAAGGTCCCTGAAATGCCTTCAAGGCCCTTTTTCATTGTCTCATCTGTTGGCACTTGACTCCTTTTTAGTTATGCAACTGTCTCTAGCAAGTGGTTGCTTTACAGCCTTCTTGAATTTCTTTCCTGAAAAAGCTTTTTCTTTCTTTGCTACATGGCCAGGCTGCAAAGTTTTCAAACGTTTATGCTCTGCTTCCCTTTTATATGTAAGTTCCAACTGTAAGTCATTTCTTTGCTCCCACATCTGAGTATAGGCTGTTAGAAGCAGCCAGACCACATCTTTCTTTTTTTTTTTTTATTTTTTATTTTTTATTTTTTATTTTTTGAGGCGGAGTCTCGCTCTGTCGCCCGGACTGGAGTGCAGTGGCCAGATCTCAGCTCACTGCAAGCTCCGCCTCCCAGGTTTACGCCATTCTCCTGCCTCAGCCTCCCCAGTAGCTGGGACTACAGGCGCCCGCCACCTCGCCCGGCTAGTTTTTTTTGTATTTTTAGTAGAGACGGGGTTTCACTGTGTTAGCCAGGATGGTCTCGATCTCCTGACCAAGTGATCCGCCCGTCTCGGCCTCCCAAAGTGCTGGGATTACAGGCTTGAGCCACCGCGCCCGGCCTGGACCACATCTTTCTTGAGCACTTTGCTGCTTAGAAATTTCTTCCATCAGATACCCTAAATCATCACTCTTTGGTTCAAATTTCCACTGATCCCTAGAGCATAAACAGAATGCAGCCAAGTTCTTTGCTAAAACATATCGTGGGTTATGGGAATATTAATATAAAGGGAATATTAATATAATTTATGCCAATAAACTTGAAATTTTATATGAAAGAAACTTTTTTCTTGAAAAACAAAAGTATCAAGAAGAAATAATGAACTCAATAGTCCTATATCTATTCAATTAAAATTTTGCCCATTACTTTTCCACAAAAACTCTCCCAGCCCAGATCACTTCACTGGTGAATTCTATATTTAAACAAGAAACAATAGAAATTCTACAGAGACTTTGAAAGAAGATTGAGTCACAGATGATGCTTTTTGAATTATTCTGTGATGTGAACACTAGAAAAATACAGACCAATATTCCCCGTGAAAATAAATGCAAAAATTCTTTTAAATGTTGTAAATCAAGGGATGCAAGCCTGGTTTAACATTCAAGAATCAATCAACAGAATTTACCACGTCAACTGATTGAGGAAGAAAAGCCAGGTGATCATCTCAACAGATGCAGAAAAAGCATTTGACACAATGCTGTAACCATTTCTGATAAAAACTCTTCGCAAACTAGAAATAGAAAAGAGCATTCTCAGCCTATGAAGGGCTTCTACAGGACCCCACAGCTCATGCCGCACTTAAACTGTGATAGAGGAAATGCTTATTTAGCTGAAGACTGGAACAGGGCAAGGCTGATCTTACTTCTCCCATGCACTCAAGCACTTGATACTCAAGCACTCAGCCAGCATAACAGGACAAGAAAGTGTGAACCCACCATGTTGGAGACAGGTCCCAACCAATTTAGAAATTTTATTTTGCCAAGGTTAAGAATACTCCTGTGGCACAGCCTGAGGAGGTTCTGATGACGTTGCCTGAGGTGACTGGGGCACAGCTTGATGTTACACATTTTAGGGAGACATGAGACATCAGTGTGTGTTCATGTGCATTGGTTTGTTCTGGATAGGTGGGGCCGCTTAAAGCAGGGGAGGGGGCTTTCAGGTCACAGGGAGATAAGAGACAAAGAGTTGTAGTCTTTTGAGTCTCTGATTAGCCTTTTACTGAATACACAGTTTACACGTGAGGGAGTAGAGGAATAATCACTTATGCCTTAGTCTGGCTCGCTGGAGCAATAGGGCAGAGGAAGCCATCAGTCATGCATTTGTCTCAGGGGACCTCAGAGGGATGACTTTGAGTTCTGTCTGCCCTTTGTCCATAATGAATTACCTTGTGGGCAAATCGTGAGTGGGGAAGGCCTTTTTTTTTTTTTTTTTTAAATCTGTGTAGCTCTCTTATAAAGGAATAAAATAGGAGGCAGGTTTGCCTCACGCAGTTCCTAGCTTAACTTTTCCCATTGGCTTAGTGGTTCTGTGTTCCCAAGATTTATTTCCCTTTCATAAAAGGAAACAAAAGTCATACAGATTTGAAAGCAAGAAATAGAACTGTATTGGTAGAAGACATGGTGGACTATTTAGAAAAACTTAAGGAATCCGTAAAACTTTACTATTACTATTAAGTGGATTTATTTAGTTTTCAACATACAAAGTCAGTATGAAAACATTTTGTTTACATTAGCTATCAGTAATTGGAAACTTAATTTAAAAAATATTTACAATAGCAGTAAAATGAAATACTTGGGTATAAGTTGATAAAATATGTCAATGTCTCTATACTGAAAACTATGAAACACTGATGAAAGAATCAGAGAAGATGTAAAGAACTTGAGAAATATACCATGTTCATGGATTGGAAAACTCAGTGACATTGACATGTTAATTCTCCACTAACCAGTTTACTGAGTTGTGCAGTTGCAGCCAAAATCTCAGCAGGAATTTTTTTTTCTTTTGTAGAAGTCTATAAGGCTATTCTAACATATACATGGGAAAGCAAAAGAACTAGAATAGCCAGAACAGTTAAAAACTAACAACATACTAATGTTTGGGGTCTTATATTCAGATTTCAAGACATACCATGAAGCTGCGGCAGTCATGACAGTGTGCTCTTTGTCAAAGCACAGAAACACAGATTAGTGGAACGGAAAGAGGTTAAGAACTGGACTCGCACATACAGTTATGATTGACCAGGGGGTAAAGGCAGTTTGTTAAAGAACAGTTTTTTTCAACAAATTGTGCGGGAACAATAGGACATCCATATGCAAAAAGTTGATAATTTTAATATTTTATACCATACACAAAAATTAACTCAAAATGGATCTTAGAGCTAAATATAAATCTTAAAAAGTACAAAAGTTCTAGAAGGAAACTTAAGAGAATATCTTTTTAACCTTGGATTAGGCAGAGATTTCTTAGATGCAACAGCAAAATCACAATTAATAAAAGAAAAGGATTGGCAAATTCGAATTTATCATAATTAGGAACTTCTGCTCTTTGTTAAGACACTGTGAAAAGAATGAAAAGACATGTCACAGATTGGAGGAAAATATTTGCAAATTACATATTTGATGAAGGACTTGTATCTAGAATATACAAAGAACTCTGAAAAGCCAATAATAAGAAAGCAAAGAACCCAATTTTAAAATAAGCAAAAGATTTAGATACTACACCAAAGAAGAGAACACAGATGGCAAATAAGTGCATGAGATGGTGCTCAACATCAGTATCTTTCAGGAAATGCAGATCACAGCAGCATAATCAGTGTGTGCCTATTAGACTGGCTAAAATTAGATTGACTGTAAAAACAGTACAAAAACCCTGGCAATACTCAGTGCTGATGAAGACGCAGGGCCACCGGAAGTCCTGTTCCTGCTGCTGGCCCTGCAGATCCGTATGGCCATTGGGGAATCTGTCATTTCTTACTAAGTTGGGCATGTGGCTACCCCGTGACCCACGCACCTCGCTCCTGCTCACCAGCTGACATGATGGTGCATGTTCACGCGGAAGCCTGAAGCAAGGGTTCACAGCTGCTTCACCTGTGATCCCCGCCTCCGCTGTGTGGTTCCATTTCTGGGTCACGTGGAAGGAGGTGACTGTGGGTGCAGGAATGAGTGGTCCTTGCAGGGACCTGGGGTCTTTGGAGGAGTTTGAAGTGTGAGCTGGCTGTTTTGGCTGTGGCACCGCCGCCTACTCACTGGTGCATCTGCACTTCACACTGGTGTCTGTGCCTCACACGGGCGCGTCTGCACTTGGGGAATGTGCGTCTCCCTTTGGCAGCTCCTGCCTTCTATGCGGTTCCTCCCATTCCCACCTGTTTGGTGCCTGGGATGTAGGCCATGGTCTCTGCCCGTTCAGCACCCCCATACATGCTCAGGACTCCCCACCTTTCTGTTCAAACCCAAACCCCTCCTTTCCTTCTAGGCTCTTGGTTCCAGCTGCCTGGATGCCCTGTGGCCTGCCAGACTTAGAATGTCCGGAGGGACTTCTCTGTCCTCTGCTCCACACCCCACCCCGTGCCACCTTCAGAGGCTCCCGGCATCTGGCATTGGTCACTGTCCCTGCTGCCACCCTACCCATGCCACAGTCCACGCTCCTTGTTTGGTTGCAGGGCCTCCCACTCCTGCCTCAGTTTTTCTCACAGGCTGAGCCTTGGAGGGAGGCCCTGCCACCTTCCTCTTTCCCTCCCTCCCTCCCTCCCTCCCTCCAGCTGGCCTTGCTCTGCCACCTCAGGACCTCGCACAGGCCGCCACTCCCTCTGACGGCACCTTTGCTCCCTCGCTGTCCCTGTCTTGTCCCTCATGTGGCTCAACCCAAGGCTTCCCCCCACATCCCACCCCACACCCGCTCTCGGCAGGATCTTTCTCTGTGGCCGTGTCTTTCTCAATGACTGCATGATTCCCCTGGCTTCTGAGTCAGCGCCTGGGTTAGGGAGGGAGGCGGTCAGTAGATATTCTTGTCTTGATTTGAGATCTCCCAAAACACACCCCAGGCAGGATTCCAGTGAAAGCAGTTGAGCTGGGAGGTGCAGGAAAAACCAGTTGGGGAGTGGGTGGATGAGACTAGGAGGGGAGGCTTTGGGGGCCCCTGGAGGCACAGGGGTCTCAGACTGGCCGGCAGCTCGCCGAGGGGCACTGAAGGGCAGACCTGGGGACATGGGAGCCTCTGCTGCAGGGGGCAAGGGGTGACCGCCGGCCAGTCCTGAGGCTTCTTGACCAAGGTCAGGCTCTGTGACTCTAAATTCCTTTCTTTGTGCCTTAGCCCTGGGCATTGCAGAGCAGGGGGTTCTGGGGGGGAAGTGCCCTCCTGCCTGGCCTGGCTTCACAGTCACGCGAGGCTGCTTCTCTGCAAGGGCTGGCAGGACCTCTGTGTGTGTGTGTGTGTGTGTGAGTGTGTGTGTGTCCAGTGTTTGTAGACTTGAGGTTGTTTATACACAGTAAAATGTATTGATCTTTGGTGCACGTTTCTTCGATTTTGACAAATGCGCACACCTACATGGTGCCCGCCCCGACGTGATGGGGAATTCCATCTTCCTCTTCCTTGCTTCCCTGCCCCTCGGGTACCACAGATCCGTTTTGCCCAGTCTGGAACGTCACACGCTGAGACCTAGGGAACGTGGCGGTGCCCGCCGGCTTTCCCTGTGCAAGTGTGTGGAGCCAATTCCGTGCTGTTGCACACTGTGGCTCAGTGCTGTCATCACGAGCACTGGTCCTGGATCCTGCTGCATGGGGCCCGCTCTGCCCTCCCCACTCTCCCCTCGGTGACGCCTGGGCTATGTCAGGTTCGCCTGGTGAGTAAAGCTGCTATGGATGTGGATGCACGGGCTTCCTGGGGCGCACACCTTCATTCTGCCTAGGTCCATTCCTCAGGGAGACTGTTGGCTGTAGGGTGGGCGTGTGTTGAAGGCTTCAAGGAACTGCCCAGGTGAGGCAGCTGGTCACGCCTGCAGCCAGTAGGTGGGAGTCCTGGTGGCTCCACGCATCTCCCTGGCCACATTTGGTGCTGTCCTTTGCGTTTCGGTTCCCTGACACCGCTAAGTGCCTCGTGGCAATATACAGTTGTGGGAGCTGGTATGTTCAAAATCGCCAGGCTGTGCAATTCTTTCTCTCTGTTCTGAAATGAGATTTTGTGGGTGTACACAGAGCCCTCTGTCAACATCTACAAGGTGGATTTTGGTGTTCATTTTAGCCAGCACTTAGATTCTTTATGGACAGATTGTCAAGGCTTTTGGAATGCACACATTAGCAGTCTGCTGTGCCCTGTGGACAGCCCGAGCTCACAGCAGTGCAGGCGGTCCTGCGGCGACTGTGGCAGGCCCCGGGTTGGCTCCGTGTGAGGCCCTCCCAGCTCATGCCCCACTGCCCTCGAGGGGTCGCTTGTTCTGCTAGAGTCTGTGTGACTGCAGTTTGGCCCTGTATTTGGCACTGAGGCGGGTGGGTGTCGTAGACCAAATTGTGTCCCCCAAGTTCAGAGGTTGCACTCTGACCCTCAGTGTAATGGTATTGGGGGGTGGGCCCTTTGGGAGGCGGTGGGGTGAGATGAGGTTGTAGGGTGGGCCCCCGGGATGGGTTGGGTGCCCTTACAAGAAGGGACACGGGATCAGGCTCTCTCCACAGGGCACAGAGGCAGCTCTGCGAGCCAGGAAGGACCCTTACCAGGAACCAAACCGCCCGCTCCTTGGCCTCAGACTTCCAGCTCCAGAACTTCAAGAAATACCTACCTGTCTTGTTTAGACTGCCTGGTCTGCGGCATTTTGTGATGGATCCTGAGCTGACCGAGGCAGGGGCTATGGGTGGACAGGCTGGGAATACCTCACCTGGGTGCTCCCAGGAGGCTTCACGGGGAGACCGGGGCCGGGAGCTGCTGCTGGCTCCACACCTGTCCTGAGAGGGTCTGTCCTGGCCACTGAGCAAGTGGGTCTGGAGGGCAGTGGGGCTGGCGGTGCTGGGCGTGGCTCCCAAGATGCATGCAGCTGTCCTCAGTGGCTGCCTTGCCCAGCAGCATCCCTGCCAGAAGTGGGTGCTTTGAGGGCCAGTGCCTGGTCTGTCCCTACTTCCTCTGCGTCCCCGGCTGCCAGCCACATGCAGCAGATGACAGTGAAATGAACGAGGGAGTGAAAGGTGAAAGGGATGCCTTCCAGGAATCGTGGTGAAAGCTTAGCGAGCGCGGTGTGGTCCGGGGCTGGGCGCTGTGAGATGGCTGGGATTGTAGTGAGAGGTGAGACAGGATGCAGACGGACAGATGCCGCAGGGCCTTCTCTTCCCTGTGAAAAGCTTCAGCCTTTCTTCATCCTCAGGGTAACGGCGGCCATGGACGGTCAGATTTGTGAGGACCCTTGGTTGGAGTATGGGAAACCGGGAGGGATGGGGCTGTGGAGAGACAGCCGTGTGGGAGGTGCCCAGGCTGGAGTGGCAGCGTTGGGTGTGGAGAGAAACTGGAGATAAGGGATGCGCATCTGAGTCAGGGACTTTGTTGCTGATGTTGATATATCTTCCTGGTTGCCATTGCCTGGGAGGGTGTTTACAGCACAGCACTCTGATCAGCAGCTGCGGATCTGCTCTTGGTGAAGAGCAACCGTTAGGCTCAAGTGTGGAAATTAACCGCAAACCAGATTCTGAAAGCAGACCTCCCGCCGGTGGTCTGGTCTGTGGAGGACAGTGTGATCCTTGTCTGCCTGATGCAGCTCAGGCCCGTGCCTACCAGCTCAGTAAGGGCCGGTGTGGCTGAGAGCCCATCGTGGACCCTGGGAGGAGGCTGACGGGAGGCTCCCCTTTCTGGGCTGCATAACCTCGCTGCCCCCACTTCCTCGTGAGCGTGCACCCATGGCTGGCGATGACTGTGAGGAGTGACGGAGTGAATTCCAGCTGCTGTGAGGGCCTGGAGCCCTGTGTCCTGTGGTGACCGCCCCCCTCTCCCTCCAGATGGGCTCTGGGGGTGTGTGAGGGAGACGCAGAAGGAAACGTAGCTGTTTATTTCCTTTCCAGATGGGGAAGGCTTTTCTGAACTCCACATCATTGAAGGAATTTATAGAGGCAAAGACTGGTGGATGTGAGTGAATGAAACTGGCAGGACTTTTCTTAGGCTCTTAGAGTTTAATGTGATTAAAAGGCAGACTGGGAATACATTTTTGAAAACAGCCATAGGCTAGTTTAACAATTTTCATAAAGAGTTCTTATGAATGAAAAAGAACATGTAAAATTCCAATAGAAAGATGGTCAAAAGCTTCTCTTTGAATCTAGCCCAGCCCCATCCAATAGAAATGGTGTGTAAAGTGCGTGTATCGTTTCAAAGTTTGAAGAGCCACATTTTAAAGAGCAAAAAGGAATAGGTTAAATTATTTTAATAGTAGATTTTATTTCACCCAGTGTATCTAGAATGTTACCATTTCAACATGTAATCAGTAGACAGTTATTAACGAGACATGTTATCTGTTTTTGTGTGGCCTTCAGAACTGGGTGTGTTTGACACTGAGCCGTGGCCGCACAGATGGCAGGAGCGAGGGGAGGCAGCTGCCAGGCAGTGCCCCCTCCTTGCCTGCAGCTGAAGCAGCACCCTGGCATCCCCATTCTTGGCCTCTGGTGCCAAGGGTGGGTCTGTTTGGCTGCCTGACGTGCATGCCCAGCACTGCAGATGGGGGCTCCTCTTTAAGGTACCTGGTGATGTACCACAGTGGCCTCAGACTAGCTCTTGCCCTCTGACCCCAGCCCTCCACTCCTAAGCAGAGCTCCCGAAACAGACTCTGCGTGCGGGAGCCCAGCTCTGTCGCAGGGCAGTGCGCAGCCTGCCTGCTCGACGTCAGGTGACGAGTGGCCCCTCCTCTCGAGCCAGGGCCCGCAGCTGTGCAGTGTCTTCATAAACGCTCAGTGACTCAGGAAAGTGGCTGAAGATAAAAATCTCATCGTACATCTTTGAAGAGAGTTGTGTTACGTTCGCATGCATAGCGGAAGATTGGCTCTGGGGCAACAGGAGACCTGAACAGAAGGTTCTTCTGTGTCCTCTTTTTCCAGAAGTCTCCGGGGTGGCTCCGGGGTCGGTGCTGGTGGCTGTGGAATGAGTGCTCACTGGCTGCCACGTGGTCTGGCCCTTCCCTCGCATGGTGTGGACAGCCCTGTGCTGCGGCTGCTCTCCACACGCGTTCCACACGTGAGCGTCCACGAGTGGCGGGTATCCACAAGGGAATGCTGTGCACGATGGCTGGGTGGCTTTTGGGGAAGCCATCCTCCAGGGGAAGGCATCCATGAGGGAGGGTGTCCTCTAGGAAAAGGCGTCCGTGAGCGGAGGGTATCCATGAGGTAGGGTGTCCACAAGGGCAGGGTGTCCTCCACACGAAACCAGCCTCCAGGGGAAGCTGCCCTCCAGAGAAAGACAATCATAAGGGGAAAGTGTCCACGAGGGGAAGTCATGCCTAAGGGGAAGGCACCCAAGAGGGGAGGGCATTCTTCAGGGGAGGGTGTTCTTGAGGGGAAGGCGCTCTGGAGGGAAGTCATCCTCGAGGGAAAAGCATCCTCCAGGGGAAGGTGGCATCCATGAGGGAAAGGTGTTCATGGAGGAGGGCGACCTCGTAGGGTACCCTCCAGGGAAAGACGTCCTGCAGGGAAAGGCATCTATGAGGGGATGACGTCCTGCAGGGAAAGGCATCCATGAGGGGATGACGTCCTGCAGGGAAAGGCATCTATGAGGGGAAGGCGTCCATGAGGGGAAGCCATCCTCCAGGGATATGTGTCTATGAGGGGAGGGCGTCCTCTAGGGAAAGGCATTCGTGATGAGAGGGCGTCCTTGAGGACAAGGCACCCATGAGGGGAAGGATTTCATGAGGGGAAGGTGTCCACGAGGGGAAGATGTCTATGAGGGAAAGGCGCCCACAAGGGGAAGGTGTCCATGAAGGGAGGGTGTCCTTGAGGAACAGTTGTCTATGAGGGAAAGGCATCCATGAGGGAAAGGCATCCATGATGAGAGGGCATCCTTGAGGAAAAGAAGTCTATGTGGGAAACATGTCCATGAGGGCAGGGCGTCCATGAGGGCAGGGCGTCCATGGGAGAAAGGCATCCATGAGGGGAGGACGTCCTCAAGAGCAAGGCATCCTTCAGGGAAAGGTGTGCATGAGGGGAAGATATCCATGAGGACAGGGTGTCCATGAGGGGAGGGCGTCCATGAGGAAAAGGTGTCCGTCCATGAGGGAGAGGCGTCCATGAGGAAAAGGCGTCCATGAGGGACAGATGTCCATGAGGGAGAGGCGTCCATGAGGGAAAGGTGTCCATGAGGAAAAGGCGTCCATGAGGAAAAGGCGTCCATGAGGGAGAGGCGTCCATGAGGGAAAGGCGTCCATGAGGGAGAGGCGTCCATGAGGGAAAGGCGTCCATGAGGGACAGATGTCCATGAAGAAAAGGCGTCCATGAGGGAAAGGCGTCCATGAGGGAAAGGCGTCCATGAGGGAGTGCGTCCATGATGGGAGGACGTCCATGAGGGGAGGCTGTCTTTGATGGAAAGGTGTCTGCAAGGGGAAGGCGTCTGTGGGTTTTCGGCAGCACAGCCGAGCAGAGGACGCAGTGAGAACCCGGGGTCCTGTGAATCCCGGGAAGGGACGGGGAGACAGAGGTGTCTGAGGAGCCTGTGGAGCCAAGAGGCAAGCTTTGGGGGGTGGGGGCCTTGTGGAAAGGGGGAACTGGGAAGGTCGGAGGGGAGAAACAATCATCAGGGCACTGAGACGGGGAGCCAGGAGCTGAGTCAGTGGCTTTATGAGGCTCTTCATACTTTGGGTCCCCTTGCCCTTCTCCAGATGGGCTGAAGGGTCAGGGATCGCTTCAGTCCCTGCGGGAGCTTGCCGTGGCCAGAGTGAGAAAGGGCTGTCGTGAAAATCTGCATGGCAGCTGGCCTTGCGAAAGAGGCTTCCAGAAGGTGTTCTTTTATGTGATGCCTGCGAGGCCGCAGTTGCTGTTACCATCATGGAAGCCAGGCCAGGGTGGGGGAGCGGGTGGGGCCTTGGTCGCACCTGCTGTGACCCTGGACTTAACCTTGCCCTGCCTTGTGCGGCGGTGGGGGGTGCGGGGTGGTGCGGGGGCGGGGGGAGGAGGGGGAAACGTGCTTCTTAAACTAGAACTGATTTGCAGGAGGTTCGATGGCCCAAGCCAGGACTTTGTTCGGGTTAGAGCCCTGCGTTTCCATCTCTGCCTGTGGTGTCTCCAGCAGCAGCTTCTGGCTCCATCGGCAGATTTGCTTAAGTCACTTGCCCTGTCTCTGGGGGAGAGGCTGCTGCGTGTGGTTGGCGTGGTAGAACCTGCGGTCTCCCCCAGAAAACTCCAGGCTGTGCTTGGGTGGGGCCCGCTGGGTCCCACACCCCTCCCCATGGCAGGGCTAAGGAAAGGCAGCTCCAGATCACACAGGCTGTCCAGGCTGCCTGCGGTGAGGTCATGGAAACTCATGGTGTCCTGTGTGCAGGGCGGAGAGAAGAACAGGCCCCTGCCCACACAACTGCTCCGTGTGCCTTGGCCAGTCCCATCGGCTGCGCCTTGAGGAGGCGGTCTGACCAGGGGCACGTGGGAACCTGGGTCTGGTTGGTCACACACAGACCTCTTCCTGGGATCCCTGCACCCGCTGCAGCCCAGCCCGGCCCTGAAGGGACCTGGAGAGGAGAGCCCCCACCCAGGGCAAGGGTGGGCAGCAGGGATTTTAGGGATTTTAAACGGTATTTTCCAGGCATTGTTGGCAAATAGCAGTGGCCTTTTTCTATCAAGAAATTCCCGTGTCCCTCTGCGTGCCTTATCTTGGCACGGGGCTTCCACTGGGGTGCTGTGCAGGATGTAATTCCTTTTTAGGTCACTCCGATATTCCTCTTTGGAGGACGCCTGACAAGGCCTGGCTGTTGCTATTTTTAACACCGATTCTTGGCCGTGCCGATGGACGTGGCCTGGGCAGGGCTGTGCTGCCTGTTTCCTGGGAACCAGGAGCCCTTCGTGCTGGGCCCAGCTCCGCGTCAGAAACAGGGTGCTGCTTGTTGCTTGGCTGGTGAACGTGCTCTTTCTTGCCGTGCCTTTCCAAGATATTTTTCTTGGGCCTTCCTATGAAGCATCCAGGTCAAGAACACTCATAAAACAACCCAGGTGTTTTTAGTGACTACCCTTTTTTCCTTTAAGTTAGGAGCACCTGCTCTTTCACTGTGGCATTTTGGTGAAGAAAATGCACCGCTTTGGGCCGTGACTTCCCTGATCGTTCCCAGGTCACACGTGCCAGTGTCGTTGTCACTCAGGGCGTGAAGTGCTAAGCAGAAGCTCAGACTCATGGGTGGAGACGTGCACCCCGTGGGGGCTGCTGTCTGTTCACAGCCCTGCCAGATAACCTGGGGACACTGTCACGTCTGTGCTGTGCGGCGGTGTGTTTCCAGCCAGGCCTGTCCCAAACGTGCTGTCCGACACCGTGGCGTGGCCTTTCCTGTCCGTCCTCTGTGGTCCAGCAAGATGTTTTGTTGAAGGGATCTTTGTCCAGCATCGTGCAGGCTGCAGAGGCTCCCAGGCCAACCCCGGGGAGCTCCTTGGCTTCCTGCACCTGCCTAGAGCTCTGTGTGTGGTCCTGTCCTCCCAGTTCCCCGGCACCTGCGTCCCCTGCGGCTGTATCTCTCTGGTATAGGCCAACGCCTATGGTGTGAGTAGCCGTGTCTGGCTGGTGCCACCTCACTCTGTCCAGCCTGTGCTGAGCCTGGACGCCAGCACTGTCGACACCTCCCCGTGACCGTCTCAGGAAGGCATGTGCTGAAGTGGACACTCAGAGGCAGGGAACCAGGCCCTGGAGTCCCCACCAGGAGAGGGCCCAGCAGGAGCCTCTGCCCGGCGTGCTTCCTGGAAAGTTCACACTTGCACCCACCACCGCACCCAGCCCAGACTGTCATGGGCACTGACTGAATTGATCAGGAACTTGGGAGCCAGGTGTGAAATGCAGCCATTATTAAAAATCAAATTATATAAACCTATAATAAAGCAAATATGTTAAAACCAAAGGCAGTAAATGCCCTACACCCATCACTTCCTAAGGATTGTGCTGCTACATAGGATCTTGATTATTTAGCTCTGTGTCTGTGTGAGGGAGATACACAGTATTTGATGTGTGAGTGATGGTGCCTTGCTGAGCACCTCTCCTGCCCCAGGTTCAGTGATGCCCATCGGCGGCTTAGCGTTGGCCATGGCGGGGCGTTCAGACCTTGACAGGGCGGACCCAGGGCCTCGCCTGGAGAGCTAGTATTGAGCCCTTCCCAGCACACCACTGCCTGGGGAGTTGGGGGGCTGGTTCTGTCTCCCTTCCCCGTGGAGGAGGCCTCTGTCCCCAGGGCAGGGGCTCCTGGGTGCTGCTTACTTGTCAGGTAAAGACATTGCAACAAAGTGCCCTGTCCCTGGCTGCCTTTTGTGGTGGTGCTAGCTATCCGTCAGCTTCAGTAGTGAGCCTCAGCTCCTGGACCTCAGCCCCTGCTTGACTCCCCTTGGTGGGAGAGGTGCTGGAATCCTGGCTGTTGGGATTCATGGCTCGTCAATGAAGCATTTACATTTACCCTATAAATTCTGCAGCTTCACTCACTTGCAAAGGAAACATTTTTTTTTCTGTTAGCCAAAAATGTCCGACAGCAGGTCACTAAAAACCATCCTCTTCTAATGAGCTATTTTGAGTTTCTTGCCTTGTGCGGTGATTACATCTGTTTTAACTGAAGTCTCTGATGTGTCTCTCTGTGAGCTCTGGCGAGGCCATTGCAGGTGCCTGAGTATGGCGTGGGTTCGTACTATCCGAGCCTGGGCCCCTCACCTCCTCCAGAGCTGGCAAATGGAAGTGTTTTCCAGCTGAAATCCCAAGCAGGACATTGATAAGAAACGGGGATTTGCCTCCTTTCTCCCTGGCCTTGCCATTGTGAGACCAGGAAAGATCGGAGACCTCAGAGAAGGTCGTGGTTTTCCATCGTTCAGAGGCACTCGCTCGAGGGCCCTGGAGGCGCCTCCCGCAGCTCCGGGGCTCCTGCCTTGGGTGTTGCTGGCGGGAGGGAATGTGTGTTTTGGGTTTCTGGTTTTGTTCCTACTGAGTTAAACAATGAGCACATTCAGCAAACTTTTATTGTGACGATTTCAAGCCCACATAACAGCGGAGAGAATCCTTTCCACGCCCAGCACCCAGGCTCAGCTGTTAAGCTCATGGCCAGTTCTGTTTCATTTCCCTCCGCCTGCTCCTCCCAGCCCCGATCATTTGAAGCAAAAGCCAGACAACGCATCACTTCATTCGTGACTATTTCAGCAGGTATTTCGAAGAATACAGGCCCTACACAATATCTTTATATGTAAAAAGATGATCAGTAATTCCAAGCTATTCAATATCCAGTCAGGATTTAGATGTTCTCAGTTGTCTCATAGTTGTTTTTTACAGTTTGTGTGTTACAGTTAATCGATGTTTAATAGAAATTGTTTTGTAGCTTTCTTGGGGTTAGGAGTGCCGTCTCCCTCGGCGGGTGTGCCACAGAGAGGAGCGTTCTGTGTTCTGCAGGCGTCAGGTGTGGTTTTCTGTGATGCCAAGTGGACCATGGAGCTTGACTGTGCCCTGCGTTTTGACTGCTTGTGTGTGTTGGTCTAGATCTGTTGAGTGCCAAGGGAGGGCGCTAAAGTCTCCTACAGTGGTTGTGGGATTGTCTGTTTCTCCTTTGTTCTGTCAATTTCTGTCCAGTGTATTTTTTGTTATTAGCCACATACACATTTGTGGTTGTATCTTCCTGAGAGTTGTCTTGGTCACCACAAATGTTCTTCGTCTCCTGGAGCCTTTGTCTGATGAATATTGCCGCCACTGCAGCCCTGCCTGGCTCACGGCAGCCGCCCAGGCTCTCGGCTGGCGTGGTTTGTGCTCTTCTGTCTGTGTGCTTTCTGTCTGTGTGTGTCTTTATGCTGAAAGTGTGTCTCTTACAGGCAGTGTGTCCTTCAGTCTTGTTTTTTATCCACCCTGTAGCTCCCAGCCTTGCAACTGGAATGTCCAGAATAGCCTCAGCCAACGGGACTCCTGATGACAGAGAGTTCCAGTCTGTGGTACTCACGATGGCAGCCTCTGGCCACCTGTGGCTTTTGATTGTGTATTTGAAATGTGATTCGTGGTGTCGAAGAACTCAGCTTTTAAACATTTATTTCTTTTTCTTTTAAATAGCCACATTTGACTCGTGGCATCTGGATAGCATAGTACCAGTCTCGGCCATTAACCCTTTTATAACTGTTGATGTGGTTGAATCTGGGTCTGCTGTTTTTTATTTTTCTGTTTGTACACTGGTTTTTGTACCCTTTCCCCCCCCATTCCTGCTGTCTTTTGAATTATTTAATTTTTTTTTGGCATTCCATTTTTATTTTTTTATTGCCTGTCTGCCTTTGTAAATTTTTTTTTTTGAGACGGAGTCTCACTCTGTCGCCCAGGCTGGAGTGCAGTGGCATCATCTCCGCTCACTGCAAGCTCCACCTCCCGGGTTCACGCTTTTCTCCTACCTCAGCCTCCCAAGTAGCTGGGACTGCAGGCACCCGCCGCCATGCCTGGCTACTTTTTTGTATTTTTAGTAGAGACAGGGTTTCACCGTATTAGCCAGGATGGTCTTGATCTTTTGACCTCGTGATCCGCCTGCCTCGGCCTCCCAAAGTGCTGGGATTACAGGTGTGAGCCACCGTGCCTGGCCCTTTTTAAAGATATTTTTAAAGCTATTTGGGAGGGTGAAGTGGGAGGATTGCTTGAGGCCAGGAGTTTAAGACCAGCCTGAGCAATACAGCAAGATCCCTGTCTCTTGAAGATTAAAAAAAAAAAAAAAATTAGCTGGATGTGGTGGTGTACACCTGTTGTGCCTGCACTCAGGAGGCTGGAGGCTAAGCCAGGAAGATAACTTCAGCCTGGGAGGTGGAGACTGCAGTGATCTGATCACACCACAGCACTTCAGTCTGCATGACAGAGCAAAATCCTATCTCAAAAAAAAAAAAAAGGCGTATTCAAGTGGTTGCTAGTTAATATTGTACTACTTCGTGTGCAATGTAGAAATCTTGAAATCACATAGGTTTCTATATGGCGTGTATTCCATCTGTATACATTGAAAATCCCAGTTGGAAATATTATTTTTAAAAAATGATTTATTGGATAAACAAAATGTGTGTATTTTCTGTACTACACACACATATACAATGGAATAGTTCGCCATAAAAAGAATGAAGTAATGTCTTTTGCAGCAACGTGGATAGAAGTGGAGGCCATTATCTTCAGTGAAACAACTCAGAAAGTCAGTCCCACATGGTCTCACTTCTAAATGGCAGTGAGGGATGAGAATGACCTAAGGCTACAGTGCACATGATTCGAGTGGTGGTTACACTGAAAGCCCTTCCTTTAGCCCTGTGCAAAACAGCCACGTCACAAAACTGCACTGTACGCCTTACATTTATACAAATTAAAAAAATAAACTCAGCGTCAGCAAACTGGACTCCCCCCACCCTGGCTTGCAGCCCAAGCCAGCCTGTTGCCCGCCTGTGGAAATGGAGTTTGTGGACGCTCCTGCGCCTTGGTGCTGCCCTCGCACTGCAGAGCAGGGACCACAGAGCTCCTGTGTCCATCTGGGTATTTACAGAAAAGAACCAGCCCTGCCTTCTTGGATTCCTCCGAAAGGGCTGATGGGGACAAAATTTCCCAAATTTTTGTATGTTGAAAACTGTTTTCTATAGTTTTGGAATTTGAAGGATGCTTTGCTGGATAAATATCCCTTGGTTTAGGCTTCATTTCATTGAGATGTTTAGGGAAGGTCATTCTGTTGTTGCCTTAGTGCATATGTTGGATTTGAAGAGACTGGTGCTGGTCTGATTCTTTACACTTTATTGTTTTTTTGTTTTTTTTTTTCTTTTTTCTTTTTGAGATGGAGCCTTGCTCTGTCGCCAGGTTGGAGTGCAGTGGCACAATCTCAGCTCCCTGTAACTTCCTCCTCCCAGGTTCAAGCGATTCTCCTGCCTCAGCCTCCCAAGTAGCTGGGACTAGAGCGCACGCCACCAGGCCCAGCTAATTTTTGCATTTTCAGTAGAGACGGGGTTTTACCATGTTGGCCAAGATGGTCTGGATCTCCTGACCTTGTGACTGATTCCCCCCCCCCCCCTTCGGCCTCCCCAAGTGCTGGGACCTATTGTTTAATTGATCTTTTTTACCTGGAGGCCATGAGGATCTTATTTTTATCTTTGAAATCTTGGAGTTGATTGCTTTGGGTTAATTTTCTCAAGTATTCAGTGAGCCTTTCGGTGTGTAAGTGCGGGTCTTTTTCTGTTGGGAAAAGTCTTCCTGGGTTATAGCTTTAAATGTTAGTTCTGTTTTGTGTTTTGGGCATCCTTCTTTGGGTCCCTGATCCTACAAATGTTCCTCCTTCTCTGCCTGTCTCCCATGGTCACCTCTTTCTCTCACACTGTTTTCTCTGCACAATTTTGCTTTCTCAGTGGATTTTTCTGACTTTGATGCCCATGTTGGGTTTTCCTTCCCGTGACTTTCCTGGCACCTGCTGTGGCTGTCCTCCTCTGTCGCGGCCCGTGACTCTCCTGGCGCCTGCCGTGGCTGTCCTCCTCTGTCGCCGCCCGTGACTCTCCTGGCACCTGCGTGGCTGGCCTCCTCTGTCGCCGCTGTTCTGTGCTCTGCCTCTGTCGCCCCCAAGGTTGATGGCGCCGTCTGTCTCTTTCTCCCTGTGGTCCATTCTGTATTTTAGTTTCGCATCTCTGATGTCAGGTGGTTTTTCATATTCTCAACTGCTTGAGTAGCTTTGATTTTATCTGCAGTGTGGGCTCACGTTCTGTTCTGCTTCACAGTTGTTTTCCTCGGGTCGGGCACATTTCCCTCAGTTTGCATGTGTCAAAGTTTTTGTCTTTTTTTTTGCGGCCGTTTTGTAGGGACTTCTTCCTTTTGCTCATCTTTAGTGGGAGTCGGGGTTTTGCAGGATTCCTGGTTTAATAGCGCCCTCTTCTGTAGGTATTGCAAAGTCCAAGTGCATTCGCTGGCTTTGGAAGTTTGGGCAGCGATTGGGGTCTGGGAGTCCTTGTTCTCTATTTGCTGGCGCTCTTTCTCTCTCAAGTCCCTCCTTTCCTGCCTTTTCTTCCTTTCTCCTTTGCCGCCTGGTGACTCAGGGCTGCCTCTTCTCCCTCTTTTTAAAACTCTTTTTCTCTTCTTCGTCGGTAATGTGTCAGTAGTGCCCTTGAAATCATGGCTGTCCTCCTAGGCTGGGCTCCCACTTTCACTCATAGCGGCCTCCACGTCTCGCTCGTGTTCCGACCTGCGCTGGGATGTGCGGGGACGCTCTTCCCGGATCTTCACCTGCGGGCTTGCTGGCTGTGTGAATCTGTGTGTCTCATCCCTGGTGTCTCCCTTCCCTCTCCTGTGGTGTTTCTTGCTGTGCCTTTGTGCTCCACAAAGCCTTGCACTCCAGCGGGGGCAGCCCCGGAGCCCGAGAGATCACCTTCTGGAGTCTGGATTTTTCCTCATTTTATTCACTGCTATTTGTCGCTTCCAGTTTTATTTTGTTTTATTTATTTATTTATTTAGTTTTTGAGAAAGAGTCTTGCTCTGTCACCCGGGCTGGAGTGCAGTGGCCGGATCTCAGCTCACTGCAAGCTCCGCCTCCCGGGTTCACGCCATTCTCCTGCCTCAGCCTCCCGAGTAGCTGGGACTACAGGTGCCTGCCACCTCGCCCGGCTAGTTTTTTTGTATTTTTAGTAGAGACGGGGTTTCACCGTATTAGCCAGGATGGTCTCGATCTCCTGACCTCGTGATCCGCCCGTCTTGGCCTCCCAAAGTGCTGGGATTACAGGCTTGAGCCACCGCACCCGGCTATTTATTTATTTTTTGAGACAGAATGTTGCTTTGTCACCCAAGCTTGGAGTGCAGTGGCACAATCTCGGCGCACTGCGGCCTCCGCCTCCTGGGTTCATGCGATTCCCCTGCCTTAGCCTCCCAAGTAGCTGGGATCACAGGTGTATGCAACCATGCCTGGCTAATTTTTGTATTTTTAGTAGAGATGGGGTTTCACCATATTGGCCAGGCTGGTCTCGAACTTCTGACCTCAGGAGATCCACCTGCCTCAACCTCCCAAAGTGCTGGAATTACAGGTGTGAGCCACTGAGCCCAGCAGCTTCCACCTTTTCTTTAAGCCACACTGAGGCTGCAATTTGGGTTTTTCTCTATATATAAGTTATATATATATATATAACATAGTTTATGTATTACATTCATTATATATCACACATTAAAATGTATACATATAAATATGCCTACATAGAAAATTGAGGAGCAAATTTTTGGGAGTAGGTGGTCTTCAGCTACCCTGGAGGCTCATTCTATGTATTTTAAGGAACCCAAGAAGAAAAAATATAATCTTTTATATTTACCCAGATACTTCCCGTTTTTTCTGCCTTTCCTTTGTTCTTGGAGATCCCAGCTGCCCCCAGATCATTCCCCTCCAGCCCTGCCTGGCCGTCAGTTTCCAGCAGACCTACTAGTGGAACATTCACTTAGTTTTCTTTTGTGTGAAAATGTTTCCCTTTGCCTTCATTCCTGAAGGATATTTTCAATAGATACTGACTTCTGGGTTGACTTTTTGTTTTTTTCCTTCAGGACTTTAAAGGCCTTGTTCCACTGTCTTTTGGCCTCGAGGTTTCCTGATAAGAAATCCATGGTCATTTGAATTGTTGACGCCTTCCTGTATGTGTGTCCTGTGACTTCTCTCCAGTTGGTTTCAGAAGTTTTTTCTATTAACATATTTTTGTTTTCCTCAATTTGATTTTGATAAAGTGTGGCACAGATGTGCCTAGATAGGAATTTCTTTGAATTTATCTTGTGATTTGTTGTTTGAATTTATCTTGTTAGACACTCATTGAGGTTCTAGAATCTGTAAATGTATGTCTGTCAGCAAATTTAGGGGAATGTTGGCTGTTGTTTATTCTCAGAGTTTTTCTCATGCTCCTCTGTCTCCCCTCTCCTTCTGTCGCTGTGACTACGCATAGAGTAGATGTGATGCCGTCTTCCCACGGGAGGCTCCGCTGGCTTTTGCTGAACCTTTGTGCTTTCTGTTCTTTGATTTCAGTAATTTCTGTTGACTCATCTTCAGGTTTCCTGGCTGTCCTCTGTCATCTTCATTTTACCATTGAGTTATTCTGGTCATTTATTTCAGATATTGTATAAATGTTTTTAGTTTTTGAAATTTCTGTTTGTTTCTCCTTTATAGTTTCTGTTGAAATTTCCCTTCTTTTCATTTATTTCAAGACTATTTACTTTGACCTCATGGAGCATGTTGTAATTGTTGCTTGAAAGCCTTCCTCTGCTGTTTCCGGCATTGGTGTCGTCTTGGTGGTGGCATCTGTCTGTTTTTCTTTCTGTTAAACGCAGGCCACGTTTTCAGATTCCGATAACTTAGGGTTGTGTCCTAGTCACTGTGGATGCTGCATTGTGTAGACAATGGCTTTTCTTACAGTTCTTCTCAGCATGCATTCACCCTGATGAGGTACAGACCATAAGTTCAGTCTCACGCTGGGTGCTGGTCAGAGCCCACCTCACCACTCAGAGCCTCTGCTTGCCTGCGTAGGCTGTCACACACGCGTGTGTTTGGGGTTATTGGAGACTTGAGCAGGTTCATACACATACTTAGGGTTGCCTTTTCCTAGCTCTTCCCTCCAGGGTTGTCCCCGTACCGTCCGGCTAGCCTGGGCTTCTTTTTGTTGCTCTTCTAGCCAGAGAGAGGTTGGGGTTTCCTCTGGATTTGTGGGGTCCACATTCTGCTGCTCCCGTATGTGTGGCCCAGGCTTGGGCAAAGCCTGAAGAGGGAAGAATGAGAGACGCTCCCTGTGCGTCACTTCTCCAGGCTCTGACTCCCAGTGCTGCCTGTCTGCCTCTCTTTACCTTTCAGCGTCCTCGGGTGCTTGTTTTGTTTTTAGTGTGTGGTTGTTCTCAGCGGGAACAATGGCCTCTGAGGGCCTCACACTCCCATGGCAAAACCGGAGCCCCTGCTGATATGCCCATGCAGTACCTTTGAGTTGATGCATGTCTGTGTACACCTTCCTTTCTCTCGCTGGTTTCCTGTTCTTTGCCTGTCTTTGCCTGTGCTTATCTGTGGAAGGCATCCAGTGTCCCCCACGCCGTGTCCGTGGTCCTGTGGCTGGAGGCGTCCTGTGGCTGTGCTCAGCGTGCTATCTCCCATTTCCTGGAATCAGCCTCTGTCTAGATCCCATGTGGGTTCAGTTTTTCCACCGGGATGCTTTGCCGTGGCGTTGCAGCTTCCATCGGGAGGCGTGTGCTCTGCTCACCCCTCAGTCTGTGTCTCTTGGTGGTATTAGCAGCCGCTGGTCGTCACTGCCTCAATTTACTGCATCGTTAAGAATTATAAAATGGCTATATTCTAATTCTACCATTTCTTTTTCATTTTTTGCTAGGAGTGTCTCTGTAAAGAGGGACTGTGTGCCCTAAGGAGGGACTGTGCGCCCTAAGGAGGGACTGTGCGCCCTGTGCTTTTCCAGAGACACTGATTGTCCAAGAAAGGCAGGATAATGCCTTGCTTCGTACCCCTTATTTGCCAGTTTTCCAAACAATGTCCTGATTCAAAATAACACCCTGATTTCAAGATGACCCACGCCTGGAGGCTCTCAGGCTCGCTAGGGACTTACGGATATAAACTGCTTTGTTGTTCTGATCCATTCTAGACCATAATTCTGTGTCCTAGACGGAGTTTATACTATATGAAGTTACAGTTCTCCATACAGGTAACTAGTTCAGCTATCCAGATAGATCTAACCAGGATGCCTTCCTTCTCCTTCATGCATTCCACAGACAGTTCACCTGTGCCTTTGTGGAGTGAGATGACCCCATGCCAGGGCGTCATCTCACTGGGCGGTTTTCTGAGCCCAGTCTTTCAACAGAAGCCCGTGGGACTGGGTGTTAACTCACCCGCAGTCTGTTCCAGGACAGCTTTGCACAGCCCTGTTTAGTAAACTGTGCGTGGAGGTGGTTTGATTTGTGGGTGTGTAGGAACAATAGCATTATTTGCCGCCATTCAGTGCCCTGCTCTTTTCTATAGTCGTTCATTGTTTTTTTCCAAAAGTTTTCATGGAAAAGATCTTATCATTTTGATAACTTGGTTTTCAAAGAAGTGTGGCCTTTCATGTGGTTTTCAAAGAAGTGTGGCCTTTCATTTTGGGATACCCGTCTGTGTAACCTGTTGTAGATGTGTGGAGACCCTGGGCTTCTCCTGATGCATCATTTTGTGTTTCTGAAACATGCTCTCACTTCAGCTTTGAGGGCGTCATCACCCCCGTGCACAGTCAGGGTGTTGGGCACACAAGCAGGGCTCCCCAACATGGACCAGCACTGGCGTGTCAGGGTTCAGGGCTCACGGTCCAGTGGGAGGGGATGTGGAGAGCAGCCTGTGACCACAGAGGAAAAGGAGGTTCACTAAGCCATCTGGGAGTCCAGCGGGAAGGGGTGGCCTTCTGGGGACAGCCTGGAGCCCGTCTGCGGTCTGGGGCCAGCCTGGGGCCCGTCTGCGGTCTGGGGACAGCCTGGAGCCCGTCTGCGGTCTGGGGGCAGCCTGGAGCCCGTCTGCGGTCTGGGGCCAGCCTGGGGCCCGTCTGCGGTCTGGGGGCAGCCTGCGGCCCGTCTGCGGTCTGGGGGCAGCCTGGGGCCCGTCTGCGGTCTGGGGGCAGCCTGGGGCCCGTCTGCGGTCTGGGGGCAGCCTGGGGCCCGTCTGCAGGGGAGGCCCGGGGCGTGGGGAGTGGGTGCAGGTGTTTCCAGCAGAGGGGCAGCAGCAGAGCCCCCACGTGCTCCGTGCGGTGTCCGGTGGGCTGGGGACGCCGTCTGAGAAACCCTGGTGTCCTTAGTCCTTCTCCACGTGGCTTGCTGGCCGTCTTCTCGCATCAGGGCTGTGTCTCACTGTGCGTCGGGTGTTCCGGGGCCCCTGATGTGGCGGCTACGCCAGCATAGCTGCAATTTCTCCACCGCCTCACTCCTGCCAGTGACAACCCAGGAAATGCTGTCAAATCTAGTTATCCGTGAGGTCATTGGGAATTCGAGGACACCTCTTTTCTTGTAGTGGCGTTTGCCTGCAGAGCTGTGTGCGTCGCAGCCCCTTTTCCTCCCCCATCATGCCGGGAGCAAGGGTCCCCTCTGTTTGCAGAGACCTGGCCTTTGTTGGCGGGGGCTTTGCTTAGGAGCACGTCCGTGTAACGTACACTTGCTTTCGAGAGAAACCAAGCTGTTCTGGTTTAAATTAGTGGGACCTTTTGTCAAGAACGGCATGAAAATATATACGTAAGACTTCTGACCCAACTTTCCGTGTGGAGGGGCGGCCGCACGCAAGGGTAAAGACCTGCCGATGAAGCTCGGTGGTAATTTTACATGTCATAACTCTTCGTCATCCTGCTTTTCTGTCACGTGCCTGGAATCTTGCCAGCCTGGGGAGACTGAGAGTGTGTGTCGTTGATGTAGCTCACGTTCAGTCCAGTACAAAGCAGGCCTTGGCGGGTCACCCTGTGGGAGATGTTGACTTTAAATGAATGTCATGGGGAGAGGAGTCATTTTCTTCAGTTGTTTATTTAAACTTAGTGACTTGTTAAAATTTAGTTTCAAATAGTATTAATTAGCAAGATCATTGGGTTTACCAATTAAGATATATTGAATATAGGGTTCCCCCCCATAGAGGTATGGCTTAATAAATTAGCTCTGCTAGTATATAGAAGGAATTCAACTATTAAAGAATAAGAAAGGCACAAAATAAACCTAAACATGTCCAAGTTATTACTGAATATTGTACTGCTGCCACTGTTTTTCTCTGGGTAGTACGGGAGTCGAGGCAGTCTAGTGAGAAATGTCATGGGCCTGAAGGATTTTGAGGCCAGATGCAGTGACTCACCTGTAGTCCCAGCAGTTTGGGAGGCTGAGGTGGGAGATTGCTCGAGCCCGGGAGTTGAAGGCTGCCGTGAGCTATGATCACACCACTGTACTCCAGCCTGGACAACAGAGTGAGACCCTGTCTCAAATGAAATTAAATGAAATAAAATTAAAATTAAATAAAATGTAAGTGTAATAAATATGTTGTCTTAGGACGGGCAGCTTAGTGTTTGGATTCTGAGACCTAGCAGGAATGGTGAAGGGATGGGGGATGAGAGGAAGTCAAAGGGCATAAAAGCATCAGCCTGGCCCAGGTCTGAGGATGCTGTAAGTTACTAATTCTGCTGGTGTGTTCGAGGTGCTGTGACCAAGGCCAGGAGCTCTGGCATAGAAGTAAAAGCCAGCGTCGGTTCCTGTGCCCAGCCCTGAGCCACTATGCCCACGGTGTCCCTCACCTTGGGTCCCGGCGCCCTGTGAGGAGAGAGCTGATGTCGCCTCCCACTCGCAGGGGGTCGTGGAGGCTCCGGAGCTTGGTGACTTCACAGCTGATCGCCCCATGGTGTCCTAGGGCATGTGGGCACAGTGAGGCCTCTTCTTTGCCGGGGAGGCATCGCGGATCTCAAGCCCACCCACTTCCCCTGCCCGGACACCACAACAAAACCAGAGTTGTGCATCAAGACAGCCTGGAAACAGTCAGACCACCAGAATCACTCAGGCCACTGGCACCAAGAGTTGTCTGTTGTTTTGAGCACAGCCTAAAGGGACAGCTGGCCCCTGGGGAACCACGTTCGGCCGGCCGTTAGGGAGAATTGCACCACCTGGGCCTGAAGGCAGTGGGCTGTCTGGCCTCCTGAGTGCCCAGGTAGCCCATGCCTGTGTCCATGAGGGAGGATCCCGCTCGATGCATCCACGCAGAGGCTGCTGTGAACTCAGGCACGGCCGCCCTTGTCTCCTGCTGCTGCTGCCACCTGCAGCACAGATGGGGCCTGTCCGCAGGGCCTGGTCAGAGCCGTTTCTGTCTCCCCAGCCTGAACCCCGTCTTTACCTGCAGCACAGACAGAGCCTGTCCATGGGGCCTGGTCAGAACCATTTCTGTCTCCCCAGCCTGAACCCCGTCTTCACCTGCAGCACAGACGGGGCCTGTCCACGGGGCCTGGTCAGAGCTGTTTCTGCCTCCCCAGCCTGAACCCCGTCTTCACCTGCAGCACAGATGGGGCCTGCATGCCCAGGGTGCGTGGTCAGAACCCAGTTTCTGCCTCCCCAGCCTGAGTCCATCTTCACCTGCAGCACAGACGGGGACTGTCCATCAGGCCTGGTCAGAGCCGTTTCTGTCTCCCCGCCTGGGCCCGTCTTCTCTTGCTGGCTGTCCACCTGCTTAGCTGTGCCTGGACCATGGCCACCGGGCTCTTGGGAGGCAGGCCGTGCCCGTGGCTCCACGCTCTTGGGAGTGGGCCGTGCCCGCGGCTCCGCCCGGCTCACAGCGAGTGTTGTGTTGTCGTGGCACCTCCAGGCTCCCAAGCCCAGCACAGGCAGCACCAGCCCCTTCTCTCCCCGCCTTTCCCCTCCTCCAAGGAAGTCCATCCTGCTGGGCCCTCAGTGGCTGTCAGGGCACCACCACCCCAGCACCAGACAGAGAACCCTGTGGGGGGCCTGCTCCTTGGAAGCACTGTGCGTCCTGTGTTCCAGGAGAGCGGGGTCCATCAGTGCCTCACGCCTCATCCTGCTCAAGTGACGTATGGCTCCCCGGCTGCGTCGCGTGTGTCCCGCCCAGGGTTTCCTGCCGGGTGAGGTGGTTCGTGTCCTGGCCTGTGGCTGTCAGGACTCCCGTGAGTGGCGAGGTGTACGGTGCGGAGCAGTGGCTGGACTGACAGTGGGAAATAGACGGGGACCTGCAAGGAGGGGAGGCCATGTCGCTCTCCAAATTCTCTGCCCGCGTGTCCTCTTGGAGCCTCTTGGTGGAAGCCGCCAGGTCACACAGGAGGCCGCACTGACAAGGATATTAAGGATGTTTGTGGCCCTGCTCTTTAGCTGTGAAAGTTTGGAACAGATTCAGCACGCCGCAGCGGTGATTACGGGAGTCAGAATCCTTGCTGGGGACCTCAGAGACACGTCGGGGATCTGGGAGCCTTGGTGGGGCGGGTGGAGCAGGGGACCAGTGGCCGTGATGCCAGGCTCAGTTCCCGGCTCTGCTACTTAGTGGAAGTGACCTTGTGCGAGTTGCTGCTGTGTGTCGGCGTCCTCCCAGGCTGTGAACAGGCGGCGGAGTGCCTCCCTCCTATACAGATGAACACACACGCATACACAGGCACACATGTATGCACACATGCCCAGGCACACACATGCACACGTGCACCCTTGCTGGGGTTGTGCCTGGGTGTTGCTAATGGCAGACTTCCTGGTGAGATTGTGACCAGTTGATCTTGAGGCTCCCAGATGCTCTGCGGTAAACGTGTAACTTACTTTAACTGGAAAAAAGGCCTTCAGATGATTGGCGAGGGCTCTGAGAAATCTGGACTCTTCTGTGTGGAATTTATAGTAATGGGACATTGAAAAGTACTGGAAATGTAAATAACTAGGAGCACAAAGGCGAGGTGACTCCTAGAATCTGTCCAGAAGAACCCATGGTCGCAGACTTGGGGCCCCGTCTCTGCCAGACCCTGGTGGCTCCCAGGCCGTGGGAGCAGTGGAGGAGGCGGTGCCATGCGTGGTGTGTGGCTCTGCGGGCGGCTCCGACCACCCTGACAATGTGATTCTCTCCCTCCAGGTCGTGCACACACACAAGCCGCACTTCATGGCCTTGCACTGTCAGGAGTTTGGAGGGAAGAACTACGAGGCCTCCATGTCCCACGTGGACAAGTTCGTCAAGTAAGTCTCGGGGCAGGTGCTGGTGTGTGTCCTCTTCTCCGGGGGTGGGGGTGCCGGCGGGGGTCTTTTGATGGTACTGTGATCCCCAGCCTCACCATTCAGGACTCACCTGGGGGTCATCTTGGCTGAGTCTCAGTTTTCCAAAGAGAGAAGGAGTGGCCCAGACATGTGACCGCGAGCCTCCTTGGGGCGGCGACGGAAGGCCACGGAGTGACAGCCCGGTGCCTCCACACGGCGAGGTTCTGTGCTCTCGGGCCAGGGGACGTGAGCCCCACGTACCGAGCAGAGCCGTCCCCGTGTGTGTGTGTCTGAGGCCGGGCCTGCGGTGGCCGGGATTCACATCCCACTGCGGAGTCTGTCTCAGGGAGGTCGGCTGGGAGCGTCCATCTTTCTTGGAGACGAAATCTCCGTCGTTTAGGAGGAAGGTGCCCCGCATGTGATCCCAAAGTGCACGCCCTGAAACTTCCGACAGGGCCGGCCCAGCTGGGTCCTGTCAGGGAAAAGGGGGCGCCCGGACCTGGGGCATCCAGGAATGGACACGAGTAGGTAGAGGCAGGCAGGCTCATGTTCAGACATGGAGCCTCCTGTTGGCTGTTGCTAATAGTGGCTGCTGTATTTTCCTGAGGCCGCAGCCATGAAGGCCATCCTCCGTGTCCCCTACAGTGTGGCCTTGGCACATTCCCGTGTTGGGGGGCTCATCTCCACCTCCGGACCCTGGGCAAGCCCTGGCTTCTTCGCAGCATGAGGGCTTCTGGGACCAGCCCCCAACATCACAAAGCTTCACTGCTGCCACACTCTGTGGGTTGACATAGCCACGTGGAGTCGGGATCTGTGGGCAGAGCTGTTGAGCCCTCCCGGCCTGGTGCCAGTGTGAGTGTGAGCGAGGCTTCGGGCAATCCCAGCCGCTGCGTCCTCGCTGTCCAGGTGCCGGCTGTCGTGGAGTGACATAAGCCCTCTGTCTTGAACTCCCAGCACAGGGTCCTTGAGCAAAACAAAGTGATGGTTTCAGCTGCTAAAAAAAAAAACTGCCACAACTTCCCAAAATAATCTATAATTTAAGGCAGTTTTTTTTTTTTTTTTGATACGGAGTCTCGTTCTGTCACCCCGGCTAGAGTGCAGTGGTGTGATCTCGGCTCACTACAAGCTCAGCCTCACGGGTTCACACCATTCTCCTGCCTTAGCTGGGACTACAGGTGCCCGCCACCACACACGGCTAATTTTTTTGGTTTTTTTTGTTTTTGATAGAGATGGAGTTTCACCATGTTAGCCAGGATGGCCTCGATCTCCCGACCTTGTGATCTGCCTGCCTCGGCCTCCCAAAGTGCTGGGATTACAGGCGTGAGCCACCATGCCTGGCCAGTTTAAGGCAGTTTTAGTCAAAATCTTAGCAGCATTTTTCCTAACACTCAACAGACTAATACTAAAATTGCCATATAAAAGCAGAGGGTCAAGAATAGCTAAAAGAATCCTGAAAGAAAACAAAGTGGATTCTCACCCAGCTTGACCCCAGGGATGATTCTGAAAAAGCGGTGGGGCAGGTGGCGTGGCACAGGCCCGGCAAGGAGAGCAGGTCAAGGCAGGTGCGCAGCCCAGAGAGCAGAGAGCGGAGTCGAGGCCCCGCCCAGTCCCTCATGGCTGCACCTGGAGGAGGACGGGTGGGGACATGGGCAGGGGCATGGGATCGTTGGTGTCCTGTGTTGGGAAAAATGAAATTGGATCCCTGCTTTATGTCGTAAGCAGCCTTTTCTCACTCACCCTACATAAGACTAATTTCAGTTGTATTAATTACATAAATGTAAAAGGCAACATTAAAAATTTCAGTCTAAAATATAGGAGAAAATCTTTATAGTTTTGGGATGAGAGATTTCTTTTAAAATGTACAGGAAGTGCAGCCTACAGAATAGAAGGTTGAAAAATGTGGCCACGTTTGAACTAAGCGTTTGCTTATGAAAAGGCACTCAAAATGAAGTCAGAATGAAGCCATGTTGGGAAAAGATATCAGCAGCGCACCTTCCTGACAAAAACCAGTGTCTCAATATATGCAGAACTCAGTGAGTCGGTAGGAAAAGGAAAGCAGCCCCTGTTGGGAAGTGGGGCACCTTCCAGAGGAGAGAAAGTGAGGATGGACCCTGAGCACGGAGGACGCTGCCCTCCGCAGGCGGGGACGCCGTGAGCCGGACGGGGATGACGTCGCCGTGTTTGGCGTGAGAGCTTCACAGCAGTGTGGCCCGCGACACCGTGCGTGTTTCCTTCCTCCGCACTTGATGCCTAATGTACAGCATTGTGATTTTTGCTCTAAACAATTTTCTTTTTAAAGGTTAAGACATGAGAGAAACACCATTGATTTTGACCAGTTCACTGGCTGGTTTCAGTGCCCTCCGCCCTTTTGTGTGGATCCTGGTTTTTATCTGGCATCCTTCTCCCTCGGCCTGAAGAACGTTCTTTAACGTTTATTTTAGCACAAGTCAGCTGCTCATGAGCTTTTGTTGATCTGAAAAAGGTCTTTGTCCTCATTTTTGAAAGCTGTTTTGTTGTAAATAGAATTCTAGCTTGTCAATTTTTTTTTCCTCTCACTACTTTAATGATATCGCCCCATTGTCTTCTGTATTGCATTGTTGCTGGTGAGAATCTCGTCATTGTTCTCTCTTAATTTTCTTGTATATAATGTGCCCTTTCCTCCACTGCTAGGTTTTGTCTTTATAGCTGGTTTGCAGCAACCTGATTATGTTGTACTTTACTTTGATGTTCTTTATGTTTATCTTGCCTGGGGCTGTTGGAGCTTTTGCTGTCTGTGGGTTTATCGTTTTAATCAAATTTGGGGAAGTTTGCCCATTATTTCTTTAAATGCTGTTTTTCTTTTCCTTCCCTTCTCTTTTGTTCTCAGGCTCCAGGTACCTGTTGTCAGATTGCCTGGTTCTGCCCCACAGGGCCCCAAAGCTCTTCTGATTGTTTTCAGCTCCTTTTCCCTGTGTTTCGGTTTGGATTGCTTCTGTTGCTGTAGGTTTAAGTTGCCAGGCTCTTTTCTGTTGCAGGTTTTGATCTTCTCTTAGGTCCACGCAGTCAGTTCTTTCATTTCTGACATTGTGTTTGTCAGCTCCTTCCAGAAGCCTCGTGTGCTTTCCCTGTCCTCGCTTTCCCTGCTTTTCCCTGTGTCTGTGCGTTCCTTTTGCTCTCTGGTCACAGTTGTAATGGCTGTTTCCAGCTGCTTTCCGCTCATTCCATCATTTTTGCCTCTTCCGGGTCTGTTTCTGTTGACTGCTTCTTCATAGGATGACGGGACACGTTCACATGGTGTTGCTGCTTCTCATATCAAGTTATTTTCCATACAATGCCAGACATTGCGAATGTTACATTGTTTAGTGTCTGAGCCCTGTTTTCTTCCTTTAAAGCATGTTGACGGTTGTGTTTGCCAACAGTTAAGCCACCTGGGGATCAGTGGGAGTCTGTCAAGACATTCTTTGCCTTGCCCTTCTCTACTGGTGCGGTTTTATTTTCTTCAACGTGGTGCCCCCTTCTTCCTGACATGTGGACTGGCTGGATCACGGGGTGCTGGTCTCCTGTCTCCCCACTGTCTTGAATAAGCAAGCGTGAGTGGGGGGGTGACGTACTGTCTCTGTGGAGGGGCCGGACAGATGGGGCCTCGTCCTCCCGTTCGCGGGCTCCAGAGGTGTGCGGTGGCTTCCTATGCAGCCGTGCTTTGCGGAGATGGTAGCAAGCTTGTCTCCTTAAGGCTTTCCTGACGATAAAATGTGACCAGTAGGATGAACGGTCAGGGACAATGGCGTGTCCAGAGGTCCTTTCTCTCCTGTGTGGTTGCAAAGCCGTGGCAACTCAACCAGCATCCTCACTGCCACTTCTGGGAGGAGCAGAGGGGGACAGAACTGCCTTGGCCGTGGGGTGCATGTGCCCCAACCTGTGTGTGCTGGTGGCTATTGGGGGTCCAGTTTCTCTCTGAAGACCAAGCGTGAGCTATCAGGAGACCCCCCAGAGCTTGGAGTTGTGCTTCCCTGGCATGAGACCTTGGGTGTGTTCTCGACGTCTCCATCCCTGGGAGGCCTCAGACCCCAGCATCTCACAGGCTGCGTGGAGACCAGAGCCTGCGGGAGCTTGAGCTCTGCACGTGCTGAGAGCTGAACGTGAGGCCAGCTCCTGCGGTGGCTGCTGCCGCCATCCTCTGCCCTCTGCCTGTCATGGGTGGACAGTCTCACGGTGATGTGCCCACGTGCTGGGGCCCCTCTTTACACCTTGTGGGCATCTCATGAGGCGTCTGTGTGGCTGTTCCTCAGGAACTTACTTTCTTCCTTCCAGAGAACTATTGTCGAGTGATGCGATGAAAGAATATAACAGGGCTCGAGTCTACCTGGACGAAAACTACAAATCCCAGGAGCACTTCACGGTGAGTCGCTTCCGCTGCCTGGCGCAGGGGTCAAACAGGCTGGCCTTGGCGGAAGCCAGCCCTTCACCTGTGTAAATGGAGAGGGGGTTGGGGTGCTCCCTGCCTGAAGCCTCACTCCCACCACCCTCCCTGGCGCTCGCACAGCCTGATTGTTGGTCTGCTCGGTGGTCTCAGCCCATGGCTGGCCTGACAGGGAAGATGGCCCAGCACGCACAGGGTCTTGGGGCTCCAGACCAAGCCCAAGCGGGAGTTGGGGAGTGACAGCCGGGGAGAGGCCCAGGGCCTCAGCGTGTGTGAAAAAGAGGGAGCCCGAGGCTCCGGGCGTGTGGATGAGAGGTTGGACGGCAGCCGGGATCTGCTCCGAGAGCCACCATCGCCAGCCCTGCTCCCATGCTGGGGCATCCTGCCTTGAAGAGAGGCTGTTCCTCAGGATGACCACAGGGGGAGTGGGACAGAGCCTTCCACAAGGCTGCGAAAGACCGGTCCCTCCTCTGGGGTCCTCTGTCAGGTGGACACATGAGAGGGTGGCCCTGGTGGACATGGCAGCCACAGAGACACAGGCACCAGGTGTCTGGGAAGGGACAGGAAGCCCCTCAGAGGAGGGGACGCTCTGCAGGTCGTGAATAACTCGCTGTTGGTTCACAGACCCACATCTTAAATCCCGTCTTTACGCCCTGGGCCCCCTGGCCTGGGTGCATCTGCCCCGTCTCTGGGGAGGCCCTGGGTCCCCTGGCCTGGGTCCATCTCCCCTGTCTCTGGGGAGGCCCTGGGTCCCCTGGCCTGGGTCCATCTCCCCTGTCTCTGGGGAGGCCCTGGGTCCCCTGGCCTGGATCCATCTCCCCTGTCTCTGGGGAGACCCTGGGTCCCCTGGCCCGGGTGCATCTCCCCTGTCTCTGGGGAGGCCCTGCATCCTTCTCCCCCATCTCTGGCCTGTCCCAGCATCAGTGCCCACCAGCCATCATCCCACCGTTGCGTGACAGGCCCTTGTTAATCTGCCCTCTCCCTGGTGGGCGCCCCTGTAGGCAGCAGTGCTGAGGGTCTCGCTCTCCACTGTTCCCCTGCCCTGCGGGTGGGACTCTCATTACTCTTTGGGTTCAAGGGCCATCTCGCTCGTTTGGGCATCTAGTGCCAGTTAATCAATGTCATTGTCCCTGAGATGGTCACACAGCTGTCATGCATGGTCCCCAGCCATAGTGGAGTCTATACAATCCCAGGAATCCCCTGTTCGGTCTCCGCCCCTCCCGCTATCAAGCAGCTGCCACACACAAGTGGCCTCTCCTCGTGTTCCGTGGGGCACATGGGGGCCGCAGGGCCCACTCACACCAGAGCCAAGGCCTCATCCCTGTGCTCAGGATGTCTCTCCTCCTGTCAACCTGCCTTCCTCTCCCATCTTGGTCCCAGCTCCCGACCAGCTTCTTCCTCTCAGCTCTGCCATCCTTTCATTAAAACGGCAGTTTCCTTGACCCTCTCACTCTCCTCTGCCATGAACCAGCATCCTGTGTTTCCCAAGTGGGGGATTATTCAGATGAAAAAGAAAATACCACTGGATGAGCAGCAGATTAGACGTTGCAGAAGAAAAGAGAAGGTGACTGAACCTGAAGACAGCCACAAAAATTACAGTGAAACAGAGAGAAGGACTGAAAAGTGGGTAGAAATCATGGTGAAATACCAGGTGTCCTAACACATGTGACTGCAGCCCCAGGAGGAGTGGGAAGAGGAGGCAGACAGGGCGATGCTTACAGATGTCGTGGCTCAGATTTCTTCACCGTTCCATGAAACTTACAGAAAGATCCAAATACTGCAACAAGCTTCAAGCCAAATAAACATACCAACGCATGCCAAGGTCAGATTGCTGAAAGCAAGTTACATGAAGGCCCTTTGCCACCCGTCATCCTCAGAAGAGTAGGGCTCTGCTCCCTATCTCTGTGTGCCGCCCTGCCGTGGGAGCCTCATCTGTGCCAGTCACCAGCCACCTCTTCCTCAGGTGGACCGTCGCTCAGCTCTTTCCAGCTTCCTTTAAATATAAAGACACAGGTATTTTAAAAGTGAAGGGACGGAGGAAGATGTACCTTGCAGCAGTCATTAGAAGAAAGTAGGAGTGGCTGTCTCCATATCACAGTGATCTTAGAACGAGGGTGTTGTCAGGGCTGAGGGGTCATTTCACAATGATAAGGGGTCAGCTTTTCGGGAGGACATAGCGGTTGTGAATGTGTGCCCCTAATATCAGAGCTCACTTAGACACGAATCCGACAGGGCTGGATGGAGACGGTAGGAGGCTCTGCACCGCAGGAGGACCCCACAGTCCCCTCTTGCTGACTGACGTGCAGGTGGGCGGAGGAGCAGTGCCCGCCACCTGCGCCCTTGGTGTCTGAGGCTCTCCAGCCAGAGCAGTGGTGGATGCAGCCACAGACAGAAGGCACCCACGTGCTGGGCCCTGGCCAGAGCAGGCCTCTCGGTCTGTCCGAGCCTGGCTGGGATACCTGAGAACGAGGCACACATGGCTGGATGGAGGGTCAGCCGTCATGCTGTGGTTCTGTTTTCACCAAAAACATCTTTCCACAGCAGGCGAAAGCCTCAGCAAAACCTTTAGGCCCCCGAGGGCTGTGACTGCCGTCCACACCTGCCTTTCAGGGTTTTCCAAGTGGGTCCGGAGTGGCCTGTGCTCGAGGGCTCAGGTCCACCCGAGACTGCCTGGTGTGCGTAACTGGGCATCTGCACCTGGCTGCTGGGCACAGGCCATGCCAGCCCTGTATGAGCTCTGGGGCTGTTCTCCCTTCTTTCCAGGGGTCCTCCCTGGCCCTGGGTGGTTCCAGCAGAACAGTCGCCAGGGGCACGAGTCTGGTTCTCGAAAGAACTTGCCCCTGCCTCTGTGAGACAGAAATGATACAAACACGCTCTCTCACCAAAAAGAATTAAATTAGGAGTAAATAAAAAAGATTTATGGAAAAGTCTCAAATATTTGGAAATTAACTTATTTATTACTAACCCCAAGTCAAACAGAATGTCACCAAAGAAATGAGAAAATATTTTAAATTATGTGAAAAGCTAGAACCTTCAAAATCTGTGAGATGCCAAAATAGTCTGCACCCACTGCAGATCCTGCACCAGCCTTCAGTGAGGGGAGCGTGGCCCCACCTGTGAAAGGAAGGGGAGCGTGGCCCCACCTGTGAAAGGAAAGGTGCCTCTCGGGGGGGAAGCACAGGGGCTGGGCTGGGTCCGCCCACTCAAGAAGCTGCCACGCACTTGGTGCCTCCAAGTGCTCAACAGTGATGCGGGCCGGCGTGTACACGCTTCCCAGTTAGGTCTCTGAGCTGTCTGACTCCAGGGTGTGGGGCACCAGGGCGGCTGAACAGGCCACCCAGAGGCAGCTGTGCCGGGTCTGAGGCCCCCGAGGCTGTTCCTCCAGTTACCCTCATGACGGGGGTTTCTAGAAAATGGGACGGGATAAGGCTTGGGAGTGGGAGTGGGTCTCAGGCCTGCTCTTGGGGAACTGGGGCCTGGCAGGAGCTCCCATGCCTGTGCCGCCGCCCTTCAGCTCAGTGGGCTCCAGCCCCGGCTTCCCTTTCTGGGCACAGACCTGGTCTTTCCCACAGCCACGGCCCTGAGTGAGGCTTTAGGCCAGGTGGATGGTAGAGGGCAGCCTTGCCTGGCAGTGGGGAGGGTCCAGGATACCCCAGACACCCAGTTGGGAGCTCATGCCAAGCTGACACCAGGTGGGCCTGTCATCCCTGTCTTGTCACTGAGACTGGGCCGGTGGGTCCTGGAACGCTGCCCCCTGGGCCACCACTGGCCGCCTCAGTGGCCTGGTCTTTTCTGGGGGCCCTCGGGGTGTCTGGGTGGCAGGTCCTGACTCCCCCGGGGTCCTGGGCAGAGCTGGACAGCAGCAGCCAGCCAGCCAATCACCCTCCTGCCCCAGCCAGGTGCCCTCCAGCTGTCAGAGGGAGGAAAATATAATTTTTACAAGATTGATGGTATTGGAGCAATATTTTTAGCTGAGTCTGGTTCAAATAATAGGCCATTAATTGAAAAAGGAAATTGAAATGAATTTATCTTGTACATAAATGCTGTCATGGATATTAATAGGGATCAGAAAATAGTGGCCTGTTCCCAGAAGGCAGTTGAACCTGAAGCTGCGCCTGGCGCGTGAGCCTGTTGGGGCGGGGACACAGCTGGGGGGCTTCGAGTGACCTGCGGTGCCCATTGCCACCAGGAGATGGCGCCCACGCAGCGCCTGAGAGTTTCCTGCCAGTGATGATCAGAAGGCAACTTTTATGCTTAAAAAATGACAATATTAGGCCGGGCACAGTGGCTGATGCCGGTAATCCCAGCACTTTGGGAGGCTGAGGCTGGGATGGACATGCACCGACCCCACCAGGCCAGGTGGACCTGGCTCAGGATGGAGGGCCCCAGGAGATGCCCAGGCTGATCCCTGAGCTCTGCGCCCACATGGAGTATGGAAAAGTGGCGAGAGCCAGGCTGGAAGACACCTGAGTGCCAGGTGGTCCATGTGCCTCATCCCTGAAGCACCTTCGTCAGAGCCCCTGCTTCTGGGTTCAGCCTGGTGTCCCTACCCCTGGGAACATGTGTCTACCCACAGCACTGCAGACAAGGCTGGGGGGAAGCCCCCCATGGAGGCCTCGGTACAACGTTGGTACCCAGAGAAATTTCTTAGCCACTGCGGCGCACCCTCCCACATGGGCCTCGACGCTGAAGAAGTGCCTAGGCGAGGCTTTCCAGGGCTGCCAAGTGTCTGTTGATCCAAAGCCCCAACAGCACAGAAATCCCATATTTCGTCTGCTGGGCACACGGGGAGCCCCGAGAACACATCACTCAGTGCCTGAAGAGCCGACATCGGCCAGAGAATGCAGGGCAGCGGCTTTCCTGAACTCCGCTTCCAAGAGGGTTCCATGAGGAAGAGGTTGCAAGTTCATTTTCATTTAACCTCACTTGTGTCTGGTTTCACCACAGGAGGGAGCCCTGCAGCGGGAGGGGTGGGGGCCGGTCACTGGGCTTTGCTGCTGATTTGGCCTACCTGGGAAGCCCAGAGGATGAATGGGGGTCATATTTATTTTAGTGACTTGAGGCTTGCGTGGGGCCTGGTTGGAGCCAAGGCCATCCCGTCCTCCCAGCTCTGCTTAGTGACTTACCATCCATGGCACTGCCTCGCTTGTCACCCGCCCCTCCCGGAGAGGCTGCGTGGGGCTGCGGGCGCCTGAGTGTAGGTCCCAGACTGTGTCCTGGGCTCTAGTCCCATTGAAGCCTTGCAGCTGGCTGGGCATGGGTCCCACGCGGACTGGTGGTGCCGGGAGGGCCTGGCTTGGACACCTGCAGCAGGTTCTTCACCTCCCAGCAGTGACCATGGCCTCTCAAAGCCTCAGCTGCTGCAGTAAGCTTTCCTGCTGGGAGCTATGAGCAATGCTGGGGCCCATGCCTGGGACTGCCCCGACTGGACTGAAAGCCCTGGCTCCTAGAGGGAAGGTGGCAGTGGGGTCAGGGTGTGAGAAGGAAAGCCCCGCTCTCCTCTTCATCCACCCATCCGGAAGAAGTTTGGAGAAACCATGCTTTTGAAATGGCTTAAAGTTGGAGCAGAAGGGTTTATCTGCTGATACAATTAAGACAGCTTTGGGAGAGGGCTGAGAAGGTGTGGCCTGGCGGACACACTGCCTCCAGAGACACCCGTGCCCCCGCCAGCTGTGCCTGCTCCTCGGAGAGTCCCCCCTACTTGGGAAGGTACCTGCTGCACAGGACCCCAGCTGGAGTCAAGGAGTCAGCAGAAGAGGGGGTTGGAGGAGCGGCTTGGTACAGGAGGTGGCTGTGCAGGCCACCCCACCTCGCCTCTTGCCTGAGCCCCTCTGTGGCCACACAGGCAGACAGAAGGAGGGGTTGGAGGTGCAGCCAGCCAGCTGGGCCGGGTGAGCCGGTCCTAGACAGTGCCAAGCGGGGTTGCCCCGGGTTCCTGAGATGATTCTTCACATGCAGCACCTGGAGACAGTTTGGAGGGGCCCAGGGCCGTGCGGACCGTTACCCTTCCACAGCTGCTCAGGTGGCCCGGAGGCATGTGCACCCTTCGCTATGCCGCAGGGCTCCGCGGGCCTGGGCACTCAGCCCAGATGGTGCGTGTGGGGATCTGTGGGACCCTGTGTGCCAGGAGTCTCTGGGCAGACAGCAGCGACAGGGCTGTGTGGGGACTTTGGCAGGCCTGAGCCTGGGGTCCAATGACCTAGTTGGGTCTGGGGCAGCAACAAGCCGAGGCTTTGAGCACGAGAGAGTGGAGTCCGAGCTCCTCATGGAGGAGGCCTCTGTGTGGAATGGCCCCAGAGGCAGGAGGCTGCCTCAGCCAGGACGGCCCCGTGCGCTTGCTAAGCCATGCCACCTGCTCGCTCAAGGCTCTTGGGCTGGGAGCAGAACTTAGAGCCTGCAAGGCCTGCTGGGCAGCGCGGCCACAGCACCTGGCCGCTGGTCACCAACCAGGGGCTCACCCCTCTCCCACCCCCTAGCGCTGCCTTTGCACCTCGGAGGGCAGGTCTCTGCTGGCACCATGAGTGACCTGCAAGCATCGCCATGGTGGACTCTGCTCACGCCTTGGTGGCTTCTAGGCTTTTCCCGGGGCCCAGGCCTCCTGCAGAGCAGGGCCTGCCTCCCCTGTGACTGGGGTCTGTGGAGAGTGAAGTGGGGCACAGATGCCCTTTGCAAGTGCTATGCACGGCAGCTCACAGCCCCCACCCCCAGCTCTGGAGTTTGTAAGAGGCAGGCTCTTGGCATGGCCCCCAGGCAGCGGCCCTGGTGCTCTTGGGGTGGGGGGCCCCAGTACCCAGTGGTGGCCCAGGAACAGGAGGCCTGCTGCTACCTGGGAGACACCCTTCTGCTTTCCCTCCTCCTCCTCCGTGAGCTCCCCCTTCCTCTCTTGTTCTCCTAAATAAGACTTTAGGGGGAATTTATGGAAAATTGATGGAGTTTACGGATGTTCTTTGATCCAGGGAAGGGGAAGGAAAGGCAAACGCATTTATGATGAGGAAGCTCATCTGCCTTAGGGCTCCAGCCCTGCCCTGGGGCTCGCCGCCTCCTCACCTGCCTGGGGGTGAGACAGGCCTGATGAAGTGAGAGGGGCGAGATTGGTTTTCTGAGGGCACCGGGCCCTTCGTGCTCCGCTAAATCACGGGCTGTCTGCTCAGCGGGCAGGTAATGACCTGCTCCCCGGCCCCAGCACCTGCAGCCCCGCGGGACGAGATGATGTGCGGCTGGGGCTGCAGTGAAGGTGAAACTGTCGTATCGATCTTTTTAGCACTAAAATATGAGCCACTTTACTCCGCTCCCCGCTGCTGTGATGTGAAAAATAATAACTCGGATCCAAATTAAAAATATTGATCTCTGGAAGGTGTTGAAAGTAAATAAACACCTTCCGAAGTTTTCGGGTCAGCCGAGAAATGGTATTCAGCAATAAACGTGTCAGAGTCCAGGGTTCTTGATCTGTTTTTTCTTTGAATTGATTTTTCATTATTTACTTCCTAAAAGTGTTGGAATTCGGTCCTCCACTGTTAAATCCCAGTGTTTGGGCAAATTATTTCTTTGGGGCTTATGAGGTGCTCCTAATCCACTCCCTTATTGATTGATTGATTTTTGACTCAATAAGCTTGCTTTATTTAGGACTTCCATCATAATTTTTTGTACATTTAGGCTTGACTTTTTTATTTCCTCCTAACAGATGAGCTGACATTGGGCTATCAAATGGGTGGGAAAACAATTGCCACGAGGTTAATTTCATGGCCGACTCCGTGCGTTCTAAGGAGACGGGGGTGTTTCCTGGCAGCAGGCTGTGCCTTGGGGTGCAGCCTTGACACATGTCAATCTGTTTACACACAGGGCTGAGTCCGTTGGCCACCCGGGGGTGCTCATGGGTGCCCAGGCGTCTACAAGCTGCCCGCAGCTGGGCGGTCTCTGGGCACAGACGCTCTAGGCCCCCTGGGCTCCAGGGAGGCTGGGTTGTATGTCTCTTGAGAAGCTTTGCTTTCAGAAGGAAAGCTTCTGAAAGCTCGGTGGTCACCAAGACCACCGAGACCGCCAGATCTACCAAGGCCGCCGAGACCGCCAGATCTACCAAGGCCGCCAAGACCGCCAGATCTACCAAGGCCGCTGGCTACTCCCTGTGGCTCCATGTGCCAGGCAAGAGAGTGGAAGGGACAGGGCCTGGGGCAGCTTGAAAAGGGGGTGCCGCCAGCATCTGTGCTTCCTCATGGGTACTCAACAGGTTGCCTGGGAAACTCCTCCTGCCATCACCTGGAGTCAGCTGCTGTCCACAATGGAAACTGCCAGTCACTGAGGCTGCCGACCTGGGCCCTGGGGATGAGCAGCCCAGGAGACGAAGATGTCCAGGCGGGTCCCTGGCTCTGCAGGCGCCACTCCCCACGCCAGTATTCTCCACACCTCTGGGTAGACCTGGCTGTGCCCCTGTAGATGCCAGGCAGACTCACATGCACAGGGGTTCGGATTGAGGCCTGGGGCTGAGACAGCAGGAAGTCCTGTCCGGAGCTGCAGCACTGAGAAAGGCACCGTGTTGAAAGCAGCCTTGGAAGGGTCCAGAACTGGAGAGATGGAGAGCTGCCGTCAGCCCGTAGCTCTGGGGCTGGTCCTGGCCCATCTGGCCATGGGACCACGGGCGGAGGGGTTCCCCACCTCTGGGTGAGGCAGGAGTGGTGGGCAGTGCTGGCCGTGAGGCCCACGTGGGGTGCATCTGGACTCGGGTCTGGAGGCATTGCTGTCTAAACGGAGGCTTGAGGGATGACCGTGCCCAGGTCATCCAGTGTTTCCTTCTCAACGAGCAGCTCCCGCGGGATGGCAGTCCCTTCATTCACCACGCTGTGGTCCAGCTGCTGCACGTCCACGGGTGTTCTGCGCTGGGTGCCGTGGCTGATGCACACCCACCATCCCCTGTGGAGGAGACGTCTGCCCACAGCGAGGGCCGGGTCGGGAGGACAACCCACTTGGCAGGCAGTGACCTTGCCTGGCACTGACCGGGGCCGCCTCCCCAGCACTGTCCCGAGTCGGGTCTGCACAGCTTTGTGGCTGCCTGCCCTGGGAGGTGGAGCATGGAGAAGACCAGTGCCTCATCACACAGCCAGACGCACACAGCAGGATCCAGCACTGTCAGCTGGGCTCCAGAAACCTGATGACCTGCAGCCTGCAGCTCCTGACACATGGCATGTGACGTACAACACATGACACGCGGCGTACTCCCTGTGACATGGCACATGACACGTGACACAACACGTTCCTGCGTTCCACTGACGACACATGACACACGGCACGTTCCCGCCCTCTACCAACACATGACACACGGCACATTCCCACCCTCCGCCGACACGTGACACACGGCACGTTCCCGCCCTCCGCCGACACGTGACACACGGCACGTTCCCGCCCTCCGCCGACACGTGACACACGGCACGTTCCCACGTCCACCAATACGTGACACACAGCACGTTCTCGCCCTCTGCCGACACGTGACACACGGCACGTTCTCGCCCTCTGCCGACACGTGACACACGGCACGTTCCCACGTCCACCAATACATGACACACAGCACGTTATAATGATGTAAATACTGATTATTGATTTAAGTGAAAATATTATATTGAGAGAGTGGGGGTGAGAGATGGAGTGTGTGTGTGATATTGAGTGAAGGGGAAAGATAGTAGAAAGTAGTTAAATCCTCTTCTTTCACCATAGAAAAATTGAAAAGTCAATGTTAAAAACTGGAAAATCAAGAAGTAGCAATATAAGCTTTAGAGGTATGGAGATAAATACCGAAAGAAAACAATTGCCTCTGGAAGCTAGAAGACTGAAGTAGACAGGAGCTACTGTTTTCATAGCATGCCTCGCAGAACTCATGTGTCTGTGTGTGTGTTTAAAAAACAAAATTCAAGGAAACTTCTTAGGAAGACTACTTCTGTTGATGGTGACATCAAACAAGACCTGCAGGAGGAGGTGGCACCACCAAGAAGGTGGTGTGTTGGTTTGTGATCTGGTGCAGTGAGACACCTGTGCGAGCAACAGGTGGGGGTGGCTCTGGTGTCTGAGCAAAGGCTGTCTGGGTGCCATTCGTTTTGAGAGAAGAGCCTAGAATCTTGACTGTCCTTTGAGTGTCGGGTAAAGAAATCTGAATGTGAGTAGGTGGTCAGTGGGGACCATTACAGAGTTTAGGGAGAGAGGTGAGGTAGTCAGAACTGGGGGAAGATGGAGAAGGGACAAGTATGTTGTTTCAAATGCAGAGTCCTGTGAGATCTACCTTTTAAATTCGTACTGAAGTAAATGCACAGAGAGGACCAGAAGTGGTGATCCATATTGGTGCACATTTTTTTTTTTGACTCTGATTCCTTCTCTTTAAGCCCAGACCGTCCAGGGCAGTGTCCCGTACTGAGCACTAAAGATAAGTAGGGTAAAACCCAGGAGGGAGGAAAACCAGATCCTTGCACCTTGGCCAAGACGAGGATGCTGAATGGAGCACAGCCCGTCCTGGAATGAAGCCTGCATCTCTCCCTTGCACAGTGCCCCACCCACAATCCAGCCAGGTCTCTCTGTGTCCCCAGCTGCATGCTCCCACCTCTTTGTGATACGGTTTCAAAGACACAATCCAACGCCACGTGTAAATTGTTTGATGCTTGAGATCAGCTTAACTGAATTGCCTACATTGAAAGTAATGAAGACGTTACCTTCTTCAGGAAGAAAAAATAGGCAAAATGAAGTGCTTTCATGAATAATCAGAAGGGTATTACTAACATAAAAATACTTAGCTTTCGTCTTCAAAATCTCTGTGTAGTTAGTGGCTTGTAAGCTGTCAACTTGTAAATGATGCAGTTGGAAATTGAAATGTAAATAACATTTCCATTTATAATAGCACCAAAAATATGAAATATTTAGGAATAAATTAGGTCAAGATGTGTAAGACCTGTATGCTGAGAACTACGATATATTGCTCAGAGAAATTAAATAAGATCTAAATAAATGGAGAAATATACTATGTTCATGGATCAGAAGACTCAATATTGTTAAGATGTCATTTCTCCCCAAATTGATGTAAAGATTCAGTACATTACTAATCAAAATCTGTGCAGACTTTTTTTGGTAGAAATTAAGCTGGTTCTAAAATATCTATGTAAGTATAAAGGAGTTAGAATGGGCCGAAGGAACTTTGAACATGAATAAAGATGGAGTCCCTATACTACCTGATTAAGACTCCTTATAAATCTCAATAATTAAATCAGTGTAGTATTGGCATAAAACCAGATAAACCGATCACAGAACATTATGGAGAGTCTAGAAAGTGGTCCACCGTTGATCTTTGTCAGAGGTGTCAGTGGGCTTCAACAGTGAGTGAATGATCTTTTCAACAAATGGTGCTGTAGCAATTAGGGGGCCGTTTGCAAAAAATTCACTTCAACTGTTACTTGAAACCATATAAAAATTTAACTTGAACTGGATCATAGACCTAGCCTAAGAGCTAGAACTGTGCAACTTCCACAAGATCACATAGGACTTCTTTCTTTAAATATGACTGCAAAAGCAGAAACCACTGTAAGAGGAAACCAGTCAACTGGACCTATGAAGACTGACCGTATCAAGTGCTGGTGAGGCTGTGGCAGCCCTGAGCCCTCGTGTTAGTGGTGGAAATGTAAAATCGCAGAACCACGTGGGAAAACATGGAGGTCTTTAAAAAAAAAAAATCGTTAAAAATACACACACCATATGACCCAGCCATTTCCCTTCTTGGCATTTACTTAAGAGAAACGAAAGCACATTCCACACAAAGACTGAATGTTCATAGCAGCTTTATTCAGAATAGCCAGAACCTGTCAACAGCCCAGATAGCCCCAGCAGGTGAGTGGGAACAGGAGGGGCCTGTCTGTGTACACCGCAGCGGGTCAGTTGTCGCAGTAATTACAGTGGGCAAAAGAATCCAGACCAAAAAGCACATTCTTTATGATTTCATGTATATCATATTCTTAAAAATGCAAACGAGTCTGTAATGACAGAACACAGATAGTGGTTTCCCGGGGAAGGGGTTGGGGTGGGGGCTGGAGGGGTTCTCATGAGCCTTAAAGGGAAGCCAGGTCAAACCCGGGCTGGGAGAACGGTAGATCCCTGCACCTTGGCTGAGATGAGGATGCTGGACGGAAGGCAGCTCTCCCTTCCACACTGCCCACCCCACCTGCGCTCCAGCCTGGCCTCTCTCTGCTCCCACCCCTTCATGCTGTGGTTTAGCAAACACAATCCAGAGCCAAGGGTAAATTGTGTCAAGGGCTGAAGGGACCCAGGGAACCTTCTGGAGCGACGGGCGTGTTTGTCTTCTGATTGCGGTGATGGTTTCGTGGTGTAGATATGTCAGGATTCATCCAGTGACACTTCACATGGGTGTGGTTCTGTCAGTGCCATTTACATGTATCTTAGCACTCTAGAAGGAAAACCTAGTCTTGTGGTGGATGGCTTGTGAGTGGACAAACTGCAGATGATTTAATTGAAAAGGGAAGTACTTCCGTCAGCTGCTGGCCCCGTGAGCAGACTGTGCACATCACTGTGTGTGTCTTACACTGAAGGAAACTCGGCATGTCGCGGGAAATAACGGTGGAGTGTGAGTGGTTTTCCATTTTACATACACATATGCGTATGTCATATAAAATTGAAAAGACTTTCTTCTCGCCAAATCTTATTTTATTTTGACACAGGATGTCACTCTGTTGCCCCGGCTGGAGTGCAGTAGTGTATTCATGGCTTACTGCAGCCTTGAACTCCTGGGTTCAAGTGATCCTGTGACCTCAGCCTCCCAAGTAGCTGAGGATACAGGTGTGCATCACCACGCTTGGCTAAAAAAAGAAATTGTTTTTAGAGACTGGGTGTCACCATGTTGCCCAGGCAGGTCTCCAACTCCTGGTCTCAAGTGATCCTCCTGCCTCGGCCTCTCAAAGTGCTGGGATTACAGGTGTGAGCTACCGTGCCCTGCCAAAAAGATTCTTTAGGTTCAGTAAGGCTTTATTGATTTTGAATGTAACATTATTCCCACTCAGTGAGTGATTTTGGTCGACGTTCACCTGTACTTTCTCTGCACTCTGAGCTGGCAAGTGCTACCTTCTGGCTTCTGGCTGGGGTTGGTTTGCAGTGGAGTCTCTGCCTATGGCAGCTGTCTACATGGCTTTGAGTCGTTATACTTTCCTTGCCTTTTGGAGAGCCCACGTCACAGATCCCTCGTGCTCTGTGAGCAGATTCGCCCCTGGGGATGAAGTCATCTTGCTCCTCTTCTGAGCCGTGAGCAGGGCAGGGCCGCACTCACCTCATCCTTCCCCCGCTCTCCCTGGGTAGGAAATCCGTAACAGGCTCTTTGGCAAAGGCTGGGCCAAGGTGCCTCGTGGGCGGCCAATCCATCAGGCGGCCGACAGGCGTGATCGAGTGCCGTGTCACACGCAGCCCGGGAAACAAACGCGCCGCACGAAAGGTATTGGCGAACAAACTGAAAAATTGTAAAGCTCTTAAGGACTTTCATGCTTGTTAGCATTTTTTGACAGAAAATCACTGAAGCAGTGAACATAAAGAAATAGCTATGGTTGATTCACAGTTTAGCTTGTTGTTCTGTTCATTTGGCCTCAGGTGACATTTCACTTCCGGAGCCCTGTGAGCTGCTCCTTGCTCTGCCTGGATTTCTTTCCTGTGCGAATTCTTGGGGGCCCCTCGGCTGTGCTCACCCAAGCACGGCCTCCCTGGAGATGGATTTTTATGATTTTGAAGGAGACTGAAGGAGACTGAATGAACAGATATTTTCTCCAAAGCCCATCGGGTTTGGCTTCAGGTGCTGTGAGCCGTGTGGACATTTCTAGGCTTAATCCACAGAATGAATGTGAGCCTTTATGTCACAACCTGCCCAGGACCCTGCCTTGTGCCTGGAGGGCACCTGACCTGCTCTTGAGGCTTCACTACCTGACGTCCCAAAGGGAACATCGTGCAGATGGGCGTCGGCACAGACCTCCCCTGTTGCCCTGTGCATTTGTGTGATGAGTCGGAGTGTGGCACACTGGTGTGTGGGGGTGGCTGGGCCTCTGAGCGCACCCTCTCACAGCCACGTCTGCCGGGGCCCGTAGCTCCCTGTCAGCAGCAGCCCAGAGTTGAGCACAGAAGTGGGGGTGATTTTCATGAGTGCAGCTTGCCATTGGCTTAGCACCTGCTAGAACTGCTGTGTGCTCTTCTTTGAAAACCACCCATCCTTGCGTCCCAAGGAGGATGAGAGGCGCGATGTTTTCCTAGGAGAAGGTGGCTCCCGTCCTGATCACACATCCCTGTCAGGGCAGCGTTTAGCGCATCCCAGCTGCGCGCGTAGAGATGCATCCTGCTGTCTTAAGTATTGGAGTCCCCAACGCAGGAGCCTGTCAGTTAGTGGCCAGGGGCAGGCTCTGGCTGACTTTCCGTGAACCTCCGGTACCCACCTGTGCAGTTGGCGGGCCCAGTGCAGGGTGGTGCCCTCCAGGGAGACCGTCGGCATCCTCTCCACCCTCTCCAGGGAGACCGTCAGCGTCCTCTCCACCCCCTCCAGGGAGACCGTCAGCGTCCTCTCCACCCTCTCCAGGGAGACCGTCGGCACCTCTCTACCCTGGCCTCCTGATGGCTGCAGCTCAGCGTTCATTCTGCACGGTCACTCCCCACGTGGTTTCAGGTGTCTGGCGTAGAATCATCGCTTTTCTACTTAGTCATCCTCTTTTTTGAGTTTATGTCCGTTAGATTTGCCCCCATTCAGGTCATGCTGTCTCTCAGTTTGCAACCTTAAACAGAGTCTGTTTGCATGAATGGGATGCAGATACCTCGTCAGAAGGAATTTGCATGCGGCCTGTCCCTTCTGGCTGTGGCCGTCTTCCAGCCAGTGCGGGTCAAGAGTCCTCCCCGCTCAACAGGCTTGTCAGGGGGTGGCTTGGGTTTTCCCTTTGCAGCTGAGGAGTTGAGCACTCAGGGGCTGCCCCTGCCTGCCCAGAACTTTCCTGAAGTTGTGGCCTGGTGGCACCCCACCTGTGCAGGGCAGGTCCCTTGAGGCCAAGCCCTGTTGTGCATGAGGGCCCCCCGAGACTGAAGGAAATGAAGCTGGAGCTGCAGCGACTGTGCCCACCTGAGGCCTTCCCTCGCCTTTGTAGACACACCTGTGTTTCCAAAGAAGGGGACGGACAGAACTCTTCACCTCCATCCCGAGAGCATCTCCCAGACAGTGCACCCTGCAGCGGCCACGGCTAACCTGTGGCCTTGAGAACATAGGAAAGCCCCCCTCTTAGATTCACAGAAACGCCTTTCCTAGGAGTAAACAGATTCTGTGTTTTTCCCCTTGATTCTGTGTCGCTAATTGTTAATTATGACAGAGAAAAGTGGTGTAAGATTCAGGGTCTTTGTTTCATTGTGTGATTTATTCCCTGGTTAAAAGGGAAGAGTGGGCTGGGTGTGGTGATTCACACCCGTAATCCCAGCACTTTGGGAGGCCGAGGCAGGTGAATTGCTTGAGCTCAGGAGTTCAAGACCAGCCTGACCAACATGGTGAAACCCCATCTCTACTGAAAATAGAACAATTAGCCAGATGCAATGGCATGTACCTGTAGTTGCAGCTACTTGGGAGGTTGAGGCTGGAGGATCTCTTGAACCTGGGTGGTGGAGGTAGCAGCGAGCCAAGATCACACCACTGCACTGCAGCGTGGTCAGCAGAGCAAGAGCCTGTCTTAAAACAGCAGCAGCAGCAACAACAACAAAACAAAAGGAAGAATGATATAACCACATTAGTCCTTGACCACATCTGCCTTAAAACTGCGTCACGGTGCGCCTGCTTTTACTCACCGCTTCCTCCCACGTCGTGGCTGTTGTAATGCATCCCTCCTTCCTCACTGTGATTCATCGAGGAGCTTGGGAGGTGATTCCTACTCAGGGACACCTATGTTTAAACCGACAGAAAGGGAGAGACATTGGACCACATTCCTCCGTGTTTTCACTGGTTTTAAATCTGATTCCTGCTGGCTGGGGAACTTGAGGAACTGTGAAGTCGTCATAGGCAGTAGAGAGGTAACGGGTTAGGGCCTTTCACGCGTGCAGTAAAGAGACACCAGCTGTACAGCTCCCTCCTCTATGGAAAAGGTGGAATTTAGATAGCTAAAGTATTAAGTATGCATCACTGGGTTTGAGAACAGCCACAGAAAAACCCGTCGGATGACCCGAAACCGGTGGCCCCGTGACGCCCCCGCCCGAGGCTGCTGTCTGCAGTGGAGCTCTTCTTCCTTCTGGAGTGCAGCAGCGTCTGGAATTGTCTGGGAAGACCCTGAAGGATGGCCCACTCCAAGCCGAAACATCTTTCAAACGGAAATTGTTACACTGTGCTCTTCATCTTGAAATTAATGTTTGGTTGTCAATTTTTATTGCTGACGTTATGGATGAAGTCCAGCAATTGCAGCTGTCCCCTTAAAGCGGCCCCCAGTGTGTGCTGTGCAGACCTTCTCGGCAGGCTACCCACCCCCCTCGTCCGTAAGTGGACTTGGGTAGAGAAAGGTATCTGTGCATTGAGAGCTCGTTGGAGATGCTTGAGTCATAATGTGTACTCAGTGTTCTGGGAATCACAGGAGGGTAAAGGTGATTTTTTAAAAAGTTCTTTTCGTTAATTCCTCTCACCCCCAACCCCCTCCGCCGCCTGGGACGAAAAAATGGTGGGGTCCTGCTGGATGCCACTTTCCAAGCCGGGGCCAGACCTGCCAGTGTTGAGCAAGAAGGAGGTTTCATCTGAGGCTGGCTGAGTTTTGTACATCTATTTATGAGATTCAATAATGTAATGATGTGCTTGTCTAATAAATGCTGCTGTACAAGCTCAGGACAGCAGACGTTTCCAGTATGCCCAGATTGTCTAAGCCGCAGCCCCTTTTGGTTGGAGCTCGGCTATATAATAAATATCGGCTGTTCTTCCAACCATCGTAATTATTTAAAGGGGTTTCAAAAGAGAGAGAACAAATCAAATCAAGCCATTACTATTGAAGCTCGTTCTGGAGTTAAGTGTGTTTTTAAAACTGTGGGCCTTGTGCAGAGGCTCCTCCCAGTTTTCATCTATTATCACAATAATTGAGTTTGTAGCTGGAATTAAATTTATCAAATTGCATTATCCTCTTTAGAAATTGGATAGGCATGCTGGCAGGGCGAGGCAGAAGTTAATCCGCTTTCCTGAAGCCTCCAGTGGCCCTGCACAGCGGGGCTGAGGAGGCCCAGACAGCTTCCTGTCACCCCGGACACGATGTAATTTCTCCTCAATCCCTTGTGCAAATAATGACATTTGAATCGAGCATTAACAGGCTTAATTACTTTAAAATTGTCATTTTAATTTACACTGATATAGTATTGATCATACAAGCAGAGATTAAGCTGTTCAGTGGAGCAGATGATGGGGAATTAAACATTAAAGGGTCCTCAGGGGGCCGCGTGCGCTGCCCGGCGCGAGCCGGAAGAGGGATGATATTTCTCGGTAATGAACTGGCGGCATGCGGGGACATGAATCTTGGGCTCTTGGAAAAGGGGAAATAATGGGGTTTGGGAGGCATTTGCAGGTTATTCATTCGCTGCCATGCACCAATTCTCCAGTGATTCATCCGCCTCACCAACATTTATTTATCCAGCAAATTCCGGAGCTTTGACCTTTTTGCTAAGTACATTGAACATAAGTTGGAGTGGAGATTTTTCAAGTGTAACTTTTACAAGTATTTGTTATTTTTTCTTATTCCTAGGCAACATCAAACAAAGTTATTCAGTTTTTTGAGTGTACTCGAGTCTGCCAGCCTTGCAGTGTTGGTGTGGTGGTGAGGGACTAAGGGGCTCCTACAGCCCAGCCCCACACTTGACTTTTGAAAATTCCAAAGACAGATCCCAGGCTCAGCTGTCACTGATCCTCTCTTAGGTGAAATGACATGAGAGCCTCCCATTCCTGCCATGGGCTGATGGCCTCGGCCTCCTTTCAGTTGAGGCTTTCTGGTGATGGTTACAGGGCAGTTACGCCCTGTAACTTACCCATGCTGCTCGTTGGAAAAAAATATGGAAATGAAGCAGAACATGGGTTTTTGAGACGCACATTTGACGGACCTTCCTCTGGCGAAAATCAGAGGACTTCAAATCCTGTAACCACAAACGGTTTCACTTTTCAGAGGTTATGTAATAAAAAGTTAAGTGACTGATTTTACAGTTCAGTAGGGAGTGATGAAATTCTTGATCACTATCCATAATGGCTTTATTTTAAACAGTGGGCTAGAGATTTAATTAAAGCATGATCAGGGAAATGAAAAAATGTTGATATTTCTCCTCAAGTTAAACATGAATTTGCACAGGGAGCATTAGAAGCAGCATTCCTCCTGACATTTTTGTTCTCTTCCGTAAGATTTAAAAGCTTGCGGCCCACTTCACCCCTCTCTGAACAGCTCAGGGGGCTTCAGCCCCTGTTGACCGTGCCCTGGTTTTGGTCCATTTCTGTGGCTTTCTTTAAAAACTGCCGAGCTCTGTCGTGTGGCCACCACTGCTGGCGTTTATTGAGCATGCACTGCTTGTGGGGCTTTGTTCTAAAACCTGGGGATCATTTCCTCTCTTTATCGTCGGGGCGCCGGAGACACAGGAAGGTTAACAGCCGGTGAGGCTGGGCACGGTGGCTCACGCCTGTAATCCCAGCACTTTGGGAGGGTGAAGCGGGCGGATCACGAGGTCAGGAGATCGAGACCATCCTGGCTAACATGGTGAAACCCATCTCTACTAAAAATACAAAAAAATTAGCCGGGTGAGGTGGCGGCACCTGTAGTCCCAGCTACTCAGGAGGCTGAGGCAGGAGAATGGCGTGAACCCGGGAGGCGGAGCTTGCAGCGAGCTGAGATCGCGCCACTGCACTCCAGCCTGCGCGACAGAGCGAGACTCCGTCTCTAAATAAATAAGTAAATAAATAAATAAACAGCCGGTGAGTAGCACCAGCTGGTGTGGAGCTGGGAACTAGCCCCGTGAGCGCCAGGTGCCGCCAGGCTGGGCCCTCCCCATGAGGTGGGTTCCCTGCTGCCCTCTGGCCTGCTCCGAGGGGCACAGTGTAGGCTCCCATTCTTAACCTCGAGGCTTTCTATGTAGCATGTCCTCACGGGACCACTCAACGAGAGGGAGCAGGGAGTGGGGTAGAGGAGTGGTGAGTGACAAGGCAGAAACAGCTGCTCAAGGAGGTCCTGTGTTCTCCTGGGGAGACACACAGGAATGTGAAATGTCTCTGTCAGCGACATTTCAGCCTGGCTCAGCCGCGTCCTTGAAAGTGGTGGCTGCTGCTTTCAGATGCTTGCAGACACCATCCATGTGTCCTTAGTCTGACATGTCCACAGGCAGAGAGGGCAGGCACGGTCCGCGCTGGACTCTGGATGTGTGGCTCGCAGTGGCATGTGGGTAGATGCCATTGGGGTTGGTGTGAGTGTGGACCTGGGTTTCTAGAAGGGCATTGTTCCCATGTCCCTCTCCCCACTGTGGCCTTGCTGGGCCCCCAGGGAGCCAGGACCCGCTGGTGACTGCTGCCTCTCTCTCCTCAAGGCGCAGCCCTGCACGGCCCTTCTAGCCCTCTCAGGTCTTTCTTTTGTCCAAACTCTTATCTTCTCCTGGGTCCCCAAGGTCACGAACCTCTTCGCAGAAAATCCGTCTGCAGCCACCGGCCCCACACTCCCAGCCCCCATGCCCTCACCTCACACGTTCTCAGCCCCCATGTTCTCAGCTTCCAAGCCCTCAACCCCACACCCTCAGCTTCCATACCCTCAACCTCTATACCCCCAGCCTCACACCTCTAGCTCCCGCACCTCCAGCTCCCAGGTTCTCAGCCCCACGTCCTCAGCTTCCAAGCCTCAATCCCACACCCTCAGTCCCCAAATCCTCAGCTTGCAATCCCTCAACCCCATGTCCTGAAACCCACGCCCTCAGCCTCCACCCCCCAACCCTACATCTTCTGATTGTGCACTCCCAGAGAACCCACACCTGACCCCACACCCCCAGACCCTACATCCTCTGTGCACTCCCAGAACCCACACCTGACCCCTCACCCCCAACCCCATCTCCCAGCCCCCATCTTCAGCCTCTCCTCTCCTCTCCTCTCCTCTCCTCTGCTCTCCTCTCCTCCTCCTCTCCTCTGCTCTCCTCTCCTCCTCTCCTCTCCTCCTCTCCTCTCCTCTCCTCTCCTCTCCTCTCCTCTCCTCCTCTGCTCTCCTCTCCTCTCCTCTCCTCTGCTGGAGTCCCCAGCCCCTGGATTGCTTGCTTCTCAGCATAGCCGTGGTCCAGAAGCAGGAGGACACTGTCAGCCCCTCCTTGCTGGCGGGGAGAGTGGTTGGGACACACCTGTCCCCTGCCCCTCCGCTGCCCACAGCACAGCTAACTGTCCATCATGCCTGCGTGCATCCCCGTGGCCTTCTGGGAGGGCCCAAGGGGGAGCCTGTCTTCTCCCCAGAGCACCCGGTCTCCCTTTGTGCCAGGTCACCCCTGTGAGCAAACAGGCGGGCATTTCCCTGTAGGGAAGAAGCCTCCCTTGACCCTGTATCTCCCCAGCCCCTTGTCCTATAAAAACTGATTTCTTGGCAGTATCTTTCTTTCTTTCTTTCTTTTTTTTTTAAGGAAAATGATGGATATTCATGTGGCCAGGACAGCGGTGCCAAAGTGGAGAAAGTGCAAACAGCAGTGACGGCTTGACGGGCGTCACTTTTCCTGGGTCTTTGTCAGTCAGGTCTAATTTATAACAGGGCCATTAGTGGGAGAGAGCTTTCTTTGGTGTCTGTTCCCGTAAGGGTTGCTCATGGTTTGGCCTCAGTAAAGGTAAGGAGGAGAAGGTCTCTCTTTCACATTGTTGGAAATGCCAGGCGGCCCGCTCCCTCCAGCATGCGGCATGGGCATGTGGGCGTATGCCTCCATCTGCCAGGGGCATCCCTGTCTTTCCCTTCTGATTGGGACAGTGGGTCACACTGGTGGCCAGTGGGCAGCTGGGGCCCCTGGAGCCATGGCCTCCCCTGGGCCCAAGGAAGGTGCCGCTGACTTAGGAGTGAAGAGTTCAAACATGGGCTGCAACGTAGCCCCATTTTTAAAAGGTGGAACAGAGGCTTGTGCCCTCCCTGCTTTGGACTCCGCCTTCACTGCTCCGGACTCTGCCCTCCGTGCTCTGGACTCCGCCCTTTGTGCTCCGGACTCCGCCCTCCCTGCTCCGGACTCCGCCCTCCCTGCTCCGGACTCCGCCCTCCCTGCTCCGGACTCCGCCCTCCCTGCTCCGGACTTCACCCTCTCTGCTTCGGCGTCCACCTCCTTGCTCTGGAAGAACACAACCTTCTTGGCTGGCACAGCCCTTCCTGCCATGCCTATTAATCCCATCATCAGCCAAGGATGTGTTGGGGCCGTATTCTGTGGCTCCTCCGGCATGGGAAGGTGCTGACAGGAAGTAGCACCAGCACCTCCTGGAATAGCAGTTGGCACAGGAGCTTCCTGACACTGTTTCATGTGCCTTACATGTGTCACTCATGCAGGCATCAGAACAGTCCTACGAAGTAGGCACTGTTATTGCCTTCCCCGTGTCGTGGATAGAGATGTTGAGGTACAGAGAGGTTCAGAGACTACCTGAAAGAGGCCGATGTGGGAATTGAACTTGTTTCTGGCCTCAGAGCCTGCATTCAACCAGAGTGCTCTGCTCTCAGAAGGGGACAGTGCAGGAAAGGCCAGCTTCAGCCAGGGTGATGGTGGGAGTGATGCTCAGGGTGGACAGCACTGATTAGAGGTGACTGTTGTCCAATATTCAGCTAAACTGTAGCTTTTAAAGCTTGAGGTAAGGATTTGTTCGAGGTCAGAGTTCAGTAGTGCCTTTCCCAAGGATGTAGGGAGAGAACTATATTTTGTTAAGTGGCTCTTGTTAAACATTGTGATCTATACATGTTGTTTGGTTTATTCCTTCATGTAGAAAGATTTCGAGCACGACTGCCCCATTTTTCCTTTTTTTTTTTTCTCCTTTCTCTGATCAACATTAAGTTTTAGCTCATGCCTGTATCATTCAGCAGTTGAACAGGTAAAGTAGCCCCATTTTTAAAAGGTGGAACAGAGGCTTTAGTGATATTGTATATTTGCCCAAATCACACAGCTAGAAACTGCAGAGATGCGAACTGAATTAATGAGCTACAGATAGGCTAGGAGAAAATATTGAAAGACTGCATGGAGAGACCAGCCCCAGGTAGGAAGGGGAGTCAGGGAGGGGGTTGGCATGTGGAAGGTGTGGGGTCCAACACACGTGTAACTGAAGCCTAGAGAGAATGCAGAGCGGGAGAGGAAGTCGTTTTTGAAGAGATGAGAAATCACTGTTTTCCAGACTTAGGAAAGACTTTGTATTAGTCTGTTTTCACACTGCTGATAAAGACATACCTGAGACTTGAGGAATTTACAAAAGAAAGAGGTTTAATATGGACTTACAATTCCATGTGGCTGGCAGAAGGCAAGGAGAAGCAAGTCCCGTCTCACATGGATGGCAGCAGGCAAAGAGAGAGCTTGTGCAGGGAAACTCCCCCTTATAAAACCATCATATCTCATGAGACCACCCACCACCATGAGAACACCGTGGGAAAGGCCTGCCCCATGATCCCGTTACTTCCCACAGGGTCCCTCCCACCACATGTGGAATTCAAGACGAGATCTGGGTGGGGACACAGCCAAACCGAATCATTCCACCTGGCCCCTCCCAGATCTCATGTCCTCACATTTCAAAACCCATCCCCAACCCAAATAGTATTTCATAAAGTTAACAACACTTAAATGCTAGTATGAAGTGAATAAATCTTACGTCACGTGATAAAGGAAAAGGAAATAAAATGAAGATATTTTCTTAGTACAGGTGTATACATGCGCAAACATGTTTTTAGCAAAATAAGAAGGAAATACTCATGATAATTACAGTCCTCGTTTCTGCAGCTGGTCACGTGGTCATAGCTGGTATTGATGACTGTCTTCTTCTACTGCCCATTCTGTATTCCCTTTGCCTTCAGCATCACCTCAGCAGGTTATGGGTTTTTTTTCCTGGTGGAATGTCCCAAACCTTCATTCCTGAGGGCCATTTGTAGTCCTGCCTGGATTGGGCTGTTGTAGTTTCCCATTGACCTTAATCACGGCATGGTACTACCATGAGACGCCTTAATGGATCTCCTGGATTTCAGGTGTGTTCTTCCTTAGCCTCGTTGTAGAGTAGTAGACTGATTTCATCTTGATACACCAGGTCAGTCACCCCAACAGTGTAACTCCCTTCTTAGCCTGTTGACATAAAGGTAGGAGGAGCCCAGAGTATCCAGGTGACAATCTTAACTTCCAGTTTAATGGGATTGTTGTTGTGTCTTGTAGTGGTAGCGTTCCTCCCTCTGGAACTAAGACCTCTAGGCCAGCCGAACGTAATGTTGCAGGAACAGGAAGCAAAGCTTTTGCTAGTGGATCGTTAGGGGTGATGGTGAGTGGTGCCATGTCCACTTCCATCCCTTGATGATCCCTGGACCCATGAATCCTGGCTATGGGAGAAACAGGACAATATATTGGACGCTGATTCAGAGCATATACAGCCTTCTGGAGAACTTCGCCCCAGCCCTGCAGAGTATTGTCACCTAGTTAGTGTTGTAATTGTGACTTTAAAAGGCCATTCCACTGTTCTGTCAATCCAGCTGCTTCAGGATGATGGGGAACATGATACGACCAGTGAATTCCATGAGCATGGGCCCACAGCCGCACTTCTTTAGCCGTAAAGTGAATGCCTTGGTCAGAGGCAATGCTGTGTGGAATACCATGATGGTGGACAAGACATTCTGTGAGTCCGTGGATGGTAGTCTTGGCAGAAGCATTGCATGCAGGATAGGCAAATCCATATCCAAAGTAAGTGTCTTCTCCAGTGAGGACAAACCTCTGCTCTTTCCATGATGGAAGAGGTCCAATATAATCAACCTGCCACCAGGTAGCTGGCTGATCACTCCAAGCAATGGCGCCATATCAGGAACTCATTGTTGATCTCTGCTGCTGGCAAATGGGGCACTCAGCAGTGGCTGTAGCCAGGTCAGCCTTGGTGAGTGGAAGCTCATGTTGCTGAGCCCATGGGGAAAGTCCATCCCTGCCACGATGGCCACTTTGTTCATGGACCTATTGGACAATGACAGAGGTGTTTGGGAAAGATGCTGAATGGTGTCCACAGAAGGGGTCATCCTAACTACTTGATTATTTAAATGCTTCTCTGCTGAGGTCACCCATTGGTGAGCGCTGGCATGGGTTACAAATATCTTCACGGTTTTCGACCACTCAGAGAGGTCCATCCGCATACCTCGTCCCCAGATTTGTCACCAATTTTCTAATCATGCTTCTTCAAAGCCCCTGACCATCCAGCAAACCGTTGACTACAGCCTATGAATCAGTATATAATCACACATCTGGCCGTTTTTCCTTCCATGCAAAGTGTATATTCAGGTCCACTGCTCTTAGTTCTGCCCACTGGGAAAATTTCCCTTCTCTGCTGTCCTTCATGGATGCCCTAGAAAGGGGCTGCAGTGCTGCAGCTGTCCACTGTCGGGTGGTGCCTGCATGTCACGCAGAACCATCCGTGAACCAGGCCCTCGTCTTCTCTTCCTCTGTCAATTGATCATAGGGACCTCCCCATGAGGCCATCGGTGCAGGCTATGGGGAGAGAAGGCAGGTGGCAGGAGTGAAGAATCGGTGCAGGCTGGGGAGAGAAGGCAGGTGACGGGAGTGGAGACCATGCACATTTGAGCCACATCGTCATGTAACTTACTTGTGCCTTCAGGACTTAAGCCAATCACGTATATGCCACTTCCATTTGATAATGGAATGCTGCTGTGCACGACCCGCTTTATGCGAGAGGGGTCAGAAAGCACCCAGTTCATGACACGCAGTTCAGGTCACATGATGACTTGGTGACCTATAGGCAAACGCTCAGTATCCACCAAATCTCAGTAACAGGCCAAGAGCTGTCTCTCAAAAGGAGAGTCGTTATCTGCAGAAGATGGCAGGGCCTCTTTCCAGAATCCTAGAGGTCTGCGCTGTGATTCACCTATGAGGGCCTGCCGAAGGCTCCAAACCCTCTCTATCTGCCACGGACACCTCAAGCACCACTGGATCTGCTGGGTCATATGGCCCAAGTGTCAGAGCAGCTGGCACAGCAGCCTGGACCTGTCGCAAAGCCTACTCCTCTTCTGGGCCCCCTCAGTCCTCCATACCCAAAATCCAGAAGGTTGGGAATCCCAGTGAATCCCTAGCAGCATCAAAAAAATAAAAACTCATACCCAGTCAGATTATAACAAATCAAGAAAACCGTAGAGAGCATGGGGGTGTGCTGCAGTCACACCAACGGGCCACCTTCCCGTTCCTGCAGAAACAGCAACCGCAGGGGACGGTGCAGTCGCGTCTTCCGCGTCCTGGGAGGAAATGTCAGCATAGGTCTCACCCGGCAAAACATCTAAGATTGAAGGGGAAATAGGCATTTTAACTCAAATGGAAGACAGTAGGTACTTCAAGCGGAGAGCAAATGATCTCAGATGAAGTCAAAGAGACGAGAAAGGAATGAGATACCAAGGCAGTGGGGGAAGCGGGCAAATGGCGTGAGCGTTGGGTGTGTAAACCGAGGCGCCTCCTGCAGTGTAAAATGCCGAGAGAAGTGCAGTTCAGCACAGGGGTGGGTGCGCGTGGAGTGAGTGTTCCAGGGGCCTTGCCGTGCCTGGGAGAATGAAGGTAACGGACTCCCACGCGGAGAGCTGGGACCCTGGTCAGGGTCTGGAGGGAGTGCGTGCCCTTGGAATACCACTGTTTTAGCATTTCTGGGGACCAGAAACTAAGTTAAATTATTTGAAACAGAAGTAGATGGCCATTTCCCAATATAGTGGACATTTAAAACTCCATTAAGGCTTTTGAGTAGCGTTTTATATGCCCTGAGCTTTTGTACTGGCAGAAGGTATTTTGTAAACAGCTTGTGTTCAGTGTTGGCCATCTCTTAAAGTGCATTTTACTTTAATTATTCTATATCCGTAATGCACATAACCAGTTTCTCCAGATCATGTATACATGAAATGTAATTGAAAAGCTAATGATTTTTAGAAGACAAAAGATAAGACTCAGAGCCATTTTAATTAGGATGCAAACTCCTTACATAATTTAATTGGCATAAAAGTTTATTGATTTACTTTTATAATCATTTATACATAGAAAAATATAACTTAATACATTTCATAATTAAAACTAGTTATTTTAAGACCAATATTTTTCTTTGTTCATTGAAATTTTCAATTTGTGAAATATTATTCAAAAAAATAGCATCTGTGTTGCAAATGAATCTCATTTTGAGAGGAAAATCTCTAGGTGGTACAGGTTTAAAATGACTCGTGTGCACCACAGGGAAACTCGGTTCCTCGCACAGCCTCGTTTTTCATAAGACCTGTGGAAAGGCTCTAGGGCATCACGTCTCTGTGGCCGAGGCTTCTGTCTGACACACCGTGAATCCTGGGCTGGGACCTTTCCACCTGTCTCCCCACCCTCCGGGTGAAAGAGGCATGGGGAGTTTACTTGCTTTTCCTTTTTGTCTGGCATCAACTCGTGAAATATGTTACATCAGACAAAAGTCCATAGAGATTTCCCTTTTGAAAAGCAAGGCCAGGATAATGTGCCGAACACAAGCAGGTGACTGTGTGGGACAGGGCTGCCCAAACCGCCACCGGCCTACAGACTGCTGTCCTGGCCAGTCCGCTCCCTGTGCCCCGATGAGATGGCAGCCCTGGGCACCTGTGGCTGCTCCCTCCTCCTGACTCCGCTCCAAGATGCCACGTGCCCAAGGTCCTGTCCTAGCCCCTGACCAGCCCCTCCTGTTTCCGCTGTGGTTCCTTGCCCCACTGACTGCTGGCTCTCACCTGCTCCTGTCTCTCCCCAGTAGTAGCCCCAGTCCAGTGCTTGACCCCGCCCTTTTCTCTGGCTCCAGCTCCTCCTTGGCAGGGTGAGTCTGTCCCAGCTTTGAGGCCCATTCACATGGTGGCCCCCAGCATCACCCAGGCATCTGTCTTGAGCAGCAGACCCACAGATTTCCACGTGGTGACCCCCTGTGTCACCCAGGCATCTGTCCTGAACAGCAGACCTACATTCAGTCACCTTTGATGCCTCCCTGGGGTGTCTGAGGCTGTTTCAGCCTCCGCAGGTCCATGGCTGGACACTGTCTCTCCAGAGCCCGTCCGAGATCACATCCGTCTCGGAGGTCCTGTGGATGCTGCCTGGGTGCAGAGCTGAGCCTGCCCACTGGGGTTCCTCTGTCATGGGCCCCCTCACCACGCCGCTGTCTTGGGCTCTGGCCATCTGGTCACTCATCTATCTTACGTGTCTGAGAACATATATGGCACAGAGAAAGGAGAACGTGCTGGGCGCCTGTTTGTGGAATGTGAGTGGTGACTGAATTCTCTCAGAAAGGGTGGGTGTCCTTAGACCAGCCGATGACTTTGCCCCCCAGTGTGACAGAGAGCCTAGCACCAGTCGCAGGCGAGAAGCCAGGACTGCTGGTCACCTCGCTGCCCTCAGATGTACCCCCTTTGGAGAAGCCCACTGCAGGCTGTTTTACAGGCTGTCTCATTCCATTTCAGTTGCTCCTCACCGTGGTAATGGGAAATGTTAACGTGTGCACTCGTCTGGTGGAATTTATCGTGGCCGGTGAGGGCGATTACGCGGCTGTTGTGTGGTCTGTTTACCCTCGTGTCAGTATGACTGGTGTTCCACCCTGGCAGATGAAGGCCCGGTCTTTCCTGGGCTGCCTAATTGGGGACACTACATCCAGGAGCTGTGACAGGGTTCAGCACCCCACGTGCAGAACGCCGGCTTCCATGGGGCACGCTTTATAAAATGCTCTTTAATTCAGGAACAGAATATCATTAGCTTTGTAAGTGGATGAATACAATGGACAACCAATTTAATTAACCTCTAGCGTCGGCTGTCGGACAGGAGGCAGAATGAGATTACGTGTGCATCTCTCCCGCCGGCAGCCAGCCCGGAGAGGGGCTCAGCGGGAGGTCAGACAGGGGGACACCTTGGTGCCGTCATCCCGTGTTTGGCCCCAGGAGCTGAAATTGGAAAGTCAGTGCTTTGTGAATAAGTCAGCTCTCATTTTGAGATGATCACGGAGCTCCTCTGAGAGTGGACGGTCACAGCCCCTGCGTGCTGCGTGGGGGTGGCTGGCACTGGGGAAAGTGGGCAGTAGTGAGGACGCCGCCTTGTCCAGTTGATTCGGCCGCCCATGAGTTCATTATACAGGAAAAGATCAATGAAGCTCTACGTTGATTTAAACAAAAGCTTTGTTTCATTTATTATTGTTTATAATCTAATGAATGTTATCGTAACTTTGCTTTGATTTATTACTCAATCTGTTAAATTGTTTTAAAACCAGGTGTCTTGGGACTTGCTTTTGTGATAGGGTTAAATAAGTGTGACTTTTGCGCGTGCGTTCAGCTTCTCGGGAGCACCGTGAGCCTGTGCTTTGGGTTGTGCTTTGAAACCTGAGCTGAGGGTTCTGTCCGGTGTTCCTGAGCTGCTGCTGCTCAGCCGGGCACCCAGAGGGTGTGGTGCCTCTCTCACTGCCCAGGAGCCGTGGAGTTCCTGCCTGCCCTGACCTGGGCATGGTGGTGGAGGACTCAGAGGTGCCCAGGCCACATGCCTGCCCGCAGGGGTTTTCCTTCCCTAAATTTTAATTCAGATGAGGAAACCAGTGAGAACTGGAATGTGCAGCGCCTTGAAGGGAAGGCTGGGGACTGGGACTGCCAAGCCTCTGCCCGGAGCAGGCAATCAAGAGGGCTACTTGGAGGAGGCTGCATTTCAACAGAGACCTGAAGCAGCAGGGGGTTCATGTGAGAAGCTGGAAAGGGGGAGGCAGCAGAAGTACCCTCCTGACAGAAGGGCGTGGCCTCCTCAGGCCCAGATGGCCAGTGGGGCTGGAGCTCCGTCAGCCGGGAGCGTGAGGGCCAGAGGACAGCTGGGGAGGCCGCCGTGCAGGACGTGGCTGGGAGGAGGTGCAGCGGCAGGCAGGACGTGGCTGGGAGAAGGTGCAGCGGCAGGCAGGACGTGGCTGGGAGGAAGTGCATGTAGAAAAGGCCACCCTGGTGCCCGGCAGAGAAGAGACCGAGGGGGCCACAGCTGTGGAAGAGGCGGGGGCCCCACAGGGAGATGAGGAAGGTGGGTGTGCGGCAGTGCAGACATGCGGAAGGCTAGAGACGGACAGGGTTCTGTACTCTGTAGAACCTGTGGAAGGAAGGGATGTTTGGAGGATGCATATGGACAAGATGCTGGAGGAACCTGAAGAGATCCGTGGTTTCCCATGGGAGCTGGAGGAGGGTGAGGGTGGAGTAGGTCCCGAGTCCTGAAAGGTCGGACTTGTCACGAGAGACCCAAGTGGGGACTGTGCAGCCACCAGGCTGGGAGGCTGGTCTTTAGGAGGCTCCATGCCGTGCACACAAGAGCTGCCTGCTGGAAGATGGGACGGATGGGCCACCCCAGCGGGAGGAAGAGGTGGAGGGGAAGGGCTCATAGGGTACCCTGAGCAGATCCAGAGTGCTGTTATTCCCAAGTCGTCGGAGGATATCTAGGGAAGGAGAATGTGGAGTCTCGTAGCCCGGAAGTAACAGAGTTTGGAGGAGAGGGGAGGGCATGAGAAGGTGATGAGACAAATAATTCTGAATTATATTTAAAAAATTAAAAATCTACAAAATGAGACAGGATAATGGGCAAAGGATACAAAGAGTTCACAGAAGAAACTTAAATTGCCAATAATCTTAAAAAGAGATGCAGCAGGCACACAGACAGTAGAGCAGAGGAGACAGCCAGGACCCACCCTGCCTGGGCAGCCAGGTGACCTCTGACAAGGGTGCGAGAGCATACCGTGGGAGAGGACAGCCTCCAGCCAGTGGTGCTGGGAACGCCGATACCCACATGCAGAAGAGTGAAGTTGGCCCCTCACATTACATCATGTACAAAGTTAACTCAAAATGAGTCAAAGACCTAAAACCATAAAACTTTTAGAAGAAAACATGGGCCAGAACCTTCATGACGTTGGATTTGGCAATGATTTCTCAGATGCAGCACCATAGGCACAGGCAACAAAAGAAAGAAGAGACAAATCGGACTTCATTAAAGCACAACCACTTTGTACAGCCAAAGACAATGTCAACACAGTAAAAAGGCAACCATGGAATGGGAGAAAATATTTGCAAATCATAAATCTGATAAGGAATTACTATCCAGAATATATAGAGATCTCCTAAAACTCAACAACAGCAACCACAAAAACCAACCTGAGTCAGAAAGGGGTTTGAATAAGCATCTTCCCTCCAAGGACGGCGTGGAGAAGTCTGACAAGCACACGATAAAGCGCCCAGCTCCACGAACCCTTAGGGAGATGCAGATCCAAACTGCCATTTTCATTTGTCAGTTTAAAAGGACCTGCATTGAACTAATACCTTATACCCATGAGGGTGGCTATTGTCAAAAAGCACAGAAAATAGCAGGTGCTGGTGAGGATGGGAGGGGGTTGGAACCTTTGTGCACGTCAGTAGAAATATGCCAGGGGGCAGCCACTATGAACATTGAGGTGATTATTCAAAAAGTTAAAAATAGAGTTCCCATCTGATTCAGCAGTCCCACTTCTGGGTACAGATCCCAAATAAATGAGAGCAGTCTCTGGCAGATATTTGCACATCCATATTCAAAGCGGTATTATTCACAACAGCAAAATGCGGAAGCAGTACCATGGACTATGACCCAACCTTAAAAAGGAAGGAAATTCTGGCAGCCGCTACAGCATGGTGGGGGAGAGTGGGAAGGGAGTTGTTGCTGGTCGGGAACAGTCTCAGCTGGGAAGGTGGACAGCATCCCGGAGACGGACTGTGTGACGGGAGCTGTTGCTGGACGGGAACAGCCTCAGCTGGGAAGGTGGACAGCGTCCCGGAGACGGACGGTGTGATGGGAGCTGTTGCTGGATGGGAACAGTCTCAGCTGGGAAGGTGGACAGCGTCCCGGAGACGGATGGTGTGACGGGAGCTGTTGCTGGACGGGAACAGCCTCAGCTGGGAAGGTGGACAGCGTCCCGGAGACGGATGGTGTGACGGGAGCTGTTGCTGGTCGGAAACAGTCTCAGCTGGGAAGGTAGACAGTGTCCTGGAGATGGTCCGTTGGGAAAGTGGACAGCATCCTGGAGATGGTCAGTTGGGAAGGTGGACAGCATCCTGGAGATGGATGGTGTGATGGGTGCAGGTGTTCGTTAGGTGCGGACTGCGTGCCACTGACCTATACACCTGAAGGTGGGTACAATGGTAAAGTTTACACTGTGTGCGTTTTACTACAGCCACACATTTCGATGGAGAGATGCCTAACTATGCTAGTGTAATGAAGATGCAAATTAAAACAATAAGGTCTGATTTCACACCTCTCTAGTTGGCAAAAACTAGAGGCTGGCACTGGGCTATGGCAAGGATGTGGAACGTGGGTACTGCCCTGATGAGACCACTGGGGGGTCTCCATGGCAATGGGAGGGGGCAATGTAGTGATGCCTGGGAGGGCATGTGTCTACGGGAAGACCATCTGTGTATTATATACATATGCACACACATTTAATCCGCGTGCACACGTGTGTGTTATCCTATGTGGAGGGCACGTGTCTGCAGTGACACAGCAAGGCTGTTATATACATATGCATGCATATTTAATTCATGTGTACATGTGTGTGTTACATGTGTGTATGTGGAAGGTGTGTGTCTGCGGTGACCCAGCACATCCTCCTGTGTCTGCAGTGACCCAGCAAATCCTCCTGCATAGTATGTCTGTGTGAACACTCAGTACCCGTGTACCCAGGTGCTTGTTATCTCTGACACACCTGCTCAGTAACACCATGCAGGGAAGACTATTATAGCATCAATTATAATACTCAAATAATTGGAAGTAGTCTTTATGTGCAGCAGAGAAATGGATAAATTACAGGGTTTTGTTTGTTTGTTTGAGACAAAAATCTCACTTGCTCTGTTGCCCAGGCTGGAGTGCAATGGCGCGATCTTGGCTCACTGCAACCTTTGCCTCCCAGGTTCAAGTGATTCTCCTGCCTCAGCCTCCCGAGTAGCTGGGATTACAAGCATGCGCCATCATGCCTGGCTCGTTGTTGTATTTTTAGTAGAGATGGGATTCTGCCATGTTGGCTAGGCTGATCTCGAACTCCTGACCTCAAGTGATCTACCTACCTTGGCCTCCCAAAGTGTTAGGATTATATGTATGAGCCACTGTGTCTGGCCAAATAACAGTATTTTTTTATGGTGAATTATTATGTAGCATTCAGAATAAACTAAAATATAACTTTGGGGGAAAAGCTTCCAAAGGTGAGGTGGATGAGCTAGCGTTGATGAGAGTTCCATGCCGAGGCCATGCTCTGCCATCTTGCCTGTTACTTCTGTTCAGCACCATTCAAGATGGTGGTCACCTCTCAGAGGGAGAGGACTGTGGCCACGGGTGGGCTGCAGAGCCCATTCCCAGCACACCTGCCATCGTTTGGGCCTGGGCTGGGCTGGGCTTCTCTGCCTCCTGACGGACGCCGGGGCAGAACCGGGGCTGTGCAGTCCTCTGCTCGTACTGTGCTGTGCTGTCCTCCTTGGCCCAGGCACAGCCAATCACTGATTCATTCTTCCCTCATTATTTTATTATTATTAATATAAATGGCAACCACCTCTGAAGTCCCAGCGTGCCTTTCCATCTTCCTGTGTGCACCTGCCCAAGCCCACCCCCTAGCCTGTCACCCACGCTCGCAGATAACCACTGTGCAGAATTCTGTGCTCATCTTTTCACTGCCTTCTGAAAGTGATCGTCGTGTCGCAGTTTTTTCTTTGTTTCACTCTTTTTGACCATGTCTTGATCTTGGTATCAAGCCAGGGGACGCTTGAGGAACTTTCCTCTTTCTCAGCGTCCTTTGTGAAATCCACCTGTGTTTTTGGTTGTAACTCTGATCTGTTTATTTTCCTTGCTGTATCGGGTTCTATCATAGGATATTTCAAATTTGATTTACCCATTTGCACATTTTCAGAGGTCCTGCCATTATATTCTCATGCCCGTCTCCTGAGAGCTCCGGCGTCTCTGAGAGAGGTCTGTGTGCACATTCCACATGTGTATATGGACATAGGGATGTCTGCAGGTGTATGCTTGTATGTGTATGTGTATATTACATGTGTATGTTTGTAGTGTATATAAATGTGGGTTACGTACATCTGTGTGCATGAGTGTGTACGTGTGTGTGTGTGCAGGAGTTTCTCTTGGGTGTGAAGCAGCCGAGAGGGTGTGGGGTTGTAAGTTCACAAGACCTGGCGTGTCCCAGTGGCTCATGTCTTCAGTCACTTATTAGTCACTGTGAGCCTGAGTGTCTTCTCATTTCTCCTGTATTACAAGGGCAGAGGAAATGTCTGAAAGATCAGGCTGGGAACCACATGCCTGTCTCAGCTCGGGCAGGTGCTTTCACCCTAATGAGGACGGAGCATCAGGCTTGGCCTCTGTGACGTCCTCAGCTTTGTTCTCAGAGAGCACAGATGTTTGCAGCTGGCCCTTGCAGGGTGTCAGAGCCCAGGTGAGCATGGTTGCGTGCCCCTGGGCTCCTGCACAAGGCCGTGCCCTTCATTTGGGGTCTTGGTCCTCGCAGCTGGGGAAGGAGTGGGCTGCGCATGAGGGGACTCAGGTTTGGTAATCTCTCAACTCTCATTTAAAACAAATGAACTTCTCTGTTTTGTTGCAGACCTGAAGATTAGTTACCAACAATATCTTATGAAGTTTTTCTTTCTGCTCCTAGATTTTTTTCATTAAAAAAACAAAAAACAAAAACTGGAGGTGAAAACACTTTATCTGTAGAAATAACAAAATGTTGTCTCAGTGAAATGGGAGCCACCAAATGCTGCCACTCTCTTTCCTGAGTCGCTGTTGATAAGCACAGTCGGCCTTAGTCAGGGCTCCCCTGGGCCGTGGACTGTGACCTCCTCCCCCAACACTTTTTCCCTTCCCAGTGGCAGAATGCGGCGGCAGGCTCCACGGAGATCCCCCTGGGGCGCACTGGGAGCTGGCACCTGTGGTCATGCCCACGACACGGTTGGAACCAGCACAGGAGAAGGGCCCTGTTGCCACCTGGGGCCTCACGTGGACACTGCTTGTGCGTTTCCCCCTTCTGTCTCGAGCAGAGCGCATGCTCCTGCGTGTCCCTTACTGCGGGTCTGTGTGACTGACGTTTTAGGAATGTGTTCTGTTTGATGCACGAGGGAGCTGGGTGCAGATGACCAGGTTAATGATGTGTGCTTTGGTCGTTCACCTGATTACGGAAATGATAAATTACCGGCCATCTGACTTGTTTGCAAATAAAAAGTGATGGAGGCATTTCCAATGGCAGCTTTGTGTTGCTGCCTTGTCAGCCTCTGCCCCGGCCTGAGTCATCCCGAGCCTTCGAGCCGGCGGCTCCATCCAGGAGGTGGGACCCCGCTCAACAAACACGGGCTTTGTGATTGCACAGTGCCTCCGGGACACGTTGTTCTTGCCGAATGTGTGAGAAGTGGTCTGCCCCCGCCCTGAGTTGGCTGTGTTTGCAAAGTGGGCCTGCTATCAGAACTCAGCTCCCGAAATCAAGCTAAGTGACACGGTGCGGCCATTTATCACATTACCAGACTCCAATTGAAGTAGAGAGCTTGTTTTCATAGCATTTGCAAACACTCCATCTTCACTAGCCGCCCCGTGAGAGGCACGGAACCTGCATGGTACGTGGGGGTCGCTGCGCCTTGGTCGCCAGCTGGTGTGGAAGCCTGATGGGCGGTGGCTGGAGCTTCCGTTGCCCATTAGCTCCCAGGCTGCCTTCAGAGACTCGGGTCCCACCGTTGCAGCCCCAGCCAGGGCGCAGGTGAGCCGGGGTCTGGGTCTCCTGTGTGGCCTGCACCGGATCTACCTTTCGGTGCCCCAGGGGCTTGGCTTTGTCCAGCGGAGGCCACTTCCCGGCTGTGCCGTGGCCTCCGGGGGATGGAGGGCTCCTGCCCATGTCTGCAGTCCTAGCACAAGCCTCACAGCCAGTGGCTGCATTTCACTAATGCAGAATTAATGAGCACTCCTGGCAGTCTTGTTTATAAATATGTAAAAAGTATTTTAATTGTTTTTAGCAAGAGGCAAGGAGTCATCATTCTCAGATGAGACAGACATACTCTTGACAAGGACTGTGGTCAGAGGCCTGGGCGAGCTGGGGACTTCCTGTCGGCAAGCCCCGGACACGCTCCTGGCCCGATGTCCTGGGTTTGTGATAAATGGGTGCCCTGAACCGTATTGATGGGACAGGGTAAACACCGAAAAAGTTGGGTTGAACTTTGACTTTAAATGTTCATTAGAGCTAATTATGGATTTTCTGACTATGAATGGCAGTTTCTATCCCTGCATTGGCAATTTATTTTTCACTTATTTGTTGCAAACTTTGTAATATTCTGTTAGCTTTATCACATTCAATGAGGTAATGGTTTAAATGTTTGCAGCGACATGTATTATGTTTTTTCAGAGTGCTTTCTTTATCTGAAACAAATGAAGAAATATCTTCTATAAAGAAGGGCTGATGTCGGCAGAGGAGACGTTAAGTCTCATCTATGGGGCATAGGCCTACAGTTTTCTCTCTTAACTCTGTGCTGAAACTCTGTTTTGCCAAAGAAAATGATGAACAGTGGCTTTTTTATTTTAATTTTCTATTTTTTTCAGACAGTCTCGCCTTGTCACCCAGGCTAGAGTGCAGTGGCACGATCTCGGCTCACTGCAACCTCTGCCTCCCAGGTTCAAGCGATTCACCTGCCTCAGCCTCCCAAGTAGCTGGGATTACAGGCACATGCCACCATGCCTGGCTGATTTTTGTACTTTTAGTAAAGACAGGATTTCACCATGTTGGCCAGGCTGGTCCTGAACTTGTGACCTCAGGTGATCCGCCCACCTCGCCCCCACAAAGTGCTGGGATTACAGGCATGAACCACTGAGCCCAGCCAACACTGGCTGTTTTTAAGACCTGCTGTAAAGGTGGCTCAGTTCCCCGGGTTCTGAACAGGTTCACAGCAGATGCCTAATGAAATAGCAGGTCAATCGAGCAGTGTCCATGTCACAGCCGAGTGCATCATGGCCATGTGCAGCCTTCTGGACCCAGCGGCAGTTCACCAGGGCATGTGGCCTGGGGCCAGGGACCAGAGAGGGCCCGAGGACAGAGCCCCATGTCAGGCACACAGGTTCTGCCACCTCCTGGCTTCCCTGTGGAGGCAGAGACGCTGCCTGCTGTGCCCTAGACCCACCTGCAAGAGGAGAGGAACTGCACTGTGTCCCCCTCGGGTGTCCTTTATCCCTGTCCCCCAGACAGAAGGTCCCTGTCATCTGTCGGCTAGCCTGGGGGCTCCCATCTGGGTGGTGGCCAGGATGCAGGGCTGGAATGCCCATGGCTACCCCGCAGCTTTGGGTTCTCCCGCCGAGGTCTGGCACTCAGGAATGTGCACGTGTGTGTGTGCACTCGCACCTGCCACCTGTGCCGGGTGGAGGCGGCACGTGTCCCTGCTCCTCCCTGTGGGCATGTCCCCTTCCCAGTCAGACACAGCAGAGACAGGAGGCAGAGGCCACCATGGCTTCGGTGCACGGGGCTCAGGCTTGCCAGCTGGCCTCTCTTTTTAGGAGTTGAAATGCACTCCTTGAAGTGTGTTCTGTCAGAGGACAGCGGTGTCATCCTCAAGGTGAAACACTGTTTTCTGGTGAGGTGTCCATGTGGCCAGCTTTCCGGGGAGCAGGACCCTCACCCTGGCCCACAGTGTGCTGCACATGCCCTAGGAGCAGGAGCTGCACAGCCTCCAGGGAGCTTCCCATGTTGTGGGATCGGCATCAAACCAGAGATGGCCTAACAGGTCCCAGAGAGCTGACCCAGGGGCCCAGGGGGCTGCGGACAGGGACCTGGCCAGAGTTACTGGCATGCTTGGCCCTCAGCAGGCCCAGAACATAGGTCCCCTCACCACGCACGGTGCCCAGCGCCCTGCGCCTCTGAGGGAGCAGCGACCTCCTGATGCCCCAGTGTGGTGCACCTTCCTGCAGCCCTGCCCCCAGGACAGCCACCCCAGTGACCAGTCGTCCGGGAGGGAGCAGCAGTTCCCTGGGAACTGCAGAGCCGAAGTGTGTAGGACGTTTAGCTTGGGCCTTGGAATTAGGTGATGCTCAAGCATTGCCTTTGTCTTTCTCAGAGAGACAATAGCCCTGCAGCCCCGTAGGACAGCATCTTAGCAGGAGGTCCATGTTGGGGCGCTCAGAACTGCAGAGTTGTGGGGTCATGGTTCTGCCCAAAACAAAGCAAGAGTGCATGAGTGCATGCGTGTGCAAGTGTGTGAGTGTGAGCAACATGTGAGTTCATGTGCACAAATGAGTTCGTGTGTGTGTGACCAAGTGTGTGTGTGCATGAGTGCGTATGTGCACAAGTATGAGTGCATGACGTGCAAGTGTAAGTGTGTGTAAGTGTGCATGTTAGTGCATGAGTGTGTGCGTGTGCGAGTGTGCTTGTGCAAGGGTGTGAGCAAGCACATGTGAGTGCATGAGTGCGTGTGTGCATGTTAGTGCATGTGAGCAAGTGCCTGTGTGTGCATGAGTGTATGTGTGCAAGTGTGTGCATGTGTGAGTGGGTGCCTGAGTGCGTGTGCACAAGTGTGCGAGTATACACAAGTATGTGCACGAGTGTGTATGAGTGCATTTGTGTGTGCAAGCGTGTGGTGTGCATGTGTGGACATGACTGCACAAGTGTACAAGTGAAGCCTTGGAATGAGGTGATGCTCGGGTGTTGCCCTTGTGTTGCCCACAGCCTCACACAGAGACAGTGAGGGATGCACGGTGCCCTGTGCTTTCAGCTGTCTGAGGACAGGCCCTGTTCGGAATGCAGAGTTGGGGTTAGAGCCCCCAGTGGCTAAGAGTCTCTTCCCTGCAGGAGGAACTGTGTGACATGGTCACAGTTGGGCTCCCTGCAGGCAGCCCCTGCCCTCCATCTGCAGCTGCGCCCGTGTGCCCTCCTCTCTGGCCCACCTGGCACTGCCCCTTCAAACTCTCCCCTGCTTTGTCCCAGCACCTGCCACCCACACAGGGCACACAGCTATCTCCTATGAGAGATTTGTTTAAGTCAGGTTTATAAAGGTCTAATGTATAGACGGTGAGATTCGCCCTGTTTGGGGTATAATTTAGTGAGTTTTGACAAAGGCAACCACTGCAACCCAGTGCAGAATATTCTGATCACCCCAGAGTTGCACCAGGCCCCATGGGGTTGCCAGATTTAGCAAAAGAAAAAAATACACAGAAATAATATACACGTCAATATGAACACACTGCTGCACGTAGACACAGGTTCACCTGTAGAAAATACGACGTGAAACTTGAAGTTCGGATCAACAAGTCACTGTCTGTGTAGTGTCCATCGACCCAGCCCTGTGGCGCCCGGCCCCGTACTTTTGCCTTCTCTGGTGTGGAGAGCAGGGGTCTCTGTGCTCTGCACCTGTCCGGCTAATTTGTGAGTGGGAGACACTGGCGGCTCCTGGGGCGATGGCGCAGGGTGGGGCCGGGCACAGTGGAGCTGATGGTTGGGGGCCCCGGGACGAAGCTGAGCATCCGTGCTGGGAAGGGTCTGGTCCACTCAATGACCAGCCTGCGGGACCTGCGCCCCTGCTGGAGCCAGCACTGGCTGCACGGCTCACCGCGTGCTTGGAGCTTGGTGGAGTTTGGGTGTTCGCAGGTTTCCTCTGCTTGACGTCTTGTGCCTCAGTAACTGTGATTAAATTACAACTGGTTAAACTCTTGCTCTAGCTAGTTTAAAAGAGCTTTTATTTATTGTTAAAAACGATGCTTTGGAAATATTCCCAGCACCAGTCTCTCATTTGATTTCTCTTTTTGCTCTACAGGCACTAGGAAGCTTTTATTTTCTTCATGAATCCTTAAAAAACATCTACCAATTTGACTTTAAAGGTAAGACTGCGTGCCGTCTTCCGGGATTTTGTCTCGGCGCTCACCCCTCCTGGTGTCTGGCTTCCCCAGGCCCCGCCTGCCCTGCCTCTGTGAATGGCCACTGTGGGCTGGGTGTCTTGAGCCACTGGCCAGAGGTCACTCCAAGGGCCTCCTGGGCCTGGTCTTGAGGCCCCGTGGCCGTCCCACACTGGCTCCCTGGCAAGGCTCTGGTGGGGACCTGGCTTTCCTAGTGTTAAGAGGAAGGAATAGTTTGTTTCTGTGTTTCCCTCCAGTGTAAGAAAATGAAACGCAAATAAGAGGGTTGCATGTTTCAGAAATAAGGACAGGCAGGGACAGTCCTCCGTGCCGCGAGCAGTGTCCCTGTTTGATGGTCATGTGCTGTGTGTCTTCACGGAAAAGACTTGCCCTGAGACGCTCCACTGACACGAGCTGTCCCCTCCTGTTCATTTCTTTGTTGGGGGCAGGTGTGTGACCTAGGCTGGGTGTGGGGCTTCCCTGCGGGCTCCAAATGGCCTGGGGGTGTTTGTGCCATGACTTCCTGTCTGATGCTATCGTTTCCTGCTGTGTGTGAGTCCGCGGAACCCCCGCAGCCTCCAGAGCAGATCACACCCATGTGAAGTGCCTGCTGTGGTAACTGGAGCCACAAACGATATCATCTCGCTCAGGTTCCGTGTTTGTGCCTCCCCGGGAGACGGAGCGCCTCATGTGAAATTGCGCGGCAGTCTCATCTCAGTTGCCTGAGTGGCGATTTCATTGATGATGAGAGCAAGATTCTGGCTGGCAAAATGATTTCTCACTGCCCTGTTACCTGAAGATCTTCAGATCCTTCCACATTCAGATCCTTTCCCATTCTAGCATCCGAGCCCTCCTACAAGGCCCGTGGCAGGATTGGCCACACAGAATCGCAGGAGCCGGCCGGGGGCGCTCTTCGCTGCGTTTCAGGAGACAGGGCACCTGCCTGCTGTGTGCGCAGGCATGGAGCGGCCGGCGAGAGCGGGGAGAGAGGGCGCTCAGACGCAGCGTGTGCCGCGGGAAGCTGCAACCAAGGAGCTTGTGTGTCAGGCTTCACCGTGCTCCAGATCCGCAGGACTTTTCTGTTTTTCAGTAGCCATTTGAATACCTGTTTTACTACCAGGTTAAATCAGTCATGAAGTGCCTGGTGACCCTACAGTGTATTTAAACCTCTACGTGAGATACACACTTCACTGTCGCAGAACTTTCCCCAGGGCCCTCCACGTGACCAAACTAACAAGAACAACATGAGGAGTGGGCGGCGTGTGCGTCCGGAGCATGTGGTGTGTCAGGAAGGCGTGCGGACACTGGAGACGTGTGGTCGCGGGAGACGTGAATGCGGGAGGCGTGCGGTCACCGGAGGCGTGCGGTCACAGGAGGCATGTGGATGCTGACGATGTTCTCAGTGCCCTGCACGGCAGGTGTTGCTGCTGATGCTCAGAGCAGTGCGGGGCCCTCGGACTGGGGGGTCGGGCTGGGGAGTTGGGCTCGGGGGTCAGGCCCAGGGGTCAGGCTGGGGCCTCGCCAGGCTGGGCAGTTGGGCTCGAGGGTCAGGCTGGGGGCTCGAGGCTCTGAGAAGGACTCAAAAAGAAAACTAGAAATCAGAAACAGCACCAGAAACGGAGCAGTGGCTCATCCGCGCATGGGCTGAGGGAAGAATCAGTGAGCTGGACGGTGTTAGAAACTTCACAAACTGAAAAGCAAGGAGAAATGAGAATAAATTTGAAAACAGAAGAAAATGGCCAAGACCTGTGGAACAGCGACAACCGGTGCAGCTTGTAAAGGGAACCCCAGTAGGAGTAGAAGGAAAGGAGCAGAAGGAGGATTTAACGTAGTGATGGTTTAGAACTTTCCAAACTTGTAACTGACACCAAACCACAGATCCAGAAAGCTCAGTGAATGCCAACACCAAGCAGGATAAATGCCAGAAAGTCGACCCCCGGCCACCTTGTATTGAAGCTGCAGAAAATCAAAGAAAAAAGAGAAAATCTTGAAAGAATCCAGGAGATTCCTTATAGGCGAGGTGATTCCTTACCTATAAAGGAACAAGGATAAGAATTACATTGGACCTTTTCCTGGAAACCATGCAAGAAGGAAGAGAGTAGTGTGAAATATTTACAGCATTATAAAAAGAAAAATATCAACCTAGAATTCTGTATTCAGAAAAAGAAATTATTCTTCAAAAGTGAAGAAAATTGACTTTGTCAGATAAGAAAAACTTGAAGTAATTTGTTGCCAGTAGACCTGCCTTGCAAGAAATGCTAAAAGAAGTTCTTCAACAGAAGGAAATATCATATAGCCCAGAAACTCTGGTTTACCTAAAGAAAGAAAAAGCATGAGAGAGGGAATAAGTGAAGGGAATAAGTGAAGGTAAAATGAAATGTATTTTTCTTACCCTTAATTGATCTAGCAGATAACTTTTGTTCAGAGTAGTAACAGCAGCCATCTATTGATTAACTGCAGCTTATGGATAAGTGGAATGAATAACAGAAATGTTGTAAGGACAGGAGGGAGGAATTTGGGGTACTCCGTTATAAGAAACCTGTACTATCGTTTTAAGGAATATAGTATTATTTAAAAGTGGACTTGGATTAGTTATACATGTATATTGCGAACTGGAAACCACTAAAAAACTTTTTAAAAGAAGTATAACTGATGTGTTAAGAGAGGAGAGATAATGGCACTGTATAAGATGCCCAATAAAAGCCAGAGAAGGCAGAAAAAGAATGGGACACCCCAAAGATACAAATAACAAAGGCAATAAGTAGAAAACTTACAAATATGGTAGATATTACTCCAACTATATCAACGACCCCTTTAAATATGAATGATCTAAATACACCAATTAAAGGACAGAGACTGTCGGAGTGGATAAAAAAAAAATACCCAACTATGTGTTGTCTTCTAGAAACCCATTTATATAAACACCTAAAGATGAATAGATAAGGGACGGAGGAAGGTTCTAACTGTTCTAACGTGAATCAAAGGAGAACTTAGAAGGGCCAAAAGAAAGCTGGAGGAGCTGTATTAATTTATAGCATCAAATGCATATATTAGAAAAGCAGAAAGATCTAAAATCAATTGTCTAAGCTTGTACCTTAGGAAACTAGAAGAAGAAAAGTAAATTAAACCAAAAGCTGGTTCTTTGAAGAAAATCAATAAAATGGATAAACCTCTAGCCAGACTAAGAAAAAAAGACACAAATTATTAATATCAGAAATTACCAGAATAGGCAGAGCAGACTTCAGAGCTAGGAAAGTTTTCAGCAGTAAAGAGGGACATTACATCATGATAAAAGATCAGATCTCCAAGAATACATAACAATCCTTAGTATCTAGGTGCCTAACAACAGAGTGTCAGAATACACAAGGCAAAAACCAGTAGAACTGCCAAGAGAAACAGATGAATCCACTATCGTAGTTAGAGACTTCAACACCCTGTATCAGGAATGAACAGATCTGGCAAGCATAAAATCAGGAAAGACATAGTTTAACTCATGAGCACCATCAAACAAATTGATCTAATTGACATTTATAGGATACCTCATCCAGTAACAGCAGAATATACATTTTTGTCAAGCTCACATGGAACATTCACTAAGACAGATCACATTCTGGGCCATAAAACACACCTTTACAAATTTAAAAGAATAGAAACCATATACAGCTTGCTTATAGATTACAATGGAATTAAACTAGAAATCAGTACCAGAAAAGTAGCTGGAAAATCCCCAAATACTTGAATATTAAACAACAAATATCTAAATAACATATGAGTCAAAGAAGTCTCAAGAGAAATTTAAAAATATTTTGAACCAAATGAAAATGTGAATACAACTTAACATTCGTGGGATATTAGAACAAATAATGTTTAGAGAGAAACGTATAGCATCAAATGCATATAAGGAAGAGCTAAAAAGAAAAAGCGCTAAGAAGAAAGGAAGAAAGAGCTAAAATCAATTATCTAAGCTTCTACCTTAGGAAGCTAGAAGAAGACAAGAAAATTCCAAGTAAGCAGAAGAAAAGAAATAATGAAAATTGGAACAGAAATCAACAGAATTGAAAACAGGAAATCAATAGAGAAAATCAACAAAACCAAAAGCTGATTCTTTAAAGAGAGCAATGAAATCGATAAACCTCTAGCCAGACTACGAAAAAAAGAGAGAAGACACAAATTATTAATATCAGAAATTAGAGAGGGACCATTACTGCTGATCCTGTGGACATTTAAAGGATAGTAAAAGAATATCATTAATTTCTGCCTATAAATGTAATAACTGAGATGGGCCAATTCCTTGAAAGACGCAATCTAAGAAAACTCGTACAAGGAAAACTAGATAATCTGAACAGGCCTATAGCTATTAACGAACATTGAATAAGTAATTAATAACCTGCTAAAAAAGAAAGCACTAGACCCAGATGGTTTCACTGGTGAATTCTATCAGGCATTTAAGGAAGACATTATACAAGTTCTCTACAATCTCTTCCAGAAAATACAAGCAGAGGACAAACATCCTAAATCATTCTATGAGGCCAGCATTACCCTAATACTAAAACCAGATAAAGACATTACAAAGAGAAGGAAAACTATGAACTGTAAACAAAAATGCTTAACAAAATTCCCAACAGGCAGTTATATACTGTGGCCAACCGAGATTTACTCCTGGTATACAGACTGGTTCAGCATTTAAAAATCAATTAATGTAATTCATCACAGCAACAGGCAAAAGAAGGAAAATCACATGATCATAGAATAGATGCAGAAAAAGCATTTCACAAAATCCACATCTCTTCATGATTTGAAGAAAGCTCCCAGCAAACTAGGAATAAAGGGGAACTTCCTCAACTTGATAAAGCTCCAAAAATCCTACAATGAATACCACACTTAATGAGAAATTAGATGCTTTTCCTCTGAGATCAGGAACAAGGCAGGGATGCCTCCTCTCCTACTTCTCTTCAACATCGTACTGAAAATCTTAGATAATGTAATAAGACAAGAAAAGGAAATAAAAGCCATATTGATGGGGTGATGGGAGATAGAACTATTTCTGTTTTCAGATGATATGATTTTGTCAAGAATCTCAGAGTCAGCAATAATAACAGACAAACCTGGTACTAATAAGCAATTATAGCAACATTGCAGGATGCAAAATTAATATACAGAAATCAGTTGCTTTCCTATATAGCAGCAATAAACTGGTGGAATTTTAAATTAAAAACATAATACCATTTACTTAAGTACACACCAAAAGGAAGTACTTAAGAATAAATCTAACAAATTAATACAAGATCTCTATGAGGAAAACTATAAAACTCTGATGAAATAAAGAAGATCTAGATAAATGGAGAGAGATTTCATTTTCATGGACAGTGCTGTGGTTGGAATGTAAGTGCTCCCCACCCCCAAATTCATCTGCTGACCTCCTAACCCCTAAGGTGATGCTGTTAGGAGGTGGGGCCTTGGGAGGCTGATTAGGGTGTGAGGTCAGAGCCCTTATGAATGGGATGGGAGCCCTCATGAAAGAGGCTGGGAGTTCATTTGCCTCTTCCACATGTGAGGACACACACAAGGCACCATCTGTGAGGAACCTCATCTCCTAGCACCCTGATCTTGGACTTCCCATCCCCCAAAACTAGGAGAAAGACACTTACTTTGTTTGTAGTCACCCAGTCTATTTTACTGTAGCTGCCCGGTGGACTAAGACAGATGGGAAAACCCAGTACCGTCAAGGGTTCAGCTCTTCCCAACTTCAGCTATAGATTCAACACAGCCCCAGCAAGGTGTGTCATGCCATTGAAAAGCTGATTGTCAAGGTTATGTGGAAAACAAAATACCCAGAATAGCCCAGAGATTTGAAGAAGAGGAGCAGAGTCAGAGCCCGCACTTCCCGACTTCAAGACTTGCTGTTCTGCCTTGTAGGTGAATGGGCCAAGCAGGCTGTGGCATATCAGCTCCATGGGGTGCTATTCGGCAATAAAAAGAAGTGAGCTTTGAAGCCATGAGAAGACACGGAGGAGCCTGACATGCCTGCTACCAATGAAAGAAGCCAACCTGAAAAGGCTACACGCTGTGATTCCAACTCTGTGACACTCTGGAAAAAGCAGAACTATGGAGACAGTGAAAGGATCCGTGGAGTCTAAGCTCCGAGTTTAGGGAACAGCCTCTATTTAATGTTCTGTCCATGCTCCATAAGTCGCTGAAACATCCCATGCTGTCTCCTGTCCATGAGGCACCCACATCCAGGACTGTGCACCCAGGGCTGGGCCAGGTCACAGCACCCAGGGCCAGGTCAGAACACAGCACACAGGGCCAGGCCAGACCACAGCACCCAGGGCCGGGCCAGACCACAGCACCCAGGGCCGGGCCAGACCACAGCACCCAGGACCAGGCCACACCACAGCACTCTGTTTTTGCCTGGGACTCCTGCCCACCCCAGTGGTGACCCAGCACCTCGGCCCACAGTGCCGTGGTCCTCAGGTTGCCCCCTCTGTCCCTCCTGCCACAGTGGAGTGGATAATACCCCAGAAACTGCAGGTTGGAGCTGCTCGTGGGACACAATACACTGCCCCAAAGTGGTCTCCAGGAACCTCCTTGACACCCGTGAGTGTCACCTCAGTGACCCAGGAGCCATCCTATGGCATCTTGCAAAGAGGCCAGCGGCCACCTGCCCACCGGGCCCAGCAGGAGTTTGAGGAATGGATCCCTGCCATCCTTGATCATACCCCACCATGGGTATGGAGCTACCTGTCCATAAAAAGACTGAGGCCTGGTTGTGAACAATAGTAAGACCGGCCCTGCCCATGGGCAGGCCTATGTCCCTGGGCCTGGCCTATCCACTGGGGGCTCCAGGGAGGTGCCAAACAGCCACTGGCAAAGCCCATCTGGGAGGTACCCTGCCGCAAGCTGCCTCTCTCACTGTCACACATAAACCTCTTCCCTGAAATATGAGTGATGGAGGCTGGATACCGGGAGGAAATCAATGTTATTAAATAAATTCATGTGAAGGTCTGAGTGAATGGTAATTCTGCAGCCCTCTTAAATATATTCACGGGTTTAAAAGAGGATGCCAATTAGCTCCTGTAAATCTGCAGGCTGGGGGCTCTCAGGGGATCATGGAGTGGAGTGTCAGATTCCAGGTCATGGGAGGGAAATTTATGAGCCACAGGCATGGAGCAGCCAGCCCACCGGGGGTCTGTTCAGGATTGGCGCCCTCGTTGGGGCCTCCTCTCGGGGGCCTCCCTTGCTCCCATTGGGCTGCAAGCGGGGCAGAAACAGGTTGTGCTCCAGGCTGGTTGGTGGGCACAACGATGGGATAGTCACCTCATCCTTCTGGTCTTTTCCAGCTAAGAAGTATAGAAAGGTCGCAGGCAAAGAGATCTACTCGGATACCTTGGAGAGCACACCCATGCTGGAGAAGGAGAAGTTCCCGCAAGACTACTTCCCCGAGGTACGTAGCAAGGCTTTCTTACCACCGTGTTTACTTCCCAGAGTGAGCCAGTCAGAAGCGACGCTGAACACGGAATTTTTGCATTGCACTGTTGCTGATCACAGCTGCCTGTTGTTACCTCTGATAATCCGTCTTCCTGGGAGTCCGGGCTCCTGTGGTTGGCCCGGGCTGTCGTATGTCCGGTTGTTACCTCTGATAATCCGTCTTCCTGGGAGTCCAGGCTCCTGTGGTTGGTCTGGGCTGTCGTATGTCCGGTTGTTACCTCTGATAATCCATCTTCCTGGGAGTCCAGGCTCCTGTGGTTGGTCTGGGCTGTCGTATGTCTGGTTGTTACCCTCTGATAATCCGTCTTCCTGGGATTCCAGCCTCCTGTGGTTGGTCTGGGCTGTCGTATGTCCAGTTGTTACCTCTGATAATCCATTTTCCTGGGAGTCCAGTCTCCTGTGGTTGGTCTGGGCTGTCATATGTCTGGTTGTTACCTCTGATAATCCCTCTTCCTGGGATTCCAGCCTCCTGTGGTTGGTCTGGGCTGTCGTATGTCCAGTTGTTACCTCTGATAATCCATTTTCCTGGGAGTCCAGTCTCCTGTGGTTGGTCTGGGCTGTCACATGTAAGGGTAGTGAGAATCTAAGGCATTAGCACCACAGCAATCAGTAAATTCCTGAATCCTCGAATCCATGAAAAAGACGCTTTGCCAAAAGATGTAGGAAAATTATTCAGCTCCCCTGGCGTGCACTTGGGGTCCCCTGCACGCCCAGCTGGGAGAGGGTGGGCTGGCTGGTGGTAACCAAGACAGTGGCTGATGGTTGCGTGTGCCCGTGGTGTGAATGTGGGGCAGGGGCACGGTCCCGTGTCAGATACAGCCTTGGTGGTTGCACCAGGCTGCGAGCAGCAGGGTCCCAGCAATTATGCCTACGTCACACGGAGAGTTTAGAATCAAAATGTGTGGAAGGCATTTGTCATCTCGCTGCCAGACGGTGTTGATAAGAAACTGGTGTTTCCTTCTGGCCGCCTTGCTCTTTTGCTGAGCTGTGTGTGTGCAGCTGTTGCTTGTGCATGTGATCTTTGGGTAAACCTCACACGCGGCATTTTCAGCATCTGCCTGGCTGTGTAGTTAACCTGTCGAGGCAGCGTTTGCTGCTTTGCCCTTCCTCATCTGCTAAATCACAGTGGGGTGCAGGCACCGTGGCCAGAAGTGGCCCGGGCACTGAGGCGGGTTTGGGGCATCCAGGCACCGTGGCCAGAAGTGGCCCGGGCACTGAGGCAGGTTTGGGGGCGTCCAGGCTGTGATATAGGAGCTCTCGTCCGGACCTGTCTGCGCAGCCAGCCCCAAGAAGGATTGCTCCGCAGTCCTGTCTCCACGAGAGTCGTGCAGGCTGAGGCTGCTACGGAGCTGACTTCCAGCAAGGCCACAACTTTATTAACTTGCTTTATGGCCCACACCTTGAGTGAGGGACTGTGGCCGCCCAGTGAAGGATGGGGCGCTCCTGTCACCCTGTGGCTCAGCCTCCTCATCCATCTTCCCTAGGCCAAGGACACCGTGTCAGTGGGCCAGCCTCCCGTCCTCGGTCCTGCTTCCGGCACCGCCCGCTTGCCTCCCTCTGCTCCAGGTGTCCTGTGGTTGGAAAAGGATACACAAGGAAGCTCCATGGTCTTCTCCATGCACAGGCGCATCCCTGGGTCATGATAGCCTCCCTGAAGGGGCCGCCTGTGGTGCAGGCCCATCAGAAGGGCAGGGTGGCAGCTGTGGTTCCCCTGGAGAGCCTGTGAGCTGAACTCTGGCCTCTCTTGAACTCAGCCAAGGCTCTCATCTCAGAGTGACCGGAGACAGACTCAGGGCCCTTTGTGGGAAGCATAGGTGCTGGGGAGGCCTGGGCTGGGCAGGGCCATGCGCTGCTACTTGATGACATGAGGAGAGCAGCTGTGGGCAACCGGGCTGGTCCAGGCAGGGGCTGTTGACCCAGCACCTTGTCTTGGGACACATGTGACTGCATTGCTGTCCAGGGCCGTGGCTGGACTGAGTGCTGCTGTGCTGTCCCCTCCTCACCAGGTGTCCACTTACTCACTGGGTCCTGTCCACCCTGGATGGGGTAGGAGAGCCCACAGGGAGCCCCATAGTCCCTAGGGGTGAGGGCCGAGGTAAGTCACGAGGGGCCAGGGGCCACATGGTCTGCCAGGGTGGGAAGCTCAGGGGCAGCAGGCCCTCAGCAAGGAACAGACACTCTAGGGTCCTCCCAGGCAGCCACACAGGCTCCTGACCCTTCCGTACCTCAGCCCCGCCCTGAAGCAGCCCTGCCGCTCCAGCCAGCGGAACCTCCTTCTTGCGCCCACACCTCAGGCTTCTCTCCTGGACTCAGCAAGCGGGGATCGAGGCTGGGCCCAGGCTGAAGTTGGGCAAGGTCTGGGGGCCTCTGCTATGACTTTGCCACCCTTTGGAGGGTGGGTGCCCCAGCAGGGGTCTGAGTGTGGGCCCTGGCCTCGGTCCCTGACACCAGTACTCTGAGTCCTCTGTGATGCTAGGGGCCTGCTGGCGTGGATCGGTGGAGGGCGTAGCATGGGGGGCTGCCCCTCCCCCAGGAAGAGCAGCCTCAGCCCTGGTTTGTTTAGAAACTCCAGCCTCCAGCCTGGGTCCAGCCCCTTCCCGCCTGCCGTGGACCTGGCTCCAGGGACTGCGGTGTTGTGTCCACAGGCAGAGGAGAAGGCAGATTCTGGAAGGTAGACGATTCCTGGGAGGAAAAGGCGCCGAGCCTCTTTGTGTGGACCCGTCTCTCCCCTGGGAGAGCAGCGTGTTGCTGTCCGCGGCCTGGTGGTCAGCTGCTCAGCAGATCCTCGTGGCTGCTGGTGCCTGGGACGGGGGGCCAGCCCCTGCCCTGGGCCAAAGCCTCCCTGTGGGTCCTCCCGGGACCCATGTGTTTGAGGGTCTGCAAAGGTTTTCCGACATTTCCTCTTCCCTGGTAAATTAACAAAAGGAAACTCTTATTTAAAAAACTATAAGCTTCTAATGTTCTGTCCGTAGTGTGGGTTTTTAACCCCACAGAGGCTGTGTGGCGCCCCGTGTCCCTGCTGGAGGGAGGAAGGAGGAGGGAAGGGTCCGGGGAGCCATGGGGGTCCCAGCCTGGCAGCCCGACCGGGCCCGCGCCTCCCTCTGTGCCTCTGCGCCCAACCTCTTGCTGTGTGTAAACACATTTTGGAGGAAGGAACTAGTTTCAGACTGATTTCTCTTTCTTTTATTACCGTCACTTAAGGGTAATCTAAATGTAATTACCTTGATGGGGGTATAATGCAGTCTCGGGTAATTACAGCCACTGCAGAAACTAACAAAACTTTCTCTGCTGATTTATGGATGCTTTTGGCTTGGTATGAATTTCAAATGATGCCTCTGGGAGCCACACTCCAGATAATGTGAGGCCATTTTTAAAAAGCAGATTTGTGTAGTCGATCAGGGCGAGTCATTTTTTTCCTTTTGCCCGTAGTGAGAAATTGGTTGTTACCATAGATCACAGGGCCGGCTGCAAGCTCTTATGAAAGATGAATTAATTCCACTAATGCTCTGAACGGGCCTTCGGCGTGAGAGCTGTGTGGCGATAACCTCCCCGCAGCCTCTCTTTTCTCCGTGGCGATTTATGCCGTCTTTTAGTGGATGAAACCGGCTGGAGCCGCTATCCATCTGCCGGCTGAAGGAACCCTATTAATGGGCCTGAGGGAGACTTCATGTCGTCAGGTGAAGGATGTGCCCCACCCCCACGTGATGTGGTGTCATTTCTGAGGTGAAAACCTCTCTGGGAGTAGAGGAGCCCACATGGGCCGGGGGGCGGCCACCTCAGGAGAGCAGAGCCACGACCGTCCCATCTGCAGGCTCCTGAGGGCTCCCGGAGCGAGGGCTTTGAAGGTGGCCGGTGATCCCGCATACAGCCTGGGATGGAGGAGACCCCCAGCCCTGGCCATACACCCTCTGCTTCCATTTGCCGTGGCCTGAGCAACAAGTATGTACATCCAGAAGCTTCTGGGGTCTTCCTGAGTCCTGAGCATGTGAGCGGTGGCTGAGGCCCCAGGATGCCCGTCTCTGCCTCCCAGCACTTCCTAGCCCTGCTCTGGAGGATGGTGTTGGGTGTGGGGTGTGTCCACCTCAGGCTGGGGTGCTCAGGTGCGCCCGTGGGGGCGTGGCCTCTGGGAGGGGCCCCTGAACCTGCTGATGACTCTGGGGACCTCCTTCCTCTTGGGCCACCCCACCCCAGCCCTGGCTGCATGCTTGGGGCTTGGCCAGCAAGGGGAGTGAGGCATCAGGAAGTGGGGAGTTCAGTGCAGGAACTGGGGCGGTGGTTCCAGTTCTGGTTTTTTCTCCAAAGAGCTGGCGGGTTCAGGCCCCAGTTTCCTCGCTGGGGAGATGAGGGCAGTGCCTGTCCTGAGTGCCGGCGGGGCCACTAAAGGGTGCGTGGGACGCTCTCTGTGAGGACGCTCCCCGTACCGCGCATCCCACCCTAAACCCAAGGATGTGACCGTACCTGTAGCCACGGGTCATGGAAGTGTCAGGACACTGTGGGCTGTGGCTTCATGTGTTCCTACTGTAAAATCCCTAGAAACCCTGTCTTGGCACAGTTGTAGCTGCTCTGATGAGCTTACCTCAAAAGGAGCTTATTTTCTACAAATACTGTAGAAAATAGTTGGTTATGATAATATACTGTTAAATTTTCTGAGATTCATTTGCAATTTATTTTAAAATCTTAAATTAGAATCCTAAAGTTACAGTTATTACCAATTTATATTATTCAAAAATAACGTTGTTTTTTGTTTCATTTGTTCGGTCTATGGATAATTAATGTTGAAAAAAATTCTCCATTACTGTGGAAAACTTAAAAATCTAAAAAAACCAAGAGGTACACACGTGCACATAGATTCAAGACACACAAACACACACCCTAATTAACACAAATAATTGAAAACTCAGGAGAAGAATAATTAATTTTGGTTCAAAAATTTACAAATGCCTTCCATTTTTAATGGAAGTAAAACTGTTGACAGTTATAGCAAATTCTAGGTAAAAACCTGGGTGTGCTCAGTTTGGGGTTTCTGCCATACCTGTCAATTCAGAGGCGTGCATGCAGGGAGGTGCTGTGTCCCTGTGTCCCGGGTCCTGCTGCCTGTCTGGAAGCAGGATAGGCAGTGCCTGGGCACAGCTCTGCCGCACGTGGGAAGTGCCTGCCTCTGCGTGCCACGGAGCACCTTTGCTGTCTCGTTCCATAATGTACTCTGGGTCTCTGGCTCCAGCACTCTGGGGCTCTGGCTCCAACCAGCGGGACGGAGACCCCAGCCTCATGGGCTGTCCCAGCGGGGGATGTGGACAGTGCCTGCGCCCAGGAAGTGGGCTGTGGGATGCTTGGGGTGGGCTGGGGCTCACGTTTACACAGGGGTGACTGAGAGCTTAGGGAGTGGCAGGGGCACTAGCGTGAGTCTGGACACGGGAGCTGGCAGAGGGCATCTGTCAGTGCTGGTTAGGAGCGGCCTCCAGGCTCCCTGCCGAGCCCACACACCGGGGTTGGGACTCCTCTCCCTCCCGTTGGGTGCCCCCCACCCTTCGGACTCACCATTTCTCCCAGAAGAGCTGGCCCTGACTGTCTCACAAGGCCAGCTTCCCCTGCAGTCGCCCCTGTGACTTGGTGCAGGCAGACACCTGTCCCGGTCGCTTGGTGATTGCATCGGCGAGGACAGATCCGGGCTCTTGTGGTGGTTGTCAGCTAGTGAGGACATGGCTCTGGGCTCTTGCACTTGTCAGCCGTGCCTCCTGCACAACTCTGTGCCCGCGGTGTCCGTCTTCCCGTTCATGTTGACCGCAGGTTTCCCACCCGCCAGCCGGAGGCCCCGATGGAGTCAGTTTCTGGGGAACTGGCCCTCGACCATCTGCACACACAAGCGGCTTTAGCACCCCCACACATGCGGCTTCACCCCCACACACACACGCGGCTTCACCCCCCCACACACACGTGGCTTCACCCACCCCACACACATGTAACTTCACCCCCCCACACAGGCAGCTTCACCCCCCCACACACACACAGCTTCACCCACCCCACACACATGTAACTTCACCCCCCCACACACACGTGGCTTCACCCACCCCACACACATGTAACTTCACCCCCCCACACACAGGCAGCTTCACCCCCCCACACACACACAGCTTCACCCACCCCACACACACGTAACTTCACCCCCACACACAGGCAGCTTCACCCCCCCACACACAGGCAGCTTCACCCCACACACACATGTGGTTTCACCCACACACACGCGGCTTCACCCCCCCACACACATGCAACTTCACTCCCCACACACGCAGCTTCACCCCACACACACACACGCAACTTCACCTGGACACACACACGGCTTCACCCCTACAGACACGTGGCTTCACCCCACGCACACACGCAAGGCTTCACCCTCACATACACATGGCTTCATCCCCACACACACGACTTCACCCACACACACACGTGCGGCTTCACACACGCCACACACATGCGCAGCTTCACCCCTGCACACACACACACAGCTTCACCCGCATGGGTTCTGAAGGCTCGGCCTGACCTCTGCAGCATCCGGTTCCCGAAACACGTCAGGCCACCCGGTCCCCCGCAGACAGGAGGTGTCGAGGCACAGAAGATGAGCCGCTGGTGCTCTAGGGGAGTCATTGTGTATGGAGACGCCTCGGCCTGCAGGGACAGTGCCTTTTCTCCTGGAAAGATGCCTGCCTCCCGCTGTCACTAGTAGAGGGGCCTCACCTATTTACTGTAGGTTTGTCACCAGTCACACGTCCAGCCTTCTCCCATGGCAGCCCCCATGGGATGAGAGCCCAGCCTTGGGCCCAGTGACTGTGGCCTAAATCTGCCAAGGGACCATAGATGCAGTTCTTAACCTCTGAGCCTCAGTTTCCCTTTCTGGTTGGCCTGAGGGTTGGGTGTGTGCCTGTGTGTTGGGTGCCAGCCCACAGCAACTGCTGGTGCACAGAGCCACACCCTCGCAGCTGCCCGGCAACATGGCCTCTGTCCTCCCGTCCTTGTGCCCGAGGCCTCACAGCTGGGACTTGAACCCGGCAGCCCGCAGTCCTGTCTTACCCACTGCCTTGAGGCCCTGGATGCTGCTGGTGTGGATCCTGTGCGTGGCTGGGCTGTGGGGGGTGGGTGGTGGCTGTTCCAGGTAGGCGGTCTCTCTGAAAAGCGCAGGCTGGATTTGGATGTGTGGAAGATGGAGGAAGGGCGTCTAGACAGGTGACAGGCAGCTTGTCTGGAGTGCAGGCTGAGTGAAGGTGGAGGAAGGGCGTCTAGACAGGTGACAGGCGGCTTGTCTGGAGTGCAGGCTGAGTCCAAGGGGAGAGAGTCCAAGCATCAGGGGGTGTCCCAGCCAGCTGCACTGTCGGCGGGAGCGTGGAGCCCGCTGTGGGGCATCAGCAGCACCCACTTCTCCCCACAGCTCAGCTTCCCACCAATGTGTTTCCATTGCAGACACAGTTACCTACGGGAAATGAACACAGAGGCTCCCCAGGGCAAATGGCCTCCCTCAGAGAGGAGGCAGACACGTTTGGAATCAGAGACAAGCGTCTGGTGCAGCATGCAGGGAACCCGCCACCCCGCCACCCCACCATAGAGCTCCCTGGGTCGTCTGGGCATGGCGCCGCACAGCAGCCAGACCAGCAGCCTGGGGAAGCCTTGGCCAGCCTCCCGGAGCTTTGGAGCAGCCCCTGTTGTTTGGCAAGCAGGGCGGCCTGAGCACAGCAAGGGATGTAGGCTCAGTGCCAGGGCCAGCTCGTGGTGTGAGGACAGATCCTCCTCAACAAGTAGAGCCACAGCCTGGCTCCAAGTGCATGGCCAGGCCGGGAGGAGTGTACAGGAAGTCTCTGTACCTTCTGCTCAGTTCTTCTGGAAGCCTAAAGCTGCTCCGAAAAATAAAGCCTATTACTTCTTTAAAAGTCTGCTTACCTGGGGCCTGGGACTTTACAGGTGAGGGAAGAAGGACCAGCCCTAGAAGGAGGAAGCTCGGAGCCACCTGTGGACCCTGAGGGTGCATCTGTAGGTGCCTCAGTATCACTGGGGAGCAGAGAGCCCAGACCTTTTACGATGCTGGGTGGGGCAGCCATGGAACTGCACAGGTGAGGAAGGGGCGTCTCTCACTCTCCAGGAGACTGCAAACCAAGAACGTCTATGAGACAAGCAGACACCAGAATACAGATTCACCCCAAATAAAGTTGATTTCGTGGGAAAAGCTGACAGACTCTAAGTATGTTTAAATTGCTCAAAGTGATAAGTGAAAGATAGGGTTCATTAAAAATGTTATTCAATTAAAACAGAAATAAAGCAAGAAAAGGGAATATGAAGAAGAGCCTGTAGAAACATTAAACATTCTGCATTAGAAATTACAGAACAGATTCTAGACTAGATGTGGTCAAAGAGAGAATCAGAGATTTAGACAATGTCATCAAGGAGTTCATCTAAACATAGCCAAGACAGACAAAGATTTGTGTTTTTTTGGTTGTTTGTATGTTTTTTATTTTTATAGGAAAGAGCAGTTAAAAGACATAAAGACTATTAAGAGGCTCAGATACACCCAAAATAAATTCCAGAAAGAAGCAATGGGGAGCAGTGGTGGAAGTGATACGGGAAAATTTTTAGAAATTTAATTCCCGAGCACAATTTGGATACAGAGCAGGATATATAAAAATAAACCTGTACCTGCATGGCATTGAAGCTTCAGAATATTGATGACAAAGAGAAAAACTTTAAAACAGCCAGAGAGAGGAAAACATACATTCAGAGGATTCACAGTTTGTGTGCTGGGGCGCTTCTTACAGCAGTGGTGGATCCAGAGCGCAGGGGAGGAACGCAGTGTGTGGGAAGGGTTGGCTGGCTTCAGCATCACTCCCATCAGCGTGTGGGGCTTGGAATTTCCCTTCTTGAGCATGGGTGGGAGCACTTAGGGAGGGGGCAGAGAGCACTTGAGGTGGGGGCAGGCAAAGAAGGGCCTCACACCTGGGAATTCACAGCCCTAGAGCCCTGCCCAAGAGGGAGCTGGGGGGGACGCTGTGCTAGAGGGCGACGGGGAGAAGGAGACGGGGCTGCAGGGGCCACTGTGCTGCCAGGTGCCACCAAGGCCAGGTGAGATGAAGGGCGAGTGTCTGTAGGAGTTTGCCTGCGGAGGCTGTGGTGACCTTGCAGAGAGCATTTGGGCAGCTGTTGTCCGGCATGTGCGCATACTGGGGGAGCCAAGGGGCACGGTGGCCAGTGGGGAGGTGGGGTCAAAGGGAGAGCCTCTGATCTCTGTGCTCTCTGTGTTAGATAGAGGGAGTGCGCCATGCTGGACCCTTCCTTCACGGGTGTTTCATCCACGGTTAACTCCAGATTCCCATCTGCTTTCATCTCCTCGGCAGACCTCAGGGCGTGGTGGAGGAGACAGGGTCTTCCCTGACCTGCTTTCCTTCTCCACCAGCCCCTGAGCACCAAGAACACCAGCCCCTGTCCACCGTCTGCCCCTGATGGTGCCAGGCCTGTGGCTGCTGCTGGGAACGGAATGGCTGGTGCCCGGCCCTGGTGGCTGCCACTCCCCCGCCACTGCCTGAAGCGCTTTGCTTTTTGGACCTTGGACGCGACTCTGTCAGCCTCCTCCCAGTGCCTTCTGTGATTTTCAAGGGTTTCCCAAGAGGCCTAGGCTGTGAAGCTACCTGTTCTGCATGGCTGTTTAAATTAAAATTAATGCAGATAAAGTGGAATCTAAAATTCAGTTCTTCAGTCACACACTTCACATGCTCGGTGGCCCTGGTGGCTGGCCACTACTGTACTGGGTGACCCAGCAGAGGAACCTGCTGTGGTGGGAGGTGGGAGAGGGCAGGAGGGTCTCCATGCCATCTCGAGGGGAACCCTGCCACCCCCTCTTTGGACTTTCATGCTGGTGCCTGTTTCACCTTGAATTTGAGGAGTACTTTCAGACCAGAGCTCAGGCTCCACGATCGGTGGCTCTGCTGGGTGGTGGGGATCAGTGAGTGGCATCGGTGGATGGTGGGGATCAGTGAGTGGCATTGGTGGGTGGGAGGCATCGGTGGGTGGTGGGGATCAGTGCGCGGCATCGGTGGGTGGTGGGGATCAGTGAGTGGCATCGGTGGGTGGTGGGGATCAGTGAGTGGCATCGGTGGGTGGGAGGCATCGGTGGGTGGTGGGGATCAGTGAGAGGCCACACACAGTCTTAGGGTGGGCAGCTTACCCACTGTCCAGGACGCCTGGCTGGGTGCAGCTACTCACGTCTTCCCTGTGGTCCAGCCGAGGGCGGCCCTATGTGCCTCGAGCTCCCTGCTCAGCCAGCATCTGTGGTGACAGTGGTTTCCCTGCAGCTGCTCTCACACCGGGGCACGGAGCTCACAAGCAGCAGGCTGGCACGTTTCTTCGTATCTTCCCCCCGCCCACCCCAGGCTGAGCATCACCAGCCCCTGCAGGCGTCTCTGTGCAAAGCCCCCCTTGAGGACGGGTGCACAGCTCAGTTCTCTGTAGCGCTCCACCATCAGTGCTGAAAGAACACTGGTGTTTTTCGGTTGGAAAGCATCTCCTGTGTCCCTTAGGTGTGTGGGACCCACGTGTTGCTCTTGCCTGCTTACTCCGGCTCATTTGTGTGACGTGTTTATTTTTCAGTGCAAATGGTCAAGAAAAGGCTTCATCCGGACAAGGTGGTGCATTGCAGACTGGTACGTGGTGTCTCTCTGTGCTTTGTCAATTTCCGTAACATTTCTTACCCTTTTATATCTTGCACAAGCGGCGTGTTCCACACACCTCATTGGAGGCTCTGCTGATTTTGTGTGAGGACCCCCAGCTGCCTGACCCCCACCTGCCACTCTGACCTTTTTTGTTCACAGTGATGCGTTTGGAGCATTGTCACTGTTCCCTGTAAGTCAGACATCTGGGTGCCCAGTGCCAGTGGAGACACAGTGACGGCCCCGGTCCCAGAGCCCGCTGCACAGGGAAGTCAGCAGGGAGGCCCCCTAGCACCGGCACCCCGTGGCTGCCCAGTGAGATGGCGTAAGAGCCGCCTGGCAGCCTGGTCCCCCAGCAGGCTGAGCACAGACGTAGCGGAGCCTGGGTTTCATCCCCGTATCCTCCGGCCTGGCCTTTCTGTGGCGGAGATGTTCTCGATGGCGCCGCCCCACCTTTTCTGCATGATAAGAAACAGAAACCTGTTACCTGCTTTCCCAAGGTGGCTTCCAGGCGGCTCCCCAGCCTGTCCCTCCAGCCATCGCATCTCATTTGAATACTGTTTTTATTTTCCTCTCATGGATTTTCCAAAACTTCACTGCCTGATTATCTGCTGCTGTGTTAACAGATCAGCCTAAACTTAGCAGCTTTAAAAAACACATATGAGGCCGGGTGCGGTGGCTCACACCTGTAATCCCAGCACTTTGGGAGACCAAGATGGGTGGATCACGAGGTCAGGAGATCGAGACCATCCTGGCTAACACGGTGAAACCCCGTCTCTACTAAAAAATACAAAAATTAGCCGGGCGCGGTGGCGAGCGCCTGTAGTCCCAGCTACACGGGAGGCTGAGGCAGGAGAATGGCATGAACCCGGGAGGCAGAGCTTGCAGTGAGTGGAGATCGCGCCACTGCACTCCAGCCTGGGTGACAGAGTGAGACTCCGTCTCAAAAAAAAAGTACGAGGTCATGGCTGTGAGCGTCTCAGGACCCAGGAGTGACTTTTCTGGGGCTCTGGCCCTGGTCACCCTGGGGCTTCCAGAGGACCCATCTCCAAGCCCACTGGGGCTGTGGGTTTCTGCCCCTTCCCCTCAGGCCTCTCCCTAGGGCTGCTCAGGGCAGGACATCCCCAGCAGGAGCAAGTGTCCAGAGAAAGAGGGGGATGGAGGGAGGCAGGGGAAGGTTGGGGAGAAGGGAGGGGGGAGGGGGAGGAGGAAAGAAGGGGGGGAGAGAAGGAGGTGGGGGAAGAGTGAGAGAGAAGCGTAGGAGAGGAGAATGGGGAGGGGGAGGAGAGGAGGAGGGAGGAAGGAGGGGAGAGAAAAAGGAAGAGGAGGGAGGGGGAGGACAGAGGTTGCTGAGAAGGAGCCGTGGTCCTGTGCCTACCCCAGGCAGTGCGGGCTGCCAGGCCGCCCTTTGCTTTTGGTCACAGGGAACAGTCTTGGCATGGTGTGGGGGCACACGGGGCACGTTCACCAGGCAGCGTCACTGGGGTCACTGTGGCAGCTGGACCACAGGCTGGAGGAGGGCAAGGCCACCTGCACACGCTCATTCCTGGCGCCTCCTGGTAGGGAGACAGGGCTGGGTCTTGGAACCTGTGGAGGACATGTGGGCAGTGAGGGCTTTGTGGGACAGTGTCCAGACCGTGCCGAGCCCTGCACTGACCTTCCCTGGTGAGGGGACTCGTCCTTGCCAGCTGAAGGTGCTGAGGGTCCCCTGCTGCAGTGTGACAGAGGCCCAGGCCTTGATCAGGCCCTACCAAGTCCATGTGCCTGGAGGCCAATAGCTGGCCGACGGGGCTTCCCAAGGGTCTTCCCTTTGGGAATGAAATGAGGCACTGTTCTTGCCTGTCCCTGTGCCCTCCAACCTGCCTTACAGGGTCCCTGATGGGTGCAGCCGGCAGCCCTGAGCAGCTGAGGCTGAGGGGTGGCCCTTCCTCTTAGCTTAGCCATCAGGGAGAGTTTCCGGAGTCACCTGTAAGTTTTTCTCTTTAAAGAAAAATAGCTCACTTTTTAGTTGCCCAGAGTAACTGCATTTGTAAAGACGTATTCAGACTTCACTGGAGGTTTCCTGTCCACTGGCCTTGTCGGAAGACAGGTGGGCGGACAGGTGCCCGGCCTCGGGTGGCTCCGCACAGCGGGGGCCAGTGCAGGTCTCACCCTCCCGGGGCTCCTGGGAGAATGAGGTGTGGCCTGGAGGCTCCGGCCCTTCCTAACATGTCCTCTTCTCTTTTGGTTGTAGTGCCTTTGACTTGGTGAATATCCATCTTTTCCATGATGCTTCCAATCTGGTCGCCTGGGAAACAAGCCCTTCCGTGTACTCGGGAATCCGGCACAAGGCACTGGGCTACGTGCTGGACAGGTAGGTGTGGGCCAGCAGGTAGGTGTGCTGGGCAGGTCGGTGTGGGTGGACAGGTAGGTGGGGTGGGCAGGTCGGTGTGAATGGAGAGGTAGGTGTGGGTGGGCAGGCAGGTGTGAGTGGGCAGGCAGGTGTGAGTGGGCAGCCAGGTGTGCTGGGCAGGCAGGTGTGCTGGGCAGGCAGGTGTGGGTGGGCAGGCAGGTGTGCTGGGCAGGCAGGTGTGAGTGGGCAGGTAGGTGTGCTGGGTAGGTATAGGTATGGGTGGAGAGGTAAGTGTGGGTGGACAGGTGGGTGGGTGGGTGGGCAGGTCGGTGTGTCCACCCACCCCTATTGGCCACTGGGAAAGGCTGTGCCCGCTATGGGAGACACACTCTGCTCTGTGCTTGCTGATTTGCTGATGGCCCTTGCTGGAGTCGCCCCATGGAGGTGGCAGAGCCCCCAAGCCCTGTCCACAGGCTGGAGCTGCCCCATGGAGGTGGCAGAGCCCCCAAGCCCTGTCCACAGGCTGGAGCTGCCCCATGGAGGTGGCAGAGCCCCCAAGCCCTGTCCACAGGCTGGAGCTGCACCCTCACCATGGACTTGGATGGGGATGGCTTCACTTTCTCTCTGACTTTTTTGTGGGGAAAATGAGAAAACAGTGTCATGGGGTGCTGTGGTGGGAGGTGAATAGGACACTGAAGAGTCAGTGGGAGCATGGGGGCCACCTCCACCTACGCCTGGGCCCCTGCCCCCCAGTGCTCCAGGCCACTCCACCGGTGATGCTGTGGAGATGACGGCTGTCACTGGGAAGCAGGGGACCCCCATTGGTGGGATGTGTCTGATCTTGGTACCCATGTCCCTCCCCATCTACCACTGGGCCTTTTGCTGAAGCTCAGGCCCCACAGCCAGGCAGCCTGGGTTTATTCTCTGCCCGTTCCAGTTAGGCCCCATATGGAAACCTTTCCTGCCAGCATCCCCATGGTTGACAAGACAGTGCTCCATCAGCTTGGGCTTGCATCATTGACGAACACAGGCCTGAGACCAGACCTCAGACCAGCAGTTCTGGTCTCAGGCCTGTGTTCGTCACCCCAGGGTGGTCCCTGATTTCTACCTGAACCCCATTCTGCTCCCCAGAGGGCCCCTAACCTGAACCCCTGCCCGGCTCCCGTGCGTGCAGAATGCCGAGTTGCACTCTCGAGTAAGCGTGCGAGGGCCTGGAGCTGCCCTGCCCCTCGCCGGCCTTCCAGCACCTGGCCTCCTCAGACCCCGGCCTCCTGTTCCTGGGGCAGCCCCTCCCACCCACACCTGCCTCACCCTGGGCTTGTGCCGGGCAGAAGGACTGAGTCATTCCCAGGCCACCACCATTCCTGCGTCATTCACAACTGCCTGGGGCTGCACAGGCAGAGGCAGGAATTGGGGGACACTGAGGTCTGGACCCAGAGAGGGAGGAGGCTGGGCAGGGCCTAGTACCCTCTGAGCCTTTGGGAGGCTTCCTGGGGAAGACAGTGGGAGGAGCAGTCCATGTGGAGGGGGACGTGGGTGGGGCCCCTGCCCCTGAGTCGTGTGGTGTGTGGCCAGCGCCATCAGATTCTCAAGAGCAGGAGTGGGAGAGTCCTGTGAGAGGCATCCCCTGGGGACTATGCGGAGTACATTTCTACCCAAGCAAGCCCCGTGTCCTGAGGGGTCCCTAAGGCAGGTGGGGTCATGAAGGAGAACAGCAGCCAGCAGGTCCCTGCCTCCTAACAGCGCCTTTTAAGGATAGTGTTCAGTTAGCATGTGTGTGCCTGTGCTTGCATGCATGCCTGAGTGTACACACCTTCTGTGCATGCAATTATGCATGTGTATGATTTTGTGTGTCTGCATACATGTACATACAGTGAGTATATGCACATTTGTGGGGGTTTGTGGGGGTGGGTGTGCGCACATCTGCACATGTATGTGTTCGTGTGTGTGTGTGTGTGTGTGCATTTGTGGATGCTGGTGTGTGCATGTGTGGGTGCATGAGTGCATATATATGTGTGCGCACACGTGTGGGTATGTGTGGGTGTGTGGTGTGGATGTGTGTGGGTACATTTCTATTTGGGTGTGTGCACGCTTGCAGGGGTGTGTGGGGGTTGCATTGTGTGTGCACACGTGGGCACATGTGAGTGCACTTGTGTGGGTGCATTGAGTACGGGTGTGAGTGTGGGTGTATGCATGTGTGGATGCATGTGAATGTGGGTGTATGCAGGTGTGGGTGCATGTGAGTGCAGGTGTACGCAGGTGTATGCGGGTGTGGGTGCATGTGAGTGCAGGTGTACGCAGGTGTATGCAGGTGTGGGTGCATGTGAGTGCGGGTGTATGCGGGTGTGGGCGCATGTGTGGTGTGGATATGTGTGGGAACATGTCTGGGTATGTGCATGCTTGCAGGGGTGTGGTGGTTGCATTGTGTGTGCATACGTGGGCACATGTGAGTCCACTTGTGTGGGTGCATGTGAGTACGGGTGTGAGTGCGGGTGTATGCGTGTGTGGATGCATGTGAGTATGGGTGTATGTGAGTGTGGGTGTATGTGTGTGTGGGTGCATGTGAGTGCGGGTGTATGCAGGTATATGTGGGTGTGGGTCCATGGGAGTGCAGGCATATGCAGGTGTATGCGTGTGTGGGTGCTTGTGAGTGCAGGTGTATGCGTGTGTGGGTGCATGTGAGTGCAGGTGTATGCGTGTGTGGGTGCATGTGAGTGCGGGTGTATGCGTGTGTGGGTGCATGTGAGTGCGGGTGTATGCGTGTGTGGGTGCATGTGAGTGCGGGTGTATGCGTGTGTGGGTGCATGTGAGTGCGGGTGTATGCGTGTGTGAGTGCTTGTGAGTGCGGGTGTATGTGTGTGTGGGTGCATGTGAGTGCGGGTGTATGTGGGTGCATGTGAGTGCGGGTGTGTGTGTGAGTGCAGGTGTATGTGGGTGTGGGTGCATGTGAGTGCGGGTGTATGTGGGTGTGGGTGCATGTGAGTGCGGGTGTATGTGTGTGTGGGTGCATGTGAGTGCAGGTGTATGTGTGTGTGAGTGCAGGTGTGTGTGTGAGTGCAGGTGTATGTGGGTGTGAGTGCAGGTGTATGTGGGTGTGAGTGCGGGTGTATGTGTGTGTGAGTGCGGGTGTATGTGTGTGGGTGCATGTGAGTGCGGGTGTATGCATGTATGGGTGCATGTTTGCGTGGGGGTGGCTTCATGTGCATATGTGCATGTGTCTTGCTTGTGTGGCTGTGTGTGGGTGTGTGTGGGTGTGTGTGTGTAGGTGCATGTATCTGCATATTTGGATGTGTGCAGGGGTGCACTGATGCATGTGTGCATGCATGTGTGTGGGGGCTCATGTGTGGGTGCATATGTGTACACTTGTGTGTTTGGGGGTACATGTGTGGATGTGTGTGTGTGGGTGTGCATGTGCCTCAGTGTGTGCATGTGTGTGGGTGTGTGCATGCATGGGTGTGGGCATGTGGGTGCATGCGGATCTGTGTGGATGCATGTGTGCTAGGGTGTATGCGTATGTGTGTGCATGTGGGTGTGTGTAAAGGTGTGTATATGTGGGGGGAGCATGTGCACCTGGGTGTGGATATGTGTGCAGGTACGTGTGGGTATGTGTGCATGCAGGTTTTGGATGTGTGGAGTGCATGTGTGTGTGTTTGTGCGGGTGTGGGTGTGTGTGCATCTGTGGGTGTGTGCACGTGTGTGAATGTGCACAGGTGTAGGTGCGTGTGCACGTAAGTGTGTACCTGTCATAGCTCAGCACTGTGCATCCTGAGGAAGGGGTGGAAGGCTGGATTCTCCAGTGGGTGCTGCTCCAGGGGGAGCTGGAGCTGGTGGGGCCCCTCCTGAGCGCTGGCTCCGTCTGCTGCTGTGGTGAGTGTGACCTGCGTGGCTCCTTGCCTGCTGCCTTCACGATCCTCCCAGGTTCCCCACAGGGCTCTGCACAAGGAGTCTAGGGTGGGCCCCCATCCCTGTGCTGTTATTAGCAGGTATATGACCTTGGTTCTCCTCTGCATCTGGCCCCTGCTGAGGGCCCTAAGTCGTGGCCCCTTATCCCCTCTGACCGCCCCCTCTGTCTCCAGAGTGTTGGAGCCCTGGTTCTCTGCCACTAGCCTGGTCACAGAAGAGGGGTGGCAAATGCGGGGCCTGGGTGCTGCTGTGCTCGTGGCCACGTTCTGAGGCCGGCCCTCCGCCCTGTGCAGGGCCACGCCCTCTGCAGGGGACCTGTCCGGCCTCCCGGGTATCTCTGGAGCTGGCAGTGATACCGAGGCAGGGACAGGTCTGCGCCCGGGGACTGTGCTCTCGACTGCCCACTGTGGGGAAGCAGCACAGGTGGGGGATGGGGGCCTGGGGCTTTGTCAGCCACAAAGTGACTGATGACCGCCTGTGCCCTGGGCGCCCTCCCTGGACAGCATATCAGTCGCCCAGGGAGAAGGGCCTCACCCACAGGAGCGGCGCGGTTCTTCCTGCCTGATCAGCCCTCAGCTTCCAGGCCCCAAGCCTCTCGGGGACCTCCCACGGAGCCCCGGAGCAGGGAGGGCCCTGCCGTGTCTGCTGTTGGGTCTTGGTGACAGCGGTTAGGTTGTCAGCATGGCACGGCATTAAAATGTGTCATCGCCCCTTGCTGCCATGGCTCCGCGGCCTCAAGAAAGCAGCCTTTGGGCTTTTGGGCCACTTTTCTGCGTCTCTGCATTCCCATGAATGGCTCCTGTGGCGCGCTCAGCCAGCCGCAGATCCGGACCTCCGCGGCGTGGGGCGGGCCGCGCCGCACAAAGGGAGGCTCTGTCGGAGTCGGGAACAATGGGCCGCCCTTTCACCGCTGCTGCTAACCTCTTGGCAGCCACCAGCAGACCGCATTCTGCTGTGCGGATCGGGCAGGACAATGCCGCGCAGCCTCTGAATGGACGCTGCCACCAACGGAGCCCCATTCAGGGCGTTGGGAACCGGGTGCACATTGTCTGCCCCGCAGGGAGACAGCGAGGAGGCTCCTGCAGCCTCTTCCTGGTTTAATCTCCCGGCGCGGCTTCCCAGGTCCGTGTCCCTATCAGCTGCGGGGCCTGCAGCGCCAGGCCCAGGAGGGAGGGCGGTTCCCAGCCCTGGAGGAGGGTGCCGGCCGCGTTAAAACCCAGAGGCACCAGTAGGACCTTCACACCATTCCTCTAAACCTAAAATCATTCCAGAGTAGGAAGATGATTGTAAAACAACTGAGAGACAAACTCGGAGTTCAAGTCTTCAGAAGCGGCCCCAGGGCGAGTGCTGCGGGGTGCCTGCCAAAACCACACCCGTCACAGGGCTGCCGGCCAGGGCTCTGCCGGACTTCTTATCACAGATGCGAACCTTTACTTTTTTGTGTGTGATTTTTGACATTGTTGCTGTCAACCTCTTCTTATGAGAAGTTTAAAAAGAAGACAAATCCCGAATGAGTGAAGAGTACCAGGCTCTGGGCAGGTGTTGGCATCTGTGCCAGTCTGGGGTCCTGGGCAAGGCCGGGCCGTGCACACCCTTGTGTGGCTCTGGGAGGCACTGAGCACTCAGCCCATGTTGGGGGCAGCCCGGGACCCTCTCCTGGACACAGAGGTCAGCCCTTGGGGGGCATCTGGGGGCGGAGCCAGAGGTGCGCGCTAGCCTTCCTAGGCACCATCCACTGATGCGTCTTGAAACCTTCCTGAGCTTTTAGCTGGGAAGGGGATTTTCCCATAAGTGACAGGACTCTTTGTCTCCCCTCTGAAATGTGGCCTGGCCTAGTTCAACAGAAACATTTTACATTACAACTGTGAAATCTCGGCATAAAGCACCCCTTTGTCCCCCCATTATTTTCTCACAAATACAGTCCATTGTCGTGGCGCTGAAGTTAATTTGATCAACATTGGGACATTTAACTTTTATGTCCAGTCTAAAGAGTTGTTTCATGCTCATTTTGGGCATTCAAAGGAAATGATTGCCAGAAAAATAATGTTCTTCTGAACAATTCCAAGCAATTAGTTTCCCAGGGAGAGGCGATGTGATGCCCGCGCCCCCAGCCCTGCTTTGTGGCTTTATGGAGGGCCATCAGTTAGCTGTCAGCCGCTCAAAGAGCCCCCAACCTAAATGTTTCTCTTTAGACGTTCCCAGAACCTGCCTTGCTGTGCAGCCAGTAAAGAAAAGCTGCTGCGTCTCCAGGCAAAGGCAAACTCGGCACTAAAGATCTGGGTCACCCTGAGTGCTCCTGGCCACAGGGCTGGCTCTCGTGCTCTTCACACTCCCACTGGCCTCGGAGAACAGCTCACAGGTTCTTGCTGGTCGTGAGCTCGTCCTGATCAGGCTTAGATTTGGAGACCTCAGGGTGGCCGAGGTCATGGGTCTGCGGAGCCCACCAGGCACCCTGTGGTGTCCCTCCGCATGCCCGGGACTCCCGGCAGCACAAGCCCGTGCCCTCTGCCTTTCCGCTGCTGTGAAGCCCGCTGCCTCTGTCCCACGTTAGCCTCTCCAGGGCGTGGTCAGTCCAGCTGCTGCCCAGCAGGAGGGGCTCCTTATGCCTGTGCCTCAGTTGAGCCATGGGCTGTGATCTTTATTTTGTTGAACACAGAGTCAAGCACCGAGAAAGGTGGTGCCGCTATGCAGGGGCAACACCTGCACCCGGCCACGCACCCTGCACGTTCTCCACATGTTTCCTTTCCTTAAGAAACAAACCATGTGGACCCGCAGGTGCCCCGTCCTCCGTCCTGAACCCCACCCTGGCCCCCAGCATCAGCCTGAATTCAGCACCCATCACTCCTGTGCAGCTTTCTGGCCTCTTGTGACACAGGGATGGATGTTTCGGTACTTATATTATGTGCCAGCATGGAGGCAAGCGTCAACATTGCCATGACATGTGTGTGTGGTTTATGTCTTTATACATGTCAGTGCCTATGACCACCGTGTTCAGCATCACGTGAACGGAGAGTCTGCTGGACATCTCCGCGACCTCCAGCCATGGTGCTCGGTCATGGGACTCGCTGCCGGCTGTCTGGAGAGCGTTTGGGTGGTTTCCGGCCCTTCGGTGGCAGACAGGATGATGCCTGTGCTGGGCCGTGGGGGCCGTGTGTCTCCACTCCCGCTGGTCCTTTCCACACCCTGAACCCCAGCGTCACCACTGGCATCTCAGCACTTGGTGGTGTGTTTTCTGCTGACTGGGGAGGAGTGGGGGTCCTGGAGGTTGAGGCACTTCTGTGCCGCACGTTTTGGTGGTTTATGGCGATGTCCGAGCAGAGTTTGAGAGGGTGGGTCTCAGAGTGAGCAAAAGAAAAGTAAAATGGGGATGCTCCATGTGGAGAGAGTGAGGGCGGTGGCTGCCGAGGGAAAGCCCAGCACAGCCCTCCTGCCGCCCTGCTCGGGGCTCCCCGCACAACCCCGCCCAAGAGCACTTGATGTGGGGATGGACCCATTGAAGGGAGTGTGGGCTTTAAAAGGTGCCAGACACTGAGGAGGCACATGCCGCTGGGGCCCAGGATGCCCCCAGCCCTGAGACTGAGGCCCAGGGCCCGTCTTAGCCCCACGCGCTGCGACACAACTCTGTGGCAGGGCTTCACAGCCCACCTTAGTTCTCAGTCTGAGATCCGAGTTCTGGTGACGGCTTGTAGACAGCCGCCTTCTCACTGCGTCCTCTCGTGGGGGAGGGAGGGAGGGAGGGAGAGCTTCTGGCATCTTCCTCTTTTACAAGGACACCCTTCCTCTTACATCCGGGCCCCGCCTCCCTCCCCCACCCCGTGACCTCAGGTGCTGGCCGCTAAAGGGTTGGGGCTCTGAGGCTGGGACTTACTGGGTGGGGAAGTCGGGGGCCTTTGGGTGCAGCACTGGGGATCAGTGGGTTGGTCAAGGAGCTTCCCCAAGGGCAGTGGTTGCTGCGACTCCACCCAGTGAGCAGCCAGGCCGCCTCAGGCACTCTGAGGGCTCTGCCAGCCCTGAGGCTGACCCTGCTGCTTCAGCATGTCCGGCCATCTGCCTGGGGGCGCCTTAGACGGCTGTCTTGCAGATTCTGTGGTACCTGGGTTCTGCATGGGCGTGCCATAGGCAGCCGTCTTGCCGGTTCTGTGGTGCTGGGAGATTCACCCTGAAGGCTTGAGGCTTGGGCGGGGGTCAGAGCTCACGGTGGGTGGAGTAAAAAGTGAAGTCAGACAAAATAGTCCAGCAGTTTCTAGGAAAGTAAAAATAAACAGGCTGGTGGTGTGTTTATTTTGGGGGGATGAGTTTGTTTAAAGTGGCTTAAATACATCTGCGGTGAACCATGCAATGAGATGTTTATGATTATTAAGAGAAACTTTTAAGCAATTAAGTAACTCTAAAATATTCTCGGTAGTTTTAGTAATTTTATATTGTTGATGTTTTTGCTTACGTAAAGCTGTTTGATCAGAGAATGTGGTCTCTACCATAGCAGAGAAACAAACCAACTTTAATAGATTCCCAATTGTACACAACCTAGGCCTTTAAAAGTACAGCACCGAAGGTTTCAGCTACCGTTGCTTTCAGTGGTTAAAAAGAAAAAGGAAAGAAAGAAGAAACCAGCTCCTAGCACGTTAGATGTCCTGGAGGAGACAGGATGAGGGTCTCATGGCCGGTTTGCTTCCCACGCTGCACTAGCTCCACGGAAAAAAAAACTTGCCGCATGCGAGGCTGATATTTTTTAGGGCCCCAGCGGGACCGCCGATGACGCTGTCCCGCCGCCTCCCTGTCACCGTGGGGTCTCCCACAGTGTTCCAGGCCCCGGCAGCCTCGCGCCAGGTTCCCACTGCTGTGTTAGGGAAGCGCCCGCTGTTGGAACTGTGTTTCGGAACGTTCAACCCGGGACTCGCCCGACGTCTTTACTCTGCGGCGTCGTGAGGTCGCAGTTGTCCTGGAGACCGCGGACGAGCCCCCCACGCCCTCGCGGTGGGCAGCTGCTGGGACGACGAGGCAGCCCCTCCTCCCAGTGCCTCCATCGTGTAATGAGACCACTTGTCAAAACAGAGAGAGACACCATATTCAAGGCCTAAAAAATTGATTTTTATGGCTCTTCTTGTAATTCTCTTTTTGAATTAGGCACATGATATTGATGTGGGCCTACGTTTTAATCATAATAGCTACTGACAAGGTAATTAATTTTAGAACAACTCTTTTTTTTCTCCTGCTCCAAATGGCACTATATTGAAATTGAAAGTGAGCTCTGGGAGGGCAGCGGGGCTGGTACTCAGGTGATTGCCTTGGCCGTGACAGCCCCTTCGTCTTGCGGCCGCCGTGCGCCCTTTAGAGGCAGCTGTAGTTATTAATGGGCTCAGGCTGTTCTGTCAGCAGAGCAGGGTGAGGAAGTGTGGTCCAGTTTAGGGTTTTAATGATGATCCTGCAGGATTCGAGACAGGACGATGACGCTGTGTCTCCCGGGCGTTGCAGGCCCACGTGATGCGTCGCCCGGCGGCTTTCTTGGGAAGCAGGAGCAGCCAGGCCTGGGCAGGGCCTCCTGTGAGGGCAGCACCCCAGAGTCCTGAGAGAGAAAACTCGGTCAGTGGAGTGAGGGCCAGCCCAGGAGGCTGCATTTCCTCTCTCTCCGCACTGGGGAACTTAGTCAGGTTTGTTCCGTCAGGGTTCTGCTGTGCGTTTAGCTGAGTGCGGCCACGTCCTCTCCTATGACAGCAGCCCAGATGCTTGACCGTGTGGGGACAGCTTGGTATCTTGTGGTCTCGCCTACACCTGGGCTTGGCTGGCTGCATCCTGCCCTCTGGCCTGTGGGCATTGCCGCCCTCCCTCGGGAGCCTCCATGCCCCGGGCTGCCGCTCTCCTGGGGACTCAGAGCTCAGGGCCCTCTCTCTTCCTCCACGCACCTGCCCAGCTTTCTGTGCTCACGGGACACAGGAAGTGCTTCCCTTTCTCCCGGGCAGAGCTTGGGGCTTGTTTAAGCAAATCACACTAGAATAGATGAAATTTGTTACAACTGAGACTTAAAGTGAAATGGAAGGCATTCCAATTAAAAAGATAAACAAGCTTTTTGTGGGCTTTGCCAAGCCAAGCTCTAGCAATTAACAGGCAAGAGGAGCATGAAATAGCTGGGACCATTTTTGAAAGAACTGTCAACAAGAAGGACTTCCCTAGAAAAAGTTGTATTAATTAAAAGCATGCAGGAATTGATTTTACGAAAAGATCTCCAGAAAAGAATAGATTGTCTCAAAAAGACCCGCTGGGAATGTTGTGTCGTGATACAGACTTGGTGGGAAGACGGGGCACGTTGAATAAGTGGTGCCAATCAATTGACCGTCCACTTGGGAAATCGATAAACTTAGATCCCTGCTCTACACCGTAATTCCGCATGGATTAAAGGATAACCCTTAAAACTCTGCCATAAAGATGAAGGTGGGGCCTGCGTGCCCGTGTGGGGGCTGGGGCAGGCATCTCAGCCACAGGGGAAACTGATACATGTGACTATATGGAAATTAAAACTTCTGCCTGACAGAAGCCACCACGGGCAAAACGGAAAGGCCGATCCCTGGATGCCAGGAGCGCATGCCGTGTTCACCGCAGACAGGGGTTACTCACCACAGACGCGGGTTACTCTCCGCAGACAGGGGTCACTCTCCGCAGACGGGGGGTTACTCACCGCAGACGCGGGTTACTCTTCGCAGACGCGGGTCACTCTCCGCAGACGGGGGTTACTCTTCGCAGATGCGGGTTACTCTCCCCAGACGGGGGTTACTCACCGCAGACGGGGGTTACTCTCCAGAACTCACGAGGAGACCCCTGGAATTCAAAGAGAAAAGGCCAGGAACCAAAGAGAACAGCAGGCTGTGAAGGAAATCAGGAGAAAATGCAAATTTCGATACATAGATTTAAAAATATTGAGGGTGTGACAGTTAAGACAGAAGTGAGCTCCCACGCTGCGGACAGAAGTGAGCTCCCACGCTGCGGACAGAAGTGAGCTCCCACACGCTGCGGACAGGAGTGAAATAAAGGGGTGTTGATTCCACCCGCACTCAGTCATGAAAGTGTGACCTGCGCAGATGCTCTGTCCTCCCTCGCTCGGGCCTAAAGGCCCTGGAGGGTGCAGGGTGGGTCCGCGGCCAGCGGTGGCCCCAGCTGGCGCCTCACGGCCACTTGGCTCTTCAACCCGAGGGTGGAGGTGTCAGCAGCAGCGGCCGGGCATTGCAGAACAGGACCACGTAAGAACTGGGAAGCGAGAGACCGTCTGTTCACTTGTGGGTTCTTCTACTTCTCAAGCAGATGGATCAAGCTGGAAAAGGCTGACTTAGTGATTGCTCGGGCCCCCTGCTTCCCGGCCTCGTCCCAGTGGGCCCTCCTGTGCCCCTCATGACCCTGTCTCCAGCTCCAGGAGGGCACAGTGCTCCCAGCAGTGACCTACCTGGGCTGGCACTCCCCTCCTGTGGACAGCAGTGCACACCTGCAGTTAACCTGATTGGAAGCTCCCACTTTCGCCTGGCTGATAACCTGAGTTTATTTGGGAAAAAAATGACGACCCACCTCCAAATGCAGTATGCTTGAACGGGCAGCCTCGGTGCTGTCTGCCCCCTGCCCGGGCAGCCCCACCTGGTTCTGGGCTGTGAAATTAAGAAACTTGGCAACCAGAGTATTTCCTTTTTTTGTCTACAGATCACACGTTTCTGTTCCTCTGATGGTCCTGGTGGCCAAGGCCACATTGCGAAGGTTCTCGTGTTGCTTTCACACCAGGAGGGTCGAGTGCCTGGCTCTCCTCGAAAGCAAGCAGTTCACGGCATGACTGACTGGAGTTGCGGAGGGGAGATTTGGGGTTTGAGTGAGCTGGCAGTTTCTGAGATCTTTTTACAGGCTTGTGTCTGTAAGTTAGGAAGCCACAGTAGAGAAGCCTTTAGGAAATGGATTGTGATTGATTTAAAATATGAGGAAGAATTTTTCCTGAGTAAAGCTGTACCTGGCTAAAAATATACACACATATGCAGCCACTGTTACCCTCTCACTTTGAAATGTCTGCGTGGGGATCATGTGTAAACCTTCAAAACAGGTGTGAGGGGTGTAAACCTTCAAAACAGGTGTGAGGGGACATCCCTGTCTGAGAAGAGACGGGGGGGCTTCAATTCCTGCCCGCTCACGTGCCCGGGTCTCCCTGTCCATCTCTCTCTCGCTGTCTGTCCCTCCTCCCGTCTGTCTCCCTCCCGCCTTTCCTGAGCTCTGCGGTGGATTATTCGGTCTCTGGTGGATTATTCAGGCATTCTGTCCGGCCCTTTCCCCTTCTCGGGGCAGCTGTGGTTTTCCATGCGTGAGGCTCTCACGCTGCCCTGGCCCAGTGGGTGAGGACGCGGCTGAGGCTCTGCCTTTCCTCTTTCTCGATGTCGCTGGCAACACATGCGTGTCCGTGTTGACGAGGGCTGAGCACTGCTCAGTGGACCTGTGTTGGGGGTGTTCTCGGAGCTGAATTTTGGGGGTGCAAAGAAGCAACCACCGAGTTTCCCCTTGAGCAGGCGACAGGGAGAGTGCAGACGGGGAGCGTGGAGGGGCGCGGGGCCGGGCGGGAGTGCTGGCCAGCTTCAGCCACCTTGGTAACAAGTCCTCTTTTTCTTTCTAGAATCATCGATCAGCGATTTGAGAAGGTTTCCTACTTTGTGTTTGGCGATTTCAACTTCCGGCTGGATTCCAAGTCCGTCGTGGAGGTAGGTGCTGGCGTCCCTCCCGCCCTGGTCTCCTGCCTCGCTCCTGTTGAGGAAAACAGTGGAAGGAGCGTGGCCCCTTACTGGCACTTTCAATGCCGTCCACCTCCCGGGATGCACTTTTGAAGCCAAAACCTTGCAATGAAGAAGCATGTTTTGCTGTCGGCAGAGGGATCTGTGTTGGAATCCGAGGTGAACGGGCCCTCAAGCTTGTGCCAGATGGTGGGTGGCAGTGCCGCGGGGCTGTGCCCTGTGGCTTCCGCTGTTGGCACCCGAGGAGCTGCTGCAGTGCTGCCACAGTGCCGCCCCCTTGATGCCCACAGAGCCGCAGCCTCTGCAGACTGTCAGGCTCCTTCACACGGTCCAACTTGATCTCAGCGATTTTTCCTCATAACACACGTAGGAACTGTCAGAGCCCATTTTAAACATTGTGCTTTTCTGTCTGCAAAGTCGTCGTTCTGTCAGTTAATGAGTTGTCGACCCGCCTGACCTCTGGTAACTCAGGGGTCCTGGGTGCTCCTGGGTGTGCTCTCGGGCTGGCCAGGACCAGCAGCTTGGGCACCAAGGTGCCAGCAGCAGAAAGTGGGCCCTGAGGCTCAGCACAAAGACCGACGTTTCTCTGTGCTCTGGGTCCTCCCTCCCAGTTTTCATGACTTGGGATTCCACTTCCCAGGCAGCTGTGAAGAGCGGGTTGTGGGAAATGGTGGAGCACCTGCTGCCCACCCGCCCGGACCCTGCTGCCCTCAGCCTCCCTGGTGGCTCCTCCAGGTGCTGGGCATGAGCCAGCGGCCCACAGCAGGGCCACCGTGATCTGGATGGGACCGTGGTGAGTTGGGTGGGGATACGGCGGGTCGGACGGAGATATGGCGGTCCCCAAGGCTGTTATCTTCCCATTTTAGTCTCCAGTTCCAAACAACCACACGTATTCATCTTCCGACGGTGGCAGGACATTGTTTCTGAAAGACATACTGAGCTGGCTTTGACCATTCTAGGTCTCCTGTGGTTGGCAGAAATGAGTGCCCCTGAAGTCCTCTGTTGAGTTGAGCTGGCAGCACCTCGCCATGAGGCCCCACCGCATGCCTGTGTACATTTGGCTGGTGGTGGTGCCTACACGTTCAGTGACTCGTGGTCAAGGCCTTGCTTCATCGGGCTATGGAGGAGGAAGGCAGGGCCTCTGCATGCGGTGAGCTTGGAGCCCATGGAGTAGTTAAAGCACACATACCCCAGTAGGGCTCCCGAAGTCCTTTACTTCCCACTGCTGCGCTTCCTTTCTCCTCGTAGAGGCTTTCGAATGGATCGGTCTCTGACCTGCCATCCCACAGGCTGGGCACGGGCTCGAGGGCGGGGGCTGTGCCCATCCTTGCTAGAATCCATGTTCCTGCATTCGATGCTGTCAGGGACATGAGAGCAAGGCCCGGGGACCACAGAGGTTGGGCCCTGTCGGAGGCTTCTCCTCTACCTCTGCCAAGCCACAGGGGGCTAGAAGCGGCATTTCCCGCAGCTCTGGAACGTCTCCGAGCGAGCTCATTTCTAATCTGTTACTTGAGAACCAGTGAGTCCACAGTGCACATAAGTACTTCCCGCTCTGACTAGGGGTGGCCGGGATGAAAGCAAGCAGAACCTGTGAAAGACCAAGCCGATCAATGCCAGGCGCCCAGCAACTGGGGAAAGGTCAGGGAGCTTGGAAAGGGCCTTTTCCTCCTGGTAGAGCAAATGTCACGGTAAAGGGCAGCCGGTCCTGGCCGGGTCAGAGCTGTGGCGAGGCATGCGTTGGAACAGCCATGGGAGCCTCCCTGGTGAAGGGAGCCAGCTGCTGGGCCCAGTGGCCGGGCCGTGTGACTGCAAGACATGGGGGGCAATGGGAAGCCTGGACTCCGGGGCCTGTGGGGCTTGCGTGGCCGCTCTGGTTTCTGCAGGAATGAGGGGCCTGGACTCCGGGGCCTGTGGGGCTTGCGTGGCCGCTCTGGTTTCTGCAGGAATGAGGGGCCTGGACTCCGGGGCCTGTGGGGCTTGCGTGGCCGTTCTGGTTTCTGCAGGAATGAGGGGCCTGGACTCCGGGGCCTGTGGGGCTTGCGTGGCCGCTCTGTTTCTGCAGGAATGAGGGGCCTGGACTCCGGGGCCTGTGGGGCTTGCGTGGCCGCTCTGGTTTCTGCAGGAATGAGGGGCCTGGACTCCGGGGCCTGTGGGGCTTGCGTGGCCGCTCTGGTTTCTGCAGGAATGAGGGGCCTGGACTCCGGGGCCTGTGGGGCGTTGGGCGACTCCTGTGAATGACTGCAGAGCTTTCCTTTTTCTAGTGAGCAGAAAAGGCAGAAAGTACCTCACCGGGGTTTGTGTGTGGGTGTGACCGCGAGAGGCGGCATGATGGGAGGACAGTGCGGGGGCCTCGGGAGCCGGCTGGGGTCTGCCTCATCTTCTCCTGCGTTGCCTGGCCTGCTCCCCTGGCCACCCTGAGCGCCTTCACACACAGCCCTCAGCCCTCATGGGTCACTGTCAGCAGTGTTTTCTGATCACCAAGATCGGCCCTGTTTCTTAAAGAGCTCCTCTCACACAGGCAGTAGCTTCCGCCCAGGTCTAGATGGCCCCGGTGCCCTGGACGCCGCCAGGGAGGTGGGTGCAGGGCGGGAGCTGCCTCCCAGGCCTCAGTGGACTCTCCGGACCTTCCGGTTTCAGGTCTGGGACCTGCCCACATTTTCCCCAGGAAGAAGCAAGACCGTGCTCGCCCCCACCTGTGCTCCGTCCTCCGTGTTCGTGTTAGGCCATCGCTAAAGGAGCCTTCCGCCCTGCTGGAGGGTCCACGCAGGGGGCCATGCTGGGGAGGGCACTGGCCTGAAGCCAGAGTTCCAAGATTCCCATCACTGACAAACCAGTGAGATCTTCCACGGCAGCCTCTTCATGTTTAACTTTCAACATCAAACTACAAAGGACGGGAGTTCTAATGGCTGTGCTTAAGGGGCTGTTTACTTTGTGAACTGGTGATAAATAATTTTGCAGAAATGGCCACTTTCTCCTGAGAGTCAGTAAAGAGCTTCAGGAACCTCCAGGCCACGGCTTTGTGGGAGGCTGGTGGAGCACTCCAGGGCCAGTGAACACCTGTGTGAGAGCCGCCCACGCCACCGTCAGCCTCACCGGCTCCCGTCCCCGGGAACTGAGGAGTCTCCGTTCTTTGTCACTTTTCCATCCACAGTAACTGGAACAGACAAGGAGTTGCTTGAAATGCTGTTTTTCCCGTCAGTCCCCCACAGTAGCTGGTTTTAGATGGAGCTCAGCAGCGTGGGTCCGTCTGCCCTGTCCTCAGCCCCTGCAGGGCCCTCCCCGCCGCCCCCTGGTCTTGCCTCAGCCCCTCTGCTCTGGACCGGCCAGGCCCCTTTCTGGGCTCCATGGGGTGTGTCACTGCCACCAGCCTGCCTCCACCCCCGTCACGCTGGTGTCCTGCCTGCCAGGGCCGCGTGGGCGAGTTGGGTGTCAGACCCAGTACAGCCGGGTGGGCTGGTGGACATGCTGGCCGGGCCGTGTGGGCAGCGTGGAAGGGGGCGCTGCCTGGTGCAGGACAGTTCACGTCCGTCCCTCACGCCCCGTCTGTAGGCTCCATGGCCGCTCTGCAGCCCCAGCCACTCCGCTCTGTGGAGAGGTGTCCTGGGAGTGGAAAGAGCAGCTCCTGCGTGCGCCTTGTCAAGACAGTGGATGTGGGGCTTGCCTGTCAGTCTAAGCGTTAGAGGTGACTGTAAGTCAGGAAGGGAAAGAAAATTGCGGTCTTCCTGGAAACTCTCTGCATGCCCCAAGCGGATTTCTCAAAGGAACAGTAAGCAGGAACCCGACAGAGCTCCTGCGGGCCTGGCTAACCCAGGTGGCGTCCTGAAGACAGAGCTCCTGCGGGCCTGGCTAACCCAGGTGGCGTCCTGAAGACAGAGCTCCTGCGGGCCTGGCTAACCCAGGTGGCGTCCTGAAGACAGAGCTCCTGCGGGCCTGGCTAACCCAGGTGGCGTCCTGAAGACAGAGCTCCTGCGGGCCTGGCTAACCCAGGTGGCGTCCTGAAGACAGAGCTCCTGCGGGCCTGGCTAACCCAGGTGGCGTCCTGAAGACAGAGCTCCTGCGGGCCTGGCTAACCCAGGTGGCGTCCTGAAGACAGAGCTCCTGCGGGCCTGGCTAACCCAGGTGGCGTCCTGAAGTCCCACCCGCCTTGGCGTGTCCTCCTGTGAGCCTGACCACAAGCTGCCCCCACTCTGCCCCCGCAGCAGCCACTAGGACATGTGGCTGACAAGCACCGAGAGCAGCCCAGGAACCCAATTTTTCATTTCATTTCATTTTAATTAAGATCTGGTAGAGCTGCATGACTAGTGGCTATTCCACAGGACAGTACAGACCAGGTGATTTTCAACCAGTGCAGGGGCTGTCGCTGGGGAGGAACATTCCCGTGGACTTACCATCCAGCCAGCCTGGGCTCAGCTGCTTCCCAGTGCATCCCCGTTCTTGGAACCACAGCCCTGAGGTGGGTCCTGGGTGGGGTCTCCTCCATGCTGTCCGGCAGACATGGCGGTCATTCATATGGGACAGCGTAGCGTGGTCAGCCCTGCACAATCCCAGAGAAGAGTCGGGCCTGGGTTCCCCCAGGTGAGAGGTCAGAGAACAGAGAAGGCGGCCCTGGAGGTGACCGCGCCCCTCCCACATATCAGGCGCCCCTCCCACTTACCGGGCGCCCTTGGGAGTGACCGTGTTCCCCCTGCATATCAGACGCCCCTGAGAGTGACCACGTCCCTGCCCCATATCAGACGCCCCTGGGAGTGACCGCGTTCCCCCTGCATATCAGACGCCCCTGGGAGTGACCACGTCCCTGCCCCGTATCAGACGCCCCTGGGAGTGACCGCGTCCCTCCTGCGTGTTAGACACCCCTGGGAGTGACCACGTCCCTGCCCCGTATCAGACGTCCCTGGGAGTGACCGCGTCCCTCCTGCGTATCAGACACCCCTGGGAGTGACCACGTCCCCCCGCGTATCAGACGCCCCGGGAGTGACTGCGTCCCTGCCCCGTATCAGACGCCCCTGGGAGTGACCGCGTCCCTGCCCCGTATCAGACACAGGTGTTTTCAGCAGCAGGTTTTCTTCACTGGTGCCATTTGTTGGTGTCGGACACGAGGAGGGGACCAAGGAAGGGAGTGCAGGAGGCGGTGGCTGAGGCTCCAATGCCTCTGCTGGGCGTGGGGGCTCTCCAGGCCCGCGATCAGCTTGGGAGGGAGCTGGACTCTGGCGAGGGTTTCCCCGGTGAGGGTTTCCTCCGGTGAGTGTTTCCTCCTCTGCAGAACTCTGTGTTCACTTGAGTTGGCAGAAGGAAAGTCGTGTGTGCTCTGTGATTATCACCCAGGCATGCCTGGGGTGTTCGTGGGAAATCCAGGGTCCGTCTGCAAAGGTCCCTTCTAAGCGGCACCAGAATTGGACCCCATGTCCCAACAGACGTAGATGCCACCCAGGGGAGCCCCCAGCACCCCAGGCAGTGGCGATGCAGGTTCCTGGGAGCAGGGAGGCCTCCACCCAACACGGCTCATTCACACGCACGGCCACCCTGGTCTCTGGGCTCTAGGACGCTGCCCGCGACAGCGGCTGCCCACACAGTTACCAGGCCCTGGCTTACAGTGCCCTCACCCTGGACAGACGTGGGTCTTACTGTTCTGCATTGTTTGTCTGCCATTTGCAAAGGAATGGGAAGAAAAATGAGTAGTTTTAAACTGCACTGTTTACTCAGTAAGTGTGTAAGATCTTCGCATTAGTTTTTGGAGGGTTTTCCTGCCCACGCGGCTCTTTAAGGCTGTTCATTTGACAAAAGTCTTTCATTACGTTTTGCACACAGTTTACTACGTAAGTAAAGCGAGCCTGGTGAAAAATAGGGAAAAATGCTGCATAGTGTAGAGTTTTTCTAGAACTGTTTAGTCAAGGGAAGGCCACATCTCTGGAATAAGGACCGCTTTTCCTTCCTGGCATCATCAACACAGTCATCAGTTGTGTGTAAAATTCCACAGCTCACAGAGCTAAGCCCTTGGTGCAGTGACTGGCCCGAAGCTGAGCATGTGGATCCCATGGCCACAGGGATTTTCTGAGGGCTGGGGGCCGTGAGGAGTCACAGGACCCTGGAACTGACCACGGGGAGGACCCTGAGGCCCAGGGCAGGGGCAGTATCCCCAGGGTCACCTGCGGCCCCTCAGTGCTGCATGGCGCCTGCACGTAGCCATGTCGCTCCCTGTGGGCTGCAGACATGGAGGTCACAGCCTGTCTTCTGTTTGCTCTTCAGTGGATGTGGAATGTGCATGCCAGGTGGAGCCTTCCCGCGCACTGAGTCTCCTGTCCCCGTGTGGGGAGATTCCTGCGGCGGTGGCTCAGAGGACCACAGGCTATTCTCTCACAGTCCTGGAACCTGGACGTCCAAAATCAAGGTGTCCTAGTGCCATGCTGCTCCTGGAGGCTCCAGGGGGGACCCCTCCTTGCCTCGCCCAGCCACAGGTGGCCCAGGTGGCCCTGGCTTGTGGCCACATCTCCCCTGCCTGCGCCTTCATCCTCATGTGGCCTTTCCTTGTAAGGACACGAGTCCACGGACTTAGGGCCCACCCAGGATGTCTCAGCCTGAGATCCTTAACTAGTTGCACCTGCGAGACCCCATTTCCAAACAAGGCCCCAATTCTGAGGCTCTGGGTAGACATGAATTTGGGGGCACACTGTACAGCCCAGGACAGCAGGCAGCGCTGGAGGGACTCTCCAACCACGTGGTCAACTGAACGCTAGCACAGAAAACGTTTATTTGAAAGCCCTATCTAAAAATAAATCGCACTGAAAAATGACCAGGTTTTTTTGGTTCGTGGTGATTAATTGCAGCTGCATTAGTTAAGGTGCCAATTAGGTATATTATTGAATTTTAAAATACCATCTAAGTACCTCTTACAGAAAATCAAAATCTGCTAGTTGGCATGGCATGGTTTTTAAAAAGGGTTTCTAACTAAAACATTTCGTAGAAATTTTGTGGAAACCAAAGAAAATTCTGCATGATTTTTCTTTGAGACTGTCTTGGACCAAGAAATTGAGGGCAGGTGTTTGAGGACCCCTCGTGCCGGCACCAGATTGGGCTGTGCTAAATGCTGATGTCGGCCTCTGTGTGTGAACGGGCTGATGCCAGCCTCCCTCTGTGTGTGAACGGGCTGATGCCAGCCTCCCTCTGTGTGTGAACGGGCTGATGCCACCTACCTCTGCGTGTGAACGGGCTAATGCCACTTCCCTCTGTGTGTGAACGGGCTGATGCCACCTCCCTCTGCATGTGAACAGGCTGATGTCGGCCTCTGCACGTGAACAGGCTCGATCTCCACTTGGCCCTGTGGCATGTCCCTATTCCAGTTTCCTTCCACATGAAGCTTTTTGATGAAGAACTGACAGGAGTGCCTGGGAGCACCATAGAAGATAGATCCTGGGCTCTCCCAAAGCTATGAGTCACCTGGGAGCCCCTTAGCACACAGATCCTGGGCTCTCCCGGACCTACCAGTCACCTGGGAGCCCCTTAGCACACAGATCCTGGGCTCTCCCGGACTTGAGAGTCTCCTGGGAGCTCCTTAGTAACCTGTGAGTCAGGCCCAGGGCCCGGGCAGTGTCTCTTTCTCATGTCTGCCTGGCACCAGGCTCAGTGCGGCTGGGAACTGGCGCTGCGCATGTACCTCTGGTCAGGGTTCAGGCTCGGTCCGTGCCACCCACAGTGCCATTCGCCCGTGCAGCCTCCAGTGACGCATCGCTGAGGATGCACCTGAGATGCCAGCTATGCTCTCGTGTGACGTAGATGCAGTGACTAACCTCACCCCTGGGCTGGACTGGCCTGGCAGGACCACACCCGGAGGTGGCCACCATCACTGCCCAGTGATCTCAGTGCTCCCTGAGGCTGTGCGCTTCTCCTTTCTGAGATGAAAAGTGGATGAGGACTCCCTGTGGTCCAGGGCCTTGTTTTCCTCGCACCACTTTCATTTTTTGCACTGTGGTCTGGCCTCTGGTTCCTTTGCAGCTGGGAAGTATCAGGAGGAGCTGGAGCCTGGAGTAGCTCAGTGTGGCTTGGGCAGAGCACGGATTCGCAGTGTTTCCAGCTGCTCAGATGAGTGGGCTCTTGTTCACACAGGCCTGTGGGTGGCTGAGGCTCTGAGCGGGTGAGCATCACCCTGTTGGCTGCCTTGTGCGCGCCTCATTGGTCCAGCAGGTGTGTCCTGTGTGTTTGCTATGTGGGCCCAGTGCCAGGATCTGTGTACTGCCTGCCCTCAAGACCATGGCCTTGGGCACCAGGAGCGCCTGGGGCAGTGGGTTTGCCTGGTGGCTGCCTCCCCCACCTTTCTTCAGTTCTGCTCCACCTGCCTGGGAACAATTTCCCCCCAAAGTGTCTGTGCACATCTCGCCGCCTTCCTAGAAGCATCTGCGTTTTAAAGGAGAGGGAGTGTCGGAGTCAAAGGCCAGCAGGAGTGTCTTGCAGGGTCCTCGGATGGAGCTAGCTTTGGGGCCTGGATGGGGTGGGTGTCAGTCCTTGAAATCCGCTCTGCTCTCCCTCTTGGCAGAACAGCTGTGTGGTGAGCCCCTCAGAGGAGGCCACACAGAGGTGGGCAGGGCCTCCCAGAGGGCTCAGAAGTGTTATCTGCTCCCCAGCCATGTGGAGCTGGCACCTGCCTTTCCTTCCCCTGAGCCTTTCTTTCAAACAGCAGCATGGGTTAGAGTAAAACCCTGTGGGCTCCACACAGGCCGGTCCTCCCCACCCGCCACAACCCCCCGTGTTGGCACCATGTTCAGAGGCCACGTTGGCACCTGCATTCTGGCTCTGTGGGAGCCGGCAAAGGCCACACCCAGCCTCCACCCCGGGTTCGTGGGGACATCTGTGTCCCTCTGGGGTGGTTTCCAGATTGCCCAGGGTCAGAGTAAGCAGACACAGTTCTGAAGGTTCGTGGACAATGGCAGAGTCGTGCATAGCCAGAGCGCATCAGGAAGCCATGTTTATCACAGTGCAGAGCGTCCTGCCTGATGGAGTGTTCTGGGAATGCTAGAGGCTGGGGGCCAGCGGTGCCCGGTGGCACGGCGCCCTGGGACGGTGTCGGTGCAAAGGGACACGTGAGTTTAATGGTCTCTCAGAAACCACGGCTGGCCTGGCTTTGGTTTCACTGCTAAGCTCCCACCCACAGCATCCCATCCTTGCCCCCTCGGTCCTGGGCTGGTAGAGTCGTCCCCTTGCTCTCAATGCCGACCGTGTTGCTCTGCCTGCTCACAGCGCCTCCTTGGCGCCCTCAGTGGCAGGCTTGCTGGAAAGACACATCGGAGGTTAATTAAATCCATCTCCACAGCAATGGGGGGCCAGGCAGAGCTGGGCTGGCAACAGCAGATTAAATACAGGGTAGTTTGCCCTGCCGTGAGTCCAGGGACAGGGCTTCTGGGAGGAGGACCAGCCTGGTGACCCTGGAGGCTCTCAGACCCCGAGGTAGAGACCTGCTTGTGATTTTTGGTGGCAGGAGAGTTGCAGGGATCGGATCTGGGAGTCCTGCCCTGCCCCGCACCAGCCTGTGAAAGAGGCTCTGTGTGCAAAGTGAAGAGAGTCTGTCTCTTGGGAATGCCCAGCCTCCTGTGTTTCAGATGCAGATTAATGCAGACACGCTCACAGAGCAGCACTGAAAAAAACGATACTGGAATCCGATCTGGCACCACGGAAGCTGTAATTAAAACCCACACACGTGAAACATGCCAGTCGTGTGCCATCTAAGAGGGCTGTGCATCCTCACACGAGTCAGTGATGCAGCCTGCGGCTCCGGCTGCTGCTGGGATGTTCAGAGGGTGTGTTGCATGCCTTGCGCGGTGGCAACTGGCAGCTGGGGCGCTCAGCTGGCCGTGGTGACAAAGAGTGACAGCAGTGCCAGGCGCACCCGGCTCCGCGCGCCCCGACCGCACACCACACCTGTCGTCCATCACCTCTCTGACAGTGATGGTGACAGATGCGTCTTCGGAGGCTGGTGTCCGTTTTTAACAACCAGTTGCCAATCACTGACAGGTACATGGTCAGGTGCCAGCTGGGCCTGCAGGGGAATGGCCATGGTGGGCGCTGACATCCAGAAGGAGCCGTCCTCGGAGAGAGGCTCACGTCGCGAGGAGACACCCTGAGAGCCGGGCTTCCCAGAACACGGCTCTCAAAAGGGTACCAGGGAGGGTCCCACCACTGCCTGTGAGGCAGGATCCCAGTACCTGCCTCAAAGGCCGTGTCTACTGTTCAGTGGAGACTACGGCCGGCAAGAACGGCTGAGGCCAGCCTGCCCCGCAGCATAAGCCTAGGCCCAGACCTCAGACATTCCTGGCACCCAGGTATCCTTCTTTCTAGTGTGCACTGCGTCCTGGGAGGAGGGGCAGCTGTCAGCCAATAGGTAACATCACACCTGGTCATGCCCCCCACAGCCCCACAGACTCCTCTGAGTCCCGCTGGCTGCTCTGGCTCCAGCCAGGCTCCAGGTGAAGTTCTGACTTCATCTGATTACCAGCTGCCTTGTTGAGCCCCTCTGCCCCTGATCCCTCAGCCGTGGGCACAGTGGGCGCTGTGGGGCTGTGGGCAGGAGAGGCCGGGTCCCTGTGTCCACTGGCAGCTCCCATCGGGCGTGACAGGCGGGGACGACTGTGCAGCTGTTGCTAGCCCCGTGTATGGGCAGGCCTGAGCTCCTAGAAACTGAGAGGATGGCAGCCGACTCCTCAGCCTGGCGATGTTCCTCCATCAGCTCAGTCGGGGCAGCACTCCAAAACCCTGCACCATTCAGGATTTGGCCCATCCTGCAGCCATGAGCAGACTCAGTGTGGCACCATGGGCACAATGTGCATCCAGAGGGCAGGTGGCAGGGACGGTCCCTTCTAACTCCCATAGACCCCCAGAAAGCCTGGCTCAGAGTGACACTCCTGCAGACCCTCAGCACCATCTCCAGAGCAGCATGGATGGAAAGATGCACACAGCCCCGTCCACCTGCCGCGTGGGTTAATGTTAGCGCAGCCACGTCCTCTTGCCGCCGTGGGTTAAAGTTAGCGCGGCCGCGTCCTCCTGCCGCCGTGGGTTAAAGTTAGCGCAGCCGCGTCCTCCTGCCGCCATGGGCGGACATTAGTCGTTATCCAGTTCTCATCTTACCTTGGGACCCAGTGTGCAGACAGACCTTATGCAGATCCAGTGGGGCGCTGCCCTCGCCATGTGCCCAGCGTGCTCTGGATGACGAGGCAGGCCAGTGGCAGCCTCTCTGCTCTCTCTGCCAGCTCCTCAGGGCCACGGGGATGCCCTTCCCTGAGGGTGGAGGTCAGGGCGGTGGGGGCCTGCAGCGGGCATGTGAGCTAAACCGTGCTGCTCAGCTCACTCACTGGTTATTCCAGTCTTGGTGTAAAATAGCAACGGCAGCAACAGAATCACTAATTTAAATCATTAAATTTATTTTGTAATTTTTTTCTTTAAAAAGAGACTTTTATTTGGTCTGTTTCTATATAGGGCCTATGACCTCAACTGAAAATAAAATAAAATGTTATACTTAATTATAGTGATGACATTAGGTTTCATAGGTAGGGGATTTTCTTCTAGGAAGTTCACTTTGCAAGTATTATCCAATATTTTCAGCTGGTAGATTGATGCCAAAAATCTTCTCATTTTATAGAAAAAGAAGACAAAAACTAAAAGACATAGTGGCATTTTCTCCAGTCTATCCTAGAACTCTGTGAGAGGAACTGTTTTTGGATTCATTCGTAATTGATTCATAATCCGTAGTGTGTTCACTAATCGTTAGTGCACTTTTCTGTATTTCTTATGAGCTCATACTTTATTTAAAAATTCCTCTGCCTGCCCTTGGTTTAAAGGAAACCCGTGGGAAAGGTAGGGCACAGAGCAGGTCTCCCGTGCCAAGGCAGACCTTGGAGACCCCAGACACTATGTAGCCTCATTCGTCCCTCCTCCTTCACGCATCACGCCCGGCTCCTCCGCTAGCAGTCAGTGGCTCTGAGAAGCATGCAGGGACCTGGGACGAAGGCTGAGCTCTGTGCCCTGCGTCCCCCTCCCTGTGCCACGTCCCTCTCCCCACATCCAGCCGTGCCAGTGGAAGGCCAGGGATATCCGGAAGGAGCCACCGAGAGGCACAACAGGTGCTTCTGCCACCAGGCAGGGCTGGTCCTGTGGAGCCACCCCGGGCCCAGCAGAGGGTGCCTGGCATGTGCTAGACACAGCCTGAGAAAGAGACCCGCCGCCTTCTTCCCAGAAAGTCTGTTGAGCTCTCGATGGCGTGAGAGCTAGCGGGCACCACTCCCGTTCCATGCGCGCCACGTCCAAGCCTGCCAGGCTGCTGGAGTCCGGGAGCAACCTTGGGAGAGGACATGAAAGAGTCTTTATGGCATGTTGTTGTTCTGGGTGGCCGCAGACAATGCACACAGAGAGGAGCGAGGCCTCCGATGCTGACGCCAGCATCTCCCCACGACAGCGCCTTTCACTGGCTGCATTTCTGCGCCCCGTAAGCTCGGGATGCAGGGCCTTGTGCCCGGCCCTGGGGCTCGCAACGAGGTCGGTGCTCCAGGGCCTCACGGTGGGCGCTTTTGTCAAGGGATGGGTCCCCTTTCGGGGGGGTCTAGGGTTCACCAGGAAGACCTTTGAAAAGATGGAGTTCACCAGAAGAGCTTTCTCTTGGGAAGTCAAAGTATGGGAGACCGGCGAAGTGTCTGAGGGCCTCCCCGCAGCCCTCCCAGCAAACCCCGCCCCACAGCCCCCCCCCCCAGCATGCCAGGCTCTCAGCTCCTCAAATTCCATCCGGGATGGTCATTCTCTGTGTCTGGTGCCCACCCTGGTCCTAAAAAGCTAGGAAATTGGACCATGGCACACTTAGCAGAACGTCTTCCCTGGCTTCACTGTGGGCTGAGCACGGGAGCGTGACCCTGAGGAAGGGTCCTTGGTGCCTGCCGCCCTCACCACACATTTTCCATGCCAAGTCCGGCTGGGGTCCCTCTGCAGAGCTCAGGCCCAGCCTCTGGAGAAGTCTGCGTGGGGCCTGTGGTGGAGGCATGCCAACGGAAGACAGCGGGAAGGTGGTTCAGTCATCATTACCCTGCACCTGCTACCCCCAAAGCCCGTCGAGCCTGGAGGGCACAGCTGTTGCCCTGTGGGCCTGCATGTTAATAGGTCCTGGTAGCCACCAGCATACTTGGGGGTGGTGGCTGTAGCGCCAGCCCCCTGACCTCAGCCACTCCCAGAGGGGAATGCAGCACTCTCTGGCCTCCGCTGCCCTCCTCGCCCTCCTTGCCCTGGGGGCCAAGTGAGCCGCCCTCTCACTTCCAAGAAGCCGCACGTGCATGTGCCATAGGAAAGGAGTCTGGAGCCTCCGGGAGTTACTTTGAGATGATATGTGCTATTTCCAACTATCACCACTTGGATGTAGTGCTTGCGAGGCCTTCACCATGCCCCCTGCCAGGGCCCAGGGGCCTCAGCAGGGGCGTCTTCTAGGGTCTGGGGACCTTGTCTCTGCCCTGTGTGGGCGTTGGCCTGTGTATGTTTGATGAGCACTGACGTTCGGGGGTGCCGCCTGTGTCCACCCCAGCGGAGATGCCAGAGGACTCCAGAGGTGCGGCTTCCTCGGCACTTTCCGTGGTGCCCTCAATATGAAGCAGGTTTTAAAGCCAGGACTTGCACCTCAGGGCCGCCTGTGAAGTGATTGGTTGTCCTCCTTTCCCACTCCACAGCGATGTCTGAGACCTGCACCAACATCCATAATGTGAGTTACCAAGGAACAGCTAACCCCACGGGACCAGCAGTGCGTCTCCAGGTGGATGTCCAGAGGACTGGGGCGTTTGTCAGACTTAGCGTTTGAATTCTCTCTGCCCATTTGCGGTGACCTGACAGTAAACCTGGAACTTCCGCTTGCTGGTTTGTCAGCGGGCTGTGTCGTTTTCTGAACTGTAACGAAAGTTGCCCCCTCGATTCTGAGCAGTGGTCCGGACCCTAAGGCACATTCAGGGCAGTAGCGGTGGGAGCCTTTTAGTTAATCCCCTGTCACAGGGCAAGCGTTATGTTGATGTAGTGGCACACCGCATCCTGGAGCACAGATTTATATTCATGTTCACCATTGCTAGGAGAATTGTTGTTAGTATAGAAAATGTTTGTGCCCTGGAGTCAGTTCTGTTTTCTAGAGTCATTCAAGAACTTTCCATTGAAAACGTAACGATTTCCTATTAACCTGTTTTAAGGAAAACCTATGTAAAGTACTCGGCCTTTCGTTGTGAACCATCTTTTAGAAATCCTTTTCCACTTCCTCCTTTCATCACTGCCGCTAGAGGTGGGCTACATGGAACTTCTGTGTATAACCCTTCTTTATTTCTAGACATGTTTATGATTAAAATTTAACCAAAAATTACAGGATAATAGAGAAGGATGGGACTTGGCGAGTTTCTTCCTGCTGTGCCTTTGGTCAGTTTTCCAGTGAGAGTCACTCACAGGGTCCGCAACGTTCGCCCCCAGCATTGACCACCAGAGGGTCAGGCTTCTCTGACATCACAGTGATTTCCAGGAGGAGGAGGAGGAGGGGGAGGGGGAAGGGGGGGAGGGGAGGGGGAGGAGGAAGGAGGAAGAGGAGCTGGGAGGGGGGAAGAGGGGGAGGAGAGAAACCCCAAGACTTCACCGACAAAGAAAGGAGAAGGCCAGGGACAGTGGTTCACACCTGCCTTCCCAGCACTGTGGGAGGCTGAGGCAGGAGGATCATTGAGCCCAGGAACTCAAGACCAGCCTGGACAACATAGGGAGTCCCTGTCTCTAAGGAAGATAAAGAAGTAAAATTAGCCAGGCACTGTGGGACAGGCCTGTAGTCCCAGATACTCAGGAGGCTGAGTCGGGAGGATTGCTTCGTCCCGGAGGTCGAGGCTGCGGTGAGCCAGATGTGATCGCATCACTGCACTCCATCCTGGCCAACAGAGGAGGACCCTGTCTCAAAAACATAAAAATAGAGATAAATAAAGAAAGGCACACATCCTGTCTTGGGTTGACAGCATGAGATGGGCTGGCCAGATCTCCACAGCCCGAGAGCGGTCAGCTCTGTGTCTGTGGGCCACAGGTGGTTGGTCTCTGCCTGGTTCCTGCTGGACAAACGCTGCAGGTTCACACCGCAGGAGGTTCTCGGCGTCTGTGCCAGGAAAGTTAGAGCTTCCTCATCCGCGGAACCCCAGCCTGCATTGCACCCAGAAGTGACACCCCCGAATGAAGCTGGAGGCTGCTCTTCTCTCCGCAGAACCCCGGCCCTCATCACACCGACGCGGACACCCTGGAATGAAGGTGGGCGTTGGTATCCGCGTCCGCTTGCTTTGCTCAATGGCTGATGTAAACTGCAGCTGGCTGCAGCACCCGCAAATGGCTTCTTTCCAAGATGTGGTCGTCCTCTGCAGAAAGGATGCATACTTACAGAGAAGGTACTCGCACCTGCGGGAGAGCGAAGGCCAGGTCAAAGCTGTGTGGGACAGGAGGTGTCCTCACGAGTCTCCTGGAGAGAGCCCCGCTCCCAGACACTGATCAGCAGCGGGGCCCACAGCCCTGAGGGGCAGTTGCTCTGTGAACCTACTAGTTAGAGCTCATGAGCCAGGCTGCATCAGACGGGGCCGAGGAGAGCTGGCAAAGTGCTCCTCACAGGTGCCTGTTCTGTTCCTGATGGACGAATCCAGGTGAGTCCTGCGTGAACACAGAGCTCAGAGTTCCACCCTGAGAACACACTGTGTTCCCCATGATGCAGCCCCAGCTGGGTGTAGCCTGCAGGAGGAGGACTTTTCCCCTTGATGCAGCCCCGACCTGGGCCAGCATGCGTAGCCCTGCCCTGCAGGAGGAGGCCTTCGCCCAGTGGCACCAATCTCAAAGGTGACGCCACGCCTTGTCCTGAGCAGAGAGGGTGCCCACCACCTCTGGAAGTCAGCCCCAGGCCTGAGCAAGAAGGCCGCCCCTAGCTTCGCTTGCTGGCCATTAGTTTCAGACGCTGCCTGCCATCCCCAGCTGGAAGGTGACTGCATCCCGTCTGGCACCCAGTCAGGCTGTGTCCAGCCAGAGCTTCCCGTGCAGGGTTTTGCTGTTTTAGTCATTGCTGTTCTTCAGGGAAGTCTTGGAGACTGGCACAGCTTTCCATAAATTACAGCCCCGTGAAGCAAAAAGTGCCTCCCGATGAGTTTTGGACCATGAGGGACACCCATCTCCAATGCTTCCTTCCCCGTGTCTGGAATCCATGGTGAACCTGGGCCCTTGGTAGCCAAGAAACCCATCATTAAAATTCATGATGCCGGTTCGGTCCTCTTTGCCGGGATTTATCATTGACAGGCATCCTGCGTCCTTTGGCCCTTTATTTAACTGCCGAAGGCATTGTTTTTAAGACCATTTCTTTTACAAGAGTTTCCTTTCAGATGTTCCTACCAACATCTGTTTGTGGCTGAAATTCGACCCAGCCGGCCTGCGCCTGCCCCGCGCCCCCTTTGTCCCCGGCCTTTGTTTCTGATTTCATGCTATCAGAGGTCTGCGTGTTTTTCTGCATGAAGTTGTCAGCAGGATAAAAGCTCAGGCGCAGGGTCACGTTGAGGGGGTGGGCATGAAAAATTGGTAAAATGTGTCTTCAAGCCCACCCACCAGCGCTGCCCTCAGCCCCAGCAGGGACCAGGCCCAGGAGTGCGGGTGAGCCCCTCACGCCGACCCCGGAGAGCCAGACCCTAACCCTGGGCTGTAGGCTCTGCCCCTCCCTTCATCCGTCCGTTTGTCCCGTGGGTACCAGTTGGATATCTGCAAAGTGCCACGGCCAGTTTGCTCCCGAATCAGCACTTTCCTCAAGACTGGACTTACTCCTCCTCATGTGTGGGACGGAAACTTCTGAATTTTAAAGTCAGTGGCTGAGTTCACACCACCCCCACCAGCCCACAGAGGTCACACCCTTTGCTAAGCTTGCTGCCGGGCAGCCTCACTGGAGCCCAGACGCTACCCTCCCAGGAAACCCGTGATGGGGACTGGGGTGCACACGTGTGCTGAGGACACCCTCCAAGGCCGGCCGGGGCCACGTCTCAGCCTCCTGGTTTTGGTACATTCACTCTGGTGCAGACAGACCGTGGCTGAGCGTGCGGTCCCAAATTCCATCCTTGGAATAGAAGAAGTTTTTGTTAGAGAAAGGACTCCAGCCACAGTGGATTTCCACCTGCAGATCTGTGTCTTGCGACACTTAAGGGCCAGGCTGGACGGGCCCCCCACAGAGGTAGCGGAGTGGCCGGCTCTGGCCAAGCTGCCGGACACCACTGTGGGAACAGGTGCACCTGCAGAGCTTCTGTGCCTGCTGAGGGGCTGGAGGGCATGGCCTCAAGGAGCGGGCTCATCTTGTTGCTTTCTGCTTTAAGGTGGTTTTTCTTCTGGTTGGATGAGAAAAGTTAGCTGAGGCCCCCAAGGATTTCCTCTGCACTGCGTATGTAGGAACTGGCCTGATCCTGGGGCCAGCATGTGCGCCACCCCCCACCACCCACAGGCCTCCTAGGAGGCCCTGCTCTCGCAGCAGAGGGGCCACCGTCTCCGAGGCAGTGACCAGATCAGGAATTCCAGGGCCCCAGGAGGGGTGGACACTGTGGCTCCTCTGGCCCGCGTCTGTGGAATCGGTGTCGGCGGACATTCCGTTCACGGTAGGATGTGCCCGTGGGTGTCGGGCAGATGAGGAGTTTCAATATCATCTCCTTTAGGGGGTCTCGGTTTGGAGGAAAAAAGCCTCATTCTCTTGGTGATGGCTTAATTCCTTAAGAACGCACTAGAATCTGCCCCTCAGTAGCTGCCTGTGGTGTGTCTAGATTTTGGGGCAACGTTGGCTTTGTGGTTCGTTTTTATTGTATTTAACTGTGAATACCCTTTTGCTCCCTGCATTGAGGGGAGAGAGAAGCTCATTTCTCAACGAGATGAAGTTGTTGGGGTTCCCAGGCTTCATGAGGCTGGGCTCTTCCTGAGCCTGAGGCGATCTTCAGGGCCGACTGGCTTCCATCCACTGAGAAAGGTCAGGATTCAACCTCAGCCTCACTTTGTGCAGCCGCCATGGTAGACTTGCCACCACAGACCACGGCACCATTGTCCCTCCCGAAAGTGCCATCCTGGGCCCGGCGGTGCAGCCCATGGCAGCTTGCGAGGCCTGGGCTGCCCGCCTCTCCCGTGGCACAGGCTTGGGGACAGGGTCTGCCCGAGCCAGTGGCTGGCTCAGGAGGTCACAGAGGTACATTTGCCTCTGCTCCAGAGGAGCCTGGGCGGCTCTGGGAGGGCCTGTGGACACAGGGCGACGCGGTGGGAGGGCGCCATGGCCTGTCGGCTTTTGATCTTGGGGCTGGTGGTTCTGCCCGCCCGCCACAGAGGACCAGGTCTTCTATCCCCTCACAAGCGTCCTGGAGGCCACAGTGCTCCTGGGGACGCCTCCCCGTTGGGAAGGTGAAGGCTGGAGCTGTCACTGTTGCCAGGCTCTGGCCCTGGGAAGGAGGTTTGTGGCCCCAGTGACTAATGGATTCCCTTGTCTGCCTGGGAGTGTGTTGACAACCAGGGAATAACCAGGGAATTGGACTCTCCGTGTGGCAGGAGGGGGCATCTCCCAGCCTTCGCTCCTGATTGCTTTTCCAGCACCTGAGCTGCACCCCTGGGATCCCAGCTTTCCCTTCCCGAGTCCAGGCAGCATCTGTGCTGGGCCCTGCCGGGACCTTCCTCCTCACGTGAGGCATGTCACGGCTGGCACTGGCCCCGGCCTGGGCCTCAGGTGTGGTGGCCTCGGGTGTGGCGGGCCCGGGCGTGGTGGCCCTGGGTGTGGAGGCCTCGGGTGTGGCGGGCCCGGGCGTGGTGGCCTCGGGTGTGGAGGCCTCGGGTGTGGAGGTCCCCGGGGAGAAGTGTATCCTGGAGGTCAGGCGGGTGCATGAGAGCTCCCAGCTCAGCCACAAGAGCAGCACGTGTTGCCCACCCAGCCTCGCCCAGGGCTTTCTGCTACCTGCACTGAGACCCCTCTGCAGGACCTAGAAGCCAAGCCTGGGGTAGGGCCTCAGCGGCGACTGCATGCTGCCTGTGTGCCCAGACAGCTTCTTCTGAGCCCGGAGTGGGCCCCTGAGGCTGCCTGTCCACTTGGCCCAGGCAGGGCACTCTGGACACCTGGTGATTCCAGGTGGAGAGTGGAGCTCAAGCGGCCTGCTGGTTGTGCGTGCAGGGTCCAGAGGCTACAGCCAGTGGGGATTCATTTCGGAGAGTACAGAACAACTTTTTGTTTTTATAAACCAGCTTTTGAAGGTTGCATTTAAAAACTTGGGCTGACAGGGTCTGAGAGGATGCGTTTGCCTTTAGTAGAGTTTTAGATTTTGTGGCAGAGTGTCCGTGACAGTTGAGGGGGTAATGGGACAGATTCACCTCCCGACATGAGACCCACTGCACAGGTGCACATCGGGGCGGCTCTGCCTGCCGTGCAGCTCTGTGCACATCAGAGTGACCGCGTGATTTCCTCGCACAGAAAATAGCTCTTCTGGGCTGACACCTGTGCCCTGGGCCTGTGGCCGCCCTGTCCAGGCAGCATGCCTCCTTGGTTATCCGAACAGTAAGAAGAAACGCAGGAATTTCTTGATCCACGCAGGCAGGTGGATGACCCGGGCACACGGCGTTCCTGTTAAATTCTAAGTGTGGATGAGACGGCTGCCGGGCCGCTCTTTCCAGAGCCTCTTCATGCGGCTACTAATAACGAAATTCGTCTTAGATGGTTTTTTAAACATAGCGTTTAGGGTATTTGTTTCTCTTTTCAAAACAGAAGAATCCCTTCCAAAAGTAGGCGAACCGGAAAGGCCCAGCCTGGCCGCTTTCCGCATGAGTGGCCACGACGTTGCTGGATTGAAAGGCGAAGGGAACAGGCCAGCTTTGGCCCGTTCAGCCCGGCCTGATCACTCCTTTACAGCCTGTGAATGAGGCGGCTCCAGGGAGGGGTGGGGGGTGGCCGGCCCCTTCCTGGGCCCTGGGGTCCATCCGATGTTTGTCCTTCGGGAGCCCGCCTGAAGTGCTGAGATAAAGCAGTTTTTAAACAGTCTCCCGCAGATGCCTTTTGGGAGACAGAGCCATGAATTTCCTGAGCCGTGTCCTGGGGTGGCTACAATGGCCGTCTGCCTGCCAAGGCTTCGCCCATTCAGGGAAAGCAGCTTAAGCCACTTAAGCCCATTAGCATCTGGATGGGGCCGGACCTCCTTGGGACGCAGCGATGGGCAGGGTGGCCCGCTGCGCCCTGGCTGTTTGGGTGCTTGTTCTAATCCTCACACTGTTTGAAGGCTCTAGACTGATTTGTGACACATGAGTCCAAAAGCCACTTCGGAGGCTTGACCCGATCAGCCGGTCTGTGCTCTGAATGTCAACGGCCTGCCCTGGAGTGTGCTTTGGGGATAGTGGGTAGCCGCCTCCTGGCCCAGGCTGGGACGCTGCGCACCAGCCACGAGGAGGTGGACACTGCGTCTTGGCAGGAGGCAGGTCAGGCTGCCGAGGGGCCCCAGAGTGCCTCTCAGTTCCTGCTGAGCGCACGCCCAGAACATACACAGGAAGGCCGGGCACCGGCCCAGGGGTGTCCTCCTGATGCCCGGCTCTGAGCCCCGACCAGCACCTGGGGCATTGGGGTGCCCCTCAGCAGCACCAGCTCCCAAGGGCCCTTTCAGGGAGAAATTTTTTTTTTTTTTTTTTTTTTTTTTTTTTTTTTTTTTTGAGACAGAGTCTCGCTCTGTCGCCCAGCTGGAGTGCAGTGGCCGGATCTCAGCTCACTGCAAGCTCCGCCCCCCGGGTTTACGCCATTCTCCTGCCTCAGCCTCCCGAGTAGCTGGGACTACAGGCGCCCGCCACCTCGCCCGGCTAGATTTTTGTATTTTTTAGTAGAGACGGGGTTTCACACCGCGTTAGCCGGGATGGTCTCGATCTCCTGACCTCGTGATCCGCCCGTCTCGGCCTCCCAAAGTGCTGGGATTACAGGCTTGAGCCACCGCGCCCGGCTCAGGGAGAAATTTTTAAAACCAAAGTTACTTTTGGTGCAGTCGTCATTTTATAAAATGAAACTCATATATTATTTTCTTAAAAAAAAACAGCTTTTGGCCGGGCGCGGTGGCTCAAGCCTGTAATCCCAGCACTTTGGGAGGCCGAGACGGGTGGATCACGAGGTCAGGAGATCGAGACCCTCCTGGCGAACACGGTGAAACCCCGTCTCTACTAAAAAATACAAAAAACTAGCCGGGCGAGGTGGCGGGCGCCTGTGGTCCCAGCTACTCGGGAGGCTGAGGCAGGAGAATGGCGTGAACCCGGGAGGCGGAGCTTGCAGTGAGCTGAGATCCGGCCACTGCACTCCAGACCGGCGACAGAGCAAGACTCCGTCTCAAAAAAAAAAAAAAAAAAAAAAAAAAAAAACAGCTTTCTAGTTCAGGTGCAGCTGCTCACACCTGTAATCCTAGCACTTTGGGAGGCTGAGATGGGACAATCGCTTGAGCCCAGGGGTTCACAGCCAACCTGGGTAACATAGCGAGACCCTGTCTCCACAAAAATTTAGAAAATAGGCCTGGCGTGGTGGCTCACACCTGTAATCCCAGCACTTTGAGGGCCGAGGCGGGCGGATCACGAGGTCAGGAGATCAAGACCATCCTGGCTAACAAGGTGAAACCCCGTCTCTACTAAAATGCAAAAAAAATTAGCCGGGCGTGGTGATAGGTGCCTGTAGTCCCAGCTACTCGGGAGCCTGAGGCAGGAGAATGGCGTGAACCCAGGAGGCGGAGCTTGCAGTGAGCTGAGATCGCGCCACTGGGCTCCAGCCTGGGTGACAGAGGGAGACTCCGTCTCAAAAAAAAAAAATTTAGAAAATTAGCTGAGCGGCCGGGCGCGGTGGCTCAAGCCTGTAATCCCAGCACTTTGGGAGGCCGAGACGGGCGGATCACGAGGTCAGGAGATCGAGATCATCCCGGCTAACACGGTGAAACCCCGTCTCTACTAAAAAATACAAAAAAAATCTAGCCGGGCAAGGTGGCGGCACCTGTAGTCCCAGCTACTCGGGAGGCTGAGGCAGGAGAATGGCGTAAACCCGGGAGGCGGAGCTTGCAGTGAGCTGAGATCCGGCCACAGCACTCCAGCCTGGGCGACAGAGCGAGACTCTGTCTCAAAAAAAAAAAAAAAGAAAATTAGCTGAGCATGGTGGTGCATACCTACAGTCCCAGCTACTCGAGGAGCTGAGGTGGGAGAATCACTTGAGCCCAGGCAGTCAAGGTTAAAACGAGCCTTGATCACGCCACTGCGCTCTGGCCTGGATGACAGATCAAGACCCTGTCTCCAAAAAAATTGTTTTATTAAAAAGCTTGATTGAGGTATAATTTACACATAAACTATAATCGAATTCTAGACTATCCCTCCATATAATCCAGTTTAGACTATCCCTGCAGCACTCGCCCCAGTTAGTTTCCTCCCGGTCCCCGCAGTCTCCTCGCTGCCTCTATCTCTCCGGCTTCGCCTTGTCTGGGTATTTTGTGTAAATGGAATCTACAGTCTGTGGCCTTTTGTGTAAGGCAGCAGTGGCACTCTACTCCATCCACACCAGCGATGCAGAAGCACCGGTGCCTCCGCCTGCCGTGGGCACGGGCCCTTGCTGTCCACACGGGGCTTTGATTTCTCCCAGATGTGGGTCTCACACTTCCCTTGTTTAGCGAGGTCCTAGGCATTCTTGTTTTCATCACTTCTGCCAAGCTCGGAGAGCTCAGTGCCCACAAGACCCCCGGGTTGGGGCCAGACGCTCCCCATGGCCATTCCACCCAGGGAGGGGTCTCCAGCTCTGTCCTCCCTTTAGGGACTCACCCTCAGTGATCACTCCCTGCATTGTCCTGTTAAGGCAAGAAGAATTTTCAAAACAAGCCTGAGTGTCATCCTCACAGTGATCAGCGCCGGCTGTCCGTCAGCCAGGACCGTGCCTCCCGGAGCAGCTCAACTGTGCAGTGTGGCAGAGAGGTCGGCACTCACTCAGCCTCTCTCCTCTGCTGCCCAGACGGCTGCCCCTCCTGTAGCTGGTCAGGCCACTGAGCGTCCATGGGCACCAGAGGCCACAGCCCTGACCCTGCAGCACTCCTGCCTCAGCCCCTGTCCTTGGTCCTCCCGGCCTGTGTGGTCTCCAGGACCCTACCTCAGCCTCTGTCCTTGGTGCTCCTGGTCGGTGTGGTCTCCAGGACCCTGGCAGAGCCCCGAGCTCTTCTTGGGTCCTGTCTGCCTGCCTCTGGGCCCCTGCCCACCTCAGCCTGCACCCCAGGGACTGGTTTGAGCCAGTTAACACCACAAACCAGGCGTGTGATCTTAGCCGTCCCTCCCACATCGGCTTCATCAGATGAGCCTGTTGAGACCATTCCTGGTCAAGCCTTCTGCAACCCTTGCCCATTGTCGCAGTCAAACAGCTCTCCAGGGAGTTCAGGGACAGGAGAGAGCGAGCGGGAGGAAGCTGGCCAGGTGCCCCCACAGGCACCCTCTGTGCTGTTCTCAGTGCTGCTGTGCCTTCGGAGCCTGCTGGTCTTGCTCTGGCTTTTGCCCTGAAGCAGCTCTGTGGGCAGCGGCAGCTCTGGGGTAGCCTCACGGCTGCAGCCACGCGTTGTTGGGGAGCAGCCAGCCTCAGGCCCTTCGCACGTGTGAGGGTCAGCTACTGCAGGAGTCGCCCCGGACCCCGGGTGTGGAAATCTGGGTGTGACACCAGCTGCTGTCTGGAACCGGCCATCCCATCCCACTGACTCGGGCTGTCGGGTGGTGCTGCCATGGGCAGGTGGGCCCCCCGGGACTTATCTCCGTTGCTGTCTTTCTGCAGACGCTCTGTACAAAAGCCACCATGCAGACGGTCCGGGCCGCTGACACCAATGAAGTGGTGAAGCTCATATTTCGTGAGTCGGACAACGACCGGAAGGTGAGCGGGGCCTGTGACTGGGCTGGTGACACATGGGGCCTGCGAGGGACTCTGCAGCCTCCCTCAGAGCCGCCCTGCCTGCCCGGGGCAGTGGGGCCGGGGGACACGCACAAGGCTGGGGGAGCTCAGGTGCTCATGGGCCGCTCTGACTTCACAGGTTATGCTCCAGTTAGAAAAGAAACTCTTCGACTACTTCAACCAGGAGGTTTTCCGAGACAACAATGGCACCGCGGTGAGTTTGTGGTCCGGTGTGGCAGCTCCCCCGTCCGGGGACACCCATGCCCCCAGGCCCTCCCGTTACCTGTGCTTGCCTGGGACCACCCTGCCTTGTCCCTGCCACCTCCAGGGCTCAGCTCTGAGCCGGTGCAAAGCAGACTGCCGGGGACACGCTGGGTGCGTCCTGCACCCCAGGCCGGGTTAGTTGGAGGCTCCATGTCACTGTCCTGTCCACAGGCAGCATGACGCTCACTCAACCCATCAGCTTCAGAGACCCCCACACGTGTGAGGGGAGACGCTGGTGCTCTGGGGTGGAGAGGAAACCCCCTTGTCTCAGAGTGGGCCGGCGGGGCCTTGGGCTTTGCTCTGAAGTGGGAGACTGAAGGGAGCAGGTTCCCCACACTCCCGTCGCTAGACTTGCTATGTGTGGGTCTGTGTGTGGGCACGTGTGTGTGCGCGAGTGCTTGCGTGTGCACAGGTGCACGTGAGTGCGTATCTGCATCTGTGGGGTGGGTGTGCCACTGTGTGTCCATGAGCACGTGTGTACACTGAGGTGCGTGTCAGTGGGAACGTGAGGCTCAGGTCAGTCCACGGAGGGGCGGCCCTGCCAGAGGCAGCCCTGGCCCTGCCACCCTGGCTGCTGGCCCTGCTGTTGGTTTTGAAATCGTGAGTCTTCCCTTCGAGGGGTGAGTGAAGGCGAGCGCTGAGGGTGGCTACACACTCTTTTTACAATTTTAATTTTTTATTGTGGTCTACTTTTGTCCCATTTTTAGTGTATTTACAAATGTGTATCAGCATAAAGAACCAGGAACCACGTAGTACCTGGCTGGGGCCCAGTGTACGGCCTCGGCTTATTGCTGTAAACATGCCCACTGTGGCGAGTCCAAGCCACACGTGCTGCTGTGCGCAACGAGCCAGCATCCAAGATCTGGAAATGTCGGCATCGGTTCCTAGGGCTGTCCCGAGCCAGCTGTGGTCCCCCCGGCACTGCGTCAGGGCAGGTGGCCCGTCCTCAGGAAGCTGTCGGGGCATGGCTGTGGGAGAGGTGAGGGAGCACAGGCGGGTGGACCCAGGCCAGTGCAGCTGCGTTCATATCGTAGGGTCCTGGGCCAGCTAGGTGTCCGTGCCTCAGTTTCCCCTCGTGGGGTGTGAGGGCTCACGGGTCAGTGCATGCAAAGTGCTTAGGGAGAGCTGGAGCCTCTCAGTGCCAGACAGAGGGGCATGCCCAGCCCAGCAGACACTGCCAGCCCCTAGTCCCAGGCCCAGAACCTCCACTCCAGGATGGCATTTACTGCCTCCCCAACGGCCCCCAGATCCCACGCTCCTGTCCTCTCGGGAAGTCACTTCCGCCTCCTGCCCCCCATCAACCCAGAGCCCGAGGCTCCCGTGATGCCCACGCCTCTGCGTTGCCTGGGCCTTCTGTGCCATGTCCCTCTCACCTGCTGCAGGAGCCCATGGCCCCTTCCCCCACTGGGGTCGGGTCAGGCCTTGGTGTCCTGTCCCCACAGGGCCCCATCAGCCTGGGAAAGCCTGAGGTCTCCTCCTCTTCTCTCCATCCAGGCAGGCTGGCTTTCCTCCTGTTCCATCTGTGGAAGGCACCGGGCACGCTTCCCAGCTCCACCACCTGCGCCTGGTGGAGCCCCTCCCCCCTCCTTCTCAAGCCTCCAGAGCCTGGTGGGGCGGCCTGCCTGTGGCTTCCACTGCTCCTCTGTGGCTCTTCCTGTGGGACTCTGGGCCCCAGGGTGCTTCCAACTGCAGGACACTCCCGGGTGGCACATCCCGGCCTCATCAGTGGGGAGCAGGGAGAGCCTGGGGAGCATAGGTGTCTGGTGGAGGCAGGTGCCCAGGAGGTGTCTGGGTGGAGGCGGGCGCCCAGGAGGTGTCTGCATGGGGGAGGGCGCCCAGGAGGTGTCTGGGTGGAGGCGGGTGCCCAGGAGGTGTCTGGGTGGGGGAGGGCGCCCAGGAGGTGTCTGGGTGGAGGCAGGTGCCCAGGAGGTGTCTGGGTGGAGGCGGGCGCCCAGGAGGTGTCTGGGTGGAGGTGGGCGCCCAGGAGGTGTCTACGTGGAGGTGGATGCCCAGGAGGGAGACAGGGCTGCTGTCCTCGCAGCTGCATGGCTGCCGGAGCTTGGAGGAGGTGCTTTCGGGGTCCCTAGCAGGGCTGGCTCCTCAGTGCCGCGAGGTCTCCAGGTACCTTGCACAGGGCGTGAAGAAAGTGGAGGGTCCCTTGGAGGAGGATGCCAGGGCGGCCAAGGGAGATGGAACGTTCTGGAAGGAGCAAGGTGACAGGGAAGAGGGAGGCTCCCTGGGCCACAGGTAGGGTGGTAGCGGGGGACAGGTTCCAGCTGGGGCTGCGTGGAGTGGGGTGTGGCGTGGAGGGGGCTGCGGCATGGAAGGGGTGCGGCATGGAGGGGGCACTCGGCGTGGAGCCGGGCGCACGGTATGGAGAGGTGCGTCCAAAGCATCTGGGAGCAATTGTCTTTCATATGGGTCCAAAGCCCTCCTTTTCTCTCAGTGTTTCGGCACAGAGCACACCCCTGCTGTTGGCAGCCACCAAACCGTACAGTGTTTCCTACCTTTAGAGGAAAACTAACCTGAATATTTGAGAGAACTTTTGGATTTGATTCTGAACGAAAACACGCTGGGGGGTTGAAGCCACGCGAGCGCCCCGTGTGATTGCGGAGGCCCCACGCCCTGTGTCGATGACGTCGGGAGTCCCCTGCAGAAAGGCGGCCTGAGCTCAGGAGGCGCCTTCCCAGGCTGTTTCTCATGATGTCTCCAAAGAGCTGTGAGTGGAGCCGATGGCTCGGCATTGCTGTCCGGCTACTCAGATCCTCTCTACTTGATGCCTGGGACGATGGCGCCTTCGGGAACGCCCCGTGGGTTCCTGCTGACCTGGGTGCCAGCACACCGAGTCAGTCGTGCCCAGAAATTGGGAGCTGTCCCCATCGACGTAGGGTCAAGATTGCCAGCCCATCTCCACGGTCCGGTTAAACACGCAGCACTGCAGCCATGGAGAACAAACCCTCCGTCTGCAGGATGGATGTGCCTGCCCCGGACGCAGCCCCAAGTCCATCGCATCCTTCATCAACCGCCGGTCTTGTACCCGTCTGACAGAAATTTAATTCAAGCTGGCTCCTGAAAATAATTATTGTATTTTAAGAGTAGTAATCATTGGCCGGGACATGATTGAATGTGTCCATGCCTATTGACTTTTCCTATGATTTATAGCTTTGTTTAGTCGATATTCCCATCGAAATTGTATAATTAATTATAAGTGTGGCTGTCAGGGCTGCAGGATGGAGTGCCCTGGTGAGGATTTGGAGAGATTAAATTTTCTTCGGCTGTCCCAGGGCTGGGCTTGGGAGTGTCCGCAGCGCCGGCCTCTTGGAAGGAGGTGTTTTCTGTGTTTAGCAACCGCCGTAGCCTCAGGTGCATTGATTTTCTGGGCCTCGTTCCTTTATCAGCGCCGGTGTCTCTGCAGGAGCGGCGGGAGCCGCGGCCGGGACAGCTCCTGACAGATGCGCAGGATCAGCCACTGCTTTGTCATTGTCCACACGGCCCTGCTGCCTTCACTTTGTAATCAAGAAGAATGTGGGAGACCATAAGAAATTGGCAATCATGTTTGTGAAAAATCTCAGAGAGATACAAATTATCAATTCAACAGCAGCGCGTGCAGCTTCTAATCAGAAACCTCTCCTGTCTGGTATTTTGTTCCAGCTGCAGCAGGGGCCCTCACACACTTCATTCTGGGGGCGACACCCCCATGCCGGCCGTGCAGGGGCGAGGCTCCCTCCAAGTTCTCAGAGCCAGTAGCCGAGCAGGGACATGCTGGGACCCTCCCGCCCCACAGGACCCCCCGTCACACGGCCGCCATGGTCCCTGCGCAGCTTTGCATTTGCATCACGGTCCAGCAAACCTCTGCCTCCCCTGTAGGCGGGAAGGCCCCAGGGGGTAAAGACCACGTGTGCAGAGTGTCTGGCACAGTTCCCGACGCAGGAGCGGGACGGTGAGCCCGCATCCGATGAGGATGGAGGCAGGCCCAGGCCAGGACACCTCTGTCAGGAGACAGGCTCACGAGTGAGCAAAGGGGATTCCCAGCCGGCTGCCCCGGGGTTTTCTCTCAGACACCGGGCTCAGGGCTGCTGAGTGCGGGTGGGGGCGAGTGCGTTTGGGCCTGGGGGCATCACAGTGGACAGAGGACAGCCTGGGGCCCGCATCCCTCCACCCCCTGGCTCCGGTACATTTAAGCAGCTTGAAGGTTCAAGTTCATTTCAAGCCACACATGAATTTCCTTTTATTTTTGCTTTGCACTGCCAAAACTGGGGGCCTCCTAACTCAGAAGACAGGGTGGGAACGTGGCCTTGGTCCACTGAGCAGTCCTGAAACACCACCCAGGCCGGACGCTGGCCGAGGAATCCCGTTCAATCCGTGGGAAGGAGGGGCCCCGGCCACCGAAAACCTTGGGCAGCCCCAGCCTGCTCCACCTTCCTGGAGTTTTCCAGCTTCCCCACAACTTGGCTTGGGGTTGTGCTTATCGGAGTGTGTGTGAGCGTGTGCGCACAGACATGTGTGAGCAGGCATATGCATGTGAGCCTGTATGAGTATGCGTGTGTGTGTGCATATGCACATGAGCAGGCGAGTGCGTGTGCGAGCGGGTGTGAGCATGTGTGAGTGTGCGAGCAAGCATGTTCATATGAGCATGTGTGAGCGTGTGTGTGTGTGAGCAAGCATGTTTGTATGAGCGTGTGTGAGCACGTGTGTGAGCAGGCGTGTGCATGTGAGTGGGTGTGTGGTGGGGGTGGTTTGGTTTTCAGTTAGAAAGTTCAGGCAGACCCTAGCAGTAGCAGCTGAGGCCTGAGGGAGGCCCTGGCCACCCAGGAGCAGGTGCTGACCACAGAGGGGCTCCGGCGGCCTGACGCAGCTCTGCAGGTCTCTCTTGGAGACTGGGGAAACCTGGGGAGTGTTCAGTGGTGACAGTGAAGCCACCCCCTGCAGTCCAGCCATGCATGTATCCAGACACACACGTTTGGCACATGTACCTGGCACACACAGCCCTCAGACACGTGTCCAGGCACACCTGTGCACACACCAGTGTGGAGTTGCCTCCGCCTGGGCCCCAAGGAGGCATCCCCAGAGCTGCTTGTAGGGACCCCATCATTGGGTTTTTGGATTTGCAGCTAAGCAGTAAAGATGGCAACACACTCAAAATCCGCCTGGCCTGGAATTCCTCAGCCCAGTCAGGAATTGAAGAGCAAAGCAAGGGGGTGTGGTGTGTGTTGCGGGGGCGGTGTGTGTGTACACATGTGTGCATGTACACGTGTGCACTCGTATGTGGTGTATGTGTGTGTGCATGTACCTGTGTGCATTCATGTGTGTACATATGTGTGTGCGTGTACACATGTGCACTCGTGTGTGGTGTATGTGTGCATGTGTGTACCTGTGTGCACTCGTGTGTGTGTACGTGTGTATACAGTCATGTCACAACGTTTCAGTCAACAACAGACTACATATATGACTAAGGTTCGATATTCTGACGATGAGGCTGAAAGCTTCGGGCGGCACTGGTGTGAAGGAGCCGCTGCGTCGCCAGCCGTGGGAGAGTCTGGCACATGCAGGGATGCCCAGCACGTTGTACTTCAGAGTGACCATACATGACTGTGTTACTGGTGTCTGCGTTTCCTCTCCCACACTTCTTACTGTTACTGTAATGCACTCCTTCTACTTAATAAAAAAGGTGCCTGTAAATAGCCTTAGGCAGGTCCATCAGGCGGGTCCACCGAGAAGGCGGCGCCATTATCACAGGAGATGAGGCTCCATGCGGGTGGTTGCCCCGAAGGCCTTTTCCACGGGACGCAGGGGTGGCAGAGAGGAGTGTCGATGGTCCTGACCCTGTGTGGGCCTAGGCTCGTGTCTGTGGCGTCTTCATTTTTATCAAAAAATGTTTTAAGATTTTGAAATATTAAATATAAAGAATAGGCAAAAAGTTTATAGAATATATAAACAATATTTTATACAGCTATACAATGTGTTTTAAGCTAAGTGTTATTTGACAAAGAGTCAAAAAGTTGAAAAACATTAAAGTTTGTAAAGTAAAAAAGTTACGATAAGCTAAAGTTAACTTATTATGAGAAAATACATTTCAGTACATTCTGTGACTCTCAGCGCTCAGTGCTCGGTGTTTATAAAGTCTGCAGTGCCCAGTTGATTCCAGGCCTTCCCACTCACCTCCGCCTGCTCACCAGCTCACCCAAGCCCCTTCCAGCCCTGCCAGCTCCCTTTGCGGCCCCACAGTACAGCCCAGGCATGGAGCGTACACGCACTGTGATGTCCCTCAACGAAATTACCTAAGGATGTGTTTTTCAGACCATATCCCCGTCATTACATGACACATGACTGTGTGTGTACAGAACCCTTGCCAAACAGCCTGGATAGATGACTTGGTGGCTGTTGAGGGCTGGGCCACAGCGGAGCGGAGAGGCTGTAAAGCCAAGCCCAACAGCCCAGCACCATGGCGTGGGTCCCCAGCTGACCGCACAGCACAGCGCCATGACCTGGGTCCCCGGCTGACCCCACGGGCCAGTGCGATGCCCTGGGTCCCCGGCTGACCCCACGGGCCAGTGCCATGGCCTGGGTCCCTGGCTGACCCCAGCTCGGCTTTTTCCTGTTGTCCTGGACTGTCTTATCTGTGGGCAGGTGCTGAGGAAGGACCCCCAGAGCCGCTGAAAAGCCTTAGACCGTCCTTTGTCTCCTCTCATGAGGCGTGCAAGGCCAGGAGCTGCTATCTGTGGATGTGGGTTGTGTGGGGTCTCCCGTGGCTGTGGGACTCTCCCGTGGCATCCGGTGGCCCCGTCTCCTGAGGGTTGGGTTTTGTCATTTGGAGTCAGACCCCTGTTCTTCCTGAAAAGGGTTGGAAAGCTGCGTTTGTACCGGTGGCCCCGTCTCCTGAGGGTTGGGTTTTGTCACTTGGAGTCAGACCCCTGTTCTTCCTGAAAAGGATTGGAAAGCTGCATTTTTAATGTTTCCGCCATCACATTTCCATGTCAACGCAAATCATTGGTTCAGCCAACAGTGACATGGAACTTCGTTTACATTTAGGGCGAGGTGCTGCAGAGTCTTTTCTCCCCGAAGGCGGAGTTCTGATTTCCAGAGCACTGTGCATGGTGTGCTTCTGACCGAGGCCCTGAGTGTGCAGCAGGTCAGCGTGGCACAGGCCGCGGTGAGGACCTGTCCACACACTCGGAACCCCCAGGGACCAGCAGTGTCCTTAGGGGGACAGGAAGTCCCCAGGCCCCTCAGTGCCAGCTTGTATGCACCAGGGAAGACCCCCAGGGGAGTCAGGGGTCCTCAGAATCCTGTGACCTGGGCAAGGGTCTCTCCACCTGTGAGTACACAGAGGAGGGTCAGGGGTCTTACACCCTGAGGCGCCTCATGGGCTGTGCCCAGACTGAGAGGCTGTGGCCACACTCCGTGGCTTCTGCCTCAGGAACTTTTGAAGGGTGCACAGGCCTGGAGTGGTTCAGAAACACACGAACCTGGGATTGCCAGCTTCCAGAACCTGCACCAACAGGCGTTAGGGGCTGCCTGGGGCTTTCGCTGCTCTGCTGTGGTAGCCGGAGGGGCCCAGCATCAGAAGTTCCAGTAGGTGGGGCTCCAGGTCAGGGTGTGTCCCCGGCCACCCCATTCCTGCTAACATTGACGCTCTTGGGAAGGGAGGTGGTGGGGGGCTCGCAGGGATGTCCAGCTGCCTGCAGTGAACAGCCTGTGTCCTGCGGCCCAGCGCCCTCTTCACCCTGCAGAAGCCGTAAGCATCAGTGACCCCCTTGCCCTGCAGGAGCCCTGACTGTACGCGTCACTGAAGCACAGCCAGCCCCGGCCCCATGCCCACGCCAGCCCACGGAGTTAGCCTTGGCATCCTCAGAGCCCCTGGCCCTGTTCTCCCTATTCTTGTTCACGTGCCCCTTGGTGTGCAGTCCCTTGCTCACTGTGCCTGGCACATTCACCAGACTGGGGGCACTCACTCAGGCCTGCGGCCTCGCGACTTCAGTGCTCAGCCACGCAGCTCCGTGCTCACAGACCCCACGCTGTGGACCCTGGCGGCCAGAGGCAGGGATGACCCGCCCTGAGCGATAGCCACACTGCACAGGAAGCCCGGTGCTCTGCTCTCTGAAGCTAATGAGTTCACGTCGGCCAAGAGCTCTGTGCACTCGCTCCCTCTGTGCACACGCCCAGCCTCTGCAGCACCTGCTGCTTCTAAGAAGTGGAGCAGCTGCGGCAGCCCCAGGCCCTCAAAGGCCCATGCAGAAAGGCACAGCCCGGGCCCGGTTGCAGCCCAGATGGGCGCCAGGCTAGCACTGAGGATCGGGGTGCTGAGGACTTGAGGGGGGCTAGTGGTTGCTGGAGCCAGAGCCAGGGTTGGACGCTGTGCCGCATGCCTGCGAGGGATGATGGTCCTTTTGGGCTCCGGAGTTCCCTGAGTGCTGCATGAGAGCTGTGGGCCCGCCGTGAGCAGAGCCCTCCCTGCAAGAGGCCAGCTGTGCCCCCGCTCTTTGGTGCTGTCCAGGACTGTGTCCCCCACAGCTGTGAAGGCTCTGGGGTCACTGCAGAAGGTTGGAGGAATGCCAATCCAGGACGACTTCATTAAGGACGTGGCATCAGAGGGCCCCGCACAGCTGAGCCGTCGTTCTGGCTCACCTGAGTGGGAATTTGCTGAGGACTCTTTCCCCTGTGCCCATCTCACTCTCCTTTCCCCTGTGCCCATCTCTCCTTTCCGCTGTGCCCATCTCTCTTTTCTGCTGTGCCCATCTCACCTTTCCGCTGTGCCCATCTCACTCTCCTTTCCGCTGTGCCCATCTCTCCTTCCCGCTGTGCCCATCTCTGGTACAGGGTAGCTGTGGCATAGTGCATGCTTCCTCATGACGCACCCGAGCCCCTCTCCTGGGCGGTCCTTTGTCCGCTGTCTTCCTGAGGGGAGGTTGAGGAGGAGTCCCAGGTCTAACCCTGTGGCAGACAGGCCCGCCACCCTGCATCTTGGGACGCAGCAGGCAATGTTTCCACTGTGAGTGTGGGGAGAGGGACCCACTTTCAGAGAAAGAATTTGGCATCTGGTGAGAGCGTCTCGTTTCCAGGGGAAATTTCAGAAAGAGTTTGCATCTGCATAATATAAATACACATTTGGCAAAAGCAAAACACAAAGCCAGGTTCTTTGGGTTCTTGGACTACAAATGTGTTGGGACCACCAGGCTCTGTGCTGCGTCTGGTTCGACCTCTACTCCCTGGTATGCCCTGCAGAGGTCATGGCGCCTTCGGGTGTTACTTGTCTCTGGGCGGCACAGGCCCCTGAGACTGCTATGAACTTGCATCTCCAGCTTTTCAAGTTTTACTGGAGTCTCATCAAGGCAGTAACTTGATGTGAGAAAGAAAGCAAATGCCTAGATTGTCTGGAGATCACATGCTGGGAATGGGAAAGGCACTGCGGTGCACTGCGGGGGGCATGTGTTCATTTGACGACACTTTGGGTGCCTGCTCTGAACTGGGCCCCGCTCTGGGTGAACAAGACAGACAGCCACATCCCCGCTGTGGAGCTCTAGTGCTGGCAGGGGACAGCACGGTGGGGAGGAGCCTGGGGGTGCCACGAGGAAGCTTGCTGAGGACTGCAGGGCTGGTAGGGGACAGCACAGTGGGGAGGAGTCTGGGGACAGCGTGCTCAGCAGGTGAGCAGCACAGTGGGGAGGAGCCTGGAGGTGCCATGAGGAAGCTTGCTGAGGACAGCCGTGAGCAGTCACCCTGGGTGACTCCGAGCTGTGGGAGGCCAGTGCGGCGCAGGGACCCAGTCAGTCACTTTGGAGGGGAGGTCGACATTCATTGTCACAACTAAAAAAATTCCCCAAAATCAAGACCCACCAAAGACTATCTTATAGTCACAGACTGTGAACCACAAAAGGTCGCGTTCCACAGATAGCAAGAGTCCAGAGATACAACAAAGGCAGGGCAGACCTTCAATAATGCCAAATCGTTGAATAATTGATACAAATTATAAAATAATATTGTAAATTATTCAAAGCATGACAGAATTAGAAACGTAAGTACCACACTATGAAAAAACATCCCAACAGATTTTAAAAATGTAGAACTTGTGGAAGTATTATCATTAAAATTAAAAGCTCCAGGGATGAGTTAAGTGCCAGAGTAGACACGGCTGGAGAAGGGATTAAGGAACGGGACAGCAGGCCTGGGGAACGGCCCAGAATGCAGCACAGAAATGTGGCAGGATGGGACAGGAGGGTCAGGGGCTGAGAGAGGAGGGAAGAGCCCAGTGCTCGCGCAGTGAGGCTTCACGAGGGGCATGCTGGAGAGCTGATGACTGGGCATTTTCCAGAATTATCCAAGACATAAACCTCAGGAAGCATGGTGAGTCCTGAGCAAGAGGAATGGAAGTAAATCCACACGCAGACGTGTCAGAGTGAAACAGTGGAACGTTGAACGTGAAGAGAAGATTTTTAAAGCAATGCGGGAAAAATGTCCTATTACCTACAAGAATGCAAGTGGCAGTGGGTTTCCAGAACAACCACAAAAATATACACCCAGAGAAGTGGAGGGATTCGATCAAAGAGCTGGTGGAAAACCTCACACACTTAGCGTTCTCCCAGCTCAGCCCTCAGAACGGCCACAATAAAGACAATACCCACAATGGAGAGATGTGGCCCCACCAGCAGGGCCCACGGAGAACCAGGAGTAGCTGAGCTTCCAGAACAGGATGGGATGAAGAAGGAAGGAGAACATTTGTGTAAAGCTTAAAAACCTGTAGGCTAAGGCGAGCTGCTTTTCGTGGACTCATGCATGGTGGTAATATGAAAACACACTTGGGGCCGGGCATGGTAGAACACTTCTAGAGGCCGAGGCAGGAGGATCATTTGAGGCCGGGAATCTCAGACAAGTCAGGGCAATGTGGCAAGACCCTGTCTCTATGAAAAATAAAGACTTAGCGGGTGTGGTGGTATGCGCCTGAATTTCCAGCTGCTCGGGAGGCTGAGGCAGGAGAATCGCTTGAGCCCAGGAGGCAGAGGTTGCAGTGAGCCAAGATTGCACCACTGCACTCCAGCCTGGGTAACAAAGCAAGACTCGGTCTCAAAAAATAAATAAATAACTTAAAAACCGCACTTGGGAGTCTTGAAAGGTGTGAGTTACACTGGGAGGAATGAGAGGATTTGGTGGTGCAGGGGAGATCTGATCCCCTCCTGCCAGTGCCTTCCTGAAATCTCAAAACATGTGTCGTAGAGATTCAGGGAACCTGCCATCAGCATTTTGGTGAAAGCCACTGGATGGCAATGGCTCCTTTCCAACTCTCAGCAGATCTCAAAGATGCTCCTGGGCAGGCCTTGGGGGAATCTGGGCTCCTAGTCTCATAGCTGGTGCCTGCAGAGCCAAGAACCACATGGCACCTTGCGACTGGCAGCCTCCCTGCTGCCTCCTCACCTCCACACCTGAGAAGCCAGCAGGGCCCACACTGGGACTGGGGACCCTGCTGCATCTCTGATGTGGGGAAGCCTCAAACTCAAGCTCCAGAATGACCTAGAGATGATGTGTGTTTATAGGCCTGTGTATGAATGTATCTGAGTACATGCCTGCATGCAAACACACACATGCCTATGTACACATAAACACATGCCTGCATACAAACACACACATGCTTGCACACACATAAACATGTGCCTGCATGCGCACACACACACATGCTGTGCACATATAAACACATGCCTGCATGTACACACACACCTGTGCACACATAAACACGTGCCTGCATGTACATACACACATGCCTGTGCACACATAAACACGTGCCTGCATGCACACACACATGCCTGCACACACATAAACATGTGTCTGCATGCACACACACACATGCTTGCACACACATAAACATGTGCCTGCATGCACACACACACATGCCTATGCACACATAAACATGTGCCTGCATGCGCACACACACATGCCTGTGCACACATAAACACGTGCCTGCATGTACACACACATGCCTGCGCACACAAACACGTGCCTGCATGTACACACATGCCTGCACACACATAACACGTGCCTGCATGTACACACACACGCCTGCGCACACAAACATGTGCCTGCATGCGCACACACACATGCCTGTGCACACATAAACACGTGCCTGCATGTACACACACATGCCTGCGCACACAAACACGTGCCTGCATGTACACACATGCCTGCACACACATAAACACGTGCCTGCATGTACACACACACGCCTGCGCACACAAACATGTGCCTGCATGTACACACATGCCTGCACACACATAAACACGTGCCTGCATGTACACACACACACATGCCTGCGCACACATAAACTCTTGCCTGCATGCACACACACATGCCTGTGCACACATAAACACATGCCTGCATGCAAACACATACATGCCTGCATACACATAAACACACGTGCAGGATTGGTCCAGAGCCCATGCCCCTGCTCTGCCTTTGAGGAGGGGCGTCCCTCTTCCGAGGCCTCCACTGCATCCCCACCCCACTGAGGAGCTGACTTGGGGCCCTTCCCAGAGGCTGTGGGTGCTGGAGGGAGTTGCTCCTTTGAAGGGGAGCTGGAGCCGTACCCTCTTAGGAGGCAGGAGGCAGCCGGGCTGTGAACATCTGTGCTCCAGGCAGAAGGCCTGGGCCGGTGGCTCAGGTAGCAGCTTGGCACGGGGTAATGACTGTGTGCATGAGACTGCTGAGTGCCCATTTCAGGGATGATGGACGAGGTCACAGGAAGAGCCAGGATGTAGTGTGGTTTTGAGGGAGCCCTGGCTCAACACCATGCCCTGCACAGCTGTGGGGACATGACTAATGAATAGCACGGGAGAGGGTGTGCATGACCGCTCAGGAACACGGCCGGGGCTAGTCCTGCAGGGTTGGGAGGTGATGCCTGCCTGGGGCTTGTTTTGGAAGAGTCTTGGAGGCAAGGCCGTTGGCTGCCTCCCGTGCATGTGGGAATGAACATTTTGCCCCCAAGCTGCTGCCAGAATCTCACCACTGTGCACCTTGGGACCATTTTCCCTGACCTGTTCTCACCAAGCTGACGTCGCTTACTCTGCAAGTTACTTGACACCCAGGGCAGGACAGGAGCTGTGTTCCTTCTGCTGGGGGAGCCAGCCCTAGGGAGGAGAGGCCAAGAGGGGCTGCTGCTGGGGCTGCCACGGCGGTGCCCAAGGCCACAAGTGCTTCTCTGGCATCCCCAACAGAGGAAGGTCTCTGGGTGGGCAGAGCACACCTGTAGCGGGCGGCACAGGTCCCACTGTCTGCAGCAGAGCAGGCAGACACCAGACCTTGCTGGCACCACAGAGCTTTCTGGTGACAGATGTGGCAGCTCTGGGAAGGGCAAATGTCACACCAAGCATTCGAGCGTCCCAGGTGCACACAGACACACGTGCCCCCAGCGAGGAAAACCAATGTGACTTTTTCTGCTCTTTCTTTTCTTTAGCTCTTGGAGTTTGACAAGGAGTTGTCTGTCTTTAAGGACAGACTGTATGAACTGGACATCTCGTTCCCTCCCAGGTAAGGAGCATGCTGTTTGCTGGATGAACCCGGCCAGGAAGGCGGCATCTCCACCCTCTCAGTCTCTAGTGCGTTTGCGTGTCTGTGTGTGCCGGTGTGTGCTGGGCATGTGTGCATTCTATGTGCATCTGGAGTGTATCAACCATATCTGTGTGTACATGTGTGTTGTGCATCTCTGTGTGTGCACATGTGCATCTGTGTCTGTGTGTACCTGTGCATGTGTGTGTGCACGTGTGTCTGCACGAGTGTGTCTGTGTGTGTTCTTGTGCGCATGTGTGCATCTGTGTGTATGTGTGCACCTGTGCATCTGTGTGTGCATGTGTGCGTCTGTGTGTGCACTTGTGCACGAGTGTGTCTGTGTGTGCACGTGTACATCTGTGTGTCTGTGTGCACATGTGCATCTGTGTGTGCACCTGTGCATCTGTGTGCACATGAGCATGAATGTGTCTGTGTGTTCTTGTGTACATGGTGTTTTTGTTTGTGTGTGCACATATATCTGTGTGTCCTGCAGTTGTGTGCAAACTGCGCCTTCTCCTGCCCTTTTCATGAACTGAAGAAAGCAAGCAGCTGAGAGTAATAAGTAATTCTGTTATCTTTTTTCAAAAAAGGATTTTTCTAATACACAAAATACAGCCTTATCAGACTTGCACACAAGGGGCCCAGGGGGACTGTGTGTTATGGATCTTTCTGGGAGTATTGGGACCTCCAAATGCGATGTGTCCACGTGGGTGTGGATGTGTTTAAGGCATGTGTGTGTATGCGCCTGAGTTTGAATGTGCAGATGTTGCGCAGTGTCCGTGGATGTGCAGATGTTGCATGGCGTCCGTGGATGTGCAGACCTGGTGTAGACATTGCGTGGCATCAGTGGATGTGCAGACCTGGTGCAGACGTTGCGTGGCATCCGTGGATGTGCAGACCTGGTGCAGACGTTGCGTGGCGTCCGTGGATGTGCAGACCTGGTGCCAATGTGTGTGGGACATGCCTCACACAGTTGTGGATGTGTGTGCACGAGGTGTGCTTGCATACATGGTTGCATATGTTAGCATGAGTGAGAACATGTGTGACGCGTGTGTGTGTAGGGCATATGCATGTGGCTGTGTGTTCTATGGGTGTGTGTGCACGTGTGTGTGTGTGTTCACACATGGAGATGTGTGCCTGGGTGTGGGTGTTTGTGTGCATTTCTATGCAGATTTGCTGGCACAGAGCAGATCTCACTGTTGGAAGCTGCAGGGGACTTCCACTGGACTTTGCCTCTCAGCTGGGAGCAAGGTTGGGAGCCGGAGGATGCAGCCTCAGAAAGCTGACACAGGCTTTCCCAAAGTCAGAGGCAGCGCTGAGGGCTGAGCCTTGAAAGTGGCAGAGCACTTTGGTGTCCAGGGGAGTTTTCAGACAGGTCGGAGGAGCTCTGGAAGGCAGTGGTGGCCCAGTCCTCCCACCCTCCTCACAAGCTCCTTCCTGTTCTGCAAAGACACCAAGGCTCCCTGCCAGGCACGCCGGCCTCATCCTGCAGGAGGTGCAGGAAGCCCCAGGGGATCTCAGGCCCACACCCCTCTTCCTGGAGGGTTCCCTGCTCCCTCTTGGATCTGAAGTCTGACTGCTGGAGACACAGGCCCCCAGACAGACCCTCGTGCCCAGTGGCATTCCAGAAAGATCCGTGGACCCCTGACCCTCAGCATTCCCAGGGTGCCCATGCCGGCCGGGCTTGCTCTTCGGCATTTGGCTGTGTGAGATAGGCTTCTGCTTTCCCCCTGCTTCTGCCCTGCCGGGGGGTCCCGAGTGCCCCTGCATGCCAGGGTCATCCACCTGCCACCTCACACTCTGCCCCATGCAGCTTCACACCTGTCAGGATGCGTTGGCCTTCCTGTGCTTTCCCAAAGGCTGCCAGGGCTCTGAGACCTTGGGGGGCATCCTTGCCACGGCCTGCCTGAGGCCTGTGTCTGCCCCAGCTCCTCAGAAGCTGGGAGCCGAGCCGCCATCTGCACCTGCTGGTCTGGCAGCATCTCCTTCCCGCTGTGGCTCCTGGTTTTCAGAATCGTTTCATAGTTTTTGCTGTTGTGGTTTGAGTGAACACATTGCAAACCGGCCGAGCAGCCAAGTGCATCTTCCTGTCCCTGCCACCCGGTCCCCACCCCAGTTTGGGGCGGAGGTGAGCTCACTGCCTTGGAGCGGCTTGAGGCGCCACGTCAGCATTGGTGGGCAGGACCCTCCTGCGGGTGGCAGGCACTCCATGGGGAGATCCTGCACCTGCTGACCCTGGGAGGAGACGGCATTCCTAGCGCAGAGCTCTGGGAACAGCCGTACCCGGGGCGTTGGTGCACACTGGCGGAGTGACGCCAGGAAACATATCATTGGCAGATGGGTCTGAAGACCAGCGGGGTCTTCTCCCGCAAAGGTGTTTGCCACTGATCCCATGGATGGATAGAACTCTGCTCTGAGTGAATTGTAACTGAATGCTGTCATTTTGCCAGAAAGGGTACAGCCAGGCTCAGGTGGTGGGGATTTGGACACCCCAGCGGTAGCATGGAGCCGCCGCCTTTTGTGCATCCTAGCTAGAAGTGAATTTCTGATTTTTAGTTTAACTTTGAGAATTAACCGTCATTAACTCTAAGATAAACAGATTTAAGACGGCTCCGCGGCAACCCCTCCACTGGCATCACAGCCCGCATTTCCAGGCGTTAGCATTTCTCCCCAAATCCCGTGTAAAACAGGCTGGTGAGGGCAGTGCCTCCGGAACCAGAGTCCCGGCTCTCCCCCGACACTGTAGAGTTGGGCACATTGCTCACCCCTCGCGGCCTCAGCGTCTCCCTGAGGATGGTACCATCTCCTCTGGGCAGGCTTCAGGCCCAGGCCTGCCCGACAGTACCCACCCCCACATCAGCCCCTCCGCACCCAGAGAGCCCAACGCTCCCAAGTGACCACAGTGTCGCTGGCCATCAGGTGGCTCCTGTTACAGCTGCTGGAACCTGGGGGGCACTGCGTTTCCTCGTGGGGGCCGTGGTGCTGCGCGTAGTCAGCTCTCCCTCTTTGTCTGTGTGGACACTGTGTGTATGGAAGATGGGAACTGTCACGTCCATTGCCTGGGGGCTCCCTGGGTCTGTGGACTCCTTACATAGTGAAGAGACTACGTCATTCTATTTATTAAGAAGAAAACCACATGCCGCCGTCGAAATGGCCCCGCAGAACCTTGCTGGCCGCCCTGGTGGCCCGGCCGCTTCCCTCTTCCAGCTACTGAGGACCCCGGAGCTTTTGTCCATATGTGTTCCATCTATTGGTCTTTGCCATCAATTTTGAAATATTTATTAGTTCATTTTAAAAGTAACAACAAACTCATTACATGTTTACATAAGTAACATTTTTGTGAAAAAAATACCGATGCATGGGGAAGGCGCCTTCCACCAGGGCATGATCTGGCAGCCGTGCACACAGGTCCCAGGAAATCCCAGCCACCCAGGGTGTGGGAGTCTCGATGTGGCACGTCTGGCACTCAGTGCATGCAGCACCTTCCTCAGAATGGCGGAGCTCAGCGGAGGAGTCTGTGTGGTGGGGACACCGCCAGCCTCCATGAGGAATACATTTTCCAACACTCTGGGGTCTTCTTGAAAGCTTAAATTTTGTCATTGGCAGCAAATGGCATCCGCTGCTGCTGGAAGAGACAGGCTCGTCCGCCCTTCTGGGGAAAATGCCTGTCAGCCACCAAGGTCTAAGTTACCACCGTCTGTCTGTCAATCTTTCTGGCAAAATATGGTGTCTGTGAAAACGAGCAGCTGCTTTAGCTGACAACTCAGATGCAGGCATGCTCCCCTGAGGGACGAGGGCCATGTCGTCCCTCTGGGCAGAGGGCTCCCTGGAGGCCTCATCTCATCGCACCCAGCCCAAGACCCCATCTCCCAGGCCTGAAGTTCAACACAAGGAAAGATTTTTCCTGCTTCACTCGTGAGTGGAGGTGGCTTTTTGTTTAGTGCTGAGGGATTGACGCTGGGAGAGACCCTGCCCAACACGGCCTGGCCTCTGCCTGGTTCCCACGCAGCGCCAGCAGTTTTACCACTTTGGGCAACGTTTGCCACGTCCATGCAACGCCAGCTCTGTGAAATTAGCGGATATCGCCTTAGTGTCCTCGTGAATGCAGATCTCCTCTGGCAGACTGCTGCAGGGGTCCCAGAGACCCACGGGGGCCACACGCCAACTCCAGAACTGCCCAAAACTTGGAACTATCCCCAGTGCCCACGAAGAGTGGGACAGACAACACTGACACGGAGGCCACAGCAACTAGCCGCCACTGCACACAGCTCCACAAGTGAGTTTAAAGCCGGGTGGCACAGGTGGAGAGGAGGTCCTGGGACTCCACGGCGTGCCATTGCTGCAGGCGCGGAATCACCTCCCACTGCCTTCTCAGATGGAGGCCTCCAGGCTGTGGACTGGGCAGTGTGCAGTGAGCTGGTGAACACCCACTTCCCGTGTGTGCTTGGCCTTGTGTGTGCCTCACTGTGAAGTTTACTGAAATAAGTGGAAAAATTTAGAAGTTCTATCGCTACCCGTCAAAACGTTCCAAAGTTTTTATTGTACTGAGAGCACGTCGAATGGGAAAAAATCACTCCTTCCCAAAGAAAGACGGACTCTCAGAGGCAGGAAAGGGATGTTTTCGTTGATCAAACAATTACTGAGCAAGATCAAGTTTTAACTTTTGAAAAAGACAAAAACATACGCAACACAGGAGTGAACTGCCCAGACAAGTCCAGCCAGAGGTTGTCTCTCTTTAATGGACACATATATTTTTAAATTAGGAATTAGGAGGCCCCTTTCAAACTTTCTGTGGGCCATAATTTACATTCTTCTGTCTTTAGATGTGTATTTATAGTGTAATAATTATCTAGCAAAATGAGCTCTACTTCCTGCAAGCTGGCTGCTCAGGAGGGAGTGAGGCCGCCCATCCGCCTGGTGGTCACGAACCCTGGCTGCCTGCGGCTCCTACAGACTGTGGGACCTGTGCCAAAGGGGAGGATAGGGAGGGAACCCATCCCACAGAAAGGCCTGCCAAGGGCTCTGGTCACCCCAAGAGCTTTGTCCCTTGAGATGTGGGTGAGGGGAGCTCTGCTGCCCAGGCTGGAGCGCAGTGGTGATCTTGGCTCCCCGCAGCCTCATCTTCTGGGCTCAAACGATTTTCCCCCCTCAGCCTCCCAAGTAGCTGGGGCTACAAGTGTGCACTGCCACACCTGGCTAACTTTTTTATTTTGTATAGAGACGGGGTCCTACTATGTTGTCCAGGCTGGTCTCAAACTCCTGGGCTCAAGCGATCCTCCCGCCTCAGCCTCCCAAAGTGCTGGCATGACAGGTGTGAGCCCCCGTGCCCAGCCCCCCAGACCCTCTTGGAAGACTTCTGTGCTGCTTCCTCCTCCCACGCGGTAGCTTCAGTGTTGCCGCAGCTGTCATTGTTTGATTCTTTTTCTTTGGTCTTAGGGCCTTTTCCTTTTCAGGAGTTTCAGTGGCAGCTGGTGTGTTTTTGGAAGCAGGTGTCTGGAGCCAGTGTTGCCGGTGGTGCCTGCAAGTTGCACGGGAAGCTGCCTGTTGCCTGCTTCTCAGGCCTGTGGCGACCCTACCTGCCCAGCCCAGCCCAGTCTGCTCAGGTCCTAAAGCTGGGCCTTGTCAGCAGGGCCAGTCAGCCTGGCCACAGCAAACAATCTGCCGTGCAGCCTACACAGGAGCCGCTGCCCGCATCCTATGGAGAGGAAAGGGGCAGGGAGGGAGGGCAGTGCCTGTAGGCGAGCACAGGAACACAGTTGTTCACCCTGTCACAGCCGCTCCCATGCTGTGGGGGCAGGTGCACCCTTGTCCTTTGTCTCCGCCCACCCAGCAGGTGTGCTTTCAGATAAGCCCACATGCCTGGCACTCCTGCGTCAGTCACTGGTGGGCAGCGTCCAGGCCCCGCATCCTGGTGTGGCCCCTGCTTCTCCCTGGTGTGGCCCCACCAGTGCCTCCCACCTATGGGTACAGCGGTGGTGTGCAGTCCACACTGGCCTTCCCCGGACCCAGGTGGAACCAGTCCCGCCTGCATTTCTCCCTGGGTGTTGGGGGCCAGAGCACCCCTGGTGGTGGATTGAGGGTGCTGCCCCCGACAGCCAGGCCAGGACACCCTTCTCACCCAGGCTCCTTCCTCCTGTTGAGTCGCGTGTCAGGGGGGCAGTGGACGCGTGTCCGGGGGGCTGTGGACGTGTGTCGGGGGGCAGTGGACGCGTGTCGGGGACAGTGGACGCGTGTCAGGGGGGCAGTGGACGCGTGTCGGGGGAAGTGGACACGTCGGGGGGACAGTGGACGCGTGTCCAGGGGGCTGTGGACGCGTGTCTGGGGGGCAGTGGACGCGTGTCGGGGGGCAGTGGATGTGTGTCCAGAGGGGTAGTGGACGCATGTGGGAGGGCAGTGGACACGTGTCCGGATGCAGTGGACATGTGTCCAGGGACTGGACAGGCCCCTACCTGCATCCAGTTTCCACTCGTGTCTACGGTTGGGATCAGGCTGAGAAGCTCCTGAACAAGATGACCCGGCCTCTCAAACGTGTGAAATGGGACAGGCCGCCAGGTTGCTGCTTCTGAAAAAACCTGCAACTGTTCTATGCTCTGTGCTCTTCAGAAACATGCATAACACGTAGGCCCTCCGTAGGTTTCGCTTTTAACCAAGTAGTGACTCTGCCCCAGGCCGGGTGGAAGACGGCTCCCGCTGGAGTGCGGGGAAGGGTGGGGGCTCCTGTGTCAGGGCAGAGCAAGTTCCGAGTCCCCGGCTGTTTCCAGATGGTTGGGCACAGGGCTCACAGGTGCCCCTGTGGGCGGGGTCCGGGGGGCATGGGAGGGGCTGCAGAATCTGCAGCTGGGGTGCCAGGATGGACCCGAAGCTCAGTCATGGCCAACAGGGAAATTTCACAGAGAATCAGATCCCAGTCGCGACAGGTGCTGTGTGATATTTTGGAATTAACTGAAAAACTCTTGACACACTGATGAAGGCCATGGAGATGTTGAGAGTAAGCAGACACTGCACTTAGGGGCAGGTGGCTGAGCTCAGCCACAGGACCCCAGGGTTCGTTCACTCCAAGTGGAATTCGTTACTACTTCAATGCAGTCCCAAACGACATGCCCACGTGGGGGTGGACTTGCAGCCTTGTGGGTGGGCTGGGCCCCCTGAGAACCTGCAGGCCCAGAAGTGGCGGCTAGGCTTGCATGTTCCATTCATCTGGAGGCTTGATGAGTCCATGTGTGTGTGTGGACTGCACTGCTGTGTGAGGGCAGGGCCAACGGCGGCTCGGAAACACAGGAAGGCCGCTGAGGAGCCCAGATGAGCTGTGCCATGGCCGGCAGTGGGTGGCAGAGACACAGCCAGCAGACCCCGGGCGGTGAGAGATGCGCTGTGTGGGTGAAGGGCTCCGCCCTCAGGGCTAGTGGCACTGCCACGTAGCCAGTCCCATTCCCAGACCCACAGAGGGCATGGGCAGGCCCGGGAAGCAGTGAGTCAGGGACAGTCATTCCCCACCACAGCAGGGACCCAAGGCCATGGCCTGAGCACCTGGACGCTCCCCGAGGTGGGAGCAGCATTGGTCAAAGGAGAGACACAGGTGCCACACCCCACACCCCAGAGCTGCCTGCACCTAGAGGCGTTTCGAGCTGAGCCAGGCCGGGTCGCCGGGTGGAGGAGCGTCCTGGGACCAGATGACACTGACGGCCATTTTGTTTCCATGGAGGTTTTCATCATACTTTAGACCATGTTCAACAATACCAACAAAAACCAAAGCTCAACAGACAATTTCATGCAGTAAAAGAAGGACTGATGTGAAGATACTATGCTATAACTAAACTTTAGTCTCACATAAAAATAAGTTTGATATAGAACTTAAATTGTGAATTTGGTTTTATATTCTAGAAACTTCCATACGTGTACGCATTCCCCGGGCAGCACTGGCCATTCTAAGGTGTATTGGGAGGGAATTGGCACAGCCGTCCTTTTGGGGCTGAGGACGGGCCAAGCCGACTGGCTGACCCTCTGCCTTCGTGTCTCCCCAGCTACCCGTACAGTGAGGACGCCCGCCAGGGTGAGCAGTACATGAACACCCGGTGCCCGGCCTGGTGTGACCGCATCCTCATGTCCCCGTCTGCCAAGGAGCTGGTGCTGAGGGTGAGTGTGTGCTGCCCCGGCCCCGGGTGCAGAGGGACGTGGAACACTGGGTCTGGTCTGGCCCAGCCTGGTGACAGGGCCCTGGGGGTGGGGGCACCCAGTCTGGGGAATGCTGCCAGGTTGGGCCCTGACCTCATCCTGCCATGAGCTGCACCCCCGTGCTGGGTCACCTCCGAGCCAGCACTTGGGCTAGGGCAGCAGCAGATGGAGCCAGGTTCCTGGGCCATGGGCAGCCGGCATCGTCGTGAGGTTGAAATATACACGGGTGGTCGGCAGGATGTGTTTTCAAATCGTAGTTCATTGTATCCTTGGAAGTCAATGTGCTCTTGGGCATTCGAGCACTCCCAGGCCGTGAAGCACAGCAGACATGTCTGAGGCTGTTTTGCTAAGTTGTAAATCAGAGCCACGTTCATTGGGAGCCTTGATAAGGTAAAAATGAATGCACAGCATTTTCAGGAGATGACCTGGGCCTTGGAAAATTTTCAGATTTCCTGTGATTTTTTTTTAATAAATAATTTTGTTGTTGTTTTTTACAAAAAAGGAGATGAGGCTTGCTTGCTACATTTGTCAGGCTGGTCTCAAACTCCTGAGCTCCAGCTTTCTGCCCACCTCGGCCTCCAAAGTGCTGGGATTACAGGACTACAGGGGGGACCACTGCGCCCGGCCAACCCTGTGATTTTTCGGTTCCCACATTGTAACGTATAAGGAGTGTTTTCACAAGAATATCTGAATTGGTTTTGCCAACCCCGTGAATGAAAATTAAATGGAGATAATAATGAAGCTTGCAGGCGTGAGTGGGAACTGCAGCTGTGCCCAGCACCAGAGCTGGAGCCTCTGACCATGACATGAGTGGGCACTCGGAAGGAGGCTGGTGACTTTGGTGGTACCACTGCCAGTCTGGTGGGTTCTGCCCACCCTCTCCACTGTCCCAGGCCCAGAGCAGGGACAGGAGCCCCTACTAACCCCGACCTCAACACCAGCTGCGTGAGGCTCCTGTTGTCCTGCACTGCCCGTCTGTATCCCTGTGCCAGATGGTAGCAGACCCCAGGCACAGCAAGCACCTGGGTGCAGGCACGCCCTCAGCAGGGCAGGGACCCTCTGCAGCCCCGATCCCTGAGATGCACCCTGCTGGCCTCCGCCACACAGCTCTGTCTGCTGGGCCAGGTTCCTTACTGTTCCTTCCTACATCCTGGAGCACCCTGGGTGCAGCCTGCCCTCCGTCCCTGGCTGTGCTGTGAGGAGCCTGCCTGGCGCGGGCCTGGGCTGGAGGCAGGGCCCCTTGGCCAGAAGTCCCCTGGGGTCTGCAGCCAGCCTGGCTCCTACACAGCCCCACCTCTGGCCTGTGGGCAGGGCCTGTGCCCATCACTGAGGAAGCATGCTGGCCATAAGCCTAAAAGCCCAGGAGTGGGCTCGGCTGTGGACGCACCCCTGCCCCTCTAGCTGGGCTCACTGGTGGGCATGCCAGTCCCTCGGTGCCACATGGTGGGTGCTCCCACCTGCCGGCACTGAGAACAGGTCGGGCATATGGAGCCCAAGACTGCCGGCAGGGCAAGAGCCTCCCAGGGACTCAGGCACAGGTGCCATCCCCGGGAAAACATCAGAGGTCACACAAGTGCTGATTGGTGAGCAGTGCCCAAGGGCAGAAGGCTGGCAGGGCTGTGGCCTCCCCACATTGTGCTGTCATTTCCAGGGCTCTGCCAGCTCACAGCATGGCAGCATTGAGCCCGTTTTCCAATCACTCACAGCCTCTCGGGTTCTCTGGACCCCGGACTTGTCAGTTTATGCTCAGGGTTGGGGACAGAGCCTCACAACGCACACCTGGCGGCCTTTGACAGCCCCCGCCTCCTGGGGCCAGAGTTTGGACAGGCTCTCCCCATGGGGCCACCCAATGGGCAGTGGGCGCGCTCTGCAGCCTCATCCATCATGACACGCGCTGTCACCTCGTCACCAAGCTCCATCCTGCCTCCGCAGTCCTAAAACACTGAAGGGGGCTCGGGACGCGGGCGGTGCTGCTTGCGAGCCTCGGTGACAAGTGTTCAGTGAGGTGTGCGGCGTGCTGCCTGTGCCCACCGTAATTTGTTTATCTGTCCAAAGATTATGCAGTTGAAAATCCACAATTTTATGCTGCCTTTGTAAATTACCACGCTGCGTTTGATGAATGTTTCCCCACTTCCGTGGAGGCGCCGTTCCGCCCGCGAGACGGGAAGGTGCTCATGCATACAGTGCCGAAGCGTGTGTTTTCATCCCTGCTGGCAGGCGCCCATGCTGGAAAGTAAATCTGACCTGAAGCTTCCCACTGCATTAAAGATAATTCAGTTTAAACTCGATAGTCTCAGATGCTTCAGCTGTGGATATAAAATTCCAGCCCAACCAGAGCCGAGTGCTGACCAGCAGCAAACCCCTTCCCGAGGCGCCCGGAATACAGGCACCCACCGGGAAATGGACACACAGCCGTGAATTACTGTGCACAGATTGCTTTGTGTAGTGGTATGGAATTCGGTGTCTGTTCTCATCTCAACACTGAGTTCTAAGCTAACAGAACAGTCAAAAACAAATGGAAGTGGGAAAATTGGAACTAGATGGGCTGCCTCAGTCAGAGGGCACACCTGCACAGAAATCTGGGGCTGCACCCACTCCTGTGAACAGGGTCCCCTGCAACTCCCCCGAGAGCCCAGGAGCATGTCCGGGCGAGGGGAGCTTGGAAGCAGGGCCAGCACTCGTGACTCCCCACACGACCCCTCCTAGAGGCAGATACCTCTGGCTGAAAGGGCCAGGGCCAAGGTGCTGAGGTGCTGCCACGCCACCAGAGCCTTTGGTCCGTGGGCTGGCCTCTCTCTCAGGGGCCAGGCAGGACGGGTGGCAGAGGCTGGGGAGGTACTTGCAGGGGCCGAACTCCCCGTCTCTCTGCCCCCACAAAACCCTGATGTTCCTGCTGGTCAGCTCCCTACTGGACCCAGGGTGCCCCACCTCCCCACACCCACCCATCTCTGTTTCCCCTTTCCAGTCGGAGAGCGAGGAGAAGGTTGTCACCTATGACCACATTGGGCCCAACGTCTGCATGGGAGACCACAAGGTGACGTAGACGGAGGTCCAGGGGCCGGGCCGGGGGACCGGGGAAAGCTAGGGAGCCGGGGAGCTGGGGCTGGGGCTGGCAGGCGGGTGGGTGGGGGTTGGCCAGTCTCTCCTCTCCTGCTCTCCTGTCTTCTTAGTCTGACTCTACAGAGTAGGCCAAGTTGGTCTGTTTTGATTTAATTGGAATAAAATATCATAAGCTAGGTGGGTAAGTAGGAAGACGGCAGAAATGACTAGTTACAATAGAATAAAATACATCGTTTTACTATTTGTAGAAAAACGTCCACAGCGGATCGTTTCTGACGGCTGTTTTGCAAGTACGCAGCCGCAGTGTTTTAATGGCCTTCTTGGGGCAGGCTCACCATCAGCTGGGGAGCCGGGGTGAGGGCGCTCCCACCGCGTGCCAAGGGGCGGCACTGGCACACATGGTTTATTCAGGCAACTGCACCTCAAGAGTGTGCACAGGAGACGTATCAAATCTCATTTTCAGCCAAACAAATGAGTTAGCTTCTTCCACGTTGGAGGCCCAGAGCTGTGAGCCCCAAACACACGCGGAGAAGACGCTGGACCTGCCAGGTGCGGCAGAGCTGAGGATGGGAGAGCCTTCCTTCCCGCTTCATTCGGGGCCTATTTAGCCATGATTTTAGATCAGTTTTTCCATTAAGTTTTTACCTGGAAATAACACCTTCCTTGCGAAACCTCTCATGGCCGGCCTGGTTCCAGTTCCACATTCAGGGGGCTCCCAACCCCTGCCCTGCGGTGGCTGCACACAAGGGCCGAGCTGCCTCCGCTGGCCATCAGCTCCTCCCAGCCCGGTTCATGGCTGCCCTTGTGAGATGCAGGGTCCAGGGGTGCGACGGGAGATGGCGGCGTGTGCTGGGCTGTCCCACATGCACCGTGCTGACACCTCCTCTCTTCCTGCTGCAGCCCGTGTTCCTGGCCTTCCGAATCATGCCCGGGGCAGGTAAACCTCATGCCCGTGTGCACAAGTGTTGTGTCGTGCAGTGACGTGGTGGTAAATATGACTCCTCCCTCTAGTTCAGCTTTTACACAGCTTTTCCTGGTGCGTTTGTTCCTTTAACAAATTACAAATTCCATGACAGGGAAGAGATGCCAGCGCCACGAGAGGACCCTTCGTGAGCCCTCCCTGTAGCCGTGTACTGAATACGCACCTTCAAAGCTGCATCGAGAACCCACCCAAGCGCCACCTGCTAGACGGCCAGCCCCACACTTCGCTTCAGCCTCCGGACCATTCCGGAACAGCCTCACATACCTCACTGTCTCGTCTGTTCATGTGACATTAAGTAGAAATATTGGTTTTTTAAAAATAAGTCACAGTCCTGTTGTCAAAACTCTAATAGACAGCAAAGAGGGTCTGTACCGTAGACTTCACAGTTTTCAGTTTTTAATGATTGTCAGTGGAGGGGCTTCTCCAGCACAGAGACCCCACCCCTCCCCCATGTCCAGAGACCTCCCTCTGCCAGGTGGAGGTGTGTCCAGGGGCTGGGGAAGCCGAGACGGGCGCTCCCTCTGCCGGCCGGCAGCATGGCCCCCAGCATGGCGAAGGGGTCTGTCTCTGCCGATGCCCCTTCCGCGGCACTCTGCGCCGCGTCACATGGTTTTTGAATCACACTGCAGCTGCTTTCCATTTTTATATATATATAAATATATATAAATATATACTTTTTAAAAATAATTTATAAATCTTACCAAAACTTATGCTAAATGTACTTTCCAGTATGAATGCACAAGAGAGTCCCATCAGCAGGCAGCATTGGCGTCTAGGAGCTCAGCTGTGTGTCCATCAACACACAAATTCGTAGAAAAACACATGGCCTCGCCATCGTGGGTAAGGTCGGCCCCACAGCACGTCTGCACTGGCGGGCCGCCACTCCCGTGCCGTTCTTCTGTGTAATATTAAGAACTGAATGTGAAGTTTATAGCTAGCCTGGGTGTACCTTTTAAGAATTTTGTAAACCGTTTGTCTGTCTTTTGTTACTGTTTTATGGTGCCAAGTATTCTACATTACAACAATAATATCATGGGAGAAATAGAAATAGCCTAGTTTGCTTCCAATAGAAATTGCTTTTAACATGGGCTGTATATAAAAATATTAAAGAGAAACAAAACTGTACATTTCCTCATTGCTCCGCTACAAACAACCCATGTAATAACCTTGTTGCAAATATTTTTCTCCTAGCACTAAGTACAGCATTAAAAGGTGATTAGAGTCTGCTGATGAAACACAAATATATGTTTTATTGATTTTACTTTAGAACACTACAGAGTTCCCGGACCGGGTGAAGGCATTAGGTGGGTGTTTGTTCTGGGATAAATCACTACCGTTGCAAGTGACTGCTGTCCGCTGCGGAGTCTGTTCTTGGTGGAAGGACCGGACCGTGTTGCTGCTGTGGTTGCCGCTGTCCGCAGTTCAGCACGGAGTCCGCCCCACGGGTTTCAGCTGTTGGTCGTTCTGAGGGCCTTTAGAAGTGACTGGCCTGGTTCCTAAGCAATAAAATTGACCATGGTGAAAATAGTCCCGTGTGGCTTTGTTTTCCTTCCTTTCCCTTCTCCTGCCGCCTTTGAAATGCTAACTCAGGGGAAGGGCCTCCTGTATATCCTGTTACTTGAGCTCAAGCTCATTAGAAATCCTGGAATTTCACTGTATCACACACTGTCACAAAACACCAAGCCGCTCCTTGAGAGGAGAAAAACAGCCTTTTGGACTTTCTACTGTAATAAAGGATTTATCCCTCATCATTTTAAAACGGGATTCTATAAATGCTTTGCCTTCCTCAAAACTTTAGAACTGGAAGCCCGTCTGCTCTGAGCTGAGCTGAGAGGCTCCCCACAGAAAAGCGTTGCGTCTGCCCTCCGGGTTGCCTCCCTGTGAAGGCGGCCAAGAGCCTGAAACAAAATGCGCCGAGTTGAAGCCGCTTCTATTTCTCTTTAACGTTTCCGAAAATGCCTTCCAGGAGAAATCCTACCGCCGCAATGATATAATTATTTACATTTAATTTTTGAAAATCAAAACTCAACAGTCCCATTAGGATGCAGCGATAGGCAGACCCGGCCACAGAGGCTGCGGGAGGGTGGACGGGTTTTGTCAGCCGGAGTCTCAGCCCCGCGGAGCATTTCAGGGCAGCCCCTGGCCGGGCGCTGCGGGCCTCGCCGGGGGCGTCCAGCTCCCTGAGCCCGCGTGCCCCGTGGGAGGCCCCGCCGTCCGCGGGCGGAATTATTTCGGTTTCTCTTTGCGATCCTAGTTTGGAAGAAACTGCTTCCCACCGCGGAAGGACCTAGCGGGAAGGCGCCCGAAGGGCCACCGTGCAGCGGTTCAGACCCGGTTCCACCGGCTGAGCCCCGGGCGCGCCTGTGGGATGCTCCGCTACGCGCAGAGGGATTCGGAAAACACCGGAGCAAACCCTCGGCCGAGCGGGAACGGGTGCCCGGCGGCGACGAGTACGCGGCCCCAAAGCGGGAAAAGCGAAGAAAGGAAAACGTCCCGCGGGGACTCGAGGCGGGTACGAGGCTCACCCGCCCTTTCGGGGCCCCCCAAGCGCGTCCGAATCCGCCCCGAGGCGAGGCCGGGCCGTACCTGCTGCTCCGTCCCCGGCTGTCCCGGGCTCCTGGCGGCTGTCGCTGCGGTTCCTTCCCGCGGGCCGGGCCCCTTCCCTGCGCCTTCGCCGCCTCCTCGCGCCTGCCCGGGGCCCGCAGCCTCCGCACCGGGAAACCGGAGGACCCGAGGCCGCCGCGCGCCCGAAGCCGGGTCCCGCAGGGGCGACGCCGCGGCCGGGAGGGGCCGCCTCGCTCCGGGTTCGAGACGGAAGAAACACGCGGCGCAGGCTCCGGAGCGGCGGCTCCGACGGGGACCCGTTAAATAATTTATTGATGATACAAAGCGACTCGCGCCCACCGGGGCCGCCCCCGGATTCTGCAAAAATAGACTCGCCCCCACCCCGCGCGGCCTCACAAGGCGTCCCCCGCGCCGCCGCCGCACGGGCTGACCAGCGCCAAGTTCGAGGGTTTGTGCTTCTTGAGCAGCCGCGTGATCTTCTCGTCGTCCGAGTTGGGGTCCAGGGGCCGGTTGTATTCGTCGTCGTCCTCCGCGTCCGAGCCGCCCACCTTCAGCTTCTCGGCGTCGGAGTCCTGCTTCTTCTTGGCCGACGCCATCTCCGCCGCGTGCCGCTTGCGCCACTTGGTCCGGCGGTTCTGGAACCAGACCTGGGGGCGGACGGGGCGGTCAGGAGGCCGCGGGGCCCGGGGCTGGCGCTGGGGCTGTGGCCGTTCGCAGGACGCGGGCCCCCGGCTCTGCTCTCCCGGGCCCCGCCGCGCTCACCTTCACCTGGCTCTCGGTCATGCCCAGCGAGTAGGCGAGACGCGCGCGCTCCGGGCCCGCCAGGTACTTGGTTTGCTCGAAGGTTTTCTCCAGCGCGAAGATCTGCTGGCCCGAGAACGTCGGGCGCGAGTGCTTCTTCTTCCCGTCCTTGTCCAGGACGCCGCTGGCTGGGGCTGCAAGGGAGGGGAGGGGAGTGGGGTCAGCGGCCGGCGGGGTCCCCTCCGCGCCCTCCCGCCCCGCACCCCCCGCGCGGGCCACTCACCCGGGCCGGCCAGACGCGGGTCCCTCCAGGGCGCGCCCTGCACCACGCCGGGCCAGAAGATGGGCGGGCGCCCGGGCAGCTCGGCCAGGGGCTTGGGGTAGCCGCGCGCCACGGCGGCCGCGGGTCCGAAGTAGACGCCGGCGGACGAGGCGAGCCCGTTGAGCCGGGGCAGCCCCCCTAGGAGGCCCCCGCCCGCCGCGCCCACGGGCCGGCCCAGGATGTCGCTGATGCCGTGCGGCGTCCCGAGCGGGAGCTGCGCGCCCAGGCCCCCCAGCGCGGGCGCCTTGAAGCCGGCCGGACCCTGCAGCGCGTAGGGGAACAGCGACGTCTTCATCTCGGCCATGTTGTGCAGCGCGGCCAGCGGGGCACTGCTCAGCACGAACGCGCCCGGGCGGTTAGTGTCCATGGGCACCGCCGCCGCCGGCCCGGGCTCCCATCCGGGCCCCGCCGCCGCCGCCCCTGCCCGCCGGCCCGGGAAGTTTGCGCGCGGCCCGGGCGGGCGTTGGCTGCAGCGCGGGGCGCGGGGGGCGGGCAGGCGGCTCCGGCGTGGGGCGGGCGGGCGGCGGCGGCGGCGGCTCCGGGGCCGGTCGGAGCGGCGCCGCGCGGGACGGACGCGCTGATAACTGGGGCCCCCGGGGCGCGGCGCGCGCGGTGATTGGCTGCGGACCCTGCGGTCCGGCCATTGGCCAGCGCCCCCCCCCGCCCGCGCGCCCCCGCCGGCCGCGCACTCCATGAAGGGCCCATTAGCGCGGCAGGTGCCTCCTGGGCTGTAAATTCGCCCCCTGATTTATCTCCCCGGGGACGAAATAAATCCCGCTTGGATGGGAGTTTAGTTAGGCAAAGGTTTTCACGCGAAATCAGGAAAAAATACGAGAACATATTTTATTAACGGAAAGAATGCAGATTTGAGGACCCGCCCGCGCGCTCCGAGTGCCCCGCTGGGGAAGAGCCCCGGCCCGCGCCCCAGTCGCGACTGCTCCGCCGCCCAGGGCTGCGGTGGGTGAGGGCGGCCGCGGACGCTGGCGGGGAACGCGCTCCCGGCGGGTCGGGGCCACAGGAGGGCGGAGGACGCGGGCCTCGGAGTCCACGGAGTCCACGGGCCTCATGGCCGGGCGAGGCTCGCACGGAGCTGCCTCTGGTTTCGCCGACACGCGGCCGGCGCGGTGGAGGAGTGAGGCCGGCGGGAGCGGGGCGGGGAGGCGGGTCCCGGGACCACACGCACTGCCCGGCGCTTGCCCGCTGGGGGTCCCCCAGGATGTGACCCGGGCCCACGACTTCGCCCACGGGCCGCCTCTCGCGAATCCCTGGCCGGGGGAACAGAGACCAGGGCGGCCTCAGCGCGGAAGCCCCGTCCAGGGCCCGACCGTGGGTGCGGGTTGGGTGCGCAGCGGCAGAAACGCGGCGTTAGACGCGCGCGTGAAGCCTGTGTCCCCCGCGCCCCACTCCCCCGGCACCGGGAGCCGCTCGCTCATCCCGCAGACCGGACGGTGAGATGACTCCGAGCCCCGCGCAAGGCGGCCGCGAGCAGACCCTCCGACCTCTGGGGTGGCGTCTCGTATTAATTTAGGGACACGGGGCGGCTGTGATTGTGACCCACGGCCCGTGGGGAGCCCCGAGTGTGTGCGCAGGGACCGCCGCTGCGAGGCCGCTTTCGGGCCTGGGGGAGTTTCCTTCGCAACGACTTTCCCGTTTCGCCCCGGCCGCCAGGGGGTCGGTGCCAAGCAGGAGGGCGGCGCCCAGGGCTCGGGCCGGGGGTCTCACGTCCGCTCCCTCCCGCCCCGCTCCAGAGTCCGTTTTCGTTTCGTGCAGGTCGAGGCGGGGACTTGGCGCCGTCGGCCGCTCCTGGGTGGTGGCTTGGAAAACTCCGGTGCCGTGGTGCGGCCGCCGCTGCCTCTGCTGTGCGCGCTCCGGGCGGCCCCGGCGGCTTCCCCTCCACTGAGGTGCGGCCCCGCGTTCACGGACGGTTCGCTTCGCCCGTCGGGTCCGCACTTGATTGGGATTGGAATTCGATTGGGCGCGGCTGCCCCGCCAGTGATCGGCCCCCGCGCAGCCTGCCCCAGGGACCCCCAGCGCCCGCCCGGCCCCGCGCCCCGCTGCCTCGGAGGAAACACGAGGAAGGGCCGTCCCGGGTCGGGTTCGGGCCCCTCCCAGCACCCCAAGGCGACAGCGCGCGCGGCACAAGGCTCGGGCTCTGAGCTGAGACGCGGGAACTGCGGGCGGGCGGAGGGGCGGGGCGGGGGCTGCCGTCGCCCGGGGACCCCGACTCCACGCGGCCGAGCAGACCCTGGGCGGGCCGGGAGGGGCGCGGGTCGCCCGAACTCAGGCCGGGGAGGAGCTCGCGGGCAGGATGGCGGGAGGAAGCCGCGCTGCGGACGGTCTCTGGCTCCTCTCACACCCCGGAGGGGCGGGGCGGGGGGCATCGTTAACGCTGTTTTATGGCTGAGGAAACGCGGACCTGGAGGCGCTGCGCTGCGGCCCGGCGACCCTGGGTCTGTCTGCGCCCCCGGGTCCTCCCTGGGCTGCCGCGGGAACGCGGGGGGTCGCGGGTGGGGCTGGCGTGTCACTGGCTGCGGAGCGTGCGGCTCTCCAGGGCCCAGGGGCGCGGGATGGGGTCCAGGGTGAGTTGGGGGCGCAGAGGAGCCGGGTAAGGGGGGGTCTCTCTCCCACGTTTTTCTAAGCCGTGGGCGTCTTGGCGCGCTCCGCAGGTGCCGCGTCCTACCCGGTTCCCCGGTCTGCGCCCCACGCGCTCTCCCGCCCTCCTCCCCGAGGGGCTGCGGGCGGGTCCGGTGGCTTCAGCGGCGCTTCCCGGCGCCCACTCCGGGCCCCGCCTCCTCTCCAGCTCCCGCCCGCACCTTTTCCCCCGCGGCCCCCGGCGCCGCCCTCTCGGAAACCACCGAGACAACGCCCTCTCCTCCCGGGAAGGTCCGAGCGCCTCCGACCGAGATGCCTTTGCCTGGGCTCCGCCGCCCTGGGCCCCGCTGCCTGGAGAGGTTCGCGATGCCACCTCCTGGCCTGGGAGCAAACGTCCTGAGAGGAAGGCTCGGGCATCGGCGCCAACGCTCCTCGCTGGAAAACCCAGAGCGCGGGGTTTGGCAGAGGCCGTTCAACGTTTGTGTTACTCGTTCAGCCTGTATTTGTGGGGCTCCCACCGCGCCCCGGCTGTCCGGAGGAAGCGACGTAAACGCGGCGGGCTCCGGGCGCAGGCGGGTCAGAGCAGCAAACGCGCTGCACCTGCACCCCCGCGGCGTCTGCAAGGGCAGCGGGCGATGGGGAGGACGGCGGGTGTCTGGGCGGAGAAGGAGAGCGGGCCTAGGCCCCGGTGTCCCTGTCCGGTGTGCGCTGGGGGCTGAGGGGCGACGGGGGAACTCCACACAGGGAAGGAGCCTGCATTCGCCTTCACAAAGCCCTGATTTATCACTGAGGTGACTTGTCCCGCGCAGCCCTAGGCGAGTTGCTAAGCTGCCCGCCCTGACCGCGCTCCCAGGCCGGGTCTCCTGGCAGTTCCCGGCAAAGGCAGTGCTTTGTCTTTTTTCCTTAAATGAGCGAGTTCCCAACCTCTCCAAGCTTGACAAGGCAACCACACCAGGCATTCCAGACCCAGACGGGGCCTCCCTGGGGTCCTCGTAACCAAAGAACAAATAAAGGCCGAAGATGACCCAAGGAACCCCTCTGGGGTGCCCACCCCCGGAAGTGGAGAGGTGGGGTTACCAGGGCCCCTCAGGAGCCCAGGGCCAGGAGGGGTGCCTCTGCTGCTTGGAAACAGAGGAGCCCACCAGGACGCTCTGCAATGGCTAGAGGAAGGGGAAGGGGGGCTGGAGAAAACCCCACCGCACAGCACAACTGGACGGGGGCTCTGCCTCCCACGCAAGACAGACCCCAACCCCATCTCCCGTGCCCTCTGGGGGCAGCCCTGCCAGGGCAGCGGGAAGGAGCTGGGAGGCAGGTGCAGATCCCAGCCAGGAAGCCCCCGGGTGGCACTGGGCTCATGGACCCAGCCAGGTCTGAAAGGCCATGAGCGCTGAGGGCTGGGGTGGGGACCGGCCCAGCGGTGGGAGTTGACGACCCTAGGTGGGCAGAGGAGGCTCCACTCCTCATCCTGGCCTAGCCTGCCCCTCCTTACACCTCCAGTGCTGCCTGGTGAGCATCAGCCTGCTGGCACCGGCATTATTTCAGAGATAGCAAGGCTCCACCTCCACCTGTTACCACCTAATTCCATTGCATGCCTGCCAGGCCCTCCACTGGTCCCCTTGCGGCCCCCAGGCTCACCCACCCCAGCCACTTTGCCCCTACTTTACATGGCTCACCTCCTCCACTCGGTCTCAGCTTGAGGGACGCCTCCCTAGCTACCCTGTCTGGTGCAGCCACCACACTCCTGGCCAGGACAGCTGCCCCTCTTGGTACCGGCCCCCTGCTGAAGGCATTGGTGGACGTGTCTGATGTCTGCCTCCTCCCCGGCTTGCTCAGGACATGGATGGATGCAGGACCCTGTGCTTTGGGCACCTCGAGGACTGAATTCATGCTGGGTGAATGAACACACGTGACAGCTGCAGGCCTCAGAGCGATTTTCAGAGCACGGGTTGCGGGTTGGAGAGGGAGGACTGCACACCCCACTTCCCACCGGGCAGAGCAGGTACTGTGGAGGTGCCTCCAGGAACCCTGAGCCATAGGACATGCTGGATGTGTGGGGCCTGGTGCCATGGCATTTCCAGTTGAGCCTGAGGTCTTGCTGTTTGGACCAAACTCAGCCCCACCCCATCTCCTGAGCTGGAGGGTGTCCAGGTAGAGCCCGGGCAGCTTCTGGGGGTTGCAGCTCCAGGTGGGGTGTCCAGGTGCCCCCTCCTCCCGGGCTATGGTGGCCTCTTGCCCACTTGCCAACACCTACGGGTCCACGTGAAGTGGAGAATCAAGCTCTGGGGAGATGGCACCGCTTCTCCCGTGCCAAGTGGCCCAGGACAGGGATGGATACTTGGAGGCTGGGATGGGACCACAGTGGGTGCCCGGGCACTCAAACACTCTCCCTGGAAGATATGGGCCAGGCTGTGGAATCTGGAACACCCACGGGTTGAGGAGGCCCTGAAGGGGGGCTAAGAGGGCAGGGGCTGGGAGTGGGCAGGGGCACCAAGGCTGCCCACCCTCCCTGGCAGGGAGCAGCTCCACCCGCAGGCAGGGCTGGGAGGACCTGGATGGCAGGGGCGGGAGTGACCAAAGGCAGCTGATGGTGTTGGGAGGGGCCCTGCCCTGCCTGGAACCAGAGGGAGGGCTCTGAGGGCCCCATAGTGCCGCCAAGAGACAAGGTCCAGCCCTCCCAGGAGGGTACCCGGGGGTGCTGGATGCAGACAGGCCAGGATCTGAGCAGTAGAGCTGGGGAGAGGAGGGGCAGCAGGTGCACCCTCACCACAGGCCCCCTCAGCAGGGGCCCCAGTGGGTCCCTCGACACCCAGATGCCATCTGGGGAAGATGAGGGGCCCTTTGCTCATTGGGAGGACACTTTTTCTACTGCAGGGGACTGGAACGTCTGGATGAAGGTGCCTTTTACTGCTGAAGCACAGGCCAGCTCTGACCAGCGGCCAAGGTGTCACGGGGGGCTGTGGTGGGCCTGCGAGGCGTTTGAGCCCTGGTGCAGAGATTTCAGGGGATGCCTTTCCTCAGCCTCAGCCCTGCTGCAGGACATTTTCACGCACACATTGGACCCCAGGAACCGTGTGGGTGCAGCGTCTACGCTGAGTCCAGGAACTGTGTGGGTGCAGCGTCTACACCGGGCAGGCTACTTCTCTTCTCCCTGGTGGTCGTGCTTTGGGGACACATCCCTGGGACCCCAGCTGCTGGGAGCTGCCCCGTGCGAGTGCCCCCGCCTTCTGCTGATGGAATCCGTCATCTTCACTCACTTCTCAGGTGAAGTTCTTAGAAAGGGTGGCACGTCCCAAGCTCCTTGGTCCCGAGCTGAGCTGCCCCATCTGTTAGCACCGCTCAGGTTTCTGGCCGTGTGACTTCGGCCCTGACGCCCACCTGCGTTGCCCCTGCCCTCTGGGCTGCAGGCGCAGCTCCTCCCTGTCTGTCGCTCATTTTTCTTCCTCTCCTTCCGGGCCCACCCCCAGGACCTCCCCTGGGTCAGCAGCCCTGCTGGGTGACAGACACCTCCAGGGCCCTCTTGGCTCCCTGGCGGGCACTGAGAACCCCATATCTGTGCTGCCACCCAGGGTGCACTGCCCGGGACCTCCCGTCTTCACATGGGTGTCCCACAGCCCCCAGGGGAACAGCCCCGCCTCCCCTCCTGGGTCCTGCATGATCCCAGGGACAAGGCCACCGGATGCCCGTGCCTGAAGGAGCTCACAGCTGGTGAGCGGCCCTCCAAGGGGGCCTCTGCCGCTGGAGGGCAGCTCCATGGAGTAGCTGGCACGGCTCTCCTGCCTCTGGAGGCACCTGGCCCTCAGCTGGAGACCTTTGGCCACCTGGGCCCCCACAGTCCCAACAAGCTGGGCCAGAAAAGGCTCTTCGCCCCTGCAGTGGCCAGCACACAGTTACTGCGGGCTCTGGCTGGGGAGGCCCTGGGGCAACACCATCCCTTGAGGACATCAGAGCCCATGCAGGAAGCCGCCCTCCCACCTGTGGGCACAAGAGCCGGCTGGGGGTGACTGAGCCCCCCTCAACCACTGGAGGAGACTCCCCAGGAGCAGGCGGGCCACCGTGGCTGCCGAGGTGGAGGGGCCACGCCGCCTGTGGGACGGCCACGCATCACCTCAGAAACGCTCTTCTCTGGGGTCCCAAGAATCTTGTCTCCTTCAGGAAAGGACAAGGAGCCGTGGCTGTAAATCACGCCCAGAGCTAATTCCCCAGGGCTCTGGGGCACCAGATGTGCAGCCGGCGTAATGAGCTCTCTCCCAGGGCCTCTTGGGCGTCTGGCCACGTGGCGCTCGCACTAATTGAGTGCTGAGCCCTTGGAGATTTGTGTCAGGAGCCTGCTCCGGCGCCTTGGCTGTGATCCGAGGATGAGATCGGACCAGCGTCGGCTAAGGGGGCTTCCGGAGGGGCTGGCTCCTGGCGCCACTCCAGACTGGGCCACGGTGCTGTGCGGGGGATTCCTGATGGGTGAGGGCCCCCGGGCGGGCGAGGGGTGTGTGGTGCCACAGCCAGTGCCTCCCCACGATGGGTGCCCCCTGATGATGGGCATCTCTGCAGGTCCTCGGGGCCCCTCCTGTCTAGGTCTTCACAGAAGCCCAGGCCCTGGGTGCCCAAGGGCCTCGGTGGCCGCGTCTGTGTAACAGAAGCCGAGCGCGGGACAGCTGCAGCTCAGGACTGTCTGAGCCCCGCCCTGCGGGATGCTCTGAGTTCTCGGGGTGTCACTTCTTTGTCCATTTATCTTGGGTCTTGGTTGAGTTCCAGTGGCGGGCAGAGCTCAGATGGGCGCAGGGCTCGCAGTGAACGCCGGCCGGGACAGTGCCAACACCGGGGGCACAGGTGTGATCGGAGGCCACCAGCCTGTGCTGGGTCACTGTGTGGTGCCAGTGGAGGTGCCCTCTGCCCAGGAGCTGTGGGGGAGCCAGGGGCTGCCACCAGGACACCGTGTGGGTTGCTGGGAAGACCCAAAAGTGGGGAGGAAGCTGCCAGGCACGGGGGACAGCAGAGGTGCCTACTTCTCCCGGCAGGGGAAGCCCACCCAGGGCCTCACCGGGGGGCGTGCACAGGCAGGGGCGAGTCTGTGAGGAGAAAATGGTCTCTGGATGGGGAGCCCAGGGCAGGGTCCCCACAAGAAGGTGGTGTCAGACGAGAGTGAAGGGGTTGCCCACTGTCCCCGGCATGTCCAGGCTCGCGAGGGCCTCATCTCCAGAGCCTTCATGCTGGCATCGCCTGTGAGAGGGTTTATCCAGGATGGGACACTTGTCCCAGGGCATCCCCTGCCTGGGGAGTGGCCTCTGACTTTTGGGGAACACAGCTGCCGTGTGAGGCCCCCTGGCCAAGCTGCCCCTCCCTGGCCATTCTACCTGCATCAGCTTAACAGAAACTCCATCTGTGACTGGAGCGTTGCCCCCCCACCCCAGCCTCCACTCCCAGCCAAGGGAACTGCGCCTTGTCTGGCATGGGAGTCGGAGGCAGATCTGGGGCCTGAGGCCCTGAGGCTTCAGGTGAGTCAGCGTCTCCAGGGCAGGGCTGAGGAGGACAGCCACTGCCCTGGGTCCTGGTCTGGGCAGGTGCCCTGAGGCCGGGCGGCCTGCAGCTTTCCCACCACAGTTGGGTCTGGCACCCCCTGCCTGGGATCGCAGGTCCCTGAGCCACAGCCTGAGGCTGCCCATGCAGCCATCCTAGGGGGCCGTGGCCTTCCCAGTGATGGTTGGTTCTGGAAATGCTTCAGGCCCTGAAGTCAAAGGGAGTCCAATAGGAAGACGGGACTGGTGGGGAGGGGTGCGGGCCGGCGGAGTTGTGGGGGCCAGTGGAGGCAGTCAGGGGGTCAGGGAGGACGGGGGAACTGATGGGCAGGGACATGGGAGCTGGGGAAGGGTCTCAGTCTGTCCTGGCCTCTGCCATCCCTGACTGAGTTGAGCTCAATTAATCTGAATTAATCCACTTTTCCCAGCGAGACTGCACCTCCTGCCCAGACAACGCTACTTGTTCGGCTTCTCCCAGGGCCCTGAACCTGCCCTCCCAGGTGCAAATGCTCCTGGCGCCCAGATTTCACATTCCCCCAGGAGATGGGGGCGCCCACTCTGGGAGAGGACGCAGGAGGAGGTGTGCACGGGCCACGTCCCAGGGTCGGTCCCCTAGGCAGGTGGATCACTTGAGGTCAGGAGTTTGAGACCAGCCTGGCCAACATGGTGAAACCCCGTCTCTGCTAAAAATACAAAAATTAGCCAGGCGTGGTGGGTGGCTCACACCCATAATCCCAGCTACTAGGAAGGCTGAGGCAGGAGAACTGCTTGAACCGGGGAGTCGGAGGTTGTAGTGAGCCGGTATCGTACCACTGCACTCCAGCCTGGACAACAGAGTGAGACTCTGTCTCAAAAAAATAACAATAATAAATAAACAGACAGATCTGTGTCATTTCATCGTTAACTGTAAGTAGGCACCAGAAAAGCCCAGAGGAGCCTCTGGGCACCAAACCCGCGGGCGCCTCTGAGGGAGGAGCAGGCACACCCTACATCTTCGTTGTATTCTCTGCTGTGCTTCATTTGTTTGTTTTGTTTTGTTTTCTGTGAACATGTCTTGTTTTTATTGATAAAAACAACAAAGCACAGGATTTAGGAAATGCATCACAGGCACTCGCCTCGCCAGACGGAGCAGGTGCTGCCTGAGTTCCTGGAAGTTCTGGGACCAACCCTCAGGCACAGTGGGTTCTGGACGCTTCTCTTGATGCTGGGGACCTTGAGTTCAGGGAGATTTGAGCTTGTTCCCAGCACTCTCAGGGGTCACACGGTTTGACCAGGTTCGAAGTCACAGCCAAAGACACCGCCCATGATGGCAGTGGAGGCCACGCCGCACCAGGACGTCGGGCCACCCCAGCAGGCCTCTGGTCCCCAAATGAGAACACCTGGAGTCCTTTCCATAAACCCAGGGCCATTTCACTCCTGAGATCTGCTCTGGGGACGTCTGGAGACTCGAGGCAGCTTCTGAGCCACCTTGGGGCGGCGACAGTATCTCCAGGTGAATGAAGAGATGCAGCCTTGGCAGCGCGGCAGGTGGCAGTTTTTCTCCCGTTGGCGTCCGCTGTGCTTTGTTGGGCAGGCTGGCCCTTCTCAAGGCTGCTGCCTCGCACTCTGCAGTAAACCTTTCGGTTCTTTCCACTCGCCAGCGTCTGAGCCACGGCGACGGTCAGTTCCTGGGGTTCTGCAGGGAGCTCCCCTGGGTCCTTCCCTGGGAGCTGTCGAGCATGAACCTGGGTGTGCCCAGCCTGGTCCCGGGCCCTCAGCCTCCCAACGCCCCGTGCCCGTTCTCACTGGCATGGCATGAGTGTCCACGCTGGGCCAGCAGCGCAGGAACTGGAGGCTCCGTTTCAGGATTTCTCCAGTGACAGATGACAGGAATCAGGTCCCTGCTGGCGGCAGCGGATGGGGGTGCAGAACTGCCTTTTTGCTGTTTGCCTGTTTACCCTTTTTGTGCCCACGCCAAGGTGGGAGCCGCTACACCTGGGGAGGTGCTGGAACGTGTGTGGAGGACAGAGCCTGCTGCCGCCTCGGTCTCTGGGTGCCGGGGCAGCCATTCCTTCAAACGATGGGGTCCTTGCAAACTGGTGCCTCCTCAGGAACTGGGAAAGACAGGAGATCGTCAGCGTCACAAGAGACCAAACCCTATTCTGCTAAATTCGAGGGAAGCCACAAGATTGCGCAGGTTTTTCATAATGATCCTTCCACAAAGGACTGCCTGATGCTTCATCGCACGTCCCTGCTTCTGCCACGGTCAGCATCCCTGCAGGACTGTGCTGTCCGCCTCGAATTCGAGGGTCTTGCAAAGCTGGTAAAACGGTGTGTTTTATGAATAGGAAATATTTCTGTGACCAAGCTCGTTAATATAACTTGTCTACCTTTGGGCAGAGTGAAACAGATGATAAATAAGCTCTATTAACATTTTTTTTTTGGTGTAAGGTTTTTTTCTTTTTCATTTGGCTTTTGGAAATTATATTAATGATTTTTTTTTATTCAGATAAAGTAAGAAAAAATTTAAAATTTAAAAAGTACTCCTTGGACTGTAGGTGCATTGCTGGCCCTGGGTTTTTTTTTCTTACTTGGTCACTAGGTTACAAGATAAGGAGGAAAAACTGACTTTCAGACAAACTTGACAGTTTTAATACCTGTATGTCATTGTAAGAAAAAGCTTATGTGATACTTTTAATCAAGATGACTCTTCGGACGCATTACACTGGTTGAATAATTCTGGTTTAACACAGCTCCGTGTCTCCTCTCCCTGGGTCTCTCCGGCATGTGGTTCGGGTCTGCGTGGTCTTGGATTATTCTCTCTTCCATGGCCTTTCCTGCCTCCCCCAGCGTCCTCCACCTTGTGACGTGACGGAACAGTCCTGTTAGGAGACGTGTTTCTCGGTGTGCCCCGGAGGTGGGCCAGCGCAGCCGGGCTGGGCGCGGTGGGGGCTGAAATCAGGCTGCAGTCGTGGCCCGAGGCCTCACACGTGCTGCCCTGATGTGTGGGATTCCAGGGTGGGCACAGCTAGGGGGAAGCCTGGGGTCACAGTGGCTCACAAACCGTATGGGTGGGTGGAGTGGGGCCGTGTGCGGCTGTGGAGTTCGTGGCAGGACTGGGCTTGGAAGGACCAGGGCCATTTGCTGTTGGGCCCTGGTTGCTCCAGGGTTTTGTTCAGTGGGCTGGGAGAAGGGGCCTGGGAAAAAGTTGCCGTCCTCTGTGGCGGGAGAAGGGGAGGCTTCTGGCTGCTCAGGGAGCTGTGGACCTCTTCCTGCCATGGCCCTAGAGCACGCCCCATGGTGAGGCTCTGGGCCAGGGCTTGTGTGGGATGTGGGGAGTACCGGGCTGTGGGGCCTCCTTGGAAGAGGCAACCCCCAAACGCAGACGCCAGTGGGGAAGCAGTTCCACACTTCCCTGCCAGACCCGCAGGCCACACGGCCGCCTTCGACGCACCGTCCCACAGCACAGGCGGGCAGGGGGTGCCCGGGGCCGGTAAATCCCCCTTTGGCCAGGACCAGCGCCGGGATTCCAGCCCAAGTAATGTGGCTTGGTGCTCACTGGAGAGGAGAGGAGGGAAGGTGGTGCCCAGTGTAGGCCCTGACCTGAGCCCGGGACGCCTCACCTGGGCCTGGTGTATTAGTCCGTTTTTATGCTGCTATAAAGAACTGCCCGAGACTGGGTAAAGTATAAAGAAAAGAGGTTTAACTAACTTACGGTTCCGTGTGGCCGGGGAGGCCTCAGGAAACTCAGTCATGGTGGCAGCGGGGACTCCTCTGGGTGGCTCAAGGGCCATCTGGGGGAGTTGGCTGGAAACTGGAGGGGCCCCTCTCCCTGGACTGCCCAGCCCTGGCCAGCCTGTGGGGTGTGCGGTCAGGTACTGACTGATGGGGAACGCACACCCCCCAAGGCCCTGTTTGGAGGCCCCCGTCTTCCACCTGGATGGGCTACAGGCTCAGGATGCAGAGCCTGGCCTTGCGATGTCACACACCCCCGTGGCACCTGGCCTTCCTGAGGCCTTGCGGGCGAGTGACTCGGGACGGGCTGCAGGGCCTGGGTGGGGCCCCAGCTTTCCCCCAGCCTCTGGCCTTGGGGCCCCCAGCACAGGGCCAGCCAGGCTGAGGTTGCACTTCCGACATCAGAGACCCAGACATGGGGTAGCTGTGCAGGCCCCTCGAGGCAGGGGGCTGGGGCTCTCCGCGGTGGGGGCGGTGATGTCTCTCCTAGGTTGGGTGAGGATGTCTGAGGTGGGGGTGGGGATGTCTCTCCCAGGCGGGGGTGAGGATGTCTGAGATGGGGGCGGTGACGTCTCTCCGAGGTGGGGTGAGGATGTCTGAGGTGGGGGCGGTGACGTCTCTCCGGGGTGGGGGTGAGGATGTCTGAGGTGGGGGTGGGGACGTCTCTCTGTGGGGGGGATGCAGACACCCCTACCCGGTTCTTCTCTCCACATTCATGTCTTTGCTATGGCTGTGCCTTTCTGCCTCCCCAGGGAAGCTGTGTAACCAGAACAGAACCTGTATTTCCTCTTGCTGGACCATCCCCTCTGCAGTCTTGCTCACGTGGGCTGGTCCTCTGTCCATAGTCCCCCTCCTTCCTCTCCCTGTCGCCTGGTCTCTCGCCCGGGTCGGAATTCCTGGATGAACAGGACAGAGCGGCCTCAGGAACCACACTCGTCACCCCTGGAAGCAATTATGGGGCCGCAGCAGCCTCGGGCAGCAGGCCCAGGCCCCACCCTCGAAGCCGGGCAGACCTGCTCTCAAGGACTCTACGCTGGAGGGGAAATGCGGCTCCGGGACCCCTGCTCCCACGCGTGCTCCGTGTGGTCCTGTGGCCCCACGCGTCCATAGCATCAGGTTCTCTGGCGAGAGCTAAACCAGGGGAGATGCTGTTGCTCACTCATGTTTACGGAGTCTGAGGTGAGCTAGTCAGGATGGGAAGCTTCTGACACCGAGAGCACTGAGGACCCAGGCTCCTTCCAACTGTGGCTGTGCCATCTGAGACACATAGATTTCACCTCATAGTACCTCATGGCTGCCAAGCTCCAGCCATCAAATTCCATCCTAGCCTGCAGACAGGAAGGAAAAAGAGCAAACTTTCCCTTTTATGGACATCCCTTGAACCAGAACTTAGTAAGATGGCCACACGTGTTGCAAGGGAGACTGGCCATGCACCTGGCCAGGAATGGGGGTTCTATTTCTTTTTTTTTTTTTTTTTTTTTTTTTTGAGATGGAGTCTCCCTCTGTTGCCAGGCTGGAGTGCAGTGGCATGATCTCGGCTCGCTGCAACCTCCACCTCCCAGATTCAAGTGATTCTCCTGCCTCAGCCTCTCCAGTAGCTGGGACTACAGGCACCTGCCACCACACCCAGCTGATTTTTGTATTTTTAGTAGAGACGGGGTTTCACCATGTTGGCCAGGATAGTCTCCATCTCTTGACCTCATGATCCACCTGCCTCGGCCTCCCAAAGTGCTAGGATGACAGGCGTGAGATTTCTCAGGGACACTGGGAAGCTGGCCGCACACCTGGCCAGGAATGGGGGGTCTGTTACTAAGGGACCCTGGTTCTCTCTGACTCTCATTTCTTCAGTCCGCAAGAATGGGGCCCAGAGAGAGGCACAGGATTCTGGGAAGTCTCAGGCCCTGTCCCTGCGGGGCTGGGGCTCAGTGATGCGGAGAAGGGAGGGGAGCAGCCCCTACAGCCCAGAGAGCAAAGCTACTTGTGATGGAGCCACTCCCCTCCCTTCTGAGTGAGTCCTGTGGCCCCAAGTCCTGGGGCTCTCCCTCTCCTAGGGCCTGATATTGGTGGGGGGCTGCCTCACCCCATTGTACGTCAGCCAGTATTTAGGGGCTGAGGTCTCCAAGCTCCTCAAAGGTGGCAGTACATTCTGGGGCTGGGATTCTCAAGAAAAATCCTTCTCAAGCCCCTTAAAAGGCACCCCAGGACAGTCCTGGGTCCAGCCTTCTGCCCTCAGGGTTTGGGGTACGGGCTCCGCAGGGGCCTCCAGCCTAGGCCTCAAGAGCCTCCTTCCAAAGACGAGGTCTCCTGGGGTCAGGGGTTGTAGGGTCTCTGCCCCTTGGGATGTTGAGCACCCCAAGTCCCTCCAGCACCCCGACCCCACCCAGGCTGGACTTAGGGCAGGGCCAGAAAGATGGGCAGGTCTGGATGGGCTCCAGCCACAGGCAGCAGGTGGAGTTCAGCTGCATCCCCATTATCTTAACCCATCTCTTGCCTCTTGTCACAAAGAATTAAAATCCGTAATAAGAACATGTAAGAGCTGCCCGTAACTGTGTGGCCATTAGCCGACTGCACGGGGTGTCAGTCTAGCCAGCTCGCTCCGGTCCCAGTGAATTGTGATAAAAATGTCAAACAATTAGATTATATTGGCCACTAGCACAGTGATGAGTAGCCAGGCAGGCGTGTCCCTCGAGTCACCCTAACAGCAGGAGTGGCTCTGCGCCACGCTAAAGCCGCTCCAGGACAGCAGGACGGGCCGATGGGGGTCAGCATGTCGGCCCAGCAAGCGGGAGCATCCCAGGAACCCACGCCCCGGCCCCTTGGAGCCCAGCTGGAGAGGCTGTGGGGCCAGAGGGAGGCGTGGGGGAGGGGGAGGGGAGGGTAACCCCTGGGAACAGGACAGAGGTGGGGGGCCCAGGCCCCTCTGAGGGTGCAGAGCCCTGAGCTCAGCAAGGAGGGGCAGGGAGCTCCCAGGGCCCAGCCAAGCACTTGGGAAGGGGGCCAGGAGGGGGATGAGCAGCTGACCGACCCCAGAGCCTCAGGTCCACCCCCTTGGCCGGGTCCCCACGGCCCTGTCCCCACGACCCTGTCCCCTCGCAGGACTCTCGCTCCTCCTGCCCTTCCCAGGAACCACGGCTGCCTTTTTTTCTTACGGGTGAAGATGTATTGGAAATTGATTTCTGTGTTGGAAATGGGATAATTAAACTGGTTGTTTCCATCTTCATCATCGTCATCATAAAAAGAGGACAGCCGGGTAAGGCTGGCGTGAGGTGACACCCACGTCTCGCACGAGGGAGCATTAATTGAATACAAATGGCCTCTCCTGAAGTTGCTGAGTTATATTTCAGAGATATGGGATAATGATGCCATTTAATCATTTTTACAAGATATAAAATTACTGGCTCCTCTGGGAAGATCATTAAGGAAAACAATTGTTCACAGCAATTGAAGATAGAGTTTTAATTATTTAACACAGAAATTAAACTATTAGAGACCAGTGTTGGATGAGGCAACTTAATAGAAATTTATACACAAGCGTCTGTGAACATTTTAGTTTTATTAACCCGCCTAATTCCTTCATCCAAATCGGTCTGAAGGGCCTCTTGGCTGTGCCTAGAAGCTGCAGCCCAGAGCCCCTGTGTCTCTGGGGAGGACGGCCAGGGTGTGGCTCAGGGGACATCCCGGGAGCTCCCGGAACCCAAGGGCGCCAGGGCAGGCCCCCAGGCTGCAGGGGAGGGCCTGAGGCTGCCAAAGCAGGGAGAGGCGGAGGTGGGGTAGGGGTCAGGGGGCTGCAGGTGCACCTGGGGATTAAAAGAAGAACGACTGCAGGGTGCTGGCCACACTTTTTGGCCTTCCCTCGGCCTTTTGGGTGGGAATTTCGGGGACCCACCTTCCAAGCCACATGTGTGTGACCCCAGTGGGTATGGGACGGGGAGCACCAGCTGTGCCCAGCCCCCCCAGCCCACTCTGCTGTGGCCCAGACCTGATGGGGCCCTGTCCAGAGAGGCCACGTCCGCCGGTGCAGTGAGGGGCCGAGGCTGCGTTCCAGAGACCGGGCTGCTGGAACTCACACTGCTTTAGAGGGTCCCTGCCAGGTGCTTGTCGCAGGGTAAGGGGGGCTTTAAACGAGGACTCGGACTTGACCATCTCCAAGTGGGGAAGCCGGGAAAGTTACTCGAGACACAGCACGAGCTTCACTGTGCAGGAACGGAGGCTGAAGGGGGCCAGAAAGGAGCCCTCAACATTGCCGTCTGGTGTGGCTTTGGGTGCGGGCTACGAGGGAGCGCTTCCTAAAACCCTCGTTCTAAATGTGTAAACATTTTCCATCTGTAAACTAATAAACGGACATTTTTAGAGGGTGGAAGAACTGAGGGCACCAAATTGGGCAGCTTGTTGGGGGTGCCCTCCACCCACCTGGGACCCGAGCAGGACGAGGCCTCGTGGGAGGGAACCACCAGGGCTGGAGGGAAGTCGCCTCGCCCAGTACGCAGTCAGGAAGCTGGGGGCAGCCCCCAGCCTGGGCACAGTGAGCCTCACCCCGTGCTCTCCCGAAGGCCCGGGCCAGGTTTCCAGCTGCTTTCCGGGGAGAAGATGGGGCTGCCGAGCGTGTGGCCTGGGGCCTGTGCTCACCCGGTCACTGTCCAAGTGGGGACAGCAGTGCAGGAGGGTCCCTGCCTCCCCGATCCCGAGGGTCCTCTGACATGAGGGAGGCCTGGGCTGGGGGCCCGCCGGCTGGTTGCGCATCTCCCGGAAGTCCCGGCCCCCACAACCCACGTGGTTTCTGCAGTGTGCTCAGGGCCTGCAGGCTGAGGGCTGACACCGCGAGAGCACCCTCCGTCCCCCATCATCTCCAATAAATCCCAGGCCTTCTGCTCTTGCCTTACAGTTTTTAGGGTTACATAAATTTCACCGATGCAATTTTTTTATGCTTGAATATATTACAGAATGCCACTTCTGTTACGGAAGCTAATTGATAACGTGATTTGTTATGTTGCCGGGACATAATTCAGAAAGTTATTTTAAAGCCTGTGATGCATGGAACAGCACTCACTGTTTAATATTTCTCACATGCGTGGACACAGCGCAGGGTAAAAAATGTGGTACTGCACGGATGAAATATTTCCAGAAGCTTTTATTCTTGTTGTTTGGGTGGGCGCCAGCAGCTCCATAGAAGGGAACCCATATTTCCAGCGCAGCTCTGATTTGACTTTATTTCCTGGTCATTAGTTAGCTTTTTTTTTTTTTCCTAAACTGAAGCAAGTGTGTGTATATATTTGAAAAAAGAAAAATCAAACAAAAAAAGGGGAATCACACATAACCTTTCAATATTATCAAAGATGTGCATTTAAAAATTTTATGTTAAATTAATGATAGATTCACAGGAAGTTGCAAAAACAGTGCACGGCGCCGCACGTCCACTCCCTGGCTTCCCCAGCGGTGACACGGCACAGATGCAGCAGGCGGCAAAGCCGGGACGTGAGACTGGTTCAAGCTCTCGGCGAGCTGCGGGTGCTGTGGTCTGTGTTCACCACTGGTACAGGCATTCCTTTCTCAGGTAGGGATGGGCGCTGCTGCCACAATCAAGACACACAGCTGGTGTGTCAGCAGCCGGCCGCCGTGCCAGGCGTACTCACTGTGCAGTGCTAGAGCTCTGCTGCGCTGAGATACTCTGCAAGCCGCACCCTGCAGTGTGTGAAGCTTCTGAGGCTGGGTTTGTCCTCAGCCCAACTCCTGGAGGTCTGTCCGGGCCGGAGCCACTGTTCCTTTGCTTCTGTTGCCGGCAGTGTTAACCCTGGGTGGACAGAGCCGGGTTTGACCGTTTGCTCGTGGACAGACGCAGGGTTGCTCTAAACACTCCTGTGCGCATTTGTGTGCACGTGTGTTTCCCGCCCTCTGGGCTAAACGCCTAACAGTGCAGTTGCTGGGTTGCGGCTTGACAAGAATCAGGTAAACTGTTTTCCAAAGAGGCTGCACCACAATGTGTGAGAGCCCATTTCCTGGTGTCCTCACCAGCGGTTGATGGTATCTTTATTCTTTTTTAAATTCCAGCTATAGGAATAGGTTCGTAGACCTTTTTTTTTTTTTTTTTTTTTTTTTTAAATTTGAGACGGAGTCTTACTCTGTCGCCCAGGCTGGAGTGCAGTGGTGTGATCTCGGCTCACTGCAAGCTCCGCCTCCCGGGTTCAAGTGATTCTCCTGCCTCAGCCTCCCGAGTAGCTGGGATTACAGGCATCCGCCACCACACCCGGCTAATGTTTGTGTTTTTAGTAGAGACGGGGTTTCACCATGTTGGCCAGGATGGTCTTGATGTATTGACCTTGTGATCCACCTGCCTCGGCCTCCCAAAGTGCTGGGGTTACAGGCGTGAGCCACCGTACCTGGCCCATAGACCTATTTTGGACAATTCCGGGGCTACCTGTCCTGACCCAGCTGTCTGGGCTCTCTTTGGCCTAGTGCCCTGCAGCAGTTGGATGGGGGCCGAGCTGGGCGCATGGGCTCCACGGGCGCAGTGTGGGCAGGAACGCCTTCAGCAGACCCTTCCCTCCCTCACGGCGCATGGCCCCTGCTGCCCCATCAGACATGAAGGAGATTCTGAAGTTGCACAGGCAGCCTTGGCCTCACGTGGCTCCTGCACTGAGCTCCTGTTGCCCACGGCAGGAGGGGGCTGCCCCCCTGGCCTTCAGGTCCCAGGCTGAAGAAACAGCCCCATGCAGAGGGCGGGCAGGAGCGCCGGCAGGAACACGCGAGGCTCACACTCCGGCCCTTCAAGGCTGTCCTGGGCCTTCCCCTGTTCTTGGCCAGAGCCCATGTGTGTGGCCGGAGGGCAAGTCCCCAGCCCCACGGTCCTCGCATGGACCAATACGCCCTTCGGCCCCCCGCCCCCACCCATCTGCCTGGGTTGGGAGAGACATATCCAGAAGTTCAGAAAGGCCATCTGGAAGGCACCTTTCTTCCCCCAGGAACGCCTGGATGCAGCAGCCCACCAGGAGTATGCACGGAAGAAAAGCATCTCCTCACGAGAAGCTCTACGTGGTGCTTGCTGGCACAGAGCCCCCCACACACGAGTCTCCTTGTTCTGGAAGGTTCCTTCTGAGGGGCCCTGCACATGCGCAGGGGACGTGGCCTGGGCTGGAGTGAGCCCCACCCCTACCTCCACGCTGGAAAGCTGCTGGGTTCAGGGGGCGCATTTCTCGCGGGCCAGCGTCCCAGAAGGTGCTGGGCCAGGAGCCCCCCACCCGGAGCCTCAAGTCACAGAAACCACACACAGAGACTGGCTTTTGTTGTTCACTAAAACACTTACATCAAAAACAGGCTCAGAGTCCAAACAGTGCTTCTGGTCTAAGCAACTCAGCACTAGTGCCCAGTGCAGCACTGACAGGCTCCGTGTGCTGGGGCTCTGAGCCGTGCACCGGGCACCTGGAGGCCCTGCCGGGGGTGCCTCACCCCAGGGAAAGGCGGTTTTGCCGCCAGCATAGACAAGGCCCCCTGCTGTGGGAGCGGCTGCCCGGCGGGAAGTCACTGGGGAAGGATCTCTGGCTGAGGCTGCACCGAGGGCTGGGGAGAGGCCCAGGAAGGGGAGAGAGAGCTGGGAGCTGGGGATGGGAGCCAGGAGGTGGGGGTGGGTTGGCAGAGGGGCAGAGCCAAGGGCAGAGGCAGGTGCTAGGGCCACAGCAGCTGACGGGAGGCAGGTCCAGGCCTGTGCTAGCCAATGGCGTGGTGCGGCAGCCCGTACAGGACCAAGTTGAGCGTGGTGGGAAGGAGCTCGGAGCTCTGGAGCAGTGGCAGCTTGTCCTTCAAGATCTGAGAAACCTCGTCTGTGGAGAAAGGGTGGGAGCTGTGAACCCTGAGGCCCTGCAGGACGTCCAGCCCGGTGAGGGCCAAGGCACAGGTGCGGGGCGTGGTGGCGGCTCCGACTGAGGGCGCTGTGGGGAACACACCGCCATTCGCCAGGCTCCCAGGTGCCTCCACCACCTGCACCCCTCCCGCACCGAGGTGTCCAGGCCCACACAGCCGGGTGATGGCACCAGGACGGGACCTCCTAACCCGAAGCCCAATGTCCCCTCTCTACCCCTCAGCCAGGCGAGCTGCTCCACTCGGGGGCGCCCATCTAGGGTGTGGCTGTGGCCTTAGCAGGGTTGCCTTGCAGGGAGCAGCGTCCTCTGCCCCTTTTGAACAGTGTCAGTCACCCGGGCTCGTGCCTGCATTGCAGGGACCAGAACTTGCAGGTCACCACTGAGCAGCAGCAGCTGAACAGCCGGCCTGGCTCTGCCCTTCCCCAATTCCCCTGCAGAGCACCGTGTGGGCCTCACACCAGCCACACCACCACAGCATCTGTGTCTGCAGCATCCGTGTCTGCGGCATCCGTGTCTGCGCCCTGCTCTGCGTTTGCAGGGATGAGTGTGGGTTCTGTCCGCCTTCCTCCTGCTCCTCGCTCCCTCCCTCCCCTGACAAGTAGGGATCCTTGGGCCCGGCATCCCCGGACCGTGGACCACGTGCTCTTTACACGATAAATTCCTGGTGAGTGGTGGATACTGAAAGCCTTGTGGGACGCCTTCTCAGTCAGGGCAGACCACCCCTTCCGTGCACTGCCGAGTGCCTCAACTCAGGGTCCCGGGAAGCTCCTCTGTGGCTCCTCCTGCCTCACCGTGGCAGGAGGGTTTCGCTGACTCTGAAGGATGGCTGGGCGGGGTTCCGCCTGTCCATGTTTGAGAACAGATCATGTCCCGTGCCCCTTCCCGACTTTTGCCCTGTGAGGTCCAGAGAGGGACGGACGCTGGGTGCCATATGACAGGCAGGCTGCTCTCCAGGAGGCCAATGGGACACACCCCTCAACCCACGAATTCCTCTTCCTGGCTGGGACTCCCGGCCACATCCGTGGCCATCGGGCGCTGTGCTGCAGGCTGTCGGCCCCTGCGAGTCCTTGTCTGGGGAGGGGCCAGGTACAGCTGCCACCTGGATTTCCCGCTGGTTCCCAGAGAGCCCCTGGGCTCAAGGGGATTGTGTGACTGGAGCTGTCAGCGAGGAATCAGCTCTCTGATGACTGCGATGCTCTCCCTCTGGGTTCTGGAGCCACGTGGCATCAAGGGGCCGTCGCTGCCGAGGGGTGTGCCACTGTGGGGGGCTGGGGCAGCGCAGAGACGCAGCCAACTTCCCGGCAAGAACAAGCCCTCCCTCTTTCCGGCTCCTAGTTAATGTCGGGAGTCCCAGTTCCCCACGGAGAAGCGGAGACACCTATCCCTGCAGCGCTGTGGGGTGCACATGCCCCACGGGCAGCGGCTGCGGAGGGTGCTGAAGGCTGCGGGGTGCAGGCCGCCCCTCCCCTACCTTGGTTCACCGCCTCTTCGCCGCTCATCTTCTGAAGGAGGCGCACCGTTTCTCCAACCGGCTTCCCGACGGCCAACAGATCTAGGAGAGAAGCACCCCCTCAGGCAGGCATGGACACCCTGGCAGCCTTGCTGAAGGGGTGCGGGACAAGCCCGGGGTGCCTGGGGCCCACGCACTTTCCCACAAGACGCTGGCCCGCAGCGCGTTGTCCTGCAGCAGCGTCGGCCACTGGTTTGCCAGGATGCTCTTGACACCCACCAGGCTCAGCAGGATGGCCGCCTCGACCGGCTCCTCCAGGGACAGCTGTGAGGCGCTGTGGAGAGCTGGCTCCCGTGGGCTGGCGCCAGGGGCCCAGCCGAGTCGCCCCCTCCCCATGCACACCTCACCAATTGCTGGAACGTATGTGTGCCCCGACAGCTCTCGCCGTTCTTGAAACCTGCCCCCACAGGCCCCTGCTCCCTCGTGGGTCCCATGCCCGTCTGACCTCTCCATCCTCAGCACCCCCGCCCATCCACTCCGAGCAGCCAGGCACCTCCTGTGCTCCATGCTCTCCATGTGCCGCCTCAAGCTCTGGTAGGACCGCGCCAGGTCCAGCAGAACCACCACCTGGCACTCTGCCGGGATGGGAAGGGTGGGAAGGGTGGCTCAGCAGCCTTGGCCCGACACAGGAAGTGGGGGTGGGGGTATGGGCAAGTGGGGCCTGCACTCCCAGGACACGATAGGACATGGCACGCTGGCCACTCAGTTCCAGGCTCTGACCTCATGACCTTCAGGTTCTTTGCAGGGACCCCCTGGCCACAGTGGACCTGGCCAGCCTCAGGAGCCCAGGCCCTTCACAGCCTCCTCCAGGTGATTGTGCTGGGCAACAGGAAGTGTGGGAAGCCCACCTGGGCCCCCCAGCTTCCTCAGCGCCCCCACCATGCCTGGACACCCTGGCACCCCACATGAATGAGGTGTATGAGGTGGAGCCCTCCCCAAGGATGGAGGGATGGGCTGCTGGGGGGCAGCACTGACTGACTGGGGGCCGATGTGAGGGAACACATGCCCCTGTGTGGTGGAGACATGGGAGGCTCTTGGGGTGCAGGGGAGTCCTGGGCACTGGGGATGGGTTGGTCACCCTGGCCTGGGGCCTCCATGGAAGCAGGGACCGGGGGTCAGTGCAACCCTGGGCGTGCCTGCTGCGAGCCCTGTGGATGCCAGGGGACGGCTGCCCACTTCCACTGGCAGCCTGGCCGTTCCTGCTGAAAGGACACCCAGCTGTGTGAGTCCGAGGCTGTGGGGGAGTTGGGGGAGTCCTGGCGAGGCCTCTTCTGCTTTACTCACTGCCTCGCTTGGAATTAAACTTTCAAAGAGGCCCGTTTCTAACTCCACCTAGGATGGGCTTCTGGCACCTCTGATGGCCAAGGCCCAGGCTTGCAGAGCAGAGTGGGGGTCCTGCTTGGCCCCACCCAAGTGCAGGCCCCAGGTGCCAGGTGCCACGGGACAAGTGTCCACACACCTGCTCTGCTCTGTCAACGGGGCCCGCATACCTCCTGGGGGACACAGCGCCTCCCAGGTCCCTGAAAGGCTCCCATCGACCCTGCACAGTGGGGTCGTCAGCAGCCCCACCAGAGAAAGTCACAGCAAGTGGGCTGGCCCTGCAAAGGGGCATCCAGAGGGGGCATCCTGGTGGGGCTGCAGCCACAGGAGCTGAGTCTGAGTGGTGGCCTTGGCACAGAGCTGAGCCCCGCCTGTCTCCTGACCGCTCAGCCTGCAGTGTTGAGTGGCTGCACCTGCTGTCCCCATCAGCACCACCCTCGGGCCATGGCGTGTGATGGGGTGATGTGCCCCCACGCATGTGCTCTGCTCATGCCATGCCCCCAGCCTGCTGTGCCATCCCCACCTCCTGCCAAAAGCCCCCCTTGTGCTGGAGCTGGCTGGGGTGTCACTGTGCTGGGCACGGCAGGACCACACCTGGCAGCCCCTCCATGGCTGGTGGACAGTGAAGGGGAAGGCAAGGCCCCAAGTGCCTATGGTTAGACTAGAGGGGCCCTGAGGGAGGGGCTGTGACCAGTGAGGTCCTGAATTGCCCACCCCAGCCTTCCTGGGCTCCTGGGCCCAGCACTGACTCCTGGCCTGCCAGGTCTGAAAAGCCAGGCTGGGCGGAGTGGCGGCACTCAGAAACGAAGGACAGGAAGGCCAGAAGCTCCTGTGACTTCCACATCTGTGTGGGCCAGGCAGGGGGTGCAGGGGTGAGCAGAGGTCGTCCACCTACAGACAGGAGGGGCTGCGGCCGCAGAGGGTGGGGACAGGAGGGGGCTGCGGCCACAGAGGGTGGGGGCAGGAGGGGGCTGCAGCCACAGAGGGGGGGAGTAGGAAGGGGCTGCGGCCGCAGAGATTGGGGAGTAGGAAGGGGCTGCGGCCGCAGAGGGTGGGGGCAGCCCCAGTAGGTTACAGTGGCCCTGCTTTGTCCTCAGGCGAATTTGTCCTGTGCCCCTGGGGGAAGGGCTGCCAAGACGACCCCTCTCACCTTGCAAGTTCATGGCGACCAACCTCTCCACTAATATATGGGACAGGAAGCTCTCCATCCCATAGAAGAAAAAGCCGCTGCAGCTGCCCAGGGCCTGCTCCCACTGGGCCTGGCTGCAGAGAGAGGAGAGCGCAGGTCAACAGTGCCCATGCACCTACGCCAGACCCCACTGTGTGTTCTTTTTTTTTTTTTTTTTTTTTTTTTGAGACGGAGTCTCGCTCTGCTGCCCAGGCTGGAGTGCAGTGGCCGGATCTCAGCTCACTGCAAGCTCCGCCTCCTGGGTTTACGCCATTCTCCTGCCTCAGCCTCCCGAGTAGCTGGGACTACAGGCGCCCGCCACGTCGCCCGGCTAGTTTTTTGTATTTTTTAGTAGAGACGGGGTTTCACCGTGTTAGCCAGGATGGTCTCGATCTCCTGACCTCGTGATCCGCCCGTCTCGGCCTCCCAAAGTGCTGGGATTACAGGCTTGAGCCACCGCGCCCAGCCACTGTGTGTTCTTAAAGCAGGCCACATCCTGTGTGGTCCACGCCTGTCCCACTTGTGCATTCAACTGAACTTTCTTTCTTGTTCCCAATGCCCACACCTCCCTCCTCTGTGCTCTGACCACAGGGGTTCTGACGGAGCCTAGTCAAGGGGACCCCCCCCATGAGCACTGACTTCTGTGCTGAATGAACAGCCCTCCCCAGGCGGGGCTGGCTGCGGGAAGTGCTGGGGGCGCTTTCCCAATGGCCCAGCACGTGGAGGTCAAGGCACCCCAGTACTCCAGGCAGGGGAGACAGTGACCAGACCAGGGTTCCCTCCTTCCATACAGGACCCCAGCCCTGCCCCTGCAGCGCCCCTCTCTGCACACACTTGCCCCTGCACACACCTGCCCCTGTGCACACCTGCCCCTGCAGCCTCGCCCCTGGCATGGAGCCTGTGACATTGAGCGACCCCTCCCACCCGTGGCGCGTTCTCCCTGGTTGCTCTGGTTCCTTGCTGGCTGCTTGTGGACACCTCTGGACCACAGAACCCCGAGGGCATCTGGGGGCAGAGTCTGCGAGTGGTCTCTGGAGGGGCTGCAGTGCTGGTGGTGAAGAGGCAGCCCCTGCTGCTGGACCACGTGCTATCGGTGACCCTGGGGGCCCCAGGTTGCCATCTGTAAAGTGGGGTAACAGTGCCCCTCGCCCAGTCTCTGTGAGGACTCAAGGAGCTGGGTCTGTCTCAGCATCGCATGCTGTACCTGGTGGGACCTGCAGGGCAGACCCAGGGAGCCGGGGGTGGGGGCAGTGGCTCCCCGCTGGACCCTGGAGCCCTGCCACACTGTAAATGACTCCTGGGAGCCCAGATCCGAACCTGGGAAAGTGCTTGCTTCCCAGATGTCCCACCCATCGCGAAGTGAATGTGTCTTGGAATCTTTCCAAAACGTCCTGGGTGACGCAGACAGGAGTCAGCATTTCTGCAAGGAGAATGGGGTGGGTACAGAGCACGGTACTTCATCAGACACACGTGTGCAGGGCCGGGGCCCTGGGGAGGGGCCACAGTGAATGCAGGCGGATGTGTCAGTGCCCTGCCGTGCCCTGTGGGGTGATGGTAGAACCAGGCCAGCCAGAGAGAAAACCCCAACAAATTAAAATATTTAAAGCCAAAACAGGGCAAGCACATATGCAGATTTTGGAGCCTCGAGGAGTGGGGCACCAGCTGCTGCCCACGACTGCAGGGCGGCAGGAGGCCCGAGGCTGGTGTGTGCCTGAACAGGGAGCCCTGTGCAGCACCCACCTGGGCCCTGGGCCTCCTCGTATGGGTCCACGATGACTGGGTCCTGGTCAAGGAGAAATGGGAGCACAGGGTGGGGTCTCGGTCCCCCCACCGGGGCTCATCAAAGGATACACTTGAAGTTGTTGGAGTCGACTATGATGCAGTCAGCGGGGATGGTCCGGGGGACGCTGCCCTGCAACCACAGAGCAGGGTCACGCCAGGTGCAGGGACCAGGAGCCTGACCTCCAGCTGTGCCCACCAGCCCGATCCCCCACCACAGACCCCCACCTACCTTCCTGCCCTTCTTCACTAGGCTTCTCTTTTTGGGGTCTCTGCTTCTCCCCTCCTTTTTCACGCCACCTTCTGTTGAAGACAAGAAAGAGGCAAGGTTGTTTGGCAGCAGCTCGAGGCAGCCGTCTGGCCACACTGTCGGTTAATTTCATGTTATGCAAATTTCACTTCAATGAAAAAACACAAGTTGTGAAAATAAGCAATTTTAATTTTTGTAACGTTGACATGGCAATAACTTCTGAAATGCAAAGGTTCACAGGGTGGGGGAAAGTCCTCAAGGAAGAATCACTCTCCAAAGGCTCCAAGGCCCACCTGGCCGGCCATTCACACACCCCACTGGGTACTCACCAGTGTGCCTGCCATGCCTGGGCCCCTCGCTGGTTCCAGGGCCTTCTGTACAGGGATTTACAACCTGCCCCTTTCTACACAAACACTTTCTTTTGCAGGCTCTGCGTAGACAGCCATGTGCCTGGGAAGGATGGCCACTTCCCTCCTGTTTGTGCCCCGTCTTGTCTTTTCTGTGTGCCTATGTTGGGGCCTCCAGCAGACAGCAGAATGGACGCACAGATGGGGCTCACTGCTTCACCCCCTTCAGAGAGAGGCTGCTTCTAAGGGAGCCCCATTAAGAAGGAGGCTCTCTCTAGCTTTTGATGGATTTCTTTATCAGGATGGGGCATTGCGTTCGGTTCCTGGCTCACAAAGTAAATGTGTGCATTTTATCAAATGCTTTCACCCTGCACTGACTGAAATGCTCACACGACTGTTCCTCTAGGACATCTGTAGTATTTTAAGGTTAAACTGGGGCCGGGCACAGTGTCTCATGCCTGTAATCTCAGTGTTTTGGGAGGCCGAGGTGGGAGGATCGCTTGAGCCCAGGAGTTCGAGACCAACCTGGGCAACATAGTTAGCTCCTGTTTCTAAAAAACACCTAGCCAGGAATGGTGTCCTCCACCTATAGTCCAGGCTATTCGGGAGGCTGAGGTGGGAGGATGGCTTGAGCCCAGGAGGTGGAGGCTGCAGTGAGCTGTGATTGTGTCACCACACTCCAGCCTGGGTGACAGAGCGAGACCCTGTCAGGAAGTGGGAAGAAGGGGAGAGAAAAGGCTAAACTGAGTGATGACAGCTTATCTTTTTATGTATTTTTTGTGCTGTTCTGGAGCATCTGGGAGGAGTTAGGCTGGCCTAGGGAAGGATGGGAGGAGCTATCTACTTTTTCTGATACTGAGAAGATTTATCTAATGCTGACATGCTCTGTTTCTTGACAGTCTGGCAGAATTCAGTGGAAATGTGGAAAAAAGGATATATTTTTTGTAGGCAGACTTAAATCCATCGATGTCCTTTTTTATTGGTTATGAGACTATTCAGGTTTGCTTTATTCCTGGCATCGGAAAGTGTTTTCTCCTAGTATTTTGTCCTTGCTGCCCAGGGGTTTTGCTATGTTGATTCAAAGTTGCTTGGAGGCTTCCATGCTCTCTTGTCGCCTCTGGTGCGTCGTTAGGGCCGTGTGTCTTTCCGTTTCTGGCTTTCTTGGTGGCTCTTCTCTGTGGCATCTCTGTTTCCTTGGCGTCATCTTGGTACTTTCTGCATGTGCTCCTCTGCTCACCCTGTGATTATTCTGCTTCCTTGCTCTGACTTCTTTTTTTTTTTTTTTTTTTTTTTGAGGCGGAGTCTCGCTCTGTCGCCCAGGCTGGAGTGCCGTGCATCTCGGCTCACTGCAAGCTCCACCTCCCGGGTTCCCGCCATTCTCCTGCCTCAGCCTCCGAGTAGCTGGGACTACAGGCGCCGCCACCTCGTCAGGCTAGTTTTTTGTATTTTTTAGTAGAGACGGGGTTTCACCGTGTTAGCCAGGAGGGTCTCGATCTCTGGACCTCGTGATCCGCCCGCCTCGGCCTCCCACAGTGCTGGGATCACAGGCGGGAGCCACCGCCCTGGCCGACTCTGACTTCTTAAATCAGGTGCTGAGCTTCCGAATTCCTGGTGCTCTTCCTGTTCTAACACCGACATTTACAGCTGCAACACCTTCGAAGTTATGTTTAGCAACATCTCACTAGTTTTTGACATTTCCATGATCATTTCATTTCTTCTGAGTCCCATGAGATATTTAGAAGTGTGGTCTTGAATTTTCAAGTGTGCGAGGATGGAAAAAAGTCTGCCTTGGACTGCTTTCCGCCCTCCTCACACTGGCCTCAGGTGTGGGCCGTCTGCCGGCGTGTGAGACACGGTGGGATCTGCTTCTCAATTTTGTGATTATTCCCAGCGTACTTGAAAAGATTGCAAATCTCCATTTTCGAGGTACAGAGTTCCATGTCTCTATTAAGCCAAGATTGTTAATTACAGCACCCCGAATTCCCTGTTTTTGCTTTGTCTGTCAGACCCGTCAGTAATCCAGGCACAGTAAGATCTCCCAGCGTCGGGGCTGGTCAACGGCCGCACCCCGCAGTTTCTGCTTTTTATTGCCTCTTGTATTTGGAGGCTATTTCACGTCGTCTCTGAGGAGGTGGACCTTCGATTCTCATGGTGTCCATGTCCCTAATAACGCCGGGCTCTAAAGTCTGTTTCCCTTGTCAGACACCAGCCCTCCGGGTTACTCTTAAATATTTACTCATTTTCACTTCTCTTGGTTTATCACTTGCAATGGGCGTGTTCCTGCAAAGGGCATGCAGCTGCATCCTCTTATCTCCCCTGTCGTCTCGTTAGCAGGGTTGGCCAATTTACTTTTTTTGATATACGACATAAATTGGCCAACTTCTACCATCTTACTGTTCTATTTTTATTTGTCCTGGTTTTCTACGTGTTTCTCCATTACTAGCTGTAGGATGCCTTGATTGAGGTAACTGGCCCATTCGTCTTCCTCATTCATTCTCCCTTCTCTATTCTTTGGGAGTTTGCACACCAGCTCTCTGGTGGTGCCCTTAGCGTTTTACCACGAGGTGCGGCCACACCTGGTGGCGCCCCAGACTCAGCGGTTCGTGGTGCCCCAGACTCAGTGGTTTGCGCCTGAGGACACTCAGGGCTCAGCCTATCTCTTCCTTTTGTGGCCGCTGGGTAATGCATTTCAAAAACACTTAGATCACCAGCAGCCTGGCTTTCAGTTACTCTGTGGTGAGGGTTCTGTGAGTTTCCGTGGCTGCCGTTAACCAATCACTACAAAATGGGGGCGAAACGTGGCACCGCTTCCTCTCTGATGGTTCTGGGAATCGGAGGTCCGAATGGGGTTCACCGGGTCACCATGGCGCACCAGCCCGGCCACCTTCTTTCTGGAGGCTCCCGGGGAGAATCCGTTCCTGGTTCCCGGCCGTGGTCTCCATCCTCACCATCAGCACCGCAGCCCCAAGCTCTTTCTCTGGCCTTCCTGCTTCTCTCGTGTGAGGGCTTTGTCATCACCTGGGCCCTCCCATATCCACAGGATCACCTCCCATCTCAAGTCTGGAATCGTATCTGCAAAGCCCCAGAACCACGCGACGTCGCAGGCTCACAGGCACCGGGGCTGGGCGGTGGGCACCTCTGGGCAGCCTGTGTCCTGCCAGCCACACTGTTGTTAGTGTCTAGTCGGGCTGCTGCTTTCCTGTTCTGCTCCTGCCACAACGGTGGTGCCTGCGCCAGGCCGTGGGGAAGGGAAGGCTGTTTCAATAAGCGATGCACAGACAGCTGGATCCCCTTGGGGAAAAAAACCTTAAACTCCACCTCCCACTCCACAGAGTCCATCTCAGATGGCAGTTAGGTGGAAACGTGAAAGGTGGAAAACAAAAGAAATGCATTTAGAGGATGTCATCGGAGAATATTTTCATGATCATGAGGTGAAGAAAGATTAAAAAAAAACCCAAACACACCTAATGTCAAACCACAGCTAACAGTGAAAAGCACAAAGCTTTCACCTAAGATCAGAAACAAGGCAAGGAAGCCCACTCTTGACACTTCTGTTTAAACAGCGCTGGAAGTCCCTGCTGGAGCAGTCAGGAAAGAAAGAGAAATAACAGGGTAGGCACGGTGGCTCACGCCTGTAATCCCAACACTTTGGGAGGCCGAGGTGGGTGGATCACCTGAGGTCAGGAGTTTGAGACCAGCCTGACCAACATGGTGAAACCCCATCTCTACTAAAATTACAAAAATTAGCTGTGTGTGGTGGCGTGCACCTGTTATCCCAGCTACTTGGGAGGCTGAGGCAGGAGAATTGCTTGAACTCGGGAGGCAGAGGTTGCAGTGAGCTGAGATCATGTCACTGCACTCCAGCCTGGGCAACAGGGCGAGACTCCATCTCCAAAAGAAATAAAAAAAATTAAAAAAGAAAGAGAAATGACAGGACATACATCAGAAAAAAAGATGTGAAATTATCTGTTTGCAGATAACAAGCTCTTATATATATACAAGACCTCAAAGACTCTACCAGAAAACTGTTAGAACTAATAAATTAAGTAAAGTTGCAAGATACAAAATCAACATACAAAAATCAGTATTTCTATACATTACCAATGAACTATCTGATTAAGAAATTAAGAAAACCACCCTATTTCTAATAGCATCAGAAAGAATAAAATATTTAGGAATAAATTCAACTATGAAGTGAGAGATCTGTGCCTTGGAAACTGTAAGACACTGATGAAAGAAGTTGAAGGAGACATAAATAAATGGGAAGATATCCTGTGTTCTTTAATTGGAAGAATTAACATTTTTAAATGCCCATATTACCCAAAGCAACCTACAGATTCAATGCAGTATCAAAATTCCAATGGCATTTTTGACAGAAATAGAAAAGCAATCCTAAAATTTACAAGGAGCCACAAAAGACCCTGAATAATCAAAGCAATCCTGAGCAAGAACAAAGCTGGTGGCATCATATTACCTGGCTTGAAATTATGCTACAAAGCTATACTAATTAAAACAGTATGGCACTGTTATAAAAGCAGACACTGGGCCCGACACAAGAGAATGGAGGATCCAGAAATAAACCCACACATTCAGGGTCAATTGATATTTGACGAAGGTGCCAAGAACACCCAATGGGGAAATGACAGTCTCGTCAATAAATGGTGTTGGGGTAACCCAATATCCACACACAAGACAATGAGTTTGGAGCCTTATCTTACACCATCTACAAAAACCAATCCAAAATGGATTAAAGGCTTAAATGTAAGACCTGAAACCATAAAACTACTAGAAGAAAACACAGGAGAAAAGCTCCTTGACTGGGTCTTGGCAATGATTTTTTGGATATGACATCAAAATCATAAGCAACACAAGCAGAAATAAACATGTGAGATCATATCAAACTGAAAAGCTTCTGTATAGCTAAGGAAATAACACAATGCAAAAGTGATCTATGGAGTGGGAGAAAATGAATGTAGAATGTATATTTGATAAGGGATCAATAGCCTAAGTATATAAAGAACTCCTATAATTCAATAGTAAACAAACAAACAACCCAGTCAAAGAATGGGCCAAGGACCTGAATGGACATTTCTCTAAAGAAGACACACACATGGCTAACAGGTTGATGAAAAGGTGACAGGTAAAGGTGATGACGGAGTAGCTCTCAGCCTTAACAAGATGACATCCTGCCATTTGCGACAACATGGATGAACCCCAAGGACATCATACAAAGTGAAAAAAGTGAGGCACTGAAAGCCAGAGGCTGCATGATTCCATATATATGAGGAATCTAAGAGTTCAGCTCACAGACGCAGAGTGAGCGGTGGCTGCCAGGGGCTGGGGGAGTGAGTGAGAGGTGCCAGCCAAGGGTGTAAAGCCCCAGTGGTGCAGGACGAGGAAGCTCCGCTGACCCTCACGGCACAGGGCACACAGCACACTTAATGTGATTATGGATATGGTTGGGTTGAAATATACTCTCTTGCTATTTCTTTTTTATTTTTCCTATCTGTTCTCTCTTCCCTTTTTTTCTGTGTTTTTGGATTAAGGGGGTGCTTATGATTCCATTTCATCTTCATTATGTATTTGCTATAAACTCGGGGGGGGTTGTTTGTTTTTCTTGTTGTTTTGTTTTTATTGATTACTTGAGGATGTATAGTTTATAACTTTATCACAGTCTACCTTCAAGTAACATTATACCACTGTCTCTAGAGGATGGAGCCTTTACATACTTTGCTTCCACTCCCACCCTCTCATCTTTGGTGCTGTTGTTATTCATTTCACTTTTATGTTATAAAACCCCATACCATTATTATTTTCTTTTGCTCTAAACTTTTTGCTCAAAAACATTTTAAAGAGATTTTGAAAATAAAGGAGTTTTAAGTGTTTATCCGTCTTTTCACTGTTTTCAGAGCTGTCTCTTTCCCTGGCCTCGCACACAGGCGGTGGCCGTCTTCCTGCCGGGGGCTCTGCAGATCTCGGAGTGGCCGTTCCTCGCAGCTCTCTCCTTCCGGGCGTCCCGCCCTGCACGTTGTAGCTGTCGGTTTCCCCAGACTCCAAACTGCCTGTCCTCAACTTGGGGAGACCCCTGGGCTCTTCCCGCGCCCCCCCAACAATGTTGTGACCTGGAAACTCCCCAGGGGGTAAGAGCCGGGGGGGCCGCCGTGGCACTCACCAGCCAACCCCTCTTTCAAGGATTCCCGTCCTGCGTGGCCTGCTGGTCAGTGTTTGAAACCCTCATTTCATGTGTTTTTCTCTGGTTTATAGTTATCTCAGCTGGAAGGACAAATCTGGTCCGTGTTACTTCATCTGAGATGGAAGCAAAAGTCCAATCTATTTATTTTTAATTTTGATATTGAAGTGCCACATATATGCCGAAAACTGCACATACCGCAAGTGTAGGGCTTGGGGAAGTTTCACAAACCGGACACGTCTGCACAGCCAGCACCCAGTCACAGAATGCCGCCACCCCCGCATCCCAGCCCAGCACCCAGTCACAGAATGCCGCCAGCCCGCATCCCAGCCCAGCACCCAGTCACAGAATGCCGTCACCCCCGCATCCCAGCCCAGCACCCAGTCACAGAATGCCGTCACCCCCGCATCCCAGCCCAGCACCCAGTCACAGAATGCCGTCACCCCCGCATCCCAGCCCAGCACCCAGTCACAGAATGCCGTCACCCCCGCATCCCAGCCCAGCACCCAGTCACAGAATGCCGCCAGCCCCGCATCCCAGCCCAGCACCCAGTCACAGATGCCGTCACCCCCGCATCCCAGCCCGCACCCAGTCACAGAATGCCGTCACCCCCGCATCCCAGCCCAGCACCAGTCACAGAATGCCGTCACCCCCGAATCCCAGCCAGCACCAGTCACAGAATGCCGCCACCCCGAATCCCAGCCAGCACCCAGTCACAGAATGCCGCCAGCCCGCATCCCAGCCCAGCACCCAGTCACAGAATGCCGCCAGCCCGCATCCCAGCCCAGCACCCAGTCACAGAATGCCGTCACCCCCGCATCCCAGCCCAGCACCCAGTCACAGAATGCCGCCAGCCCCGCATCCCAGCCGAGGTCAGGGCCTTCCGCGCTCTCCCCTCATTGCTCTTCACAGTCTGAGTGATTCACGGAGAGGCTGGCTGTTTACTACACATCTGGTCTCCGCCTTTGAAACAGATGTTTGTGGCAGCAAGAACAGCATTAAGGTCGTCTTCCCTGTGTGTTGGCACCAGGATACTGGCACATAGCAGGGATTTTATACACAGTTTTGAGTGTTTATATATATACATACATATTTTATTTTTGACAGGGTCTCACTCTGTTGCCCAGGCTGGAGTGCAGTGGTGGCTGGGACCACAGGGGCACACCACCATGCCCAGCTAATTTTATTTTATTTTATTTTATTTTTTTTTGAGGCGGAGTCTCGCTCTGTTGCCCGGACTGGAGTGCAGTGGCCGGATCTCAGCTCACTGCAAGCTCCGCCTCCCGGGTTTACGCCATTCTCCTGTCTCAGCCTCCCGAGTAGCTGGGACTACAGGCGCCCGCCACCTCGCCCGGCTAGTTTTTGTATTTTTAGTAGAGACGGGGTTTCACCGTGTTAGCCAGGATGGTCTCGATCTCCTGACCTCGCGATCCGCCCGTCTCGGCCTCCCAAAGTGCTGGGATTACAGGCTTGAGCCACCGCACCCGGCCGCCCAGCTAATTTTAAAATTTCTTGTAGAGACGCACTCTCGCCATGTTGCCCAGATTGGTGAGTGTTTATATCCTATAAATATCTTTGAATGAATAAATGCCTAGAAAAACGTTGCAACATTTGATGATTATTTTTTGATAGGAGCTAACATTGTTTCATCTGAAAAATAAATATTTATATTTTAAAATTAGACATTAAGGTGGCTAAGGGCAGTCCCTACCTGGCTCTTCTTTATGGAGGCGATTCCACAACATTTGAAGAGAAAATTCTCGTGACACAGAGGAAATTGTCCCTTCATCAAACACAGAGAGGCCTTCCAGTGGCAGCTCCAGGAGATGCCTGTCTGCGACCAGGATGATCTTATCCGCAGCCTCGGGCTGGACTGTGTCTGGGAAACAGCCGTGCAGCGAAATCAGCTCCTGAAGACGGGACCCCTCCCACGGGGCCACAAGGCTCCGTCTCCTGACTTGGCTGCTGGGCACTGGGAAAGGCTGGCAGCCTGCCTCGGCTCCACGCCCCCTTCTCCTCCAGATGCCCCAGAACGGGGTGAGGAACAACCTCCCATCATGCCTGTCCCTCCACATGATTTGTTTTGTTAGCAAGCACGCGTGGTGTGGCGGGGCTGCCAATCCACCACGCAAGGGAGCTGTGCTGGCTTCCGTGGTGCTCTCAGGGGGCTTGGCACAGAGCCTCCTACCCGGAGCCTCCTATCTGGAAAGGCACGGACCCTCCTACCCGGTCCGTGGCTGTGCACAGAACCTTCCAGGGACCCTATGCGCAGGGAGGCCTCAGAGGGAGGGGCTGCAGGGCTTGTGGGGCTCCTGGGCTCCTGACCCCTCTTGGTGTTCCTGGATGGGTGGGTGGATCCCAACCCCACCTCTTCTGGCAGGACAAGCACCCCGAGCCGGGCAGCCGCACCCACCCCACTCACTGTGTCCTGTGGACATTTTCCTCTCCTTGTCTTTGCCCTTCGACTTCCCTGAATCGGCAACGACCGCGGGCATCTGCACTCTGAAAGTCAGGTGGTGTATTCGAAAACAGGCAGATAACAGACAGATAACAGAAACAGACAGATAACAAACGCTTGGAATACAGGCGACCCCTCCTCAGCCTGTTTCACTCTAAGGCAGCAGCGCCACGAATCCCCACGCTCACTTCTGGGATGGTCCCACCGAAGTGGGGCTGGGATGAGCCACAGGATTTCGGGATCATCTCTGATCTGATCCACCAGCCAAGCTAAACGGTGCCAGGTGTCTGTCCCCTCTGCCTTCCTTCCCACCCCAAATCAAAGGAGCCCAGGCCGTCCCTCGGAGGTGCTTGCCGTCCCACCCCACGCTTGGGCCGGGGGCTGGAGGGCTGTGGGGAGTGGGCAGTGGGCAGTACTCCTCCAGGCAGGAATGGAGGCAGAACCAGGAAGAACTGCTTCCTGGGAGCAGGCGGCCGGCACGGAGTCCGGACCAAAGGCGGCCGAGAAGGCACAGCAAGCACACGTGGTTGGCCACGGCACTGGACACACGTGTCCACGCATGAGTGTGGTGGGAGCGGCTGCAACGTCATCCCTGGTACCTGGTACCTGGCCTCGGAGAGGCTGAGCAGGGGGAAGAGCGGCTGCAGAAGCTCCTCCAGGGGCTGCAGGATGCTGCTGAGCCTCTGCACAGGGCACTCCTTCTCTTCCACCTGGAGGCCTTCTGGCTCCTACTCAACCCAAACAAGAGGCCCCCATAGCAAAGAGGGTGCATGGCCCAGACCCCACGCGGGCCAGACCCCTGCGGAAAGGCCGAGCTCCTGCCCCTTCTGTGAACAGTGTGGTGGACAAGGGCGCCTGGCTCAGTAATGAGGGCCCCACAGCACCTGGCCCATCCTCTGGAGGGTCACCCTGAGACCCCAGCCCCCACCCACTCCTCTGCCCGCACCACGGAGGGTCCCGCCTGTGGGGACAGCTGGGCACGAGTGACCCTGAGCTCTGCAGAGCAGTCGGCCAGGTCCCTCCTTTTTGTCTGCACTTCAGGGATCAGACAAGGCCAAGGAGTCCAAGGAGTGAGTTCTCCCCCGACATGGAACTTGGCCTGGGAGTTGGGCAGTGCCTGGGTGTCAGGATGGCCCAAGCCCTACAGCAGCCTGGCCTAGCGCCCCGCCCCTTCCCCTACCTTGCTGGGGTCCTGGCTCTCAGGGGTGGGGGCAGAGGGTCCTGGCAGGGTGGCTTGGAGTCTGGAGGGCCTCACCGAGCCTGCGTTCAGGGCCATGTCCTCGTTGTACACCTGGGCCTGGGTCTGCTTCCGGAACTGCTGGGCACAGGCCAGCAGGTGGGAGAAGGCGGTGGGACTCACGGCCAAACGCATCACCTTGCAGGAGCCTGCGGGAACGTGGACACACCCTCTGTCGCTGCCCAGGCCTGAGGACGGCAGCTGGACGGTGCGTGGTGAGCAATGGGAAAAGGGCTGCTGTCTCGCAAGAAAGGCTGCATGGATGGAAGTCCCTTCCGCCATGTGGGGTCCCCTGGCCGCACGCCGTGGAGGGGCTGCCACATCATTGTGCAGCCAGCGGATGGGCCTCCGGGCCCCAGGGAAGCACACGCCCCGTCTACATCTGTTTCCAGAATGTCCCAGGCTCTACAGACCCCTCCATCCCTGTGGGTGGAGGGCGGGGAGAGGCCACGCCTCCAGGACCCCAGGGGCTCCCTGGTGGGCCTTCAGTTTCTGAAAGGAAAGGGCCCTTGTGCAGGGAGCTCTGAGGCGTAGTGGGCATCAGCGCTGCTCCCGCCCCTGCTCCCACCCCTGCTCCCATCCCGCCCCCATGCTCCCCTCCCCTCGCTGCCCTCCCCCCGCTCCCCTCCCCCCTCTGCGTCCTCCTGCCCACCTCCCCTCCACCCCATTCCCCTCCCCCTCCGCTCCCCTCCTGTCCCACTCCCCTCCCCTGCTCTCCTCCCCCTCCCACCCCTGCTCCCTGCCACCTCTTGCCCCTGCTCCCACCTCCGCTCCCCTCCCCCTCCCCCTCCTGCTCCTGCTCCTCTCCCCCCTCTTTTGCTCCCCCCTCCCACCCCTGTTCCCCTCCCCACTCTCGCCCCTGCTCCCCGTGCCCTGCTCCCTCCCGCTCCTCCTTCCCCCTCCCCACCACGCAGCCCTGCTCACCTCCCACCGGCTGCACCTTTCCTTTGGCTGCAGTAATGAACTTGGGTTTCTCATAGGCAGCACCGTATAGACAGGACCTGTGGCAGGATGCGGGCCAGGGTCGCAGGCAAGGCACGATGGAAACACACCTCACAGCCCAGCTCCGGTGACCTCAGGGGAGCCCAGTGAGGCCCACTCTGCAGACCATGCACCCCCAGCAGGGCCCTCCCCGTGTGCGCCTCCAGGGGCACAGCTGGGTGTGCATGGCCAGTCAGGACCTGGACTGAGAACAGGCTGGGTCATGCACTGGGCGACTGGTCACAGCCACTGACTTCTGCCGTCACTGCCAGAGGCACCGCTGGCTGGCTGCAGGCCAGTGGGAACAGGAGAGGGCAGCCATCCTGCTCTCCACTCCGCTGTCACAGTGACCTTCAGGTCAGGACGCCCAGACCAGACACAAAGGCCTTGTACGGGAGACAGGTCGCAGGAGGGGGTGTGCCGCGCCCCTGGACCGCCCCGCCCTGTGTCGTTGGTAGCCAGTGTCTGTCCGGCACCTCTCAGGACTGGCTGGGCGTTTCCCGAGTCCCAGGCCTCCCTGGGGTGGGGCTGAGGTGTGGGCAGCCCACCGCTGGGTCTGTGCCTCCCTGAGGCCTCTCAGTGGGCTGGGGGCGACCTCAACAGGAACGAGCCTCTTTACCTGTCCTGTGAGAGGTGCAGAAAGAGGACCCGAAAGGTAGGAGGCATCTCATTCAAGAGGTTAAAATGCTGTTCAGTGACGCAGAGATTTTGCCAAGCCTGTGTGGTGAAAAATGGCTATATCAGGGGACGCATTTAGGACTCAGGGACGTCGCTGTGCTGTCCCCTCATTTCCAGGAGACCTCGCGGCAGAGCCAGGGCGGGGGCTTTGTGCCTTTCCTGCCCCGGGCTGGAGCCTTTGGGGTTCTGGGGGGCCTGCTGGGAGTGACTCAGGGATGGCACCAGGGGGCAGCAGAGGCACGCAAGAGTCACCGGCGGCCCCAAAATGTCATTTCTCTCCGGTTGTTAATGTTTAGAAACCTGATTTGCATGACGCGAAGTGCATGTTCACCAAACCCAAAATAACAGATGGAAAATTCTCCAGCGCCTCCTCCGTGAGTGGTGCCTTTCCTTCCATCTTTCCTCCTGTGTCCTCCACACCACACATGGAGACAGACATGTACAGACACATGGATGCAATGCAGACACACGCGTGCACAGACGCACACTCACGCAGACAGGCATGGACACACACAGACGCAAGTGGACACGTACCTAGACACACAGACATGTACGGACACACATAGATGCAAGTGTACACGGACACACTCACGCAGACAGGCACGGACACACACGGACACACACACGTACACAGTGCAGACTCAGAGCTGTGCCCCCACGCACCCCTGGGGAAGGCCCTCTCTTCCTGGCCTTAGGCCCCAGGGATGCCAGTCGGCTGTGGTCAGGTGGTACAGGTGGCGTCTCTAGCCCATCCCCTCCTGTGGACTATGAGTCTGTCTAATACCAGACCTGGCACGCAGTTCAGGCTCCTCACCACCAGCAGCAGGCGGCCACCACAGCCCCTGCGGGCCAGCCAGAGGGCTCCTGGAGGCCTGGCCTCTCCCAAGGGCAGCCCTCCCTCTGTCGAGCTATGAGGCTTGTGGTTCTGAGTCACAGCTTCAAGTTTGCACAAACAAAGCAGTGTTTATAAAACTTATTATCAAAGTACAATAGACAGAAAGTGGTGTCAAAGCCCAAGCGTGAAAAGCCTGATGGACTTTTGCAGTGGGCACACCGTGTGGCCAGGCAAAGAGACAGGACATTGCTGGCCAGTGGCCCTCCGCCCCGCAAGGGACCACAACAGATTCTAGCAGCTCAGGCGGGCTTTTCTGCCCAGCCTCTGGCTTGCGCTGTGGGCTTCACCCAGGTGGAGCGTGGGGCTGACCCTCCTCGCTGCAGACACCGCAGCTGGGAACGCCACAGCTTCTTCACAGCTTCTTCATTGCTTCTGTGGCCGAGGGCATCTGGGTGGCTTCCTGTCGTTGGGGGTCATGAGCGATGCTGCCCTCGGGGGACCCCAGCGAAGCATTTCTACCGGGCGCGGAGTCAGGTGTGGGGGCGCGGAGTCAGGTGTGGACGCGTGGCGTCAGCTACAGCGATTCCGCCAGAACTCTGCCCAGGGGCTGCTGCGCCCAGGGACTGCTGCGCCAAGGGGCGGGCATGAGGCCCAGGGAGCCTCAGCTGCCCCCATCCCCGTCTCATCTCCACTGGCCATGTCCTCCTTGTCCATGGGAGCCTTTCTGGTTGGTGTCTGGTTATCTGCGTCTGGCTTCAATTTTGCATTTCCCTGACTAATGAACTTGCGCACCATTAAAATCATTTATTGGCCACACGAATCCTACTTTTGTGAGAGTTCAACCTCATGCCATCTTCTATCAGTGTCTCCTTTTCTTATTTAAAAGGGACCCACACCCTCCCCCACGCGGGACGCACGTGTGTCAGGCAACCTAGTGTCAAGGTCTTCTCATTCTCTGTGGCTGCCCCCGACTTTCAGCAGGGCATTTTTGATGAACAGAACTTCTGAATTTTAGCCTGCAGTCTGATTTGTCATTTTTCCCCTGTACGGCTCCTACCCTGTGTCTCCTGTAGCCACAGGGCAGTGGCGCAGCCCCAGGTCCCCACAAGGGACACAGCTCTGGGCCACCTGCCAGGCCATCTCTGTGGAAAACTACATTGCTAATAGCTCAGGGGAACTAGGCTAAGACCTCACCAGGAGGAGGAAGAGGCTCCGAGAACCCTCGGCCACAGAGAACTGGTGGCTTCACAGCGCGGAGCCTCTCGGCCCACACTCAGGAACAGCACCTGAGTTCTTCAGTCTCTTGGTTCTGTATTTTCTTTTCAGTCTTTCTGCATTTTCTTTCTTTTTCTGGTCATATTGTACTACATTCAATACAAGTGCCGATCAGGTGCACATTTCCACTCTTGCGGAAAACTTTTCAATGTTGTACCATTAAACATGATGCATCCTAGGGCTGTAGCGATATTCTTTATTAGATTAGGGACATTTGCTTCTATCTTAATTTTAAAAATCATGAGTGGATGTTGGATTATGAAAGATACCTTTTTTGCACCTGTCAAGGCGATCTTACGATTTATCTCCTTTTCCTTCTGTTTCCTTCTGCTCAATGATATTGAACCACATGGAACACAACCACTTGGCACCGACGTGCGCCCTTTATAACTGCTGGATTTTATTTACTGTATTTTGTTAGGATTTTTGTGTAATAGTGATGAGAGTTTTCTATTTGCTGTATTTTGTTAGGATTTTTGTGTAATATTGATGAGTTTTTTATTTGCTGTATTTTGTTAGGATTTTTGTGTAATAGTGATGAGAGTTTTCTATTTGCTGTATTTTGTTAGGATTTTTGTGTAATATTGATGAGTTTTTTATTTGCTGTATTTTGTTAGGATTTTTGTGTAATAGTGATGAGAGAGCTTTTCCCTTCTTCTAATGTCCCTGCTAAGTTTCCAGTGTCAATGTTCGTCTGGCCTCTTAGTAAAAGAGGAAGTTTTTTGCTTTATTTCTATGAGTTTTTAAAGTGGTTATTTCTTCTTTCAGTTTTTGGAAGAATTTACTGGTGAAGCCAGTGGGGTCTGGGTTTTCTTTGTAGCAACATTTTAAATAAAAGATTCAATTTCTTTAACAGACATTGAATCATTTGGATTTTCTATGCTTCTGTCGGCTTTGGTGAGCTGTGCTGTTTTGAGGAGCTGGTCCGTTTGGGTCCACTGTCGCCTGTATTGGAGTAAGGCTGTAAAGAACATTCTGTGTGAACTCTCAACACCTGCATCATCTCAGTGATGGGTCTTTTTCTTACTCACATTGGAAACTCGCCTTTTCCCTTTTTTCTTGAGCAGGGATTTCTCCATTTCATTGTCTTCTCGTTGGAGCCAACTTGTGCCTTGGATTTCCTTTGCTGGTTTTGACTTCACTGTTTCTGATGCTGTATTGATTTGTCCTCTTTCATTTTTCGTAGATGTAATTTATTGTTGTTGTCCAGCTTCTTGAAATCAAAGCTTAAATCAAGGTTTTTTCTGGCTTTCTTCTTGTATTCAAGGCTGTATTATTCCTGTAACCCATTTGAGCTAAGTTGCGTAAATTTTTATTTGTAGTGTTTCCATTCTCTTAAGTCAGTTTAAAGTGTTTTTTGAATTCCACTGTGACTTCTTCTTTGATTAATTTGATCATCGTAAGTAACTGTTTAATTTCAAGGCGCCTGTGTTTCTCACAGGTCCATTTTTGTTACTGATTTCCCACTTTACGTCACTGTGGTTGGAAAACACACTCTGAGTGACCTCGGTACTGGGGATCTCTGCTGTGGCTGTGTGCAGCCCAGCACTGGTCGCTTTTAGCCACGTCTGGTGAGGGCCTTCTCGCAGGTGGGGATGCCACAGAGTCCAGGGCGGTGCAGGGCATCCCATGGCGAGGGGCTGAGTATGGCAGCTCAGGTCTCTCCTCTTCTTCTTATAAAGCCACCAGTCCTGCTCCCAGGATAACCCCTGAATCTAAAATCATTAATTAGATTGACCCATTCATGAGTTTTGGAGGGAACATTCAAACCTTAGCATTCTGCCCCCAAGACTCATGTCCTTATCATGTACAAATACATTCCTACAAACCCCATGCTCCCAAAGTCTTAACTTGTTCCAGCAGCAACTCAAAAGTCAGAGTCTTATCTACGAGCCTGTGAAATCAAAACAAGTTCTCTACTTCCAACATACAGCAGTGGAACCAGCTGAGACGTTCCCACTTGAAAACAGGGGAATAGGCAAAAAGAGAGGAGTGGAGGCTCCAAGCAAGCCCTGACCCCACAGGGCTGACATGACCCTAAATTCAGGGAATGGGCTCTTCCAACAGCACCTGCTACCTCTGGACACATGGGCTGGGGGTTGGGCCCCCCCGACGGCTCTGCTGGGTGCAGCCCACATGGCTGCTCTTCCAGGTTGGAGTCTGGTGCCTGAAGCTTCCCGAGCTGCCAGTGACTCCACAGCTCTGGGGTCCTGGTGGGGGTCCTGTTCCTGTGGCTGCACTAGGCTTTGTTCTGGTGGGGCTGTCTGTGGTGCCTCCATCCCTGGGACGAGTCTCTGCCCAGGCCCCCCAGACTTTCAATGGCATCCTTTGAAATCTGGATGGAGGCTGCCAAGTCTCCATCTTGCTCTCTGCAAGCTTGCGGAATCAGTGCCACGTGGCCATGGCCAATGCTATGGCCACATCTTGAGTTGTGGGTCTATCTGCGCTGGAGCTGCACTGGAATTTAGGGAGCATGGTCCTCAGCAGGCCCTGGGCAGGGAGCCAGTGGAGGGCACCTCTGGCCCATCCACTGGAACAGTTCTGCCCTCCATGGCCTCCAGGCTTGCAACGGGAGGGCAGCCTTGAAGATCTCTGAAATGCCTTCTGGGTCTTTCTTCCACTGCCTTGAAGAACAGCACCCAGCCCCTTCTCTCTGTACTGACTTTTGGTGAATGGTCTAGAGCCTTGGCTCCTCTCCTGGGCACACCTTTCACTCTTTACGTGGCCAGGCTAAGAGCTTCCAGATCCTTCCACTCGCTTTTCTTTTGATGATAAATTCCATCTCCGAGCTATTTTTTCCCTTTTGCAGCTCAGTGTAGTGGCTGGAAGTAGCCACGCAGCAGCCTAATTCTTTGCTGCTTGGATATTTATTCTACCAGATACTCTTGTTCACCACTCTCAAGTTCAGCCTTTGACAAAGCTGTTCCACATGGACAGTTCAGCCAAGGCCTTTGCTAATTTATGACGAGGCTGGCCTTTATTCTAGGTTTTAATACCTTGCTCCGCAGTTCCATCTGAAATCTCACGAGAATGGCCTTTCCGGTCCATGTTTCTATCAGCGTCGTGGTCATGGCCACTTAACGGATCTCTGAAGAGTTCCCAGCTTTCCCCTGTCATCTTATCTTCCAGGCAGGCCCTCACCGGAATCACGCTCAATGATCCATTTACAGACATACTGGGTTTTTAAAAGCCTTCTCCAAATGCTTTCAGCCTCTGCTTATTACTCAGTTCCAAAGCTGCTTCCATATGTTCAAGTATTCATTATTATCAACCACCCCACTCCTGGTACCAATTTTCTTAGTCCATTTCCAGTTGTTTATAACAGAGTATCTGAAACTGAATAATTTATAAAGAAAAGGAGACTATTTCTTACAATTCTGGAGGCTGAGAAGTCCAAGGTCAAAGGGCCGCATCTGGTGAGGACCTTCTTGCAGGTGGGGTTTCTGCAGAGTCCCCAGGTGGCCCAGGATGCCACACGGTGAGGGGCTGTGTTAGCCCAGGTCTTTTCCTCTTCTCGTGAAGACATCAGCCCACTCCCGTGATAACCATAATCCATTAACTTATTAGTCAACAAACGGGCTGATCCATTCATGAACCCTCATGACCCAGTTACCTCGTACAGGCCCTGCCTCTCAACACTGCCGCCATGGGCATTGTTTCAGCACAAGGTTCAAGGGGGACAAACGTTCAGATCACAGCACCCTTGCTTTGTCTTTTCCAATTTCCCCCTCAGATGGGGTCTTTTCTTCAGTCCGTTTCTCAGTCACAGATTCAACCTTGGGCTGCATTCACTTTTCCCTGAAACCCCCAAATTGAGCCCTTCATTTAGGAGGGCACATATGGGATGCTGCGGGGGACACTATGTCCTGGAGGCTGCATCCTCTCCAGGCATCACAAGACCACAGCTGATTTCACTGCCTTCCAGAAGCTTCCAGGGGAACAACCCTAAGGCCCAGGACCTGGTGGGCATTCCCAGGGTGCCGTGGGACTGCTCCTGGTGGGCGTTCCCAGGGTGCTGTGGGGCTCTGCTCTTGGTGGGCATTCCCAGGGTGCTGTGGGACTGCTCCTGGTGGGTGTTCCCAGGGTGCCGTGGGGCTCTGGTCTTGGTGGGTGTTCCCAGGGTGCTGTGGGGCTGCTCCTGGTGGGCGTTCCCAGGGTGCCATGGGGCTGCTCCTGGTGGGTGTTCCCAGGGTGCCGTGGGACTGCTCCTGGTGGGCGTTCCCAGGGTGCTGTGGGGCTCTGCTCTTGTGGGCATTCCCAGGTGCTGTGGGACTGCTCCTGGTGGGTGTTCCCAGGGTGCCGTGGGGCTCTGGTCTTGGTGGGTGTTCCAGGGTGCTGTGGGGCTGCTCCTGGTGGGCGTTCCCAGGGTGCCATGGGGCTGCTCCTGGTGGGTGTTCCCAGGGTGCCGTGGGACTGCTCCTGGTGGGCGTTCCCAGGGTGCTGTGGGGCTCTGCTCTTGGTGGGCATTCCCAGGGTGCTGTGGGACTGCTCCTGGTGGGTGTTCCCAGGGTGCCGTGGGGCTCTGGTCTTGGTGGGTGTTCCCAGGGTGCTGTGGGGCTGCTCCTGGTGGGCGTTCCAGGGTGCCATGGGGCTGCTCCTGGTGGGTGTTCCAGGGTGCCGTGGGACTGCTCCTGGTGGGCGTTCCCAGGGTGCTGTGGGGCTCTGCTCTTGGTGGGCATTCCAGGGTGCTGTGGGACTGCTCCTGGTGGGTGTTCCCAGGGTGCCGTGGGGCTCTGGTCTTGGTGGGTGTTCCCAGGGTGCTGTGGGGCTGCTCCTGGTGGGTGTTCCCAGGGTGCCATGGGGCTGCTCCTGGTGGGTGTTCCCAGGGTGCCGTGGGGCTGCTCCTGGTGGGCGTTCCCAGGGCGCTGTGGGGCTCTGGTCTCGGTGGGCGTTCCCAGGGTGCCGTGGGGCTGCTCCCAGCTGCAGCACAGTGACTCTCCCCTCCTGGCTCCAGGCTTGCTCCTTCTCCTCGCAGAGCTTCTGTTGACACCAGTCCCAGCCAATTTCCGAATTGCCCAGTGGCCCCCGGGATGGAGAGTGGGGGTTGACTCACTGCAGCAGATGCTCTTAGTGCAAAAATTTTAGTTTAGCAAGTTCTCATTGCTTCCATGGCTGATAACTTTAAAAATATGAGGCTCCACCATTCACTGGCCTTTCCCGAGGATGCTCCAGTGGGCCTGCTGTGGCCTATGACATTCCCCAGCCAGACTGCAATGAGTCTGTGCCTGGCTGAGAGTCGGTGCAGCTTTTCCGTGAGAATTCCTGAAACAGCAGGGCCTGAGGGGTGGTGACCCCCATCGTGGTGACTGACGGCTCCCATATGCCAAGCCCCAGGCCAGCTCCTGGCCCTGCACTCAGTCCTGCATACACACTGGTGTCCTTGGTCCCCAAAGCTCCTATGGTGTGAGCTCTGCCTGGTCTGCAGCCATAGGGGAGGGAGAGCCATGACTCCCATGCCAAGCTTACCCACAGCAGGTGCTCTGGTGCCAGCCTGGCTGCTCACTCCTCACCTGTCCAGTAAGTGCTGCCTGGGGCAGCCCATTTTTTTTGAGATGGGATCTCACTATGTTGGTCAGACTGGGCGTCAGTGGCTATTCACAGGCACTATCACGGCTCACGGCAGCCTCAAACTCCTGGGCTCAAGTGATTCTCCCACCTCAGCCTCCTGAGTAGCTGGGACTATAGGTGCGTGCCCCCACGCCCAGTTTAGACCACAGGCATGCACCCCTGCACCCAGCTTAGACCACAAGTGCCACCCACATGCCCCGCTTGGACCACAGGCACCCCCCCGCATGCCCAGCTTAGACCACAGGCGCCCCCAACGCCTGGCTTAGCCCATTTTCATTCCTGCTTGCCATGCACACCCTCCTGGACCCAGCTCAGCTCCGGTAGGGCCATGTGCGTCAGCATCTTCCTCCAGACGCAGGACCAGCCTGTGCCACCTTCTCCTGTCCTCGGGCCTGGGCTGGGCCTGCAGGCCTCTTACCTCCGCCCTCCATCCTCTCAGCTTCAGAAGGACGACAGCTTTCCAGGTTTCAACCTCTGGGTTGAGTCACTGGTTCTCACCCGGGGCCGTGTTGTTCCCACTGGCGATGTCTGCAGACATCTCTGGATGTCACAATGGCAGGGGTGCTCCTGCCACCCAGTGGCGGATGCTGCCCCCATCCCACCCTCACCAGCAAAGCACTGTCTGCCAAACAGCCCTGGACAAGGGGATATTTGGTCAGGTCCACCCCAGCGAGAGGACCAGGGAAGCAGCCACGCAGCCGAAGGAGGGAGGGGCCTCATCAGGCCACACTTGTCTGTTTCCCACAATTCAAGAAATGTCGTCAAGTCTTTTTTCTTTAAACACTGCCATTCGGACCTGCTGATCCAAATAAAAGGTGCCATTAGCTATCCTGCTCTACAAAAATGTTTCTCAAGATTAAACCCTCAGACCTGACCAAGATGTAAAATATTTCCTTAAACAGAGGCAGGGAACATGCAGCTCTGATCCACATGAGGCCCTCGGGGCACTGCTGGCCCATCTGCTGGTCAGCTCTTGGCTGCAGGCCTGGCTGTGCGTTTGTAGTTGTGACCTCGCCAACCTCACCGCACCCACCAGGTGGGCCGTTACTACCCCAAGGGCCAGGAGGACACTGAGGCTTGGAGAGGCCGGGCGACCCAGGCGCACACGGTTGGGGGCACGGGGAGGGATGGCTCACGAGCTGGAGGGTAAGCAAGGCTACCCTCGCTCAGGCATGGGACTGTGCGGCTGTGGTGTCTGTCCACAGAGCTCCAGAGCCGGGGGCAGGTTCAGCGGCATCCCTGCCCGCTTACCTTGGACACGGCAGCCAGCCTCTGCTCCACACTGGCACCCAGGCTGGTGGTGGTCCTGTCTTGGCACCGGAGCTGGTGCTGTAGCTGCAGCAGGGCTGCCAGCTGTGAGCTGCTGGTGTTGGCTGTGGCTGCAAGCAGGACATCCTTCATTGTCTCCGAGGCTGAGCAGCTCTGAAAGGGAGCAGGGGAGGTATGCCAGGGGCCCAAGGCCTGGACGAGGAGGCCTTTCACCCTGCGGAGGCCATGCAGTGGCTGCAGCCTGGGAGCAGGAATGGGCTCCCCTGGGATGCTGGCTCTCCTGGCAAGGCTCCCCTGGGATGCTGGCTCCTTCTGGCACCTGGAGAGTTGCGTGAGGCCACGCTTGTTCCCTCTGTGGGACCTCTGTGAGGTCTGCATGGACAGGGCCCTGCTGGCCTGTGACTGCCGGGTCTCCATGTCTGCCTGATGCAGGGGTTTGGGGATAAGCACACAAATGCATGTTCTCTCTGAGCCACAAGTTTACGTGGTCGGCAGGCTCCCACTGCTTGAGGACCCCGGCCTGCGGCCTGCTTCTCTAACGGAGTTCCCCCAAGGCGAGGGCCCCAGCTGAAGCCCAGGGTCCTCCCTCCTCTGTGAAGGCCTGGCTGGAGGTGCGTGGGGCAAAGACACACCTGAGACAGAGCCAGGAACTGGCAGGTGGTTGCAGGGTCCAGGGTGCCAACGCATTCCACCATCTCCAGGCTGGCGGCTGCTGCGACATCCAGGAGGCCACTGCCAAGGGTCACCTGTAGGCACTGCAGCAGCACCTCTGATGCCTGAGCCAGGTACTGCTGGGCCAGAACCATCCTCCTCTGTGGGGCACAAGGCTCGGGCTCAGGCCGGGTTCTGGGCAAAGGCCACACGAGGCTTGGGAGAGGCAGCCGTACCTTTAGGTCCTCCCCTCTCCTGCTGTGCCCCTCTGGGGCCGCCCTGGAGGCTGACGGGTCCCTGTGGGACTTTGTGGCACCCTCTTCCTCTACCTCCAGCTCCAGAGACTTGAGGCCGCTCAGCTTGGCGCCCACCTGTGAGACACACAGCAGATTGGCTGGCACTTCTGGGTTCCTGCTTGGTCAACGTGGGGAGGGCCCACCCAGGGAGGCTGGGCTGGTCAGGCTCCTCAGTAGGGTCCCTGGGTGGGGGGCACTGCAGGCTGCAGCGTGGCCTCTCACTGTCCCTAACCCTCCACCCCTGAGTTGATGCAGGGTGGCCCTGAACCACGAGCCTGGGCGAGGGGACATGGCAGCCAGGGTGAGAACGCAGCCCCCCCAAGGAAGCCGGCCTGAGTCACATGGGCCTGGAATCCAGCACATTCCCGGGGGCTCCCGTTCCTGTCCTTTGGAAACACCTTTCCTGGAACCAGCCGGCACCGAGGCCGAGGCATCCACCGGCCCTCAGGGGCCCCTGGTCTGGCCAGGACACAAGCCCCAACCTGGGCATAGGAAGCCCAGGCAGCCCCTGAAGAACCTGGGTTGAGAGGGAGCTCCCTGGGTTTTCAGGTCACAAGGTGTGGCAGTGCCAAATCTGTATATGCACCCATTGATTAGGCGTCAAAACAAAGAAAACATTGATAGAAATGGAGTGATTGATAGAGAAGCCCTCGGTTCTAGTAGGCTGCCTGAATGCAGGTGAAAACCAGTGAGCACGCCAGAGGCAGTGCAGCCGTGACCACCTGACGTGCACATGGCCTGGCCCCTTTCACATCGGAACAGGCTGTTCAGGCACGTGCAGGACATTTACCAAAACCGAGCAGGGCTGGGCCACGTGCAGCCACTGCAGAGTCCCCCAGACTGAGACCACTCAGGGTGTGTTTTCAACCACAACAACATTCAACTGGAAGTCAGTCACGAAAATAGACCCGTGAGAAACACAGTCACCTTGAAATTAAACCAGATACAATCATCAAGTCAATCAAAGAAGAAATTGCAATGGAATTTATAAAATGGACTTAGAGAATGAAAATACTGAGGGAGGAGAAAAGGAAAAGTCAGTGAGGCCGACAGCCAAGGCTGGCCTTGGAGAAACAGCCTGAAATGTCACCGCCACAGGCAGAGAGAGCTGCCGGGCAAAACCAAACTGCAGCGCACTGGTGAGCGGGAGTGCCAGCAAGCCTTCATTCTCCAGATCATCAGCCGGCTCCGGGAAATGTTTCCTCCCCTTTCCAGACATGAACACGGTGGGCTCTGAGGGAGCCTGCGTGGGTTGTGGGAGGGGTGGGGGCTTATCCAACGCACCCACAGCTGCACAAACAAGAGAGGCTGCGCTTTGTGCTCCCTGAAGACACGCCCGCAGCGGCACAGATAAGGAAGCCACAAAGCCACAAGAACAGCAAAAGAGACAAGCGCACTTTCTTATCAAAGCGTTGGGATTCAACTGTGAAAACGGCAACCCACTGGGGCCCCCTCTCCGCTGCAGAGAGCTTTCTTCTTTCACTTACTAAACTTTCGCTGCAACCTCCCTGTGTCCACGCCCCTTAATTTTCTGGGTTGTGAGACAATGAACAACGAGCTCAGACAACACCTTAGACAATGTGACCAGCAACCCTAGTCCATGTCAATCCTATGTATCAAAATCTGGGAGACTAAAATGGGGGTTAGAGGAAAAATACAGCCTCGAATACAAGAAAAAAGCCAGAAAAACCTTGATTTAAGCTTTGATTTCAAGAACCTGGACAACAACATAAATCACATCTAAGGACAGCAAAAGGCAGGTACGTCCGGGCCTGGCCTGTGTGGGGCGGGGGCCGCGGAAGACCCTGTGTGCTCCACACGGGACTTGATGTCTGCTCTGCCCTGGCCCCTCCTCGCTGGGGTGCCATCAGCAGCGTTCACGGATGAGGACGCCAGCGCCCAGGCGGCCATGCCAACCCTCACTTCCGGTCCACGCCCAGCTGCTACCCGAGCAGGTCAATGGAGGCTGGTTGCACCGAGAGCCACAACTCCGTCCATTCACTTGAGGTACGTCAAGTCCTGTGCTTGGTCCTGAAGACGCAGGACAGACAGCGTCTCAGGGCTGACCCAGGGCTGCACGGCACCTGGTGGGGGAATGGCCCTGGGCGTGGAGCCAGGTATACACAGCGTGGTTGCTCCGGTCCCTGAGGGCGTCTTCCGGAGGAGCTGGTGTGTGGGGACAAGCCCAGGTTCTCCGCTGGGGCAGATGCCTTCCAGGGGAGGAACTGGCCTCTGCGCAGGTGTTTAGGAAGGTGACCTGAGGCTTTCATGGCTTACTGGGGCCGTCACCAGGGTCGTGAGGGAGCAGGTCACTCCTGCAGCTGACTCAGCCCTGCCGGGCAGCCTTGCAGCCTTCTAGGGAACGGTGGGCCCTGGGCTGAGGGTGAAGAAGGTCCCAACTGCCCTTCTCAGAGCCACCTGGGCACTGAGGCAGCAGTCTCCCTGGGCTGTAGGGGGTAGGGGATGGACGGGAGCCAAGGCTGCCCAGGGCTGGCCCTGCTGTGCTCTGGCATGGGTGCCACGGTGCCCGGTGCTCAGGCCCACCCTAGGCCGCTCCTGCAGCTTCTGAGCTCCCCAGGACCCTGCTCCAGGCCCGGCCAGAGCTGCTGCTGTGGGAGACACCAGTTGCATTGTTCTGCGCTCGCCAGTGCAGGGCTGGATTGAGGCAGGCTGTGTGCTGGGGTGGGCTCCACGCTGATGCGGGTCGACCCACATGCCCGCCTACCCTCCCTGCTGGCCTGCCGACCCTGCCTACTCCACAGATGCTGTGGTTCCCTCCCAGGTCTGTTCCCGAAGGCCTGTGTTTCACCAGCCCCATTTCTTCCCTCACACCTGCTTCCTACATTTTTCTCTCTTCCTGGTGCCACGCCCTTCTGCACGGAGGATGCACAATTCGTCTGCTATCATCAGGGGAGTCCTAAACACTTTGCTTGTGCTTTTAGGCACAGGTGACAGGTGTCGGAGGACTTGGGATAGAAGCAGGAGCACCTACCGAGGGGCCCTCCTCCCAGTAGCAGGCAGGGCGCACAGGGTCGGCTTGCATGGCCAGCAGGTGGAGGGCCCTCCCGGCCAGGCCCAGGAGCCGGGCGCGGATCTGCACACAGCCCACACTCAGCGGCTGCAGGCTCCCCAGCTGCGCCAGTGCCCCGTGTGCCAGGGTCCGCTTCAGTGTGAACCATTGCTTCGAAAAGACAGACACGTTACAGCTGCCACCCCAAGGGCAGCTGCCCACCCTGCCCAGGGGACCCAGTGAGCCTGCCCCCTGGTGTCCTCTGTGGGTGGGGACACTGGGCAGCTCTGAGAAGCACCCCCGCCCCGCAGGGTGCTGCCCACGCAGGGAGGGTCTCCGGGGCTCTGGGGTGGGGTCACAGACGTCTGCTCGTATAACCTTAACTCAGCGCTCACTGACAAATCAGTTTTAGGCCCGTCTTTGGTTCACTTATACTCATGTAAATTAATTTGAGTCGTATTTCATGACGTCTAAGAAAACGTAAAATGGAAGAATGTACATTTCCCTCAAAACATTCTACATATTCAACTTTTTTTAATATGTCGTCAGCTGGACTCCATTCAACCAAACTGGAGTCCACTTCTATTGAGCTCTTTAATCCATATGTGAATTAATTGTTAATATGAATTAATTAGTCAAAGTCAATTCATGAGTCGGGAAGGGCAGCTGCGAGTCATATGGGACACGCGGCCGCGATGGAACCTGGATTTTATGAGCCAATTCAGTCCCCTCAAATGGTGAGACGACGCCCTTCTTCTGCAAGGCCCGGGAGCTCCCCCTGCTGCAAGAGGTCCCCGCAGGGAGGGCGTTGATTCCCCCCGCCGATCCGCACCGCCAGGCGCGCAGCGATGGAGACGCCTCTTCCTGGAACGCGGTCCCCTCCGCTGCACTGTGGCCTGGTGCTCCCTCCACAGGGAATCTGCGACCCCAGCAATTACCAGCCCGACGGAAGTGGCGTCACTGGTGTTCTGCAGATAGTCTGCCAGCAGCTTCTCCAGGGACCCCTGCCCACTCTGCTGCCCGCGGGCCTCCTCCCAGATGAACCGGAGCATGTCCAGAGCCATTTCCACGAGGCTGAGCTTGAGGCGCGCCACCTTCCTCATCAGGGGCGTGTTGACGTTCTGCAACTGAGGGGCCAGGCGTGCATCTGAAGCACGGAAGCTTCTGGTAAGCCTGACCCTACATCCCCACGGCTTGGACGAGGCATAACTGACATAAGACACTCAAAATAAACTAGCTCTGCAGGGAAAAACGGACACACTCGGATCACGAATACACCCGTGAAACCATCACCGCCTTCGAGATCATGCAGTAGCCTCACCCCCAAATCTCTCCGCACCCCCCCCGTGTCCCTCCCGGTCACCTAGCTGCCTGCGGGCACCCTGCCCTCATTGGCATTTTCCAGAACTGTACCTACGCGGAAGCGCACAGCGCAGTCTTTCTACCCGGTTCATCTCCCCGGGCGAAGTCACCGTGAGATCCCCCACGCGGCTGCGCGCTCCGCCCCTCACAGCCGGGTCAGTGCACCGTGCGGTGGGCCACGCTCTGCTTATCTCTTCAAATATTGTATTTCCAGTTCTGGGGCTACTACGAATAAAGCGGCTGCGAACACCCATGTGCAAGTGAACACACGGCAGTGGAAAGGCTGCGTCCTGGGTAGGCCTGTGTGTAATTTTTAGGAAACAGCCGAACTTCCTTCTGCAGCAGCTGTGCCATTGGCGCTCAGGGCCCAGGTCTCTCCACACCCTTCCCGACATCTGCTGTGGTTGGTCTTTTACATTGTAGCTGTTTTAATAGGTGGGTGGTGGTTTCTTACGATGGTTACCATTTGCGTGTCCCTAGCTGGCTAATGATACTACCTTGGCATGTGCTTATTTACCGTCCACATATTTGCTTTGGGGGAAGTGTCAGTTAAAATATTTTGCTCATGTTTTATTGGGTTGTTGTTAACTTTTGAGAGTCTTTATCCATTCTGGATACAATCTCTTTATCAGACAGAGGATTTGTAAATGTTTCCTCCCTGTCCGTGGCTTCTTTTCTTTCTCTTCATACTGTCTTTTGAAGAGAGGTCCAAGCTATCAATTTATTACTTTATGGCTCATACTTTAGGTGTCATAAATAAGACACCTTTGCCAAACCTGAGGTCACACATCTATTTTCCTATGTGTTCTTCTAGAAGCTTCATGGGTTTAGCCCTTGTATTTAGGTCTACAATCTATTTGGAGTTAATTTTTACACATGGCGTGAGGCATGAAGTAAAGTGGGCTGTTTTGGAGGTGGAAAATCCTTTCTTTGGCGAGCCGCCTTTGTGTCTTTACTGAAGATCACCTTCCTGTGCGTGTGGGGTCCCTGCCTGGATTCCGCTTGGTTCTGCATGTCGACTTTTACACGAGAGCCACACCGTCTGGATTCCCGCACCTCTCTGTACTAGGCCTTAAAATCAGGCGGCGTCAGACCCTCCAATTTCGTTCTTCTTTTTCAAAGCTGTGTTGGCCATGTTAGGTCTTTTGTATTCTCACATGAGTTTTAAAGTCATTTTGTCATTTTCTCCAAAAAAAGCCTGCAGTGTTCTTGATCAGGGGTATAGACGATTTAGGGCGAATCAAGAACTTAACAATACTAAGTCCTCTGATCCACAAACATGGCATGTTTCTTCATCTACTTAGGTATTCCCAGCTTTTTCTCAGTTATCTTTTGTAGTTCTCAGAGTACAAGTCTTCACATTTTTGGGACAAATTTCATTTTTAAATGCTGTCATAAAATTTTAAAATCTTTAATATCTGAGTGTTTCCAGCATGTAGAAATATACAACTGATATCTGAATATTGTTCTTATATCCTGCAACCTTACTAAACTCAGTATTAGTAGCTTTATTTTTTGGTGGATTGTATATGACTGTGTATACAGATAATTTTGTTATCTGTGAACAAAAACAGTTTCATTCCTTCCTTTCCAGTCCGGATGCTTTTAATTTCCTTTTTTCCTGCCTGACTGCATAGGCCGGAACTCCCACGTCAACACGGAACACGGGTGAGAAGAGGGCACCTCCTCGTCTTCGTCCTTATCGAAAGGGGCATCAGTCTTTCTCCCATAATTGTGACGTTAGCTCTGGCTTTTTCATAGATGTCCTTCATCAGACTGAGGAAGTTTTCCTCTATTGTTTGCTAGGAGTGTTTACCAGGAATGGGTGTTGAATTTTGTCAAACGCTTTTCCTGCATCCACAAAGATGATCATATGGTTTTGTTAGTTTTGAAAATATATGGTGAAGCAAATTAATTTTTGAATGTTAAACTATTCTTGGGGTAACCTTGGCTTGGTTATGATGTATTATCCTTTTTAAACACTATTGGATTTAATTTGCTAACATTTTGTTTACAAGGAATGCTGGTCAGTAGCTTTTTGTTGTTGTTGTTGTTGTTAATGTCTTTATCTTGTTTTGGTATCAAGGTAATATTTGCATCACAGAAAAGTTGGGACGTATTCTCTGCTTCTCAATTTTCTAGAACAATTTGTGCAGAACTGGTATTATTTTTTCTTAGATACTTGGCAGAATTCACTAGTAAAGCCATCTGGGCTTGACATTTTCTTTGTGAGAATGCTTTTAATTACAAATTGCAAATTTAAAATATATAGGGCTACTCAGGCTTTCTTTTTGAGTGGGCTTTGGTAGTTCATGCTTTCAAGGAATTTTTCCATTTCATCTAAGTTGGCAAATATATTAGCATAAAGTTGTTTGTAATATGATCCCCTTATTATCCTTTCAATATCTGTAGAATCCACGGAGAAATTGCGTCTCTCATTTCTGATACTGGCAATTTATGTCACCTTTTTTTTTTCTGATCCGTCCGACTAGAAGTTTTTCAATTTACCGATCTTTTCAAAGCACTAGCTTTGGTTTCATTACTTTCCCCTTTTATTTTTCTGTTTTCTGTTTCACTGATTGATTGCCCCTCTGATCTTTAATTTTTTATTCCTCTGCTTATTTGGGAACTGAGTTTGCTCTCTTTATACTTTTGTAAGTTGCAGGCTGAAGTAATTGATTTGAATCTTTTCCCATTTCTCCCACAGGTGTTTAGTGCTATCTATCTCAGTATTGCATTGGCAACATCTTAAACATTTTGATAGATGTTTTTTTAATTCCCTTCAGTTCAAAATACTTTCTCCTTTGATTTCTTCTGTGGCCCACAGTTATTGTGACGTTTGCTGTTTACTTTTCAAATCTTTGGCATTTCGCACATACATAGCTGACTTTTTTGTTTTGTTTTTTGGTTTTTGGGTGTTTTTTTGAGAGGGAGTCTTGCTCTGTCACCCAGGCTGGAGTGCGGTGGCGCAATCTCGGCTCACTGCAAGCTCCGCCTCCCAGGTTCACGCCATTCTCCTGCCTCAGCCTCCCGAGTAGCTGGGACTACAGGCGCCCGCCACCACGCCCGGCTAATTTTTTGTATTTTTTTTTAGTAGAGACGCGGTTTCACCGTGTTAGCCAGGATGGTCTCAATCTCCTGCCCTTGTGATCCGCCTGCCTTGGCCTCCCAAAGTGCTGGGATTACAGGCATGAGCCACCACGCCTGGCCAGCTTTCTGTTTTGTTAAATTGAGGTAGAAGTCACATAGCATAAAATTAACCATTTAAAAATATACAACTCAGTGGCACTTACACATTCACAACATTGTGCCACCATCATCTCTAATTCCACAACATTTTCATCACTCCAAAAGGAAACCCCTCACCCATTAAAAAATCATCCCTCATCCTCCTTGCCCTGTTTTCTATGGATTTATCTATCTTTCTGTTTCTGATTTCTAATTTAGATTGTGGCACCAGTATACATTTTGTATAACTTACATCTTTTAAATTTATTGAGACTTGTTTTATGGCCCAAAATACAGTCCATCTTGAAACAGATTCACGTGCACACAAAAAGCATCTTATTCTCCTGTTGTTGGGTGAACGTTCTAGAAATAGCTTTAGGTCATATTGGTTGGTAGTGTAAATCTTCTAGTGATTTGCTGATTTTCTGGCTCTTTGTTCCGTTAATACTGAGAGGTACTGAAACCTGACTGCAGGTGTGGGGTTGTCTATTTCTCCATTGCAATTTTGTCAGTTTTTGCTTCATTGACTGCGAAACTCCGTTATTAGGTACAGAAATGTTTGCACTTCTAGCCTCTTGACTGGTTGCGCTGTTTGCACTATAAAATGAGTTTCTTTATCCTTGGTAATATTCTTTTTTCCAAAGTCGGCTTAGTTATTAATATAGCCACTGCAGCTTTCTTTTCATTCGTGTTAGCTGGTATATTTTTTCCATTCTCCTTCTAACCTATTTATGTCTTAATATTTAAAGTGGCTTCTTGTAGGTAACCCATAGTTGGGTTTTGCTTTTTTATATAATCTGACAAATTCTTTTAACTGAGGGCGTTTTATTTAAATTTCATGTGATTATTCCATGATTAGGTCTAAGGTTATCATCTTGCTGTTTATTTTCTGTTGGTCTCACCTGTCCAATTTCATGTGATTATTCCATGATTAGGTCTAAGGTTATCATCTTGCTGTTTATTTTCTGTTGGTCTCATCTGTCCTTTATTCTTTTTCTTTTCCTGCTTTCATGGGGGACAAACGAATACTTGTTATGATTTCCATGTATCTCCTTTCTTGGCTCATGCAGCACACATCTGTATTCTGGTACTTCTGTGGCTGTTTTGGTGTGTAGAGAGTACGATGTCACTTCACGCAGAGCATAGAAACCTTGCATCTGTTACTGACCTCCCAATCTTTAGGCTATTGTTGTCAAACATTTCATTTTTACGTGTTATAGACCCCATGCTACATTGTTATTATTGTTTAAGCAGCCAATTATCTTTTAGAGTGATTTTTAGAATAAGAAAAATTCGACACACTTTCCCCTGCAGTGTACGTGTCTGAGGCTCTGCACGCACCTGTGTGGATCCACACTTCCAGTGGGCATGGCTTCCTTCTGCCTGCAGGACTGACTCCAAGAGCTCCTGCAGGGCGCAGCCACTGAGGACGCCTTCCTTCAGCTCTCCAGTGTTTGGAGAAACATCTTTCTCTCACCTTCATTAAGAATCGTATTTTCTGGGTATAGAATTCCAGGTCGGCAGTGTTTCCTCTTGGCCTTCACAGAGGTCCCTGCACTGGGCTCTCAGCTACACCGCTTCTGTGGGAAGCTGCGCCATTCACCTCTGTCACTCTGCACACAACATGCAGTGCTCTCTGTCTGACGCTCAGATGCTCTTCTTATCACTGGTGTTAAACCATTCGGTTATGGCATGCCCTGACATAGTTTCATTCCTCTTCATAGTTCTTGTGCGTGGGATTCATTCAGCTTCTTGGATCTGTGGGTTTGTATTTACTTTTATCAAATTTGGAAAATGTTCAGTCATTAGTTATTCAAATTATTCTGCTTATTCTACTTTCTCCTCTTCTCCCAGGATTCCAATTACACCTATATTCATGCACTTAAAACTGTGTGACTTTAATTTTTGTTCTCTTTAATTTCATTTTCTCTTCGTTTTTAGAAGTTTCTGTTGCTATGTCTCTAAGTTCTCCAGTGTTTTCTCCTGCCAACGTTGTCATTCACTCCACCTGGTGCCTTCTTCATCTCCCGTGTTGTGCTTTTCACCCGGAAAGTTTGGGTTTTGTCTTCCTTTTATATCTTCACCATTTCTACTTAACTTTCTGAACATATAGAATACAGTGATAACTTGTCTTTCAATTATAGTATCTGTGCCCACTGATCAATTTGCTTTTGATTGATCAATTATTCTCCCTATTTTCCTGCATTTCTATGCAGCAATATTTTATTGGTTGCCAGACATCTGGGCTTTGTTTTCCTTTGGGGTCTGGTGGCATTTCTGCATTTCTGTGTGTGTTCTTCAGGCTTGGGCCCTGTTCCCAGTTGTCTTCTCAAAGGAAATAGTTGGGTCCTTTCAGGTCCGCTTTCTAGGGTCTCTCAGGCAGGTCTAGAGTGGGGCTCACCGGCCTAAGGACCCCTGACTGAGGCAAGGCCCTGTGTCTACTTTGCCCGATGTCCCAGGGATCATGGGGTTTTCCAATCTGGCTGGTAAAGCAGGTGCTGTTCCCAACCTAGAACCCTTTTGGGTGGTTCTTCCCCAGCATGGGGCAGCTTCCTCTCAAGAATGTGCTCATCAGGCCTTGGCAGGACACTCCGGGGCCTCTCCCGAAGGTCTTGGGGTTTTCCCTCTGTGCAGCCCTCCCCTGTCCTCCCCTCCCCGGGGCTCTGCCCCACGAGTGGCAGTGCCTGGCTCTCCGCAGGCTCTCGGCTCCATCCTGTGACTCAGGTCACCAGCAGACTCCACCGGAGCCGCCGCAGCGAGCTTGGACCTTAGCTCGGGGAGCACTGCCTGTCATTGCTGACGTCTCGTGTTCGGAAAGTCTTTGTTTCATACAGTTTGTTTATTCGTTGTTTCAGATGGGGGGAGCATCTGGTCCATTTCAGCTAGAAGCAGAAGTCAGCTTGTAAGGTAAGTGACAGTGGGGTTTACATCCCGGTGGGAGTGACCCAGTGTACAGTGTGTGAGGGGCCGGCCTGTGTCAGTGTGTGAGGGGCCCGGCCTGTGTCAGTGTGTGAGGGGCCGGCCTGTGTCAGTGTGTGAGGGGCCGGCCTGTGTGTCAGTGTGTGAGGGGCCGGCCTGTGTGTCAGTGTGTGAGGGGCCGGCCTGTGTCAGTGTGTGAGGGGCCGGCCTGTGTCAGTGTGTGAGGGGCCGGCCTGTGTCAGTGTGTGAGGGGCCGGCCTGTGTGTCAGTGTGTGAGGGGCCGGCCTGTGTGTCAGTGTGGAGGGGCCGGCCTGTGTCAGTGTGTGAGGGGCGGCCTGTGTGTCAGTGTGTGAGGGGCCGGCCGTGTGTCAGTGTGTGAGGGGCCGGCCTGTGTGTCAGTGTGTGAGGGGCCGGCCTGTGTCAGTGTGTGAGGGGCCGGCCTGTGTGTCAGTGTGTGAGGGGCCGGCCTGTGTGTCAGTGTGTGAGGGGCCGGCCTGTGTGTCAGTGTGTGAGGGGCGGCCTGTGTCAGTGTGTGAGGGGCCGGCCTGTGTCAGTGTGTGAGGGGCCGGCCTGTGTGTCAGTGTGTGAGGGGCCGGCCTGTGTCAGACACAGGAACCAGGACACTTGCTTACGTCTTGAAGTGACAGCAGACCCTGGGCGCTGCGCAGCCTCCCTTCCTCCTCAACCACGGCGCCCTGGGCCAGACCATATGCTTCCAAGTAATACGCAGTTTTTTGTTCTTCATCTGTCTCGTTCTGGGCACGTAACCTTTATAAGACATAAGAATGGAATTTGGAACAAAAAATGTTAAAACATTGTTATTATTACTAAATGTTTAATATGTCATTTTCTATCGTTATACTGTATATTTTATTAGTGCTTAAAATGATGTTTTAAAATAGCTAACATGTAAAGACATTCTCGGTATGTCTTAGAGATTTAAGAAGCTGGAATAATGCAGTATGTAGAGCGTATTATGGTTATGAAATTTAAATCTGCACTTGAAGGAGATTTGCGGCAGCAATTCCACAGCACCAGCTTCACCCAAGCGGGCTGGGTTTGATCGGCTAACTCAGCTTCCGCAAGGACAACGTACGGCATCCACAGTGACAGACACGGCTCAGGTCAGGCCTTGTGGTGGGTGACACCTTCCCTCGCACAGGCTTCTGCACACCTGCACTGGGCCCGCCGTGTCGAGACGCTTGTATGTGGACAAGTGGGGGCAGCCCCAGGTTGGGGGCAGGGCGGTGGATAGGGCCAGGGAGGCTTTGCCAGGGGCAGCCCCAGGTTGGGGGCAGGGCGGTGGATAGGGCCAGGGAGGCTTTGCCGGGGGCAGCCCCCGGGCTGGGGGCAGGGCAGTGGATGGGGCCAGGGAGGCTTTGCCAGGGCAGGGGTGGCTGGCAGCTGCTGTGGTGGGGATGGCTGGCATCAGGACTGTGTGGGTCCTGCCCTTGGGGGGAGCAGCCCCTGAGATGCTGCCTGGGGCCGGGCTACAGAGCCATGCAGAGCGGGGCCGTCTCCTTAGGTCAGGGCCCTGCAAGCAGCTCAGGGCTGTGCTCGGGATGTGCGCGTGTGACCTGGGCCTGGGCACGTGTGTGCAACGTGTGTGTGCCTGTGGCTGGTGGGGGTGGGTGGTGCTGTATGTCTGTGCATGTCTGCCAAGGGCTGGAGGTGCAAGGCCCAATGTGGGTGCCCTCGAGGGCGGTGTGGTCAGCCACAGGGCTGGGGCTAGAAGGAGGCCCTGTCAGGGGCAACGGGGCTCCCCCGACGGGGAGGGCTGGGCATGTGATCAGAACGTGTGGGTGAGGCGGCAGCCAGGAGCTTCCCAGCGGAGGGGCCTGTGGACCCCAAGGGGGTGCAGCTGGGGTGAGCCAGGCCCAGAGGGCAGGATGGCACTGGGCGTGTTGCGTGTGGGAGAAGCAGTGACTCCCGTGCAGGGGGCGCAGAGGCAGCCTTACCTCTTGATCTTCGCACGCTCTAGTTTTACATCAACACAATTCTCTTTGTAGCCACAGTCGATAAACTTTCTCTCAATTTCCAACAGGCTATCATCCATCTCTTTCAGCAGCAACAAGCACTCTGTGGCTTCAGTGACCGCTGACTGCTGCACAACTTGGACCCGCAGGCTCAGGCACCTGACGGAGGGACGGTTTGGGGCCTGGAGTCAGAAGCCCCAGGGCCGCGTCAGGACTTGCGGCTGGGCTGCTGCTGTTCTCCCCAGTGTTCACCCAGGGATGCTCGAAGAATCGCTTTTGGAGCGTTTCTTGAAAATCAACATCATACGGGCCTCATTCTGTGATCACATGTGATAAAATCAGAAACTAACAAGCCCCACCCCAGGCACTGTATCCAGGTGGAAATTCAAAAACCCTCTCCTACTTGACTCACTAGTGGAACAGAAACCCACATTGAAGCGTTGGGCTGTTCACATGCTGCAGCTGCGGGGCCCAGGGCAAGGTGGGGAGGGAGGCGGAGAGCACAGGAACGAGGCCGCAGCCCAGAGCAGCCACAGCAGGGCCCCGGGCTGCCCTCACGCAGATACAGAGAGCTCCACAAAGATGAAGCAGAACACGAGCAAAGCCCGAGTCAGACAGAAATCTGTGTTGCTGGGGTCTGTAAACCAAAGCCAGCTCTTTGAAAAGGTCCGCTGTGTTGGAGCCTGTGATTCTGATTTAGAAGAGATGGCGTCGCCAGCCTGGCCAACATGGTGAAACCACATCTCTACTAAAAATACAAAAATTAGCCGGGTGTGGTGGCGCACGCCTGTAATCCCAGCAACTCGGGAGGCTGAGGCAGGAGGATCGCTGGAACCAGGGAGCTGGAAGTTGCAGTGAGCTGAGATTGCGCCACGGCACTCCAGCCTGGGCGACAGAGCGATGGCGCCAATAAACGGCAACGAGGGAGGCGTGCCTGCAGCAAGAGCTTTGTGAAAGCTGTAAGAACACGTGCCCTACAAATTCACACGGACACACCACAGACTTAGAGGAAAAGGGTTCCTGGGCCCTTCCCAAGGCCCTGGAGTTGCCTTTCGAAGCCAAACAGACGGGACACGTGCATGGAAGGTCCACTTCTCAGAGAAAAGCCTGAAGCAAGCTCAGGAAACTTCCGGAGCTTTCTGGAGCTGTGCGGAAAGCTGTGGATATGAGGCCATGTGGGCCTCTGAACTTGCACAGGCTGGATGTATGGCACAAAAATCGCAGATGGAAAAGAGGAAACCACAGCTTTCACGCTAATGAACAGTGTTTCTTACAAGGAGTTACCTGGCTTCTAGATCTGTGATCATGAATTCCAATAAAGGCAGTCGGTTTGGTCTTTCTTTCTTGAGGATCTTGAAGGCATTGATGAGCTTCTGAAATATGTGACACACCTGAGGACAGGCGGGGGTGGATACAGGCCTGAGGACAGGCGGGGGTGGATACGGGTGTGTCTGAGGACAGGCGGGGATGGATACAGGCTGAGGACAGGCGGGGGTGGATACGGGTGTGTCTGAGGACAGGCGGGGGTGGATACAGGCCTGAGGACAGGCGGGGGTGGATACGGGTGTGTCTGAGGACAGGCGGGGATGGATACAGGCCTGAGGACAGGCAGGCGGGGACAGATACAGGCCTGCCTGAGGACGGGTGGGGATGGATACCGGCGTGTCTGAGGGTGGGCAGGGATGGATCCAGGCATGTCATCAGCGGTCTGCCAGGCAGAGCATCCGACATGCAGCCCCAGGTCCCCGTGCCTCTTACCGTAGCTTCTCTTCCTGAGTGTTCCATGGACAAGAGCGCCTCTGCCAGGGTCAGAGTGGAATTGTACCAGAACTCCTCACTTCCGCCCAGGGGCTGGGCCTGTGCGATCATTTTCTTGGCCTGTCCATAGTTTTTCTCCTTGTTGGCCAACTGTGCGAGGAGGAGCAGGCACTGGGCCTCTGCACAAGGCTCATCCAGCTCCTGAAGGAGAGAGACTCAGACATGTGTGGGTTCCTCTACAGACGTGTGCAGGCAGGGAGATAGGAGAAGGTAGAGAGAAGGAAGAGGCAGACAGAGAGGCAGAGGCAGACAGAGGCACCGGGTGAGGGGAAGACAGGGCCGCTCACTCTGGCGGCGGACGGGTGGGGCCCACGGCTGCCCTCGCACTCCCTGGCAGGACTTGCTGTCTTGCCCGGCTCCTGCCGCCCTGTGGCTCCTCGAGTGGGAGGCCCACCCTCCCCGCCCTCCCGCACTCCAGAGGCTTCTCTGGAGTCAGCACGGGCTGCAGCGCGCATGACTGTAGCTCATTCCATTTAATTATATTTCAGTGATGAGCTGATGAGCGGGATCGGCGTTCAGTGAGGCGCAGCCCTACTCTGGCTCATCTTCGGGGGGATCTGTCTCCCCCTGCCTGGGTGGCAGGAAGCTTAGTCCCTGGAGCCTCCTGGGGTTCCTGCTGGCCTCGCCCTAGCCCTGTCTTTTAGAGGCTCCCACTTGGGGCAAAAGGCTTCGGGACAGTCACACCTGGACACGGATGCTGAGAGCGGCTCAGAGGCTCCCAGAGCCCGGCCTGCCCGTCCGGGGCCTGCTGCCAGGGAGTTGGGCAGCCACATGATCTGGGACAGAAACACAGGGCAGCCTGTGCTAAGAAGAGAGGGGTGCTGGTCAGAGGGTGAGGAGAGGATGGGAGCGGTGGCAGGAAAGCAGGTCCCGGCTGCAGGGCTGCCCAGGTATCTTCTGCAGTGGAAAGGCAGTGTCCTGTTCCCAGGCATCACTTTCTGGCCAAACAAGATGCCCTGTGTGCTCGATTGGACCTGGGCAGGCCCCTCCCAGGTGTAGATGCAGGTGTGGGGACAGAGGGGAGGGCGGGCTGACGAGCTGGGGCTACCCGCCAGAAAGCAGGTGTCCCAGCTGCTGAGGGCTCCATCTCTGGCCGTTCCACGCATTTAGATGCCCAGGACGAGGGAGGGGCCACAGCCACTAGGGAGGCATGCCCCAGTTGTGCCCCTGCCCAACACAGCATCCACCTGGACACCACAGCCTGCATGCACCTGGGCACGGCTGTGACCGCCAGAGACGGCGTGGGGAGGGCCTGGGTTCATAGCAGCCTCGTGGGCAGTCAGGTGGCCTGAAGGTAGGCAGGTGGGTGGCTGGGCTCTGTGGAAGGGCGTCCCTGGCCTCTGGACCCAGCCGGGCAGGGGTGCGCAGGCCTCTGAGGCGGGAAGGGGGGAGGCCCTTCATGGCTGGGCCCAGAGAGCAGGGCAGGCAAGGGTCCATGGCGCCCGGCCCTTGTGGGGCTTGTCAGGGCAGCTACAGTGGCTCAGAGGCTGGTGACAGGGTGGGCAGGGGCTTCCACATGGAGAGGAGGAGGGTGAGGAGGTGGGACAGAGCTTGGCTGGGGGTGAGGAGCGCCCAAAAGCCAGGGAGAGGACAGGGTAGGTGGGGTAGAGGTGGGTAGAGCTGGGGTAGAGGGGTGTGTGAGGCTGATGCCAGGGTCTCCAGTGCTGACACTGAGTGAGAGGCACAGCCTGTCCTGAGGAGGAGGCAGCACAAGGCACAGTCACAGCCCCAGGGCAGATGTTTCCAGCCTGGAGGCCCCTGAGGTCGGAGGGGGTCTGAGTGCTGAGGCCACGGCGGGAGAGCCTAGGGGAGGTCAGAACGCCAAGAGAAAAGGCCACCATGTGGGTGGGCCTGAGAGGGGAGGGGAAAGCCAGAGAGCACGCGGTGGGGGTGGTGCCACCAGCAGGACGGAGAGAGCCCCGCCGAGGAGGGGCCAGGGTGGAAGGGCAGAGCACACTCCCATCGCCAGCCTGGGGGAGCAGGTTCAGAGAGGCTCAGGGGTGGGGCGGCCGGGCTGCACTGGCTGAGGGTGAGGTGGGGCAGGAGGGGAGGGCAGCACACGAAGGCAGGCGTTCTGCGATGTGGATGTGGCTGAGAAGCCAGGGTGAGCTGAGGGCCAAGTTGAGGACGGGAGCCCAGGCACGAGGGCGGGGAAAGATCGAGGCAACAACCAACTTCCTGCCAGAGGCGCCACCTGCGAAACAAAGTCCCTGCACACTGGCGGCGGCTGCAGGAGGAGGGTGGAGACCTGCGCTCGTGGGAGTCCAGCACCTGTCACATCCGTCCCGGGACTGGCCTCCAAGGTCCACGGAGGCCCCGGCATGCAGCAGACTCACTCCCTAAGTCCCAGAGCTCTCACCACCTGACCCCGGGGTGAGGGAGGCTGGGCCTCTGCCCACCTCAGGGGCTTGACTCTCACCCCGGGGGCTCCCAGGAGCTCTTCCACACCTCCAGCCCTCCGGACCCAGCAGAGGCTGGCCCTCTCCTGTGGCTGTGGCCAAAAGAATGCTGCACCCATGTGTGTCCCTTCCCCAGCTGTCCACAGCATCCTCAGTCCCTTCCTCAGACAAGCTCCCTTTTGACCCTGGTATGCACACACCCATCTCTGCTATCAGAGACCTGCTCACACCTGTCCTCAGTGCCTGAGACCTGCACACACCTGTTCTCAGTGCCTGAGACCTGCACACACCTGTCCCCCTGCCTGAGAACTGCACACACCTGTCCCCCGCCTGAGAACTGCACACACCTGTCCCCCTGCCTGAAACTTGAATGCACCTGTCCCTGCTATCAAAGACCTGCACACACCTGTCCTCAATGCCTGTGACCTGCACACACCTGTCTCTGCTATCAGAGACCTGCACACACCTGTCCCCTGCCTGAGACCTGCACACACCTGTCCCCTGCCTGAGACCTGCACACACCTATCCTCAGTGCTGGAGATAACGTCTGAACCTCTCAAGGCTTTGATGGGCGTCACTGAATTTTTATACCATTCTAGGACCCTCTCCTTTTCTGGAGTTTTTCTTCAAAACAAGTGACAGGATGTCTGGTTCTGTAGCTCTGCCTCACCCTCCCGGTGAAAGCAGCTCTGAAATCTGGACAGAAGGTGTCACCATATGTCACCATGTGTCTGAGGTGAATTTGGAGGGCAGCCAGTGCTGGCAAAAACTGGCAACTACAATCTTTGCACAGAGAGAAGCACCCGTGGGCCTCCATCCATCTGGCTTTTTCACGGGGCTGCCATCCCTGCAGGGGAACAAAACCCGGGGGAATGCAAGCGCCCGGGCTGAGGAGAGGAGGCTGCAGCTGGGACTTCCAGTGCTGAGGCCAGTCCCAGGAGGAGGGGCTGAGGCGAAGGGTCCGAGGTCCGTACTTCCCCTCAAGGCTGTCAGCTGGGTTTGGCTGCTCAGGGCAGAGGAGGATGTCACAAAGCCTGGCAGGAGCCAGCTGAGACCAAACAGCTGCAGTGCCCGCTGGGGAGACCGGGCCTCAGCAAACATCCCAGGGCTTTCACTGGGGACCGTAAGGGTCACATCCAGGGAGTGAGAGCAAAACGAACAAAGACCAGACCGGACCCGGATCCCTGGACCCAGGCGGCCCTGCACATGATCCGCCCTTTAGAACAAAGTGGCACTTCTGGCAGACACTCTTTGGGGTTCCCCAAGTTCTCATCCAGCCTCAGAAGGTAAGAAACTGACCGTGGCAGGAGGCAGAGAGGAGCCACCAACGCCCAAGAGAAACGAGAGGTTGCAGAGACCCACAACAGGTCCTAGAAATAGAAACTTCAGGAAACCGTGAGTGGCAAAGCAAAAGACGGACAGACAGAGGCCGTGCTAGAGATGAATGCTACAGCCCAAGCTTCCGCCTGCAGCCCCTTCGCTGTGCACAGTGCGCTGGGAGTGGCTGTGGATGGTGACGGGCTGGGAGGGGCTCCTCACCTGGAAAGCCAGATGAGCCTCCGACAGGAGCAGCCGTGCAGGCTGGTACAGGTTCATCTCCAGCAGAACTTCTGCCTTCAGCATCCACAGGTGGGGAAAGGATGTCCCATCCAGGCCCCTCCCGGTCTCCCCATTCATCTTCAAAATCTGGAAGACAACGCAGCCCCAGGCGGCAGGGTCCCGACACTGCGACCTCCAAGTCCCACGGGACGAGCTCTGGCTCAGCAGCCGTCTCTGTGACTCAGGAACCACACCACAAGGAGGGCTCCCTGCTGGCCTAGGCACTGCAGGCGCCTCACAAGCTCCCCATGCGCCGAGGCCAGGGCTCAGCCTTTGCCTTTCCCCCGACAGACCTCTTGCACTCTGTGTGACTCTCTCTTCTCACGAATCCCCTTGCAGCCAACCAAGCCCACCACTCGCCACGTGGAGCCTTTGCTACTCCACACACGCACACTGGGGTGTGGGACCCCCCACCCCCCCTTCGTGCTGCTGACCAACCCTGGGATCTGGGCCTGCCTGTGGCTGTGCACCCGGCCTTGCTAGGGCACCCCTGGCGTAGGCCGGTGGCTGAGCCCCTGCACTGGGATCTGGGACTACCCCACATCCTCCCACCCTCTCCTCGCTAAGCAGAGACCCCGGTGGGGGCGGAGGCTGAGCCCTGCACTGCTGTGTTCTGGATCCAGGTCCTGTGCTGAGCCCCTGTCCTGTCCTGACTGCCAGGTCACAGGAAGCATGGCCTTTGCTCCTCCATGGTGCTCCCATGGTAACTGCGTTTTGGGTTAGGAGCTGGGCTGGTCACCTTCCTTTACGGGCAAATGCAGAGGGTGCTGTGCTCTCCTGCTGAGGGAAACCCAGGTGGCGGGAGGCCCAGTTCTGTCAGACGACGAACCCCCAGGTAGAGACCCCTCTTTGCTGTCCCCACCTTCTCTCTGCCTCTGCTCAGGCGCCTGGCAGGCCTGTTCCAGGGAGGCCTATGGTGCACATAAAGCTCATCTTTCCCGGGGAATTCCAGGGCCCACAGGAGGAGAAATCACTCACAGGAAGCCCCTCGCACACTGACACACAGGCCGGCCCCTCGCACACTGACACACAGGCCGGCCCCTCGCACACTGACACACAGGCCGGCCCCTCACACACTGACACAGGCCGGCCCCTCGCACACTGACAGGCGCACAGGCCGGCCCCTCACACACTGACACAGGCCGGCCCCTCGCACACTGACAGGCGCACAGGCCGGCCCCTCGCACACTGACACACAGGCCGGCCCCTCGCACACTGACACAGGCTGGCCCCTCGCACACTGACAGGCGCACAGGCCGGCCTCCTGGCTCAGCTGCAGCCCTGCACGGCCATGAGGGCACCGGCGCCCCCTGGGCTGCAGGTCAGAAGGATTCTGGACGGTGAGGTTTACCTTGTCCTTGGCTTCCAGCAGTTTGATCTCCCCAGGCCGGATGGGAGGTGTCTGCTCACTCAGTGTTGGCAGGCTTTCTTCTAATAAAGGTTCCTTATTTTTCTCTTTTTTCAACGCGATCTCTTTTCTGCAGCTACGGTGAGTACAACAGACGATATGGGTTATCTGTGCACCACGAGTTACCCACCTCCAGCATGACCCAGGAGAACCAGCCACAGCCGTGTCCCCAAGTGCTCGCTCTCCCCAGAGGGCAGGAGTGCAGGGCAGAGGGTGGCTGGGTGGCTGGCCTTTCCCCGGCCACACCAAGGCCAAGACCCAAGCCCCAGGAGGCGCCGGGGGGGACGGCACCCACCTGGCCTGCTCCAGCTCGCTGACGTACACCTGCCCGACCGCCTCTTCATGGTGCACAGCTGCTTCACTCAGCTTCAGCTCGGAACACACGTGGGCGAGGCTGTGGGGAGTGTGGCCGGGAGAGTCAGTGCTGCGCGGGAGCGGAGGGAGCCAGAAACAAAGCTACTGGGTGTTTCGCAGAAAACGGGCAACTAAAACAGCGAGGCATACTTGGGTGGTATTTTCAATCATTTTTCAAGGTAAGCGAAAATACTAGGGAAAAGTGCCAGGTAGCTCCATCACATTTCAGGTGGGATTTTTTCCCGCTCCTTCACAGATCTCGTGTGAGGCATTATCTGTTGCCTCCTGGATACCGTTCGAGGAGAGGGGGCGGCCCTCAGGTGGGCTCAGCACCCACCACCACAAGCAGAGAAGCCTTGACTCCTGTTGAAAACCCTATTCTTGTAAAATGCTTTCAGGCAAGCAGGAAAGTTGCACAGACGCCAGGAAGCATCCCTGTACAGGCCCCGGTGGCCCCTCTTGGCCCCATGACCACACCTGCTCCAGCTTCCTCTCCCGCTCCCGCCCCTGGGATATCTGAGCAAGCTGAAGATGCAACTTGCAGCCTTTCTCCCAGATCCTTCAGTGGCCCGGGCACGCTTCCATTGATCACACTGTGCTTTATTGTGCTGCTCAGATACTGCATATTTTACAAATTGCAGCCCTGAGTGTCCAAATCCATCGGCACCATTTTCCAACAGCACCTCCTCACTCGGTGTCTCTGTGTCACATTTTGGTGATTCTCAAAATATTTCAAAAAATCAAAATATTATTATGATTCTGTTATGGTGATCTGTGTTCAGTGATCTTTGCGGTTACCATTATGATTGTTTTGGGGCACCATCAACCACGCCCATATATGACAGTGAACTGAGGTGACAGATGTCCCGTGGGTTCTGACTGCTCCACGGCTTGGCTGCTCCCCCATTTCTCTCCCTCCCCTCGGGCCTCCCTTATTCCCCAAGACACAGAAGTTTTGAAATTAGGCCAGTTAGTAACCCTGCGATGGGCCCTAAGTGTTCCAAAGAAAGGAACATTCAAACGTCTCTCACGTTAAAGGAAAAGCCAAAAATGATTCAGTTCAGTGAGGAAAGCGTGTCAGAAGCGGAGACAGACGGGAATTCAGTTCAGTGAGGAAAGCATGTAAGAAGCGGAGACAGACTGGAATTCAGTTCAGTGAGGAAAGCATGTCAGAAGTGGAGACAGACGGAAAGCTCGGCCCCTGCACCAGTTAACCAAGTTGTCAGTGCAAAGGGAAAGTCCTGACAGGAAATTCAAAGCTCCTACAGGGAACGTATGAATACAAATGACGAGAAAGTGAAGCCGCCTCAGTGCTGACATGAAAAAGTTTCCATGGTCTGCGCCGAAGACCAAACCAGTCACAACATTCCTTTAGGCCAAAGCCTAATCCAGAGCGAGGCCCTCACTCTCTTCAATCCCACGAAGGCCAGGAGATGTGAGGAAGCTGCAGAAGAAAAGTTTGAGGCTGGCAGAAGTGGGCTCGTGAGGTTTAAGGACAGAAGCCGCCTCCATAACATAAAAGTGCCAGGTGAAGCAGCAAGTGCTGACGGAGAAGCTGAAGTTTAGCCGGAAGATCCAGCGAGTAAGAGCATCGATGGTGGCCACGCTAAACAACAGATTTCCGTTGTGGACCACACAGCCTTCTGTTGGAAGAAGATGCTTTTAGGACTTTCATAGCTAGTGAAGAGAAAGTCAATGCCTGGCTTCCAAGCTTCCAAGCACAGACTGACTCTCTTGCTAGGGGTTAACGCAGTCGGGGGCTGTAAGTCGAAGCCAGTCCTCATTCACCATTCTGAAAATCCCAGGGCCTTTATGAATGATGCTCTATTGGCCGGGCGCGGTGGCTCACGCCTGTAATCCCAGCACTTTGGGAGGCCGAGGAGGGCAGATCACGAGGTCAGGAGATCGAAACCATCCTGGCTAACATGGTGAAACCCCGTCTCCACTAAAAAAAAAAACAAAATATTAGCCAGGCATGTTGGCGGGCGCCTATAGTCCCAGCTACTTGGAGGCAGAGGCAGGAGAATGGCGTGAACCTGGGAGGCGGAGCTTGCAGTGAGCTGAGACAGCACCACCGCACTCCAGCCTGGGCGACACAGCAACACTCTGTCTAAAAAAAATAAAAACTAAAAAAAAAAGAATGATGCTCAATGTACTCTGCCTGTGCTCTATAAGAGGACAACAAAGCCTGATGTCAGCACATCTGTTGACAGCATGGTTTGCTGAATATTTAAAGCCCACTTTTGAGACCTATTGCTCAGAAAAACAGATTCCTTTCGAAATAGTACTGCTCACTGGCAATGCTTCAGCCACCCAAGAGCTCTCACGGAGATGTACAAGGAGACGAATTCTGTCCCATGCCTGCTAACACCACTGCTAACATCGCATCCACGCAGTCCATGGATCAAGGTGTCATTTCGACTTTCAAGTCTTACTATTTACAAAGCACATTTAATAAAGTTACAGCTGCCACAGACAGTGATTCTTCTGATGGATCTGGGCAAAGTGAATTGAAAACCTTCTGGAAAGGATTCGTCATTCTAGATCCCATTAAGAACACTCCTGATTCATGGGAGGAGGCCAAAATAGCAACATTCACAGGAATTTGGAAGAAGTTGATTCCAACCCTCATGGATGACTTTGAAGATTCAAGACTTCAGTAGAAGGAGCTACAGGTGTGGGGGAAACAGCAAGAGAAGCAGAGTCAGAAGTGGAACCTGAAGATGGCCCTGAATTGCCACAGTCTCAAGAGAAAACCTGAATGGATGCAGAATTGCCTCTTACGGACGAGCAGAGAAAGTGGTTTCTTGAGATGGGATCTGCTCCTGGTGAAGATGCTGTGAACAGCGTGGAAATGACAAAAGGAACCTAGAATATTCCATACATCAAGTTGATAAAGTGGGAATAGCATTTAAGAGACTGACTCCAATTTTGAAAGAACTTCTGCCATGGGTAAAATGCTAGCAAACAGTGTTGCATGCTACAGATAAATCTTCTGTGAAAGAGTTGATTCGTGTGGCAAATTTTATTGTTGTCTTATTTTAAGAAATTGCCAGCCTTTTTAGCATTTTTAGCACATACATTTTAAATGGATGTATGTCTATTTTTTAGACATAATGCTATCACACACTTCATAGACTACAGAATAGTGTAAACCTAACTTTTATATACTCTGGAAAGCCAAAAAATTCATGTGACTTGCTTTATTGTGATATTTGTTTTGTTTCGGAACCTAACCCACAATATCTTCAAGATAGGCCTGTATTTCCTTAAAACAAGAATATTCTCTTAAGGATCAGCTAGAAATTTTAAAATAAAAATATCATATTTTATTTTTTAAATTTTTAGTAACAGGGTCATGCTCTGTTGCCCAGGCTAGAGTGCAGGGGCACGATCATAGCTCACTGCAGCCTCGACTTCTTAGGCTCAGGTGATCCTCTTGCCTCAGCCTCCTGAGTAGTTGGGACAACAGGTGTGTGTCACCATACCTGGCTAACATATTTTTTAAATTTTCTGTAGAGATGGGGTCTTGCTACGTTGCCCAGGCTGGTTTCAAACTCATGGGATCAAATAGTCCTCCCGTCCCAAGCAAAAATACCATTTTTATATTCAAATATTTTTATTTACTTGGTGTTCAAGTCCCAGGGACTGTATTATTTACACAGTCAACTACAGAATTAATATTTTAACATGCTGTTCATTTTTGTATTCTTTGGGGAAATCACACTCCAAAACAGGAGCTGTACCCACCGAAGGTGGTAGAGATCCGCCAGGCCCTTGCTTCCCACCACGGAGTCCGAAATCAGCACCCCCAACTGCAGGACGGGGACCGTGAGTTCATGTAGGCACATCTTCTGCAGGGCCTTGACCAGGTGGTCCAGGAAATACAAACTGTACGTCTACATGGACACATAACACACACAGGAGGTCACAGGAGTGGGTGTAGACTACAAGCATAAGGGTCTTTCCTCTGAGAACCCCCTCCCTTCCCGTGCCAGCACATGTCCGCATACAGCAGGTGCTCAGCACGTTCCTGTGGGATGGATGGAGGCTGTGCTATCTTCCCTCCCTCTCCCACTCATGGGTTTCATTTGGTCACATGTGATAATCTTTGTGAACATCAGCACCCAAGTATGAAGATCCCCACAAGAAACACACCCATTCATGGATTTATTCAAATTTATGTGTTTGTTTCATTTTTCCACTAAAAACTACTGACTCACTAGAGACAGAATTTCTTTGTGCGCACACACAACCACTTAAACATTTAATATATAAAGAAGAGCTAATGCTTCCTATGATGTTGGACTCAGTTTGTTAAAACCATTACTCTTGAGTGGGAAATTAGGAAAGTTGGATGACCTGTTGCAAAAGCGTGTACTTCTAAGAACTGGAGGGTAATCAATATTCAAAGAATGACTGGGCCGAGATCTGGAAGTCAGTATGCATTCTGGCTATCAGGCACTGACACAGCCGAGGGCCCCACGGCGCTCTGCACCATGCTGCAGGCTGGGCTTAGAAAACTGGGTTCAGGGGCCGGGCGTGGTGGCTCAAGCCTGTAATCCCAGCACTTTGGGAGGCTAAGACGGGCGGATCACGAGGTCAGGAGTTCGAGACCATCCTGGCTAACACGGTGAAACCCCGTCTCTACTAAAAAATACAAAAAACTAGCCGGGCGAGGTGGCGGGCACCTGTAGTCCCAGCTACTAGGGAGGCTGAGGCAGGAGAATGGCATAAACCCAGGAGGCGGAGCTTGCAGTGAGCTGAGATCCAGCCGCTGCACTCCAGCCCGGGCGACAGAGCGAGACTCCGTCTCAAAAAAAAAAAAAAAAGAAAAGAAAACTGGGTTCAGGGCCCACCAAGAGCTCCACTCTCTCACTCTCTCTCTCAGGCTGGGTTCTTGAAGGGCTGCACCTTAGAATTCCAGGCAATCTAGGAGGAGGCCATTCCCTCAGGGATGACAGCCAGGCAGAGGGGCCATGCGGGTGGCCTGGAAAGCACGGGGTCCCTTGAGAGGTCGATGGAATTGATCACTCCTGGTGAGGCTGATTGGGAGAGCGAGCGAGGGGTGACAGGGCTCTACAGATCTCACAGGCATTAAAAGGTAATACAAGGACATTGAGAACAACTTCATGACAATATATCCAAAATGCATTTTAAATAAAAACATCCCAGAAAAAATGCAACCCATGAAAACTGTTACAAGAAGAAACAGAAACTCTGAAGAATTCTATAATTATGAAATAAATTGGATGCATAATTTAAAATTTTCTCAAACAGAAGCTCTGGGCTCAGATGGCTTTACCAGGGAATTATTCCAGACATTCAAGGATGAAATAACCACCAATCTTATACAAATTTCTCCTAACAATAGTCAGAAAGGAACACTTGCTAACTGACTAAAAGGCCAGCATAACTTTTACCACATCCTGAGGAGGACACACATGAAAGGAAAATTAAACATCGTCTTCCTCACAAGCACAGATGCACACACCCTGGACAGAAGAGCCGCCAACCAAAGCTGGTGACATAGAGTGAGTGACAGTACAGCCAAGCTGCCCTATTGTGATAATCACTAGAAAGAACCAAGGTAATTAATTCAAGGAATGGAGGAGGAAAACACCATCTGCATAGATGGAGAAAAATATTTGATAAAAATATAAAAGCATTCATGACTAAAATTCTTAGCAAATAGAAATAAACTTCCTTAATCAATAAAGATCTATAAAATCCTACAACAAACATGAATTACACTTCCAAGTAAAATGTTGGAAACTTTCCTTTGGGATAGGGCACGCAACATAAAAATAGATGTTATCACCATTTTTATTCAACCTCATACTGGAGGTCCTTGCTAGAATATAAGGCAAGGTAAAGAAAAAACAGTGTAAAGAGTGGAAACTAAAAAAGAAAAATGTGTTTGCAGATAAAATGACAATGTACACACAAAATCCAAAATAACCTACAGACAAATTACTAAAGTTATAAAGAGCTTAACAAAATGGATGCTTACAAGGCCAAAATGAAAACAATTACATTTCCACAGTTTATCTGGAGCTTAAACATGAAACAACAAAGCTATATTTACAACAGCATCAAACATTTCAAATACACAGAAATAAATCTGACATGTATAACTGCCATGCAGAAAACTCTGGTCTATTGTTAAGAGACGTTGAAGATGACCTAAGTCAATGGAGAGACAGACCATGTCCATGGATCAAAAGGCTCAACACCATGACAATGTCGGTTCTCCACAAAGTAACTTACAGATTCAATGCAATGTCAGTAAAAACTCTACCAGGGTTTGTGATGGGTCTGACACACTGACTCTAAAATACACATGGACATGCAATGGAGAATAAAAAGAATAGCCCAACCGTCCTGAAGAATGAGGTAAGGAGATTTTCTCTACCAAATACTCATGGTTGTGAAGCTCAGTAATTGACACTGAGATGATGCTGCAAGGACAAAAAGCTAACAGAAAGCAAGAGAGACCCCAAAGCAACCCCATGCACAGATGGGCACCTGCTCACGCCCAGTGCAGGCAGCAGGGAAGGTGGCCAGTGACATTTCAGGAAGTGGTGTCAGAACAACAGGACACCCTGACTGCCAAGCTTGAGGCTTGACCCCTACCTCACACCACACACACACATCAAGTTCAGGTGATAGGCAAAACTATAAAGGTGCAAAATATTTCCACTTTTTGGAAAAATACTATAACAGAGTAGCTGTACAACCTCCAGAAATGAAAACATCAAAAAAGGACACAGAAAAAACTGACTAATTACAAAGGAAAAGACTAATGACTCTTATTACATTAAAACTACTAATCCCTGTTCCCAAAAAGACCTCCTTAACAGAGTGGAAAGGAAGGCACGAAGTGGAGGCAGATCTGCTGGTCACATGGCTGCTCATGGGATTTTCCAGAATAAAGGATTCCTTCAAACCAATAAGGAAAACTCAGAAAGCTTAATTAAATATGGGCAATAGCCTGGAGGGCACAACACAAGAGAGGACCTCCAAGGATAGGAAGCATTGAAGGCCAACCTCACTGTGGCCAGGGGTGTCCCATTAAACAATGGGGAATGCCACTGCCCACCCACCGGCTGCGGAGATTGAGGGGAGAGTCATCAGCAGGGACCTGCACAGGGCCACTCTACCCACGGCAGGCACAGCCGTGCACTGAATGACCACTGTGGAGGGCAGCATGGCCGTGTGGCACCAAACGTCACAGGTGGAGATTCACACCCTCCATGGTCCAGACAGTCTGTGATGGGCGTGTCCTCCAGGCATGGGGCATGTGGGCACCAGGTGTGGGCACCAGGACATAGTGCACGGATACTCACAAAAGCTTCATGTAATAGCTGTTAACTGGAAACAGCCCATCCACCAGCAGGTGCATGGACGAACCATGGCCTGTCCACACAATGGGCTACCCGCAGCAGTGCACGGAAACAAACACAGACAGACTGGCCTGTCCGTGTAATGGGTCACCCACAGCAGTACACAAAACATAGACAGACCACGGCCTGTCCACACAATATGTCACCCACAGCAATGCATGAAACACAGATCATGGCCTGTCCACATAATTGCTACCCACAGCAATGCACAAAACAAACACCAGACCATGGCCTGTCCACGTAACTGCCACCCACAGCAACGCATGAAACAGACTCAGACAGACCATGGCCTGTCCACACAATAGGCCACCCACAGCAACGCATGAAACAGACTCAGACAGACCATGGCCTGTCCACGCAATGGGCCACCCACAGCAACGCATGAAACAGACTCAGACAGACCATGGCCTGTCCACGCAATGGGCCACCCACAGCAACGCATGAAACAGACTCAGACAGACCATGGCCTGTCCACGCAATGGGCCACCCACAGCAACGCATGAAACAGACTCAGACAGACCATGGCCTGTCCACACAATAGGCCACCCACAGCAACGCATGAAACAGACTCAGACAGACCATGGCCTGTCCACGCAATGGGCCACCACAGCAACGCATGAAACAGACTCAGACAGACCATGGCCTGTCCACGCAATGGGCCACCCACAGCAACGCATGAAACAGACTCAGACAGACCATGGCCTGTCCACGCAATGGGCCACCCACAGCAACGCATGAAACAAATCATGGGGACACAGCGAGCCTGGCCGGTCCCACAGATGGAGTCCCAGGTGAAGGACGCTCACCAAAGAGAATCCACCCCAACAAGGCACAGATGTCTACTGGACACCCAGTCCCAGCCCCTGGAGCTGTGTGCATGACCACAGAATGGCGAAAAGGACTTGCGGATGCGATAAGGCGAGGACCCCGAGGCGGGGAGGGTCTCCGGGAGAGTCCAGGTGAGCCCTAAACGTATTTCTGTGGGAGGGAGCGGGAGATTTGATCTGCACAAAAGAGGAGGCCACGTGACCACAGAGGCTGACCGGGATGAGACAAGAGGGACCTTCCCCGGGCGCCTTGGAGGGTGTCACCCTCCCGACACCTGGATTTGGGCCCAGGGAAACTGATTTTCAGCTTCCGGCCTCCAGAACTGTGAGGGGATCAATTCCTGTTGTTTTAAGCACCCAGTTGTGGGAGCTTGTCATGAACACCTGTCCTGTCTTGCTAGGTACGTGTTGGACTTGGGTGGGGAAAGAAGGAAGGCTTTCCTGGGTGTCGGCAGTTAGGGGCAGACAGTGGTGCTGAGAGGGCCTGTAGCGGGCTGGGGGCTGATGGAACTCTGTCCTGTCCTCCTTTTTCTGGCTACAGTTCACACTGGAAACTGGACCTGGGGACAGGTCAGGGGGACACCATGCTGTGGCGAAGGTCTTGAGCCTTTTCCTTATGTCAACGTACCGGCTTCTGGATACTTGAGGGGTTAACAGTAGAGTCACTTCTGTCCTGTTTCAGCACAGACAGCACTTCCTCGGGGCAGGAGTAGGAAGCCCACTCTTCTATGCTCGTGGGCAACTCTTCCAGTTGTTTCTTAGGAGCTGGGCTTTGACACTAGAAAGGTAAGAATGCAGGATTTCCCTGAAATGGTGGAAACAGCAGACACCGTCCCCCTGCCCCCACTGGCATGGCTGTGCAGCAGGCAGGCCACAGCCCTGGGGAGCCGGCATCCCCCCCACCAGCAGACCCCAGCGAGTACCCAGATCCAGCCTCTGACAGTTTCCAGGCAGTGCACGCAAAGCTTTCTGCCCTGTGCACAGCCAGAGTCAGCCTGGGGGTGCCCAGGCTCCGGACTTCCAGGAGCTAAAGCTCTGCAGCCTCTGCCTCCTGCATCTCCCCTCAGTGACAGCTGACTGGTGAGCTCAGCAGTGCTCGTGCCACGGTCTGGGTGTGAGCGTCCCGCTCTGGGAAGCTGGGCGGCCAAGTGGTTTCTCTGCCTAGCACTTTCAGAAGCGGATACTTGCAGAGAGAAAGGTTTCATGGGATTGAAAAAACACTTTTCTCACTGCTCTGGGACCCAGACCCTGGGCTGTGTCTACTGCCATGGCCTCCGAGCCTGGCAGACCTGGGATGACGTGCTTTGTGCAAGCTGCATGCGTTACGTGGCTAGCTCCAGGCCCGGGATTCCCGCCAGGGACAAGCCAGGGTGCTTTACAGACATTCCCTCGCACTGTCCTCCAAGAACCCTGACAGGGAGAGAAACCGGGGCACAGAGGCCGGCCAGGGCCCAGCCTCTGCACTGAGGGCTCCTCCGAGAACCCTGACAGGCAGGGAAACTGAGGCACAGGCCATCCTGGGCCTGGCCTCTCCACCACGGCTGCCCGGGCACCACCTGCTTGGGCTCCTTGGCTTTCTCCTCCTTTCCCTTCTCCTTCTCCTTTTCTTTACTCCTCTCATTCTCCTTCTCTTTTTTAGGCAATAACAGATGTGAGCTGGTTGCTGCCAGGGGTCTGCTTTCTGGAACTGATTTTCCTCCTGTCATCAAGGAAACCTGGGCGGGGATGAAATCCACGTTTGCAGCACTGAACACCCACCCGCCACCCACTCCGCCCACCCTCCACTCCTGGATGAGGGACGCTCAGACACGCGGGGCTCCCCAAGCTCTAGCGCTCTGGTGTCTTACGTCCCTGTCAGCTGCTGTCGGGTGAGTCCCTAGAGCCCAGAGCGGGGCTGGCCGGGGGTGTGGGCACTGGGGGCTGCAGGGACATGCCCGTGAGCATGCTGGCTCCGCGGGTGTCCCTCAGTCTCACTCCACAGCACGACACCCCTGGCCCTGGGGCTCCCTGCTGACCATCCCACACGCTCCCTGCAGCAGCTCTTGTCAGGGCTGTGCCCACGAAGGGAGGACATTGGGCACGTCTCCTTGGCAGGCCCTGCTGGCCCCTTGCAGCCCTGACACGTGTGGGTGTTTGCAGCAGGCGTGGCTGGCCCTGGGAGGGGGGGGGGGGACTTGCCACTCCGCAGGTGAATGAGTTCAAGGTCTCTAATTAAGAACACATGAGAATAACGTTGAGCAATTCTCCTAGAAGGGTCACAAAGAATGGCGGTTTGGGCGCCCATGGCCCCAGGTCTGGCAGTGGTGGAGGCTGGTGGGGGGCTGGCGTGGAACATTCTGAAGACGGGATGAGGGGGGCCTCCCTGCCTTTCCTGCTCTGCCCATGGCTGGGCGGTGGCCCTGTTGATCCCGAGATGCCCTATGGGGGTTCCAGGCAAACTCGTCCTCAGAAGAAAGGCCTGCCATGCCTGGCGCTGCCCTGCTGGGTGTAGCCTGCAGGAGGCCTGGACAGACGCACGGGGTGGCCCCCAACAGTGCTCCTGGTGGGCTTCACAGGGAGAGGTGGTAGGAGGAGCAGGATAAGGAAGGGGGTGGGAGTGGGGCACAGAAGAAGGTTCTGGAAGCCCCGTCAGCAGGCGGTTCAGGAGCTGTTGGGCCCCAGCTGCCAACAGAGGCGCCTGCTGCTGCCTTGGTGTGGCGAGCCAGGCAGAGGCAGTTTTGGGTGGTGGTCGGCAAGGGCACTGGGGCGGGTGTCAGGGAGGACTGGCTGATCTGGAGGGAGCCATGAGCCCTCCCGTGGGGAGTGCTGGGAATGTGGAGGGTGCAGGAGTGAAGAGGGGAGCCTCTTGTTTTTATGCTGATGGAAATCATCCGGTACAGAGGAAGAACCTGGATGTCGCAGGAAACTGCTCACATCTCAGAGGTCTTTAGGAAATGCTGGGAAAGGCTCTGATGCCTTTAAAATGCTCACTGCAGTCTCCCCAGCCCACAGTCCATCCCGGGAGGCGTTGCAGGGACAGGGGAGCCTTCGCTGGGCCTCACCTGCCAGATGTGCCTGAAGAAGGCATAGGCTGCAAGGCAGCAGTCCTCGTAGCCCTCGGCACCCGGCGACAGCACCAGTGCCAGCAGGATGTGCACGCGGGCCAGCGCCTCCAGCTGCCGCACGCTATGCAGCTGCTCCAAGGACACCACCTCCCCGGCCTCGGACACGGGGCTCCGTGGGGGCATCTGCACAGCCACGTACTCCCCTGAAACACGGGGTGCCCAAGGCTGAGAGCAGCCCCGGCTACGGGTCTGTGGGCCCCAGGCCACTCCCTTCCCTGCCCGAGGCTGCGGTGGACTGCCCAGTGCCTCGCCGACCCCCGGTGCTCCACTCTGCTGAGGGTCGGGAGCCAGGGGAAGAGCCTCGTGTTGCACTTACTCTGCGAAGGCTGAGCTTGGCTGCCCCCTCACCCCCAGGGGCAGCTCCACTCTCAGCTCCAGCCCCAGGTTCCCAGGCCCTGAGGGCTCTCCTGCTGCCCTGTGTGTCCTGGAAGCCTCATGAGCTGCACCTGGCCTGAGCACCCCGTTCCTGTCCCAGACTGTCCCGAGGGCCTGGGAGTTCTGAGCAGGGCCCTCACTCATCCTGACGGGGGGTAGGACCAGCAGCCACAGGGAGGGTGGCCCTGAGCAAGCCAGCATTGACAAGTGCTCTAGGACGGCCCTAGACGTCTAGATGGCTCTAGGACGGCTGTGTGCACGTGTGTGTGTGCGTATGGGCGTGTGTGTGGAGTGGCCACCCTAGCTGGGCTCTGCCAGCCTCTGCTCTTCACAGCAGGCCTGCAGGAACCACCCCATGGGACTCTCCACGCACACCTGCGCTCCCCACAGAGTTTCTGCCCTGGGTCACCCTGAGCTGATGCCCAGGCACTGGCGGTGTTTACACTCTGGATGATGCCAGTGGGGCCGCCATCGTCTGCCCAGGTCCCCACTTACCAGCAAACTCCCACCTCCCTGCACTGCTGTGAGCAGGGGCCGGGTGGCCAGGGGCCTGCTGAGGAGGAGCAGCTGGAGAAGGGAGCCCCGACCTCGAGTCGGAAGCGACTTTGGGGATGGCTGGCGTGCCCACAGGGTCTGAGGTGCTCCCCCAGCCTCCTGAGGAAGGCGGCCTCTGGGCTGGCCCAGCTGTGTGCCTGAGAACACGCCTTCTCCCTGACCTGGACAGAGCCTTTCTGTGAAGGTCATCTGGTGGTGGTCAGGCTGAGTCCCTCAGGGCCCCTGAAGAGGACAGCGCTGAGACGCATCGGGGCTCCTGAACGGCCGTCCAGACCACGGAGCGCGAAGCAGAGCTCTGGGGGAGCAGCGTGGGGTCGGCACCCTGCCCGCGGTGTGGGCTCACCATCCGGCATGGGCTCTGCCTCAGGGGCGTCGCTGGGCGGCTTCATGGCCAGCAGGATCTCGACGGCCCAGCGGAGGTGGAAGACCACGTCCTCGAGAGGGAAGTGTCTGTGGTGGAGCCACTGGCCGAACTCCACGAGGTACTCCACCTTCTGCCACTCCGTCTCCGGCTTCTGTGGGAGTGAACAGAAAGGGCGACACCCTGGCGACAGCCCTCAAGGCTTTCCTGATGCAGTGAAACACTTTCCTTGCTCATTTTCTAGAAGAAAAGGTTCATTCTTATCCCACAGTGATCGTTTGGAGGCTGCCTCTAATGAGGTCAAGTTGCCATTTAGGCTCACTGGGACGTTTCAGGCACAGGCGAGGCGGCGCTGCTGTTTCTTTTCACAGGCAGCGTGTGGGCAGGCTGCAGCTTGGCAAATTCCTTCCCTGTCTCCTCACCCTCTGCAGGTACCACCTCCTGGGGCCTGCCGGGTCCCCAGGCATTCCCTGCGCTGCAAGAGGACACGGGACAGGGGTCCTGCTGTCGCCCTGTCTGTGGGTGGCCCTGTCTGGGTGGTTCTGCGGGCAGCCCCGTGTCCCTGCTGGAAAGGACGCCTCCTCAGGGCAGGAAAGGTGCTTGCCCTGTCCTGCGTCCAGATGCAGAGCCCAGTCCAAGGCCCGGCCGGGGCAGACTTGGCCACCGTCGCTACAGAATCAGATGAGACCACCCTAACCTGACCCTTGCAGAGTAGAGCCCCAGCCCTGCGAGCCGGGGTTAGCCTGCGCCACGCCCTCCGCAGCCCTGCCGGCTGGGGTTAGCCTGCGTGGCACCCTCCCCTCCACAGGTGTTGCCGGGGCCACAGCCACACGCTTCTCCAGCAGGGTGGACCTCGCATGGGTGTCGCTGCCACTTCATTTCTGCTGTCAAATATCTGTGGCTCTCTGAGCGCTGGCCCATGCCACTTATTCAGCCCACGAATCTGCTGGGGGTTCCCTCTGTGCCCAGCACTCACGCTGCATCAGCCGTCATAAGCAGGTGCCTGTGGGCCTCAAAGCACAGATGCTCTGCAGGACACACGGCTCAGGACCGGAGACCCAGTGGTAGTAGGAATGGGGCCTCCCCCGGCGGAAGCTGAGGAGAGCCTTGAGGCGCTGAGAAATACCATGGGGGGTGTTTGTGGGGAGGGTGCTCCAGGCAGGGGTGCAAGGCCCTGCAGTGCGGGTAAGACAGGAAGGGACTGAACCACAGCACCATGGGCTGGATAATGCGGAGAGCAGCTCTGACCTGGACCTGGGGAGCCTCCCACTGCTCTGCAGAGAGCAGACTGGAGAGAGCCAAGAAGAGGTTAGCGCTGCCCACACAGGGAGACGGAAAAGAGCCCAGAGCAGCAGGGAGTGGGGGGTCTGGACAAATCTGAGGGTGAAGCCCATAGTGGAGTGTTGGATGGGCAGGTGTGAGCGTGGAGGGGTGTGGAGGGCGTGGAATGTGGGGTGTGAATGGTGTGCGGGGGGTATGTGAGATGTGAGTGGTGTGTGTGTGGGGTGTGAATGGTGTGTGTGGGATGTGGGGTGTGAGTGGTGTGTGTGGGATGTGGGTGTGAGTGGTGTGTGTGGGATGTGTCGGGTATGAGTTGTGTTTGGGGGTATTGGGAGTGAATGGTGTGTATGAGATGTGCGTTACAGGTGTGAAGTTGAGGCCTGTGGGGTGTGTCCGGGTTGTAGCTGTGGGCTGTTATGTCACGTGTGTCTGTGGGTCTAGGTGCAAGGTGTGGGTTTGTTGTAGGTGTTGGGTGTGAGTCCAGCCACTGGAGGATGGAGCTGCAACATCTCGAGGGGAAAGGCAAGAAGAAGAATGGTGGGAAAAGCAGGCATTTGGTTTTGGGTAAGATGCTGGCCCCAGGGCGGGGCCAGGCAGGCAGTAGGATTCACAGGTCTAGGGGCAGGGTCTGGGCTAGAGAATTGCTTGTGGGGAAAATGGGCGGCAGCCATGTTTAGTTCAGGACATGGGGTGAGATCAGATGGCCAAGGTCCTGTCCTTAGCCCAGGGCCTTCTCTGTCATGAAGAGGTGGGAAGGGGAGAAGGATAGGGAACTGGTGAGGTGGTGGGGCCTGGGAGCCACGTGAAGGATGCCCATGGATGGGGAAGGAAGGGAGCAGCTGTGGAGGCTGGCGGTGGCTCCCACAAAAGCTGTGGACATTGGGGAGGGTCTTGGCCCTGATGGGGAGGTTCAAGGGAGAGCGGGTCATCTTCTCAACAGAAGTGTGGGGCCACCCGGCGTCCACAGGCTGAGGAGTGCCAGCGACCCTGCCTCACACCGTATAACTCACAAATGTAACAGCTACAACTATAAAACTCAGAAGAAAACCGGAACAAATCTTCAAGACCTTGGGTTATGCAACAGTTTCGCAGATACAACGCCAGAAACACAAGCAACAAAACAAGAAACAGACAACTAGAATTTCACCACAATTTAAAACATATTTGTGCCACAAATCATGCCATCCCGGAAGTGAAGAAGTGGTTGAAAAAGCAGCTCACAGAATGAGAAAGGGTTTGCAGATGATGCTCCTGCTAAAGAACCTGCATCCACAATACACCATAAGCTCCTATAAGGCAATGAAAACCAAACCACCAGATTAAAAATGGGCAAAGGACTGCAATGAACACTTCTCCAACCACCTACAAATGGCCCATGGGCACGTGGGAATATGCACCCCATCATGCGTGGCTGGGAAAATGCAGGCAAACCAAACATGAGGAGAAACCCCTTCACACCCACCGGCACAGCCAGAACCGTCCGACAACATCGAGAGCTGGAGAGCGTGTGGAGACACCGCTGCCCACACCCTGCAGGTGGGAAGGCAACCCCGTGAGGCCGCTGTGGGAGGCAATCTGGCACTTCATCTCATGGCCCCACACAGGGCCGCCGTGTGCCCAGCAACTCCACTGCTGGGCTGTGCCCCCAGGGGACGAGGAGGGGGCCACGCAGAACTCGGGAGCAAATGCTGACCGCACCTTTCCTCACAGCAGGCAGATAACGGGAAACAGCAAACAGCCAGGCGTGGACTGAGAGACACGGAACAGAATATGACTCAGCCCTAAACGGGAATGATGGGGATGGCCCTGGGCGATGTCATCCTGAATGAAGGGCCACGTAAGGCTTGGCTCTGTTGACAGAAAATGTCCAGATCCATGGCTTGCTGGGGCTGATGGCAGTAGGGAAGGATGGGGAGTGAGTGCTGCTGGATGCAGGGTTTCTGGGGGGTGATGAAACCTTCTAAAATTGTGTGTGGGTGATGATTATATAACTCTGAGAATTCACTAAAAACATCACATTGTACCTCTCACAAAAACAGACAACTGGAGGAAGGACTCAGGTAAGTGAAGACAGAAAACACTTTCAAGGGTTTCTGCCCCGACGGCCAGCGCGACTCGGCTGGGTCCTGCCTTCCCCAGTCGCCCCGCAGCCTCCCCTCCTCAGGCCCTTCCTGCTTTCCCTGGAGGAGGCCAGGTCCTTGCCTGATCCCCGCCAACCCCAGCAGGGCAGCTGCCGAGGAACGACGTGGCCTCTGGCTCCCAGGAGAGAGGTGCAGTGGCTCCCTGTGGCTCCCCCATGGTGGTACCCGAGCATCTGCCTTGACTGCCCAGTGCCCTGAGCTGGCACTCACACAGCACCATCAGAGACCCCCAGCCATCCTCAGTTCCCAATGCCAAGGTCTGCCTGGACACCAGAGCAATCCAAAGACCTCAGGGCAGGACTGCTCAGTGGTTTCTCTGAGCCGGAGAAACAGCCTGCGTAACAGAAAAGCCTTTTAGGATCTTCACTAACGTTGAAAGGCTCACGCCTTTCACACCAGGAGCCTGGGATGCCTTTTCATCCCCAAGATGAAGTTCTCGGTACGCACCACATGGCCCTTGCTTCTGACAAGCAGACGCATCAAATCAACACCAACGCGCCCACCTCCTCCTGAGCCCACCCCAAGTGCATCGAAGGGAACATCCGTCTTGCCTTCCTGGGGGTGGGGAAGAGACACCAACGTCCCCAGAAAGCCCACATCCCAGGGCCCTGCAGAGCCCTGCTCCCCTCCGCTGCCACCTGCCCATCAGGGCCCCTGGGCCTCCAGGGCGCTTCTACTTGGGGCATCACCCTCTGGCTCCCCCTCACCCTGCTCAGGGACAAGGACCTGACCACGACCCCTCTATGCTGGAAAGGGACCACCAAAACCAGCTCCATCCATCATCCCTGACTGGTCGGCAAGAGGAGTGCCCAGGGCCTCATGGTGCATTCTCTGCACCATCAGCCATGGCAGCTCTACGTGCCGCCCACGCCAGGACCTGGCTGAGCTTCTGTCTACACGGTTCTCCCTTTTGCTAAAGGACACATTTTACCATGTGCACCCACGCTCAGGGCTTCGCACCTGCAAGGCCTGGATGGCGCTGCTGTAGCAGGCCAGCTTTCCAGACACGCTCGGCGTGTTCAGGGCCAGGTGGTGCCACATGCGCGCCAAGTAGTCCTCACTCTCGGCCTTGAATTTCTGTATTTCCATCGAGAAATTCTGCCCGAGCTTGGCCTTCACTATGACCATGTGCTTGAAGATCAAGCTAAAGAAAGGGAAGGTGAGAAACCAACGTCGGGATCGGGTGGCAGAATTTTCAACGTGTGTGATGCGGCCAGGACGTATTCCTCCACTTTCTGCTTAAAAAGACAAAGCAAAGCAGAGTCCAGGGGAGTGGGGGTCTTGAGGCTGCGTGGGGTTTTCAGTCCCCGCTCTCCCTGTGTTGAATTCTCCTGGGGAAGTCAAGTCTTCCAGCGCCAAGTGGGAACCTGGGGAGGCCTAGGCAGAGGAGGGCAGTGAGGAGCAGGGGAGCACACTCCGGGCGGGGGTGCAGCAGGCGGTGGGGTGAGCACACTCTGGGGAGGGGTGCAGCAGGTGGTGGGGGGAGCACACTCCAGGTGGGGGTGCAGCAGGCAGTGGGGGGAGCACACTCGGGGGGGTGCAGCAGACGGTGGAGGAGCACACTCCGGGCAGGGGTGCAGCAGGTGGTGGGGGGAGCACACTCTGGTGGGGGAGTACTCCCCCGGTGGGGATGCAGTGTCTGGAGCACTCACAGGCGGTGGGCTGTCCTTGGCAGCACCTGCACGGCCTCGTCCAGCACCTTGAGGCCACCCTCCCAGTCGTCCTGGTCGGCGTGGCTGTGGAAGAGCAGGCCATAGAGTGCAGCACGGAGCGTCAGGTCGTCCTCAGCCCCTGGGAGGGAGAAGAAGGGGTGTCTTTGGAGCTGCCCGATCCCTCATCAAAGGTGCCCTCAGACCTCCCAGACTAAGCTGCCCATCACAGTGCCCCCGAGGTGGAACCGTGGCTACTCAGGTGCCCAGGCCGGCGCGTGCCCCGCAGGGCTGATGTGAGCTGTGGACCTGTGTGGCCCGTTCAGCTGTCTTGTCTCCTTGCTGGTTTCTGCCTCTCACTCTCCATCTGCTTGGAGAATTCTGCGTTCACAAACACAGCCCTGTGTTTCCACATATTAAGGATCGGCGAGCAGGACTCGGGGTCCTTTCAGGAGTTACATGGAAAGCTTCCCCGTGGCCGAGGACACAGCGCCATGTGCGCGCTCGGGAGTCCACACGCTTGGCGCCCGCAGCATGGGAACAGCCCCCGAGTCTCCGCACGGGCAGCTGAGCCACGTGACATGCAGAGGCAAAGGTGCCCACCTTTGGGGCACACGCAGAAACCACCTGCCTGCTGGGAGGGGAGCCCCACCCAGTCTTCACAGGCCGCCCCGTGGGCCATCAGTGCCCCCAAGTGCACGAGGCCAGCAGGGTGGGTCCTGGTGGGATGGGACCCTCTGTGTCTGGGCGAGCTGCAGACGAACTTGAAGGGCAGTGAAGGGACGGGGTGAACACAGGGCCGCATCCCTCACACATCCCCGCGGAGCACAGAACCCGCCCACTCCGCTACCTCCTGGCCAAGAGTCCTTTTACCTCAAGGATTCCGAGAGCCTGGGGAGATCCAAAACATTGAGCCAAGGCCATGGAGCCCCCACCTCGGGAGGGGGTGCTGAGTGGCGGGTCTGTGCCTTGTTGCTGTCCCTGACCCAGCACAGCCATGGCAACCAGAATGCTGACGCGTCCCCTACCCTTCATGGGCGCCGCCCGGCCCAGCCTGCACACCCTTCCCCTGATGGTAATTCCCACACCCTCTCGGCTCTTTCAGAGGTCAGTGAGGGATCTCTCTTCTCTCTTTTCTCTTCTCTCTCCTTCCTCTCCTCTTCTCTCTTTCCTCTCTCTCTACTCTCCTCTCTTCTCTCTTGCCTCTCTCTCTCCTCTCTCTTCTCCCCCCTCTTCTCTCTCTCCTCTCCCCTCTTCTCTCCTCTCCTCTCCCTCTCTCTCTCGTCTTCTCTCCCTCTTCCTCCCTCTCTCTCTCGTCTTCTCTCCCTCTTCCTCCCTCTCTCTCTCTTGTCCCAGGAATAAGCTTCAGTGAAGCCTTGTCTGGAAAATTCTTTGGGTCTCAAGTGAATTTCTGCTGCATTGAGCGCCCAATAACCATAGTGGCACCAATGCAGACTCCACCCCTTTCTAATGGATCTTGGGTTTCCCTGGCTGTCTCCACACCCTGCCATCCCTCACCTGGCTCCCCTCCCAGGTGCTTCCGTAACCTGTACCCCTGCCACCTTCACCCCTGCTGACTGCACCTGCCACCCCCACTGGCCCTGCCGTGCTGCTTGCAGGTCTCTGGGCCAGGTCGGGACGGCTCCCACCTCCACCCACCCTCTGGAGCCTTCTCAGACTCTGGAGTCCCTAATGCGCTTTCTCTTTTCAGAAGTCTGGTGCTTTTCTGTAATTTTAAAGATAAACAGTATGACCCTAAGGAAAGACAAACCCCTTTCTCCCAGCGCCCTCCCCCAGCACTCTGCAGGCCACAGTGCTGAGGGCTGGAGTCCGTGTCATCCTGCACCAGCCCCGTCATGCTATCAGCAGGACCCGCCTCTGGTGCCAGCACCTGGACCACCGAGGCTTACATCATAGAGTGTGGAGGCTTCTTTCCCTTCTCTGACTCATTTTTCATGAGACTGCGTCCTCCAGAGACGACCTGCTGGGTCTAGGGAGCGAACACGTCCATGGCTGGAAGGACGGCACCCATGGCTAGGAGGGCGGCACCCATGGCTAAGAGGGTGGCACCCATGGCTAGGAGGGCGGCACCCCATCAGATGCTGGGATCTGTGGGCTCACTGTGGCCTTCACACTCTGCCAGGCCCTCCTCACCCAGGCACTGGCCAGAGAAGTGGGTTGAACTTGGAAACCACACATAGCGTAGCAGGGAGTCTGCTTCAATCCTGCCTAAGTGGAGGGCTCACCTTGAGATGTGACCTCCTCACTGACCCACAGCCATGTCCTGGGACCACCCGGTGCACACCCAATTCCCGGGCGGAGGCGCTGCAGCCGGACCCCTCCCCAGGCATTCCTGTGGACTGTCCCTCCTCCTCGGAGGCCGCCAGCTCTGGTGCAGCCAGACCCCTCCCCAGGCGTTCCTGTGGACCGTCCCTCCTCCTCGGAGGCCGCCAGCTCTGGTGGTGCCTCTGGGAGTGTGAGGGCTGTGGGCTGTGCATGAGGAGGAATGTGCCTGTGCTGAGCTCTGGGCCTCATGTGACCACAGCACAACACGGCCGTCCCGACTAACTCAAGAATCGATGTGGCCTGGACACTAAGCATTTAGCTGCCAGACGTGGTGCAAGTATCTTTCTGTCTGTCCCCTTCTGACTGTTGTGCACTTACCAGGATTCAGGAGCATACATTTTTGTATCTGTGAAAGGTGCCTCTTTCCACAAAATCTCTGCTATGCTCAATTCTACTTTCTGATATTTTTTCTAGAATTTGACTTTTTAAAACTACTTAACTATTCACCTTGTCTGATGTTGATTTTGGTGAATGGAGTAAAATGTAGTGTGGCTTCCAGGTTCTGCCCAGAGGCACAAACCCCCCTCCACAGCCTCCTCTGCCTGTGCCCCGTTCTGAAGGGGTCTGGGCTGCCTTCTGCCTCCCCAGTGCTCGGATCCACATCTCTGTCCTCGTGAAACACCCCCCAGGGCTGACAAGAATCACATGCCAGGTTGTGGACAGAATGGTTGTGACTGAGCAGTAACCAGGCTGCACCCTGGCCAGGTCCTTGTTGTTAAAAGTCGCCTGGACCCCCGTCACTCCTGTAGATGGGGTCTCTGACGTAAGAATCCTAAGGCTTTGGTTGAAGGATCACTTAGGATGTTTTTCGGACCCTGAATGCCAGCAACCAGTGTGGAGTCCCCCACAGAGGAGTGGGACAGGGACTGGCCCAGCAACGCCTTCCCAAGACTCCGCGCTCTTCCGACAGTCAGCCATCTCCACACTTTCGTCCTCTCCAAAACCCTCAAGACCCCACCCCCAAACTCCTCAGGGAGGTGGGTCTGAGGCTGTATCCCCATCTCCGGCTCAGCAACCCCAGGATTAACCCTCTCTCTGCTGCAGCCTAGCCTCTCAGTGGAAGGACTTGCTGTGTGCGTCGGGCTCATGCTTGCAGGGCCAGCAAGCCACGCACACTGCTGGGGTTAGTACTCACCTTAGTAATTACACGTGGCACACTTTTGTTTATTATTTTAAATCAACTTTGCCTCTCTAAATAGACTCTAAATGCTCAAGGTAGGTTCCACTTTTCTATTCCACAGCATTTAAAGATTTCCCAAATACACATTAGGACTCTCAACAGGGATAATTTTTTTTAGCAGACAGTTTTTTTCCTACAAACATGAATTGGTATTCTAATATGATTCTATTGTTCTGAAGTCAGTATGTGTTTTCGTATGTTTGTTTTTGCAGGAGTGTGTGTCCACGTTTTTTGTGGAGGTAGAAAAATGCGATTTATCTGTCAGCACAGCCGAGAGGCCAGACTTCACGGCAGCCATGACCAGGGGTGAGAGTGTCCACTCTGGACTCAGGGGTGTGTGGCCCTGGACAAGGTTCACGAAACCAAAAATAACATTATAAGCTCCCCAGCCGACTGAATGGACCCTCCTCTCGGCCCAGGGCCTTCCGAAGTGTACCTGAAAAACTAGTTTGATGGGGTCGGGGGTGGTAGGGGGCAAGGGTGGACAGGTCTCATCACATCCCCTCTGCCTTTGGCGCCAGGCACAATGGACCAGCGTCCACATGAAAACAGAGCTCTGAGGGCTGACGCAGTGGACGCTCTGTAGCATTAAGATACCAAGTTCCGGTCTGACTCTACCAAAGCATCACACAACAGATCGCAGGCCTGAAAGAGATCCAGGTATTTTATACCCAAATATCTTTCTTCAGCATACTTTGAAGTGGGGCCCGCGCACCTGTCTCTTGAGCGGAAAAACTACATCCTGTTGAGAATCCCCTTTTCCCTCTCCAGGGCTGTTCCCTGAGCCAGGGGAGAATTAACCGAGTCTGGTGCCTTTTTGTCTGATAAGAGCTCGGAAGCCTGGAGGCTTCACCTGCAAGATAAAAACCTTGGTCTCCACAACTCCTCATCTAAACCTGGACATTCCTTTCTGTTGATTCCAGGTCTTTAGATAATAACTCTTGCAACAAATTGTCAATCAGAAAATCTTTGAATCTGCCAGTGACCTGGAAGCCTCCCCTCCGAGCTGTCCCCCCTTCTGGACCAAACCATTGTGCACCAGACATGTATTTTGATGTCTCTGCCTGTAACTCCTGTTCCCCTAAAATGTACGAAATCAAGCTGTAAACCAACGACCGTGGGCCCGTGTTCTCAGGACCTCCTGGGGCTGTGTCACACGCCGCGCTCCTCACATGTGGCTCAGCACCAATCCCTTCAGATAGTTCACAGAGTTTGACTTTTTTCATGGACAGTGGGAAGGTCCTGGCTCTGGCTTCTTTGTGTGTTGAAAAGGAATTTCATGAGCTCATTCCTGAGGAGCACTCAGGCGCCTGTCATGCGTCAAATGCTGAACAGACATTATCTGGAGGTATGGCCAGGTGGCTTCATGTCAGGGCACGGGAATTTAAAAGCACCACATGTTTAAAACTGGGCTCAAGTCCTTCCCTTTCCTTGTACCTGGAGCCCATGCGTCTGTCTGTCCTGCTACAAACCTGGAAGAAAATATCCTTCGGTCGTCCCACCGCCTTGGAAGTCAGCCGTGGGCCACTGGTGCAGATGCAGTGTCTTCCCTTTCTCCTAAAGTAACACAAGGAAATGACACGTTTATTTGAAAGCTGCAAGACAGTCTTTCACCACGAGCGAAGAAACTCCCCCTCTGAGTCTCCTGAAACTGCTATTGCCATAAGCAGCTGTAAATTAACCTGACAATGTTGTACCGGCCACTATCGCCCACATTCTAAAGCTTAACAATATACAGCCAATGAATAGCTTAAGTTATTTTAATGTAAATTCTTGGCAAACAACTCAGGAACTGCCTCTTATTTCCCTTTAAAAACCCACTTGGAACTGCCTCTAATTGGAATGCGTGTTCAGGGCCGCTTGAATCGATGCTTCCGGATGACAACGTTCAAGCCTGGCCCAGGCAAACTCTCTACTTATACCAATTTTGCCTCAGCTTCTTCCTTTTAGGTTGACATCATTTTGCTATTCATTTCGTTATAGTAGGTAGCTAGTCAAACATGAGCTGGGCGGGAGAGGCCCCCCCGCCCCGCCCCAGGAACTTCAGGCAACCATCAGGTGATGGTCAGGCAGCTGTTAACTGTCTCTGTAAAATAATGATTGGTCTCAGCCAGCACCAGGGAAAGGCCGTCTCCCAAGAGACAGAAAAAACCTGAAACTGGTGATGAGCCGCTTCCCGATGAGATCTCAGGAGTGGGAGGAGTGGGCTCAAGCACGCACACTGAGAGGCGAAACGGCGGCGTTTCCCTGGTCTATGACCTCCCTCTAGGAACACGCGACTGGTAAGGGACCACCTCCAGTGAGCACGTGCAAAACTCCAGTAAATACACTGGGCGTGCGGCCCCTCCCACGTGCGGGCAGCCACTGTACATGCAGACAGCCCACCGCAAGGGAAGCATCTGGGGAGAAATCATGCAAGACCCTGGAAGCCAGCCAACGTAGTGAGACAGCCAGGTGGGAAGGGGCCCCCAGAGAATCTCCCACAGGCCTGCTCACTGGAAGGAATGCGCACTGGGGTGGAGCCACAGAGGCTCACGCCATTTGCAGCCGGGAGGAGCCTGGTCCCTCCTCCTCCCGGGTGAACCTGGGATGCATTCAGTGAGGTGAGAAGTGCACTGGCAGGGAACACTCTCGCTTCACTAAGTCTCTGTTTCCCCTTTTCTTCCTTTCCACCCAATCAAACCCTGCCTTTCTCACCCTTCAAATTGTCTACAAGCCTCATCTTCTGTGGCAGTGTGACAAGGACCCCGTCTTTAGCTGAACTGAGCAAAAGTCCCACAACAGTGTGAGACCCCAAGTCAAAGGTGAGCCATCCACGTGATCGCTCAGGTCTCCGCTCGGCGTCTTCCCAGTGTACTTTCCTTCCTTTCCTTCCTGTTCTGAAGCTCTCTAATAAACTCACTCCTGCTCTGAGACTTGCCTCTGTCTCTCCTGCTTTACGCTCCTCAGTTGAAGTCTTTCTTCTGAGGAGGCAAGGATTGTCTTTCTTCTGAGGAGGCAAGGATTGAGGTTGCAGCAGCCCACTGCGGATTTGCCGCTGGTAACACACTTTGGGGTTGCTGCAGCCCCCTGTGGGTTTGCCGCTGGTACCGCACTTTGGTGGTGTGTGACTTGAACACGTCTGCTGCTAACCATCCAGCTCTATCTAATTACAGATGTTGCAGCAAAATTTCTGAAATGCTAAGTCACAAAAGTCTGCAACTGCTCCCCTAACATAATTGAGAGCTTTTTCAATGACATGAAACATCTAAGTTGGTTTTACGGCTCCAAATCAATGTGATGAAAAGCACATCAGAAAAAACTTAGGGCAGGCAGTGAGAGCCAGTCTCAGAGGGAGTTCACCACTGTAAATGCTGTATTAAAGAAGGATCTCAAATTAATAATCCAACTTTACATCATAAGGAACTAAAACACTAGCAGAAGGAAGGAAATAATAGAGATCAGAGCACAGACAAAAAAAAGATGACAGAAAAACAATAAAGAAAATCTATTGTTTAAAAGTTGGTTCTTTAAAAAGATCAACAAAATTGACAAGCCTTTAGGTAACTGACAAAAAAAAAGGAAGACTAGTCAAATAACTAAAATAAGGAATGCAAGTGGAGACATTACTACCGACCTCAGGGAGATAAAAAGGATTATAAGAAAATCCTATGAATATTTGCACACCAACAAATTAGATAATCTAGAAAAATGAACAAATCCCTCCAAACACACCCAGACTGACTCAGGAAGAAACAGAAAATCTCCACAGACTTATAATAAGGGATTAAATTAGTAATCAAAAGCCTCTTAATAAAGAAAAATCCTGGACTAGATGGCTTCATCAGTGACGCCCATCAAACATTTAAAGAAGCATTAGCAACAATCCTAATTAACTCTTCAAAAATGTAAAGACAAAGAAACACTCCTGGGTTCACTCTATGAGGCCAGCATTAGTCTGCTATCAAATCCAGATAAAGACATCACCAGAAAAGAAAGTTATAGACCAATATCCCTTATGAATATAGATGCAAAAATCCTCCCCAAAAGATTAGCAAACGAAATCCAACAGCATATTAAAAAGATGACTCATAATGACCAAGTGGGATTTGTGAGGGGTGCAAGGGCGGCTCACGGTGGGCAGATCTGTCAGCGTGATGCGCAGTATTCAGCATTAACAGAGCAAAGGAGAAAAACCACATGACCAGCTCAATGGATGGAGAAAAGGCATCTGGCAAGACCCAACACTATTTCATGACAAAAAACTCTCAGAAAACTAGACATAGAAAATTCCTCAACATGATGAAGGGTCCTTATGGAAAAACCCACCGCTCATGTCACATGCAATGGTGAGGCTGAAGCTCTCTCACTAAGACCAGGAACAAGACAAGGTCACTGCTTCCACGGCTGCTACTCCACCAGAGGCTCTGACCAGAGCTACTGGGTAACAAGAAAGAACACGGTGAGAAGGCAGCCAGACTGTGTGTGCTACACTGGAAAAGAAGAGGTAAAACTATCTCTATTCACACATGACATGATCCTATGCAGAGAAAATTCTTACAAATCCACAAGAAAGCTATTAGAGTCAGTTAATGAATTCAGAAAAGTTGCAGGGCGCAAGATCAACACACAACAATCAGCTATGCTTTTATTCACCAGGAATGAAAACTCCAAAAAGGAAATTAGGAAGAAAGTTCTATAGACTGAGTTGTGTGCCCCCAAAATTCATATCCCGAGACTCTAACCCCTACTGTGGTGGTATTTGGAGACAGGGCCTCTGGGAGGTAACCGAGGTTAGATAAGGTCACGAGAGTGGGGTCCTCACGATAAAGTTAGTGCACTTTAAGAAAAGACACCAGAGAGCTTGCTCTCTCCTTCTGTGTGCCACATGAAGACATGGTGAGAAGGCAGCCAGGCTCTGTGTGCCACATGAAGACACGGTGAGAAGGCAGCCAGGCACTGATGGCCAGCAAGATGTTCCTCACCAGAACCCAGCCACGCTGGCTCCCTGATCCCAGACTTCCAGGTCCAGACTTTGAGAAATAAATTAAGCCATCCAGTCTATGCTATTTTGTTATGGCAGCCCAAGCTAAGACAGAAAGCATTCCTGTTCATAACAGCACCTTAAAAAATTAAATACTTAGTAATAAATCTAACTAAAGAGGTGAAAGACTTGTATGCTAAAAACTATAAAAGGTTGCTGAAAGAAATTAAAGATCTACATAAATGAAAAGATAGCCCATGTTCATGGATAGGAAGCCTTAACATTGTTAAAATGTCAATACTACCCAAAAGAGTATTCAACACAATCTCTATGGGTTCCAATAGTCTTTTAAAAAAATATATAATTTTAAAAAATGATCCTCACATTCATATGGAATTAAAAAACTGATCCTCAAATTTATATGGAATTGCAAGGGGTCCCAAAGAGCTAAAACAATCTTGAAAAACAACAAAGTTGGAAGACCTATGCTTCCCAACTTGGAAACATATTACAAAGCTACAGTGACTCAAACAGCATAGTATTGGCAAAATGATACCATATAGGCCAGTGAAATAGAATAGAGAGCCCCAAAATAAATGCTTGCATTTCTGGTCAAACTATTTTCAGCAACAGTGCCAAGACCATTCACTAGGGAAAGCACAGTCTCTTCAAGTGGTGCTGCAAAAACTGGATATCCACATGCAAAAGAATGATGTTGAACCTTTACCTAATACCATATGCAAAAATTAACTCAAATGGATCAAAGATCTAAACTTAAGAGCTAAAGCTACAAAATTCTCAGGAGAAAATAATGGAGAAAATCCTCATGGTATTGGATGTAGCAATGACCAGGGATATGACACCAAAGATACAGGCAACAAAAGAAAAAAATAGATAAATTGGACCTCTTAAAAATTAGGAACATTTGTGCATCAAATGGCATGATCAAATGAGTGAAGTTAACCCAGAGAATGGGAGAAAATACTTGCAAATCAGGTATCTGCTAAGGGATTAACATCCAGGCTCCATCCTGAGGCTCTCTGGCCATGAATCTCCGTCTGTTATGGCCCTCACCATCTGCAGGCCCTCCCTTCACAGGGCCCTGCAAGACACTGCAGGTTTGTAGGAACCACATATCTGGGTCAGCCAGGATTCTTGGTCACAAGTAGTAAAAATCTACTCTGTTCTTCCCGGGCAGCCAGAAAATGTGCTGGGCAGCGCCAGTGGGAGGCTAAGCCCGGGGGCCAGGAAGCTGCATCTTGCCCACAGGATGGCCACATGTGGGTTGGTTGGCAGGTTGGCAGGTTGGCAGGCCAGGTGGAGCAGCCTTGGCTTGCCTCTGTACTCTCTAGTCTGGCTCCAGAGGCAGTTCTGCAGAGCTCAGACCCAGGCTTCCAGGGGGAAGCCAGTCCAGGAGGGTCCCTTTGCCCAGACCACACTGGATGAGGAGGCACTCCCTTGGAGCAGGCCAGCATAGGGAGAGGCAGGGGTGGGCTGGACAGCCCAGAGGCCCCAATACAGCCTTTTCAAAGTCAGGCCAAGAAGCTGCCTTGGGCATGCATCTGAGGATCTGCGCAGCGGCTTCTGTGGCGGCGCCCACTGCCTGTGCCTGCTGTCTTGTGCCCCACTCCCCTGTCCTCCTCCTCCAACTGGAGCTTCGGGTTATGCAGCTCTGCTCCTCTTAGAAGGGCTCCGTTTTGTGGGTTCTCTGTGGTGGACTCCTGATTCCCGGTTACAGCTGAGGCCAGAAGAGAGCTCAGAGTGGGCTGGACTGGCTCAGCCCTGGTCTAAAGACTGACCCTAACCCGAGTCTCAGCCTCTTCCCAGGAGGAGAGGTTGCCTCCCCATCTCCCAGCAGGGAGCTGTGTCCACAGACCTGTGAGCCAGGAGCACGAAGCCTTCACCAACTCTAGAGTCTACTCAGGAAGCCCAGTCCACAAGGCCGAGGCTTGTCCTGCCAGTCTGTGCCCAGGGAGAAGCTGGCCAGGCTCCTGCTCTTGGGGAGAGACCTGCAGGACCACTCCAGGACCCATGCCCAGCCTCCCTCCAACAACCCTAGAAGGAGGTACTCTCTTGGATCCACATGGCCCCTCTCCTGCAACCGTCCTCCCTGGGTTGCCCCATCCCCTGGGCCTCGGGGGCTCCGCTCCCTACCACCCTACTCTGCCTAAGCCTCCAGAGGCACCTGTGGCTCAGTCCCTGCCCCCTGCCCTGCCCTCTGCTTGCCGTCCCTCAGGGCCACCCTCTCTCACGGCAGGTGGGGCCTGTCCTCCCTGCCTAGAATCCAAGCCGCTTAAGGAAGAGACTGTGCTGGCCTCGCTCTCTACCCATTGCTGTGTGTCTCCAGTTCTGAGAGCCCCTCGGTGCATATATGCTGCTGGGGGAGGTCAGGGCTGAGCACCGAGTCCAGCAGGGGGCCCCGCAGTGTTGGCACTTGGGGACCCCCCTGAAGCCCCCCCCCCTCGGCTGGTGCACCCTCTGGGGGGCCTGCGGGGTCTTTCTTTGGGAGCCTCTCCAGTCCTTTCTGGAAGACCCACTAGAGGTCTCCGTGGGAGTCAGGAGCCCCCTCCAGGGCTGGCGCACCTGCTTTCTGGCCTCTGTCTTGTTGATGATGCTGATGATCCTCTTCAGGGCACCCTTGGCCTTCTTCCTGTAGACGGCTGAGGACAGGAGCGGGAGCCAGGCGTTCCAGTAGTGCCGTGCAGCCAGCATCACCAGGGTGCTGCTGCCCGCGATGCCTCCAAACCTGAAAGAGGGCAGGTCATGACACGGTGGCTCCACCTGGGCCCACCTGGAGCTGCTGGACCAGGAGGGACAGGAAGGTCGGGCGCCCAGGGCCCATCCATGCGCTTGCTCCCTTCCGGGCATGTGGCTTGCTCAGGCGTCCCTGCTGCATCCTCTCCAGTGGGCCTTTCTGGGCAGCGCAGGGTCAGACCCCCACCAAGGTCAGGCTGTAGGAGCCCAGGCAGGTACAAGGGCAAGAGGAGCCACCGCACCTCCTTGAAGACTGTGCCCTGAACTGGCCACACTGTCCACCCCGCCCTCGCTGGCAGGAGCCCTCCCCTCCTTGAAGACTGTGCCCTGAACTGGCCACACTGTCCACCCCGCCCTCGCTGGCAGGAGCCCTCCCCTCCTTGAAGACTGTGCCCTGAACTGGCCACACTGTCCACCCCGCCCTCGCTGGCAGGAGCCCTCCCCTCCTTGAAGACTGTGCCCTGAACTGGCCACACTGTCCACCCCGCCCTCGCTGGCAGGAGCCCTCCCCTCCTTGAAGACTGTGCCCTGAACTGGCCACACTGTCCACCCCGCCCTCGCTGGCAGGAGCCCTCCCCTCCTTGAAGACTGTGCCCTGAACTGGCCACACTGTCCACCCTGCCCTCGCTGGCAGGAGCCCTCCCTTGGGCCCACAGAACAGACCACAGCCTTGGTGAGCACAGGGGTCTGGCACAGCAGGGGAGGGACACAGCCCCCACAGCACCACCCCAGCCCCTTTAGAGCCGTGCACCTGGCGCTCTCCGTGAAGGCCTTGGCTGCTACCAGCCGCAGCTGCTTCTGGCCCTTCAGGTTCTCCATGATGCTCCTGCCCTGGATGCTCGTGGCCGTGCACAGCATCTCTGCCACCAGCCGGGACTCCTCGCTGCAGGACACAGGGCCAGTGAGGAGGGAGACCACTGTGGCCCACCTTGGGTCCTCCCTCCCTGGGTCACGGTCACTGACCTGTGGACTGCACAGGTGGTATTCTAAGACGGGCACCTCCTGGTCCATGAGCACATGTGCACAGGGCTCCACCCTCCCCAAATCTAAGCCAGCCTCAGGGAGTCGCCAGACTGCAGGGATGCAAGGCCCTGGTCTTCTGAGGCCTGGAGTGCCCACGTGTGGCCTGGGCGCTGGAGACAGCCACCCTGGGAATGCTCTCAACCACGGAGCTGGCAGCCACATGGCAAGGGTGGGAGTGGGCTGTGGGGATATCCAGCCAGTGGACCCTCAAGATTGTCGCCCCAGCTGACTCTCACTGTAACCTTATGAGAGACCCCAACTCAAAACTAACTGGCTGTGTCCAGTCATTCCCCAGAACCATGGGGCAGAATCATTAACTGTTTTTTAATGACTAATCTTTAGAGGGGCTTGTGCAGCAACAGATCCACAGAACCAGCCCCCTTTGGGGCCTCTCCCCTCTATGGGGCCTGCTGCCCAGGCCACATGGAAGTCTGGCCTCAGAAGGTCCACTCTGCACCCAGAGCTTGGCTGGACGCACAGTCCTGGGCGTCAACAGCAGCATCAGCTCCACGGCTCCTCATCCCTGGACATTCGCTGCTCCAGTGCTGCCGTGGCTGGGGCTGCAACACCACACACTAAGGCAGGATTCCTGCCATGGACGGGGAGCACACCCTTGCAGCTCAGCTCATGGACCAGGGTCCCAGAGCCAGGGACCTGCTTGCAGGAGCAGACAGCTGCTTCTGTCCCTCTGTCCCAAAGGAGTCAAAAGAGGAAGGCGCTGCCCTTTGGCCTGCATGGACCCGTAGTGCCCAAAGCAAGCCGGCGGCGTGAAGCTGAAACCACCTTCTAATGCGGGCACGGCGACCTAGGCAGGGCAGGAAGGAGGGTTCCGTTTCCTGGGTACTGCCGTCCTAAACATTTTGATCCATGTTATGCAGTTGCTGAGTGTTCCATAAATGCCAGTGAGTGAGGTCTGCTCCTTCCATCTGTAGCCTCAGTGACGTCCCCCCTGCTTTGCTCTGTCAGCTGCTGAAAGAGGAATGTTAAAATCTACAGCTAGAACCGTAGATGGATCCATGTTTCACTTCCTGTATTTTCAAGCTCTGCTATCAGGTGAACACACATTTAGCATTTTTATGTCTTCTTGAAGATTTAATCCTTTATGATGAGGAAGGTCTCCTCGGATAGTGTGCCTGGGCCGTTTACGCGCCACACCAGCTTTCTCGTGGTTGGCGCTTGCACAGTGCCTCTCTCCCGTCTTTTTACCTTTAATCTGTGTCTTTACATTTGAAGAGGGTCTCCTGTACATAGTTGATCATTGGGTCTTGCTCCTATGTTCTGTGAGATAAACTGCACTTTAACTGCAGTGTTGGTTCATTTACGTTTAATGGAATGACTGTTACGGCCAGGGTCAAATCCACCATTTGCTCCTTGTTTTCCTTTTGACTTACATGTTCTTTGTTCCTTTCCTCCCTTTTTTTGCATGAACGAAATATTTTTAGTATCCCGACTCATATCCTCTATTAGATTTTTCATTATATCTCTTTGCTTTATTCCACTTCTTAGCACTTGCTCCGGGGATTGCAGTATGCGTCCTTCACCACCCACGTCTACCTCACCCGAGTCCTCCTCTACGTCATGTGCGGCAGGAGGGCCCTCGGAATCGCTGCCTCTCAGCCCGTCCCACATGTTTTCAGTGCCCTGCATCTTGCCTCTATGTTTATGAAAAATCCTACAATAGGATCTTATTTTTGCTTTAAAAGGTCAAGTGTTTCTTGACGAATTTAAGAACTGAAAGGGAAAAAAGTCTTTTATGTTTACCCCCAAATTTACCATTTTTGGTGTTTTTCATCTCCTCTAGCATGTCCTCTTCTAAGGATTGGCTGGGAATGGATCCTCTTAGCTTTTATTAATCTTAGAATGTCTTGATTCTGTCTTCATTTGTGAGGACTATTGCTGGCGGATATAGAATTCTAGATTGACAGGTTTTCTTTTTCAACACTTAAAAACTGTCACCCTTTGTATTCTGGTTTGCATTGTCTCTGATGAGAAGCCAGCAGCAATTCTTGCCCTGGTTTTCCTGTATGCACAAATCCACCCCTACGCTAACGTCTTTCCAGGATCTTCTCCTGCTCTTTGGTCTTCAGCAAAGTGACTGCAGTTCCCCCACGATGGAGCCAGCTGTGGTTTTCTTTGCGTTTATCCCACTTGGGGTTCCTTGAAAGTCTTGGATCTCCAGGTTGATTTTTCTTTTTTTCTTTTTTTTTTGAGACAGAGTCTCACTCTGTCGCCCGGGCTGGAGTGCAGTGGCCGGATCTCAGCTCACTGCAAGCTCTGCCTCCCAGGTTTAGGCCATTCTCCTGCCTCAGCCTCCCGAGCAGCTGGGACTACAGGCGCCCGCCACCTTGCCCAGCTATTTTTTTGTATTTTTTAGTAGAGACGGGGTTTCACCATGTTAGCCAGGATGGTCTCGATCTCCTGATCTCGTGATCCGCCCGTCTCGGCCTCCCAAAGTGCTGGGATTACAGGCGTGAACCACCGCGCCTGGCCCAGGTTGATATTTTTAATTCAACTTGTAAAATTTTCAGCCATTATGTTTTCAAATGTGTATATTTCGGCCTCCCCCTGCTGCCTCTGTCTTCCTGAGACTCTAGTTACACTCAGGTTAGACCCCCTGCCATGGCGCCCCTGGTCACAGAGTGAAAGCTCTATGGCCCCACTGGTCGCAGACGGAAAGCTCTGTTCATTTCGTTTCTCCGTTTTTCTCCTTGTGCTTTGGTTTTCAGAGTCTGCTGGCCTGGATTCGAAGTTACTGATCATTCTTCAGTGTCCAGCCTGATGATACGCTCTTCCAATGGCATGTCCATTTCAGACACTTTGTTTTTCATTTCTAGGAATTCCATTCAGTTATTTTATTATAGGTTCCATTCTTTATTGAAATTCCTGTCTGTACACTAGTTATTTCCATTGAAAATCTGTGATTATATTGACAGCAGCTATTTTCGACTCCTTGTCTGCTCATGGTCACATACACCACAGCTGGGTCCGTTGGCTGTTTTTTTCATCCTGGTTATGAATCACATTTTCTCGCTTTTGTGCACATCTAGTCATTTCTTACTTTGTGCTGGACATTTTGAGGGCTCTGCTGCTGAAAGTGTGGATTGTGTTGACTTCCTTTAAAGAGTGTTGGGTTTTGTTCTGACAGGCAGTTAGTTACTGGTGGCTCAGCTTCATCCTACTGCGATGTGGTTTAGGCTTTGTTGGGGCAAGTCTGCACTCACCCCGTTGCTAAGGTGTGTCTTTCTGAAAGCCTGGAGTTCAGTGAGGTACCCCCCGATGTGAGCTGGTCATAACTCCAACTTCTCTTAGCACAGGATGGCCTCTGGCATCTTGTCAGCTTACAGACTCCTCCATACCTGTTTTCTGCCAGGCCTGGAATCTAGTCCTGCACACACATCGTTTACCACCAGGCAGGCCACAGACTCATGGGTGGCTCCACAGAACGAGGGCCCTGCCCCACCTGCCCACGTCACGTCCTAGACACCTCAGCTGCTGCAGCCCCAAGCCCTGGCCGGTTTCTCCCCACGACTCTTCCATCTGAGGCCCACGCCCCAGGCTGCAGCGTGGGAAGCTCCCTGAGGCAGAATGCAGAGCCCACTTCCGATACTTCCTTCCAGCAAGAATGGCCGCCTTGGACTGCCTGCTGTCCAACAGCTAAAACAACGGTCTCATGTATATTTTCAAGTTTTACAGTTTTTCTTTTTCACAGCACAAGAGTATGATACCCATTATGCTTTCAAGGCCAGAACTAGGTGACTTTTAAATTTATATTAATAACATTAAATATAAATATACATAATATATAATATATAAATACATATAAAATCACTGTTGGTGATAACGTTAAATAAAAATGTTGAGCTGAGTTGGAAGGTCCAAATGACACTCTTAGACTATTGTTCTTTACGCATTTTGTGTGTATTTTAAGAATCTACATGACATTTCTTATTAATATAAATTCCTTGACGTTAATAGCATAAGTGTGAAACTGATTTGGTAACCACACATACACAATTGAGAATATGAACTGATTAGTAACTGTTCTACTTTTCACCAAGAATGGAAAGCCCCTCTGCCATTAGTGTAAAATGCTATCATAACAGCTACACTGTGACAAATTCCATGCTAGGGTTTCTACACAGACTTTTCAAAAGGGAAAGAAATTAGGATGAAGAACTGAAATATGTGTAAACTTTTTAAAGTATCTCTTACAAAGGCTGGTCGTCTGCAGCATGTGGGCATGGGTCCTGCTGGACTGGGGAAGGGCCTGTGGCCCTGACAGGGACCAGTGAGGTGACCACATCATCTCCTGCTGAGCAGCAGCCTGCGGGGCCTCTCCAGTCTCCTGCACCCAGGCTGCCTGCACCCAGGGCAGAAGGGCTCCCGCTGGGCGCAATGACACTAACTGCCACTAGAGGACAGCAATGGTCCACAAAGGACTTTCCAAAAGTCCTCACATAGAAATTCAATTTTTCCAGTCTCATATGACCTCTCCTTTTCCCTGTTATCATATGTATAAATTTACAGCTTTAGCTAATTTAACAGAAAAACTGATTTTTAAGTCAATTTACACAGCAGTGGCAGGGCCAGGGCACCCAGCCCCGACATCCTCCTGTTGTGCCACTGTGCCCCCAGCACTAGGGGAAGTCATGCTAACTCAGTTATGAGAGGCTCCATACAGCAGCACTGGGCACCATCACCTCTATGACGCTGTCTTTGTAGTTTATTTCTCTTAGAAATAATGTTTGTTCTGTTCTGTTTGGAGACAGAGTCTCGCTGTGTCACCCAGGCTGGAGTGCAGTGGCACAATCACGGCTTGCTGCAGCCTCGACCTACGGGCTGCTTACGAGGATGAATAAAGTTCAGCTCACTCAGACCCCCTGTAGTCCCTTCCAACTGACCTGTGTGGCCAGTGACCGCATGACACTTAATCCCCACCTATCACCTTGGCACCTACGATGTCACGCCAGCCTCTCTTCTTCCAGTCCCCACTGTGACCCTGCTGACTCACCTTCCCGGCGAGGACCACAACACCCACACTTCCCTTAGCTCGTCCTTCCTGCTCTACCAGCGGATGTTACCTGCGCTTTTCCTTCACTTTTGTATTGCCAAAATCAATCCTTTCATCAAAATGCTTCCTTCTTTGTCAACAAGTTAATCCTAAAAGTGGAATATCATGAACACCGTGTTTCTCACTGGAGAGTCTGACTGTAAATGACTTGGTTGCCCAGGCTCTCTCATTGGTGTGCCCCACTGAACTGTCCCCACCTGTCATATGAGGGACTCTGTTTCCCCGCCCTCCCCAGGGTCCTCCTGAGCCGCCCGATGCGGTCAGGCAGCTCTCTCTGCACAGCGTCCATCTGGGGACAGCTCTTGACTACTTTCTCGGGTTGAATCTGTTATTTCTAGCATCCCACATATCTTTTTTTGTTTGTTTACTTCCTTGTTTTTCTGGATCATCTCCTCAAGAAACTTTCTAAAAATGGTGTATGGGATGTATACTCTCTGGGTCCTTTTGTCTAAAATGGCTTATTTTCACCTGATACGTGACTGACAGTTTGGGTGAGCTCGAATTCGAGGCTGAAAACTACCTCCACTTGAATGTTCTATTTTCTTTCTGCTTCAAGTGGTGGCTGCTGAGAAGGCTGAGGCAGCTCTATTTCCTGCTCCTCTGATCTCGGCCTGGTGTCAGTCAGAGACTTCCAGAGACACCTCTGATCCCAGCCAGGTGTCTCAGCATGTCCAGAGCCAGGCAGATGTATTTTCAGCCTCAGCAAATCCAGGGCCCGAGGGGCCAGGGTGGGTGGCAGGCATCTCCTGCTTATGCCCGAGCTGCAGGGCTGGGGACGCACCCCCGGCCCCACCTGCACAGGAAGGCCAGGGAGGGACATCAAAGCAGCTGAGTTTTCCTTTTGGAAGCAAATTGATTTGTATTACAGACTGCAGGGAAAACGTAACCTCTAGCCTCTGACAGAGGGATGCCAAAGAGGGGGGCCTGGTGTGGAATCCTGTCCATATGGTTTTGGAAGAAAGATCATTCGCAATGAAAAGCCCCTTGATGTTGGCAGAAAACAGTGGGACAGGGCTCCACCCCAACTCTGCTCCAGCCCTTTGCTGCCACGCTCTCCCTCCAGCTCCCCTGGTGAATATGGGATACCACATGGCAGTGCCAGGCCAGTAGGGCAGGGTCCCAGGTGCATGGCTCCTGGCAGGGCTCACAGCCTCCTGAGCACTCTCAGCCTCACCCCTGCCAAGGCGGTACTTACAGCCCATCGCCTGGGTTCAGTCCCAGCTCTGCCACTCACCCCAGCTGGGTGGCCTCAGGAGCCACTTGGCCTCTGCCTGCCCATTTCCTGCTCCAGAGCCTGGGAACAGTAGTGCCTGCCAACCGAGAAGAGTGAACGGGGGGCCTGGTGCATGATGCCCCGTCTGGGCACTGAGAAGAATGAACGGAGGCCTGGCACATGATGCCTCATCCTGGGCACTGAGAAGAGTGAAGGGGAGGCCTGGCGCGTGATGCCCCATTCTGGGCACTGAGGAGAATGAACAGGGGGCCTGGTACATGGTGCCCAGTCTTGAGCGCTGGCCTGCTTGTGCCTCTGAGCACCCAGGAGACCCTGAACATGTGGACGTTGCCAACATGAAAGGCATCCTATGTTGGCCTGGCATCCCCACGGGTGTGGCCACCACAGGCCTTGGAGCCATCCCGGTGGGCAGGGCCATGGGAAGACGGGGCGTGGGCCTGGGGGGCTCCTTGGCTCTGGCAGGTGCTGCCCACACTGGCCATTTGGCCACAGAAAACATCTTTACAGCCTTTGGGTCAACGGTTTCATCTTCCACGATTATTAGACGCAGGAAATTGGCCAAAAAGAACCTCCAAGGAAACAGCCTTTACCGCAGAAACATTACAACAGATGGAAACGGCCTCGTATTCAAAAACAGGGAGAAGATTAGGGACGATAATAATCGCTCAATTGGATGGAACACGGTAAGCCACTACAAGTGAGATCTGTGAAAATTAAAGAATGGGAATGTTCTGTGCCCAGCGACGCTGCCAACAGGGCCTGGAGGGACGGCTGACTCTGGAGGGAGGGCTAGCGAGGGACCCGAGTCAGGGGCCATTTTCTTTTTTTCCCTTTTTTTTTTTTTTTTAAAGATCAGATTTATTTGGAGAAAACAAAAAACCCACAACCCAAAGGATGGGATTTTACATCAAGACACCTCCCAGGTAGTAAGTCTACAGGTTACAAATCATTTTCATAGAAGATATTTTTGTACAAATTTTACATGTATTCAGGAGCAGGACATGAATCAATCCCCGTTTCTATGTTAATGGGGGGACGAGGTAGGGGAGAGGGAAGAACAGTTTTGGGTATAACTATTTGGAAGGAGAGCAGACGTGAAGAGGACAAACCCTAGCTTCTTATTATCTACAATCAATGACTTTTCCTTTCTAGAAAAAAAAAAAACAACCTTTCAATCTTCAACACTCTTTAAAAGCCCACTTCTTAGCTACTGGCCAATCCACACCAATTATTTAAACTCACTTGGTACACACCTTTGCCAGCTGGGTAAATTATATTCACCATGCCCACTGCTGCAGCACGCATAAACCCACACCCCTGCATGGCTGAACAGGGCCTAATCTAGGACTGACGGGAGACGGGCTTGCACACCAAGATCAAGGTGTCGCTCTTCTGCTAGTACTGTCTGCCAAGCTGATCCCTACTAAACTGCACATAGAAGCAGGCAAGTTTAGCTACTGTGTTGCAAGAGAAACCAGGACCTTGTTCAGTAGTTCTCTCCATTATCATTTATTCTCTCAGAGGAAGCTTTAAAAAAAAAAACTAAGAAAAACAACACATTGGCCTGGCCACCTCGTGAATCCGACAAGCATTGGTGGCATTTCAGTGGAGAGGGAAACTCGGGGGGAAAAACTCATCAAGGTTGTAAAAAAGGCTCCCAATTTAACTGTCCCTGTCCCCATGGACCCACCGCCCAAGACCACCCATTATTCTAGAGCACTCTGATCTACCAAAGGGGTCAGAGCATCAGGAGCAGGCGAGGAGTGAGAACCAAAAGACACCAAGAAACCGATTTGCCTGAGAAAAGCAGCGATTCTCCCTTCCACAGCTCTCCACGGCTGCGAGAGAAAATGCCCAAGACATCATCTATGTCACTTAGAGGCTGCTTTTTGGGAGGTTAAGAGTAGCACGAAGAACTTAAGATGATGACAAGAGTCTACATTTTTAATTTCAAGGTTTCAACAGGATGTGGATATATTCAAACTTTCAAAAAGGACAGTGTTTAGAAAGGGTAAAACTAGGACACAGAAAACACGGGGAATGACCACGACCCCGAAGTGCTTCCGGCCCCAGGAAATAACCGTTCATGTGTCTGCTGGAGGTCACACGATTTTCCCCTATTACCTGGTGCAGAATGACTCATCACTTCCCAAAAGCTTCTTTTCAAACCATGGTTTTCCCATTTTGGTCCAATGCAGTCCTATTCTTTATGGCCTATAGTCTCACTCCCAACTACCCCCCTGGGGGGTAATAATAATAATAATAATAATTCCCCCTAGGCTGGCCCCCAAAACTCAGAATTAGATAAGAGGAGGGGCTGGCAGCCTCCTGGAGACTGAAACAACCTGAGACTAAATCTATCTTTCCAAGAGTGGAAAATGTATTCAGATAACATCTGAGAATTTATATATGCACAGGCCATTTTCTTTCATTGAAATTACCCTTATTTTCAAATTTAATTAGCGTGCATATCTGTCTATTCAAAATTATTGCAAAGCTGTATGTCATTAGAAATGGCAGCTTTCTACCTGCTGAATGTCCGTGTCCCCTCAGAACTCCGCTGCTGGGAGATCCTCACCCCCACAGTGATGTGTTGGGGTGGGCCTTTGAGGGGGGCTGGATCATGGGGATGGAGCCCTCACCAACAGGGTTAGTCCCTTATGAAAGGGACCCAGAGAGCCCCTGCCCTTCCCGCATGCGAGGACACAGCAGGAGGCACCGTCTGGGAGCTGGGAAGGGGCCCTCGGCAGACGCCGACTCTGCCACACCTCGATGGGACCTCCAGCCTCCGGAACTGTGAGCAGGAACCATATGGGGTGGGAGCCCCCACTTGTGGCCCTTCGTCCCCGCCTCTGAAGGCTGAGGCCCCCCTTTCTGTGCCAACAATGCACACGCGGCCAGCAGGCCACACACCCCTCCTGGGAGGCCCACGTGACTTCAGAATCCTTCCTGACCAGCTTTCCACGGGCCACTGCTGCCGTGTCCATGAGGGCCCAGCGCTGGCAGGAGGAGGCTGCCTGTGCACATGGCTGAGGCCTGCAGGAAGCTTTCTGGACTGGGCCTGGGGACCTGGTGGGGCGCTCACATGCGCCCTGATCTGTGATTGCAGCCCAGGCCTGCGCTCCCTGCCCATTTTGGGGGAATTCGTCCAGTCATGAGAGCTTACTTACGGCCCAAATATCTTCAGGTACTTGATGCCCATTTCCACAGCCCTGTGAGCACAGGCCATGGTGGTCTCATGGTCACGTGCCGCATAGGCGAAGTGGGTCAGCCGCGTCAGGGTCTGCAGCTCCACCAGGGGGTCCGACCAGTTGCACTCGGAAGCCATTTTCACCAACTTCCAGTGGGTGGCAAGAGAAGGGGCACCGTGTTAGCAACAACGACCTTCCAGCGGCCTGCAGCCCCACGGACCACGTGGCACATGTGATTCGAAACAGAGGCGTGGCCTGTGAAGGGCCACTGCGCCACAGACCACAAAAGTTGAGCTACCACGTCCATGCCTGTGAGGGCCCCTGATGTTTTTGTAGCTCCCACACCCCACAAGGTGTCCTGGACACGGGACTGGTGTGTGCAGCCCCTGGCTGCCCCTGAGCAGCTCAGGGTGGGGTGGGACACGGAGGGTCCGCTCAGACAGCGTTTGCCTCACACCAGGAGATGGGGACTCTCTGAACATAAAGCTGAAGGAAGTGCGTAGAGGGGGCGCAGCTCTGCTGGGAGGTGAGGGAGAGTGGGGCAGAGTGGGGGTGAGCATGCACGATGAGGCTTGAGTTCTAGCCACCTTGGGCAACACCCTCAGACCCTCGGTGTCCTCGCCTCTGGGCCCCTGGCCTCCTGAGACCCCTGGGGATACCTACCTGGGCCAGGGAGGGGACAGTGAAGTCCATGAGGCCCAGCCCGTTGCATGAGTACATTTCCAAGGCAACGAGGACTCTGGTCACCGAGCTGACATCCTCGCTGGCGCCCTGGTGGGAAGGATGCCGAGTACATCAGCCCAAGGGTGCGGGGGGCTCTGGAACATGTGTGAATCGAACACTGAGAGGTATCCGTTTTATGACAACAATCAGACCATGACATTGGGAGCGTTTAGACCTTAGGCTGTGTTTCTAACTGTTGATCTGCAGGTCATCTTCTCATACGAGGAGCCCCAGGACTGTGCGGCACCATGTGTGCGGCAGCCTTGTCTGCTGGCTGGGGGATCCCCGAGGAGGGAAGGACCAGTGGCCCTGACATGATGGCTGCCTGGGGCAGGCAGGTTGAGGCCTGGACCCTCCCCATCTCCCTGCTCCTGGCCAGGTTCCAAGGCCCCTCCTCCATCAGGCCTTCCAGGAGCTCATGGGGCCGGCCCTGGGCCCACTCCGCCTCGGGAGAGGGCAGCACCCCCCAGGCCCAGCAGCTCACAGACCCCGTGGACGGGTGGGCAGAGGAGGCCCCGCGCCGCACTCCAGGTCAGTCAGCGGTGGTGAGCTCAATGGGAAAAGGGAGTGCCCAGGCCATCCCTGGTGCCTCCATCTGGAGCCAAGTGGTCCTAGGGCCCCACCACCCCCAGCTGTCTTGGACCTCTATGTCCACAGGGCCTCAGTCGGAGGCCAGATGCGGGCAGGGACGCCCACCTGCTCCTCGGTGCCCAGCCGCGGCCCAATCTGCTGCTGCAGCAGCTGCTTGGCCTTGACCCAGGTGGCGATGAGCTGCTGCCGGGTGCTGGTGGGCACCGTCTCCTCGGGCGCACTCCCATTGGTCAGGTTCAGGGCAAACTCACAGACCTAGGATGGACGTGTTCTTGGTCATGAAACCTGAATTCTAAACAGGGGACCTTAAGCCAAGATCCAAACCATTGAAAGATGGATGGACCCAGCTCCTAATCCAGCCAGTGAAACAGATGAGACCTCAGGCCCCCCAGGGCTGCACCACAAACCCAGCAGACGAAGCCCCACCCCCAGGCGCCGAGGACGCAGCCGCACACACGGGGAGGCAGCTGCCACCTGGCCTCCGGTGCACCCCGGCCCTCTCACTCCTGAGCTGTCTTGGGAACACCTGCTCCTTGTAAAACATCTCAGTAGCACAGACACCTACTGGGCAGCATCCTTCCCCTTCCTCCCCCTCCATCGTTGCTTCTGGATAAACTTTCAAACACTGGTCAAGTTCCACACAGACATTCCGTCGGAATGTGTTTGGGGAGCACTGACTCCCCTCTTCACCACCTGGCTTCCAGTCCAGGCACTGCCCAAGCCGGCTTCCTCACACTCTGCCATTCACTCTGTGCTCCCAGATTGCCAGGTCAGTGCTGGCGCTGTCCCTCAGCATCTGGATCCAGCCGTCATCACATCCAAGAGGGAGGCTGCTCTGCACCCTCAGCTGCCTCCCGGGGCCCACAACAGGCTCAGCTGCACTCACAGCTGCCCGAGCTGCCCACGGCGCCCTCCCCTCCACAGCCTCCAGCCTGATCCCTGCAGGTCCCTGGAGCCGGCCCCTCATCCCTTCTCAGAAGAACGACCTGCACCTGATGCCACAGCCGGTGCTGCTGGCTGTCCTGGCCGGGTCACACTGACTGCCCAGGACCAGCCGTCCCCACGGGGAGCTGGTAGCACCAGGGCCCTCTCTGGCTCTGGCCTAGCACAGCTGACCATCAGTGCTGACCGTGAGCGCCGTGAGCACCGTGCCGCAGGCTCCAGACTCTCCGGCCCACGGTTTTATCCGTGGCCCAGAAAGGGTCATGCGGGATGAGCTTTCGCACAAAGTCTTCCTTCAAGGGTGGGGACAGCTCCCTCCCTGTGCCCCTGCGGGGACACTCAAGGCCTCCCTGCCCCGGCCCCACCGCAGGCGCTCCACACACAGGCTCCACGAGGTTCCCACAGACTCCCCCCTGACTCTTTAGGAAACCGGCTTTCTCCCAGGTTCTCTGAGGCTCTTCTGAGTGAGAAACAAGGCAATGGCTCCACACACACTTCGGCAACATCTGTCAACAAGAACGCTTTGTTTTCCCTTCCTTTTGGATTACAACAAAATCCAAATTCCATGGGCTAAATTATCCGCCTGGGCCACTGGGATCATCCCGCACACTGGGTCTGCCGCATTTTACTGGGACGGCTGCATTTGTGGGTGACGCGGTCCCTGTTTCTCGCTGTTCCAATCCGCCATTTCTGGTTCTATTTCCTCCCCTCTCAGCCTGGAGCCTGCCCGAGGGGAGGCCCACACCCACCCACAGGTCTTGCTTTCTTCTCTCCAGCCCTGGCCCTATCTCCCAGCAACTGGAGCCCCTGACATTTTACTTCCTAAATTGTTCTCATGTCTGTCACCTCCACTGGGGCAGTTTGCTCTCCCAGGGCCTTTCCAGGAGCCTTCAGAAGCTCAGCCCCAGCCTCCAGCCTCAGGTCTGCAGGGCTCTGTCTCGGTGGGGTCAGCTGCCTCCCTGCTCTCTCCCTCCACTCCTGCCCCCTCACACACACACCTCTCTCTCTCTCTCTCTCCACCCCACTCCTTTCTCTGTCTCTTCTCCTCTTCTTCTCTCTCCTTTCTCCTCTGTCTCTTTTCCTCTTTCTCTTCTCCTCTCTGTCTCTTCTCTCTCCTTTCCTCTCTCCTTTCTCCTGTCTCTTCTTCTCTCTCTCTCTTCTCCTCTCTCCTCTCTCTTTTCCTCTCTCTCCTCTCGCTTCTCCTCTCTTCTCTCTCCTCTCCTCTCTCTGTTCACCTTTCTCTCTGCCCCCCGTCACCCTCCGCACTGTGAAAGTGCTACCTCCACTGCTGTTTTGATCTCGGAGGTGGCTCCTGCGTCCAGTGGGCTGTGAAACGCGTTTGGTCGCATGAATTTCCTGGACTTCTCAGCAGCCTGGACTGGAATCCAGCTGATGATCAGGCCTCGCGCCAAGGTGTTGCAGAGTGTCACCAGCATCACGGGGTCCCTGGGAGACACGCTTGTCAGAGGGAATCTTGGCCCCCGCAGGCCACGCCCCGATCCCATGCACGGAGTCCTCAGGTCGCGGTAGGAGGCCTGAGATGCACGGGTGCCCACGACCCTCCTCTGCTGGGACGCAGAGGGCCACGGAGCGCAGCTGCCTGCCTTTGTTCCGGGGTCTCCCGAGGGAAGAAGCCCCTCCTTGCATGACCGCAGCACCGCCCACACACACCCACTGTGGCCCGTGGCCTTGACGATACTCAGGAGGTGGTACAGGGCGTCCACCAGCTCCTTCTGCCGCCCCGCCAGGATCAGGTGGTGGTTGTGGTTCAGGACGTAGACCACGGCGTTCTGTACAATCCACGCCTCCTGGATCTCCTGTCCGATCTCCGCGGAGCGTAGCCAGTTATTCATGGCATACTGGGACAGACTCTCCACCCAGGTTCTGCAAAATGAGCACCGTCAAGCCCTTCGTGCAGGGTCCCCAGCCCCAGGGCCACGACCAGGACGGCTGCAGGGCCTGTCAGGAGCCAGGCTGCAGGCAGGAAGTGGGTGGGGGCGGGTAGGCGGGCGACCAAACTCCATCTGCATTCACAGCCACTCCTGCCACTGGCACTCCTACCGGAGCCCCGCCTCCCGTCCCAACAGCAGCCGCATTCCAGTCTCACAGGAGGGCCCACCGCATGGCGATCTGCGCTTTCCGCGGATCTAGGCTGTGCGCTCCTTGTGAGAATCAACTAATGCCTGATGATCTGAGGTGGAAACAGCTTCACTCCAGGACCAGCCTCCACCCAGCCAGTCCATGGAAAAACTGTCTCCCACAAAACCAGTCCCTGGGGCTAACACGGTTGGGGACGGCTGCCTAAGTGCAAAACAGTCTCTCCCCAGCCGCCCTCTCCAGAGAGTGTAGACTTTTCCTATGAGACTCCCTTGTTTCCGGAAGTCTGTGGAGCCCGGAAAGGGGTTCAGAAAGGGGCTCCTGTGGGGGCTGCATGGGGTGGAGGAGCTCTGCCCCACCCCTCCACCCAGCCCCCCATAGCCTGTGCGCTCCACCTGAAGCACTGGGGCCCAGCCTGGTGCTCACCATTCTCAGCGGCCCCCTCGTTCCAGTTTGTCCTCATCCTCCCTGGACACCTCCAACAGCCCCTGGATGGTTCCCGTGGCCACGAGTGCTCACACCTGCCACGGGACCCCCGCTCACCTGCAAACCTCCGGCCCCCGGCCCGGGGCTGTGTCCAGCCACACTGCAGCTGCCTCGCGCCTCCTAGCCTTGCTCCACACTGGGAAGCGCCGCCCTCCCTCCTGCCCAAGCGAGCATCTTCCTCTTCCTCCCCACCTGAATTACATGCAGGCTCTGGCCTTCCCCAGGGAGCCGTCACACGGAGCGCAGGGCAGTCAGCCTTCACTAAGCAGTGTGGACGTGGACAGGGTCTGTCTGTCCCACTAGCCCAGGCTGGGCAAACAGCATTTTGGGCTTTGCAAGCTCCATATAGTCTTCATTGTATATTTTTTCTATTTTGTTTTACAAATTTAAAAGTGTCAAAGCCACTCTCAGCTCACAGGCTACAAATGACTTGAGCCCTGATTTTCAGACCCTCCTCTGTCTATGAGCAGGCCCACCAGGAGTGCAGAGCCCTGCCCAGCCTTGGGCCTTGGGATGGCTGGAAAGGCATCCGGAGTCCCTGCCTGAAATGACGGGGCTGTGAGGGCTGGGAGCCCGGGGCAGGCCTGGGCCAGGCAGCTCCTCACAGAGCCCAGAGCTGCTCCAGGAGACGGGATCCTGAGAGGCCAAGACAAAGGCCACCTGCAGCCGTCGCCGCCATTGCTGCTGCCTGACCACCTCTTCCCTCCAAAGGGCTCGGCTGGGTGGCTCCAGGCGTGCACAGCAAGCAGGGACGGCTGACTTTCCTTCTGCCTCGTGTGACCGGCGAGGACAGGGGCACCGGGCCCAGCTTCTGTTGCATGGATAGTCGGGACACCCAAGCTTACCACGTTCATGTGCTTGACGCAGCTGCATCGGAGGGATAAATTCCTGTGTCCTACGCACGGTAAGCAACTACAGTTTACGGGGATGCTGGGAGGGGGACACTGAACGTCCCCGACAGCGAGAAACAGCGCACGTCCAGCATGACAGATTCGCTAATTACCCAGATCTGATCACCACGTTACATGGATCAAAATGTCACTATGCACCCCAGAAACATTAAATTATTACTTGTCAATTAAAAAAAAAGTTAAAAATATTTAATTTTAGATTAAAAATGGTAAAAACCATCACTGCTGGTAAAGCACTCCAATTTCGTGATTGTTTCTGAACTTGGAGCCTCGTGTCGGCAAATCCTGTGAGAGGTTCTGTACAAACTAATTTTTCTTATTGACACACAAGGAGTTTTCGAGGCCAAGGGAGTCCTTGATAGCTTTTCCCACAACAGGAGGGAGAGCAGAGCTTTTCCTCTGAGCAAATACAGAAGCTGCTCCTTCTATTTTCTGCCACGAAGACCACCTCCCCAGCAGCTGCCTTTCATGCATCGTCAGAGGGACCGCCAAGAGTGAGCACGGTGGAAAAGACACTTGTGAACTTTTCCTCGTAGTAACAACAAACGGCGCCCGGGGTCTTGCTAGGAACAACTGCTAAAAACAAGTGAGGCCACGTCACCCCGTTTCCTCTTTCATGGTCTCAACGTCATTTATGTGACAACGGACACTTCCCCGACATGAGAAGCCTGTGTCCTTACGAATGCAAAGGGTGTCCCTCCCTACGCCAGGCTGAGTGCAGGGCATCCTCTGACCCATGGCCCGGGCAGTGCTCAAGGCCACCGTCGCCTCTGCCCACCTGTATGTGATCCACTCGGCATTCGCCTCTGGGGGCTCGGGCATGTAGCCGGCTGGGTGCTGGCTCAGGTCTTCTGGGGGGATGGCCCGGTCATTCAGCTCTACACCTTCTGACCGCAGCAAATGAACCGTGGCCTGCAAAACACACATGCAGTGGGAGAGGTTGTGGGTGGAGCACGGGCCCATCACCCGATGGGAAACACGCACGCCCTTCCCTCAGCTCTGATTTGAAAATGCCAAGCACAGGCTGGGAGACCCGTCTGCTGCGCCCTTTCCAAGCTGGGCCTGCCCCGACAGCCACTCCAGGGACTAAAGCCAGTCCCTCGCAGACTTTCTCCACCCATCAGCATGAGGGTCAGGGAAGAGAAGGTCCTTCCAGAGCACCACACACCCCAGCGGCCCCGAAGGACCAACAGTGGCTTCCTGGTATCAGCGACACCAGCCAGCATTTGCACTTCCTCTACGTCATCATTACGTTTGAAATGCTTGAAGGGAAAGGGCTGCGCTGGCCTGTGGGGTGTGGACAAGCACGTGGCACAGCCCCGTGGCCTCTGCTGGCTCTGGTTCTGCCATCTGACCTCTGGCTCCCCGAGCAGAGGGGTCTGTGCCGCTTCTCACCCTGACCCCAGCTGAGCGCATGGGCCTGGCACTTGAGAGCCACTCAGCGGACATACTGCATAAATCGGCAGGTGCTCTGCCCTCCGAGGCTGATGGCCGTGCACCCACTGAGCAAGTCCACAGACATCTAACCGAGAGTGGCTCTGAGAACTCTGAAGTCACACCGTGTCACAAAGGCCACGCTCATGTTGGCGCAGCGCGGTGACTGCGAGCTCAGACCCGAGGTCCCAGGGCCGGGTTTGGATCCCGCTCTGCCATTTCCACCTGCTGACTTTGGGCAGGGTGAGCCTGGGAGTCTCTGAGCCTGCGTGGGAGGAACAGGCCTGGCGGCCCCATGGCAGGGTCCCCGGACATCACGCCACATTCGATGCACTTCTGCAGCAAATGCCGAGGTACCGTCCCGCTGCGGAGTGGCAGTCGCCATGTGTCATCCACACAACTGCAGATTCACCACTTGGAAATGATTCTCAAGAGAAACTTACACCCGTGCACATTTTGGGTTATATTTTTCTCCTAGAAAATCTCCCAAGAATCCAGGAAGTTTTCCCTCCCTCATATTTGTTTTGTTTGAAGCACAGAAGGTTCTATGACGATAAATATCTGCAGTGGGTTAACAGGCCATGTGGACACCAACACCTGCCCTGCAGAGGGTTGTGCAGATGCAAGAAAGCAACCCTCCAACGCTGTGGCGCAGGGATGCACCTCAGCCCTGACGAACCCCATCTCGGCGACGCACCTCAGCCCCAAGGAACCCCACCTCCGGGACGCACCTCAGCCCCGACAAACCCCACCTTGGCGACGCACCTCAGCACCGATGAACCCCACCTCCGCGAACTTCCGCAGCAGGTTTGGGCACACCTGCCTCTGCAGGATGACCTCAGGGTGGCTCCAGGTGTCCTGCACCGAGCCGTCCCTACCTTGCCTCTTCTTCCCTGAGAGAAAAATGGCAGCAGGTAAGGAAAATGTTTTTTTCTAGCAAATATATAAAAGCACAAGAATTCCTGGCCCATCTTGGAGTGCCTGAGCCTCTCCCCAGCTCCCAGTAGGGTCCACCAAGGTGGGCGGGAGGTGGGCAGCTTGCCCAGGAAGGGCTGGAGGAGCTCCCCGTGGGGGGCGGAGCTGGGTGTGGTGCTGGCCCCAGCCAGGGCTTGCTCTTGGCCACACCCCTGCAAATGCTCTTGGCACCTGTGGCTCTCCCAGCTCCTCCTGCATACCCCACCTTCTTGAGGGGTTCCCTCCCTGACTCCTGCAGGACGCCCAGGCCCCCTGTGCCCATTCTGTCACTTCCCTCGTCCCTCTGGGTCCTGACTGTCCCTGAGACAGGAGCCTCTCCAGGGCCCGGTGCTGACTGACTGATGAGCCTGCCACACCCATGTCCTGCCCCCGCGGGGCCTGCGGCCACTGCCCTCTGCCTGCAGCCGCCCCACATGGGCATCTGCTCACTGGCTATGGCTGCCCTTGCCTGAGCCTCCGAGGCCCCCAGTGACTGAAGATGGAGCACGATGATGGTGCTCGTGGCTCGGCCGACACAGCCAGATGTGGCCGCCGCCCCGTGATTGGCAGTCCTGATAATTAGTGGGAACTGCTACTACTGTGACTTAGTGATACCCTTTCTCATGTGAAGGCCCCATGGGCTGTCATTGCACGAACCACAACCCTTCCCGCACCCAGAGGGCGGCTGTGGCCAGGCTGGGACGCACTCGTGAGGGCGGGCACAAACCTCTCCGCAGCCTCGGCTTCTTCACCTTGGCGTTGTCATACAGGAGGCAGAAGCGGCTGGCCGCCCGACAGACGTCCCACACACCTTGTTTCCGGGCCACTTTGGCCAGCTCTGCCCAAATCTGTATCCTGCTCACCGAGAACCCAAACGAGGGAAAAGTGAGTACACAAATGTGGCTGCTAAAGTTAGAAAACACTTGGGCTGGCTGCCTGAGAAAAGGCCACTGTGGCTCTGCAGTTTCGAGTTGGCAAGGAGCCCGGTGCTCGCACTGGGGACGGCCTGGCGGGTGCATGTCCCGGGGTCAGGTGCAGCTCTCTGCTTCCCCCTGCCAGTCAGCTGTGAGCGGCACCTCCCTTCCCTGTGGTGAGAAGAAAGGCCACACAATCCACTGCACGGAGCAGGCCTCCTGGGGGCGATACCGCAGGGTTGGTACCAAAAATCAGTCTGCTCTGGTCACAGGGGCTGCGTGTCCTCTGAGTGACAGCAGTGACAGGCGGGACAGGGCGGCCGCACACCTCACAGGCCGTGGCTGTCATCACAGGCTGGGGGGTCCCATCTGTGTCGGGACCCCCAGGCGGGGACCTCCTCCCACCATCCTGGAGCAGGTGGCCTGGCGTGTCCCCAGACAGCCACACACAGGGTCGGCTGCCAGACGCTGGCTTTTGGGCTGAGCGACCCCCAGGCAGGGCTCTGCGTGGCGCTCTGGTCTTTTCCTCGCTCACCTCTCCTTGCTGTTTTCGTTGCCCAGGCGCCGCAGGTGCCCAGCAGCTTTGTCCACGCTGACGATGTGGTGCCGCGCCTTCGCGCAAAGGTAGGTGAACCGGCCACTGCTCTTCCCGGTGGAGACTGGGACGGAAATGCACAGGCAGGTGTTGGGGCTGCTGGCGAAGGGCTGGGGACGCGCCCATCAGGAACCAGCGCCCCGCGCTGGCGCCGGGGTGGCCACCCACAGGTAGTGGCTGCAGGGGCCCTAGATCCACGGCTCCCAGGAGCCTAGCTCCTCACAGAGCTGCAGAGTGGCATTGCCTGTGTCTCCTGCTGGCAACGAGGCCAAGCCAGTGCTCCACTGAGTAGGGGAGGCTCCAGGAACCTTGGAGCAGTCTGCCAAGATCCTCCCGCTGCTCTGCTGGCTGCGCTGCCTAGCTGACGTCCAAGCAGGGGCACCCGGCCTCAGACTCCCGCGCTCCCACCCAGCCCCTGTGTAGTACCCCAAGGCCCAGCAGTTTTATCTGCATGACGCCAGAGGTTCCGAATCACTGCTCCTTTTCCTGGCAAATAAATCACAAGCACCCGGAACTCAGCTCCACACTCAGAACTCAGCTCCACACCCTGGGGGACCTCCTGTGCATGGGCAACCCCAGGGACTGGGCCTCCCCTGGCTGGTGTCTACCCTCTCGGCCGGCACAGGGGTTCACCTTCAGGAGCCACTCAAGGGTATCCTCCCCTGGAGCCCGCACCACCCTCACTGCCCCTGGGCAGGGCCCCGCAGCACCTCCTGCTGGGTGTAGGGTGCTGTCTCAGCCCCACAGTCAGCAGGTGGACATGCACCTGACCCCCAGGTGGCCAGCAGCACACGCCCATGAATGAAAGGAGTCAGGAAGGCAAAATAGGTGCGTCCGGGTCCTACTGGTGGATCTGTAGCTGCTCCTCAAACTTATTAGGGCAAAATGAAAGCACAGGTGCAGCAGCATCTGAGGGCGGTGGACGATGAGGCGGTGACCCCTCCCCCCTCCAAGAGCCGCCAACCTTCCCTTGCAGGACGCGACCCACCCTGCATCTGCCCATCTCCTTGTCTCAGACCCGAGACATGACCCAGCAGCTCCACTCCCGACCACCATCTCCGCAGGCTGCAGTCTGAGTGATGCCTGGTTCGTCGTGCTGGGCGAAAGCCGCCAGCTGCTGGGCACTGAGCAGGAGGGAGGCCTGGTGGCAGCCCCCAGCAGAACCCTTAAGGGACCAGTGGGAAGGGCTCCCAAGCCAGGCCCAGCCTGGCCCCTGCACTGAGCTGAAGAGAGTGGGGCCGCCTGCGTTCCCAGAGCCACTGGCGAGTGCCCAGAGAAGCTGGGGCAGTGGGGGTGCAATACACCCCCAAACCCTGGCTTGGTCCCTGCATGTGGGCCGCACGGCCCCATGTCCCATTACCCAAAGCCAGCTCAGGGTCTCCCCAGGACAGACGTGATGGCTTCAGCTTTGACCCCCGTGATCCAGGGAGCCCTGTCCTGTGCCTCTGGCAGTGGCTCAACCCCATTCCGCAGAGCAGGGTGTGTTGAAGTCCTTGCCCCCAGGACCTGAGTATGACCTTCTTTGGAGGTAATTTGGGTCAAATGAGGTCATCAGGGTGGACCCTAGTCCAATCTGACTGGTATCCTTCTAAGAGGAGAAAACGAGGACACAGACCCCAGAAGGAACGGCCCTGTGAGGATGCAGGGAGGAGACAGTGTCCACAAGCCAAGGAGGAGCCCTCAGGGGGAACCAGCCCTGCGCATGCCTTGACTTCCAGCCTGGGACTGGGAGGAGTGAGTTCCTGTTGTCTAAGCAGCGGAGCCCGTGGGGTCTGTTCCAGCAGCCGGGGCACCTGACATGGCCGGCATGTGCACAGAAGACCCTCGCCGGGCTTTGCCAGACCCGGCAGGCTGAGATCAGAAGACACTGCTGGTGCACGGTCCCTGCGCATCCAGGGGCTGTGGCAGGGAGCATGGGGACTGGGGAGGCCCCGGGGCAGCCTCGGAGCCATTCCAAGGCAGATGGTTCCGGGCTGGGAGAGCCCAGTGGGGCGCTCACCTTTGGCCTCATTCTCACTGTCCAGCACGATCTGAAACGTGTCAGGGGCTAAGGCCAGGCCTGCGTTCACCAGGAGGGCCCGCTTCTTCCTGATGCTGTCCTTTGGGGTAGCTTTTTTTGCCTGTGAAAAGCAGAGACTGATGAGCAAGGAGCCGCTGGACTTTCCGCAGCACCTTCTCCAACTTCTGGAGCCTCCTGGCTTTGGCAGGAGCCTGTATGGTCCTCGTGCTCATAGACACAGTGACAGCTCGGCCCCAGGCCTCCTCGCCTCGGTGGCCCTGAGCAGCTCCTGCCCTGCCGTGCCTTCAAAGGCCAGCCCCGGCCCCATGCTGGGGTTACAGCACCCGGCCCCCCTCACCTCCCCGGGCAGCACCTGCTCGACAGCCACGATGGCCTTGTCCTCTGCACGCTCGGGGGCCTGGTATCGTGTGGTGCACAGGCGCAGCCGGGTGGAGGCCATCTGGAGCCTGTCCTGGTAGAGGCCCAGGCTGTCCAGGCGCACGGCTTTCCGGAGGTGCTCCATGGCGGGCTCCAGCCGGTCCTCGTCCTCCTCCATCTGCGCCATCTCCATGTGCACTTGGCAGCGGAGTTGCGTCATGAGGCTGCGGGGGTGGCGTGGCATCAGGGGCCCTGGCGGGGCTGAGGCTGTGTTGGGCTGGGGTCACACCCTCCGGGGGAGGCCTGGAGTGGCCCCAGCATGTAGGGGAGGCTTGGTGCCCGGTGCCGCTGGCTTTCCGCCATCCTTTCAGTGATGTCCCTGCCTGGCCCTGGGGACTCACAAATGGGGACAAGGAGAAAAGACCCTGGAGGCCTCGGCAACTCACGACGGCAGCCCCTGGAAGGAAACCTGGGCGCTAGTGCAAGACTGCCCGGCTCTCTGCCTGGGGACAACTTCCTGAAGTGTGGGGTGCAGTTCCCACAGGCCACGGCGGCAGAGGTCAGGGTGCAGGGCTGCGAAGGAGGCGAGGGTCTGGAGAGGAAGGGCTGCGCAGAGCAGCCCAACCAGCCCATGTGGAGGTGCCCTGGACCCCCTGGCCTCAAGCAGTCGTGTGGGGGTTCCCCAGACCCCCGGGCTCGAGCAGCCTGTGGGGGTGCCTGGAACCCCTGGCCTCGAGCAGGCTGCGTGTGCACAGGAGTGCACGTGTGCCAGGCTTGAGAAGCGGTTCTAGGGGCAGCTGAGCCGGGGGTCCAGGTTCATTCTCAGCTGTGGGAAGTTGAAGGATAGCCCAGGGGGGTGTGAGGGGTGTGGTCACCACGTTTAAGGGTGTGTACCTGTGTGAACTGAGCCAGAGTCATGCTGGCCTGACACAGACTGTGCTAAGGGGTGCATGTTCTTAGCCCTAGAGAAATCCCCCATTCCTCCAAAAGGTATAGTCGAGAAACCAAGAAGCCAACAGAGGAAATGAAATAGAATTCTAGAAAAATTGAGGGAGCCCCAGAGAAGGTGGGAGGGAGCAGTGGCAGTGCAGGGAGGTAGCAGACAGGGAGCTGGGGCTGAGCTGGCGCTCTCAGAGTCAAAACCATACTGACAGCAATGAAGAGGCTGAGCCCTCCCAACAAGAAACAGGTCCTGAGACCAGGGCTGTGGTTCTCCAGCCACCCTGGGCCCAGGCTCTGCAACACCTTGTGGCTGCCCTTGCCCCCGGTACCTGTCTCCTGCCTACCACGGCCCACCCAGATGCCTGCCGCCTGCCCGCCATAGCCCACCCTGATGCCTACCTCCTGCTACCACGCTGGCCCCAGCACTCCTGTCACCCCTGAGGACACACCGTGCTCTTCCGGGACGCTGGGCCCTCTGAGCACTCCTGTCTCACCCAAGATGACCCAAGTCCCATGGGGCCACAACCAGCCCCCACTCTCAGCTTCTGTGGCCATGACAGGCCCCTTCAATGGAGGCTTGAGGGGCACAGATGCCCGTGAGGCAAAACTGAGCCTGCTTCTTCCTCTGGCCCCACCAATGCTCCACACAGAGGACCTGGCATGCCTGGCCCTGAGCAGAGACAGAGGGTGGCCCTTATTGAGTACTGGGGGAGTCTGCTGCTTGTGGCACTGGCATGGCAAGGGGGCTTGGGCCACCTTCTCCTCCTCTGTCTCCTCCCACGCACCACCCGCTCTGTGGAGGACACGGCACAGGTGCGCGCCCCACCTGTCCACCTTCTCCAGCACGTCGGCGACGCCGGCCAGGGGCTTCCGCAGGTGGTGCCGCAGGTTGTGCTGCAGCAGGGGCAGGCAGGTGTTCCACTGCGTGGTGCACACCACGTGGATGACCCGGGGGTCGCCCAGGCGGACGGCTCGCTGCAGCGCAACGTCTAGTCTCTGTATGATATCCAGCTGGGCCTGCAGAGACGATGTGGGCGATTCTATGGAGGTTGCTGGCTCGAGCGGCGGGGCTGGGGCGGGACATGTGCAGGGCACGCTGAGAACTCAGGCCCTAAATTCATCACCCTGCGTGGCGCCATGCTCAAATCTGTCCGTGAAAATGGCCAGAGTGACTCTTGGAGGAAGTGGATGTGTCACACGCAGGAGGCTTGGCAGTACCCACACACTGTGGCTGCGTCCGCTTCCGCTGTGTGGACTCAGTGGGGGCTGCTCCCTTCCTGATCCCGTCTCTTTCCTGGGGCCTGTGCCTGCGACGCTTCCCACCCCCAGAATGTCTCCTCCGGTCTGTGCTCCACGGGCCCTTCCCAGGACAAAGGCTTAGGCCAGGATTTCAGTGGAGCCAGTCTCCCCACACTCCCACCTCCCACAAGCCCTTCTGGGCCGCCCACCGTCCTGAGCTCACTTGGCCATGTCCCCACAGCCTGTGGCTTCCACGGAGGCCTCGCCCTCATGCTGCCCCTGGGCTGGGTGGAGCCTGCACCTCACAACCCCATCCTGCCACTTGGCTGCTGGGTCTGAAGCCTCCTACGCCGGGGCCGGCCCCTCCGAGATCCTCAGCCAGTGAGGCGGGGGAAGCAGCCGTACAACCCACGGTGCCACAGCCACAAGCAGCCTCTGTTCACTTTCACGACAAAGTGCAGCAGCCAAAGTGTCTGGAAATCATTCCTTAAACGAACTCTCATTAAGCGCCCACCACATGCCTGGCACCAGCGCAGTCAAAAACCTCCCACGAGACGCTCAGCCCCGCGGAGGCAGACCCAGGAGCAAGTCCACAGAGGCGTCGGCGCCTGCCGGGCCGTGATACATGCGCCAGGCAGTGCGGGCTGAGGGTGGGTGCCTTAGGAGTGGGGGCGGGGAAGGCCTCCCAGCTGCACTGCTCTTCGCCTGCCCCGGCACCTCTGGCACGGACCCACACGCCCCTGGCTCCTCTGTGCCCAGCGGGGCCTTGTACTGCCCGGCTGACAGGACTCGAGGGCTCCCGGGCCGACCCGCCACACTTGCCGTGGCACCATGTCAGGGGTGCGTACCTCCATTCTGTCAGGTTTTTGTTCATCTTTTAACCGGGAAATTCTTACTGAGGAAGAGTCTAAAATGATTTCTAAATCCTTTCGTGGCAGTGGCTGCGATTCCAGAGCCTGCCGTCTCAGACAGCAGGACGGAGGTGGGTCAGGCTCACGTGCCTATAATTGGTAGCTGACCCCAGGGCCAGCGGTGGTTTCTGCCCCTCGTCATTAGGACGCCTTCCCGGACTCAAGTGTGGCAGAAAGCCCTCGTGGGGACGCATGGCCGTCCCCGTCCTCCTGGGCAGGCATCACCACATGGCGGGGAGGGGGCAGCTCCACAGGGGCTGCAGGAGGAGGGTCAGAGGGAGTCACATCCCAGCCCCCACCTGTACGACCCCAACCCACCAGGGAGGCCTGTGGGCGCCTGTGCGTGGGAGAGGAAGTGTGGCACTGGAGGCTGGACTCACACCCGCTGTCATGGGAGCCAGGGTGAGTCCAGCAGTGGGGTCCAGGCCATGTCCCTGGCACCCTCAAGCCTGGGACACACTCAACGTGCACCGAGTTCCTGGAATCTGCAAAATAACACCAGGTGTACGACTCCTGACCTCAACAGCCGCTCGGATGTACATTTTCATCTGATTTTCAAGTCTTAAAGCTTCTGATTCACACTCCAGACATTCCATTTCAATCAGCTTCCCAGGATCCTGCAGATATAAACAGTTTTTGAAAAGATGGAGATCTGTAAGGGAAGCAGCTGTGCACATTCATGAACTTCAGAGGCATTTAAAATATGACCAGGTAGAGGTTTAACAAATACAAGTCATACGATGACACACAGACACCTACGACGCAGAGGTTTAAGTGAGGAAGCCGTGTTTTCAGCTACACCAACTCCTCGCCTGCCTGCAGGCCCTACCGCCTGAGAGCGGCAGGGGAGGGTCCTGACTTTGCCCTTTTCAGAGGCCTTGTCCCGGCCTCCAACACCTGGTTCCCAGGCCTCAGCCAGGCTGCTTGGGGACCCGGGGCTGCGTTGAAGTCTGGGGAGCGATGTGTTGTGCGTCACGCCAGGAAGAAGGGCACTCTGCCTCTCCTTTCTCCGGGGCTTGCTGAGCTCGGGGAAGACGTCCCCAGGCCTCAGTGGCCTTACAAAAGCTGGGAGCAACATGTCGCTGTCATCCAAAGACCATACCCTAAACCCGCCCCGCTCGAGGGGTGCAGGTCTTCAGGACACAGGAGCCTCAGGCTCCCAGTCTGTGAGCGCAGGTGCTGATGGTGCAGCATCTTCACAAACAACAGACACAGACATCCCAAGAAGCAGGTCCTCGGCAGCAGACGCCTCCGCCCCAGGGAGCGGGTCCTCGGCAGCAGACGTCCACGAGGATGGGAAGCACCTGCAGCACCTCGGGATGGCTGCACCGCAGTCCTGCAAGTCTGGGCCTTGGTGCTGGCCAGGATGGAGAGCACAGGAGGCCGCCGCCCCAGGCTGTGTGCCCCCACCTGTCCAGCAGCTGCAAGCCTCCATGCCACTGAGGAAGCCATGCCAGGCTTCACAGAGGTCAGAAAAAGAGCTCCATGCTTCCCACATGGTCATGGATCTGAAAACTCTCTACGTGGTCCCACAGGTCCGGGCGTCTGCCTGGTTAAATCGTTGCCACCATCCACTCAGGCAATCATGAAATGTATTACAGTGGATAGTCTTTAAAAATGCACCAAGGCTTCAAAATTAAAAACCATTCATATCCTTAACATTAGTGAGCTTTTAATTCAAAATAAATCTCATGAGATCCTGAATGTCTACTAGGAGGCTGGCAGGGATTATGAGCCTCCCAGTAGAATGTTTACCTAGAGAAGGTCGCTTTCGAACAGTGGTGAGACAGGAGGTAACAGGAGGGCTGGGGCCTGAGGGATGGGCAGAGGCCATCCGGGCAAAGGGCCAGGAGAGCGTCTTCAGTCCAGGGCAGAGGGACACGCTCTGCAGGGGCCACAGGCGGTGGCGGCAGAGGTGGGCTACAGGAGCCTCCCTAACGGCAACCCCACGGCAGCAGGGGCCTGCCCGGGAGCCTCCACCTGGGGTACACAAAACATTGCTTTGAGTTCCACAGCAGCCCTTGGAGACGAGTCCTCTTACTGCTGCCATTTTGCAGCGACCAACCCTGAGGCGCAGGGAGCTGAAGGAAGGGCTGCTGGGGAAGAGGAAGTGGGGCCAGAGCCAGGCGTTCCACAGTCATTCTGAATTGGGGACACCGCGCGATGGAAACCCAGAAGATGGAAATGGGGCCCACAGAAGCCAGTAAAGGGCGTCAAACACAGGAGCGCCTCCCAGGCTGCTCTCATCCTCCGCACTGCAAGGGCTGCCGTTTCCAGCCTTCACCACGCTTCCCGCCTGTCTCTTAAGGCCACGTGAACTGCATCTCCTATTCGGAAACCATTTCCAGATCAGCACAGCCCTCAGTGTGACTGGCCAGCTCCCCCCGTGCTGAGCCAGGGCCGTGCCTCCTGCACCACTGTCCAAAGGCTCGGTTTACGATTACTCGTGGGTAACGACCTGGCGCAAAGCACAGAGCAGGTGCTCAAGGAAGACAGCACGAGGGGAGCCCCAGCACGCGGCTGTGCACCCGAGGGTCCCCCTTCACTCTCCGTGTGTAAAGCGACACTCAGTTTGCTCAAAACCACCCGATAAACTGATCACATTGTCCCTGCTCTGTGGCAGAGCCTGTGGCAGCTCCTGAAAGCATCAGCAAGCCTGACGTATTCAGTCTTACACACTTTTGGTTGTGTGAAGCTTTTTCTGGAGGGTGGTTCTCTAACATGTATTCTTAAAATATTAAAAGTGAGCATTCCCTAGTCATTTCATGTAAATACACTCATCTTAGGGAAAAATCCTAAATGCAGAAAAATGTTTTAGGCACAAAATGTTCACTGCAGCCCTTTATGTAATCAGCAAAAAAAGATACAGTAGCCCCCCCCCTTCTCTGAGAGGGCATGTTTCAAGACCCCCCAACCCAGTGGAGGCCTGAAACGTGGAGCAGTCCCAAAACCGATGTACACTGTGATTTTTCTAGACAGAAATCCCTATGATAAACTTCAATTTCTAAATTAGGCACAGTACGATATTTATAACAATAACTAATAATAAAATACAATCATAACACTATGAGGTAATAAAAGTGATGTGGCTGTGGCCTCTCCCTCAAAATACCTTAATACTTTCATACTGTAGGTGCCTGCAGGTAGCAAACTGCAGAAAGTGAACTGTGGGTAATGAGGCATGGCCGGTGTGACTTACACATCCAATAATGAGACTGCTGGAGAATGTTCCGGATCATTAGCATCATGACATTTTACACTATCCGTAAAGTGGACTCTAGAAACAACTGTGGTGCTGTGGACCCGTGGCCACAATAAAGGTAAAGAGAAATGGGCAGGTGTAAAATTGCAAACACCATCTAACCACAGTTGTGCAAAACACAGGCAGGAAAGATGGCAATGTGCCAACCCGGACTGAAGCCCTGGGGGCCACGGCCTTGTGAACTGCTTTTCCTTTCTTTGCCTTTTGTCCAAATGCAGATGAGCAGCCTCCCATCCCTAGGCAACAGTGTCATAAAGCCACTTACTTTGCTTTCCATCTTCTTGAGGTCTGAGAGGCAGTCAGAAGAGATCTCCATGCATTTCAAGGTCAAGGAAAAACGTGCCAGTTCAAAAAGCAAAAGCATTCTGCAAACAAACAAACCAGCCAGCACCGGCTCAATATGGGGGGGCAGCAAATATGGCTGCACGGGAGAATCCATGTTCCCCATTCAAGCAGAGGCAGGAAAGAAAGGTAGGATAAGAGATAAATAAAGTTAAATTAATTAGTAGAACAGAAGCCCTGCGGGGAGGTCCTAGCAGGGCTTTAAGCTACAGCGTCGGAGCCCAGCAGTGTCCCGGGGCCAGCACAGTTGTGGAGGCCGCCCAGGGCCGGGTCCCTACTGGACGCCCTGCTCCTCACTCTCCAGGCCTTCAGGTCATGTGCAGAACCCAGGGGAAGCACAGGGAAGATGACATGCGCACTCAAAGCCATGGTCTTGCACAGCAGCTCAGACCCACATCTGCAGCTCAGCGAGGCCAGAGGCCATGCAGGGAAGAGGCAGGTTCCTCACCACACAGAACCTGAACCTTCCCTTCCCCACACAGAACCTGGGCCTTTTCCACACTCCCTACACAGAGCCTGGGCCTCCCCACACTCCCCACACAGAGCCTGGCCCTCCTTGCAGTCCCCACACAGAGCCCGGGTCTTTCTGCTCCCAATACAGTGCCTGGGCCTTCTCCACACTCCCAACACAGAGCCTGGGCCTTTCTCCTCCCCACAGAGAGCCTGGGCCTTTACTACACTCTCCACAAACAGAGCCTGGGCCTCCCCACTCCCCACACAGAGCCTGGGCCTTCCTCCTCCCCACACAAAGCCTGGGTCTTCCCCACACTCCCCACACAGAGCCTGGGCCTTCCTTCTCCCCACACAGAGCCTGGGCCTTCCTCCTCCCCACACAGAGCCTGGGTCTTCCTCACACTCCCCACACAGAGCCTGGGCCTTCCTCCTCCCCACACAGAGCCTGGGTCTTCCTCCTCCCCACACAGAGCCTGGGGCTTCCTCCTCCCCACACAGAGCTGGGCCTTCCCCACACTCCCCACACAGAGCCTGGGCCTTCCCCACACTCCCCACACAGAGCCTGGGCCTTCCTCCTCCCACACAGAGCCTGGGCCTTCCTCCTCCCCACACAGAGCCTGGGGCTTCCTCCTCCCCACACAGAGCCTGGGGCTTCCCCACACTCCCCACACAGAGCCTGGGCCTTCCTACTCCCCACACAGAGCCTGGGCCTTCCTCCTCCCCACACAGAGCCTGGGCCTTCCTCCTCCCCACACAGAGCCTGGGCCTTCCTCCTCCCCACACAGAGCCTGGGCCTTTCTCCTCCCCACACAGAGCCTGGGCCTTCCTCCTCCCCACACAGAGCCTGGGCCTTCCTCCTCCCCACACAGAGCCTGGGCCTTCCTCCTCCCCACACAGAGCCTGGGCCTTTCTCCTCCCCACACAGAGCCTGGGTCTTCCTCACACTCCCCACAAAGAGCCTGGGCCTTCCTCCTCCCCACACAGAGCCTGGGCCTTCCTCCTCCCCACACAGAGCCTGGGGCTTCCCCACACTCCCCACACAGAGCCTGGGCCTTCCTCCTCCCACACAGAGCCTGGGCCTTCCTCCCCCACACAGAGCCTGGGCCTTCCCCACACTCCCCACACAGAGCCTGGGGCTTCCCCACACTCCCCACACAGAGCCTGGGCCTTCCCCACACTCCCCACACAGAGCCTGGGCCTTCCTCCTCCCCCACACAGAGCCTGGGCCTTCCTCCTCCCCACACAGAGCCTGGGCCTTCCTCCTCCCACACAGAGCCTGGGCCTTCTCCTCCCCACACAGAGCCGGGCCTTCCCCACACTCCCCACACAGAGCCTGGGCCTTCCTCCTCCCTACACAGAGCCTGGGCCTTCCTCCTCCCCACACAGAGCCTGGGCCTTCCCCACACTCCCCACACAGAGCCTGGGCCTTCCTCCTCCCCACACAGAGCCTGGGCCTTCCCCCACTCCCCACACAGAGCTGGGCCTTCTCCTCCCTACACAGAACCTGGGCCTTCCTCCTCCCCACACAGAGCCTGGGCCTTCCCCACACTCCCCACACAGAGCCTGGGCCTTCCTCCTCCACACACAGAGCCTGGGCCTTCCTCACACTCCCCACACAGAGCCTGGGCCTTCCTCCTCCCCACACAGAGCCTGGGCCTTCCTCCTCCCCACACAGAGCCTGGGTCTTCCTCCTCCCCACACAGAGCCTGGGCCTTCCTCCTCCCCACACAGAGCCTGGGCCTTCCTCCTCCCTACACAGAGCCTGGGCCTTCCCCACACTCCCCACACAGAGCCTGGGCCTTCCTCCTCCCCACACAGAGCCTGGGTCTTCCTCCTCCCCACACAGAGCCTGGGCCTTCCTCCTCCCCACACAGAGCCTGGGCCTTCCTCCTCCCCCACAGAGCCTGGGGCTTCCCCACACTCCCCACACAGAGCCTGGGCCTTCTACTCCCCACACAGAGCCTGGGCCTTCCTCCTCCCCACACAGAGCCTGGGCCTTCCTCCTCCCCACACAGAGCCTGGGCCTTCCTCCTCCCCACACAGAGCCTGGGCCTTTCTCCTCCCCACACAGAGCCGGGCCTTCCTCACACTCCCCACAAAGAGCCTGGGCCTTCCTCCTCCCCACACAGAGCCTGGGCCTTCCTCCTCCCCACACAGAGCCTGGGGCTTCCCCACACTCCCCACACAGAGCCTGGGCCTTCCTCCTCCCCACACAGAGCCTGGGCCTTCCTCACACTCCCCACACAGAGCCTGGGCCTTCCTCCTCCCCACACAGAGCCTGGGCCTTCCTCCTCCCCACACAGAGCCTGGGCCTTCCCCACACTCCCCACACAGAGCCTGGGCCTTCCCCACACCCCACACAGAGCCTGGGCCTTCCCCACACTCCCCACACAGAGCCTGGGCCTTCCCCACACTCCCCACACAGAGCCTGGGCCTTCCCCACACTCCCCACACAGAGCCTGGGCCTTCCTCCTCCCCACACAGAGCCTGGGCCTTCCTCCTCCCCACACAGAGCCTGGGCCTTCCTCCTCCCCACACAGAGCCTGGGCCTTCCCCACACTCCCCACACAGAGCCTGGGCCTTCCTCCTCCCTACACAGAGCCTGGGCCTTCCTCCTCCCCACACAGAGCCTGGGCCTTCCCCACACTCCCCACACAGAGCCTGGGCCTTCCTCCTCCCTACACAGAACCTGGGCCTTCCTCCTCCCCACACAGAGCCTGGGCCTTCCCCACACTCCCCACACAGAGCCTGGGCCTTCCTCCTCCCCACACAGAGCCTGGGCCTTCCCCACACTCCCTACACAGAGCCTGGGCCTTCCTCCTCCCCACACAGAGCCTGGGCCTTCCTCCTCCCCAAACAAAGCCTGGGCCTCCCCACACTCCCCACACAGAGCCTGGGCCTTCCCCACACTCCCCACACAGAGCCTGGGTCTTCCCCACACTCCCCACACAGAGCCTGGGTCTTCCCCACACTCCCTACACAGAGCCTGGGCCTTCCTCCTCCCCACACAGAGCCTGGGCCTTCCTCCTCCCCACGCAGAGCCTGGGCCTTCCTCCTCCCCACACAGAGCCTGGGCCTTTCTCCTCCCCACACAGAGCCTGGTTCTTCCCCACACTCCCCACACAGAGCTGGGTCTTCCCCACACTCCCCACACAGAGCCTGGGCCTTCCTCCTCCACACAGAGCCTGGGCCTTCCCCACACTCCCTACACAGAGCCTGGGCCTTCCTCCTCCCCACACAGAGCCTGGGCCTTCTCCTCCCCAAACAAAGCCTGGGCCTCCCCACACTCCCCACACAGAGCCTGGGCCTTCCCCACACTCCCCACACAGAGCCTGGGTCTTCCCCACACTCCCCACACAGAGCCTGGGTCTTCCCCACACTCCCTACACAGAGCCTGGGCCTTCCTCCTCCCCCACAGAGCCTGGGCCTTCCTCCTCCCCACACAGAGCTGGGCCTTCCTCCTCCCCACACAGAGCCTGGGCCTCCTCCTCCCTACACAGAGCCTGGGCCTTTCTCCTCCCCACACAGAGCCTGGGCCTTCCCCACACTCCCCACACAGAGCTGGGTCTTCCCCACACTCCCCACACAGAGCCTGGGCCTTCCTCCTCCCCACACAGAGCCTGGGCCTTCCTACCATGCGACTAGCCTGTAGGGGCACCGCCAACCGCACCTGCAGTCACCAATCAGGGTCTGCATAGAAATCAATAGGCTGAGGCTAAACTTTGTATCCACGTGTGAGGACCCACAACGCTCCAGACAACTACAAGAAAGAACAGAGGGTGTACTCAGCTCTCCCCTCTAAGGCTTCCTGTTGAGCTGCAGGGATGAGGTTCATGCTCCTGGGGTGGAGATTAGGCCAGGGTTTCCCTCCGGGACGCCTCTCTTCCAGGAGGAGCCTGTCCACTGGTGTCCCTGCAGCCGCCCACAGTGTCTCCAGACATTGCCAAATGTCCCCGGGGAGCAGGTCTACAAGTCTTCTGCCGTCTCCCGGGGAGTAATCACAGTCTTCCCGGGAATACGTTGGCGGCTGCAGGCAGTGACCCAACTCGGCCCTCAGTGTGGTGTGACCACCCTCCCTGCATCCCTGGGTAGCTGTGGGCAGAAGGCTGCTTTGGGGTGGGGTGCAGATGCTTCTCCGCCCATCGTCCCTGCCCACCTCCTCCTCCCCCTGCTCTGCTGTTGGGCCCTCTCAGGTCCTGGCAGGCCTGGCCTTGCAACACTGGCCTCTCCGTCCTACCTGAGCTCCAGCACACAGGCCTGCTGGGCAGGTCAGGAAGAGAGAATCTGTAAAAGTGGCTGACAATGTCGCCTGTGGACAGACCTCGGAACAGGGCTATTTACACTGGTCCTGAGACCTCTCATCGGAGCGCCTGGCCACAGAAGGGGACGCCCGGCCAGGGCCACGGCCACGCTCGGCCAGACTTCAGTCAGCACCACTTGGAGGGTCTGATGGAAGACGTAAACTCCTTCTGGAACAACGTATCCACACACGTCCCCATGTACACATGCACTCACACTCCTCCCGAAAACAGACCCACCAGCGGGCTGGCCCTGTGCCCCTCCAGCCACCCCGCGATCCTGGGGCCCCTCCCTCGAGGAGCCTGCAGCTGAGCAGCGGAGACCTCAATGTTGGGCGGGTGCCACCTCCCTGATGAGACCACGAATGAGCTGGCGTCTGGCGCCCCTCGCTGGCACTGATAAAGCAAGCTGCCCCGCCAGGACCGAGCCTGGATCTACAGGAACCGAGTCCTCCCAACACCCCGTGATCTTGGGGGGCCCCTTCCCCAGTCCAGCCTTGAGAAGAGACCCCAGATCACTCAACACTGTGGCTGTTGCTGTGCCCAGGTTCCCGTCCCACAGACACGTGAGGTCACGGACCAGCACCTGGGTTCCCATCCCATAGGCATGGTGAGGTCATGGACCCGCGCCCGCATTCCCGTCCTGCAGACATTGTGAGGTCATGGACCTGTGCCCGGGTTCCCGTCCTTCAGGCATGGCAAGGGTATGGACCCCCGCCTGAGTTCCCGTCCCGCAGGCACAGTGACGTCATGGACCTGTGCCCGGATTCCCATCCCGCAGACACGGCAAGGGTATGGACCTGTGCCCTGGTTCCCATCCCGCAGGCATGGTGAGGTCATGGACCTGTGCCCTGGTTCTCATCCTGCAGGCAAGGCGAGGTCATGGACCTGTGCCCTGGTTCTCATCCTGCAGGCAAGGCGAGGTCATGGACCTGTGCCCGGGTTCTCATCCTGCAGACATTGTGAGGTCATGGACCTGTGCCCGGGTTCCCGTCCTTCAGGCATGGCAAGGGTATGGACCCCCGCCTGAGTTCCCGTCCCGCAGGCACAGTGACGTCATGGACCTGTGCCCAGGTTCCCGTCCCACAGGCATGGCAAGGGTATGGACCTGTGCCCGGATTCCCATCCCGCAGACACGGCAAGGGTATGGACCTGTGCCCTGGTTCCCATCCCGCAGGCATGGTGAGGTCATGGACCTGTGCCCTGGTTCTCATCCTGCAGGCAAGGCGAGGTCATGGACCTGTGCCCGGGTTCTCATCCTGCAGGCATGGCGAGGTCATGGACCTGTGCCCGGGTTCCCATCCTGCAGACACGGCAAGGGTATGGACCTGTGCCCTGGTTCCCATCCCGCAGGCATGGTGAGGTCATGGACCTGTGCCCGGGTTCTCATCCTGCAGGCAAGGCGAGGTCATGGACCTGTGCCCTGGTTCCCATCCCGCAGGCAAGGTGAGGTCATGGACCTGTGCCCGGGTTCTCATCCTGCAGGCAAGGCGAGGTCATGGACCTGTGCCCGGGTTCTCGTCCCGCAGGCATGGCGAGGTCATGGACCTGTGCCCGGGTTCTCATCCTGCAGGCAAGGCGAGGTCATGGACCTGTGCCCGGGTTCTCATCCTGCAGGCAAGGCGAGGTCATGGACCTGTGCCTGGGTTGTCGTCCCGCAGGCATGGCGAGGTCATGGACCTGTGCCCGGGTTCTCATCCTGCAGGCAAGGCGAGGTCATGGACCTGTGCCCAGGTTCTCATCCCGCAGGCAAGGCAATCATGGACCTGTGCCCGGGTTCTCATCCCGCAGGCAAGGCGAGGTCATGGACCTGTGCCCGGGTTCCCGTCCCGCAGGCATGGCGAGGTCATGGACCTGTGTTGTTTCAAGCTGCTAAGTCTGGGTATTTGTTATGCGGCTGCAGATAACTAATACACCTTCTCTGTTAGGGTCCCACGTGGCCACCAGAAAACCGAACAGACAATTTCAGCTCCTGTATCAACAAGCTTTACTTGTTTCCCGTTCTCTTAACAACACACAGTGCTATCACAGAGGCTCAACGTCGCTCCGGCGAGCAGGGGACCGGCCCCCGACCCACCCTGTGCCCACGAACGCAAAACCAGCCAGCGCTTTCCATGTGCTGCCGAAAATCTCAGGCTCAGCTTCCTGCTTCTAGGATACCAGCCCAGGACTTCTCCCAAACTCTCAACAGTGCCTGGAGGATTCGAGAAAGCACAGAAGCCAAACAAACCAGCCTGAAAAAGGCTCCAGAGAAACCTGTTCTCCCACCCGCGAAACGCCATGCCACCACCAGAACAGTGAGAGGTGCCACAGTGACCTAACCAACCACATGCCTGCAAACTAAATTCATGTTAAAAAGTAGGGTGTGAAAGTGTTCGCAAAACAGTACAAATCTCAGGCCACAAAAGACCAGAGAGGAACTTACTAAAACCTCCACGATGGCTGGCTTTTGCAAAGGTGGTTCTAGTTGCTTGTTTTATATCTTTTCACATTTTTCAGAGCCTGCTGAATTTTGTACAATGATTATGAAGAAGTGATACTGGAAAAAGACAAACACTTACTTTTCTTCTCTGATGGAAGGAAAGCGCTGGTGGTTGTAATGACCTAAGTGTCTATAGGCCTTCCTCAGAATGACACTGACGTCGCCTGGCAAATCATTTCGCTCTGCTTTTCTAGAAATAATTCAGAGAGTCATTCACCACAAGATCTTGTCAGATTTATTCAAATTCTCCGAAGAGAAACTCTGCGTGTATGAAACTGTGTTTCCCACTGAAGAGGAGACTGAAAATAACCCCTTCTGCTTTCTTTCCTCAAATTCCTGAGATGACTTTTCACCCTTTCTGGTCCTCCTTCCCTCCATGATGCCTGGGTTCCTACAAGGTTGGAACAGAAACACTCAGACAAGACATGCCCAGACCCCTTGCCAGAGCCAGCATCCCACGTAGGAGCTGAACACGGGAAATGTGGGGCACTCTCTCTGCCCAACAGTGATAGGACCTGGATCAGCATTGCTCTCTCACAGGGATGCTGCCCATAGGACGCAAAATCTCAGGTCACCTCACCGACCTCAGCACCCAAACACACCATGATCTCCTCATTCCCCTCGGCCCCCAAACACACTGTGATCTCCTCACAGCCCTCAGCATTCAAACACACTGTGATGTCCTCACTCCCCTCAGCACCCAAACACACCGCGATTTCCTCACTCCCCTTATCATCCAAACACACCATGATCTCCTCACGCCCCACAGCACCCAAACACACCACAATCTCCTCACTTCCCTCAGCCCCCAAATACACTGTGATCTCCTCACAGCCCTCAGCATCCAAACACACCATGATCTCCTCATTCCCCTCGGCCCCCAAACACACTGTGATCTCCTCACAGCCCTCAGCATCCAAACACACCGTGATCTCCCCACTCCCCTCGGCATCCAAACACACTGAGATCTCCTCCTACAAGCTCTTTCTGCACTTGGCTTAAAGCCACCCTCTCCCTTCCGTGGCCTCACTGGCCTCTCCTCCGTGCTGGGAGGGAGGCAGGGCCACGGATTGGGGGTGGCCTTCGGATCCCCACACCCTGAGGCGTCCCAGGCTCCCACTCTCCAGCTCCACTCCCTGCAACTCCAGACTCACAGGCCCCTGGACACAGGACCTCCCCCCATGGAGGGGACAGAGCTCTCCCAAGCCCAGCACTTGTGAAACTCATTATTTGCTCTCCCTCCCAAAATGACTTACGCTTTTAGCATATTAATATAGAAAGTGACTGACAGGCTAATGGAATTTTTCTTTTCTTCCTTTAACTGAAGTTCGTCCATTAATTCATGACGAACCTGTCATAAAATGGAAGAGATTATTAATCTGGATTCAAACAATTAGGTAGAGGTTCAGATTTTATGTCTAGATTTTATTTTCTCATTAATTAACTTTTGTATCTAGTTTTTCAGATACAACTTAAGCTGATTCCCCATATGTCAAAATGAATCGCTGATGAATGCTTTTGGTACATATTCTTGTAGTAATTACTTATATCTTTGTGAATTTTCTATTAACTTCAAAAAAATTCAAAGCTATTACAAAGGAAAAATTCAAAGAGCGACGATAAAGGCAAAAGACCCTGTTTTGCTTTCAGAGTGTCACAGTTCTATACATCGGATGAACTGCTATCTCTTTTCAATATGTTTATATATCTTTGTTCATGTATCTATGCATATATATTTTTATATCTCTCAGCAAACTTATGTAATTTCTATGCAGTTTTCTCAACAATGACTTTTAAGAAAAGTACTTCTTATGTCTCTATTTCTTTTTTTTTTTTTTTTTTTTTTTTGAGGCGGAGTCTCGCTCTGTCGCCGGGCTGGAGTGCAGTGGCCGGATCTCAGCTCACTGCAAGCTCCGCCTCCCGGGTTGACGCCATTCTCCTGCCTCAGCCTCCGGAGTAGCTGGGACTACAGGCACCCGCCACCACGCCCGGCTAGTTTTTTGTATTTTTAGTAGAGACGGGGTTTCACCGTGTTAGCCAGGATGGTCTCGATCTCCTGACCTGTTGATCCGCCCGTCTCGGCCTCCCAAAGTGCTGGGATTACAGGCTTGAGCCACCGCGCCCGGCCTTATGTCTCTATTTCTAATACGCTGATTTACCATAACGGAGAACATCTGCCGGTATTTCTGCGGTACGTGAGACTTGATGAACGGAGCTGCAGTGGAGCAGAACCTGGCAGCCTCCTCCTTTCTTCCAGCTTGCAGATAGCACTCCAGAAGTTCCCTAGATAACAGAAACACGCCACTGGTCACCCTGGTTGAAGCTGTTTTCTCCTCTCGGATAACCAGGCTATTACACCATTACATATTTTGTTTCACAAACGTTAAAAGCTACCCCGACGTCAGCCTCTTCAGCCAGAACCAGGCCGTGTGGCTCACCGGCAAGGGCCAGCAGGCGCCAGACAGCTCATTACCGCTAGCTCCGGGGCATTTTGAAATGAAAGGTCTGTATTGATATTCTTCAAACGTTCCCCAAAAGGCCATATAGCAGGTAAGCCACACCTGCAGGCTCTGGGTTTGGGGTCAAGGAGGGCCACTCTGGAGCTGGCACAGCTGGGATCCTCACTGGGGACATCTACCCGTCCCTGGCCTGCACAGAGAGCTCCACAGACACTCGGGCCCATTTCCTTTCCGCCGCCCAGCACAGTGACCGAGGCATTGGTGACAGTCTGCAGTGATCCCCCAGGGCTAAGGCCAGGCAAGGCCGGCCTGCCCCGTGTGCCCCAGCTTCCTCGCAGGGCCGCCTGGGCTCCGGATGTGCTAACTCTGCTTAGTTTTACGCTGTTAAAACACCTACTGCATTAATATTTTAAGAGCTAAGATTTTAAAATCGGGAGCCAGGCTGGGTGGCGCAGGGTCACATCTGCTTTGTCGTGAGTCTAAACACAGTATCTTGTTCTGTTGTCATAAAACCTCGTAACCAGGGCACGGCAAACGTCATCTACAGATTTTGGAAACAACCTTCGGACAAGACACACAGAAACGTGTGACTGTGGAGAAAACGCACATGGAGCGTGCCCCAGTGATGTGGAACTCCCACCCGCCCCGCCGGGAGAAGGGGTGGTGGCTTCAGAGTCACATATGGAGCGTGCCCCAGTGATGTGGAACTCCCACCCGCCCCGCCAGGAGAAGGGGTGGTGGCCTCACAGTCAGAGGGCAGCCCACTGGGAGGCCACGGAGGGCACGGTGAGCTCAACTCACAGCATCAGCTCGGCGTGCCACTCCTTGTCTTCCTCCTCGGTCTGACTCAGCACGTTTACAATTTGGGAAAGGCTGGGGATCAGATGGTGGCGATATCCAGGCTCGAGGAATGGCCTCACCATCTGCCAGTAGAGGACTGATGCATTGTACACCAAAAAGTAATACCTACGGCACAAGCAGAGGACATGGAGAACGTGGTCAAAGCCCAGCCAGCCCAAGCTGCAAAACCAAGGGACCACTGTGTCTCCAGAGCCCCTCCCAGGAGGGGCCTCAGGTCCTCTCCCAGCAGACGGCAGCAGCTCCATCTGAGAAGCTTTGGCCCAGCCTGCAGGAGCACCAGGATGCAGAGCCCTTCCCTGGGACAGCCTTGGGCGGCTCTGCGTCCAACGTGCCACGGCTCTAGTGCAGGCCCAGCTGTGATGACCCGGCCACAGGCTCCCGAGTCCAGACCAGGGCCTCCTTCATCAATCACTCCACAAACTGATAGGCTCCCCTCCCATGAAAACACACCACTGCCCAAGGCCTCCTCTGGCTCTCAAGGGATAGACAAGAATGGGCAAGGACAGAGGGAATCAAGGAAGGCTTCCTGGAGGAGGTTACATGCCTGCTGTGACCTGAAAGATGTCAGGAGGTAGCCAAGACAGTAGTAGAGGAAAAGAAGGTCAGGCAGATGGAAGAGAAGGGAGGAACCTTTGGGAAACAAAGTTTCTGTCTGCCAGCACAGAGTGTGAAGTGGAGGAGGGTGGACTGGAAGACTAAACAGAGACCCCTCTCAGGAGTCTGGGCCTCTCCCTGGGCAGCAGGGAGCCATTGCAGGGACTGAAGTAAGGGAATCCGGGCCCATCTGCCTTTCTCACTCTAGGGCCACTCCACAGCAGGGCAGGCCAGCTCTGCTCTGTAGGGCCTCCGTGCCTGGTGGTCCTGGGCTGGCCACCAGGTGGACTAGCACTGCTCAATGCCCAAGCGGGAGGAGGACGCCAGGGTGGCTGTGGCAAGCCCACTCCTCTGAGTTTCCTCAGAGCCACCATGTGGCCCTGGGACAGGGCTCATCTTGTTTCCAGGTTTTCAGGAGGGGAGCGGAGGTGCAGGGTGCCCTGACCAGACGGTCATGCCTGCCTGAGTCAGAGGGGTCGCCATGGGGCTCCAGTGGCCTGCTGCTTCTCCCTGGATGCTGCACCTCGAAAGGAACCCATCTCCTCCCTGTAAGTGGCTCTCTGCAAATCCCCACTGTGGCCTCCACATGCCCATGGTCGGGCTCAGTCTCCTGTCCCACTGCCACTGCCCTGGACAAGCCAGTGCTGCCCTCTCTCTTCACGCAACCTGGCCCTTTCCCAAAGATGATCCTGACCTCTGGCAAGGCTCTGTCACCCCATGGTCCGTCCACGGTGCCCCCAAGGGTCCTGGAGCAGAGCAGCCTCCTTCCCGTGGTACCCACCACTCCCGTGTCACATCTCCCTCGGAAACACCCCAGTCTTCAGAATCTGTGGCTTGAGATGGGGCCTCCCCGTCCCCATCCCCATGCAGGGAGGATCTGTTGGGCTGGGCCCTACATCCCCAGCACTTGCAACAGAGTGTGACCAGAGAGGGCCACCAGCAGACAAGCAGGCCGATGTGGGTAGAATGGACCAGGGAACCCACAGCTTCTATTTAAATCTCCAAACATTGTATCCTATTCAAATATATGATATATATTCAAACAAATATGCTTGAAACTGCCAAGCTTGCACAAAAACTGATTTGCATAGGATATGAATCAGTTTTGTGCAAGCTTAACAGTTTCAAGCATGATATTTGTTTTTGTGCAGAAAGCACTGATTTTGTAGAAAGTTATGCTGGAGTCGCCTCCGCAGGGACAGCGGCCGTGGCCAAGTTGTCCGCTAGGGGGCAGCAAAGGCACGCCAGGCCGAAGAAGGAACCCTGGGGAAGGAGCCGGGCGCCCTGGGGGTACACCAAGGGAGGCCCTGGAGAAAACAGATTCTTCTTCTTTTTTTTTTTTTTTTTTTTCTTGAGACGGAGTCTCGCTCTGTCATCCAGGCTGGAGCGCAGTGGCGTGATCTGGGCTCACTGCAACCTCCACCTCCCGAGTTCAAGTGATTCTCCTGCCTCAGCCTTCCCAGTAGCTGGGATTACAGGCGTGTGCCACCACGCCCGGCAGAAAACAGACTCTTCACAGCCATCTAAAATCACAAAAACCGCCGAGTGCAGAAGAGGCTATGACTCGGAATTCTGCATGAATGTGACCTAGTCCACATGCTAACAAGATAAGGCAGTGATCACACGTGCATGAAAATCACAAACCACAAACGAGGGGAAAACCCACAGTTCAAATAAATACACCCACTCGGTAAGTTCTGGCTCTGAAGTCTTTCACCCGGTCAATGAGAAAAGACCACTTCAATTTTGCCTACCTCGGTTCTCCTTTGGCAAAGTTTATGGCCTTCATGTACTGAGTCACGCAATTTTCAAATTCCTCCTAAGGCAACATAAAGAAGCACAATTAGACTGAAACACTGACCCCTGCTCATTGCCCTGTCTGCAGATGCCACGGCTCCTTCATGGTTGGCCTGGTACCCCCCGTGTATCCACAGGTGACAGTGTGGCAGACAGCCTGAGTGTCGTGGCGATGTCGTGGACCTGCACCCGGGTTCCCGTCCCACAGACACAGCGAGGCATCAGAAACCACAGTGCCTGTGCTCCAGCACGCCTACCCCACCCCAGCTCTCCTCTGCCCACTCGGGGCAGCTGCAGGTGCAGATGCCACAGAGACCACGCTGCTATGAGGCAAAGGTCCAGGGGTCCTGCGTGTCAGATACCACTACTTGAGCAAAAAGCATGAATGGGAAATGGTGCAAGCTTCGTGTCACTCTGGAAATTAATTCCTTCACTACCCTAAGAACGATTTAAAGCCTGATCTAGGCTGGCACTGTTCTGGAGAAGGGGCACAGGACACCTCTCACCAGGTTTTCAGCCGACTTTGGGGCACACATCTGCGCCCTGCACAGGTGCGCTCGGCCCAGAAACTGGGTGATGGGCGCCTTCACCTTGAAGTACATTTGGATGCAGTCCTCGCTCACCTCCGGCTGCCCCATCTGCAAAAGAACACCACCACGGAAGACCACAGACCTGGAGGCGGTGGCCTCACTGCCCAGAAACACATGGGGCCGCTTTCAGAACAGGCCCCAAGCACAGGTGCAGCCTGCTTGCAGCCTGTTTGCCTCTCCCCAGCCCCACTCTGCCCCACTAGACACCCAGAGGCCCTCCCTCTCCCTGTCAAAGCTGCCCTGACCGAGGATCCCGGGAACTAGTTACCTTGAGGGCCTGCTCTGCACACAGAACAAACAGGTCTGGGCTGAAGCTCTCTGAGGGGTCAAACTCCGATTTCCCTAGGTTGGCCGATTTGATCAACTCATAGGCCTTCTTCAAGGATGCAGCATCTGTCCCAAACAGGTGGTTGAGGAAGGTTTGGTCATTGGGCTGGAAGAAGTGAGCCGGAGAACGCGATCCCGAAGGCCCCAGGCAGCCGCCTCAGGCCCCGGCCACAGCACCAGTCGCCGCCAGGGAGCAGCGATGTGGGCACCTTCCTGTATATTTGCCCTGGTCAGACAATCGGGAGGTGGGAGGCTCCGGCTGTGGCCCTCGAGGGGTCACCCATCTGGTGGGCTGGGATGAGAGGGTCCGGGGCCTCCCCGGGGCGGGGGTCGTGGCGGGTCCTGGGGCCTCCCCGGGGCGGCGGTCGCGGTGGGTCTGGGGTCACCTTGCTGGCTCTCGGCGCGGGCCAGCTCCTGCGTGATGACCAGGTCCATGACGCCGGCGCCCGACTCGTCCGCCCTTTCTGGGGTCCGCGGTGCGTCCCGCCGCCCAGGGTCGGTTGGGTTCTCCCGCCGCGAGGACCCGCCACGGTTGCCTGGAGACCGAAAGGGACGCGGACGCGCGGGCTACGGGGCGGCGGCGGGGCCACACTTCGGGGAAGGCGAACCGCGCCGCGCGCCCGCCCGCCCCACCGCCGGCTCCGCAGAGCGAGAACACCCGGGCAGCGACCCCCGGCGAGTGGCGGGAAGAAGAAAGGGAGGGAAGGCGGCGGGGGAGGGCGGCGTTGGGGGGGCGCCGGGGGGTCCGCGCCGGCCTCGTCTCCCCGCTCAGGCCCCCGGTGTGCCCGGGTTGTGGTCCCCTTCCCCGGGAACTTCTGACTGCGTCCTGCGCGCCTGCGCTCCTCCGCTCGTTCGTTCTCTTTCTTCCTTTTTTTCTTTCCTTCTCTTCTCTTCTCTTCTCTTCTCTTCTCTTCTCCTCTTCTTCTTTCTCTTTTCTCCCTCCCTCCCTCCCTCCCTCATTCCGTCATTACTTTAACAGGCGGTGATTTGCGCCTGCCGCGGTCCTGGAAGTGCAGCGGGCACAGAAAGTCGCGCAGAGGACACGCGGGCTGCGGGCGTGGAGGGGCCGCCCTGCGGGCGAGCTGAGGCCTGGCAGCGGAGCGGGGCGGGACGAGCAGACGCAGAGCCCGGCCCCCAGGGAGCGGGGAGCGGCGCGGCCACCTGCCCGGCGGGGCTCCCCACCTCCCTCCCAGCCAGGGACCGAATTGGAGACTGGACGGGGCGCGCAGCCCGAGTGCAGGGAAGCCCGAGCCACTGAAGGACTTGAGTCGGCCTGGGGCAGGGAGGGCCCAGGACTCACCCTGGGGTGGGCGCGCTCCAGGAGCTCTAGGGGAGGCCCACCTGGGGCAGGCCCACCTGGGAGAGGACCCCGGGGAGAGGCCCACCTGGGAGAGTGGAATTCCACTCGGGAGAGGGCCACCATACCTACATGGGATCAAATAAGCTGCCTTGACATAGTTTTGAAACCTGAACATCATGTTTCTCAAGCTCCTGGAACCCCACCCCGTCTTGAAGTTGGCATCCTCAGATCCCTGCTAAACGACCATATTCCTTCCCAAAGATAGTTCTCAAATGGGCCTTTGTTGGTAAAGACACTCCACACATGGGTAACAGCCTCGATAAAATATTTATCCCCGCAGAGAAAGTATCTCCAAACATAATGTAGTAAGAGATTTCCCAAATCCAAGGGCATTACATATTAAAACTCAGTTTTCTAGTTACACATTAGCCTTAAATATCAAGAGTGTAGCACAAAATTATCACAGAACGCAGGAAAAGGAGATGAGAAAGGCTGCAGATGGGCAGCTAGGTGGATCAGGGCACAGGGCAGGGTACGAAAGGGTCCCCAGCACAGGAGCTTCTGTCCCCATAGAGTGAGGGGCACCACCCTCCTGGCACGTGGATGTGTGCAGCAATCTGGCACTGCTAGGGACCCGTAGTCCAGGCATTCTTATGGAGACTCCATCAGATCGTGGTGGATGATGCCTGGAGGAGGGTGGGTACAGGGTTGAGAGCTGCAGGTGCTAATCCTGGCTGGTCTCTCTGGTGACCGGCCCCCCTCCAGGAGCCACCAAGCCTCACCTCATTTGAACAAAAGAATCTGCTGCCATCACCCAGGAAATTCCGAGGGTTTTTGGAGCCCTGTGCTGGGTCTTGGGAGCAGAGACCGAATCTATTCATTTCACGTTTTGTCGCCACATCTTGCCAGGTAGAGACGGTGTCTGTGTCTGGGTTCCCAGGCTGGACCCCAGATGCCTGCTGTATATGCGCCCGCTGGCGTTGCCATCACGGGGCACTCTCTCAGGCGGCTTAAACAGCAGGAAAGGAAGCGGGAAGGCCGAGATGAAGGTGCGGCTGGAGCTGGTTCCTCGGAAGGCACCCTGCGTGGCCGTGTGTGGTCGTCGTCTGTTTCTCGGTGTCCAAATGTGCCCATCTTATATGGACATCAGGCATGGGGTGTAGGGCCCACCCTGGGACCTCCCGTTAAACAGATCACCTCCGTGAAGACCCTGTCTCTAAATAAAGTCACATCCTGAGGTTGTGAGACTAGGACTCCAGCATGAGAGTTTCAGGGGGACACAGTTCAACCCCCGACACTTGCTTAACCAGAAGGTGGTGAGAATTCTGAACATTTGTAATTTCACCAGGTGAAAGCCAGGAAGATGGTTGAATTGTTGTTTAAAACATCTCGGAATATATACATGAGCAGAATGAGCAGAACAGAAGTTAAAGACAGAGTTTCTTCCAGCACAAGCGAGGCCAGTAATCAAATCCCACTGGTGTGTACGCATTTAAAAGAGAACTTAGTTGAAATCGGCCTGGAATCCCAGCTCCCGGGGACAGGCAAGCAGAAGCCGGGGGCAGGAGGGACGTGGTGATGTGCGGGGTCCCGGCTCTCCCCGCCTCTGCCCAGAGGAGCAAGGTCCACCCTCCCCTAAGGGAGCTAGAGAAGGGGGTGGGTGGAGTTAGGGAGGCATGGAGGGTCCCTGGTAGCTGGGTGCTGGCAAGCAGCCTCTCTAGGGAAGTGCGCAAATGAAGCCCCTGGTTGGGGGCATTTGCACATCCTCCCACCACCGCTGTTTAAACTGCTCAAGGGGCAGCACCGGCTCACAAAGCCGCACATCTCACAATGGCCAGGTGGAGCCCAGCCTTGGCTTGGTGACCCCTCCAGAAAGGTGGGGTCCTGGGGACCCCAAAGTCAGCTGGAAGCCGACCCGCACGGCTGTCCCAGGGGCCTGTGCTATCCTCACTCTGCCTGGCTGGCGTCTGGCCCAGCAGTGCTTTGTGGCATCGGTTTCACTTTGGGGCCAGTCAGTGCTGACACGGCTACTTTGCCCACGGCTTGAGAATCCGAATGTGGAGTCTGGGAAAGGGGGCTGGGCTGGGATCCCCATGTGTGAGGGCCGATAGCCTTGGCCCGCGGGATAATGTTGCCCAGGGAACCAGGAAGAGCTGATCCCCAATACACCCCTGTGTGTTGGGCCATGCAGTGGTGAAGGCCACGGGGTGGCCATCCAGCTACGGTTGGTGGAACCCCAGAGCCCACTAGGGGAGGGCGTGGTGAGTGCATATGCGTGACTGTAAGAGTGTCAGCAGGAGGGGGAGTGGGTGTGAACGTGTGGCTGGGCGAGGGTAAGTGTGTGCCATGTGTACACAAGAGTGCATGTGTAGTGTGACCCTGTGTGTGTGAGTGTGCATGTGTGTGCACGTGTGGCCTTCCCCTGTGGAGGCACAGGGAAAGAGATCTCTAATCCACAGACATCAACGACGACCTGTGCAGGGCCAGGCTCTGGGGATCCGCAGAGAACAAAAGGGGCAGAAAGCACAGCCCCTGGGGGACAAAGACCACACTGTGGGGTCCGGCAGCTGGGGGGGGCGGGGCCTGATGTTTTCAGGGAAAGCAGCTTCACCCCCCAGGAAAGCAGGAGGATCAGAAGAGGGTCTCCTCACCCCCACAGGCACCTTTCCCGATGGGACAGCCCCGAACGTGGAGCATATCAGCAACCCGGCAGCCAAGTTCCTGCAGTTTCCAGGATGATGCCAGAGGGTGGTGTGCACATGCCCTGAAAAGACGGAGAGGAGAACATCCGCCATCATCCCCAACAGCCCTGCACCCAGCACTCAGGATCCCAGGATCCATGTATCCCAACACCCCAGCATCCCACCACCCCTGGCACCCCCAGCATCCCAAGATCCCAGGAACCCAGCATTGCTGCATCCCAGCACCTAACCTGGGGTCACACATTTTTATTTGATGAATCTGCAGCTCTTAATTAATGCCTTCCCTCTGCCTTCCCTCTGCCTTCTGCAGACACTGTGCACAGGTGATGTGTACGTGTATATTCTTTTTTGGTTCACAGAAATGGCAGTTGCATCATACCCTGTTTAGCATCATGGTTTCCAGCTAACTATCCGTCCATTCACTCAAAGATATTTTTGAGTCTTCCTGTGTCAGAGCAGAGCCTCATTCTGAACTCCAGGTCCAGCTGGCCCCACTGTGGAGGCTGCTGCAGCTCACGGTGTGCTTGGACAGCGGCAGCACTCTCTTCTCTGAGGCCTCGCTCTTCAACGTTTTGTAAGACTGTATTTGCATGTTTATTTTGATGTAAATGCTGAAACATCTGGTCTAGTTTAAAAAATAAATACAAAACACAGCCAAAAGCACACTGTTGGCATTTTCTCTGGTACAGGTTGATTTAAAGAGAACTGGCGTAAGACCGTGTATCTTCTGATCCAGCCGCCATGGGCTTTCTCACTTACTCGCCTTCTGTGTGTGTCTGTTTGCTAATACTAGGAATATGTGCCTCAATATTGATAAGGAAAGTGATTCTGTGATTCTTTTCAAACAAAGAATGTGGAAGCTTGATCTTTCCTTCTGTGCTCCTGGACTGGTCCATAGCATTGTAATGACATGTTCCTTAAGGTTTGCGAGAACTTGTAAGGTGGACTTTTCTTTCTCATTTGGAGCGTGTGTGTGTGTGTGTGTGTATGTGTGTGTGGGTACGTTTATTTGTGTATGCACATGCTGCATATATGTGTAAAGCACGTGTGTGTATATGAATGTGTGAGCAGGTATATATGTGTGCATACGTATACGTATGTTGTCTTCATGTGGATGTTTATGGGTGCATGTGTAAATATGTGTAAGTGCATGTATGCATGCATGTTGTGTGGTCATGTGTGTATGTGTGTGCGTGTGTCCATGTGTGTACACATGGATGTGTGTAAGCATATGTATGCATGAGTGTTCATGTGGATGTATATGTGTAGATGGAGATATGTGTATATTTGTGAGCATGTGTACACATATGTAAGCACGTTCATGTGTGCATTTGTGTGGATATGGATGTATATGTGTATATGTGCAGTGTATCTATGTGCATGTGTGTAGGTGCATGTGTGCATGTGTATGTGTATATGTACATGTGTACAAGTGTGTACATATGCATGTAACCACACATATGTATATGTGTTTATTTGGGTGTGCATGTGTACATATGTGTAAGCACAAGCATGTGTATATGTGCAGGTGTGTGAAGGGATCCAGCTCACACTTTGTGGTGTAAGGATCATTTTGACTGATGGCGTTTGGGGATCCACAGTGCAGGAGGAGGCTTTCTCCACAGCAGCCTTATCTGCCTAAAAGCAGAGCCTTCCAGAAGGACTCAGCCGTCACAGCCCCTTGAAAGGAGGCTTCTGGTACCAAGAGACAGAGCAACTCCAGTCGCTGGAGATGAGAAGTCAGCACTGGGATGGGAAATGGCACACACAGACCTTTCCCAAGCAGACCTTGTCCTCCGTTAGCTTCCTGTGTCTTTCTCGCCCATTTCCCACCACATGCTGGCCCTCAGGGTCCTACCTCCTTCCCCTTGATAAGATGGTTTCTCAGCCCCAAAGTCTAGCTGCTTCTTTGAGTCACCTTCTTCCTGAGTATGCATGTGAATCAACTTTGTCTTTTGCTAATCCGTCTTTTGTTTTATTTGCAGGCCCCCAATAGAGAACCTGAGAAGACAGAGGACAAGTTTTCCTCCGACGTGAGCGTGGGTGGGTGACTGGCGAGGCTCCTTCCTCCAACGTGAGCGTGGGTGGGTGACTGGCGTGGCTGTCTAACAGCAGCGTCTACTTCTCCTGTGGTAATTGGCTCCTCCAAAATCAATTTGATAATATTTTCCTTAAAAAGCATTCATTTCATCCAGATTTCAATATGCATAGTGTTGAACAAAGTAGTCTTATCATAGTTGTTTTTCATTCACTCTGCCTCTGGGCTATTTTCTGATGCTTACTTCTGATTTTATGTATTTTTTTTGTTAGGTTTGTTGATGGTTTCTGTATTTTATTGTTTTCCTTTTTTAAAAGAACCAGCTTTGGTGCCTATTAACTGATCCTATCATTTCCTGCTTTTCAAACCATTAATTTCTTCTTTACTCCTTAGAAAGTTATTGATGAAAATAATCAAACTCTGTAAAATATTTAAAGAGATTTATTCTGATCCAAATATGAGTGGCCAATGGCCCCGTGACAGAGCCTTCAGGAGTTCCTGAGAACACGTGTCTGTGGTGGTCGGGCCACACTTGGTTGCTTGGTTTTATATTTTTAAGGGAGACGTGAGACATCAGTCAACACATGTAAGACGTACATTGTCTCCTTCTGGAAAGCGGAGACAACTGGAAGTGGGGGGCTTCCAGGTCATAGGTAGATTCAAGGATTGGCAACTGGTTGAGTCAAGTTATTGTCTAAAGACTTAGAAAGAAATGTCCAGGTTAAGATAAGAGGTTGTGGAGACCAATGTTTCATCACAAAGGTGAAGCTTCCAGGTAACAGGCTTCAGAGAGAATAGATCATAAATGTTTCTTCTCACAGTTAAAGAGTCTGTTCTCTCAGTAATTCCAAAAGGGAGGAGGGATAATGAGACCCGTCAAGCTCCCCCTTCCCATCGTGGCCTGAACTAGGTTTTCAGGTTAACTTTGGAATGCCCTTGACTGAGAGGCAGGGTCCATTCAGATGGTCAGGGCTTAGAATTTTATTTTTGGTTTACAAAGTCCTTGTCTGCCTCACTTAGCTGTGTTTTGCAGTTCTTGAATTGGATGTTTAATTTACCTATTTTTGTGTTTTCTTGTTAACTGATAAGCATGTGAGACTATGAATTTCTATCTGAGCACTCTTGGCTGTGCCTAATAATTTCTGACATGTCTTGTAAAAGCTCAATTCTCAAACTATTAAAACCCTTTTATATACAAATATCTGGTCTGTGTGGCAAAGTTCTCTTTAACTCATGAATGAGGTAATGGACAGAAAGACAGCATGACTTCACAGAGTATTTGAGGAATTGAAATTAAATGGGAGAGAGATTGTTGATGAGGAAGGCCAAACTCTAAAATATTTAAAGAAGTTTCTTCTGAGCCAAATACGAGTGGCCATGGACCAGGGTACAGTTTCAAGAGTTCCTGAAAGTGTGTGCCCGAGGTGGCTGGGTTACAGTTTGGTTTTACATATTTTAGGGAGACAGAAGTTACAGGCAAATCAATACATCTAAGTGGTACATTGGTTCAGCCTGGAAAGGCGAGACATCTTGAAGCCAGGCAGCACGGGGACTTTCAGGGCTTAGGTGGATTCAAAGATTTTATGATTAGCAATTGGTTGAAAATGTTAAGCTTTCCTTACAGTTGAAGTCAGCAGAAAGAAATGCTTAAGATCAGAGGTTGTGGAAGTCAAGGTCGTTCTTGTTTCATACATGAAGTAGCTTAAGAGAGAATAGATGATAAACGTCTCTTTCTGGACCTTAAAAGGTGCCAGAAATCTCTTACGTAAATCTCTCCTGGATCAGGAAAGGACCTGCTAAGGGAAGACCCCCCTCTCTAGACACCATTTTCCCCTACAAGAGCGCACTTTGCCCAGCCGTTTCAAAACATGTCAAAGACGCGTATTTGGGAGTAAAATATTGTGATTTTCTTTAGAGTCTGCTATCTGCTGTCACGCGATGCTATGCCAGAGTCAGGTTGGCATTTGGTACCTAATGGCCACAAAACGTCTGTCAGTCTTATGATCTCTACTTTAGTGTAAATGCTGGTCAGCTGTGCCTAAACTCCAACAGGGAGGGGGAGCCCAGCCTCCCTTCCCATCAATAACCCAGTTTCTCAGGTTTCCTGGGGTCCCCTTGGCCCAGAGGGAGTCCATTCAGTCAACTGGGGGGCTTAGAATTTTATTTGGGGGTTATGAGATCATTAGATAAGTTAGGTCCAAACCTGGTTCATGTCCTACAAAAAGTGTAACCTCTAGGGCTATCTTCTCTACTAAGCTAAAAAAAGTCCCCATTATCATCTTTCTGTCAGACGCCCTGCAGCTTCGCGGGGCTGCAGTACGGCAGCCTTGAGGGCCATGACCGGGAAGGCAGCGAGGCCGCGTTTTCCGAGGGAGTGGCGGGTGCTCTGCTGTGATACTAAAACCACTCCACCACTGATTTTCCTCAATTTCAAACTTCAGAGGTATTTTCCTGAACAGTGGATTTTCTTCTTCATTGTTTTCTAGATACTCTGTAAAGAGAACTTTATTTTCTTTTGGCTTAATAGTTATGTTAGAGAGTTAAAAATGTTCAGACGGTGAGATTTTCCATTTCATGGTATTGACTTCAGCCGGCAGTGGTACTGCGCTGTGACTGGTGAACGTCGTCTGGCTGCGTGTATGCTTTGGAATTCATGGTTTGCTCTGGGCCTAGATATGTCGTCCATTTTTGTGACTGTTCCATGGACACTCAAAAGGCGTTCGATGCGTATTGGTTAGAACTGTGTTACTGACGACACTCTTCGGGCCTCTGAAGTGTCTGTCTGGCTCTCCCTGCGCTCTTCAGGCCTCTGAAGTGTCTGTCTGGCTCTCCCTTCACTCCCTCTGGCTCTGTTGCTCTTAGCAGATGCCAATTCCATGTCATTCAGAGCACAGGGTTTGCTGGGGCTTCTCTGTGGCTCATAACCTTCGCTACCACCAAGTGCCCACCTGTCTCGGTCAGCGCTTGTTTCCCTGAAGCCAGCCTTGGCGATGAAGATCCCAAACCTGCCTTTTCCCTGCTCCTTCACTGCTTCCTTTATTTTGGTATAATTTACATGCAGCAAAGTGAACAGGTGGTAAGCGCTGCGTTTCCGTGAGTTTTGGAAGCGTGTGCACGTGGTCACCCACACCCCTCAGGAGGGAGACCCCCCGTCACCACACAGAGGCCCCTGTGCCCCTCCCAGTCAGTCCCACCCTGCCCTGGGGCACCTCTGCTCTGACCTCAGCCAACGCAGACCAGAGTTGCCTGTTGTAGAACCTCTTATAACTCAGAGACCAGAGTTGCCTGTTGTAGAACCTCCTGTAACCCAGAGCACAGGGGTTTGCCGGAGCATGTGCCCAACATGGCAGGTGCAATTCTGCCCAAGTCATGGAATTAAGATAGGACTAACGCAACTCCTCTGGTCTCAGCGGCCATGACCCTGGAGCGTGAGGACTCCAAACCCCACTCTTCTCCACTCTTGGAGGGAAACACCGTGTGCAGCCCGGTGTGCAGACCTTTCCAGGAACGCCCCTTCCCGGGGCTGGCACCCCCTGAGAAGTGAGTGGCAGCATGATTTGGCTTCAGTCAAAAGAAAAGTCTCTAAGTGTGGAAGTTAGATACCACTCAGAGGGGGCTGGATATTTTATTTGGAATGGAAGCTTTTGCCAATGTCCTGAAATCCCACAAATAGGGATCACTTGCTCTGTTCTTTCTCCTCCCTCCCAGCTGAGGTGTGCAGAGAGAGAGGGCGGCCTGCAGGAAGGGATGCAGGTACAGGTACAGCAGGGTGCAGCAGGGCAGGAGAAGCCTGCCCCCTGAAATGCAGGCCCTCGAGAGCCAGAAAATCCCGGAGTCCCATGGAGGAAGGATGCATCCTCTTGACATGGCTGCAGACACCCTGCTGGGGAAGTGAGACCCGCAGACCTCTCTTCAGCCCCAGTCTCACCCAGAGCCCTCCCAGTTTATCCACAGTCACTGGGCCATCCGCAAGTCCATCCTGCCTATCTTAATTTTTCTTAAAAGCTGCATTGCCTCCTAACTTTCAAATCATTAGCACAGAGTTGTGCAAAGCATTGTCTGAGGATCTGAGGATCAAGCACTTTAATGCTCTCTGTCTGTGGTCTGTCTCACGTTCCCAGTCCTAATTTTGTGCATTGACATTTTCTTTGATTTGATTTTCTTGCTCTAATTATCAGGTGGTTTAGCAGTTTCATTGTGGTCATTTTTTTTCTTTTTAAAGAGTTCTCAGAAAATAGTGAACCAGAAGGCATGGTAGCTTCCACTCCAAACCCCAGACTCCTGGGGACACTGGTCAGAGCAGGGGCTGGCCATGTGGGGAGTGGAGGAGATGGGCTCTATGCGAGAACTCATTTCTTCTTCCTTCCCCTTGTCTCTCTGGCTGGTCACTGTTAACACTGTTGACGAAAAGAGTCAAACTCTGTAAAATATTTGAAGAGATTTATTCTGAGGCAGATATGAATGACCATGGCCTGTGACACAGCCCCAGGAGATCCTGAGAACATGCACCCAAGGTGGCTGGGGCACAGCCTGGTTTTATGCACTCAAGGGAGATGCATCAGTGAGTGCACGTAAGGTGTGCATTGGTTCAGTCTGGAAAGGTGGGTCAATGAGAAGGGGGAGGGGGCTTCCAGGTCATAGGCAGATTCAGAGATTTTCTGATTGGCAATTGGTTGAAACAGTTATTATCAATAGAAAGGAACGCCTGGGTCAAGAGAAGGAGTTGTGGAGACTAAGGTTTTAATCATGCAGATGAGGCCTTCAAGTTGCAGGTTTCAGAGCAAATAGATTGTAAATGTTACTTATCAGAGTTAAAGAGTCTGTTCTATCAGTAATTCCAAAAGGGAGGAGGAATAATGAGGCACATCCAGCTCCCTGCTCCCATCACAGCCTGAACTAAGTTTTCAGGTTAACTTTGGAATGCCCCTGGCTGAAATGAGGGGTTGGTTCAGATAGTCGGGGGGCTTAACATTTTATTTCTGATTTACAATAAGACAGCAAAAGTAGACATTTAAAACACAACTGGAAACGAACAGCCCTACTCACTGAATAAAAGGCCTGTGTCTTAAACAACTTTTAGGTTCAAGAACAAACCAAAACTTAAGTAAATTAAATAGAGTATCTCAAAAATAGCAAGAAGGAAAACTGTTACGTATCACTGCCAACGGCAGTGCTCAGAGAAAAAGTACTTACGATTTTTTAAAAAGTACAAGGAAGGGATTAAAAAGATAAAAATAGAAGATGATTAGAAGAACCAAAGCAACAATAAATAAACCCAGCACCTCATCAGCCTGTTGCTAATTAAGAAAAATGGAGAAAATACAAATCACAAAATAATAAATGGAAAAAGAGACATCACACACATTTAAAATGAAGAATCCTACGGCAGCACTTTGCTGTTACGGATTTTATCTTTTCTAGGAAAACGTAAGTGGGAAAGCTCCCCTCCAAAGAGAGAAAATATCTCAATGGACCAATGACCGTAGAAGAAATAGAGAAAACTGTTAAGAGCTACCCAGCCCCACCCAGAAAATCAGGCCAGTTTCACAGGGAAAATGTGCAACATCTTTATGGAGATGGTAACTCTGTTGCTTTATAAAGGATTCTGGAGCATAGCAAAAGAAGGAGAGCTTCAAAATTAATTTTCAAAGGCAGAACAATGTTGACATTCAATTTTGATGAAGGTAGCACAAAAGTGAAAGCTACGAGCCAATCTTGCCTGTGAATGTCAATGTAAAAATCTTAAATAGGATCTTAGCCAGCAGAATCGGCAGTGGATCAGAAAGAATGACCCATTGGGACCAGCCAATGATTTAACACTAAGACATTGATGACTCGAATCCTCCCGTTGCTGGCTGTAAAAGGAAAAATGTGATTACTTCCACAGATGTCTAAAATGCACTTGATAAAATCCAGCATCCATTCTTGTGTAAAAACCCTAAATGAATTAGGAATGAATGGGCATGTACAACATCCCACTTAATGGGAAATATTATGGTCATTTTCACTGTCAGAAACAAGGCAAGGATGTTCGATATGACCTTGATGAAATTTGATCAAAGACAGGAATCAGAGGCACAAATGTGAGAAAGGCGGAGGCGAGGGCACTGGCATGTCAGGGTGGTCAGGTTGTGCACTGCACACCCAGGACTTGACCCCTGACCAGAGGGCGCCCTCGGAGCAGGTGCATAACACAGGGTGACAAGCCACGGACTTCCTAGAAAGCGGTGACCAGTTAGAAGAAAAATGAGAAAATAACCCCATTTACAACAACCACAGCAGCACAGATAAAATGCCTAGGAACTACAAGATATTCCCGAAGAAGACCATGAATGTTACTGGCGACTGGAAGAGAAGACTGGAAAAAAGTAGGAAGGACTGCCACATTCTTGGGTAGAAAGACTCAGTATTACAAAGATATTAATTATTCCTAAGTGAGTCGGTACATTTAGTGTGATTCCATAACAATGCCAATGTATGTACGAGTGTGTGCGTGTGTCCGTGTGTGTGTGCACGCATGTGTGAAGAACTGGGCAAGTTCATTCTCGGTTTTATTTTAAAAAACAAATCTGCATGGATTCAAAACAATTCTGTGGCAGAAGCAAGGGTGGACTAGTCCTACCAAATAACAGACATTTCATCGAGGTAGGAAGTTAGCACTGTTCGAGAGCGGTGAACTGGTGAGTGGAGCCGCTGGAGTCTCCAGACCACTGTGGAGCCACCCAGAAATGCAGTGGCCGGAAAGGTGCCCTGCTCGCTGCAGAGGGGGTCCCACAGCATGTGACGGCCGAGCTAGGAACGAGCCAACTTGGGCCTCACCTCACACTTGCGCCAAGTGCATCTGGAAAAATCAAGTTAAATTAAAAAATAAATCCAAAGCATTCCAGAAAACTGTAAACATCCTGGGCTTGAGGAATGGCCATGACTCAAACCCCAGAGACCATGAAAGATGGACAGATACAACTGGAACTGCCTTTGAAAATTATAACAAAGGAAGTGATGACAGTTAAAAGATATCAGACCCAACCGACTCCATCTCGCTTCTAACCTCCGAACTGTCCGTGGCCATTCCGGGGCGTAGGCTGAACTAGCGTTGGGAAGGAAGTTAGTTTATAGTTTAAATAATAGCCCTTCCCAAAAGCTAAACTGCTCTTGTAAAACCAGTGAAAGGCCACCAGCTACCAAGTTAGAATGAGAAGGGCTGGAATTCTAAATATTACCATCCGTGATTCTGGAGGGCATATGACTTGCAGCTTCCCCAGCTACTCCTGAAGATATCATCACTAGCGTGAACCTAAGGTGGACCTGCTGTCATCGGCCTGCTGAGATGTCTCTTCAGGTTTTGATTTCTGACAACTGGATGGCCCCACCTGAAACTGCCAACCAGTTCCGCGACCCTCGCCCAGGGACTGGTTCAGCAGAAGAGGACAGCTTCGACTCCCTGCGACTTCATCCCAAGCCAACCGGTCAGCACTCCGGATTCCTGGCCTCTGCCAACCAAATTATCCTTAAAGACTCCGGTCCCCGAGTTTTCAGGGAACTAAACTAAATGGACAAACCTCTCCGCAAACAAGTAAAAAGGCACACGTGTTGCTGAAGAAGCGTTGGCAGCAGGCAGTGTTTCCCACAGATAAATGACCAGTTCCCTTATCGACCCCCTCATTGATCTCCCCCCAGGATCCTCCGAGGCCTCCTTTAGATCAGGCCTCAGCCTCGGGCCCTGTCCTTGACTGCTTGCCTTGGGGCAAGCCACTCCTGCTTTGCCTGCCTGGCTCTGATGGTGGTTCCTGTCCGTCATTCCAGGCTGTGCTGGCGGTGGCCGGTGTCTGGGTCTGGGTGATCAGTGGTCTTGCTGGGAAGTGCTGTGTGGCTGAGCACTCTAATCTGCGCCCCTACCCCTCAGTGCAGCTGCTCACAGAGCTGATGGCCCCTGGGGCCGGCCAGATCCGTGTCAGCCCCTCAGGGTGGGCCCGCACCTGGAGGCTAATGGCTGTCTCCCGCCCCACTGAGAGCCACATGGAATCGGCCTGTGGTTAAGCGACATCCACTAGAGTGAAAAATACAAAAAAGGAGACAGGCCGCCCTGTGTTCACCCACAGGCCTGTGAAAGCCCCTCTGCCACATCCTGCATCAAATATCCTGTTTCTGAAGGCACTGTGGCCTCATCTGAGGACTGAGGGAGGATCCAGTTTCTGAGGGTGCTGCAGTCTCATCTGAAGACCGAGGGAGGATCCCGTTTCTGAGGGTGCTGTGGCCTCATCAGGCTCAGGGAGGACACCCCGGGGCCCTTGCCCCTCCCTCCCCCACCACTCTGAAGTGGTGGTCCCTCTCTGCCGTCCCAGGAGGCCAGCCCGCCTCCACGCTTCCACAAACAGGGCAGAGCTCTGCATGCAGTGTGTGGGGGACAGGTGGACTCCTGCGTCCTGAGCTCAGGACCCCGGGGGTCACTGTGGGCTGGTGACAGGTCCAGTGAGCTCAGCTCCCGCTTGGTTCCTTCCTTTCTGGATGAACGCAGACCCGTTACCTGACCACTGAGGCTGGGTCTCTCCATCCACAAATCAGAGACCCCACCCACGTCGATGGTCCTGCCTGTGTCTGGGGGCTGCAGCAGGGAGTCCCGCGCCCATCGGGACAGCTGTGAAGCTGGGGAGGGATCTGCTGGGGACGCCCACAGGACCTGGGGTGTGGGGCAGGCAGGACATGGCACCTGGTAGGACTTTAGGACATGTTGGTGCCCAGACCTGTGGGTTGACAGCAAGGCCCCTAGCACGGAGGCCGCCTGTGTGACTCACATCAGAGCTTTAAACATTCAGTTTGACAGGGTGTCGGGGTGACTGCCCTTCCTTGCACTCAGGAGGAAAGAGTCAGGCAGGTCTGCTCCTGTGGGGCACTGGCAGTGCTATTTTAGTCGTCCTGCTCTGAAGGGCCTCTCTGCGCCCTGTGTGCTCACGGTCTGGGTATTAACAGGCAGGCCCTATCCTCCTCTGAGCGCCAGGAAACAGCGGGCGGCTGTTTAAATGCAAGATCAGTCGGCTGTGGCAGGATGCAGTAATTTGAGAGAAAATGTCACCACTCTACCAGCGAAGTTGGAAACCGGGACATCACAGTGACCTCCCTGGCTCGCACACAGCCAGGTGACAGGCAGTGCGGAGCTGCGGGCCCCTCCCCCTGGGATGCCTGCTGACACCAGGCTGGGCAGGGCCCTTCGGAAGGCGAGTGGGAGGACCCAGGACTTTAGGGAGCACTTTTGGGGTCACTTGTGCACCCTCCGGAAGGAGGCAGTGAGACTGGGGAGCAGCAGGAAGAAGCTGTGGCCAAGGTCCCTGCAGAGCCAGCTGCTCCGAGCCTTGCCCAGGGCACAGCTGAAACGCAGCCCCAGGCTCCACGCCAGTTCTCTGGGCACTGGCCCGACTCAAGGCATCCTCCTCTTGAACAGCTGCTCAGGTTAATTTCCCGTGGACAGCGGGATTCCAGCATCCTCCTTCCCTCAGTCTTTGTGGTGCCATCCCCTGCCTGGCCCTGGACCCCTGTCCTCTGACGGGTTCCTCTTCCCCTCATGCCTTTACTTGCTTGACAGATGTTCACACCACCACAGCTGAGCTCAGCATCTCCTGGTCATAGGTCCCTGGAGCCCGTGGGCCAGCACCGGGGGCCTGCATGTAGGACCTTCTCTGCACAGTCGCCATCTCCAGGCACGGCGAGGGCCCAGGGGTCCATCTGGCCTGAATCTCCGGGGTGGGAGCTGGGCTTTGAGGCACACGGCAGCCTCTGCGCCACGTTTCGGGGGTCAGGAGTTGCAGCATAGCTCTGCAGGGGGAGGCAGGAGGTAATGGGACCACTCCTCCAGCACCGGCCTTGCCAACTCTGGTGGAGACCCCCAGGCTGTCGAGGGCCACAGCGATGCTCTCCTCTCCCTTTGCTCCTCCCCAACCAATCCCCGCTGCAGGGCATCCTGGCCTCCTACACAGACTGACAGGTGGTCGCTGGAGGCGACGTGCCTGGACCGGGACTCCTGGGCCTCCCCTGCCCAGCATGCCTGCGGCACCATCTCCGCTCACCACCTGCCTGGGTGCGGCTCTCCCAGGGGCCACCACACTCCAGGGATGCTGGTCTCCCTCCCCGCCTGGCATTTCAATCAGGGTCTGGAAAGGGGTGGCCTCCACCTCTCCTGTCCCAGGGGAGACTTGGGCTGGTCAGGTGAGGGTGGGATTCCTTCCCAGAGGGAGAGAGGCTGTCCTGAGTGGGGAACTGCCACGTGGTCCTAGACCCTCCTGGACCCTCGGCCAGGGGAGACAGACTGTTTCTGATGTTGCTGCTTGAAAGGTAGCCCGAACTGGAGCCCTCCTCTGACACGCCCTTCTGTCCAGAGAAGCCGAGGAGGTGCCGCCACCCTGGTGTCAGTGTGCACAGAGGCCGAGGGCGCTCCTCCCGGCCACTCATCCCTAGCCCCTGGCAGCACCTTCCGGATTCCATTGACCCAGGGATGATCTTTTGTCCTTATCCTCCCGGGGCTCCTCCTGGTGGTTCACACAACGGTGGGTGTGATGTCACCTGGGCTGACCTGCCCCCCACACAGCACAGAGGCTGCCGTGTGCCTCAAACCCGGCTCCCACCAGGAGATTCGAGTCAGATGGGCCCCTGGGCCGTCGCCATGCCCCAAACTGGCAGCCATACAGAGGACGCCCTGCACGCAGGTGAGACCCTCAGTCAGATCACCAGGGCAGGTGGGACCCGCAGTCAGGCCCTCAGGGCAGGTGGGCACCCACAGTCAGGCCCCTAGGGCAGGTGAGACCTGCCATCAGGCCCCCAGGGCAGGTGGGACCCGCAGTCAGGCCCCCAGGGCAGGTGGGCACCCGGGTCGAGGTCATGGCTTTCTCGCCTGGACAGGGACTAAGGAGACTCCTCTGCCCGTCCCCCGTCCAGGCCTCGCTGAGGCTCCCAGGCCACCACCTTCTTTCTCCGGCCGCCCCCACCTCTCCAGGCCCCCCAGGCCCCTCCCCAGTCAACTCCCACTTGGGCCCTTGTCTCAGGCCCGAGGCCGGGGCCAGCCTTGGCAAAGGCAAGATCTCTTCTGAGAACAGATACTGGAGCTGAATAGGGCGGCCTTGGTGTCCGGTGGCCTCGGCCCCAGCATCCAGATTGGACCCAAGGGGACAATCACCCCACCCCTGATGAGGGTGCCATGAAAGGGGTCGTGGACAGGGTGTGTGAGGGGCTTGGGGGAGGTGCTGCTGGTGCATGGCTGCTGCAGCCCCGGGGACACAGCCATCCCCACGCTTGGCCGAGGGTCGCTGGTCACAGACGGCCAGGCCTGGTCCTCAGATGCCGCCTCCCACATGGTTCAGCGAGAACGTGCTCCCACCTCAGCCCTCCCTGGTCACCGTGTGTGTCAGAGCCACCAGAGTGGTGCCATCCCGAGGGGCATTCCCTGGACAGGTGACAGCTCTTCCCAAACACTGCTGCCCCCGAGTGTGACAGAGGCCCCTGGTCTGGAGCCACACCCCAGAGGGACACCCCCATGGCCCCTCACACTGAGATAGCACGGCTCAGGCAGGAGCCAGACTCAGGCTGCAGGCCCCGTGGGTGGATGGCGCAGGGAGGCAGGGCTGAGAGATGTTTTTTGTATCTGAGTGAACAACAAACCCAGCCGGAACCCCAGGCTCAGATCTGCTCAGAAGACAGAGGGGAAGCAGCAAATGCTGGTGTCTGACTTGGATCCAGGACTTTTATTTTTAAGCTTTCAAAATGTGAAGAAGAGGATGTCACCAGCTAACGACGTCAGCAAATGTCTTGGAAAATTTGGAAGCGTGTTGACCGGGTTGGCTGTAATTTATTTCTAGAAGTGTAAGCAAGAATTTGGGGCTGAAGCTAAGAAAGGCAAAGCCAGAAACATCAAGATCTGCTCCATGTGACCCCTGCCGCATGCCTGCTCCCCGATCCCCCACCCCTCACCCCTGCTGCACACCTGCTCCCCTGAACCCCCACCCCTCACCCCTGCTGCACGTGCAGCCCAGCCTCAGAGTGCGGCCCTTTTTCCTTCACTCTTCCGCCTTAGGACACTGGCCGTGTATGAGTGTGAGTGCCCGGGTGAGCGAGTGTAAGCGTGACGGGCAAGCGTGCATGTGTGAGCATGAGTTCAGTGTGTGTGTGCCTGCACGAGTGTGCACAGCAGTCGGCCTCTCCACGTGCATGTGCCAGGCAGGCAGGTCCAGCCCCCTCTGCTTCCTCCGCGTGGGGAGGGCTCACAGTCCCTGCACAGCCTGCACAGCTGGGGAGACCCGTGACAGGGCAGGGGCTGGGAGCTGCCAGCTGGGCTGGGAGGACAGAATCACGCTGCTGATGGCCGTCTTCTGAGAGAGGACTGAGAGGCCATCATTCTAGTGGTTTGAGGTGGGAGTCGACTTCAGAGGCAGTATTTGGACTCTGGACCAGATTGAAGACTAGCTAAAACTGTGCTGGTGGAAGCGGCTTTCCCTAAGCCACGCCCACCCGAGTGCCCGTCAGTTTTCCGTTGCCATGGCAACACCCGGGAGTTCCCACCCCCTTCTATGGCAGTGACCCAATGACCCAAAAGTTACTACCCCTTCTCTGGAAATTTCTGCATAAACCACCTCTTAATCTGCATGCAATTAAAAGCGGTATTCAGTGTGACTGCAAAACTGCCCCAAGCGGCTGCTCTCTGCCTACCAGGCAGCCCGCTGCAGGAGCAGTCAGGGAGCTGTGAGCTGTGACACCGCCGCCTCAATCAAGTTCTTTCCTTCTACCTGCCGCTCGCCCCTGAGTTCTCTCCTGGGCAAAGCCAAGAACCATCGGGGCTCAGCCCCACTTGGCGCTCGCCTGCCCTGCATCACCGAAGTGCCTTGGATGGGTAACTGGAAGGTGTCATTGTGAATAGAAATATCCTTTCGTGATGAATTAGAAGAGGAGACCAACTCCTGCATTAATTTTACACAAATGACATCAAGAGGGTTGAGAGGAGAAGGTGGCCGTCCCCAGTCCCGGGTCCCTGCCAGCCTTATAGTCGTCTCCTACGGCCATCTATTATTTGCTGAAATATTCATGGAAGTATGAAAAACTGAGCATGAGTGATTTGCTTTGTGCTTCATTATTTATTAAGCTTGTGACTTATTTTTCTTTTGGTGAAGAGCTTCCTATCTTTTCCAAGAAAAAAAAAGTGGGCCAGAATAACAGCCCTCATGTTTTGAGCTTGAAATTATAATTTAGATGACCTCCCTGTACAAAGTGAAACTGAGTAAAGATGTTTACAAATGCAGATTGAAAATGAAAAATTCAAGGGCTTTGTGACTCATTTTATGAATACACGTTTTCATCAAAGAACTCCCGTAAGTTGACTCGGAGCCTGATTTGCATCTAGGGTTTCATCCTTGTTCCGTGGTGTACCAGCCGTCCCTTCATTCCCCCTATTCGTCCATTAACATCCCTCCCTCCATCCGTCCATCAATGTTCCTGGCACCTGCCCTGCATTGGTGGGGCGTCCCAGCCCTCACAGGGAGCAGGCACAGTAGGTGCAGGTAGAGGCTCCCTGCCTGCCCAGCCCCAGGCTGCTCCTGAGAGCACCCCCAAAGCCACAGGTCATGGCACCTTGCCCCCGATTTTACCCCATTAGGAGAGGGAAGATGTCTCCAAGGGAACTGGTGAGCCACAGGCAGCGGATTCCTGGGCTGCAGCTTAAAGCAAGACACTTGTTCCCTCATGGTTCTGGAAGCCAGAGTCCAAGATAGAGGTGTGGGCCTGTGCTCCCTCAAAGCTGCTGGCTCCAGGGAAACCCCTCCTCGGCGCTTCTGCTTCTGGTGACTCCGGTGTCCTCAGCATCACCCAGCCCCACCTCCGTCTTTGCAAGCCTCTCCTTTCTCCCATAAGGATGCCAGGCATTGGATTTCAGGCCCATACTAAATCCAAGATGATCTCATCATGATATCCTTAACTTTTTACATCTGCAAAGACCCTGTTAAATTGGTCACATTTATAGGAACGAGGGCTGAGGATTTGAACATACCCTATGGGGAGACACGATTCATCCCTCATGAGCATGGGTTCAGAGAGCAAGGGCTTTAGCATTACCCAGATCTTAATCCAAGCTTCCTGTCAGGATTTAATAAAAGGGAGGCTGACCTGCCAGGGAGCTCAGAAATGCAAGAGCAAGACAGGAGCGTAGAGGAGGTTCCCGGGGCGCCTCCACCATCCAGGCTTGCAGCTGCCGGTGGAGAGGAGGCGAAGCCGCCTGCCCATTTCAGCCTCACAACAGTCACAGCCCAGCAGCTGGGGGCCTGTCCATGGTGACCATTCTACTCCAGAGCCTGCACAGAGGGCCTCGTTCACCCCGCAGCCGCCTCACTGTGCTCCAAGGATCAGCCTCACCGTAAGGTCATAAAGAGCCCTGGCTTCAGGGTCTGTCCCGCGTGGCCGCCAGCTCCGTATGTTCAAACCGATTTGCCTGCCATTTCTCTGCTTATCCCTCACACCCACCCAGCCTGGGCCAGGCCTGGTTCTAGGGCGTGGCCAATGGTGGGGGACAAAATAGTCATGGTTTCTGGGTTCGTGGTCTGGCAGTTCGAATGGACGCAAGCAAGTGCCGCATAAAATAAACCACGGTGAACATGGTGACGAGTTGCAATGACCCCGCGAGGCTACACGGCCGCAGGCCCCGCCCTCGGTGAGCCCAGGTCACCCCCAGGATGCCCCGCGGCCGCTGCCCGCCTCCCTCCTCCCCGTGGCCAGGCCTGGCGGGCGGGCGCTGCCTGCCTGGCTCGCACACTTTGCCGGGGCAGGTCGGCCAGCGCTGGCCAGGAGGGCCTCAGGAAGCCGCCGCTGCCACCGTCTGGAGTCTTTGCAGACTGTTGAGCAGGTCTGAGAATGAGCTGCTCTGCCGGTTTTTCCTAACTTACTGTTTTGATATAACGTCAAACATATGTGAAAGTCACAAGAATACCACAACGAACTGCCATTAGGGCCTTAGCCGAATTCACCAACTGTTTCCGCTTCTCACCAGCGTTACCTTCCTGCCGTCCGGCTTCTCCTCAGGGCGTTACCTTCCGCCGTTCCCACTTCTCACCAGTTACCTTCCCGCCCTTCCCGCTTCCCCTCAGGGCGTTACCTTCCCGCCATTCCCGCTTCCCCTCAGGGCGTTACCTTCCCGCCATTCCCGCTTCCCCTCAGGGCGTTACCTTCCTGCCGTCCGGCTTCTCCTCAGGGCGTTACCTTCCGCCGTTCCCACTTCTCACCAGTTACCTTCCCGCCGTCCCGCTTCTCCTCAAGGGCGTTACCTTCCCGCCGGTCCCATTTCTTACTGGCCTTACCTTCCTGCTGTTCCTACTTCTCTTCACGGCGTTACCTTCCCGCCGTTCCCACTTCTCACCAGCGTTCCCTTCCTGCCAATCCCACTTCTCCTCACGGGTTACCTTCCCACTGTTCCCACTTTTCCTCACGGCATTACCTTCCTGCTGTTCCCACTTCTCTCTGGCGTTACCTTCCTGCTGCTCTGCTGTTCACTCATGTTTATGCATGTTTGCATGTTTGTGTGTGTGTTTACATGTGTTTGCATGTGCATGTTTGCGTGTGCATGTGTCTGCACATGTGCATTTCCCTGAATCGCTTGAAGTTGAATGTGCTTGAGAGTTGAAGACATTATGCCAGTTTACTGCTAAATACTTCAGTGTGTGCTTCCTAACAAAGACACTTTTTTCACTACCACAGTATAGTTGTCAAAATCAGGAAAGTTCATACCAATGAAATGTCTAATCCAGAGTCTGTTCTCAGATTTCATCAATTGTGCCTAAAGGTCCCTTTAGCTTTTTCCCACTACATGCTGGATCTAATCCAGGACCGCGTGCCTATGACCTTTTCAAAGTCCTAATTTCCATTCTTCTTGAACGGTTCTTGTAGCCCTTCTTTGTATTTCTTGACCTTGAAATTTTTGTGAGTGTTGGTCAGTGACTTTGCAGAGTGCCGCTCAGTTTGAGTGGACATTCAGATTTTCCATTTTATTCTAAGGTGGTTTTGGTAAATTATATTATTCAAGGAGTTTCCCCCATTTCATTGTAATTGCCAAATTTATTGGCATAAACTTATCATGTTCCCTGATTTCCCTTTTAGTGACTGTAGAATCTCTATACTTCCTCTTTCATTTCTGATATTGGCAATTTATGCTTTTCCCCTCTTTATTTTTCTTTTATCTTGGTTGATCTATTTTGCTTTTTTGTTTGTTTAAGACAGGATCTCACTGTCTCCTGGGCTGGAGTGCAGTGGTGCCATCATAGCTCACTGCAGCCTCAAACTCCTGAGCTCAAGTGATCCTCCTGCCTCAGTCTCCTGAATAGCTGGGACTACAGGCATGCAACACCACACCTGGCTACTTAAAGAAAATATTTTTTGGAGAGATGGGGCTTGCTATGTTGCCCAAGCTGGTCTTGAACTCCTGGCCTCAAGCAATCCTCCTGTCTTGGCCTCTGAAAGTGTTGGGATTACAGGTATGAGCCTCGGTGCCAGGCCTCCTGATCAGTTTTATGGAGTCTGGCTCTGTCACCCAGGCTTGAGTGCAATGGCACAATCTCAGCTCACTGCAACCTCTGCTTCCTGGGTTCAAACCATTCTCCTGCCTCAGCCTCCCGAGTAGCTGGGATTACAGGCACCCACCACCACGCCTGGCTAATTTTTTTTTTTTTTTTTTGTATTTTTAGTAGAGACGGGGTTTCACCGTGTTAGCCAGGATGGTCTCAATCTCCTGACCTCATAATCTGCCCCCCTTGGCCTCCCAAAGTGCTGGGATTACAGGCGTGAGCCACCATGCCCGGCCCTGATCAGTCTTATAATCAGTCTTATAAGTGAAACGGGAAAGGTTCCCTTGTTCCCCTCGCAGGGTGTGCGATCGCGGGTGTGGCTTGCTGCTTCAGTGCCCCGATGCTCAAACTAGCTAGGGGAGCATACAGGTGGGCAGGCTGGGGGGCTCTGACCCCACGGCAGTGTCTAGGGGTGAATGTTTCAGCTCCTGACGCCGCAGTGGATGTGAGCTAACATATGTTCTTAGTTTGCCTTCTATAGGTGGCTTATGTTCACCAGCTCAATTAGACCTTGTCGCAAGGACAGAGGGCTTTCCATATCCAGGGTTCTTGCCTTGGTGCAGCCGAAGAATCGGATCACACCTGGGCTTAGAGAATGAGTGCAGTGTTGTATTGTGTGGAGGTAGCTCGGGGAAGTCAGAGGGGAATGGAGTGGGAAGGTTTTCCTCTGGAGTAAGGCCTTGGCAGCCTGGGCTCTCCAACTGCCCCGGTCAAACTCCACTTGGTGTCCTTCTGGCGTGCTGGTGACTGTCGGTGTGTTGCTCACCATGTCCAGCCGCCCGTGTGTTCCTCTGCTGATGTGCTCCTCTCGATGTCCACCTGCCTATGTGTCTGCCTGCTAGGGTCTCAGGGTTTTTATAGGTACAGGATGTGACGGGTGTGACGGGCCAGGGGAGGTCTTGGGAAATGCAACATTTAGGCAAGAAATGCCTGTCCTCACCTAGGTCCTTGGGGGTGGAGCCCTAGCCAGGGACCAGGCCCTCCTCTACCTAGCGCTTCCCTTCCCCCTTCCCTATCATTTAAAACGACCACACACTTCCCCTCACAGCACTTCTGTATCATAAGGATGTATCAATATTTTATTAATCGTTTTAAAGAACCAAATCCTGGATATGCCAATTTGAACTTTTTTCTGTTTTCTATTTTGTTGACTTCTATTATTATTTTTATTATTTTCTTAATTCTACTTATTTTTGTTTAAATTTACTTACGGTTTTCCAGCTCTGGCTGTGACAGTGTGGATTACTGGTGCCATCGTTAATTTTAGGTCCACTTGACTGGGTTAAGGGATGCCCAAATAGCTGGTAAAAGATTGTTTCTGGGTGTGTTTCTGGAAGAGATCAGTGTTTGAATCCATAGACCAAGTCAAGAGGATCTGCCCTCCCCAGTGTGGGCATCATGCAATCTGCCAAGGACCTGCATAGACCACAGATGTGGAGGAAGGGAACACTCTCTGCTGAAGCTGGAACATTCTCCTGCCCTCAAACGCTGGCCTTGGTGATTCTTGGGCCTTCAGACTTGAACTGAATTACACTGTGACCAGCTCTCCCTATTCTCCAGCCTGCGGATGGCAGACCATGGGACTTCTCTGCCTTAATAATTATATGAGCCAATTCCTATAATAGATTTTCTCTCTGTCTATCAATAAACAATCATGTATCCATCCATCCATCTGTCCTTCCATATATCTCTATCTATATATTTCTCTCTTTCTATCTATCATCTGTCTATGTTATGTTTATCTGGAGAACCCTGACTAATAAAATTGGTATCAAATTTTATTCTTTAAAGCAGTTGAATTAAAATGAAACAGAAAAGACATTTGTTGTATCTTCACTATCAATATGAAATATTTTTTAAACTTTCTGTTTTGACCCAGTTTATTCAGAATCATTTTTCTTAATTGCCATGTATCTGGCAGGGCAGGAGACTTTCCTGGATATCTTACTGACATTGATTTTTAATTTAATTCCACAGTGATCAGAGAACATACCATACAACTTCAATGTTTTGAAATGTATTGATAAATTTATCAATAAATTTGATTTTGGCTCAACATACCAACTATTTTGGCAAGTTTTCAATGTGTACATGGAAAGAATGTGTATTCTGCAGTTATTAGGCGATGTGTTCTATGAATGCCATTAGGTCAATGTGGATTATAGTGTTACTTAGATCTGTGACCTTACTGCTTTTTTTGTCTACTTGTTTTATCCATTCATAAAGGAAGAGTGTGAAAATATCCAACTAGGTTTGTAAATTTGTATATTTCTCCTTTTAATACTGTCAGTTTTTGCTTTATGTATTTTGAAGTGCTTTTTGTAGGTGCATACACTTTTATGATTCTTTTGTCTTGCTAATACATTGACTCTTTATCTCTGGTGATACTCTTTGTCTTAAATCTGTGTTGTCTGATGTTAATATACTTACTCTGGGTTTTTAATACTTTTGTTGGCACTTCAATCTTTTCTCATCCTTTTGCTTTCTCACTGTCACTTTGCATTCAAAATATGTCTCTTATAAATAGCATATAGCTGGGTTTTGCTTTTTTATTTTTAAAAATTCAGTCCAGGCTGGGCTCGGTGGCTCAAGTCTGTAATCCCAGCACTTTGGGGGGCCGAGACGGGCGGATCACGAGGTCAGGAGATCGAGACCATCCTGGCTAACATGGTGAAACCCCGTCTCTACTAAAAAAATACAAAAAATTAGCCAGGCAAGGTGGCGGGCACCTGTAGTCCCAGCTACTCGGGAGGCTGAGGCAGGAGAACGGTGTAAACCCGGGAGGGGGAGCTTGCAGTGAACCGAGATCCTGCCACTGCACTCCAGCCTGGGTGGCAGAGCGAGACTCCGTCTCAAAAAAACAAAAACAAAAACAAAAAAATTCAGTCCAATAACCTCTGCTTTTTAATTGGAGGAATTAGCTCATTTACATTTAATGTAATTATTGATACGGTTGACTCTATGTCTATCATTGTGTTATTTGTTTCCCTTTGCATCCCTTCTATTTTTGATTATCTGCTCCTTCCTTCTTGTCTTTTAAAGAGTTAATTAGGCCGGGCGCGGTGGCTCAAGCCTGTAATCCCAGCACTTTGGGAGGCCGAGACGGGCGGATCGTGAGGTCAGGAGATCGAGACCATCCTGGCTAACACGGTGAAACCCCGTCTCTACTAAAAATACAAAAACTAGCTGGGCGAGGTGGCGGGCGCCTGTAGTCCCAGCTACTCGGGAGGCTGAGGCAGGAGAATGGCGTAAACCCGGGAGGCGGAGCTTGCAGTGAGCTGAGATCCGGCCACTGCACTCCAGCCCGGGCGACAGAGCGAGACTCCGCCTCAAAAAAAAAAAAAAAAGAGTTAATTAAATATGTTTAATCTTCCTAGTGCCTTTTCACCTCTGCTTCTTTGTGCAATTATTTTAATGTCTGCTCTTAGTATTAGAATATACATCCTTAGCTTTCCACAGTCTACTTAGAGTTAATATTGAACCACTTCTCAAATGTGAGGACCTTACAACAGGGCAGCTCCATTTCCCACCCTGTCCTTTGTGCCATCACTTCATATATTTTAAATCTACTTATATCGCAAACTTCAAAATCTGTTATGATTTTTATTTGGCATGGTCATATGTCTTTTAAAAATCGAGAGACTAAAAATACAATATTTTATATTTGCTTACGTACTTACCATGTCTGGTGTGCTTCATGTTGGGTTTGAAAATTCAGTTTCTATCTGGTGTCAGTTCCCTTCAGCCTAAAAACTTCCTTTGCCATATCTTAGAGCGAAGCTCTGCTGGTTACAAATTCTTTAAATTTTTACTTATCAGAAAATGTTTCTATTTTGCCTTTATTTTTTAAAAGGTGGTATTTGCTGGATGTAGAATTTGGGGTTGAAGGGTCTTTCTTTCATCACCTTGAGGACATGGCTCTCTTTCCCGAGGGGAAGTCGGCCCTCATTCGTGTTGTTGCTCTCCTTGGTGTGATCTGTCATTTCACCTCTGGCTGTGCTAAAGATTTTTCTCTTTGTTTGTGGTTTTTAAGAGTCTGGCGATGATGTGCAGTTATGTGTCGTGTTTATTCTGCTTTGGATTTGCTGGGCTTCTTGGATCTATAAATGTATGTTTTCATAAAACTTAGGGCCACTATTTCTTTAAAAATGTTTCCACCTCCTTGTCTTTCTTCTCTACTTCTGGGACTCCAAATACATGTGTGTTAGACACTTATATTGTTAAACTCCATTTATATTTTAAAGTCATTTTTTCTCTCTGTTCTTCAAATTGAATAATTTCTGTTGGTCGGGTTCAGAGCTGCTGATACATCTTTGGGGGTCCCAGGTGTGCAGGAGCATGGGCTGAGCTGGAGTTGGGGCTCTAGTCAGGATGATGACTAAACCTCATTCTGGATGGGTTCACTCATGGGGGCCTGCGGGGCCGCTTTCAGCTCCCATTTGCAGTCAGGGCTCTTTGCTACAGAAGAACCCAGATGTCATCCATGCCGCCTCCTGGGACTGAAGGGAGTAGTGGCCCCTGAGCCATGAGTGGTGCCCCCTGCTGCCTGGGGTGATGTCAAGCACAACACCCTTGGACTTGGCCCCCACTGGGCCTCAGCCCAAGGCACCTATGCTCCTCTGTCAGGGGCCCACCCACCCTGCATGATATTGTTGGACTTCCCCAGGAAGTGGCAGGGTGCCCTCAGAGCAGGGCCCCCCCGGAGTGACCAGCAGCAGCACTGGGGGCCTGACGAGGGCGGGTCGGTGCTCGTGGCACCCACCAGCACCTGCTGGCTCCCTCCATGCTCAGGAGGAGGGAGGACCTCTGCCCTGCTGAGAACAGCCTGACTGTGTTGCACATACCACAATTCCAGGGTCAGGATGCCTCCTCCCCACTAGCTGTGCTGACCTGGGAGCAGCAGACTCAGCCCTCACCCCGGGTAGGACGTGCCCCTCCTTGATATGCCTGCTTCAGTGAATCACGCATGGCCCAAGGGCTCTGCTCAGGGGGCCCAGCCAGGGAACAGCCTGCTGGGAGGCCGACCAGGCCCGTGGTGGACGTTGACTTCCTCCAGGCGGTGGCTGAGGGCAGCCCCAGCCAAGTCTGTGCCAGCCAAGGCTGCTGGGGACCCTTCCTCTCCCCCTTCCCTGTTCTCCCTTCCCACCCTTCCTCCTCCCTCCCTCGTTTTCTTTTTTTGGGGTTCACCTTAGACTAAGTAAACACACTGGCCTGAATTATGTAAGCCCCTCTTTTAGCCTGGGCAGATACATATAAAAATAAAACTTGTCAGGTGTTGTTACCTTCCAGCCTCCTCAAAGCTGAGCTGTCCAATCTCAGGGCTATTTAAAGCCACACCAGCAGCAGTGCTGATTCGGGGCCACAGGCGCAGCCTCCTGTGGGGAAGGAGCAGCCTCCTGTGGGGAAGGAGCAGGGGCCCCTCCACCCAGCTTGGCTTCTTTCCACACCTTCCTCTTGGCAGGGCTGGGAGTGGGGCGATTGGTAAACACTCAGAGGGTTTAGACATGAATGAGTCAGGTCAAATTTCCCCACTCAGGACAGCGAGTCCAGGCACTGCCAAGGCGGCCCAGTCGGGGTTCCTGGGGGGAGGTTCAGAGCAGGGTATGGCGGGAGCAAGACCTGGGTATCCTGTGTCTCTGAAAGGAGCAAGAGGGGGTAGCAGGAAACCTGGACAGTGCTGAGCAGAGGCCTGGACACACATCCTGGAGGAAGAGGCATCGTTACCGGGAGTGCCCGAGGCACAGTGCACAGATGGGCTGGTACAGGGTCCTGGGTTCTGCTGAGCCTCAGGAGAGAGAGGGTGCTGGTTCCTGCATCCTGTCCCCCTCCCCTGGTGATCTGCCAAGGGGAGCAGCCCAGGGAGGGGGAGCTGGGAGCCAGGGAGCGCTGTCCTTCGTGAGCACAAATCCACATCCCAGGCTGGCCCCCCAGGAGCACAGGCTGCAAGGAAAGGGCACAAGCTGTCTATTTGGGTCAGGACTCGGGGAGGGGGAAGGTCACCCCGGGAGCAGAGCTGTCCACCCCCTTGGCCCCTGGATCCCCCAGACCCTGGAGGGCCTGACCTTGGGGAACTGACTCTGCCTGGGCTGGTGGGGCTCTGACCCCTGGCTCCCACATGGCCAGAGACCGTCAAGCACAAGTGAGGTGCAGTTTAATTGTCTGCTGTGGTCTTAAAAAGCAGGAGACCCAGAGTCACAGCAATGGGCCGTGCTTCTTTAGGGGCCCCCTCCCTCCGCCTCCCACTGGGCGACCACTCCAACACCTCTTTCAGGTTCTTCCCCAGCCTAGGCCCTGCTCCCTGGCCCTCCCTCTTGCTACTGGTCCCCAACACTCACGTTCCTTCCTCAGAACCACGACTGAGACAGCACCCGAGGGCCCACTGTGAATATCTGGGGCCTGTTTTACACACAAAGAGCCCGGCAACTCGCCATCAGATCCGTCTCCTACCTGCTCTGAGCCACGCTGCCCTCCTGCCAGGCTGGCAGGGTCTCTGGGGCTGGGCTGGGTAGATGGGGTTGTGCAGCCAGAGACGTGCCTGCCGCCCTGCCTGTGGCCCCAGCTAGGTACCCTGACTCAGGCACTGGCGGCCTGTCCCGAGGTTGCTCAGCCCCGCCCCTCCCTCACCACTGCCCCCTCGCCATCACTAGCCAGAGGCCGGCTTGCTGTCCTCACGGCTCTGGGAAATCACTTCGGAGAAACTGACCTCTGAGTGGGAAAGTGACGCGCTCACCGAGGTGCGGGATGGACTCGCCAGCAAGGGTGTCTTACAGGGAGGTCCGGAGCGCCAGGGTCCTCCTCTCATCTCCTCCCACCCAGCACCGTGTTCTGAAGTCGCCTGCCTCTTCCCTCATGTCAGGGACAGCCCCGTCCCCCAGCACCCCAGGATGACAGTATGTTGTGGTGACAGATCCCACATCTGGCCACACGCACCAGCGTGGCCTCCAGGAGAGGGTGCGAGGTCTCCTCCAGCTGTCCATGATGAGCCCAGACATAGGATCTTCCTCTGTGGGGAGGACGAAGGGCAGCCCACCCTGGGGAGAGGGGTGAGTCACCCACAGAGAATGAGGCCGGGCCCACTTGGACCTGAGGGCATGGCCTGCACCCAGCTGGACAAGCTGGGCAGGGGCAGACTGGATGGGAATGGGAGCTGAAGCTGCCCTGAGAGGGGCTGGAGCTGTGCCCACTGGGAATGGATGGACACCCCTGGATGACGGACACCCCTGGTCAGCCAGTGGCCCAGCTCGTGCCCCTGTCTGGAGGCCCAGCCCAGCCCAGCACACACAAAGCCAGGCGTCAGGGCTCAGGCGCAGAGCACGGCCATGGCCAGATGTCCCCGGCCCCTCTGGGGAGTGTGCAGGGGCCGCCCAGGGGTGGGCTCTGGCTGCCGGGTCCTGCCTCGGTGCTGAGGACATCAGCCCAGGTCCCCACTGCCCTTGACCCAGGGGGCTGACACACCCTAGTGCAGAAAGAACGGCCCAAGGGGGCTGGCGGGGGCTGCTCCATGGAGAAGGGGCCATCTGAGCCCCTCAGGCATCCTCTGCCAGCCATGCCTGCCCTGAGCGGCCGCCCTGGCAGCGCCTGGACTGTCCTGTTAGGACGGGCCTCAGTCCCTCTCCCCAGGGGACTTGCTGTCCAGCCCCACAGGGACGCCCAAGGGGTCGCTATCTTGGTGGTTGGAGGAAGAAGACACGTGTGGCAGTGGCTGTGTGGTCTTGTTGGGAGTGGCCACCTGCCCTCCTGGGGTCTCCAGGCCAGAGGCCAGGCCACAGGCCAACCAAGAAGAGCCTGGCCATCTGGCCCCAGTCAGGCTGGACCTCCTGTGTGGATTCTGAAATCCACCGGCTTCGCAGGGTGGCCAACCCCTGGGCTCTCACTCCTGCCTGTGGGGACGGGCGTTTCCCTCTCTGGAGAGATATTTCCAAATCCAGAGGCTGTGGTGTGGGGATGGCTGGGGTCCTGCGGTGCCGGGATGCACCTTCCAGAGGTACCAGCTTCAGACTGTGGCTGGAGATGAGAATCTAGGTCAGCCCATGCCGCTCACAGCCTCCTTCCATCGTCCCAGCCTCAGTCCACACACAGCTCCCCCAAAACCCTGCAGCGCCATTTCTGTTCTTGCCCCTGGTGGGCTCTGCCCCTGCCTGTGAGATGAGACCAGATCCTTGCTGCCCGCGGCTGCCTCTCCCCTACTCACCCTGCGCAGGAGACGTGGACACCACCTGCACCTGCCTCTCCCCGACTTGCCCTGCCCGGGAGAGGTGGACACTAGGTGCACCTGCCTCTCCCTGACTTGGCCTGCCCAGGAGAGGTGGATACCAAGCATGCTCTTGGCAACTCGCTGCCCACACACGGTGCAGTCCAAGCTGCAGTGTCACAGTTCCGGAGCCTGCTAGGAGCACACGGCCCAGTAGCCACCTCAGCCCCTCTTTGAGGGCATATTCCCATCGACTTGAGCTGCCTGCAGGTTGAGTACAGGGGTGAGTGTGTAACCACGGTTCTAGCCAGCGGGATGGGACCAGCAGTCCACTAGCAGCCTCGGGAAAAGGCTCCTTTCACAGGGACAGCAGGAAGGGATGGTCCTACAGTGTCGGGCCCACACCAGACACCAGAGCCACCCTGAGGGAAAGGTGCTGTGGGAAACGGGCTGAGGGCCAGACAGCGCCAGGCCACCGATGGGCAGGTGAGGACTGGCTCCTCCCACCAACGCAGGCAGGTTAGGGCTCAGCTGCTTGCGGCCAGACCACCCAGTCTCACCGTCAGTAATGCCCAGCACCTCTTGCTGGGTCCTCAGTGTTGGTCTCAGTGTTCATTCCAGAGCTGAAAATCAGTAAGTCAACACGTGTCCATCCTTGGGTCCCTCTGCAGGGCAGCGCCAGGAGCTGTGGAAACGCTCTTTGCAGAGGCCCCACCCAGAGGCCCTACGGTGGCTGCCCCTGGCTGAGTCCACAGGGAGGGTCGAGGCTGCCTCGGCCGTGTCTGCGGCGCACGCCCCCAGCGCAGGCTGTGTCTCCTCGCGGCCCCAACTGACTTCCTTTCCTTCCTGTGGTCTGCACTTCCAGCGTCCTTATCCCTCCTTATCCTCAGAGACGCCTCCTGACACCCTCCTCCATGCTCTGCCCTGGTCGAGGGGCCTCCTGGGCTGTTCTGGGCCCCAGGCTAGAGCCACTGCCTCTGAATCTGGGATCTGCGTCTCTCTGTTTCTCTGTGTGAGTCCCTGCCCAGCTGCAGGAAGCCTCCATGTGCTAAGAAGTCGTGCAAAGTGGCCAGGCCTGAAAGCGCTGAGGCCTTCTCTCTCCCTGATGGATGGTTTGCGTGAGTGTAAACTTCAAGGCTGCAAGTCGGATGCCCACAGACTTTGAAAGGCCCGGCTCCATTGTCTTCCAGCTTCAGCACTGCCGAGGCACAGTCTGGTGCCTGTGCTGACTCTGATTCCCGCGTGGGGACGGCCCCGGGGTCCTGCGTCCTGGGCCATCACTCTGGTGCCCCTACTCCTGCTTCTTGAAACAAGGTTTCTGTTGACTTCTCACCTCTGGGAATTTGTGGAGATCTTTTTTCTGTGAATGCCAGTTCTGTCTTCCCCACGGTTGGTGAGTCCCCTTCTGTCTTCCCCACGGTTGGTGAGTCCCCTTCTGTCTTCCCCACGGTTGATGAGTCCCCTTCTGTCTTCCCCACGGTTGGTGAGTCCCCTTCTGTCTTCCTCACGGTTGGTGAGTCCCCTTCTGTCTTCCCCACGGTTGGTGAGTTCTCTTCTGTCTTCCCCACGGTTGGTGAGTTCCCTGAATTTCCTTCTGCTCCTTAACTGTCATCGCGTGTGGTTAATGACAGGAGGAGAGAAAACGCCTGTGATTTCGTTTTCCTTCCTGGATTTCAATGATGCGGATGCCTCCTTGGGGTAAAGGTGGGCTCGGGGTCCAGGCACAGACTGTGCGGGGGCCTCTCCAGGAGCAAGCGCGGGGGAGTCCAGTGCAGCAGGGCCAGGGCCAGGTGGGGCGGAGCGAAGACACCAGGGCACCGCAGGGCCAGTGAGTTTGTTGCCTCAGCTGAGACAACATCTCAACAAGTCATTGGTGTTCCTCTTCCATGAGGTCTTTCCATGGACCAGGCCAGGGTGTCATCACCAGACCCCTCTGGCACCAAAGGATCTCCCTGGAAAATAGGAATTAATTACTTTTCAATCATTGCATTCCATGCGTATCAATATATTCCATGTGTATTAGCTTTCTGTGGCTGCTGTAACAAGTCAGAACAAGCTTATGGCTGAAACAACACAGAGTCACCGTCACTGCTTAGTTCTGGAGGCCAGATGCCTGACATGGGACTGGATGCTGGAGGCCCTTCCTTCTAGGGGCTCCAGGAGAGAATCTGGGCTCCCTCAGCTCCTAGAGGCCACCCAAGTCCCTTGTCTCACAGACTCCATCCATCTTTCAAGCCAGTGTCTTCAAACCTCTTCAGCACCTTCAAACCTCTCCCTGACTCTGGCCCCTCGCCTCCCCTCTCACTGGGACAGACCCTTGTGATTATGCTGGGCCTGCCTGGATGGCCGGGGAAGACCTCCCTCTCTCAGGCCAGCGAGTGGGTAACCCTCACTCCCCCTGCAGTTCTGGGGATGACCTCCTGTCTCAGGCAGTCTTGGCTCCCTTTGCCACATAACTTGTCCCATACCCAGGTTCCCAGGATTAGCAGGTGAGCACCTTGGGGGCTGTTCTCTGGGCCACACAGTAACAGCAGAGAGACCAGGCAGGTACCCTCTTACCCAGGTGGTCAGAGGCACTGTCACCAGCCAGGGACGGGTTGGCCTCGTGCGTGTGCCCTGCACAGTGCTGAGATCAGCCCAGCATGATGTCTAGCATGTTCTGCCCGAAACACACGCCTCAGAAGACGGTGCCGGGCAAACTGAAGGACGGGAAGTCATGGGCCGGCCCTCCGTGGTCCTGAAACACAGGCAGAGCCGAGGCGCTCTTCAGACCCCAGGCGCATGGCGGCCAAACACAGCACCTGACCCTGGGCTTAATCTTGGACTTTTGGAAGGAACCGCGGAACTGGTGAAATCGGAGTGGAGCCCACGGGGCAGGTGTTGCCGTTGAGCCAATGCTGGTTTCCTGGTGTGGGTGGTTTTTGCTGCAGTTATGTGTGCAGCGTCTTTTTCTCAGGAGATACTCACTGAAGTATTTAGCAGTAACAGGCATCTGTTGTGCTTGCAAGGAAGTTTCAGGTGGATCAAAAAGGTTAGCAATGAAGGAATCTGGGTAGAGGGATGAGGGAGCTCTGTCTGCTATTTCTGCAACTTATATTAACTCAGCAAAATAGTTAAAAAGACAAGTGCAAGTTGAGATGAGGGGCCGGGGAAAATGCCCCTGCGGGTAAAAACAGCCTCGTCAGGGCAGGGGCTCTGTACGTTCATTCCCTTGTTCACTAGAACATTCCTTGGCTGAAGTACTTACTGATGCTAACATCACAACAAAGAAGATAAGAAGATGACCCATATGTCCTGATGGAGGTGCCTTCGACCAGAAACAAAGAACCCGAATGTGGCCAAGCCTCATTCCAACTAGCAGTTCCCACAGAGACGCAGAGCACAGAGACGTCTCACAGAGACAAGAGCACAGAGATGGTCTCAGAGACGCAGAGCACAGAGACGTCTCACAGAGATGCAGAGCACAGAGATGGTCCCACAGAGCACAGAGACGTCTCACAGAGACGCAGAGCACAGAGACGGTCCCACAGAGCACAGAGACGTCTCACAGAGACACAGACCACAGAGACGGTCCCACAGAGCACAGAGACAGTTTCAGAGACGCAGAGCAAAGAGATGTCTCACAGAGACAAGAGCACAGAGATGTCTGTTCACAGAGACTCAGAGCACCCAGGGCAGTTACAGGACATCCTGGAGCTGCACGCTGACCTCCACAGCACAGATGGCCCAGCGACTTTGATCAATTGCAAGGAAAAGAAGAAATGGAGCGGGCAGGAGATCAAAAGAGGCATCAAAGATACGTGCACTCTGTGGGATATTTTGACCCTGAGTCAAACAAATGAACCCCAGGTAGCAAAGGTAAACAACAATAAAATCAGATGTATCAGACAGTTATCACTATGGATCCTTACAGGACGTTGGGTGATGTGGAGGGTGCACTGTTACTCACTTTAGGTGTGAGGATGGTACTGTGGTTATATATCTGAAAAGTGTCCACATCCTTTAGCAAACATCCTGAAATATTTACAGATGAAATGATATCGTGTCTGGGAGTCGCTTCAAAATAATCCGTTTGGGTGCCTGTCTTAGTTTGCTTTCTGTTGTTAGAACAGAGTACCACCTATGGGTGATTTATAAAGAAATGAGTTTCTTTCTCACAGCTCTGGAGGCTTGGAAGTCCAAGAGCCTGGCGTCTACATCTGGGAGGGTGGCCCCACCGTGTAGACGGAAGGTGGGAGTGAGCAGAAGCACCAGGGCTGGACTCACTTCATAACCGCTCATTCCAGCGATAGCATCAATCCACTTGTAAGGGCGCCACCCTCAGGACCCAGTTACCTCTTATTAGCCCCTCTCCCGACACTTTGCATTTGGGATGAAGTTTCTAACATCCGACCTTTTCCAGGGACACACTCAGATCGCAGCAGGGATGAAAAGCCAGATGGGCCTGGCCGAGGAGCTGGAAGCCACTGATGCTCGGTGAGCTCTCCAGCCCACTCTACTGTGCACGTGTGGAGCTCTCCAAAAACACGTGAGCAAGAACCTAGAGGAATACGTCTGGAGTGCAATCGGACGTGAGGGTCCTTAATCCATGCTGATTAAGATGCTGATGTCTTAGCGCTGAGTGGAGACGTTGGTGCTTGCAGTGGTGGTTGGAGCCCAGATGTACTAAGAAGGAAGAGGGGCCTCAGTGTCCTCACCTGCAAGCTGGGAGTAACTACCCAGACCTCAGGGCCGTGTGAGGAGCTGCTGGAGAGGCAGGTGACAGCTGCCTCACTGTGAGTTTTCCTGGCAGCTCTCAGCCTGGGTTCCAGAAAGGCACAGGTGTGCTGGAGGCTTCCTCACCTGCGGCCCTGCTTCAACATAGTCCGTGAGGCTCCCACTAATAAGAAAGTTTTCTTTAGGACCCCAGGAAAGCTGTTTTCTTTTTTGTTGTGTTTGCCAGGGCTGATCTTCAACTCGCTTTATTGACGTCTTTTTCTCATTAATTTAGGTTCTGCAGGTCAGCAGCAGCAGCATTTGATGTTCTGACATTTAATCAACACTAGCAGGTTTTCTCTGGCGTCACATGCATGGGGTCACGTCAGACAGCAGGTTCGTGGGTTCATGATGAACCCACATGCTCCCTTGTGACGGAGGGTCGCTCTGCGTGGACACTGCTTTCATAAGCTCTAAGGACTGTACTGGCCAGGACTGAGGCACACTCAGGGCTGGGTCCTGTGCTGGGCCCGTGGTGAGTTCCATGAAGGGCCCATCTTTTCCAGTGCCCACAGGTGCTTTTCAACCCAGCCCTGTCCTGCTGTGAACTCACCACATTGAGGTAACCCGAAGACCTGTGTGTCCTGGACTCAGCTCTCCTGTGGACACAGGTGTCTCCACGGCATCTCTCACCCAATTTTGTGCCTGGACGTCCTGCCACTGACAGTCACCACAGGGAGCACAAAGAGAAGGCAGAGGTTGTCCAGCCTCTCTGGACTCCTGGACTCCTGGGCAGCAGGTGCAGGAACAGATACGCTGGCCTGGGGGAGAGCATGAGTATAGAAAGGAGAGCCTGCAGCTCTTAATGGCAGCGTGGGCTCCAGAGGGCAGTTACTGGTGAGCTCTCATTACGCTTTGACCATAAACGGAATTGCCTGGCATTGGGGTTTAACTGCTCCATCTTTGTGCAGCTTTTCTTACTTACTTGAGAGGTTATAAGAGACACTTCACACCAATTTATTGGATTCGGCTTGCAGCCAACTCCAGCCAGTGACACTGTTTTTCTATTAAGGACCTGTGGGAAGGAAGTCAACACTAAATAAACGCAGCCAACAGGAGTCACAAAAGGAAATTCCAGAGTTCCGCCTCTAATGAGGAGGAGCGAGTGCCTGGCGAGTGCCCGGTGAGAGCCCAGTGAGTGCCCGGCGAGTGCCCACGAGTGCCTGCAAGTACCCGACGACTGCCTGGCGAGTGCTCGGTGAGTGCCTGGTGAGTGCCTGGCGAGTACCTGGTGAGTGCCCATGAGTGCCCACGGGTACCCGGTGAGTGCCCAGCGAGTGCCCAGTGAGTGCCCACGAGTGCCCAGTGAGTGCCCGGCAAGTGCCTGATGAGTGCCCGGTGAGTGCCCACGAGTGCCCAGCGAGTGCCTGGCAAGTGCCCAGCGAGTGCCCGGCGAGTGCCGAGTGCCCGGTGAGTGCCCAGCAAGTGCCCGGCGAGTGCCCAGCGAGTGCCCATGAGTGCCCGGTGAGTGCCCACGAGTGCCCGGTGAGTGCCTGGCAAGTGCCCGGTGAGTGCCCGGCGAGTGCCCATGAGTGCCTGGTGAGTGCCCGGTGAATGCCTGCGAGTGCCCATGAGTGCCTGGTAAGTGCCCAGCAAGTGCCCTGCGAGTGCCCAGCGAGTGGAGGCTCCTTGGGTAACACGCATATACCCAGGCACAATACAAAATCAATCGCCCAGGGCTCTAGAGCAGGAGAAACAGGCAGATTTTGGAGGGAGTCAGAGCTAGAAGCAGCACCTGGCCCAGGTGAGGCTTCTGTTTGTGGCTTTGCCAGGAGGGCAGCACTGCCTGGGGTTAGTAAGATGCTGGCACAAAGTCGCCACCTCTGGGTATGGAGAACACAGGGGAAGCTACCTGGGACAGCCAAGGCTGCCAGTGTGTGAGTGTGTGAGAATCTGGGAAAGGGGGAAGCAGAGAAGTGGGAGAGCATGTTCTGTCCGCAATCCTTGCTCCAGTTTCTGGCTGACTCTGGAGCCATGCCAGTCTAGGTAGACAGACAGTTCTGAACAGAAACCAAGCTGCTGCCCACCAAGTGGAAGCAGAGTCTGCAATTGCAAAACACAAACACGCCGTGGCAACAGTTTGCAGAAGGAGCATGGAATGGCTGCGTTTTATCTCGTTAGAAAGCAAAACACACGTCATTACAAAGAGTGTTCCTGAAAGAGGGACATTCCAAAGTAATCAGTTATGGACAATTTATCTGGAAGACATATAATTATAAATATCTTTCTACAATAGAGTTTCCAAAATAGAGTTTCCAAATACATGAAACAAAATTGGACAGAATCAGAAAAAGGAACTAATAATCCCACAATCATTGTAGAAGAGTTGAACACCTCTCTTTCAACAATTGATAGAATGACTGAATAAGAGCTAATAAACACAGAGAAAATCTTACTAACACCACCAACCATATTGACCTAATAGCATGTATAAAACAGTACATCCAACAACTGCAAGACACACATTCTTTCAAGTGTACATGGCATGTTCACTAGACCGGAATCTAGAAGATAGATCATGTTCTTCACCATACAACCAATTTCGATAAATTGAAAACTATTGAAATTATACAGAGTATGTTTTTGACCACAATTAGATTAAATTTGAATTAATAAGACATCTAGGAAGCTCCAAAATATTTGCAAATAAACAGCACCCTTATTGTAGCATATAAATTAAATGAAAAATGAAAACATCAGAAAATATTTTATACTAAATGTGATACTGAAACACAATAAATCAACACGAATGAAACAGCTAAAACAATGCTAAGAGCAAAAGGTACAGTTGTGAATGTTTATATTAGAAAATCACAACATAGATGAAGAGGACCAATTCCACGAAACAGCATCCTCTCCAGGCGGGAGGCGAGGGCTGCGTCCTCTCCAGGCGGGAGGCGAGGGCTGCGTCCTCTCCAGGTGGGAGGTGAGGGCTGCTCCTCGCAGGTGGGGAGGGAAGTGGCCATCTCCTGCCTTTTTTCAAGCTTGCTGTAGAGCAGCAGGTCTCTGCTGCTTATAAGGCTGACTGGCAGATGAGGATGGGTCTTGTGCTGAGCTGTGGGTCCTGTTGCCCAGTTTGTCCTCTGAGACCCTGATTTCCTGGGTCTCGGGAATGGGTGCACACTGGGCAGGAGGGATGCTGAGTTTGGTTCCTCCCGGGCTGAGCCTCCCCTAGGTGGTTTCTCAGGCTGAAGCCTTCTGGGTCCCGTGGGCTCAGTGAGGCCCTGAGAACCTTCCCCTGGTGCCCGAGTTGCCTCCTGGGCTGCTCTGGGGCTGGACTGCTCTGCCTCAGGGGTGAGGAAATTGACGGATTATTCAGAGAAAGCTGGTCTGTGGGTCATGTTGAGAGTCGCTGGTGGTGGCGCACTCCCTCCACGTTGCAGAGTTGGGTGGTGGTGGCCGATGACCTTAGAGAGCCTGGAGCCCCTCCAGGACAGGCGATGCCACAGACCCTCATGGAACAGTGCTGAGTGGAGAGGGGTGGAGGGGTCTGTGGGCAGCTGTAGCCTTGGGGGTGCAGGTCTGATCCCCCTACACCGCAGGCCGGCTCTACAGCCTGGTGCAGCATCTCCTCATCCCAGCTCCCTGTGCGGCAGAGGCCTGCACCTGCCCTGCTGCTGCCCAGCTCATGCCCTCACCTGATTCCACAAACTTTCCACCAGAGGCTGCTTCCAGGCTGCGGCCCAGGGTGGCCTCTGTCCCCATGGGAAGCGAGGACGGCGTCTCCCACTCCTCCTCCACCTCCACCTCTCTCCTCAGAAGGGGACAGACGTGAGTTTTGACAGCCTCTGATTCTCAGACGATCATGGCGGCTCCAGGGAATGCGTTTGGAAGGTGTAACGTTGAATTTGGCTTCGGGTCAAATTCAGGCAGGGGGTGCAGCTGCCTCTGGCCCGGGGACCAGCCTGTGCCTGTGTCCTGCTGGGTTTAGTTCGGGGAGGAGCTGGTGCTCAGCTTTCCCCAAGCTCACAGGGGGGCTTCTGCGTGGAGCCCCAGCTTCCCGAGAGCGGCACTGGAGGAGGTGGCATCCTTGGATTGGGGTTCCGAAGTGATGGCGCCCGCCAGGCCCTGTGGGAAATGCATCAGAGCCCAGAGGAGGGGCTCAGAGGGGAGAAGGGGGCCGCTGTGGGCTGCCTGAGAAAAGCGACCACATCTGGGGCTGCGCCCCCGCCCGCCAAGCCGGTGGAAGCTTCTCAGAAACAAGGTGGGAAGCCAGTGCAATCCTCTCCACTGCGCTTGGGGCAGGGGGACCCGGCTTCCCCAGGCTGCGGCATCACAGGGCCACAGGGCGGGCAGTCGGGCAGCAGGACGCCCATGCCCTGTCCACCTGTCCCCAACTATGTGAGCTGCTGGCCCTCCCCACGCAAGGCTGCCCTCCTACCACCAGCAGGTTTGGACCAATGCCTGTGCACTACTTTCTAGAGCAAAAATTCTCTGAACTGAGATTTTAGAACCGAGGTGGAACATGGGAGAGGCCCTGGTGAAAGCAGGAAATACACGTTTTGCTTTTCACAGCTATGGGTTAATGAATAGGACAGTCCATCTCCTGGTTTGCCCTGGAATGTCCCAGTTTCAGGCCTGAAAGTCCCACGGAGCATCTCCCATCCTCACCCTCGGCCTGGAGGACGGAGGCGCCTGGCCGGCAGCCATCAGGACTTCGTCAAAGCTGTGCTCAGATAGAGACAATGTCCCGTCGGGTGCCGTGATGGGTCTGTGTTGTGTGAGCGTGTTGCTTTAGGCTGCTTTAGGCTGCCCACCTGCCCGATTCTGTCATTCTGTGTTTCCGAGTGGCCCTCTAGACGAGCCGCAGCTTCGACCGTGGCTTTAGCACGGTGCTGTCAGTGGCTCAGCAGCTCTTGGTGTGAAATGCTGACGTGATTTGTGTAAATCATGACTGTGGCCTAATGAGGTTTATTCCTTCCGAATCTTCAAGAAATTGTTACTGTTCCTGATGTATTTTATGGCAATTGGCTCCTGGAGAAGGGAGGGAGAGGCGGGTGTCTCTACCTCATTTTCTATATTTTGTGGGGATGGGGGGGCCTGGCTGGCACCGTAGGGGGCCAGGTGCCCTGGGCTGTGAACTCCTGAAGGTGGGGGCGCCTCCCTCCTCATCAGGCCTGGAATGAAGCCCACGTGGGCAGTCACAAACTGCTCCCATGAGCAACACGCCAGCGCCCCAAGGCTGGCCATGGGCAGGACACAGAGACGGACGCGTCATTAGAGCACGGGTGCGGGCGTCTCCGTCGCACCTGAGGGTCCAGGGCCTTTGCTTCCGGTCTCTGTGCGCTGCCTCTGACCTCATGGTGCAGCTGCCTGTGGAAGTGGGTCTGTGCACAGGGACCTTTTAAAACAGGCACGAGACCTTGGAGGGCCTGGCCTTCCCTCTGTGCGCTGCTGATGTCTGGCTTTTTCCTCGGCTCCCCGTTGTTCCACGGAATGGACTCCACGCAGCTGTCCTGTGAGCTCGACACAGCCAGGCTGGAGTTGGCAGAGGTGCAGATAGGGCAGCAATGCTGAGCCATGATGTCGTCATCAAAATGAAGTCAGGTGGACCCTCTGGACCCTCTGAGTTTCCAGCCGAGGAGTAGTGACGTGTTCTGAGGAGGGGCTTCCCCTGCTCCACCCTCCAGCTCCCGGTGCCGCCTGTAACCCTCCCCCACCCTCCAGCTCCCGGTGCCGCCTGTAACTGCGGCCCTCAGGGCGGTGGGTCTTCAGGCCTAGCTGGACGCCCCAGCTTTGGGCTTGCTCAGGCCGCTGGTCTACGACACCGTTCTGGGCAGGCCTTTCATGGACACACACTGGCCTCTCAGTTGTTCGGGGTCATCTGGCCTCACAGTCGTTCAGGGTGGCCTTGAGAATAGGTGGGTGGGGACAGATGTGACATAGTCACCCCCCATTTTTTGGGTAAAATTCACCATGTTAGCCATTTTAAAGTGTGTGAATCTGGGTGTGCAGAGCTTGTAGAGTGCTGTGCAAGCATCACCCCATGAGCTCAGAACACGGAGTCCGCCCGAGCTGAGCACCGCTCCTCTTCTCCCGCCCTCCAGCCCCCAACAACCAGGAATGTCTTTGCCGCCTCTGGATTGACCTATTCTGGACATTTCATGGAAATGGAATCATGCAACATACGTCCTCTCGTGTCTGGCTTATCCACGGAGCATGATGTCTTCCAGGTTCATCACGCCATAGCCTGCATGGGTTCTGGGTCCCTTTCCTCATCACTCGTCGCTCCAGTGCATGGATGAGCACATCCTGTTCATTCGTCCTCACCCTTGGTGGCATCTGGGTGGCTCCCCGCTGCTGCTGCTGCAAATGCTCCTGCACACGTGTTTGTGTGAACGCCTGCTTCCAGCTGAGGGTGGAGCTGCCGAATCACACGGCTGCTCTGAGCTTAATTCTCAGACGAGGCTCTGTCAGTCGCACGTGACTGTGTGGGCTCAGGCGTCTGTGCGAGTGGCTGTGTGCATGTGGGTGTGCGGCCAACGTAAGCTCGTCTGCGTCCCTCACGTTTAGTGCCCAGGGTCGGGCCGCCTGTTACGGACTGTCCTGTTGATGTGAGAATCTGGACCCCTTGGAAACTCTCGGCCATGATAAATTATGAATCAGATCAGGGAAGCGGCTGCTTTTTCATTTAACTGCATCTTGAGCTTGACTGATTTTTTATTTATAAAATCAATGACTGTGTGGTTTTTAAAATTAAAAATCTTCATAAATGTTATCACTGAGATGAACACAGGTGAGATCCTCAAAATGCCTCCTCTCCGAGCACTTTCAGAGATAAAATTAAAAGCCATGCATCTTGCGGGGATTGTTGTCTTTGTGGTAGAAATTCCCCCCATGCTGCAGGTCTGGCCCTGGCTGGGCTCGGCTGCAGGGCCTTCATTCACAGCACGTAAAGGCGTGCCAGCCCCTAGGAGTTTTCCTGTGTGCGTCTTCCTGGGCTCCTGAAGCTGGCTGGGCAGTTTCTGTATTTCTCTCCTCAAGGCACAAAGACAAGGGACGGCATTCCAATGCTCCTGGCTTTGGCTGCAGATGCTTCCCTATGGCTTAGTGTCTGCGAGGCTTGGATTGTCTACCTGATGTCAAGGGCTCAACACAAACCGTGGCTTCTCAATGCCACTGCAGGTGTCCTGGATGTTCCACCTCTGTTAACAAGTGGCTTCTTGGGTCTGGGAGGAGCTGAGTGCCGTCCCCGGTGCTCCCGACCTCGGCTCTGGCTGCAGCTCTGCGGGGCTGAAGAGGGGCTCCCAGGACCTGCCCGTTTGCCCACGAGGCAGGTTCACCTCCTGTGGGGGTCAGTAGATCCTGAGGACTGAGGGCTGAGGCTGAGGGCTGGCGGCCCCACACCAGGCACCTGGGCCCCAGGACGTCAGAAACAGGCTGGTGGGTTGCCCCAGGCTGGCCAGCCCGAGGTCTGGATGGTGAACCCGGGCTGGTGCGGGGAGCCCTCAGGCCTGCCCCACCCGGCACGTGCCCCAACAGGGCTCCAGCTCTGGTCGCATCTCAGCAGGAAGGGCGGTGCCTTCGGAGGCTGGACTCCAGCAGACGTGAGCTGTCCGTGGGGCAGGGCTGGAAAGCCCAGGCCTTGCTCATTGGATTTGCGGTTCCCTGTTAGAGAAAACCCCTGAGACATTCCTCACCTGGGAAGCTCTTTGGAAGCTGCTCCTGTGTCCACAGCTCATGGCTGCCCACAGGGCTCTCGTGGCCAGAGCAGGTCAGGCGTGGAGACGGCTGACCCTCCTTTCTTTGAGGTCCTCAGGGGCGGGGTGCCAGGAGCCCCCAGAGATGACAGTGGCCTGAGGCAGGTGGCGGCCGCCTGTGGATAGGGTAACCTCTTTAGGACATCCAATTACAGAGACCAGAGGAGGAGCTGTCTTTAGGAACAGGACTGAGAAGACGCTGAGACCTCACTTTGAGCAGCTGAGCATGTGGGGTGGCCCCGACCAGACAGGGACGTGGCAGCTCAAGGGGCCTGGACACTGCAGTGGAGACAGTCTCAGCAGCGGGGTTGCAAGGGGCCAGGGAGGAGACAGGGTGGGGGTGCAGGGGACAGGGTGGGGGTGCAGGGGGTCGGGGAGGAGACAGGGTGGGGGTGCAGGGGGTCAGGGAGGAGACAGGGTGGGGGTGCAGGGGGTCGAGGAGGATCCAGGTAGGGGTGGAGAGGCTGACCAAGGAGCCCTAGGCTGTTCCTCAGCACGACTGCACCCCTGGAGTCTGTGGGAGCCCGGCTTGCTTGCCTAGCGATGGCTGCAGGTGTTGGCTGTGGGGCCTGCATCCCAGCGTGGCTGGCCAGGGTGTCCCTGAGGCAGGGTTGGCCTGTCCAAGGCTGGTTACTTGGGCAGGTCCCGGGGGTCTTGGACCACCTCGGCTTCCTGGTTTGTGACATGATCATCTAAGCCTGAGAGCAGGGCCCGGCTGGAGGAAGGAGTGGCTCTGGGTGGGGGGTGGGGAGAGGTCTGGCAGGTGTCACTGAGTTCTCTCCAGGAGCACCCCCTCAAGGGGCATGGACGCTACAGCCCTGCAGGTGCTAAGAGCTCCTTTCCCTGGACGCCTGACTCCACAGAGCAGATAAAGTACCAAGCTCGGTGAGAGGTCAACGGGGTCCCATTTCCAAACCCACTCCGTGGGTTCTCCCAGCAAGGTGTGGCCGCAGCACATTCCTGTGGGAAACACAGGGAGTATTTCCTGGCCCCCTCCCCTGAGGGTCAGGGACAGGGATGGGACCTTCCCTGAGGGTGGGGACAGGTCACAAGCCCTTTGCTGTTTTCTGGGAGGCCTCCAGGGCACGGGACTCTGTTCCGTGGGACCAGCAGGGTGGAGCACAGGGTGGGTGTGGCCAATGCCCGTGCTGGAGGGTCCTGGGCACTGGCTGAGGCCAGCAGGTGCAGCGGGCACCTGTTCCTCTCTGTGGAAGCTGGTCTTGCCTCTGGGCCCGGTGGCGGAGGCTGGGAAGGGAGGCGTGTCACAGTCCACAGGGACTGCACCAGCACTCATGGCTTCCAGAGTCTTCTCTCCTTGAGTTTTGAACGTTCCCAAAGGTGTTTCTGATGCGTGTAGTTGAACTCTTGGGGCCAGGGGCTGTCCCGCCAGAAGATCTTGATCTGAGAATTCCGTGGTCTCACTGTCCTTTGGGAATTGAAGTTGACCGGTCCACGAATCTTCATTTCAGTCTTCTGCGTGGCCTGCTGCATGTGGCACGTCTGGCTCAGCACACATGACCCGATTCTGAGAAAATTACCCAAGAATGTCAGGGTACAGCAAGCACTGGTGAGAGCCGTAGCTGGAATGAGGAGCTTTAATGTGCTATCAAATATAAGTTCTTGTAGACAACTGACCTGGTAATTTATACCTGATGGTGGCTTACATAGATTTTCATTGTCAATTCTGGAAAAGGGGTTTAAACATCAGTGGTCTCTATGGTCTTCCTCATGGACTTTGAGGAGACATCCGTTCGTGGAGTCTCGAGTCACGGGAGCAGAGGTTAGTGATGCTCAGACTCCAGCATGTGTGAGAATCTCAGCTGATGAGAACCCCTGTCCCAGGGATGTGTCTGGGGCATCGTGAGGAGCGGCAGGAGTCGGCCACCTCCAAGAGACTGGGAATATGTTGGTACCATCCAGGCCCCCGGCAGGAAGGACCAGGCATCTCGGAGAGAGGCGGCCCCTAGAGTCCTCTGGGAATAGCACCTCTTTTTTTTTCTTTTTTTTTGAGACAGAGTTTCGCTCTCGTTGCCCAGGCTGGAGTGCCGTGGTGCTGTGATCTTGGCTCACCGCAACCTCTGCCTCCCAGGTTCAAGCAGTTCTCCTGCCTCAGCCTCCTGAGTAGCTGGATGACAGGGGTAAGCCTTCACACCCGGCCAGGACAGCTCCTCTGAAACTCGGGCCTGGAGAGGCAGAGGCCCTGGGCACCCCCAGCTGCACACAGCCCCATCCACTGACGTGCTCAGCTTTGTCCTCAATGCTGCATCATCTCCAGCGGAAGCCCCTGGCCCAGACTCCACTCCACAGCAGTGTTCAAACTTCACAAGCCAGAGAGGGTTTAAAAAAATGTGTGGATAGAGGATGCTATATCCATCGCCGGCAATCCACATCAGCGTTAAAGGCCATTCTTCATCAAGATATATTTCAACTATGCAGCCAAATTATACTCAATAAACAAAATGCACATTTAACTGGAACCAGATGAAAACGGAACATGGGAACAGATTTGGAAACAGAATGAATGCCAGGCGTGTGGAGTTTAAAAAGAAACAAGCGACATAATTACCATTCACGGAGCCAGATGACAGGGCCCGGGTTTTGAATCTGCTGGTTATCACCAGGATTCTGCAGAGACAAAGCTTGTGTGGTCACAGGAAGCAAATCCGCCTCCGAACCCTCTGAAAGCTGCCTTGGCTCTCGGCACCACTGTGCCGGAGGTGCCGCATGAGGGGGCGGCTGTCTTCTGCGGGATTCTGTGCGTCGTGAGCGCTGAATGTGGGGAGCAGGGCACAGGATTCCTGCTGCAGGAGGGGCGCCACCAGCAGCTGGGTGCCTGAGGCCAAGGCAGACTTTAGAGGGAGGGGCTGAGGCCTGGGGGTGCTGACCTTACAGGGAGGGGCCTGAGGCCTGGGGGTGCTGACCTTACAGGGAGGGGCCTGAGGCCTGGGGGTGCTGACCTTACAGGGAGGGGCCTGAGGCCTGGGGGTGCTGACCTTACAGGGAGGGGCCTGAGGCCTGGGGGTGCTGACCTTACAGGGAGGGGCCTGAGGCATGGGGGTACTGACCTTACAAGGAGGGGCCTAAGGGCTGGGGGTGCTGACCTTACAGGGAGGGGCCTGAGGCCTGGGGGGTGTTGACCTTACAGGGAGGGGACTGAGGACCAGGGTGCTGACCTTAAAGGGAGGTGCCTAAGGCCGGTTTGTGGGGGAGCTGCTGCTCCCCTCTCTGTGTCACGGTGTGGAGCTGGTGGCCCGGGAATGGGAATTCTTATCTTGGGAAGAAAGATAGTATGTGGGGCAACAGTGGGTGCTGGGTGCTTTGAAGATCTGGTTCATGCAAATATTCATTCATTTAATCCACCACATCGAGGTGCACCTTCCAGAAATGAAAGGCACACGTTTGAGGGGCCGTTTGATGCGTTTTGGTGGGTGTCCTCACCACTCTGACCCCACAATCAGGATACAACTATTTTCTTCACACAAAGTTTTCTCGGGCCCCTGGGCGCTAAACCTGTGGACTGTCAGCCCCCCGCAGACCTGGGTCTGCTCTGCCAGGCAGGTGGGTCTTGTCTTCTGTAGGACTTTGTGGACGTGGCCCCCACGAGGTGGGATCTGGGCTGGCTGCTCTACTCGGCTCTCAGGAGCCGCCGTGGCACTCGGCGTGTGTTGTGGGTGGATCTGTTCCTTTGCAGCACCATGTTCTCCGCACGGACGTGCCACCACGAGTGTCCGTTCACCTGCTGACAAACACATGAGCTACTCTGTGTCTTCACCATGACGTGTAAGCTGCTACACATATTTCAGCCTAAGTCCAGGTGGGAACACGTTCTTATTTCCCTTGGAGAAGCAACTGGAAGTGAACGGGTGGTTGTAGGAGACACACGCCGCCTAACTGTCCAGGAAGCTGCCGACTTGTTCTCCAAGCAACTGCTCCACCTGACGTTCCCGCCAGCACAGCACGCATGTTCCGGTACCTCCCACCTTCGGCAGGCCTGGCCCAGTCGGCGTTTGGTTTTCAATTTTAGCCATTCTATTAGGTGCACCGTGGTTAATGTGCGTGTCCACGTGGATTAACGGTGTGACCTGTCTCTTCGCCTTCTTGCTGGTCATTTGCCTATGTCCTTTGCTGAATGAAGTGGCTGCTGGCACCCAGCTGTGCGTCTGTATCAGGTTGTTTGTTGTCTTATTTCTGGGCGATGAGTTCCTCGTCTGTTCTAGATACAAACCCCTTCCCAGATCCGTGCATCGCAGACAATTTCACCTGCGCGTTCACAGACTCATTGCCTGTTCATTCTCTTAACCGCATCTTTCAAAAGGCAAACATTTTTACTGCGATAAAGTCTGATTGACCAATATTTTCTTTCATTGTAAATAACTTTCTCATTCTTGATATTGTTGTTTTGTGTTCTCCTTTTCTTCTGCTCATTGCAGCCAGAGATTTATCAATGGTACTGACATTCTCAATGAACCAGATTTTGGCTTCATCAATTTTCTCTATTGTTTTTCTGTTTCCTGTGTCATTGATTTTTGCTCTGATCTTTGTTATTCACTTTCTTTCCGCTTCCTCTGGATGTAATTTGCTCTTTTTTCCGCACTTTCCTAGAGTGAGAGCTGAGCTCATTGACGGGAGGCATCTTCCTTTGCTAAACAGGCGTTTTCCACCAGGCACCTCCTACCCTTCTCACCCTCCTCTCCCGAGACCCCGAGTGTGCGACGGCTCCCGCCAGCCCCGAGACCCTCCCGCCAGCCCCAAGACCCCGCGTGTGTGTGGCCGCATGTGTGACGGGTCCCGCTGGGCCCTCGGGCTCCATCCCTCATCTGAAGAGGTCATGGGGTGCTTTGCCTCCATGGATGGAGGAGACCCACACCCATGTTTCCCAGGCAGATGGAGTGGTCAGCACTGGGCATGTGCCTGATGCTTTCACTGTCAGATAAACACGTTTCCAAAAGCATCTTTACCCCGTTACATCCAATTGCCCATGATTTGTGTAAGAACTTTTTACGTTATTTTTTAATGCTAATGAAGCCCTTAAAATCAGATGGGGTGTCAGAGGAGGGGGCTCCATTCCCACGAGGCCAGAGGCCCATGCCAGGCTCCCTGTTGTGGGAGTTGCACACCCCCATGGCCGGTGCCCCTTGTCATGGTTGCTGGGGCCCTCCTGCCCCTAGATTCCTGGCGCCCACCTCCCTGGGGATGCTCTTGGCGCTGCAGCCTCCCCGCCTATCCTCTCGACAGCCTCCCTCACTCTCACCTCTTGCTTCAGTTTCATGCTGCAGTGGCAGTGAGGGGAACCTTCCAGGCTTCTCCCCATGTGCCTTCTCTGGAGCAGGCCCGGCAGGAAATCGGTGCCCCCTCAGCCTCTGATGAATGAGGGGGGTGAGGCCTGGGCCTCAGGGCAGCTCCTCCAGCCCTTGAACTCGCTGTGGCGACTGACCAGGCTGGACAGCCAGTCACACTGACCAGTGCCACGAGGGACCATAATCCCCAAGGAAACCTTCCTGCATGGGGAATTTCCACTCTGACCCAGGCCCAAATAAAGATCCAAAGAAAGAACATGCAGGAAATGTGTATGTGCTGAGGGCACTCACATTCTTTGCTCGAAAGTGGAGTGATTTATGGTTAAAGGAGACACAGGGCCCGATGGACTCCCAGTGCCTGGAGCCCCTCGCGTATGACCTGGATGGAGTCCACCCAGGGCCAGCAGACTTTTGTCTCTTTAATCACGGAAGGTTACATGGTCTGCACCTGGGCACCTGTTTCCTCAGTGAGCGTCTGAGTGAGAAGCCAGACAAGGTCACAGGCAGTCAGCAAAGCACCTGAGTCCTAGCAGGCCCCCCACCCTGTGGCTCCTGACTCACTTTCTGTGGGTGGAAAGGGGGTTAGGGAGGCGGAGAGGCCCCCACTGAGCCACAGCTGGGTTTTCAGGCTGTGGTGTGTGCTAAGAGCTTCTTTGTGGCCATGGCCTCAGTGTCTTGGGAGGGCACAGGAGGTTGTCTGGCTGTGGACACTGGCTGAGAAATTCATAGGGTGTCTCTGCCACATTGCCTGGCCCAAGCAAGTCCCAAGGCCAGGTGAGGCCAAGACCCCACCTCACAATGCGTGCCGAGGGGCATGGATGGGGCAGCGTACTCATGGGGACATTGTTATGACAAGGGACATCCAGGGTGGGCAGAGAGCAATCGATTTATTGATTTCTCTGGAGACAGCTGCGTTCCTCTGGCTTTCTAGAGCATCCCTTTAAATCGTGTCGGGTCTGTGACCTGCAGCGACGTCTGGTCACGACGGCAGTTTGCTGGAGTTCGTTTCATACCTTGCACGGCTTGCCCGTGCTTTGGCTCTGCCGCCACCTGCCACTCAGCAGCTTCCAGAGCCACCAGCGCTCTGCGGGCACTCGGGTTTGGGGCCAGGGCCCACAGTCTCCGTCTCCTCTGGCCAGACCTGGGTCCCCACCTGCGGACACAGTCCAGGAAGCAGGCACAACGACACCGGGAGGCAGAGAGACACGTCCGCGTCCACACACAGCGGGGCTCTGGGCAGGGACCAGCTGCTGCCTTGGAAGCAGCAGTGAGGCTGAGGGGCCCCAGGTCTCCGGCCAGACTCAGCCCAGGGCCAGAACCCCTGAGAGCTCCTGAGGGCCACCTGGGTCAGGAGGGGTCAGTGGCAGCGGTGGGGGTGGGAATATTGAGGGGGGGTGTCCTTACTGCAGAGACCCTGGGAGGGGCCAGGTGTGGCCCGAGGCCCGTGTCTGTACTCCCTGCGGTCTGGCCAGAGCAGGGCCCTGAGCTGGGTGAGCACAGGGCGCCGAGGGTCCCTGACGCGTTTCCACGGGACCCACTGTGCTGTTTTCTGTCCAGTTCATTTTTTAGACACGACTCGAGAGACTCTAAAGTGGTTCTGCTGCTGGCCGTCAGGTCATGCCTGCCCTTGGGAAAACACTGCCTCCCTCCACCCAGACCTCTCAGCACCACCTCCTACGGGAAGCCCTCCCTGACCTCCACCGCAGGGTGACCTGCTCTGGGCCCTCACATGACCCCATGAGATCGGTGCCCTCACACTGCGCACCAGACCCAGAGGGAGACAAAAGGAGCTGGAGTTGAGCACAGTGGCCACAGCGTGCGTGGGGGGTCAGCGTCTGACCACCCCTTGTCAGAGCCTTCCCTTCCCTCAGGTCCTCATCCTGCCCCTGGATGTGCAAGTCTGGGCTGCAGACTCTGCCTCCACTTAATAAACGTCTTTCAGTAAAAGCAGAAGGAGCCACGAAGGTACTGCCTGGGAGTGTTTGCTCGAAGCTGGAGCGATGTTTGTGTGTTTTATTACAGTCACAGCAAACCTTGGTGCACTCACTGTTTACGTGCTTATTAAAGAGAAATGTGCAGGAGAAGTAATTGCCTGTGCTACAGTTAAAAATTGCCATCTCTATTTTATTTATTGCTATATAGGAAAATGGAAAGGTACAACATAATTCAGTGATTAGAACTTTACCGGTTTTCATTTCCTATAATTGCATGTTTTTATTCAGCCGAACCGTCGCTCTCATTTTTTTCTTAGCCCAAGTCCTTTCTGATCTCCTGCAGGGTCCTGGGTGAGGACGCGGGTGTGGGGTTGTCCTCCACCCTGTGGCTGCCAGGCCCGCAGTCGGAGATGGGGAGGGATTTATGTCAGTTAACAAAGAGACAGAGATGGGGGTCTGGGGATCACCCAATCAAAGACCACTTTTTCCTGGAACCTAAATCCCACCCCCCAAGCGATGGAGGCCACTGGACATTCCTGCAAAAGGGGCAGCCAGCATCCTTCACTCAGGCTGTAGTTTAGGTGTCCTGCCTGTGAGCCTCGAGGACAGAGGGTGGACGGTGCCCTGACTATCCCAGGTTCAAGCCTCAGCATGGGCTGTGGCATCAGTCAGGTCCCCAGGGCTCAGGCTGGCAGGGTGCAGAGCAGGCAGCAGCAGGGGGAGGACGGGGGTGCTGGCAAGGTGCAGAGGAGGAGGTGGTGGGTGTGGGGGTGCTGGTGGGGTGCAGAGGAGGAGGTGGTGGGTGCAGGAGTGCTGGTGGGGTGCAGAGGAGGAGGTGGTGGGTGCAGGAGTGCTGGTGCGGTGCAGAGGAGGAGGTGGTGGGTGTGGGGGAGCTGGTGGGGTACAGAGGAGGAGGTGGTGGGTGTGGGGGAGCTGGTGGGGTGCAGAGGAGGAGGTGGTGGGTGGGGGGAGCTGGTGGGGTGCAGAGGAGGAGGTGGTGGGTGGGGGGAGCTGGTGGGGTGCAGAGGAGGAGGTGGGGGTGTGGGGGAGCTGGTGGGGTACAGAGGAGGAGGTGGTGGGTGTGGGGGAGCTGGTGGGGTACAGAGGAGGAGGTGGTGGATGTGGGGGAGCTGGTGGGGTGCAGAGGAGGAGGTGGTGGGTGTGAGGGTGCTGGTGGGGTGCAGAGGGGCTTCTGGCAGAAGCTGTGAGCAGCTCACTAGACTCCTCAGCCCGGGAGGCAAGCGTGAATGCTGCCAAGTGCACAATCCTGGGTCCCTGGGCCGGGGCATGGACATTACTCACCAGGCAGCCTTCCCAGGACCCCTGGCATCTAGGGTCCCCAGGGCTGCGTCCCCCTCAGCCCCGAGTCTGAGGTTCCATGCTGGCTCCTCTGTCCTCCCGAGCAGGGTCTTGCTCTGTGGGGTCACGTCCTCGCAGGTCCTCCCACCCCCACAGCCATGCTGTGCTTCCCGTCCTTGAGGCTAGACAGGCCAGCACCCACCACGCCCGCGCATCCCTGGCCGTCCCTGGCTGTCCCCACTGACGGGAAGGGTGAGGGTCTGGGTGTGACTTTCCCCAGGCCCTGCCGATGGGGACCAAGACAGTGAACTCGGAGGGCCTCGGCGTCACCAACTGTGTGGCTGGGACAGAGGGCCCTGCAGACTGGGAGCCTAAAGGGGAAGTTCAGGGACCTGCAGCGAGAGCCCGTCCTCGCCCCGTGAGGACCCTGAGTGCAGCCTTGTGCTGTGATGACCCTGAGTCCGTCCCAGCACCAGCCCCGCCCGCCCGGCAGACTCAAGGTGTACGCGGACAGAGACTCACGGCGGGGCCCCGGTGGCTGATGGGTCTGGGCGAGTGGCCTCTGTTCCAGCGTGGATCCAGCCACCTTTGTGAAGATGGACTTTTCTCTGAAACAGAAGGAACTGAGAAGTAAGGCCCTGGGTGTGTTTTGCCAGTGGAAGTCAGCTGTGTCTGAGGAAGTCAGCTGTGTCTGAGGGTCCCCCACGGCCGTGGCCTTGCAGGGGCTCCCCATCCCTCCCTCCTGAAGTCGTGGGGTCACAGGACAGGTCCCTGTCTTGGTCCCCATCGGCAGGGCCTGGGGAACGTCACACCCAGACCCTCACCCTTCCCGTCAGCGGGGGCGGCCAGGGACGTGCGCACTCACGCGTGGCTCCTGGGCTGAGGAGCCAGGCCACCTCCCACCCTGTGGCAGCTCCTGCTACGTTCCCAGAGCGGGGACAGTGCCTGCTGTGGGTGGCGGTACCTCAGTAGGGCAGCAGGGCTGGTGTTGTCTGGCCACTGAGGGTGCTGTGTGGCGTGGCTGGGCTTCCCGGGTCCCGCTCTTGGGGAGCGCTGACTCAGGGAGGCGGTGGTGGCCTTGAGGGAGCCATGCTGGGAGGTCCTCGTCCTTCTGAAAGAGAAACTGCATGAGTGTCGGGAATTCCCCACTGATGCCACCTGCGGGCATCTGCCTTCCGCTGAGTGTGTGTGAGGCAGCGTCGCACACTGCGTGGACTTCTAATTGCCCGTCAGGATGCTTTCCAGGTGAGTCCCGATGAGCCCAAACCACAACACTTCTTCAGCAACAGTGCAGGTTCACGGTTTCACCGGGGGGACGTCAGTTCAGTAAGACGAGTGAGGAGGCGCGTCTCAGCAGAACCCCGCCCACCGCCGTCACCATCGCTGACCACTCTGTTGGTTGATGTGGTGAGTGACGGCTGCAGTGGGGTTAGGATTCAACTTGGCAGTGACCTTCCACCTTCCAGGGGACGTCTCAAGCCCACCTCATTGCTCTGGCCTCAGCCCCCCAGGCCACGGCTATGGCAACATTGGCCCTGCCACCTGGGTTCCAGGGAGGACCTGGGAGCACAGCCCAAGATGCCCACAGTGACATGAAAACTTCATGGTCTTAATCCCCTGAGATGTGGGACGTTTGCCCACCGTGGTGTTGCCGAGCTGCCACTCACAGGTGAAGCTCACAAAAAGCATCCATGACTTCACTTCAAATCTTAGACCCAGCGCGTGCTGGCCAGAGTGACGACTGTCTCTCAAGCTGAACTGTGGACTCTCAGATCCTCACGGTGCCGCCCTGGTGGGTCTCCGCTCTCTGTACCCCTTTCGTCATCGGTGAAATTGGGGTGATAACAGCACCCAGGTTAGGAGGAGGATCAACCAGGTGGACCGGGAGGCAGTTGGAGAATAGCCTCTGGGGACGGTTCCTGCCTGCAGGCTGCCACGTTCGGTAGGAGAATGGCTCCCACTCACAGCCGGGAAGGCCGACGGGTGGACAGGGCGGGAGGGAGAGAGGAGACGAGGATGCCCCTCGAGAAGGCAGTGTTTTCACGTCTCATTAAGAAGTCCTGACACCTTGTCATTAGCAGGGCAAACCCACCAGAGCTCCTGTCCCAGCTGCACGGTGCCTCTCGCAGCTCCAGATTACCAGCTCGCTGCCTCAGGGAAGCCGCGTGGCTCCTGAAGGCCCAGTGTGCACGTTTCCTTGCACTTGGGGAGGCTGAAGCTGCATCCTTCTGGGAAGAAAGCGTTGGTGTCAGATGCCAATGAAGTAAAAGTGACACGCTTTTAAAAAGGTCACATTCCGGAGGGAGCAATCAAGGGATGGTTTTTCCCAGTAATGCCCCTGTGCTGACGTGGCCAGATTTGTGCTTTGTACTGGAAATGCCGCCTGTGCAGCCTGGCGCCCCGGTGGTGGCCTCCTCCTGAGCTCGGTGACAAAGACCTCAGCCTCTGAGGGCCCAGGCCTCACAGCCGGCAGCTGCTGCTGCCTGGAAGGGACGCAGCGTGGGGCAGCTCCGCAGGGGAGGGATCGGCACTGGGAGAGGCGCTGGCCCCTGCGGCAGGGACCTGGGTGCCGGATCCCAGATGCCAGGGTGTCCTCTGGATGGGCACTCAGTACCATGAGCCGTTTTTGTAAGATTTGTGTATGGAAGTCTTGTCCAAATTCCTGATTTTCCCCAGGAATAAGAAGAAACCCCTGGGGCCCAAGAGAAGGTAAATCCTGGCGAGCTCGGCCTTGTGTCCTCCGGGACGGCTGCGTTCCCCTCACACCTGACCTCCACGTGGGCTTTCCTAGCTGGTTCACGGTTTTCTATGGCTTTTCCAAATGTTCCAGCCTTTTCTGCCATGTCTGTGCAAGAAATCAGCCGATACTAAAGTCATTGTTGTTAAGAGAACAAAATAAATACAAAAGACAATTTTTTAAAACCCCATGATTCAGAAATCACTGATTCTGACTTTCCAGTGGGTCATGGCTGGCAGAGGGAGCACCGGCCTTCCAGACACCAGCTCCCAGCAGTGGCCATTCACCAGCACAGGGACATGGATGTCCAGAGCCCTGTGTGTTCGTTGTTGCTGAAATGCTGCATGGATGCATCCTGGCCAGCTGCACGGTTTTCCTCACTCCCTGCTGATGTGTGGGAACCCCGGGGCTGGACAGGGGCGGCCGACACCCAGGCAGCTGGGGCGCAGTGGGCAGCAGAGGCCTTGGCTTCCATCCTTCAGAGGAATGAGTGACGCTGCCCCGGGGCTCAGGCAGTGTCTGGGGCTGCTGTCCCTCACCTCTGACCCTTGGAGGGCCTGGGTTTTCCTGTCCACCGCCAGGGACATGTCCAGGGGTCTGTGCACTCTGTCATTCTGGGCAAGTCACGTCTCCAGAGCATGCCCTGCCTGAGTCGGTCACATGCCTTCACCATCAGGAACTCACCAGCCAGGCTGATGCCCTCTGGTGACCCAGTGCCCCACGCCGTGGGCTGTACCTTCCGTGCCCCCACAAGCTGGCACCACGGCTCTCTCCCCAATTCTTTCCACGTCCCCCTCTGATTTTTTCAATGATGACCTCCCCTAGGTGGGCACCTCCTGCCCTGTGTCAAAGTGATGCTTCCTGGGAGTCTCCAGGTCGGCTGCACACCCCCGCGGCACGCCTGATGCTGGTGCACTTCCCTGGCCTTTGACCAAGCCCCACAGAGACCCACCCTGACGCTCGGCTCTATCTCTGTCCATTTCCACTCTCTGCTTTTAAACATCATCTTTCCAATTTACTCTGAAAAGCCTTGTGGCTTCCGCTCCGGGCTGCTGTAGCGGGAGCTGTGGTGTCCCCGGACACGTCCGGCCTGGAGGTGGCTTCCCTGACAGGCACAGCGTCTGTGCGGGACACCGTGTGTCAGGGCTGACCGAGGATGCACAGAGACTGAGGGGCACCATCCTTTTCAGGCAATTTCTGAGGTCGGCCCCTCCGGACTTTCCGTGCAAAGGTTTGCAGGGTCCATTCTGCCAGGATTTGCATAACTCAGCTTTGCGGTAATGGAAGATTTCTATGTCTGCTGGTTTTAAAGTCATGTATGAAAAAGAGACGTGCAACAACCCTATCGAGATGTGGCAAGATGCACGGCCTTTTCCTTGGCAAGCTGATTGCTAGAGCAGGTCATAGCTTGTCTAGCGGATGGTGGGGAGATAATTGCAGTTAACAGAGACAAATTAGCACTGACCCGTGACTTATAAGCCCGATGAATGGGGCTTTACTCAGCATTATAGCTGCAGTGCTGACAGGTTGTGCATAACTTAATTTTTGCTTAATTGAGTTATATTCTAAATATGTTCTGAGGCACAGCTCTCTGTTTGAAAGGAACTTGCTGTTCCTTGATGCAGGAGATGTTGTTACCACAGTTGAGGTTTAACCTTAAAAATAAACCAGATTTCCATAAGCAGTTTACTAGCGGCTGTGTTCACTCGGGCTTGAAGGGTGCCCTGCAGCCTCTGGCAGGGCTGGCTTTCTTCTGCATATTTGATCTGGTTCAGAAACACTGTGTAAAATGAACACCTTCCGTAGAGTCCCATTTCCCCATTCCCAATGTCACTTCAGACACATACTTTTCCAGAAAGCATTTGGCCCTAGGATCTAATGAAGCCTCCTCTCTTGGGTCAGATTCCAGGAGTAAAGTGGACAGACATGCACTCACACGCCACACGCCTGAGCACACACCTGTGTGCACACACAGACAGCACACATGCACACACAACACGTGCACACACAGCCACAACACATGCACACACAGACAACACACTCACTTGCACACCCAGAACACACGTGCACACAGAACACACATGCACACGGACAACACACTCACATGCACACACAACACACGTGCACACACAGAACACACATGCACACAGACAACACACATGCACAAACAACACACTCACATGCACACATGTGCACTTAGCCACAAGCACACACATGCACACCTGCAGACAGTTGTGCACGCAGTGCCTCTCACATCCATGCTTGCACACTCATGCACACACACTGCATGTGCACACCCTCTGTGTGCCTCCTGTGCACTTGTACACACACCCTCCACACAGACCTGTGTCCTCGTCCCAGCCCCATCTCAACCCCTGGCAACTGGAATCTGTTCCCCAACTGTGACCACGTCACTCTCCACGCTGAGCATGCTGTCTGAGTGGAACCATAACATGTGTAAGTTTTGGGGGCCAGTTTTTTCCCTCTGCACGACTCCCTGGACGTACATGCAGGACGTCCCATCACCCAAGGTTCGTGCCTTTCCGCCGCTGAGTAGCTCTTCACGGCACGGGTGGATCTGAATGTGTTTAACATTCGCGCGAAGAGCACCCAGGTTATTTCCAGATGGGGCTGGTATGCATGCAACTGTTACCAACATTTGTGTGTCGTTTTTGTGCGAACACAAGTTTCGTTTGTCTGAGATAAATACCCAGCAATGTAGTTGTTGGGGCACGTGCTACGTGTACGTTTAATGTTTTAAGAAACCGTCAAACCGTTTTCAGAGGTGGCACCACTTCGCATTCCTAATGGCAGGTGCTGGGGATCCGGTTTCTCTGCATCCAGCGTGTGCTGTTGCTGCTATTCTTTATTTTAGCCATGCAGATAGGTGTGTTGCGATATTTCACCGTGGTTTAAATTTGCATTTCCCAAACAGCTGACAATATTGAACATCTTTTCGTGTGCTTATTTGCCATTTATAGATCCTCTTGGTGAAATATCCCTCTCTGCCTTCTGTGCATTTTATAATTGGATTTTTTTGCTATTGGGTTTTGAGAGTTCTTTATATATTCAAGGTACTGGTTCTTGGTTAGAGATGAGGTTTGTAAATATTTTCTTTTAGCCAGTAGTTTTCATCCTCTTAACAATGGACTTTCACATGACACGTATTTTACATTTTGATGAATTTTGAAAGTCCAGTTTATCACTTTATCCTTTTATTGATCATGCCTTTGGTGTCAAGTCTAGCCCTAGAGATCAAAGATACTGAAGATTTTCTCTGTATGTTTTTTTCTAAAAGTGTTACATTTAAACCTATGGTCCATTTTGAGTTAATTTTCACATAAGGTGTGAGGTTTAAGTCAAGGTTCCTGTTATCTGCCTGAGGGTGTCCACTTATTTCTGCACCATGAGCCCATCTCCAGGACGCCCACCAGGCTGCGGACCCCAGGCCGGGTCTTCCCACTCTACTGTCTTCCTAGGACCCTCTCATCCTCTGGGCAGAACTAAGAGGCTTCACGCATTCCTGGGTCCAGCCAGTATCAGGTTTGGTTTATGAGAGAAGGAGACCTGGCCTGGATCAGACCTGTCCAGCTAGGCTGGCCATGGAGACAAAGTGCAGGCTCAGCAGAACTCCACCTCCATCCTCTAAGCCTCCCGGCGAGGCCCTTGTGTCTTGAGGCCTGTCCTCGTGAGCAGATTAGCGTCAAAGTGGGTTTGTTATTGTGAGTGTGCTTATCACAAACATGAGTTTCCCCTCCTGCCCGCTTGCTGCTGCCTCCTCTTGCCTTTCTGCCCTCCCCAACGGGCTGCCACAGCACGAAGGCCCTTGCTGGAGGCCAGCACTTTGCTCTGGGACTTCCCCAGTCTCCAGAAACAGCAGCCAAACACATTTCTGTTCATTATAAGTTAATCAGTCTGCAGGGCTGTGTTATAGCAACATACAGTGGAATGAAACAGGAAGCTGGAAAGATGACTTATTCTAACAAGGTCTCAAGGGTATTCTGTCCTTGAAGAGAATACTGTATTCTTGAATTTCTTGTCCTGGAAGATAAAGATGTTGCCTTTCCTTCTAGTGTAGGACAGGTGTTTTCCACATGGGAATTTCATCTGCTTTTAAGAAAGAGCGCAAAGATCAAAGTGATCTGGCTGCACCTGCTGTGTTTCACGTGTCTTTAACTTAAAGTCAGTCTCTGCCAGAACAGCCTATTTCAAGCCCTTCACTAACAGACATCAGCACCTGGGAGCCACGCATTCTACCCGGGAACTCGGCACCCTGGGCTGTGAGAGCTGGCCCGCACAACCTCTGCTCCTGGCAGGGCAGGAAGCGTGGCCTTGGGCCTGAGTCAGGCCCCAGCAGGCCTCAGGGGCCAGTGAGCCCTTTCTTCAGCCCCGATGTCCTCTCCAGACTTTTTTTTTTTGAGGCAGAGTCTTGCTCTGTTGCCCAGGTTGGAATGCAGTGGCACGATCTCTGCTCACTGCAACATCTGCCTCCCAGGTTCAAGCCATTCTGCCTCAGCCTCCCAAGTAGCTGCGACTACAGGCATGTGCCACCATACCTGGCTAATTTTTGTACTTTTAGTAGAGACGGGGTTTCACCTTATTGGCCAGGCCAGTCTCAAACTCCTGACCTCACAATCTGTCTGCCTTGGCCTCCCAAAGTGCTGGGATTACAAGCATGAGCCACTGCACCTAGCTGTCCTCTCCTGATTTTAGAGTGGTCTGAGTAGCCTCTGGTAGAACCTGCTGACCAGTGGCTGGACAGACCCTGGCACCCCAGACCCTTCCAGACAGGCCTGCACACGGCACTTGCTCTCCCCTCCCCAGAACCCCCATGTGCTTGAAGAGGCGATGCCCCTCCACTGCCCTGCAGGGCTGCAGCCGGGAGTCGACTCAGGGAACAGCGCATTATCAAAACACAGAGGAGTTCAGATTCTGCCTCAGATGCCAAAGCCACTTACACATGCCGCAAATTAATTCAAGGAAAGATATGAGGCATCGTTTATGCCCTTTAGCTAATAAAAAGGCACGCAAAGCCATCAGTTTAATATCTGAGTGCTTCATTACATGCATTTCCTATTTTATAACCTCCACTTCCCCCAAGTAAACTTAGACTGGAACACTTTCCCTGGTTCCATGAGTGTACCTGCAGCTTTGTGCATCATTTCTACCTAATGGACGTGGCTCCTGCTATCAGCTCTGGGCCACCACAGTCCCCAGGTCCCCTGGCCTTTCCCGTAATTGTGTGGCAGTGGTTGGCATCCTGCTGGGTGCCGCCTCACACAGGCCGTGGGACATCCTCTCTGGATTTACACCACTTGCCCCAGCTGGTGGGGTGAGTTCAGGGCAGGGTGCTCTCTGCAGATAACAGGTGGGAGGGGGAGTAAAGCCTCCTGAGTCTCCCTCATCCTGAAGCCAGAATCCAGGGTGCTCCAGCAGACGGAGTGTCCTGCTTGGTCCCAATGCCTGGACACTCTCTCCTGGTGACTTGCAAAATGATGGTTTGCTCTCTGCTGAAAGGGCCGTTTGACAGAGGCTGTTAGAGGAAGGTGCTGGTCATTTCTCAGGCCATGGTCAATCTGAGGTCAAGCAGTAAGTTATTAAGCCATGCAGAGACACAGGTGAATCTTAGATGCATCTTGCTAAGTGAAAAAAGCTAGTCTGAACTTACAGGCTCCGTGATTTCAACTATAAGATATTCTGGAAACTCTTACGTTGGTAAACACATCAGTGGTTGCCAGAGAATCGGGCAGGGTGGGGAAGGGGGAAGGTTGACCGGATGATGCCCAGGGAATTCTTTCAGGGAGGTGGGGACTGTTCTGTGTGATTCTGTGACGGCAGAAACGTAACACTATCTATTTACCAAAGCCCATGCAACTTTACAGCACCAAGAGTGAGCCTTAAGGTATGTAAATTCGTAAAAACTCATTTAGGAGGTTGGACAACCCCAGGACGGAATGCAGAATGTGACAGGGAAGAGAATCCAACTGTATTACAAACTTAGAGACAACTTCACTGAAGGGAGTGGAGGAAAATGGGGCCGGGGCAAGCCACACGGGAAATAAGTGGCATTTGCAACATTAAATGCAAAGGAGCTGTGCGTAGACACTGCTCGCTAGTTGATAAGATTGTTTACATGGGCTGTGGGCTGACAGTTTTGATGCTGCTGTGCGTGCACACTGGAATTGAACAATTAAGTGCACGGATGATGGATGGTGGGAGCTGGGTTCCGCACTGTGCAGTAGGAGGTCACAGATGAGGAAGGAGGGACTGGAATGATGCATGTGGTGGTAGGTTAGAGTTGGAGCCTCAGTATGTATGCACGTTTAGCTTCATGGAGATATAAACTCTTCCATGGTGAGCTGTTCTAGGCAAAGCTACCCCTGGGGCTGAGGAAGCTGAGAGGCCAAAGCAAGAGGCTGACAAATCCAGTTTCTTAGAAAGAAACATTTAGGTCAGGCGTGGTGGCTCATGCCTGTAACCCCAGCACTTTGGCAGGCCGAGGCAGGCGGATCACGAGGTCAAGAGATCGAGACCATCCTGACCAAAATGGTGAAACCCTACCTCTACTAAAAATACAAAAATTAGCCAGGCGTGGTGGTGCGCACCTGTAGTCCTAGCTACTCAGGAGGCTGAGGCAGGAAAATTGCTTGAACTCAGGAGACAGAGGTTGCAGTGAGCCGAGATCGCATCACTGCACTCCAGCCTGGCGATACAGTGAGACTCCATCTCAAAAAAAGAAAAAGAAGAAAGAAACATTTAACAGGGACTCACACACAGAAGCAATGTCCTGGGCAGCTACCAGATGAGATAGTGGATCCCCGGCCAACACCCTGCAGACCCGGGGCTTCTACCCCACAGGGAAGGGAATACCAGGACAATTAAAGTCAACCCTTCAAGGAAAGCCAAGGTCGCTGTGTGACTCTGCCTGAGGGCAGCGTTGTGGTTGAGGTTGTTTTGACCTGAGGGCAGGATTTATGGAAACAGTAGATAAAGTAGAAATCTTAGAGGAATTTGTCAGTGAAAAGAGTCAAACTCTGTAAAATATTTGAAGTGATTTATTCTGAGCCAAATATGAGTGACCAATGGTCCATGACATAGCCCTAAGAGGTCCTAAGAACACGTGTGCAAGGTGGTCAGACTATAGCGTGATTTTATGCATTTTAGGGTGACATCAGGCATCAATCAGTTGGTTAGGTCTGGGCAGGCAGGACAACTGGAAGGGGGTGCTTCCAACTCATTGGTGGAGTCAAAGATTTTCTGATTGGCAATTGGTTGAGTCTATCTAAAGACGTGGAATCCATAGAAGGGAGTGTCTGGGTTAGGATAAGGGGCTGTGGAGGCCAAGGTTTTTATTATGCTGATGAAGCATCCAGGTAGCTGGCTTCGGAGACAATAGGTTGTAAATGTTTCTTATCAGACTGAAAAAGGTGCCAGACTCTTAGTCAATTCTCTCCTGGATCAGGGAAAAGACTTGGAAAGGAAACATGATTCTCTACAGAATGCAAGTTTTCCCCATGAGAGACAGCTTTGCAGGGCCATTGCAAAATATGTCAAAGAAATCGATTTTAGGGTAAAATACTTTGATTTCTTTCAGGGTCTGCTCTCTGTCATGTGGTGCTAAACAAGAATCAGGCTGGAATTTGGTGTCTTACTGCTACCAATTCTTCAGGTCTCTGTTTAACATTAATGTTGACCACCTGTGCCTGAATTCCAAAAGGGGGAGGGTGTCATGGGTACGTCCAATCCACCCCATCCCAACATGGTCTGAACTAGTTTTTTAGGTTTACTTTGGAATGCCCTTGGCTGAGAGGAGGGGTCCATTCAAATGGTTGGAGGGACTTAGAACTTTATTTTTGATTTGCACATTCCTGGAGCTGGGGTTAATCAGAAGCCAACATGTTGGATTAGCATATGAGATGGAGCTGCTCTATCCTGCTCACGAATGGCCACATGGGAACATTTAAGGTGTGAATGTAGTCAGTACATGCACATACGTTTAAGGTGTGAGTGTGGTTAGTACATGCACATACGTTTGAGGTGTGAATGTAGTCAGTACATGCACATACGTTTGAGGTGTGAATGTGGTTTAGTACATGCACATACGTTTGAGGCGTGAATGTGGTTTAGTACATGCACATACGTTTAAGGTGTGAGTGTGGTTTAGTACATGCACATACGTTTAAGGTGTGAGTGTGGTTAGTACATGCACATACGTTTGAGGTGTGAATGTAGTCAGTACATGCACATACGTTTGAGGTGTGAATGTAGTCAGTACATGCACATACGTTTAAGGTGTGAATGTAGTCAGTACATGCACATACGTTTAAGGTGTGAATGTAGTCAGTACATGCACATACGTTTGAGGTGTGAATGTGGTTTAGTACATGCACATACGTTTGAGGTGTGAATGTGGTTTAGTACATGCACATACGTTTAAGGTGTGAGTGTGGTTTAGTACATGCACATACGTTTAAGGTGTGAGTGTGGTTAGTACATGCACATACGTTTGAGGTGTGAATGTAGTCAGTACATGCACATACGTTTGAGGTGTGAGTGTGGTTAGTACATGCACACGCATTTGAGGTGTGAGTGTAGTTAGTACATGCATATATGTTTAAGGTGTGAGTGTGTTTAGTACATGCACATATGTTTGAGATGTGAGTGTGTTTAATACATGCACATACGTTTGAGGTGTGAGTGCAGTTAGTACATGCACATACGTTTGCGGTGTGAGTGCAGTTAGTAGCTGTGAGTGCAGTTAGTGCATGCACATACGTTTGAGGTGTGAGTGCAGTTAGTACATGTACATATGTTTGTGGTGTGAGTGTGGTTAGTACATGCACATATGTTTGAGGTGTGAGTGTGGTTTAGTACATGCACATACGTTTGAGGTGTGAGTGCAGTTAGTGCATGCACATATGTTTGTGGTGTGAGTGTGGTTAGTACATGCACATAAGTTTGAGGTGTGAGTGCAGTTAGTAGCTGTGAGTGCAGTTAGTGCATGCACATACTTTTGAGGTGTGAGTGCAGTTAGTACATGTACATATGTTTGTGGTGTGAGTGTGGTTAGTACATGCACATATGTTTGAGGTGTGAGTGTGGTTTAGTATATGCACATACGTTTGAGGTGTGAGTGCAGTTAGTGCATGCACATATGTTTGTGGTGTGAGTGTGGTTAGTACATGCACATATGTTTGAGGTGTGACTGTGGTTTAGTACATGCGCATACGTTTGAGGTGTGAGTGCAGTTAGTAGGTGTGAGTGCAGTTAGTGCATGTACATACACTCACTTGCTCTGTTGGCAGAGGGGGCCTGCAATCAGTGACACCCCAGGAGCAGTGAGCACCCTACCACCCAGACCTCAGCTTACAAACACCTTCTCCAGTAAGAGCAGTCAGAGCTCCCGATCCTATAACTGGGGCAAAAAACACACAAGGTGTGACTGGGGTATCTTGTAGTGCCGGAAACTGAGGAAGTGCTCAGATGCACAAAGAAATCGAGACAAAACACCCACAGTCACATCAACTGAAGGAGCCCCTTCATGACGAGGGGCACATGGGAACTCTGCACCATCTTCCCAGGGTTTCTGTAAATTTAAAACTATCCTAAGATTAAACATTTATTTAAAAAAAAAAAATGCAGTGTGCATGGTGGCTGCTTAGCCAGTTAGCCTCTGTGGGCAGAGGCCACTGGGCAGTGGGAGGAAGCATGGGTGTGGACTCCAGACGTGGAGTTGGGAGCCGAAGTAGCAGCTGGAGGGCTGAAGTCCTGGGAAGCACCCTCAGCCGTGGGCCCTCCCTGGGTCCTGTCAGCCCAGGATGCTGCATCCCACGGCACATCCTCCAGAACTAAACAAAACCCTCTGCGTGCATTGTTTGGGTTGAATCTAAAGCAGCAGCAGCTGTTGTTTTCCTCAGGAGCAACTTCTTGTCTCAGGTAGGAAAGGATGCTCATCGCTCATCATAACATGATAGAAAATGCTGGGGTGGGGGAGTCACGTGTCACCCCAGGTCCTATAGCTCTGTGGCTTGGGACACGTTGTGTGGCTCTGTGGCTCAGGACACACTGTGTTGCTCTGTGGCTCACACTGTGTGGCTCTGTGGCTCAGGACATGCTGTGTTGCTCTGTGGCTCAGGACACGCTGTGTGGCTCTGTCACTCAGACATGCTGTGTGGTTCTGTGGCTCAGGACAGGCTGTGTCCCTACTGGCTGTTGGTCCCAGGGAGCCTCTGGCCCCAGACGAGGCTGCATCGTCACAGCGAGCCTTTCCCGTGGGCGCAGGAAAGCATGTCTCTGATGGGCACGTGGGGCCTCTGCGTAGCGTACACACAGGTCAGGTGTGGGAGTCCTCTAGCAGTGCTGGAACGTGATGGGGGTGAATGTCCAGGGATCAAGCTGGCCCCCACGAGGCCGGGCATCCTGTGTGCGGCATCACCACCAGCTGTTGCAGGTCCACGCCACCATTCTGGAGACACAGTGGAGCTTCCGTGTCTGCAAATGACCCTCCGTGTCTGCAAATGACCCTCCGTGGGCTCGGACGTAGCATTTCCCAATAAGGAACCTCCTCTCACTGTCTCGTCTTTCTGTTTTTGTGGAGGTTGTTGTCAGAGACAAGCAAAACGACAGCAGAGGAAATTGGAAGATAAAGGGAGATCACTGCTCATCATGCACCTGAAGTCACACGGGACGAGTCTTCAAAGAAGAAAATGGAAACGAACCATCACCAGTGCGAGCGTGAGGTGTGTCCTGGAAACCACGGCTCGGGCTACTTCCCACACCTCAGCCCAGCCCAGCTCAGCCCACACTGACAGCTCCAGTGCCTGACGGGGGACGGTCTCTGACTGAGAGCCCATTTCTGCATGCGAGGCCTGTTCGCTGGGGTCCTTTTCCTGTTTACATAAGAGCTCAACTATCTATTTTCCTCAAGCAAAAAGCAATCCCAAACACGGCTTTTCTCCTCTGATGTGAAAAACATGACTATGAAGATTTTGCATTTAATATCTGGGAGATTCCTGCCACCGTGTGAGGAGCTCCCTGCCTGGGCAGCGTCGCTCCTGGGCTCCCTCCAACTCTCCAGGGCCTGATCCAATTCAGCACAGTGAAGTCCTGTGGTTTGCAGACAACGTCTGCCTTTTGCATCTCCTGGGCAGACACTGGGAAGCAGAGACTGTGCTTTGCACCGAGAAGTGGCTGTGGGAAGGCATCCCCCTTGTTCCCAGCCAGGCCCCTCCTGCCCCACACCACGCGAGGCTCACCCAGAGACGCAGGGTTTTGTGGGAGTGTCGGCTCTGGTTGCTCCCCTCCTCCACACCAGCTGGCCAGAAAGAGGATCCTGGGCAGAGCCTCCGGCTCATGGCCAAGGAGGGACCAGGCCTTCACTGGGTGACAAGGTTCTTTTTTTTTTTTTTTTTTTTTTTTTTTTTGAGACGGAGTCTCGCTCTGTCACCCAGCTGGAGTGCAGTGGCCAGATCTCAGCTCACTGCAAGCTCCGCCTCCCGGATTTACGCCATTCTCCTGCCTCAGCCTCCCGAGTAGCTGGGACTACAGGCACTCGCCACCTCGCCCAGCTAGTTTTTGTATTTTTTTTTAGTAGAGACGGGGTTTCACCATGTTAGCCAGGATGGTCTCGATCTCCTGACCTTGTGATCCACCCGTCTCGGCCTCCAAAGTGCTAGGATTGACAAGGTTCTTAAGGACTTCCCTCTGCTGCAGAAGCATCTGGGGGTCTGGTGTGGCTCGGGGCTTCCTCTGGACCCTGGAGGAGATGGCCTGACTGTCCAGATGGGAGCCTGGACAGCAGCAGAGGCCACAGGCGTTGTCCTCTCACAACCCCAGAGGCTGCAAGCCTGAGATCAAGGTGCCGGCAGGGCTGGGAAGGGTCCTCACGTTCCACAGCGTTCCTCTCAGTGCATGTCTGTGTCCAGATGTCCCTTTCCGTCAGGCCCCCAGTCATGCTGGGCCAGAGCTCATCCCGTGACTGAACTTTCACCCACTTGCCTTGGGAAAGGTCCTGTCTCCCAGGAAGGTCACACCCGACAGCGAGAAACGGGGACCTAGGGACACAGTTCCACTCGCACAAGGCCACCTCCCATGGACAAGTGCACCCGAGAGCGAGAGACGGGGACCTAGGGACACAGTTCGGCTCACACAAGGCCACTTCCCGCGGACAAGTGGTCCCCGCGGTACAAAGAGTCCATCAGGTCTTCTCTGGGCCAGGCAAGGGTTTAGCTTCTGATGACCGTGCACTCTGTGGCCTCAGGTGGACTTTGTCCTGCGCCGTGAGGAGGGCCTGAGGGAGAGCACGGCCAGGGCCCCGGCTCATTCCACAGCCCAGCGAGCAGCCGTGCCTGCCTGGCTGTCCAGAAGGCTCTCGGACCCTGTGGTACTCGGTGTGGTCCAGCCCTCACAGGAGGATTTGGCGTCTCCCTCGGAGGGGGTGGGGAGCCGCGCCTGCCGTGGGGGCACAGGGGGCTGAGGGTGGGAGCAGGTGACATTCGGGGGAGCAGGAAGTGAGCTCCCCAGGATCCACAGCATCTTCACGTTGCACGGGGTGACAGTCCGGAACCCGACCCGAGATGGCCGGGGCTTCTCAGCACGTGGGCCTCAGTTTACCTTCACCCAGGGCCCACGGAGTGGCTCCTGGGCCCTCCACCCTTGGGAGGGGCTGGCCAAGGCTTTACGTCCAGCTGGCCCAGGGCGCTCGGTCCCACGGGACATTCCTGCCTGCCAGGTCCCTGTTCCCCTCCCAGCCCCCAGCCAGGCACATGGCGGAGGCAGAGGTCTCTCACCTGCCAGCAGTGGTGACAGCCAGTCCCTGGGGAGGAAGCTGTCCTGGAGGGGACACGCAGGCCAGACTTTGAGGCCAGGAACCAGGGGCACAGCTGGCTTCCCAGGGCCTGGGTGGCCTTTGAGACCCAGGGTGTGGGACAAGTGAGTCAGCACAGAGGCCCGGACTCAGAACAGCCGGGCGGCAGCCTGGAGATGCCCACTGGACCCAGGTGATGTCAGAGTCAGTCTGGGAACAAAGCAGAGGGCTGGGCACCTCCCCAAACACAGCACCACCCCGGCGGCCTCTATTGGGCAGGGGCAGGAAGTCCGGGGGCCCTGGGCAAACCTAACGCAGAGGCCGAGCGTCCCGGAAGAGGGAGCCCTGCCGCCTGGCACAGCTGGCACCTCCCTGGAAAGAGGGGCTGGAAACAGAGGGGCAGACGGTCAGGAAGCTGAAGAATTGTCCATAGTCACGGGGGGCCTCAGTTACGTTTCCCGCACTTGGGACTTGAGAGAGACGGCAACTGAATGCTTGTCATCAAAAGAACAAAGTGGGGAAAACCCAGCCAGCTTAAAATGAAGGAAGAGCATTCACGTTTAAAACACGGATTAACGTAGCTTCCTCTTTCTCTCCTGAAAGTTTCCTAAGGGCTCTGTCCTCGCCTAGAATGTTTTCCTTTAATCTGCATATCCGGTTCCACCAGCCTCCCCTTTGTCCCACATCCAGGAGTGGTGGACGGATAAGACCCTGCCTCGGGACCATGTTCAGAGGGTCCCGCCAGCTGTGCTCCGAGCATCAGGGCAGGTGTGGTGTGCAAAGTGTTTGGATGAGACAGGGAGGACCAGCACTGGGCCACCATCTGGGAGCGTCTGTCTCACACCTCCCTCGGTGACGGGATGGGAAGGAGGTCTGGGCCCCCAAGCGCGTCTCTCTCACACCTCCCTTGGTGATGGGGCGGAAAGGAGGGCCGGGTGCCCAGGGCCTGTGAGAGAGGGTCTCAGAGGAGCCCACGGCTGCACAGCCTGATCTGGTGGGGGGCAGCGGCTCACATCTCAGAGCCGCAGGCTGAGCATCAGGCCGGGCCCCACAATTCCAGAGGATCCGGTGCAAAAGCGCTCACTCTGCTCCAAACCCAGGTCCTGGTCTGGACATAGCAGCCTGAGCCCTGGGAAGAGATTCAGCAGCTGCCCAGGAGCTGGGCGGGGAAGGGCTCCTCACCCCGATGTTGCCCTGAGTGCACTCGAGGTGCCCCCAACTCACTGCACGGCAGCCGGGAATGTCTCCCGACCCACAGGGCCCAGGCCGAGCCGCAGGGCGGACGAGGCACCCCCACACGTGCACTCTCCTGGACTCCAGGCACAGATTCTCTCAGACTGAGTGCAATTCCCAGCGGAGGTCACCCTCCCAAGCCCAACACAACAGCCTCGCTGGAGTCCATCTCACGCCAGCACAAACAGCCTGCCCGGATGCAGATGTCAGGTATGGGCTGCACCAGGCCCCTGCACACTGGTGTGCCCCTCACGCCACTGCGAGCCGCAGCCGAAGCACAATAATGTTCGGCGCTCAATGTGGCTGTAATTAGCCAGAAGGAGAATGGCTCTTTCCCCAGCTTCAGAGTCAGGAGAGGCGTCTGTGAACGCCCACTTCTCCGCTCCCTTCAAACCACACTGTAGGCACAGGCAGCTGCCGCAAGGCTGAGTCTCTGTGGAATCCCTTCATCTCTGAAGGAGCCTGTGAACCGTGACCAAAGGCAGTGAGGAGGGGTCTGGAGAATCTCAGGACGCGAGGACACCAACAGGGGAAGCACAGGGCGAATCTGCAGCGGCAGCTGCCAGGAGCCAAAATCAGGATCAACCTTTCTGTGAGGCACTTTTGTGCGATTGGATGTTTAACTCCTGACTTAAGCAAAAAACATCCTTACGTCTTAGGTACATTTTTAAAACCTGGGTTTTACATTCGATGGAAATAATGTATCATCCGTATTGCAGCGCTGCTAAAACGGGGCACGGTTTTCTATTATCGGGGTGACCCTGGGGTTTTCTATTGTCGGGGTGACCCTGGGGTTTTCTATTATCGGGGTGACCCTGGCTCCCGTGGCAAATGCTGTCCTCAGTTGCACGTGGGGTTCTTCCGTGTACCCAAGTGCTGCATCTCCATGGGTGGCAATTTCTCCGAGACCTGGCACAGTGGCACCAGAAGCGGGTACTGGTGCCCTCAGGAGCAGGAGGGTCAGGGTCCGGGGCCTGCCCTGCACTCGCCGAGGCGATGGGTTGATTAGAGGAACCACAGTTCCTCTCTGTGCACTCACGCGAATTACGCACGGTGACTCAGCAGCCGCAAGACGTCACGGCTCTGAGCGATTGGCTGCGTATTTGTGCCCCAGTCCAGCCCTTGCTGCTCCTTCACACTCATGTTTCCAAGCTGAAAACACGAAGGGCTCCAAACTGGAAAGGAAAACAGCGTGGTTGGCCTCTCGCTCCCCTGACGCATGCTGTGGGTGACGGAAAGATGGGAAGGAGGAGAGACCACCCAGGGTGCCCCCCTGTGACAGTTACCCGCCCTTTGCCCCAAGGCTGTCTTTGAGGCTGGTCTTAATCGAAGGCAAGAGACAGCATCAGGCATTGACTGTCCCCTCGTGTGGGCCGGGCGCTAACCCTGGCTGGGGTTGCTGGGCACCAGCCCTTATCACAATAGAAAGCCCACAGTGCAAACGGGTCAGGGGCTTGCACTGTGCCAGGTCTGCTCATCCCCAAAGCCAAGAGTTTCCCATCGCAGGTGGTCTGGAAGCCCCAGACAGCACCCGTGTGAGGTGGCCAATGACTGGCCACCACGGAAGTGTGCAGACATGCAGGGCACAGACATTCCCAGAGAGCTCCTGTGTGCAAAACCTGGGCACACGGATGTCTGTGAAGCTCTGGGATGGCGTTTAGCAGGAGTAACAGGGGTCCTCATAGAATCAATAAAATAAATGTAGCATCTTTGGGTTATGAAGCCAGTTTTTATTAGGAAGGGATTTAGGGCAGCAGATGAAGAAACAGGAAGACAACGAAACTCCATGTCCAAGAACGAGGAAGCTGAGGACGGAAGCAGCTGCTGCGCAGAGGCCGGCACTCTCCTGGCTCCACGCTGTGCGGGGAGGGCAGGGTCTCGCCAGCAGCTGGTGGCACAGGCGGGCAGCACAGGGGCTGCGTGGTGGCCTCTGCGGTGTCCCCTGGCAGAGGTGCCTGAGCTGGGCCTGGCGTGAAGGGCACAGGCCTCACTCCCTGACTGCCTGATTGTCCCTGCAGTGAGCGGGACCCCCTTATTAAGGCTGTGGGGTAGAGTGGGCGGCAGGTGTTGAGGGGTGGGGCCCAGCCCCAGGCACCCACACATTCCTCTTTGCCCCGGGAGAAGTGTTGAGAGAAGGAGCTTGGGATCAGCTGGCATATCTATCACGTTCCAGTGTCAACCAGGGAGCACAGAGCCCTGAACATCCCCTCGACAGCACGCCACACACTCCTGGCACAAACTCCAGGCCACAGCACAGCACCCCGATGGCAGCAGCCACGCAGATGACCCAGGGTCCACGGCACAGCACCCAGATGGCAGCAGCCACGCAGGTGACCCAGGGTCCACGGCACAGCACCCAGATGGCAGCAGCCACGCAGGTGACCCAGGGTCCACGGCACAGCACCCAGATGGCAGCAGCCACGCAGGTGACCCAGGGTCCACGGCACAGCACCCAGATGGCAGCAGCCACGCAGGTGACCCAGGGTCCACGGCACAGCACCCAGATGGCAGCAGCCACGCAGGTGACCCAGGGTCCACGGCACAGCACCCAGACGGCAGCCACGCAGGTGACCCACGGTCCACGGCACAGCACCCAGACGGCAGCCACACAGGTGACCCAGGGTCCAGAAACCTTGACAAAAAAGAGACTCTGGGGCATTGGGATGTGTGAGGCTCAGGTGGGAGGAGAAGGCTCCAGCCCTCACCACGCCTGGCCCTGCCTCCAGCAAGGACCCCCACCCCAGGGCTCCGGGCCTCGGGCTGGCGGCGTGTCCAGGGCCTGCTGCCTGTCTGATGTGAGCATCCTCACCCTGTGGGTTACCTGTCCAGAAACCCACAGCTGCCGGGACCGTGGGGTGACAGCCACAGTGGGCTCTGCAGGGCCCTCTGGTCTAAGACACCAGGAGGCCATGTCCAGCAACTAAGGCCACTGGGCAGGACACGTCAGGACGGAGGTGCGGTGAAGACCACAGTGGATGCCTCCAGAGGTTCCTGCCTGGCTTCCAGTGGAGCCTCTGCCAAACCAGGCCTGTGCAAGGACAGAGACGAGGCCTGGCAGGGTCTGAGCAGGCCCGAACCTGCGACGCAGCTGCTGTGCCTGGATCTGAGCTGCACCCACAGGTGATGTGAGAGGCGCCGAGGAGGCGGGGAAGGCATGGGGCTGGGGAAGCTCAGGGTCCTGGAGCTCTCAGTGTGTGCAATGCCAGGCGGCCTGGTCAGTCAGGGTCACTGTGGCGGGGAAGTCGGGAGCCAAGAGGCAGCTCTGTTGGAAGCAAGCCCCCCAAAATCTGGCCATAAACTGGCCCCAAGACTGGCCATAAACAAAATCTCTGCAGCACTGTGACATGTTCACAATGGTCCTAACGCCAGCCTGGAAGGTTGTGGGTTTACCGTAATGAGGGCAAGGAACACCCGGCCTGCCCAGGGCAGAAAACTGCTTGAAGGCGTTCTTAAGCCACAAACAATAGCATGAGCGATCTGTGCCTTAAGGGCATGTTCCTGCTGCAGTTAACTAGCCCAACCTATTCCTTTATTTCGGCCCATCCCTTCGTTTCCCGTAAGGGATACTTTTAATCTAATATCTATAGAAACAATGCTAACGACTGGTTTGCTGTTAATAAATATGTGGGTAAATCTCTGCTCGGGGCTCTCAGCTCTGAAGGCTGTGAGACCCCTGATTTCCCACTGTACACCTCTACATTTCTGTGTGTGTGTCTTTAATTCCTCTAGCGCCACCGGGTTAGGGCCTCCCCGGCCGAGCTGGTCTCGGCAGAGTTCAGCTGCAGGTAGCTCAAGACAGCAAGGGCTGCAGAGGGACCAGGAGGTTCAGGCAGCCAATGGTGCCGGCGATGGGACCGGGTTGGAGCAGGGCGGGTCCCCGAGGCCACTGCTGGGGATGAGACAGAAGAGATGGCACGGCTCGCGTGATGGGTGGGGGTCCAACACTCCGGCCCCAGCCCCTCCCTGGCTTCTGGGAGGCCCAGGCTGCTTCTGGGCAGGAAGAGACGCCGCTCCCCGCAGGCCAGGCCAGCTCCAGTGGAAGGAAGTCCTGGTGTCCACTGCAGGCCGAGGCCTCTCCTGTGCACCTGCCCTCAGTGCAGCTGGTAAGGACGGACATGTTGGGACCGCAGGGCGGATCCTCCACGGTTTTCCTGGTCTGTGTTGCAGTTTTCCTGGCGTCTTGTCCCTGGATGGGCCTCTAGGTGAACATAAACTCCCGGAGACTGCAGAGTGCAGTCCTTCCTTAAAGCTCCCCAGGGGAAGACAGCCCCTCAGCAGGAAGTATTGTCCACGATGCGTCTAATGAAATATTTACCGAAAAGCCAAAGCGAGGACATTTTTCTAGTTAATTAAAACAGTGCGTCTTTCAAGCAAGCTCCCTGGAGGGGCCAGGCCCACACATACCCAGCGGGCAGGCGGCCCGAGGTGCTCCTGAGCCGGTCTCGACTGGGAAGCGGGTGCCCAGGACACAGGAGAGGTTCCTGCTGCACAATGCTGAGGGGGAGGGGGCAGACGCCGCAGAGACCCTGTGGAAGGCCCCTCCCAATGAGTAAACTCACGCGTGGTATGCGCTGGCAGAAGCGTCTGGGCCTGCACTGTGGAAATGGTGGGGGCCCTGGGAGGGTTTTTTTGGCCAGGGACGAGAGTACTTGGGTTTGCTTTCTGGAAAAGTGAAAAAAGAGAGGTTTCTGTGCTCTCTCGGCTGTGTTAAGCACTGGCAGAAGTCGCCTTTTGGGCCCTCCGCAGGGCTACGAGAGCTGGGGAAGTGGGGGCCCGGGAGGGGGGTCAAACAGCCTGCAGACTCCGCGGCAGAGTCCGCATCCCTGGAAGGAAGCGTCAGGGAAGGCACTGCACCCACACGTGGCTTCGAGGGCAGGAGGGAGGTTGCACAGCGAGTGGCCCCCACTGCTCTCCTTCCCTCCTTCCTTCCCGCTGGACCGGGCAGAGGTGGAGCTTCCCGTCATCCGCCTTCAACCCTTGGCCCCTCCAAGGCTCAAGAACTGGGAGCCCAACTGGGTGGCAGACACGCTCCCTGTCACCATGGTCACTGTCACCAGCTCCCCGTCACCACGCTCCTGGTCACCACGCTCCCCGTCACCATACCGTACCCTGTGGGTCCCCCCGTCCCCCATGCAGCAGAGGGGGCCGCGTGCAGTTCCCTGAGTCTTTGGAATGTGCAGGGCACCTGTGGGGCAGTGCCACCTTGGAAACGTTTGCACGGTTCTGGCCAGGGCTGCCAGCTTCCGAGGACACCCTGAAGCCGGCAAGGAGAGGGTCCAACCATTTCTCGTGTATGGCCATGTGCCACTTCCATTCACAGAGACCCCAGCCACTCCGGGCGCCAGGTGCCGACATGCCACATGGGCGTCTAGTAGACACGGATGCCACATGGGGGTCTAGTAAGACAGCGGGACCCTCAAGGAGGGTGGTGACAGTGACTGTGGTGACTGGGACCGAGTGCAGGGACGTGCCCTCCTGCTGCTACATAAGCGTTCAGGGGTGGGGGGCTCCAGAACGGGGCACCAGACACTCAGGAAGACCCGGTGAAACCTCCACCCCCCAGGCCCAGGGGCCATCCTCTTTGTCAGCCGGGGGTCCTCACAGCCAGGGGTCTCTCCCCCACCAGAGCCAGAGTCCGGAACATGCTCCAGGAGCCGTGACACGTCTGGTGCCCCAAGACTGTCTCTGGTGTCCACAGCTCTCGTCTGGGGAGAAAAGGATTTCTCTGCTGAACGCTTTTCCCCCACATTAAAATCCAGGTTGTTGATCTGATTCTTAGCACCATGATTTTATACAGTGTGTTTTCTTAACAGAGAAAAAGGGATTTTTGTATCCTGAAAAAGGCATCATCTTGCTTTTGTAAAATCCATAAAAGAGCCTGTGATTTCTTTTTTGTTCCACACGGTTTATTGAGCTATGAGGCTGGAGTTTCTTTCTGACAGTTTAATATCGAGTGACAGCTGAAGCTGCCTCCAAGAGACGCTGTTTCTGAATAAATGAAAAAATACACTTTTCCAGATTTAGATACAGATGAAGGTTGTTTGGGGTTTGAAATGTTTTCCTTTTCATGCAGCATAAACATGCATCAGGCACACACCCCTGAGATTCTTTCCGGCACCTTCCGCGCTGGGTGTGTGCTGCCTTTGGAGCTGGTTTGCAGGCGGGGCCCTTGGGATGTGGGTACCTGCCTTGCTCTCTGTGCAGCTGGTGTTCTGGTTCCTGGAGCTGCGGTGGCGTCCTCATGTGGATGGGGGCGGCCGGTGAGTAGCCATTGGGTGCACGCACCCCACCTCACACAGCCACTGACTGGAGGGAAGGACCCGAGCAGGACATGGCCCAGGTGGAGCCGGGGCCGCTCCTGTGGTGCGTTGGGTTGGGGGATGAGGGGACTCCACCGACCTCCCCAAGCGCAGCTGTGACATTTGTGTCCAGGATAAAGGCAAAGTCCACCGTGGCGAAGACACTGTCCTCCCAGTAGCAGGTAACATAAGCCAGAGACAGGGGTCCCTCATCCTCAGAAGGGCCGGGGCTGCCCCAGACCTGGGCCAGCCAGCGGGGGACCCCGTGCTCCAAGCCGCTAACAGCGTGTGAACTTCAACCCGGGTTCAAGGTCATCCTCAGACACACCTGCATGTTGGGAGCACCCGCCCCTTTGTGCCCACAGTGGCTGGAGACGCGGCTGTTCCAGAGGGCATCCAGTCTGAATTCATGTCCGCCCGTCCACGCCCCCAGCTACTTCCAGATGCATTTGAAGGGAGGGCCTGTGCCCTGCTCAGCTGCTTTTCAAAGGGGTGCCAGCACCTGTCCATGCGTCACTAACCGAAGCTCCATGCCAGGCACAGGCTGGGCGTCAGAGCCACCGAAACACCAACCTCTGCCCAAGTCACTGGGCGGGCGCCTGACATCGACATGCAGGTTGCACCCCCCGGGAAGGGTACGGGGATCCCAGGACCTTCAGAGGAGCCAGAGTCCAGAACAGGTGAAAGCAAGGGCTCTGCCGCAGCTGGTGGGGGTCTCGGGCAAAGCACAGAACCTTCCAGAACTCAGCATCTTCATCTGCAAGTGAAGAGCTGGGCTGAGACCCCTACACTGCACCCAACTCTGGCCTCTGACATTCTAGGTCCAGTTGCCTGCTTTGGGAAGTGCCATCTGGAGCCCGGGGCCACCGCATTGCAGTCCCATCCAACACCCAAGGACCTGAGTCACTGGGGTGGCGCCGGCTGAGGGGGAGAGACACGGCGCTGCGTGTGAGAAGCTGCCGCCTCCCCAGCGGGATCCCCAGCTCTGCCCGCGCCCTTGTAGGTCATCACTGACCAATCATGTCCGAGCAGCACCAGATGGGCCTGGCCATTCACACGGCCGCAGACCAGTGGCCCAGACCACCTGAGGTCCAGCCAGAGCCAACGAACTCAGGGCCTCCCCTCACCCCAAGATCCAGGGACCCTGCCTGCCCCTGGTCCAGCCAGGCACCAGGGTGCGGACTCACGCCTCCTGCCCTCACAGCCCCTCAAACCGCCGGTGGAAGCCCCACTGTCCTTTCCTGCCGTGTGGACAGAAGTCACCACAGCCCTGACAGGACAAACGAGAGAGTGGGACTCTTGGCGGGACGGCCACCTTCTCCCCCAGGGGACGGCCACGTTCCCCCTCAAGGGACGGCCACCTTTTCTCTCAAGGGACGGCCACCTTCTCCCCCGAAGGAGTCAGGAGAGGGGGTGGCTCCAGGAGTCAGAAGCAGCAATGCTGTTGCCCGGGACACCTTCTCCGAGGGTGTGTGTCTGTGGGGAGCTGTGAACACTATTAGTACCCAGTGCTTCTGTGGGAACGCATGTTTCCAGTTCCAAAAAGCCAACCAAATGCTCAGAACCTCCCCCCAGGCTGGCTGGGGTGACTGAGACTGGTCGCTCCCGCTTGAAGCTGTCTGCGGCAAAGGCCGCCCTCCCGCCGGCCCCTCTGCAGTCCCAGCCCCAGCCCTGGGGTGAGGGAGGGGTGGGGAGGAGCAGGGACAGACGGGCAGGCGCCAGGGCGCCGGGTGCTGCATGAACGTCGCCTGTGGTCACAGCTGGCTCCCGACGGGCCTGGGCTCGGAGTCGGGACCGGAAAGCGAGGCCAGCAGCGGCACCAGCTCCTCAACAAGGCCCCCGCTGCTGACCGGGCAGACACTTGAGGGGGCGCCTGGCACGTGCCGGGATCCACGCATGGAACAGTTAGAGAGGCGACGCGTGCACAGCGGTGAAGCGGCAGAGGAGGACGAGAGACACTGTGGCTTTAATGCCTGAATCCCACGGTTTCTTGGCACACAAACAGTTCCTAACGAGTGTAGGTATTTATCCCACCATAGGTATTATTCCCACTGCACACAGCTCCTCATTTTCACTGTTCGGGAAAGGTCAGGATCTCACACCGATGGGCACACGGCGGTTGCAGAGGCCCTTGGGTCTCCGGGATGGTTCCTCCAGCATCGAGGTTGGCGGCCAAAGCGTCCAGGCCAGGCCGACTCCGGGTCCCCTTCTGAGCGGGAGTATCTCATCCTCGTGAGTCGGCGTCTCAGCCAGTAGGTTGAGCTGACTGGGGGCTCCTCTTTCTACAGTCCCTTGACGGCATCCACCTGTGTCCGGCTCTCCTGGAGGTCGGCGCACCTGGCTCGTGACATCGTCCCTCCTTGGAATACTCCAGTGCGGTTGGTCTAATCAAGTTTGGGCGTTCCAGACATCTTGGCAGACATCCGAGCTTACAAACTGTGAGGACGTATCCACATCACACCCACAAACTGCACTCCCAGCAGGCGAGGCCCCGGGGCCTACCCCACGTCATTCCTGCCCGCACGTGACTGCAGGCCGAGAACAACCTCTTACCTCCGTTCCCTCCCCTCCAGTGTCTCTCGGCACCCACCAGCCCCAGCGCGGTTCTCTCTGACCTGCAGCACAGCCCCCAGAAGCAAGCAGAGGCACGGGTCATGCGTTGGTCCCACCCCCACGATGTCCTTCAGGGGCCGCTGAGCCCCGCCCGTCACCCACAAGGAGCCCCAGTGTTGGCAGACCCTAAGGAAGGCAGGGCCGGCTCTGCGTGAGTCCTGTGGAAAGAGGCCTCCGCCCTTGTCTCCACCGAGGGTCCAGGCCACTCGTCCTGCTCTCCGGAGTCGGCCCTCGGCCTGGCTGGGCTCTCCCACAGACCCCACCAGGGCAACGTCAGCCGAGTCCTCTCTGAGCTGTGCGGAGAGAACCCCCTTTAGAATACACGGGCGGCCTCCTGACGTTGCAGGGCAAAGGTGGACAGCAATCGACCCTTTCTGGCCTGGAAGTGGGACTGACCCGGCCCCCAGTCCCCACCCTGTCGTCAGGAGGCAGAGGTGCTCACACAGGCACAGGTTTTGATGTGGCTGCTCTGCCTCTGGAGCGCGTGGAAAGCCGGGTGCCTGGGCGGGTCTGAGGCTCCTGGCTCTGCGAGTCTGGATGGACACCACGCTCCTCAGGACGGTGGTCCAAGCACCGCAGCCGTGGGTGTGGCAGAGTCACAGCGAAAACGGACTTAAACTGCTCTGCAGAATTCAGTTTGAATCATTACCTACAAACTCAGAAATGCGCCTGTCACAGGCAACTCTGGGTTTCTGGTAGCTCAAAATCATTTCCACCAAATGATCCGTCAGCCGCGGCGGCTCTGGGCCGGAAGAGGGCTGTTTCCTGCCTCCCTCCTGCCCCACTGGCGTCCATTAGATTATCTCGAGTCCTCGGGAGGCCAGCCTGCCCTGAGCCACTGGGAAAACAATTTATTTGTAAAGAATTTGCTGAGCTCTTGTCGCTGCTCAGGGGACGTTCCCAGGAGCCCTTTGGCCTTGGAACCCAGTGGAGATTCGGGCTTCAGGATTGTCTCAAAATGGCCGAGCAGGTGTCTGAGCCTCACTCCCTCTCCCTCGTATCTCTCCGGCCCGGGCACTTTTATCAGCACCTTTCAACTTTGCCACCTCGAGCACAGGAACGGAAGGGGCTGCCTGTGCCCTGTGGGGCTGGTCCAGGCCTCCCCAGGCACCGGCCAGCGCCTGCGTTTCCGGGAAACGTCCCCCCGACCACCCACACTCGCAACCCAAGCCTGGCCGGGCCGTCTGCAGCATGTCTCAGCCAAATAGAAATCGGTGACACCAACGTGACCACGGCAAGAGTGAGCTGGAGCGGAGCCTCCGGCAGCCGTGACTAACAGACACGGTTCGCAAACACACGCACACCTTCCAAAAACGCCAGGCTGGCCTCACACGACCAGGGGCCTCACCAAGTGCAGTGGGTCCCTGGGTGTCAGGGCGGCTGCTCAGAGCTGTGGCTGCTCCCGTCTTAGCCTCAGCCTGTGCCCGGGGCCCTGTGGATCCACGCAGGGCAGCGGTGTTCCAGGTCCACGCAGGGCAGCGGTGTTCCAGGTCGCAATGGAAGGAGGTGGGGCCACAGACGACTGTCCTGGGTCTCCGGCCACTGAGCCTGCAGGTGTGACCACTGAGAGGAGGGCTCCTTCTCCTTCCAGCCCTGGGGGTCTTTGAGCTCCTGCTCCTTCCAGTCCCAGGGTCTTCACTCTTGTTGCCAGGATGAAAGTGTGAAAGACGTGGCTGGGTGGGTGCCCTCGCCTTTCCTGCTCACAGGCACCTCCTCCTGAAGGTGCTCGTGCTGACCTGAGCGTACTCCAAACCGGGGCCGAGACATGGGGACTGGTGATAAAATGCCCCTGGCTCACGATGACCTCATCTTGCTAGAAACACACGTTCTCCTCTATGACAGCCAAAACCCAAAGTTTCCCTTTAAACATTTTTCCAGGCAGAAGTTTTCTGGGGGTATGAAGCCTCCAGGGGCTGTTTGGTGACTCTGGGCTTTGCCGAGGGCCGGGTGGCACCGTTCCATTGACTTAGATCAGATGTGGCTGCTGGAGTCTGTGTCACTCCTGCAGCTGGAACAGCATCTGCCCTGGCTGGTTCGGGGCCACCGCCACCTCGGTATTTCCGGGAGGTCCTGCATTGTCTCGGGGATCAGTGAGCAGTTTGGAGGCAGCATCCTACTTTTACACTGCTTTTGATTTTTTTCCTCCCTGAATTGAACACTTACTGTCTCTGAAAACTTGAAATCGGCTCCTTTGTCTCCAGGAAGCGTAAGTCAGTCACGTAAAACTTTGCCCCAAGCATTTCAATCGCTTTTAAGTAACGATCGAAATGTCACTGGATCTGCTCTTGCCGCCTGTGCAGCTGTCACTCCTCCCGCCTCGGAAAGCAGCCGGTCTCTTCCCGCCAGTCTCAGGGTCACACACCCGACAACAAAGTCAGCTCTGGAGATGCCGCCAGGGGCCCCAACCTAGAGTGGCAGCAGCTGGCATTGCAGCAGGCTTGACGGCATGTTGGGTGTCCAGGATCTATGGCCACGTTATTTTTACCATCTCCTTTTGCTGTGAGACCTGGCGGAGCAGTCCCAGAGTAACACTCTGCGGAGATGTGGGCACGGGGCTCCCTCCGCGTCCCTCGAGGCTGTGGCCACTCCCGCTCCTGCCTGACTTTGGGACCACAGGGTGTCACGTCCAATGTCTCATTTCCATAACATTTGGAAAGGTAGAGGCAAGACATGAAGACTAAGGTTTTCGAGGTTGGCCCTCCAACCTCCCTAAGGCTCCCTGGGGCTTCCTGGAGAGACTGGACACCCTGTGTTATCTGATCAGCAGGAGGGAGTGAACCTTAGAATGCAGCAGCTCCCATCACGCCGGCTCCCTGCCTTCTGTCCAGCAGTTCCCAGCCCTGTCTGGGGACAGCACTGGCGCCCACACAGAGGACGAGGAGGGCTCATGAGAGGTCTCCACACGCACGAGGCGGCGTCCCGGGGCCACGGCTCCCGTCTGCAGCAACACCCTGAATCCCTTCACACAGCAAGGCCTGCAGGTGCACAGTGGCCAGGGGACCGGGAGAGTCTTCCTCCGGAGTCCGAGAACGGCCGACACAGTGTGGCATTTTGGCATTTGGGGACACACTTAATCTTTGGTTTCTGTTTATTTGCCAAGAGTCTGTTGCACACCTGTGAAGCCCAGGTCCAGCTTGGGGGAGGACGAGGCAGGAGCCCCCGGTTCCCCCCTTGCAGCGATGGGCTCAGAGGCACAGTTGGTGAAGCCCAAGTGAGGGCAGGAACAGGTGTGGGAGCTGGAGGGATCTGGGGCAACAGAGCCTTTGCCAAACAAAGAGGGAAGGAGGGCCCTGCTGAGCATGAAGCACGGAGCGTGTGGGTGGGGAGGGTCCTGGGTGGGTCAGGGAGGCCAGCCGACCCCCAGGAGAGCGTCAGAGCAGAGGTCGGTGTGGGCAGACGCGGGCCCTGGAGAGAGAGGCGGGTGGAGGACAAGGCCTTGCTTCTGAATGAGAAGCCAAAGGGTGGGACCCACAGCTCTCAGGGAAGAGGAGCCGGGAACAATGCAGCCCGTGGCCTGATGCAGGCTGGGCTCTGCACTCTGGGAGCCACGCAGGGCAGTGAAACTCCCAGGTGAGGAGCAGGAACGTGTTCTCCTTGGGAGGCAGGTTTCCTCGGCACACGGACGTTGGCAAAGAAGGGAATGGGGAACCCAGGACTGCAGCGTCCATCTCTCTCCTCAGGGGCAGGGCATGTGGGCACCCACTTGGCTCCTCCAGTGGGGCCCCTCAGGTGCCACCGTGATGCCCCATGGCCCACATCATGCACCTCCTCACAGGAATCCCAGCAGCACCAGCCTCCTGTGCACCAGCAAGGCAGGCCAAGGCTTCAGTAGGGGTTTGCAGGGGACGTGTCCACCAGCCCCAGGCCACTCAGTGCCCCACTGGGCCTGCTGCCTGACTTACGATGTGTTTTGGGGACAAAACTCAACAGTTACCAACCGCCCCTCGTTTCCTGGCGATTCTTGCCTTTACAACCCTGATGTTACTTTCAAAAAGTAAATAGTTTAAACAGACTCACATTTAATAATGATTTACTGTGCTGGCTTGGAAAAATGAGCAGGATGTCCAGCTGAGAGCTGGACACACATGGCTCTCAGCTGCAGCTGGGGGCCGGCTGAGTCTCTGAGTGGTCTTGGACCCACCTAGTGCCCACTTCCTTTCTTGCTTGTAGTTCTCAAGACTCACTGCAGATTCTTGCTGGAAACTTCTCAAGAATCACTGCAGATTCGTGCTGGAAACGCAGCATCCTGAGAGAGGGAGGAGCTGGCCTGGCAGCTGGGCTCTGTTCCTGTCCCCCATAGAGCAGGTGTGCTGAGGCACTGCAGCCACAGCAGGGTATCCAGAAGCACTGCAGCCCAGCCAGAGCAGGTGTCCTGCAATACTGAAGCCTGGTGCATGCTGTCCCCTCAGTGTGGACTCAGAGCAGCACTTCCTGGATCCCTCCGCTGCAGTGCAGCATTGGGCAGATGAGGCCCGTCCTGCCCTGGGCTCCTTTCCTGAGCCTGGGGACCAGCTTGTCGCAAACCCTGTGAGCCTGGGGGCCAGCTTGCCATGAACCCTGGGCTTCTGCTCTCCCTTGCTGTCTGTCTGGGTAATCAGGTTGCTCCTCCTCACTTGTGTGACTGCTCTGCCTCGCCCAGCTCAGGCAAACACTCTGATCCCTGCGTGTGTGAGCTGCGCAGTGTTTCGAGTCCTCTCCTGAGGTTGGTGCCTGTGCACTGGGAGCTTCCCAGAGCTCACAGACAACAGCTTTGCCTTGAAATCCAAGCTGAACCCATGGCACAGAATGTGGAGCCCGTGACCTCTGCAATCAAGCTGTGAGGGCCTTGAAGGGAGGCAGGCGGGCTCACAGTCTTCAGGTCGCATCACATTTGTCATTTGAAAAGTCAACTGCAAGTGCCTTTTTCTTCTTCTTTCATGATCAATTGGCCAGTAGTCAGGCTAAGCATGGATCGCAGGACCAGCCTTCCAGAGCTCTCTGACGTGGGACTCAGCCCAGACGTGGCCTCTCGGCGAGCTCGTGTCTCCTCTCCCAGCCCACCCCTAGAAACAAGAATCTCTTTTGTTGGAAATATTTTCTCCCTTCTGCACTGACTTTTATCTCGGTGTCTGAGGAGTCAGTTACTTGTGCCGCGCCTGGAGGCTTCGATTCTGGAGAGCAGGAGGTGCATGTTTCATCTCCGCACCTCATTGTACCCGGGAGTCAGAAAGGCTCGATGTGTCTGTTCAGTGCACAGCAGGATGAGTGGATGAATGAGTGGATGGAAGGATGGGTGGGTGGATGGGTGGGTGGGTGGGTGAAGAGGCAGGTAAACAGATGGACGGGTAAATTGGTGGGTGAGTGGGAGGGTGGATGGAAGATGGGTGTGTGTGTGGATGGGTGGGTGCATGGGTGGGTGGGTAGATGGATGGATGGGTGGGTGGATGAGTGAGTAGGCAGATGGGTAGATGGGTGGGTGGGTGGGTGGAGGGATGGGTGGGTGGTTAGATAAATGGGTGGGTGGATGGGTGGATGGTTGAGTAGATGGGTAGGTGGCTGGATGGGTGAATGGATGAATGGATGGATGGGTGGATAGGTGGGTGGATGGATAGGTGGTGAAACTTGGGGGCTATGCCCTTGGGATAGATAGCTCTGGTGAGGACAGGGGTGTGGGCAGCAGGGTGGCCGTGCTCTGGCTGAGGCCTCTTGGGAGCATGAGACCCTGTTATAATTCACTCATTTAGGATAGAACATGGCTGCGTAGAGCACCCCTGCAATCTTGCCCAGCCCCTGTGTCCTCTGCCCTCCTCCTAGATGTTGTGAATAATTTAGGAGCTTGGCATTTCCCTGGCAGAGCCATCGCCCCCTTCAGCGTTGCCCAGTTCACACGGAGTGAGTGGTCCCAGGATCAGAGCAACACAGTTGCCAAAGGACCCGTGGGTGGGTGGTGGGAGGCCAGTCTCCGCTGCGTCCCACCAGAGGGCACCTGCAAAGGGTCCGAGGCCGGCCACAGCCGGCCCATGTCCACCGGCGCAGCTCCTGGGCCTCTTCCCTAAGGGTGAGGGTCTAGGTTGCCCTGGGAAGACTCGGGTTGACCAGGCGCTGGCCAAGCTATGGAGCAGCTGAGCTGCAGTGGACACATCTCCCCGAGAAGCCGGCACAGTGGACACGTCTCCCCAAGAAGCCGGCGCCATGGACACGTCTCCCCGAGAAGCCAGCACCGTGGACACGTCTCCCTGAGAAGCCAGCAGCTTGCACCAGGTTTGAGCCGAGGCCCAATTCTCACCGGCCACGTTCCCAGGCTCTGGGTTCGGGGTTGCAGAGCTGCAGGACCGTGCAGTCCTTTTCAGTGTGAGTGTTTTCACCTTCCTGTTTCACGTCACCAGGGAGTGAGGCCGTGCCCCCACCCGCTTTCCTTCAACTTCTTTTCAGGGAGCTGATTCAGGGGAGCCTGGATGCCAGAGCCTCAGGGGCCGGGAGTGCCAAGCTGGAGTCCCCACGAGATGCAGAGGAAACGGTGGGCCAGGAGGCGTCCCTGATGAACGGGCAGCTTAGTTCCGGATCACTGGAGGTTCAGGGCCGTAGTGAATAATTCAGCATCCTAAATAAAACATGAGAATGTTTAGATGAGCCAGCATTTTCCATTCGTTTCTTCAACAAAAACTGCATGACCATATTGAACCAGGATGTGGTCCGAGTGCCACATGTCCCCTTCCTGGGTTCTCTCCCCCAAGGCAGAGGCTGCTCCTGAGCCTTGGGCCGTAGAAATTCAGGGCGTCACACTCCCAGAGGGCCGTGAGGCCGTCGGACTCCTCGCCACATGCCGGGGCTGAAGTGCTGTCGCAAGAACAGAGATTGTTGCAACCCAACAACGCACCGGGAAAACCAAACCACAGGCTGCCCCTGTTACTCCAGGACTGTGAGGCCATGTCCACCATGGGGGAGGCGCGGGGGTCCCGTGTGCCGGGGTCTCTCAGTGACACAGGGGCTCCTTGTCCACAGGGAGCCTTGTCCACACACCTTAGAGTCACCTGAGCTTCAGGATGTCCCAGTTCCATTGCAGAACCCATGGGTGGTCCTCGAGCCCAGCTCCGGCCTGGTCCCATCGAACTCCTGGGTGTCCGACGGCTCTTCACAGACAGACACACCCTCATTCCAGCAGGCGCAGGTGGGTTGGGAGACTCACAAGAAGCTCTGGAAGCTGGACTTCAATTTGTGTTTTCTCATTCCACACAAGGACGTCACTCATCCGCAGGAGGGACCCTGCCTCCTAGGCCCGGACCCCAGTCCCTGGGATTGGATGTTCCAGTTAAAAACAACTTCAGAAGCACATCATTTGAGCTGGCCTCGAGAGCAACCAAATATTCTTACACAGAAACTCCAGGACCACTCGCAGCTAGCACCAGTAAATGTCATTCTCTTCCTCTAACAGCAATAGTTTGTTAAAAAAAAAAAAAAAAAAAAAGTCTGCACTTTCTAACAAAAGCCAAGGGCGCCTGTCACTGTGCAACCATCAAAGGGAAGGTAGACGCATCCCTCGTTATGGGCCGGCCCTCACAAAGTCCGCTCCATTTTATTTTTGAACCCACTGCTGGCCAGGAAGCCGGCTACGAGCTGCCTTTGAGGACGCACCTGCCGCCAGCCGAGCTCCGTGGGGCTCTGAGGTCTGATCTCGCAGCAAATGTAAGAGTGGAAGGAACATCGGAAAGACAGGCGCCGTCTCCTGGGACTGTAGCTGGAGAATGCTCCGTGCCGCGGAGGCCGCGTTCGAGGCCCAGGTGGCCTTTATAATTGATGGTGGATGAGAAGATGGGCCGCGGGTGGCACGTGGGCACCTGGCACACACATTGTCTTTGACCTGCCGTTAAAGCGCATTCCCGCGTGTCGCAAACAATGCTGTCCCTGGCGTTTCCTCATCAAGAGGTGTGAGATGCTTCGGCCGGTTTCTCCTCTGCTGAGGACACAGGCCGGAGTTTGCTACTCTTTTTCTCATTTAAAGTTTTCATTGTCTTTCTTCACCTGGAGCCTGCGTTCTGCTCTCTGTGTGTCTTCCAGCGTGATTAGCGAGCTGTGGGAATGAGGGCAATGTTTCTTCCAAGCTCCTGCTCCCTGGGAACTGCAGGAGCTGCGCTGGCGGCCAGAGATGCAGGAGGCTCTGCTCTTACAGTGAGGTAGATCTCCAACTGCGTTTGCCGTTTAGGGAGAGGTGGGGGAGGGGAGCTGTGCTCCACGTCCCCTCCAAGGGGCCCGGCCACTGGCTGACTTGCCCGCCTGGCAGGAGGCACCTGCCCAGCCTTATTCCTCTCCAGCCCCACAGATCTCAGGCCCGTCATCCTCAGAACTGGACAGGGTGATGGGACTCCCGGCGACTGCAGGCACTCATCGCCAGAGGGGTTACAGGCTCTTTCAGGCCTCTCCCTGCTGAACAGGGCTGCACTGGGCCAGATCCAGCTCCTGTGGGCCCACGAGGCTCCTGGCTCCGGCTCCTGTTGGCTGTCCATCCTCCTGGCCTGGCCACATGTCCCTGCTCTGATTTCTCCAAGCCCAGCTCTTTCTCGCCCGGGGCCTGTGTCCTGGCTCGTCCCCCTGCCAGGAATGAGCCTCCTCCGCTCCTGGTATGGGGGTACAGCACGGCCATTCCCCCACTCCCCAGGGCTCGGTTCAAGGCCTCTCCCAAGAGAGGCCATCCCGTCTCCCACACTGTGTGTTCCCTGGGTCCCCAGCAGGAGCTCCGAGGACAGGGGCCAGTCTGACTTGTCGAGGCTGTGGTCCCAGCACCAGCCCAGTCGGCCCGTGGAGGCTCCCACGAATGCCTGTCAGATCAATCAGTCAATTGGCCTGGAGCCCGGGGGTAAGGCAGGGGCATCCCACCTGCGTGGATCAGGGGAGCAGGCATCCAGCCGTTGTGACGGCTCCATCTTGGGACTTGAGATCTGTCTGTGGGTGCAGGTGGCGGGAGGCGTGTGGGGTGGTGGGGGCCTTTGACCGGCCACCTAGGATGTAAGAGAGGGGCAGGAGCTAGCCAGGGCACAGAGGCCATCACTGGGCACCAGGTGCTGAGGCACCAGACAGGTGGGGCTCGCCTGCTCCAGGGGACTGGGTGCAGAGGGCATCTTTGTCAAACAGCCCAGAGTTTCTATGGTAGCTCCCACCTGAGCCCACAGCCTCATGGAGCACGTGGAGGTGGGAGGGCCATGTCACTGGCGTGGGGAGTGGGGCTGCCTCTCCCGGAGCCCCCCAGGCAGCTCACGCTGAAGGCCAGCCCAGGAGGAGCCTCTCTGTGATGGACACTGTCCTCTCCCCGCCCCCTTCTCCCTCCTCATGGGAATGTGGCTATCCCGGGTCACTGTGGGTCGGTGGAGAAAGTGGACACGGGTGGCCCTGGGGGGCAGACACCTGCAGGTGTGCAGAGAGCAGGGCCCGGTCACAGCCCCTTAGTCATGCCAGCCTGGGAAACCCTCCGCTGTGGTGTGAATGTTCGTTCTCCCAACCTCATGCTGCAAGGGGATCCCCCTTGTTGGAGGTGGGACTCGGTGGGAGTGCGTGGGTCACAGGGTGGATCCCTGAGGAAGGGCTTGGGGCCCTCCCTGGGGCAGTGAGTTCTTGCTCTGAGTTCCCCACAGAGCTGCCTGTTGAACGGAGCCCGGCACCTCCCGCCCCTCTCTCTTCCTTTCTCCATCCCCATGAGATGCTGGTTCGCCTTCGCCTTCCACCAAGCGTGGAAGCTCCCTGAGGCCTCACCAGAGGCAGGTGCCGGGGCCACATGTCCTGTGAAGCCTGCAGGGCTGTGAGCCAAAGGAAGCTCTTTTTAAATAAATTACCAGCCTCGGGCATTCCTTTACAGCAACACAGACAGACTAAGACCCCCACTCCTCCAAGGGGGTGGGCGCCCCAACCCTCCATGCTCCTCATGCAGCCTGGGGGCCTTGACAGCAGACCCCCACTCCGCTCTTCATGTCTGAGACCTGACCCTGTCTGCATCCTCTGGGCTGCAAAAACAGAACCGGGGAAGCATCAGAGGCCTAAAGAAGCCGCAAAGCAATGGAACCAAGTCACCAAGTCAAAGTCCCAGTGGAGGGAGATGCAGGGACACGGGAGTTCCACAGAGGTGCTCCTGGGGAAAGAACAGAAACCCAGGACAGAAAACACAAAGCCGTGAGTGATGAACGCAGTCTTGAAACACCCAGGAAGACGCAAGAGCACGGCCAGCAGAGGCCTCTCCCCACGAGGCTCCCGGATTGCAGGGAGACACAGCATCCTATGGGCACTCAGGCAGAAAAAGCAGGTTACATGTGGGGAGAGAAGCCTGTCCACAGGCTTCCCACAGAATCCCAAGGCCCAGAAACACGTGAACTTTGCATAAGGAAACTATGGCCAGAAGTGGAATCCCAGGCAACAGACAGCAGCGGGAATTTCTCACATACGAGGGACCGAGGGAATCACAGCCGTGAACTCCTCTCCCACGTGGAGGGAACGAGGGAATCACAGCTGTGAACTCCTCTCCCACGTGGAGGGAACGAGGGAATCACAGCCGTGAACTCCTCTCTTACGTGGCAGGTTGAGGGAATTGCGCCCGTGAGCTGCCGTCACACGTGTAGAGAATCCAGGGACCAGGCTGTACAACTGCTCTTGAAAACTGACTATTGCCCGCGTCCACCCCACCAAGACCAGAGTTGGAAAGAACCTCACACTCGGGTAGTCCCGGCACCACGAGGCTGCCCGGGAGCCCCTTCCGTGCTAAGCACCGGGAGAACCACGGCTGTAGGAGCCAACATGAATGCTGTGTGCTTTGCATGTTGACACGGTTTGGCTGTGTTCCCTCCCAAATCTCCCCTTGAACTGCAGTTCCCATAATCCCCACGTTTTGCGGGAGGGCCCAGTGGAAGGTGGTTGGATCATGGGGGCGGTTTCCCCACGCTGTTCTCATGAGGGTGAGCGAGTTCGCACGAGACCCGGGCGCCGGGCATTGCCCTTGCTTGCAGTTTTCCCTGCTCCTGCCTTGTGAACAAGGTGCTGCTTCCCCTTCAGCCACGATTGTGATGAGGATGAAGCTCTGATTCTTTTTATCTTAATGCCCTACAAAGCATAAATTCTCATCCGATGGGTTTCATTTAACCCTGCACATTGTGACTTCCTTTCCAATCTGACTCTGGCATAACAAGGGAAAAAATCAAAATGTTTTACCCTAAAATATAGTTTCTTGCATATCTTGAAATTGCCCTCCAAAGTCTCTTGTGGGAAAACTCCGCATTCTGTAGAGAATCCCTTTCCTCCTTGTTTTCTTTCCTTTCTTTCCAGGTTCGGTAGATAATCGACTAAGAGCCAGGCACCCTTTTAGGTCTAATAAGAAACTTTTTACAACCTGCGCTCTCTCTGAAGTCTGCTATCGGAGAGCTTCCTCTGGACAATAAAACTCGGTCCCCACAATCCTTTATCTCAACCTGAACATTCCTTTCCATTGATCCCAGGTCTTCAGATAAACTCAGCCAATTGTCATCCAGAAAATGTTGAAATTCACCGATAGCCTGGAAGCCCCACTTGAGTTGCCCCAACTTTCTGAACCAAACCAATGTATTTCTTCAATGTATTAGATTGCTGTCTCATGCTTCCCTAAAAATGCATAAAACCAAGCTGCACCCGACCACCTTGGGCACCTGTTCTCAGGACCTCCTGGGGGCTGTGTCATGGGCCATGGACACTCACATTTGGCTCAGAACAAATCTCTTCCAATGTTTTACAGAGTTTGACTCTTTTCATCAACAATTTCAAGTAAAATTCATTTGTAATGTTTTGTTGAAATAGTATATTATTCCAATACTCTGAAATGAATTCTTTTTTCTTTCGAGCTATGAGTAGGTACAAAGAAGTATCTGATTGTGTGGCTGGATTTTAGAAGTTTTTACTTTCTTGGTAATTTTCTGCACAACTTGAATTTTTCTGAATGAGGAGCATGTATCATATTTTACAAACACAATTAAGTCATTATTATGAAAAGAGAAATATCATGCAATGAGATGATGGACTGAAAGCAATAAACCATCGCTGCTGTAGGAACTGAGGGACTCAGGTACCCTCCTGGGGGTCTGGCTCCCCACTGGATCCTGAGCGGCCTCCCCCAGGGGTTGGCCAGAGGGAGCTGAGCCTTCACTCTACCACCCCCTGTGCCTGGTAGGCCAAGGTCTCTTTCCTCTCCCCAGAGCAAGATGATGATAACACCTGCCCAAACGCCTTCCCAGAGGGTTTTTTTTTTTTTTTTTTTTAGCTCAAATGGGATGCTGATGTTTGTAAAAGAGATCCACATACTGTAAACAGCCTCAGCTATGCCTGGGGTCCCCGTACGTCAATTAGTCTGTACTAAATGAATATGCTAATTTAACAAACCTTCCCCTTGCAAGGAAGGACAGCTAACATCCACTAAGAATCATTTAGGATATAAATTTTTAAATGAGTAAACATATTTTTGGTTTGCAGAGAAAATCCATTGTTTTTAGAAACACGTTAATGTTTAAAGTATATGTAGATGAGGGGACAGAGTTCTATCACCCAGTCTAAGAGAGCTTTAAAATGTAAACGTTTCAAATAGAAGCTAATGAATTTTTAATTGATTTAGTTGCAAGTAAGTGCAGTTTCAGAATATTTTAGTGTAAAGCAAAATAAAATTCTAAGGCCCCCAACTAACTGGACGGATCCCCCTTCATGGCCAAGGGAACCTGAGACACGGGATTCCCAGCCATGGTGGGAAGAGGCGGACACCTCTCGTTACGCCCCCTCCCCTTTGGCGTCCAGGCACCACTGACCAGAGCTGAGGTTACAATAGAGTTCTTAGGACGGACAGACAGACTCCCAGCCTGACTCTGGTGCAGCCTCCCACACAGATGGCAGACGGCAGGCCCTGAGGACGTGGACATGGTGCTCGCCACAATACACGCCTTTGACGTGTTTAGAAATGGGCCTGTCTGCTGCGGGGGAAACTTGCATCTTAGAGGGTCTCCTTCCCTTTCTCGGTCTTTCCCAGACCTACAGAGGACTAACTAGGAGTCCGACACCTTTTAAATTTGGAAAAGAGACTTCCACCCTCCGTTCTCTCTGAAGGCTGTTTCCTACCTGGAAGCCTCAGCTGCTTAACCAGAGCCTTGGCGTCTACAGCCCATGTGATCCCAACCCAAGCTTTTCTGTCTCCTGACTTTTTAAGTGCTTAGATGAAGCTTAACTCTTTCAACCAACTGCCAACCAGAAAATCATTAAATCCAGGTGCAAGTCCCCACGTCCCACCTGAACCTTCCACGGACTGATGGACATCTTTGCCTGTAACTTCCGTCTCCCTGAAATGTATAAAACTAAACTGTGACCCACCCACCTTAGGCACATTCCCAAGACCTCTTGAGACTGTAGCTCAGGCCACGATCAATCATATTGGCTCAGAATAAACCTCTTTCAATATTTTACAGAATTTGGCGCTTTTTTTTTGTCAACATTAGGAAAACCTTTTAAGATACAATTTCCATTTCTGCCAGAATATCATACTTCAAATTACACTGATATAGAAGACAACATTATAGAATTAAGTCTGTACGCCCCACTCCAAAATTCAGAAAGACAGTAGAAAACACTTGAGGTAACTCAAACTAGACCGTTTTCCGTTCCTGAGAAAATCCTCATGTCCTTAGCTCCAAAATAAATTCCAAATAAATAGTGATAATGTAACAAAGTAAATTACGCCAGCACTCCCCAGCCCAGCACTGGGGAGCAGCAGGACTGTGCTGGCTCCAGGCCTCTGCGCCTTGACGGGGTCGTCCCATGACGCGGGAGTGTGGGGTCCACCCTGCCTCGTCAGCACTGACGCTGCCCCCACACACAGGCTCACCGTGTAACGGTCCCTCCCATACGGGGAGGCAGAAAACCGCAGCCTCGCGCAGCTGCCTGACTCTACCGAGGCTGGGAGGGTCTGAAAAGAAGCCCCTGGAGTCTGGATCTTAGGTGTGAGCCCCATGGACCACGGCTGTGTCCCTGACACCTCCCCGGAAACACTGGCGGCTCTCTTGCCTGGCCTCAGCTGCCCTGAGTCCGGATGTGTTCCCCTGGGAGGCCAGCCCTGCACGCAGCCGGTCCACCAGCTCCCAGAGGCTCACACCGTCTCTGGTGGCAAAGCCCACATCTGGGGTCTCAGGAGAGAGACCTGTTCCCATGCTGGATCCTGCTTCTCTTGCAGTCCCAGCTCCCAGGCCCAGGTGCTCACGAGGAGGGCCCTTCACACAAACCTCGTCCTCCTGTCTGCTCCTGGCTGCAGCGTCCCCACCCCCCTCACTGCACCAACTTCTTCCACCTCCCTCCTGGGTCCACCTCTCGCCTGGGTCTGAGCAGTGGGTCCCTGGGACTGAAGAGTGTAGCACATTGAGCAACGATCCCCAAAGAGATGTGTCTCCATCTTAACCCCAGAAGCACTCACGTTTGGAAAAAGGGTCTTTCGAGGCAACGTCATCCTGGGTTGTGGGAGCAGCCCTAATCTAGGCGCGAGTGTCCTGGGAAGGGAGCATGCATCTGGGGGCGTCGGGGAGGCCGTGCGCTGGGGCCGTGCTCCCCGCCGAGGCTGGGACCCTCTGCAGCTTCGAACGTGGCCCTACGCTTCTCTCACCTTCCCGCTTCCCACAGTGACCTATGACCCTGTCATGACTTGGTGCCAGCCCCTTGGAGACACTGGTGTCTCTCCAACTCCACTGCCCGGGGGTCAGCAGGAACCGGAAAGAGAAGAGCACAGCCCCCTCTGCCCGCCTGGTCCCCGGTAGCCCCTCTGACCCGGAGCAGCAGCCGTTCCCTGCAGCCTGTCCCAGAGACCAGGAGCCACCGGGGGCGAGGCTGGTGCTGGGCCAGGAGGCTGCTCTGTCGGACGTGGAGTCTCTGAACCTGCTTGGTGCACGTGCATGCTCCCCTGAGCCCCACTGTTTTCCTTACAGGACCCTGTTCTCGTCACTGGGTGGAGGTGGAGAGAGGCTGAGCCGTTTGCAGGACAGTCTGAGGGGCAGAGCCCCGTGACTTTGAGACTGTGCAGATCTCCGGGACCTGGGGACCCGGTGAGGCGGGTTGGGGGCTCCCTTCTGCAGCCCTGAGATTGGAGCGGGCCTCAGGGGAGCCCCTTAGGGTCAGCACTGCCCAGGCCTGGGACTGGGAAATGGGCCAAGGGTCCCATCTGTGGAGCAGCTGTGAGGCCCCTCGCAAGGCTGTGTGGACGCTGGAACCCTGTGTGCAGAGGCTGCTGAGCAGAGAGGCTTCCTCGTCCGCCTCCGTGCTGCCCCCGGGGCGCGTCTGCCCGACGGCCTCCCCAGCCAGGAGCACCCAGGCTTCTCCGACACAACGGGACTCAACAAAGTCTGTGTGGAATGGAGATGAGATCATAGAAGCCCCCAGCCCTGCTGAGGCAGGAGAGACGCAGTGCCACCCGGAACAGGTGTCTGTTATCAAAAGCCCTTGGCTTGCGGGGCCATTAGGGATTCTGTGCACACAACTGGAGTGTTGAATAATGAATCAGACTGCCCTGGTGTGATGAGATTTCATAAATGAGCGATTTGCATATTGTGACTGATCATGGCCGCAGTCGGAAGCCTCTGGGTCTGGAGCTGGAGGAGCCGGTCAGGTGCTGACTTCCATGTCCTCAGCCCGTGCCTCAGTCCTGCCCTGGCGGCTGCAGGGACGCAGACTCCCCATGGCACATGGACCCTGCCCCGGGCGGCCGCTGGACTTGAGACTTGGGGTGGAAGCAGGTGACGTGGAAACACAGGACCCTCGCAGAGGCCTCCAGAATCCAAGGGGACAGTGCTGCTTTCCTCTCCACCGAGGGGACGAGGGCCACGGTCCCTCGGAAGGTCCCTGCCTTTGGGGGAAGCCGGGGTCGGTCGTCAGCGTTTGTGAGACGCAGCTGATGTCCTCTGCCTGGGAGCTGGGCCCTTTCCGGCCAAGGGCTCAAGCCCAGAGGTCGCTGCCCCCACCCGGCTCTGACATTCCCACACCTTCTGGAAGAATTCCAGCAGTAATGACGGCAGCCACTCATAGAAAACCCAGGGCAGGCCGGCTCAAGGCAAGTCAGGCCAGGCGGCTGCAGGACTTAGCAATCTTCCCACCTAGCCTAAGCAGCCTGGAAACCGCATCCGCCTTCACGCAGCTGACACCAGCCAGCTGTCCCTGAGGATGTGGGATGCAGTGAGGCCAGAGGCACCCTCAGGACAGGAGGGGCAGGAGGGGCAGGAGGCCATGAGGTTGCGGAGTGGAGGCGAGAGGGACCCGGGACACCAGCAGCTCCGTTTGGGGGGCTGTGGGTGAGGCAGAGGGCGGGGCAGGGCTGTGGGTGGTGCTGTGGGCGGGGGGGGCAGGGCTGTGGGCGGTGCTGTGGGCGGAGTGGGGCAGGGCGGTGGGCGGGGCAGGGCAGGGCCGTGGGCGGGCTGTGGGCAGGGCAGGGCAGGGTGGTGGGCGGGGAGGGGAGGGGCTGTGGGCGGGGCGGGGCGGGGTGGGGCAGCGCTGTGGGCGGGGCGGGGACAGGGCTGTGGGCGGGGCGGGGGCGGGGCGGGGCTCTTCTTCAGAAGCGGACATTGTGATGTCCACTGGGGGAGGAGACAGGGAAAGCCCAGGTCTGAAAGGAGGCCCAGGCCAGGCATGGTGGCTTACACTTGTAATCCTGGCACTTTGGGAGACTGAGGCAGGTGAAGCACTTGAGCCCCAGGAGTTTGAGACCAGCCTGGGCAACACAGCAAGACCCCATCTCTAGAAATAGTAGAAAGATTAGCTGGACATTGTGGTGCACGCCTGTGGTCCCAGCCTCGAGGGAAGGTGTGGAGGGAGAGTCCTCACGCCCAGAAACAGCAGTGAGCTGAGATGGCACCACTGCACTCCAGCCTGGGTGACAGAGACTCTGTCTCAAGAAAAACAAAAGAAAAAGGAGATTCAGTTCCTCACAGACCAGCAGAACAGGGATCAGGGCTGGGCCGTTCTCTGTGGCCTTCTCAGGCGTCCAGAGAGGGAGCGGGGCTGGCATTGCCAAACTTCTGCCCCGGGTCCAACTCCCTTCATGGGTGGGGGGACCCTAGACCCATCCTCCTGGGAAGGGCTCCTTCACGGCAGCCCACCCCACCCACCACGCCTGGTCCTGGGCACGTGCACCCTGTGAAACCCTCACCTCCGAGTCCCTGGGGACTGGCAGCTTTCCAGCAGGGGCACCTGGCAGGGGTCCGGGAAGGCTGGGCTTGGGAAGGCAGGATCCGTGGGGACGGGCAAGGTCCATGGGGATGGGCAGGGTCCATGGGGTCAGGCAGGGTGTCCCACACGATGCAGCCTGTCCTCATACGGGGACTCTGAGCCCTGGGACTCCCTACGTGAGATGTTTGGGGGCAGAGCTGCGAAGACACAGAAGGAAAAGTTGCCATCTGCACCAGGTTCCCCACTGTTGGTGGTCCTGTTGTCCATGGCCCTGTGGCCTGTGGCCCTGTCTGATGAGGCCGCACCACATTCACGTGGACAAGCACCAGGAGCCCCAGGTCACGTGAGAACACTGTTTCCTCTGACCTGACTGCCTCTTTGCCGGACGGTGTCTGAGCCAGCGTCCTGTCGGCCTCGGTGAGGTCTCCTGTGACATTGCCCCAGAGGCTCTTGCTGTGGGGCCGTCCAGTTTACGTGGGGTGACCTGCACCCTGACCACAGCCCGACAGTTGGCCACACCTTGGGGGCCCGAGGAGCTGAGTTCTACCCAGAGCAGCTGGAGGCTCACAAGTGACTTTTCCTGCCTTGGTGGGAGCCACGTTCCCCTGGGGGGCAGGTGGGCTGCTCAGCTCTGAAAGACCTCAGTGCCACCGACACGCTGGGGCCTTTTGTGCAGACAGAGCCCAGGAAAGCGCCGCGGACGTGGAGCTGTGCTCTGGAGGTGGGGTACTGAGCCGATTCCCTGAGAGTGACTGTAATAAAGATGGCTAAATAGAGCATATTAGCACATTTTTAAACATTTATCAAAGCGAGCCCTGGCAGACACCCTGGAAATGCAATTTTCCCTCTCACTGAGCGTGTCATCTATCCTGGGCCGCGGCCGGAGCTGGGTCCCGACGGAGATGGCAGCTCCATGGCTTCCCCTGATGCTGGCACAGATCACTGTCCCCTGCAGCTCCTCGAACCCCTGAGAGAAATTTGAGGGGGAGCTTTGGCAGCTCTCTAAACACCTCCAGCTCAACTGGAGCCCTCTGGAGTCAAAGTGAAATCTTTCTGTCTGGGTTCAGGACGGGGAAGCGTGCTGTCCACCTCTGCGGCAGGCACGGGACAAAGCCTGGACGTCAGCATCCTTGAGACCGGCCTGGACGGATGTCCCCCTGCTTGGACACTCCTTGAATGGACATCCCCATGCCTGGACACCTCACTGCCTGGACACCCCCGTGTCTGGATGTCCTCCTGCCTAAAAGCTTCCCAGCCTGGATGCCCTCCTGCCTGGACGCCCCCACGCCTGGACGCCCTCCTGCCTGGAAGCTTCCCTGACTGGATGCCCCCATACCTGGACAGCTGCATCCCTGGACACCCTCCTGCCTGGACGCCCCATGCCTGGAAGCTCTCCCTGGGCTGGGGCAGTGCACTGCACTGAGTTCTGGGCCACATGTCATGTGTACTGACCCTGTGACCCTGGCCCCCAGGCACCTTGGAGAGGCCTGGGGAAGGTTAGGTTTGGCCCAAGGAGCAGGCATGAGGCTATAGCGTCGCAGAACTCCTCCACTTAGGGACCTGGTGGGAAGTCACGGCCCACGCTCACGTGGGCATCGACCAACACAGCTGACCGTCCCCCGGCGTGCTGTCCAGGCTGCCCCACCTGCCCTCAGGTCTCCTTGACCAGTGGGTGGGTTGGGGAAGTGGGGCTGGAAGACCTGAGGGAGTCTGGGGTCAGGGATGGCAGCCAGGCGGTGGGGGCTGTGACCTTCCTTGTGAACGTGGAGACTGGAGACCCCCAGGCCCCCTGCTTCCAAGTTGTACCCCTGCAGCCCCCTTCTCCACCCGCCGGCTCCCCTCCCTTGCCTCCCCTCCCCTGGGGCCTGAAGCTGAGCCCCACAGCAGCATCCTGACACCGCCCAGTCCCAGGGACTGGGGCCTTCTGCCTGCCCTGCCCACCACAGCACAACACAGGGCCTCACCCTGCCTCGGGTGGGGGTGGGCGGTGTCCAGTAGTGTGGAGGCATGAACGGGCTGGGGCCACCTTAATCCCAGGTAGGAGCTGAGCACACACGGGGAGCCTCGTCCTAAGGCCCCTGGGAGTTGGGGTCAGTCATCGTAGGGGCTGACCTCCAGTTGTCCTTCTCAGGTGCCTGTCCTGGAGAAAGCCCATGTGAGCACTCCGGCCACAAGCTCCTTGGTAGGGAAGAGCTCCCGCTCCCAGCTCCCGGCTTCTCTAAGCCCAGATGAGACACAGAAGCTTATTTTATTCAAATGCAAACTTTTAATGGATGAAATTCTTCAACAGTGACTTTTTGGCTTTTCTCAATGAGAAAAAGATATGTTCTCTCCTGGCAATGTTCTAAAATTTTACGGTGAGACATTTTTAGAGCCTCAGAATCTGAGGCCGGAGGAGGCTGAGCCATCATCATGCCCAGGGCCAGGGCTGCACACAGGAGGGGCCCAGGATGGGAAAGCCCAGCCCCCCTTTCCCACAGGAATTTCAGGGCGCTCAGTGGAAGGACGGCGGGGAATGGAGGCAGCAGGGGCGGGAAGGGCAGCTCAGCTGGACGGTCAGGTCGCCGCCAGCCCAGAGGGAGGCTGCAGCCCAGCGGGGCTGGAAAGGCACTGCCCTGGGTCTGATCTCACTAGGCCACGGCAGCCACGCGTGGCTGTGCTGGCTGGAAACACCCGTTTGTCAGAACAACTCACAATTGGGCCTGGCCCTAGATCTTGCCTTCCCACCTCTGTGTCTCTTTGTCCTCCAGGCAGGGCCACCTCGTTCTGACCACAGGGCATCTGGCTGTCCCTCAGGTCACTGGCTCACTGCTCCCCAGCTCCTGGTCTGCCCCCAACCCATGGCCCTGTCCAGGGTTTGCCGTCCCTCAGACCGTCAGGTCACTGCTCCCCAGCTCCTGGTCTGCTCCTGCCCCATGGTCCTGTCCAGGGTTTGTGAAATCATCACGGACTGATGACTCGGAATCAGATCAAGATTCAAAGTGTCCTGTGTCCCTTGCTCTCTGAGTGGCCTGGGGGTGAACCCATGAACCTCTTAAGGCCTCAGAAATGTGGGGAGAAAACAACATCAGCTGTGACACGAGGAGTCAAGCCATGGACTGAGGACACGGGGCTGGTCCACACCAAGACACTGAGGACATGGGACTGGTCCACGCCCAGATACTGAGGACAGGGGGCTGGTCCATGCTGAGACACTGAGGACACGGGGCTAGTCCACGCCCAGATACTGAGGACACAGGGCTGGTCCACGCCGAGACACTGAGGACACGGGGCTGGTCCACGCCCAGATACTGAGGACACAGGGCTGGTTCGTGTCCAGATACTGAGGACACAGAGTTGGTCAATGCCCAGACACTGAGGTGCCCTGAGCCTGCTGCTCAGAAAACACATGAAAGCTTCCTCTCTGCACGCAGCCCTGTCCCGCTCACCTGGAGCTCCAGGCCTGGACCTGATAACCAACACCCAAGAAACTCAGAAACTGCATTCAGCTGCCCTCTGGGAGGAGCAAGACAATCACACGTCAGTATGTATGTGTGTGTGCACGTGTGTGAGTACAGGTGAGTGTGTGTGTGCATGTGAGCATGTGCATGTGTGTGAGTGCAGGTGAGTGTGTGCATGCGTGTGCATGTGAGTGTGTGTGTGCATGTGTGTGCATGTGAGTGTGTGTGTGTATGTGCATGTGTGTTTGTGCGTGTGTGTACAGCAGGCGTGCATGTGACCCCTCTCCTCCCCAAGACAGAAAGTCCCCACAGGCTGCACATGAAGACACCTCGCTGTGCCCCACCCAAGGACGGCCCCAAGGGACTTGCTTGGTGCCCGGCAGGTGTTCACATCCTGGAGCAATTGTACATGCCAGGACATTCTAGATCACTCTGCAGGGATGTGTTAAGCTTCAAAAGTAAAAGAAAGAAAAAGCTGCAGGGCACAGTGGGGCATCCGCTGTTCTTTTCAATAGGAGTCTGCTGAAAGATTCCCGCCAGGCAGGCGGTCGCCCATGCATGGTCTCCAGCCTTGGTGCTCAGCGCAGCCACACGGTGTTCTGCTCTCCTGACCTCCTGGAGCTGTCTCCTGCATGTCTGGCCTGCGTGGGCGTTACCGTGAGGAGTAAAATTCAAACTCTGATGACACCCGCCTGGAGGCCAGCTAGGGCTGAGAGTTTCTCAGAGCTGCTCAGTCCCTTCCATGACCTGCTCCACTACCAAAGGCTCTTGGTCCTCGAAACGGGGGCGTCTGCTCTCCCCCGCCCATAGCGTAGCCCCCATGCTGGTGGTCCTGGGCCCCTGAACGAGGAAAACAGCTCCTCCACCTGATTCTAACTCCACGCCTGCTACTCTCAGCAGCATGAGGCCTCTTCAGAACTGGTGGAGCACTTAATTGAATCTGCTCCCAAACTGCCAGCTAAATGTGCACTAATTAAATGTGCCATTGAAGCCAAGACAGAATTCCATGCGTTGAGGTCCCTGGCTCCGTGGCCTGTGAGGTGCATCCCAATAGGGGACTCAGAGGCTCCTCCTGCACCTCTCTCCCCGTCCCGTCTCCCAACTGAGTCACTGGACTCTTCAAAGCTGTATTCATGTCAGAAATAAATTAGTTCTTTTTTTTTTTTTTGGTTTTGTTTTTTCATGGGAGGAGAGCATCTTCAAATGAAAACTGCTTTAGCAAATTAAGTCCAAATCAAGGAAGGAAGCTTGAAATTAACTTTTTAAAAAGCCTTCCGTGCGTTATCGTTCAGTGTCCAGGCCAGTGGAATTGCAGCGGGGCACGAGGCTGATTCGGGGCTGGCTCAGGAATCGCTCACCAGGAAGGGGGCAGCTCCAGCAAACTTGGGCTTCTGTCGTTCCCTGGGGAAGATGCCTGGAGGGCTCGGCACGCCTCAGAGACCAGCTGCTGGGAAGGCCCCAAAGCAAGTGTTTGGCTGGCTCAGGGGGTCACAGATTTGAGAACGATGCAACTATTTCCGTGTCAAAAGCACAGAGGTGGTTTTCTCCTTCGGAGCTCGATCCCAAAGGATTTGACCAGGGCCCCTGAGCAGTCGGGCAGTTCTTGAGGAGCAGCTGTCACCACCCAAGAGTCTAAGTGTCCCCCGACATGTCCTCCCAGGCTTCCCCCCCAGGCATCCTTTCCAGGTGCCCCTGCAGGTGTCCCCTACAGTCACCCCTTTCCGGAAGCCTCCCCACGCAGAAGCACGGGGAAGCGCGACCCGCTGAGGACTGTGCATCGCTCCGGGTCTCCGTCTGTTCTGAATTTTGATTATTTTCTACTCAGGGCCTCAGAAGCCACCTTGCGATGCTGCCTTTGCACAGCTGGCTCTGGTCAGCGCCCACCTCGGCTCTGACGTGGTCCACACCTGGAGTCCTTCGGGACAGAGCCTGCCCAGTGCACACCCGGCCCTCAGGCCCCCACTGCCCACTGTCAGGACTGGGGTCTGGACGCCTGGCCACAGCTCCAGGACAGCAGGGCCCAGCACCCACCCCCCTGCCCCGTGCGAGGCTCTCAGATTCTGACGCACGACCAGCATGTGGCCTCCTGCACCCGAAGTAACCCCCTCTCCCTGCAGAGGCCGACCACACACTTCAGCCGCCCCCCTCCAGTGTCACCGGCCGACGGCACCGGCAGCACTGCTCCATTCCCGCGTGCGCCCAGCTCCTGCCTGCACGAGGCCCTGTCAGCTAGGTCTCAGGCTTCTCGGGTGCGGCTGTGCAGGCAGCGGCCTCTGAACGCACCATGGCTCACCGTCTGTCCCTGCAGAACCGACTGTAGACGCTCTGTGATGCTGAAGTTGGTATTTATCCACGGGGCCATCTGTCAGTGACGTCACGCCACTCGCAGGCAGCGACGTCTTCCAGTTGTGGCCTCTGTCGCTGGGTCAGGCCTTTTGCCCACAGGACGGAAGCGTCAGCTCCAGCTCTGAGATGCGTTTGAACCCGCGGTGGAGAGCACAGACCCTGGGGCCTGTTCCTGCCTTGTCCCTCCCTGGCCTACTCAAGGCCACCCTGCACCCAGCCCCTGGCTCTGTTCAGTTGTTTCTAACATTGGGCAGAGGATTAAGAGGCCACTCGTGTGTTGACAGGAGAGAGGAAGGACCTCGCCGGGCCAGAGCCGGAACTTTCTTCTCTAAGTTCCAAATGGCGACTGCACACCAGGAAGCTCAAGTTGAGAGGGTTCCTGGTTCCCCTCAGAGGCAGCAGGGACTTATCTCCTGCCCCGTGACCCAGGCTCAGAGAGCAGGCATCTGAAGTGCTCTTGGCAGCTGCTGGGAACCCCAACCTGCACCCCACAGCCTGTGCCTCCCATGGAAGTGCCGCCGGTGCAGAGCTGGCAGCAGAGAGTCCCCGGCCTCCCCTGGGTCCCGGGCTCCGGACTGCAGGTCCCACCCGAAGGTGCAGCTCTGCGGCCCAGAGGGTGGAGGCAGCAGGAGGAAGCCGTGGGACTCGTGGGCTTGGACCTCACCCCTGCCGACCCCACCAAGGACACGGAGCCTCTCTGTGTCCTGAAAATGCAAAAGCTCTGCCGTTCACCTTCCTGTCTTCATGGCAGCTTAAATACTCCTGAAAACGTATATTTGTCCTTTCTCAGCATCCATTGATGTGGCGGTTTCCTCCAGTTCTGACGGACAAGAAGCGGGTGCTTACCAAGCTGCTTTCCCGGAACAGCCAGCAGGGGACAGGAGGACGCTGCTGCCCACCTCCCTCGGCCGGATGCTCCTGGGCACAGGGCATGGGGTGAGAGAGGACAGGACTCCTGGTGTCAAATGTGTGAGCAGAGAGGGGACCGCAGGGTCCAGAGGAGCACAGGGCACCCACAGCGTGGGGGTCCCACAGGAAGGAGTCAGGGCCGCGCCTGTGACAGACGCCCCCACCCCGGAGCTTACTCCACAGACTCTGGGCTTTCCACAGCTCCACAGCCCTGACCCCCACCCCACCCGGACCCACAACCCACCCAGGCAGGGAGCAGCAGCCGTGGAGCCAAGTCCCCTGGCCCTCGTCACCACGCGCGAAGCCCCTCTCCTGTAACCGGAGGCTGGACTCACACGGGACTGCAGCAGGAAAGAGAAGCGTTCTCCTGTCTCCCATTCGCCTATCTATCTCCCGCGTTCCACCCAGCGTGAGAACCTGCGTGTCCACCTCCCAAAGCAGATCCGAAGTCTGTTGGTTTCCTCTGCACCAGGAATGCCCCGTGTCCAGCCCCTTCCCGGGAGGCGTGGAGTGGATACTCATTTAGACGGCTCTGCTGTGCAAACACACAGCGTTGTGAAGTGACCGGCTCTGCCCACTGCCCGTCAGCCCCGTTCATCCTGAATCAATAGGCAAACCAGCTAACCCAGGGACTGACTGAGCCTTTGTTCACCCCTGAGCTCCCTGGGGGCCGAGGGGAAGGGAGAAGCCAGCGTGTTGCCCTCAAGAGACTTGTCCACGTCCTTCCTTCCTTCCTTGACTGACGGCGAGGGTCGTGTCGGCCACAGCCACGGAGCAGGCCAGCTCCTCCAACAGGGTGGACAGTGCCTGGCACAAAGGCCCTTCAGAGGCACCTCAGGCTGGCCCAGCCTGGCGGGGACCTTGCCCCACAGCGGGTGGTGGCCCCTGCTGCAGGGTCCTCTTTGAATCTCTGCCTCCACCACCTTGCAGACCTCCTGGCAGCACTGGTTGCAGGGTCCAGCCTGGACTCTCTTCTCCAGCTCTGGGTTCCTCTCACGAGAGGCCTCTTGGTGCAGGCTCTGCAAGCCCCAGAAGGGCTATGTGCGGTTTGGAGGCCCCCAGCAGACCAGGAAGCGAGGACCCCACCATGGGCCCACCTCCCGAGGCTGCACCTCCCAGCTCAGTGCCTGTTGGCCCTGGGAGAGGCCTGGCCCCATCCATGATCTCCCCAAGCCAGCAGGGCCAGGGAGGGTGGCTGAGTCCCAGCTCCAGGAAACCGGCCCTAGGTGGACGGGTGGTCCCAGAGGCTGGCCATGCTGCAGAGGCTTAGCCGCCCTCCCTGGCCCTTCCTGGAGACTCGTTCAGCCCAGCTTCCAGGGCCATGATGGCTCGGAGAGATCGTGGATGGAGTGGGAGGTGCCTCCCAGCACCAGTGGGCACAGCCTCAGGGCATGGGAGAGGCAGTCAGCTCTCCTGAGCAGCTCCCAGGCCCTCTGTCAACAGAGTTGCCCACCCCCACCACATGAAAAGAGGGGGTTCCCATCTGCACAAAAGCCCTACGCCCCCACCTCCCCACCAGCAGGCAGCTGTGAGCCTCAGGGGGACAGGAAGAGGGGCTGGCACTCCCCATTCAATCTGGTCTAAGTCCCCAGAGAACAAAAACTTGAAGGACAGATTTACGAGGACACGATGCGTTTGGTGTGGGGCCGGGGCTGTTGGCTGGGACAGGGGGCCTGGCCCCCGAGGCAGGGAGGGCAGTGGGTTTGTGTGAGGGAGGTCCCCACGGTGAGCCGCTCTGCAGGACGGGTGGGGCTGGGCTGCAGGTTCCCTCCGCAGCCTGAAGCTGCCCAGTGCTTTCGGATGAGGAAGAGGGCAGGGGCAGCTGCTTGGAGCTGGAAAGGCAGCAGCCTTGCCAGGTTGCAGGCCACCCCAGATGCTTTTATCAGGCTGGACGGCAATTCAGCTGGGGTCCCGGTGCTGGTGTCTAAATTCCGGCACTGATGTGGGGTCCTGGGCACTGGTGTCTGGATCCCTGCACTGCCTCTGGGACCAGGTTTGGCAGCTCCGTGGCCCTGTTCTAGGGCCCAGAACGCCCAGCCCCTTCCACATTCGTTTGTTCTCTCAGGCCTCACAGCGGTGGCCCCGCATCAACACTGACCACAGACGTCCAGCAGGCCTGGAAACAGGGATGGGTGGGGAGGCAGGTCCTGCCGGGAGGTCGGCCGCCCGACCGTGCTGACTCCAGCACTGAGGTCAGAGTGAGGTATCTCTTCATTTAAATGCAGATTTCACGTGGAACCAAATCGTTTTCCTCTTAAGAAATTGCCAACCTAAGAGTGCATGCTGAATTAGAGCAAGATAATTCCAGGTTATTTGAAAATCACTTTCTCCATCATGGTTTTCAGCGGAAAAGAGGATAAGCGACGAGAGCCCTGCTCAGCCCGGAAGTCTGTTCCCGTGTGGCAGGGCCTGCGACTGAGATCTAACCGCTGGGCTTCCCAGACGGAGCACTGACTCCCCAGGCTACAGACAGAGGCCCAGCAGCCCCCTGAAGAGGCCTCCTGACTGGAGGGTTCCGTTTGCAGGGCTGCGGCCTGCGAGTGGTGTCCTGGGTGACATCTGCAGGGCTGCGGCCTGCGTGTGGTGTCCTGGGTGGCGTCTGCAGGGCTGCGGCCTGCGTGTGGTGTCCTGGGTGGCGTCTGCAGGGCTTCAGCCTGGGCATTGTGTCCTGGGTGGCGTCTGCAGGGCTGCATGTTGCGTCCCGGGTGACGTGAGGTGAGTCAGTCCAGGAGGATCATCAAGGTGACTCCCTGGGCTCTGAGGGCCACGTCCAGCCACTGCCTGAGCCTTGAGGTGCTGGGTGCTGGGGGCTGTGTGGGAGCAGGGGGCCACCCACGGGGCCAGCTGGGGCCCCATGTCAGAGTTCAGGGAGACACTGGGCCCCGGTGGGATTCTGGCACCAGCTGAGGTGGGCAGGGCTATGCTGGCTCCCACCACCCCTCACCCCCACCACCAGGTCCTCAGGGCACCGTGCTAGGCAGAGGCATCCACCAGCCTCCCATGGTGCCCACCAGCAGTGGCAGGAGAGACCAGCACCTAAGACCATACATGCAGGAGCCCAGAGGGCCGGCCGCTTGGCCAAGGTCAGCCGGCTTCTCTGAGAAGCCACGGAGCTCAGGTCCACAGCCACTGTGCAGGCTCCTGGAGGCAGAGGGAACCTGGGAGGCCTCCTGGGTCCCCAACCCCAGCAAGGTCAGCACTGTGGGGTAAGGACACCAGACTGCACCGAGACCACCCTGCCCCAACCAGGATACACGCTGTATTCGTCCATTTCACACCGAGACCACCCTACCGCCCAACAGGACAGACGCTGTATTTGTCCGTTTTCACACTACTATAAGAAATACCCAGCCGGGCGCAGTGGCGCCTGTAATCCCAGCACTTTGGGAGGCCGAGGCGGGCGGATCACGAGGTCAGGAAATCGAGACCATCCTGGCTAACACGGTGAAACCCCATCTCTACTAAAAAATACAAAAAAAAAAATTAGCCGGGCGCAGTGGCGCTCACCTGTAGTCCCAGCTACTTGGGAAGCTGAGGCAGGAGAATGGCATGAACCCAGGAGGCGGAGGTTGCAGTGAGCTCAGTTCGCACCATTGCACTCCAGCCTGGGTGGCAGAGCAAGACTCCATCTCAAAAACAAAAAAGCAATACCCGAGACTGGGTAATTTGTAAAGGAAAGAGATTTGACTCACAGTTCTGCAGGGCTGGGGAGGCCTCAGGAAACTCACAATCATAGCAGTAGGTGCCTCTTCACAGGGCGGCAGGAGAGAGAACGAGAACCAGCTGAGGAAATGCCAGACACTTACAAAATCGTCAGCTCTCATGAGACTCACTCACCACAGTGAGAACAGCGTGGGGGAAACCACCCCCACCATTCAACCGCCTCTACCTCGGTTCTCCTTCGACACGTGTGGGCTATTATGATGTGATTCCAGGTGAGGTTTGGGTGGGGACACAGAGCCAAACCACACCACGCGCTCTGCCCCGAACCTGCAGCCTGAGAGTCTCGGTTGCTGGAGCAGGCGGGCCCAGCCGCTGGTGCTGTGCCTCGGGAGTGTCAGATGGGAGCCGGGGTTCTCTCCCAGCCAGCCCGGGGCTCTGCATTTACACAGTCAGGCTCCCGGTGGGCAAGGCAGCTCGCGTGGATCCCACCTCCCGGAGAGCCCGTGTGATAGTCACAACGCTCCCCCTGGAGCATCCGAGGCCAGTGTCCTGGGCCTGCCATTCTGGCTGCCTTGGGGACTTCACCAGCACCCGACTCCTCCCCACTCAGGTGGGAAGCCCCAGAAGTGTGGGGCCCTTTCCTCTCCTGAGATGTGGTGGGCAGAGCCAGACACGCCCTCAGCCCTCATGTCAGAGGGTTCTGGTTTCTGCCTCGGCTTTGAACCCCAGCCCAGCACCCAACGAGCCAGGCCAAAACCCCCCCGGGAGCCGCCTGGGGGTCCCTTTGCGGCACACATTCTAGGACCCACCCCAGCCTTGCAGAAGCAGCTGCCAAGGAAAGGCCCCAGGAATCTGCATGACTGACAGCCCCTCCCACATTCAGAGACCCCAAGAAACTTGAGGTGTTTCCCAGCCTTGAGGTCACCTAGCTGCCTCTTTCTAACTGTTTGAAGCATGTTGTGTCAGGGAGGAGAGAGGTGTCACCCTGGGCTGTGGTCCCAGCCCGTCATGACCCCATGACCCCACACAGGACCCAGCCATGACCTTGTGACGCGTGAGCAGACGGGGCCCAGCCATGAACCCCAGGGCCTTGCACAGGCAGATGAATCAGGGAAGGCAGCTTGTGCTTGGGACCTGACTCGAGCATCCAGTCTTGGGGATATTTGCCCCAGCACAGGGGAGCAGATGGGCTCTCAGATGGGTGGATGGGGTCTCAGGTGGGCAGAGGGGGTCATAAATAAACAGACAAGATCACGGATGAACTTATGAGATCTCAGATGGGCAGATGGCGTCTAAGATGAGCAAATGGGGTCAGAGATGAGCTGATAGGATGTGCAGATGTGCAGATGGGGTCATGGATGAAGTGATGGGATCCCAGATGAACAGATGGGGACATGGATGAACTGATGGGATCTCAGATGAACAGATGGGGACATGGATGAGCTGATGGGATCTCAGATGGGCAGATGGGGACATGGATGAGCTGATAGGATGTGCAGATGAACAGATGGGGACATGGATGAGCTGATGGGATCTCAGATGGGCAGATGGAGACACGGATGAGCTGATGAGATCACAGAGGAACTGACGAGATCTCAGATGAGCTGATGGGATCTCAGTGGTCAGTCTCAGATGAACAGATGGAGTGGGATGGACATATGAGTTCTCAGACAGATGGGGTCTCAGATGAACAGATGAGTGTCAAGTGGGCAGACTGGGTCACTGATGGGCAGATGGGATCACGTGTGAACAGTGGGTTCTCACATTGGTATATGGGGTTATGAATGGGCAGACGGGGTTTTAGCTGGACAGATGGGGCCACAGATGACCACTGGGGTCTCAGATGAACAGACGATATCTCAGATAAACAGATGAAGTCATAGATGACAGATGGGGGCTCACATGGGCAGATGGGTTCTTGGCTAGACAGATGGGGTCTCGAATGGACAGATGGTATCTCAGATGAACAGACGGGATCTCAGGTGGACAGACAGGACCAGGAATGGGCGCTGGGACTTCAGATGAGCAGATGGAGTCTTTGATGCACAGAAGTGGTCACTCCTGGCTTGATGGGGCCTCAGGTAGGCAGATGAAACCTTGGAGGGACACGTGGGGTCACATATGAACAAATGGGGTGAGATGATCGAAAGGGTTTTCAGAAAGATATGGTATCAGATGGGGAGACAGCATCTTGAATCAACAGATGGGGCTTTGGATGGATAGATGGGGTCTCAGATGGAGCTTCCCACAGCCACACACTCCACGGCCACATCACTGACACGAGTCTGATTCGTTCCTGAAGCCATAGAGAGGGCACGCTGAGCGTCGGTGAGGAGCAAGGCTTCTTCTGCTCACCTGGCTTCTAGCACCTGAGACAAGTCCACAGTGAGGCTGACCTTGGTCCCGTGTTCCCCAGCAACAGCCACACGGCTGAGCACTGGAATCCTTTTCAGACCCTCAGACCTGACCGCCGTGTGCACAGCAGGTGTAGCTTCCTGAGGAAGCCTCCTGGGTTGGGGGTAAGCAGGGCAGGGGAGAAGCAGGAAACCCCCGCTCTGCCCTCGGCCTTTGCTGTGACTCTCTGGATCTCCCTGGTTTCTTTTTTTTTCTTTTCTTTTCTTTCTTTCTTTCTTTTTTCTTTTCCTTTTTTTTTTTTATTTGTTTGTTTGTTTGAGACAGAGTCTTGCTCTGTTGCTCAGGATGGAGTGCAATTGTGTGATCTCGGCTCCCTGCAACCTCCGCTTCCCAGGTTCAAGCAATTCTCCTGCCTCAGCCTCCCAAGTAGCTAGGACTACAGGTGGCCATCACCACACCCAGCTAATTTTTTATATTTTTAGTAGAGACAGGGTTTTACCATCTTGGCCAGGCTGGTCTCAAACTCCTGACCTCAGGTGATCCACCTACCTCGGCCTCCCAAAGTGCTGGGATTGCAGGCCTGAGCCACCGCACACGGCCAGGGTCTCCCTGGTTTCTAAGTGCCCCCAGGACAGGCTGTGGTCTTCTGTACTGGCATGTGGGGCACCGCCTTTGCTGTGCATCTCTGTATAATCCTCATGGAAACTGCTTGTTGTGCAGTGAGACCCCCTTGGAGAGGACCTGCCGCTCCTGAATGACCTCACTGAGGAAACAAGAGGCCCTCGCAGGAATGTGGAGCTGAGAGCTGCCATGGTGTGGCTTCCTGAGGGCCGAGGGCACCGTCCAGCCTATGTAATTAAGCCAGGAGGCTAAAGAAGAGACAGAGAACCCAGGACGGCATCTTCCATGGCTAGGCAGGCTCGGCCGCTGTGGCCGAGGGACAGCAAGGTTGGCCCCGTGCAGGCAGGTCCAGGCCCTCTCAGAGGGTGGGGAGTGGATGGGGTTCTGGAGAGTGGGGTGAGGGGGTCTGGGAACAGTGGTGAGTAGAGGGTCTGCGTCCGGCTTGGGAGGTGAGCTGGCCACACGGGAACTGTGGGTGCGGGTGCTGCTGGAGCTGAGAGGGGCTGTGGTTTCCACGTCGAGCCACGAGGAGGCTCTCTGGCCTCCCCCGCTGCATGGGCCAAAGCCACACAGGAGGCTCTTTGTGAGACGTAAGGGTCCTGGGAGCTTCCGAAAGCAGAATGGACGCTGGCCCCCGGGCCAGCACACGGGACACAGGCCTGAGGCTGCAGGCTGCCCAGTGAGTTCTGGCCCCTCAGAGCCCCCCTGATAAAAACGGCCATCAGACCAGCTACTTGCTTAGAGATGGCCTGGGCATGGCCTCATAGCTGGGGAGCCGGGGGACTGGGGAGCCACAGGCTCAGCACCCAAGGTCGTGAGAATGGCGCCCACAGAGAAGGCTATGTCGTGGGGACCTACTGCCCGCACACGGCCCGTCCACAAGCTCATCATCCACACCAGGCCCCAGCCCCTGTGCTGGAGCCCAGGACACAGGAAAGGATGGGAGAGAAGCTGCGGGGGGTGGAGGGGGATGGAGGGTGAGAACATCATCTGTCTCCAGGCGACGGAGGTGAGAACATCATCTGTCTCCATCTGTCTAGGACACCCTTGCAAAAGGTTTTCAGCTGAGAGGGCTAATTTAGAAGGAATAAAATAAATGATATCGACCTTGGTGAAAACCTTGTCCAAAATAATTTCCCACTGCCTTTGCACATCACTTGGAGACTCTGAGGCCTGAGACGAAGGGAGGGGCAGCTGCCCAGGCCACATGGCCAAGAAACCTCAGGCCAGTCAGGAATCCATCACCCAGCGGCCACGGGTCCATGGGGGCAACCACATGGCCACGGGTCACAGGCTCCCTTGCAGCCGTTTAGGAAAAGAGAAGAGGGAAACAGAGCCCGGGCCTCAGGGCGGCTGCCAGCCGCGTTCTGTGCTTCTTCCTGCACGTGCCTGGGGCAGGGGCACATCAGACATGGAGGGGAGAGTGGGTCTGGATGCCCAGCCAGAGAGGACCTGGGGAGCAGCCCTTCCGGGGTGGGACAGGCTCAGGCCCGAGAAAAGGAGTGGCCGTCACTGACATCCAGACAGCGTCAGGCTGCAGGGACTCCAGGGCATTGCCACAGACCCCTGGGGCTGGTGTGCCTGCACCTGTGGACAACCCGTCAGCTCAGGGCCTCCCTCCCAGGAGGCTGGCTTCACCCGCAGGTGGTGATGCCCTGTGGCAGGTGCAAAGGCAGGTGAGGAGGGCAGGTGGAAGAACCCCAGCAGGATGAGGCAGCCCCAGACCCACTGGGAGACAGCTTTGAAGGGCTGAGGTCAGCAGCGAACAGCAGGCGGAGGCACAGTTCACACGCAGGAGGGACCGAGCATCAGGTGACCAGCACAGGGGCCCCACGGCCTCTTCCAACCTGGAGCATTGAGCAGAGGAGGGAGCAGGTGATTTCACCCCAATCCGTGCCCTTCACAGGGAGGAGGGCAGGGCAGGTGTGCACTTCCTGGAGAGGAGGGCAAGGCTGAGTGAGTGCAAATCCCCCTTCACACCCCACAGGTTCTTCCCTGGCTCCCACCTGTGGGCTGTGCCTTGATTTTGACTTTGTTTATCCAGGGCCTGGGAAGAGCGACATTTAGTCCTATTCATCAGGAATTACCCAAGGCACTTTCTGAGAAACGGTGTATCAGGAGATAGTTTCTGTATCCTTACAATTCACAAGTCCTCATTCTGCCACAAACTTAATGGATTGGTTCTCAGAACCTCATGTCCCTAGATAAGAAGCCAGGTTCTGGTGCCTGTGGCCCCAGGGCAGGTGAGGGACCAGGCAGGTGAGGGTATGTGCAGGTGAGGGACTGGGAAGGTGAGGGTCCCGCAGGTGAGGGACTGGGCAGGTGAGGGTATGTGCAGGTGAGGGACTGGGCAGGTGAGGGGCCCCGCAGGTGAGGGACTGGGCAGGTGAGGGTATGTGCAGGTGAGGGACTGGGCAGGTGAGGGTATGTGCAGGTGAGAGGCCAGGCAGGTGAGGGGCCCCACAGGTGAGTGACTGGGCAGGTGAGGGTATGTGCAGGTGAGGGACTGGGCAGATGAGGGTATATGCAGGTGAGGGGCCGGGCAGGTGAGGGTATGTGCAGGTGAGGGACTGGGCAGGTGAGGGTATGTGCAGGTGAGGGACTGGGCAGGTGAGGGTATGTGCAGGTGAGGGACCGGGCAGGTGAGGGGCCCCGCAGGTGAGGGACTGGGCAGGTGAGGGTATGTGCAGGTGAGGGGCCGGGCAGGTGAGGGTATGTGCAGGTGAGGGACTGGGCAGGTGAGGGTATGTGCAGGTGAGGGACTGGGCAGGTGAGGGTATGTGCAGGTGAGGGACCGGGCAGGTGAGGGGCCCCGCAGGTGAGGGACTGGGCAGGTGAGGGTATGTGCAGGTGAGGGCCCTATAGGTGCTCCCTTGCCTCCTCTGGAGTCTCCTCTGCCCTTTGTGGCAGTGCCTGTGGGTTGGTGGTTTTCCTGGGGGGCTCTCCGTGCCCTCGGGTATGGAAGTTCCCGTCCTCACTCCCTCCCTCCCCTCCGTTTCTTTGCTTGCCCGGGTGGTGGCCCCTGGGTCAGCCCTGCAGCGGCCTCGCCCTCTCCTTTCTGGGAATTTCCTGGACTTTCCTCCCAACCCCTCCACAGGACGTTTCTCACTCCCACCGTTTAATTTTTGGTTTCAGAGAGCTCCTTCTTCCTCTGACTTCTCTTTTCCGCTCACATCTTGGTTTTGGTTTGTGGTTCTAACATCGTCCTAACCTCGTGCTCTTGTGAAGGGTTTGTAACCTCGTGCTCTTGTGAAGGGTTTGGCTTCTGTGGGTTTTATTTGCTTGGAGAAGGAGCTTCCTTTTGCCCCCCAAGCTCCTGTGTCTTCCATGCACCTTTTCAGCGTTTGGCCATCAGAGGCTGGACACTGCTGGAGCCGGTACTCCTGGGGTGGGGGCCTCCTCAGGGCGTGGGGGCTGCTGTCTTGACTGACACAGTCACCCCGTCACCAGCCTTTGAGGGGTGGGAGGTGGAGGACTTGGATGTGTGTGGTCAGCCCTCCTCCCTCGCGTATCATGAATCTGTTAATATCATCGATTAAATTGCAGATTGAACTCAAAATGTCTTCCAACCTCACCCACTGCCTGTTCACCAGCCCTTTACACAGAGGGGCCACTCCCGCTCCTGTCACTTTGTGTCATCACCGTGGGACGTCCCAAGTCTTGTCTGGAGACAGCATCACCCGTTACCTTTATTTCCATTTCCTTTTCCTTTTTTTGAGTCAGGGTCTTGCTCTGTGGCCCAGGCTGGAGTGCAGTGTTACGATCTCAGCTCACTGCAGCCTCGACCTCCCAGGCTCAAGTGATCCACCTGCCTCAGCCTCCCGAGTATATTTTTTTACGTTTTGTAGAGATGAGGTCTTGCTATGCTGTCGAGCTCCTGGACTCAAGTGTCCACCCGCCTTGGCCTCCCAAACTGCTGGGGTTACAGGCGTGAGCCACCACACCTGGCCTCCATTTCCATTTCTTTTCATTTCTTCCTAACTGCTTAGTGGAATTTAAAGTGGGGTTTTATCTTTCCCTAAGAAATAGACCTCTCTCAGCCCCAGGTGAACACCCTGATTTTAAACTACCTGGGGAAAGTGGAGGGAGCTGGGCTTTCTGTCCAGAGGAGCTGGACTCCCAGATTATAGCCAGGTCTCCACGCCGCTGCCTGCGTCCTTACCATGTTGAGCACCTCTAGGTGCCAGGGGGGCAGGGCAGGGGGATTCTGCCCAAATTTGGCAGCTGCCCACTCCCCACTCAGCCTGGGGTCTCAGGGCCCTCCCTGAGGGACACAGGCCTGGGGGCATCCAGTCCACCCTGAGCGACTTCTGGTGGCTGCTGCGCACACATGCAGCCTCTGCCCAGATCTTTGCTCCTCATCCTGAAGGAACAATCCGGCTCTGCGTGTGTGCCCGGGGCTGGGTCCGGGGGCCAGCTCGATTTCGTGTGCAGGGAAACAGAGGTCTTCCAAAGTCACCTGCGGCTGTGCCAGCTCACTTCGAAATGAACACATCACATTCACTTTCCATATTTCACATTACACGGTGCAGTAAAGAAACCCCCTAATGTACACGAACTGGGGCTTCAAGGTCGTTCCTCCGCCCCGGGCTCCTGGTCGCACTCTACGTGGGGAGGCCGGTGGCCAGCCTGGGTGGCAGGAGGACCCCTCCCCAGCCTGACAGCCTACGGTGCCCACCAAGCAGGAAATTGGGGATTGGGAGCCAGGAGACATCCAGCAGTAACTTCTGGCAGGTTCACACCCGCCCCACCCTGGTTGGGCCCAGCACAGGGAGACTTGCACCGCCTCTTCCGACATTCCCCATGTAACACCTTCAGCAGCAGAAGGTTCTGGTGACTTCCAGACGAAAGAAAGCTCCACAGCTGGCACCAAACTGGCCGTCCCAGAGGCCCAGCAAGGCCACGGGTCAGGAGGGTGGGCACGGCAGGACCCCCGATGCCACAGCCTCAGGGAAACCCCCCCCCATGAGCCCCAGGGACGGCTGCAGCTCCCGATCTGCCCATCACTGGCCTCCCCAAGGGCCAAGGGGCAAGGCTGGGAGGGACCCTCGCTGGGGAGCCCACAGGTGCCAAGAGAATGAAGCCGATCTGGCTTGCCCCACAGCCCAGACCAGCCTGCTGCAGGCTAGGGATGGCCTGTTCCTTCTCTGAGGGTGGGCCCACCTGTGGCTGGCCCGCTGGCCAGGTCTGCAACACAGGCCAAGGTCCTCAACCTCTGGGGACACTTACAGGGTAGTCCAAGGCTGATGGAGTTACACCGCCTGCCTTTTGCTGGGCACACCATGTGTGCCCCCGTCCCTCGGACTCCCAGCACAAACTGAGCCTGCCACCCCCTCTCAGCTGCCCCTAATGGCCCCCAGTTGCCAGCCAGGTAAATATCAACTCGCCCAGCCAGCAGCCAGCACCCCAGGCCTCCATGGTTGGGTCAGGCCTTTCCCCTCCTTAAGTCTGATGACACCAGCCTACCCTGTCAATCCTGTGCCCTCCCGGCGGAGGCCACCCACAGGCACCGTCGCTTCCTTCCTCTGTGCCCTCCTAAGCCAGGTGAGGGCCCTGCAGGCGCTCCAGGCTCCACACTCATCTCCAGGCTCAGGTCCCTTCACCAGCCGCCCCGCCCGGCGTGCAGTGAGTGCGCAGGTGACGTTCCGTGTTGGGGCAGCTGCGTGCTCCGTGCACAGGGGAAGACAAAGGCTCTCAGAAACAGAGCCCACGTCAGCTTCCAGCCTCACAGTTGAATCCCATTAAGAGCTCAATCATTTCTTTTTTTTTTTTTTTTGAGACGGAGTCTGGCTCTGCCGCCCAGGCTGGAGTGCAGTGGCCGGACCTCAGCTCACTGCAAGCTCCGCCTCCCCGGTTTACTCCATTCTCCTGCCTCAGCCTCCGAGTAGCTGGGACCACCGGGGCCCGCCACCTGGCCCGGCTAGTTTTTTGTATTTTTAGTAGAGACGGGGTTTCATCGTGTTCGCCAGGATGGTCTCGATCTCCTGACCTCGTGATCCGCCCATCTCAGCCTCCCAAAGTGCTGGGATTACAGGCTTGAGCCACCACGCCCGGCCGAGCTCAATCATTTCTAAAGGTTAAATATGCTGGTGCTTAAAAAATAATCCTATTTAGCTGTTTAGATTTAGGGCACCGACAAAAGTTCTATCCAAGAACGTTCTGTGGCTCGAGGTGGGCCATGCTCCCCTTGGTGCCGAATCTTGAATTCAAGGTGGCGTGACCCTCTCCACCATCCGGGTGCCGGCTGCTGAGACGGGGATTCCTGCTGAAAGGGGAGTGGCCCGCCTGCTGGCCTTACCTCCTCCCCACAGCCAGCCCACTGGCCAGAGTCGCCTGTGGGCGGCTTGGCAGGGCCGCTGAGCCTCTTTCTGCCTCACGCTGTTTCTCTTCCAGTTTCCAGACACCCGTCCTCATCCAGGAGCCCATTTGGAGGGTGGGCTGGACCCTGATTTGGGGAGGGTTTTCCCACAGCTGTGGCTGCCAGGCTGGATTCATGAGCAGCAGAGCTGCACCTTCAGCATGCAGGTGTCTGGGGCTTCACCCCATGTCAGCCACCGGGCCCACAGGCAGAAGCGTCAGACCTGGGCCTGCCCAGCGTCGCCCTAGAGTGTCACATGAATGGGTCCTGGCTGCAGGCCCTCCTGGGGGCGGAACCCATCCCCATGGTGGCCCCTTTTCCATTTCTGTGTGGCACTCCCCACATGGATACGCCCCAAAGCATTCATTCTAACACTGGAAAGGTCACTTCCCAATGTTGGCTTTTAGGATAAATACTGATAAGAACATTCATGTCCGTTTCCTTAGTAGACACACGTGCTCGTTTTTCTTGGGTGATTTCCCAGGATTAGAATTCAGGTCATGGGATATACATAGCTTAGCACCAGTAGACACCACCAAACGCTGTTTTCCAAAATGAGTGTCCCAGCATACACCGCACGAAAATAGCCGGTTCTGGGGGCTCCGTACCCGCGTGGGGCAGTGTTGGTCCTTTCCATTTTAGCTGCATGGGGGAGGGTGTCGGCGGAACCATTGTGCTTTCGTTCCACGTTTCCCCAGTGACTCACCATGTTAAGTAAGTGTCACGTGCCTACTGGCCGCCACTGGCCGCTCCTGGGAAGAACCTGTCGACTCGGCTGCCGTTTTCCCTGGATCATCCGTCGTCTTTCTCTTGAGTTAGAATTCTCCAGGCTTTCTGGACGCGGACGCACATGGCAACATGCCCTGCAAATACCCTTTCCCAAAGCCACAGCTTACTTTGTAACTCTTCATGGTGTCTTTTAATAATCACAAATTCCTAATTTTAATGAAGTCCAATATTCCTGGTGTTTTTCTGTTGCAGTTTTTTAATGCCTTCTTTTTAAAAATCTTTGTCTCTGCAAGTCTTCAAAGATGAGTCGTCTCTCGGTTTCCCCAGAAGCTTCTCTGTCTTTCTTGTATTTCCCATCAGGTCTGCAAGCACCTCAGGTCAGTGCCGGGGCGGTGTGGAGCGGGGCTCAACCCTTTTTCCACGAGACTTGACGTGGGTCCGGGGCCCAGGGTTGCAGGCCCTGCCCTCCCCAATCCCACTGTGTGTGCAGGTCAATTCCCGGCCCTTTCCTGTCCCTTCTGTCCGCACGTATCTCAGTTACTGCCGCGTTAGAGGAAGTCTCGGTGTTTGCCGCGTTAGAGGAAGTCTCTTGCCTCTCATCCTCTTTCTAAGGTCATACTGGAAACAAGCGGGGTCCCACCTCCGTCCCGGGGTGTTCACCAAGTCTTGGGCCTGGGTAGGACGGGGCTTGGGCAGAGGAGCTCTGAGGGTACAAGAGCCACAGGCCCGCCTGGAAGCACGTTGCCTGGATGTGCAGGGACAGAGCCCCTGCCTGCACTCCTGCCCAGGGCCTTTCCTTGCAGAAAGCCACGGTCTGGAGGCCACGGGTGCAGAGGAATCCCGTCCTCTGGCTGCCCAGTGCTCTTAATGGGAAGACTTTTCTTGGCAGATTTAATTTCATTAAAACTTACGGGACAGTTTACATGTCTGTTCCTTCTGGGGCGAATAAGTCATGTCTTTCAAAGAACGTGCCTATGCCATCAGAATTTCCCAAGACAACCACACAAAACGGTTCCTTATCCGGGCTCCTCACGTTGCCTGTCCACATCAGCTGCACCCGTGGTTTTGTGACCCTTTCATGTCGGACATGGCTGATTCGCCTTCTTTCATTTCTGAGATCCACACGTTTTTTCTTCTTCTCAATTGTCCTGCAGGGACCTGTGCGTTTCGAACGTGTTTCCAGTGAAACAGGGTTTGGCTTTAGCAATTTTCTGCTTCACGTTTTCCATCCTGTTTCCTTTGCTCCTCCCTTTGCTACTTCCTTTGGCTTCGACTCACTGTTTTTCTAGCTCCTTGAGACGGGAGGCCAGGTCCCCGGTTTCCCACCTTCCTCCCGTCTTGCATGTGCTGGAGGGAGGAACGTTTCCATTCGAGAACCGTTTTAAGTACAGACCCCAAATGTCAATAGCTGTTATGTTCGTTATTGTTTAATCCAAAAGGTTTTCTATCTTTCATTTTAATGTCTTCTGTTTCCCATTTCAAAGGGTATTGCTTGATTTCTAAATGTTTAGAGATTTTCTAGTTATCTTTCTCATTGGCTTCATCTTAGTTCTACCGAGTCAACATGGTGCCCAGTGATTTTGGAGGCTGTGGACTGGCTCTGCCTGGTGGGCAGGCGTTCCACCTGGGCGAACACACACACGCACTGGAGAAGGCAGTGGTTCTGCTGGGCAAACACACACACTCCAGAAGGTGGTGTTCCAGCTGGGCAAACACACACACGCAGTCCAGAAAGCGGCATTCCGCTGGACGAACACACACACACACTCGAGAAAGAGGCATTCCACCTGTGTGAACACACGCACACACTCCAGAAGGTGGCGTTCCACCTGGGTGAACACACACAGGCACTGGAGAAGGCAGCATTCCACTGGGCGAACACACACGCCCACTCAAAAAAAGGGCATTCCAGCTGGGTGAACACACACACCCACTCGAGAAGGCACCATTCCACTGGAAGAACACACACGCCCACTCAAGAAGGTGGCGTTCCGCTGGGCGAACACACACACGCACTGGAGAAGGCAGCGTTCCACCGCTGGATGGGGGATGGATGGAGGATGGATGGGTGGATGGATGAATGGTGGATGGATGGAGTGTGGATGGGTGGGTGGGTGGATGGATGGACAGTGGATGGATGGAAGATGGATGGGTGGAGTGTGGATGGGTGGGTGGATGGATGGACGGTGGATGGATGGAAGATGGATGGGTGGATGGATGAGTGGGTGGATGGATGAATGGTGAATGGATGGAGTGTGGATGGGTGGATGGATGGATGGATGGTGGATGGGGGAGGGCGGATGGGTAGGGGGTAGGTGGGGGATAGATGGATGGGTGGGTGGATGGATGGACGGTGGATGGATGGAGGATGGATGGGTGGATGGATGAGTGGGTGGATGGGTGGGTGGATGGATGGACGGTGGATGGATGGAGGATGGATGGGTGGATGAGTGGGTGGATGGGTGGGTGGATGGGTGGGTGGCTGGATGGATGGTGGATGGATGGGAAAGGGTGGATGGGTGGATGGATGGATGGGTGGATGAGTGGGTGGATGGGTGAGTGGCTGGATGGATGGTGGACGGGGGAGGGTGGATGGGTGGATGGGTGGGGGGTGGATGGGTAGAGGGGTAGGTGGGGAATGGATGGATGAGTGGGTGGATGGGTGGGTGCGGGGACAGGTGGGTGGTGGTTGGCAGGCATGGACAAGAGGAGGAAGAATGAACGAACAGATGGCTGGAGAATGGACAGGGCAACAGAGGGAATGGAATACAGGATGGTTTCTCCTTTCAAAAAAAGAGGAAGGTTGGCTCCAAGGAACAGCAGTCTAGCCTTAAGCATTTATTTTTCCCCGGGAATTCATTCTGTCTGTGAATACTGACACACGGGGAGGACATTTACTGATCCACATCATAAAGAAATTTTTCTATAGAAATTCCAAAACTGGATGAAATATTAGGAATCAAATTATGTTTCAAGCCCCCCACAAAGGAACATTAGCTGATAAGTAACAAAGAAGCAGAGGGGCTGGAGGAGGGTTTTCCATTCCCTCCTCCTGGATCAGAGCACAGGCCTCCGCGGCAGTGGCTGGGCTCAGAAGGCCGCACTGTGCAGGCGCAGACACCGGGTTGAGACGCCAGGACAGCTCACTTCATGGAAACCACTGAGAAAGGGAGGAGAGAACTGTGAGAACAAATGTTTTCTCAGTAACTTTCTCTTAAATGAGGTTAAGTATCATAAATATGCAAATTAGTTTAACAAAACAAACATGTTTGGGACTTCCTCAACTACTTTGTGAAAATTATTCTGGTTTTATGTAAAGAAATGAAAGGTTTAGTGCTGTTTCTAAAAATGGCCATGACCGAATAAAGATGCAAAAGGCAGTGACAGAACAGTCCGGAAATGCCTGCGGTTCCCACAGCCTGCTGGAGCCGGTCAGCGTGGGTGTGCTTGAAAGACAGACACACAGACAGGCAGACACATGGACACACGGGCGTGCGGACACGCGGCGGGAGTCTCTGCCCCACACGTCAGGGCGCTGTGGCCCGGTGCCGGCCGGGGGTGGGGACAGGGCTGCTTCTCCCAGTCCTAGCTCGGGATGTGCTGCAGTGAGACCACCTGGGAGGTGATGGACCTTCCTCCTGGGACAGTGAAGAGCAGAGCTGTGAGCCCCCAGTGTCCAAGCCCACCTGCCTGCCTGCCCCACCCCCACCCCCGGCACTGTGCTGGCCGCAGCAGAGGACACGTGTCACGTGTGCTAGAAAGCCTGTTCCCAGAGTCCCCTGCTCCCACCTCCAGCTGCCTCCACTCGTCAAGTGCTGGCTGTGACCCTGAGCCAGGTTTGCTCAGGGACAGATGTTTGGGTGGAGGGAGGCAGCGGCATCGAGCCATCAGGGCAGAGGCCGGGGGCACCCTGGTCTCCTGCACAGCCTGGTAGGTGGACACTGGACCTTCTTGGCCTTCACAAAATGGCTCCACTTAGCCCCACGACGCTAGCTGCACCTCACACCTCGGCCGGCCGTGGGTTTGACTCTGCAAGGGGAGGGCTGGGCTGTGCGGCTTCTTAGCCCATTGGCTGAAAGTTGGGAGAGGTTCCAGAGTGTTCTGCACCGAGGGGCAGGGCACCTGTACCTGGGCAAACATCCAGTCCAAGCGTCCATGGTCACACAGAAGAGAGGCCCCGCCCTCCCCTAGCCACAGCGTGGCACAGCAGGAGCCCTGAGAATCCAGCTTAGGGGGAGCTGGTGCTGGGGTGCACGAAGGGGTCTCTTAGCCCCGTGGGTTGTCAGCTCTCTCTGTGCCCTGGGAACAGCCACCCAGGGGTCTGCCCCACATCATCCGAAGGCGGCCGGCAAGTGCTGACCCTGTTCAGACCACGCTGGTGTGAGGTCCCTGTCGGCTGCCACCAGGACTGGCCCTGAGCCGAGGGGTGGCCCCGCCCTCTGCCCGGGCTCCCGGCATGCCCTGTGCTCCGGGCAGGTCCAGTGTTCAGAGAAGCCTCTCCCTGGGTGTGTGGGGGCCAAATTCCGGCCCGTGGCCCTGACCATGCAGCTGAGCCTGGGCCCTGAGTCCCGGATCTGCCATTTCCCTGCGTTCTCTGCAGCCCCTGGGCTTGTCATCACTTTATACTTTTAATTAACTCGGCGATTATAGCCTCTTGTCACTCGTGCGGAAGCGGATTTGGGCTCTGTGGGGAGACAGGAGAGAGCTCCTCTCTGTGGGAGCCGCCTCTCAAACAGCACCTGCGGCCGGCGTGGCTGGGTTTTCATTATTGCAAAACCCTTTGGTGGCTTTTCGTCTGTTTCAGACCAAAACCAATAAACACATTCATTTATGTCTAAGTGAGGCCAGCGCCAAGGGCTCGGTGTGGTCACGGCGCACAAAGACCTTTGGAGAAACCCAATCGTGCCCTTCACTGGCCCGATGCCCGCAGGATCGGCCACCCCGGGCCTGGTTCCAGCTCCTGCCGGCTGCTGTGGGGGGCTTCGGACCCTGGGACCCACAGCTAGGATGCTGACAGGGAGGCCGGGGGGCTGTCAGCAGGTCCCAAGCAGGCCTCTCGGGTGCTCACACCAACCCTGTCCCATGTGTGACCTCAATGGAGCGAAGAAAGGGGTGGCAAGGCGGCTGACATTTTTCTAGAAGCACTGGGAGATGTACTTGGCGTTCTGTTGTGTTTACAGAGGACGTCCACGTTTTCCTGGAGCAGTGTGAGGAACCTCGCCCCCTCCACCCAGGGCAGGCGTGGGAGGGCAGGGGCTGTAGGGTGCAGAGCCAGGGGGCTGTGGGGTGCAGAGTCAGGGGGACCTGGGGTGCACAGTCAGGAGGCCGTGGGGTGCAGAGTCAGGGACCCTGGGTGCAGAGTCAGGGAGCCCTGGGGTGCAGAGTCGGGGGCCGTAGAGGGCAGAATCAGGGGGCCATAGGGTACAGAGTCAGGGGCCCTGGGGTATAGAGTCGGGGGGCTCTGGGGTGGCCATGGGGTGCAGAGTCAGGGGGCCCTGTGGTGCAGAGTTGGGGGGTCCTGGGTGCAGAGTTGGGGGCCCTGGGGTGCAGAGCCAGGGGGCCCTGGGGTGCAGAGTCGGGGGCTCTGGGGTATAGAGTCAGGGGGTCCTGGGTTGCAGAGTCAGGAGGCCATAAGGTGCAGAGCCAGGGGGCCCTAGGGTGCAGAGTCGGGGGGCTGTGGGGTGCAGAGTCGGGGGCCATGAGGTGCAGAGTCAGGGGGCCCTGGGGTGCTGAATCAGGTGACAGAGGTGACAGAGAAGCCACACCCTGCGACGTGTGCCCTCCCTGTGCGGAGGAGGCCTCCCCGCAGCCCCAGGCTCCTCTCTACCAGCAGCTCGCCCTGTGCTGGGGAATCCTTGAGAGCTCAGCTTTTGTTCTTCTAGAGACAGGATCTCGCTCTGTCGCCCAGGCCAGAGTACAGTGGAGCGATCACAGCTCACTGTAGCCTCGAGCTCCTGGGCTCAAGAGATCCTCCTGCCTCAGCCTCCGGAGTAGCTGCTAATAGAGCTAGACATGACAATGCCTGGCGAATCTTTCTATCTTTTACTGTGTAAACATGGAGTCTTGCTATGTTGCCCAGGCTGGTCTAGAACTCCTGGACTCAAGTGATCCTCCCACCTCTGCCACCCGCAGCCCGGGATCACAGGTGTGAGGCCCTGCGCCTGACCAGAAGCTCTTCTGACCTCATTTCTCTCTCTATCTCTGCCTGCTGGCCTTTGAGGCTCAGAGGAGCTGGCCCTGAGGCCCTCACCACTCACAGACTCGCCGGCCTTCCTCGTCGCTCTGCCCTGGGCCCTTCCCACGACTTCTCTCTTCTCCACTTGGTTCCTATTCATCTTTCAAAGCCACCTCCTCCAGGAAGCCCTACCTGCTTGCTCCTCCCTTCCTTTGCCTCAGGTGAGCGCCTGTCCCTAGTGACTTGAGCCACAGCTATTCCTGTGCCTGTCTCTCCTTAGGGGCCGCCCACCCGGCTCACATCCTCCGTGTGACTTGGCCCATCTGCACAGGCTGGTGACCTATTGGAAGGCTCAAGGAGCAATTTCAGAGATCAATTCCTCCATTGCTCTGCAATCTCGGATCTGAGTGGAGACACCCCAGCCTCTCAGGGGGTACAGCAGACCCAGGAAGGGGCACCTGCCAGGCAGATGCGAGGCCACGGGAACCACTCGCGGCTGAAATCCCGATATGCTTGTCTGGGCAACGTCCATCACCGCGAGGCACAGATGGCGCACAGTGCACCCTGCCGAGGGGGCTGTATGCCACAGTCACCTGACAGCCAGGGCCGCAGGCCCGGGGGCCACACCCAGGACAGATGGACGGACAGGCCAACCGAGGCCCTCATCAACGTCAGCCTTCCCAGAGCAAAGGTGCTGCTGGGATCTGTGGCAGCTTCCCCCAGGACCCAAGTCCCAAAACCCATGTGCAGAGGCCCCTCCAAGGTTAACTCACACCAAGAAGCCGCCAGCCAAGAAGGAGAGAGTGGGGGTACTCGGGGGTCCTCTCTCCCTCCTTCTCTCTCTCTCCCTCTCTCCCTCTCTCTCTTCCCTCTTCATCCCTCCGTCCGTCTCTCTCCCTTCTTCCCTCCCTCGCCCTCCCTCCCTCCCTCCCTTTCTCTCCCCGTCGGGCCTCCCCACTGTGCTGTTGTTCCCCCAGGGTCAGACTCAGTAGCCCGTGGCCCCCAGCCTCACACACCCTGAGCCCTCAGTGCATGTCATGAACCAATGACTTTAAAATGAGCCAACCAACTCTCACCTCAGGGCCAGGCACAGCAGATTCCTTAACCCGACTGCTGCTATTGCTCAGGGTCACTGGCTGGCTGTGGCTGACAGCGTCCAGCCACACACTCCTTCCCCAAGACGTGGCCTCCCAGCTGGGGGCTCTAAGTGAGCTCTGGACCACTGGCAGAGGGAGGGCAGCCCTGGGGGCCTCGGGAAGCCGTGGGGTGGAGCACAGGGCAGGGCGACCCAGGCCTGGCCTTGGCCCTGGAGAAGGAGGAGTTCCACAGCTGCTCTCTGGCAGCAGATGCCCCTGCCAGACGCCACACGCCTCCAGGCACCTCAGGATGGGAGGTGCCAAAGGCACACCCTCATGGACGAGGGTCTTGAGAAGTGACTATTCCCAGAGACAGGCTCTCCTGGGCTTCCTGTCTCCACCCGCGTGGGTGCCTGTCGGTGGCAACACCATCCAGGCAGGGACTCAGGTGAGGCTGGTGGTGCCGGGGCCTGCAGATGAGGCCCTTCCAGGAGACTGGGGCAGCAGTGGGGAGAGTGCGGCCCGGGCGGCACCGTGGGCCTGAGAACATCCTCCCGGACCACAGCCTGGAAGGGGAGTGCCAGGGATTCCTGCTGAGGAAGGGGCAGACGCCTGGACTCCAGAGGGTGGCCCACAGGTGGGACATCTGCCTGGGGAAGGGCCTGAGGGTCCTGGTGACCAAGGACACCCAGGAGCCTCTTCACTGGAGGAAGTCGGCTCAGGGTGGATGGAGTCTGGCCAGACAAAAGCGGTTTATCTCCCAGGATGAAGGGTGCCCCCAGGAGCCCGAGGCTGTGACCAGGAGGCCCTGGAGCTGCCACAGGTGCTGATGGACCTGTACTCACCACAGGAGGTCCAGCTGGTGGACAGGTCCAGGCAGGGGCCACAAAGTCTGTCCTGCCTGGGGCGCTCAGGGTCTGTCCTGCCTGGGGGGCTGCCTGGCCCTGCCTGATTTGCCCCATCACTGGAGCACCAGTTGGATGCTAAGTGCCAAGCTGGCACGGTTGTACCCACTGGTGTGTCCACAGGTGTATCCACGGGTGTGTCCACGGGTGTGTCCATGGATGTATCCACGGGTGTGTCCACAGGTGTATTCATGGGTGTGTCCACGGGTGTGTCCACAGGTGTATCCACGGGTGTGTCCACGGGTGTGTCCACAGGTGTGTCCACAGGTGTGTCCACGGGTGTGTCCATGGATGTATCCACGGGTGTGTCCATGGGTATATTCTACCTCGCTGAGAACGGAAGAACTGTAAGTAGCACATTCACAAAATTCACACATCAAGCTTTTTAATTTCATTTCCAATTTAATATCATGTCTGAGTCTGTTTCTCCTGTAATGCAGTCTTTAAAGTTAAGTGGGCGTGACCCACTTAACTGTTTCCACCCCTTCTGGCGCGGCACCCTCACCATCCCAGGCGCCCCTCAGGATTCTTGGGACCTGGATTTATTGACCTGCTCAGAGGGGAGCCCAGCGGCCATGCAGATGGGAAGGCAGCTGCTCAGAAAACAGGGCGTCTTTATTTGTTCCCGACTTTCCTAGGCAACAAATAACCAGAGGCCGCCAACTCCTTTGGGGAAATTGCTTCTGAGAACAGTGTTATTTTTACCTCCGTCTTGCAATCCTCTCACCCACCCGGCACCCCACTGCCCAGTGCACGCGAGCCAAGTCCCGGAGCTGCCATGCTCGTCTGTGAGGAAACGCTGCAGCTGGCTCCCCGGGGCTGCTGGGGGTCCATGAGCCCCCAGGGCCAGGCTGTGAGCTTGGTGAGTGGGCCCACGGCCGGAGGCTCCAGGCTGGTGAGGACCCCAGGCAGCAGGAGCCCCCGTTGCCTTCTGGGATCAGGGCTGATGCCGCAACGCTGGCCCAGTGGCCCCAGGTGGCCTTACGCCTCGAGGACAAGTGGATGCCAGAGCCCAGGTCTCCCTGGAGGTCCCAGGTACAGAGGAGTCGCCAAGGCCAACGGCGGGGCCTTAACCCACACCCCGTGCAGGCCTTTGTACAAAGGTCCCCCTTGCAAGTCCTGATAAAAGGGCGATGTGTGTGCAAACGCATGCACGGTGTGTGGGTAAAGTGGCAGAAAGAGTGTCATGAGGCAGTGACGCTGCCGCCCCCACAGCCACCGTCATCTCACTGATGCCTCCCTGTCCCCACGCAGGTGATTTTGAAGCGAATCCCCAACATTGTATCGCCGACGAAATATCCAGTGTGCATCCAGTGTGCACTGCTAAAATACAACGACTGTGAACTCTTCCAAAATTAGCAATAAAATTCCTCTGCTTGATCAAATATTAAGCCTAGGTTCCCATTTTCTGGATTTTCTTTGTACAGTTTATTTGTAAAATCAGGACTAGCGCAGGCCCCAGGCGTAGCTGGCTGATGTCCCGCCCTCCGTCTGGGCCTACCGGCCTCCACCAGCCACCTTTGTCTCCCGAATACTCTTTGTTGAAGAAACGCCAGCCTCCTCCCTCTGAAGTTCCACCTGTGGACTCAGGGGTGTCGCCCGTGGTGTTGTTTACAGGGTCTTGTGGCCTCTTGTCTTTTTTTTTTTTTTTTTTCCTTTTTTAAAGAGACCAGGTCTCATTCTGTTGCCCTGGCTGGAGTGCAGTCGCCTGATCTCAGCTCACTGCAGCCTCAACCTCCCGGGCTCAGGTGATCCTCCCGCCTCAGCCTCCTGAGTAGCTGGGATTACAGGCACACACTACCACACTCAGCTAGTTTTTGTATTTGTGATGGAGACGGGGTTTTGCCATGTTGCCCAGGCTGGTCTCAAACTCCTAAGCTCTAGAGATCCTCTTGCCTTGGCCTCCCAAAGTGCTGGGATTACAGGCGTGAGCCGCCACACCCAGCCCCTGTGTGTCTTATAAGTTTGCAGCTGAGCCTGAGGTACTGACCACTCAGAGGTGATGGAGTCTCTCTTCCTGCAATGGCTGTTGCACGTCCACTGACCCAGCAGGGGTCAGAAGGCCAATCCCCTCATCTCCTTTTCTTTCAGTGGTCCCTGTAGACGCCTGCACAGCTCCCCGTGGTCCGTGGTCCCTGTAGACGCCTGCATAATCCTATGTGGTCAGTGGCTCCAGAGTTCCCCCGAGACAATGTCGGCAGCAGCAGCCTGGATTTCTGGTGCTGTCAGACCCCGGCCCCGATGCCACTCTTCCTGCTCCAGCTGGACATCACCACCGTGCCCAGGAGACTGGGCTCCTTGCAGGGGCTGTGGGCTTTAGAGACCACAGAGTGTTTGCCCAGAGTGTTCACTGAGACTGGGCTGCTCAGTGCCTCTGGCCTTGTTTAACTAGGCAAACTGGGAAACGTGGCAGCCGCCAGGGCTGGGGACTCACACTGGAGTGAAGAGAGGGTTGGGAACCACAGGTGCTGGCAGCCCGTGGGGACCTTGGCTCAGGGTGAAGATGGGAGTCGGTGTGAGGACAGTGACACAGCCCTAGGGCCCGGCCATGCGCTCAGAAGCAGTCGCCCCTCGGGACCCTCCCCTCCGACTTCTGTCACGAGTTTCCTGGGGGTGGAGCAGAGGCTCCCGCTCTTCATAGGCCACAGCAGAAGACTCAGGCCCCAGCCCTGGCCTGTGGTCACAGCAGGGGATAGCCACAGGCCCCGAGCTCTGTAGCCCACGGCACCCCCTGCAGAGGCCCAGCGGCTGATCTCTGTGCCAAGGCTTGACCGACAGCAACATGTCCAGCCCTGCTGAGGCTTCCGTGTAAACTGCAGAGCACACAGCTCCTGCACCTCCCACACAGCACAGCCCAGTCAGGGAGCCCCAAGTCCACACAGGAACCAGCCGTTTTCTCCGGGTGAGCACCCTTGCCAGGCAGGTAGGAGAGGGCAGAGTGGCGGTCGCAGGGCTGCCCCAGGCCACGCCAAACCACGTGGAGGGAGGAGCAGGCCCAGCCTGGAGCGGTCACAGTCCCTGCCCACCTGGCAGGCAAGCTGGGGTCATGTGGAATCATATGTGGGCGCCCTCGGTCAGGAAGACAGCACCCACAGACCAGACATCGAGCGTGTTTCTCTGCAGCGTTGCCCTGGGAAGAGTGGGTGCTCAGGTCTGGTCCAGGAAGCAGCTGGGGCTGAGGCGGCCCACGGGCGGCAGGGCTGGCAGGAGGCTGGAGCCTGGTCTGTGTGTCCTCTCTGCTGGCCACACACCTGCTACCTGTGTCCTGTGGCCCCCGGGGTGTCCTGGGCGTGGCACGACCAGCGTGGGGAGCCGCCTCTAAACCTATTGGCTCTTTGAGGAGTGAAAAGGGAGGGCAGAGATTTGGGGGAGGAATTTTAAAGTCAATTTGAAAGGCCAGCTTAGTGGATCTGGCTGTGTCCGAAATGCATTTGGAGAAAACTGCTGTGTCAGGAATTTTTTAACCTGCGGATGAGGAAGGCTTGTTCTATCCGTAGTTTAGGAGTGACAGGGTTGCGCTGTGTGATGAGGTGAGTGCAATGCTGGCTCCTCATGCCCCAGTGGAGGGCCCCGGGGCTCCTGGCATCCATGGGGCCGCAGGCAGGGTCCTCTGAGGAGTGGCCCACATGGGAAGATGCAGCCTTTTCTCCATCAAGGGCTGTGCCCACCCCTTGCTCCCCCAGCATCACAGGCCAGAGGTCTGAACCTGGCCTGGACACCATTCCTGACGTGCCAGGCAGCCTTGGACCCTTCTTCCCCCACCCCGGGCACTCTCAGGGTGTGGGACAGGTGAGGGGCAGACAGGAGCAGACCCCCCACAGCACAGATCCTGCAGATGCAGGCACAGCAGGCCACGGGGTCCAGGAGGAGGATGTGGCAATGCTGGGCGCGTGGGCTGCGGGCCAGGGGCAGGATCTGAGCAGGATCTACCACATCTGAGGGACACGGGACGCCTCACGCCCTCTCAGCCGCGTCCCTGCACCTCGCTCACCCCTCCAGGTCCTCAAGCCCACAGCCCTTGCAGGGCAGGTGAAATCAGGCACCGTGGACAGGCCTTCGCCTCCGGCTCTGCCTCCACCTCACGCCTCATCCTCTGAGTCTCCCGCCAGCTGCTCTGGCTGTGAAGATGGCTGAGCATATGGACGCACTGGTCAAATATTTGGAGTTTGTGAACTGTGTTTTGAAATTAATGAGGATTTTAGTATTCATAGACTTCCAAAATACATAAACATGCCAGCTTCTGGGGAGGATGTGATGCACCTGAAACCAACCGCTTGTCAGCAGGGCTGTTTGCTTTCGGGTGGCACCTTTAGGAGCCAGGTTCTGTGGCCACGTGTGCCAGTGCCCGTGTCTCAGGCCCTGGGGGTTCCCCTGCCTCCTGGGTGATGATGTGGCTCCCAAAGTCTCCGCATCTTCCAGGGAGGATGCCTGTGCTGCCGTGGCCACCTGCCCAGCCCAGATGGAGCTGCCATCTCATCACCAGCCCCCAGGGCCCCTGGCCCGGTCTCCTTGTCTCTGTGGCACCAGCCGCTACCCACGGATGCAATTGGTTCAAGTGCTTATCACCCCCCAGAGTGGTTCCTGAGGGCCTCCCAGTGGTGCCCCTCATGCAGCCCAGTCCGGGAGGGTCCACTCGCTGCTTGTACGGGAGCCTTGTTTGGGGAGAGGGGCTTGTGAGGCTCTGACGAATGCCCTCAAGACCCCAGGCACGTGCTGCAACCATCTGTCCACGGTTCTGCGAGTCACCGGCTTCTCTCCTTTCCACAATGCGGGGAGAGGTCCCCACGGAGGGCATGAGTCCCTGCAACCCACTCCCGCTTCAGGTATTAGCTTGTTCTGGGCTTCGGCTATTGCCAACAGCTCAAAGCAGGAATCACTGGCTCAAAGATTATTAGAAACTTTTAAATGAAAAGATTATTTTTAGGCTCAAAGATATTTTGAAAGGAGAGAAAGCAATGTCTGAAGACATAAAGAACTGAAAAACTGCCCCACAGTGTGCCAAAACTGCTAATCCTAGAAAAACCAGCGACTCGGGAATATTAATTTTCAAACAAATAATTATTTTAACAAAATTGCCAGGTGGAACGACTTGCTTCCAACCACATCTAATTTGGTAAAATTGCTTTGGCCCAGTTGCCAGAGCCTTGGCAGGAACCAGGCTAAGGCAGCTGGGCCAGCCGTGGAGGGGAGCGCGGCCGACCAAGGCAGGGCCAGGCAGCACCAGGCGGCAGGTGTGGTCAGACGGAGCAGGTCCCACGGAAGGGCCGGGGCTTGAGCTGGACAAAGGCTGGGCCATCAGGTGGGCAGGACTGCAGGGACCAGGCCTACTCCGGGGAGCACCAGGGACAGCTCCCGAGCCACGGCCGGCTCTGGTCCCCAGGGAGGGGCTGGCTGCACCATGGGCCTGTTCAGAGTCCTCCAGGCCAGACGCTCCAGGGACAGCACCCGGGCTAACCCTAGAAGACACTCCAGGGCTGTGGGTGAGGCAGGGAAGGCTTCATGACTGTCAGGACAGTGAGGTCCCGTGGGTGAGCCAGAGGCAGGTGAGGGGCTGGTTGGGAGAGAAAGCATGCTTGGTCCTTCCTTGGTGGTTCAGAGACAGTATTGTGGGGCCACCTGCTTCCTCCTCACTGGATCTGCCCTTTCGCCTAAGCAGGATCCAGAGGGTCGCGGTGGGGGCTAGGCCTCCGTCCTTCCTGTGACCATGGCCCAGGGATGGCTGGCCAGAAGGGGACAGCGTCCCAGCCCTGACAGAGCAGGGACGGGGCCAAGAAAGGCCCCAGAGTCACCCCCACTCCTGGGAAGACCCCAACGGTGGACTCGGCCCTGGAGGGACCACCAGAGGTGGCTCCCGACCCACAGGGCTGGAGGCTGTTATGAAAAGCAGGTCGTGTGGCTGATTATTCAGGTCTGGAAACTGGAATTGTCTCTAAAATGTAAAACCATCTGGACACTTGGCTGTTTCTGTTTCAGCCTTTATCCCACATTGACAGCAGGGTAGACCCGGGAGCCAGCTGGGCGGGACGCCTGGCTCTGACACAGGGAAACCAGAGCCGCGGACACGTCCCACGTTGAGATCAGGGTAGACGGTCTTGGAGCCTGCTGGGCGGGCAGCACCGCTCTGACTCAGGAAAGCCAGAGCCGCAGACCTGGATGTAAAAGCCCCATGTTTACAAAGCTTCCCGAGGACCCATGTTAACTTCTGAGCCCAGAAGAAATCATCTGCACGAAATCGGGGGTCTCAGGGTGCTCCCACATCTTGGCGAAGATGGCGTCTGGTGGCTGTGGGCTTCGCCGTCCGACTTTGTGGACGTTAAGGGGCAGGAGCGCGTGCGTGTTGCTATTAAGGTCGGGCCCGTGACTCGCCAGTGTCTCTCATCACTCTCTGTGATGAGCCCTCATTACAGTTCCAGGCTGCGTGTGACGGTTTCTGCGGCAGTTCATGGGAAGCGTCCTCACCCCACATCTGTGGCCGGGTGCCCAGGCCGCGTGTCAGCCCTGGGAGGGGTGAACAGAGACTCACGTCGAACACTCCTGAGCCTGCCTGGAGCAGCCACAGTGCTTGGGGTGCACCGATGGGAAGCCCTCCTTGGTCTGCTGAACCCCAACTCCTTGTAGAGTGCTCGGGCCTCACCAGGGCTGCCCCTGTGAGTCCAGGGCCGTCAGGGGTGGAGGAGAGCACCAGGAGGGCAGGCTGCGTGCTGGTGGGCCCCCCGAGGTCGTCCGCCCACAGAAGCTATGTTCTCATTATCAACACGCCCTCTGGCAGGACCCCTGGAGACAGAGCTTCCTCGGCAGCACCAGGCGCTATAACCAAACCCGCGCACCAGGCCGCCGGCAGCAGGGGCCGCGCTCGGATGCAGCTCTACGCGAGGATTTTGTGCCTGGCACAGCCACTGGCAGGCAGGGACACTGTGGGTTCCCAACTACTGTGGCCTGGTCACATCCGCTCCCTTCCCCCACTCAAGTGTCCAGACAGAGGCGGGGGGAGCTCCTGGTCTGCAGAGGTTTTATCCATCAACGCGCAGCTGAGGACGTCAGAAAGCCATGTCTGGGGTGGGGCCTGTGGGGCCGTGGGGAGAACGGGTGAGGGCGTGCCGCCCCCAGAGTGTGAGCAAAGCTGCAGCACAGCCGTTGCCCCAACAGCCAAGTGCACACCTGCCCCTCACACCCCCCACCCCCGACACCTGCGTGGCTCCCCTGGTCTGCAGAATGAGCAGAATCTGACACCCATCCAGCCCTCCCCACCTGATCCCAGACTGCCCCAGGTGCTCTCTGCCTGGGTCCTGGGTGGGTTCAGTGAGCGAGGAGGCCACGTGACTCCTCCAGGGCCACCGGCAGGAGCCAACAGGAGCTGTGGGGGCCCCAGGCCACACCAGGGACCCCAGGAGCTTGTAGGATCAGGGCTCTGCGTAGGGCCTCCCTTCCCATGAACACCCACTCAGAGCCTACTCCTGCCTTCTTTCAATACTCTCCACAAGCCTTCAGCAAAACCAAGGTTCACAGCTTGGAGAAGGGAGGCCTTTATGCCTTTTCCAAGGAGGAGACGGTACCTGAGGCCCAGTGGGTAGAGGCCTACGAGACCCCACAGCCTTGGCCTGAGGTGGGCATAGGATGCTGAGACAGAGCACACCCCTCACACAGCCGGAACCCTGACCCTCAGAGTCCGCCCCACAGTACAGGCTGATGGAACCCTGTGAGCCTGGATGCGTGTGCCAGGGCCTTGCACTGGACACAGAGGCCTGGCCGAGGCACCTTGGATGCAGGCCCTGCGCAGTGAGGCCTTCCAACATAAAACCCACCAGACGGGCTCATTCTGCAGGGGCCCACAAGTGCCAAAGGGCCTGTTCGCCACACATGGTGGTCAGTGGAGCCATGTGAGGTTCCCTAGGGCCTCCTGCCTCCGAGGGAGACTGTGCTCGCCCTGCGTGCTCTTGGGGGCTCTGCTGAGTGCTTACTAAAGAGGCAGCAGCAGTGAGAAGATTTTAGGTTTGTTAATTTTATTATTTGGTTCTTAAACGAGGCTTCACCTCAGGGTAAGCACGAATCTGTTGGCTTGAATCTTGGCTAGGAATGGTCTGCACAAATTCAAATTGACGCTGGGGGGAGACCGCTGGTTGCCGTGGCAACCAGAGAGCCGTTTTTAATTCCGCTCCGTGAGTGCCGGCTGCTGCGCGCTGTCTCCGGAGGACGGTGGCCCTGGGTCCTGCGCTCCGCGGCCAGGCTTCCCCCCACCGAAGGCCGCCATTTCCCCTCTCGGTGGGCTTCTAAGTTCAGGCTCTCAGAGTCCCCACCAAATGGCTGGAAACGAACACTCTCTCAAAAGTGCTCCAAAAAGAGGCAGGTCCTGCCCGAGACACCAGTGACATGAGGCCATTGTTGCTCCAGAGTTCAGTAATGACGGCGAGCTCCACACGCAAGTCCCTGGCAGCCACGGCCCCTCCAAACTCGGGGCTGGGGAGGGGCTCGCCCTAGGCGAGGGAAGGCGGGGCTGGGGGCTCACCCCAGGCGAGGGAAGGCACCGTCACCATCCTGAGCCTCCTGCGTCAGCCTGACCTCCAGCTCTGTTACCCTGCATGAGGCAGCGTCATCCCTGGGACTGTTTCCTGCTCTCCCACAAACAGCCTGCAGATCCCAAAGCCACAGGGTGCGGAGAAGCGTGGTGCCCTGGCTGAGGCCTTGCAGGCAACACGGCCCCTCTCTCTGGGTAGGGGTGGGCCCAGCCCCCACTGTTCCTTCCCTACAGAGGCAGTAGCCTCAGCTCTGGCCCCAAGGTGGGACTCTGGCAGGAGCGGGCGGCCACCCACGGGCGCCCCACATCTTGTGTCCACCAGGAGAGCCCCTCAGAGGGAGGAAGCCCACGTCCGCTACTAAGAGGGCCGAAGGCTCTGGGAGGAGGCAAGGTTTTGGCCCCAGCCCCAGCTTTTTGGAGGAGGTCCGAGTGGCCTCCCCAGTTAATGGGGCCAGGTTCCCCCGTTAATGGAACCCCAAACTGACCTTTCCGGAAGGTAGGCAGAATCGCAGAGCAGTGGGAAGGGCTGGAGGGTCCCGTGCACCCGAGACCTGTGAGCTGGGGCCTCAGGTGCCAAATAAATGACAAAGCCCTCGAGAGTCGCCTCAGAAGTGGGGTTCTCAGTGCTGTCAGGGCGACGTCCAGCAGCTGTTTCTTTGGAAGGTCAGTGTTGAAGGCGTTAGGATTTGTATCAGGAAGAACTGCCCCCCCCCGCCCCGTGCCAGCCCCACCTCCACCAAGGCCAGCTGGGCTGCGTTCAGACTGCCTGGCCCTCCGCAAACCCCTCTGCAAACTCAGCCATTTCTTCTGAGAACATGTTTCCTCCCACAGTGAGGCAGGAGCCACATGCCTGCTTCCGTGTGGACTGTGAGTTGCGTGTTCTTACAGTTTTAAACCATCAGAAAAAGTCAAAAGAAGAATAACCCTTCGTGGCACGTCCGTGGGTGACGCTTCGTGGCACACCCCTCACTGGTGTGCTGCCCGCAGTGCTGAAGCCGGGAGGAGGCTGCCCTGATGGAGAACGCAGCTGGAGGGGCTGCAGTGGCCAGCCCTGGGCGTCTGCTTGGCAAGGCTGCTGTCCGCAGTTTTCCATCGAGCACTCGTGGAGTTGCTGCTGAGAAAGGGGTGGTGTAGACGCGGTGACCATGACCAGCACTTGGCCGTCTGCGCTGTAGGCCAAGGAGGCCTGCGTGGGCCCACCTGGCTGCAGCAGGGAGCTGAGCCTCCCTGAGGAGGAAGGAATCACGCCTGGAGCAGCAACAGCAGCTCCTGCCTGCGTCCCTCACGGAATGAGCCGACTCCGACTCCTCGATTCCTCGCAGTAAAGCTCTTCACCTACGTAACTATGTATCATGTAAACAGGAATGTATCCTCCAGCTCTGCAACTCTGGTGGAATCCAGGCGATACCTGGTGAGACACCTTAATAAACACGTAAATAGACTGCCGTGGTGAGCACCTACACCCACGAGGCAAGCATGGGGCATTTTCCTGGCTAGGAATTCCATCTTTTTCACCACGAGATTCTTCATGGACTTACATTTTGAAATAGCATTGTTTGGGTTTGTTAGGGTTTTAAATTTCATTCTTCTTTGCCTTATTTCCATTTCCTGGTCTTTTCTATCTTTTTTCTTTTGTTTTCCTTTATTGGGGAGGTAAGAGTCAGGAAGGCAGGCGGCACCTCACCCGTGTGCCTGCAACATGGACAAGATGCTTCCCTCCGGCCAGGACTGGAAAGGTGGGCCCTGTGGCCAGCCAGTGCCACGGCCAACCCTGCAGTACAGAAAGTAGAGGCTTTGCTGATGAACAGCCAGCAGAGAGAGGGCGGAGGGCCGAGGGCCGGGGGCCGGGGGCCAGGGGCCGGGGGCCGTGACATCTGGGGACAGGGCAAGTGCTGACATCCCCGGGCTGCAGGGCAGACGGCCGCCGGCTCACCTTCTGAATGCCGTCCAGAGGCCTGCATGATCCTCCAGGGCGGCAGCTCCTTATCCCGCTGCACGGCGCCCGGAGACTTCTGGAACGCACAACTGCACGTGGGGTCTAACCCGCAACTGGAAGAGCACAAGACTGGAAGAGCACGTGACTGTCCGTGCCTCGGTTTCCCCATCCACAGGCGTGCCACCAAGGCTACCATGTGGGACTGCTCAGGAGACAGTGCCCAGTCCCCAGCACCACCCCAGAGATGAGACCTGAAGCAGGTGCCTTCCAAGGGCAGCTCTAGGGAAGGGCTGGCAGAGCAGCGGGGGAGGGGCCCCGGGGGCAGCTGTGAGTGGGCAAGAGATGCCCAGCGCCCCCACCCCTCACAAGACTGAGCCCCACAGACTCTGCCCGAGGGCAGCTCTGGGACACGTGGCAGTGCCAGCTCCCCAGGATCCCTCTCCTTCACCCGGGTTAGCACTGGGTGTGGAATGGGGGGGGCAGCCCTCCCCGGTCCCAACCACCACGTACAGGGCAGGGGACATTCACAAGCCGGTGGACCTGTCTGCCTCAAGTGCTGGACCCCAGGGCCCCCACAGCACCTGGTAACCTTCTGTGCGTCCTACTCAGAGACCAGGGGCCTTCAGGGCTTTCCCTTGGACAATCTTTCCCTTTGGAGCCTGTGGGGGCCCAGCCCAGGGCCCAAAACCAGTTGGGACTGAGAGGCGTAGTGGGAGCTTCTCTAGGGCCTCCCAGAGCCTGGCTGGCTCCACCACCTCCCTCTGACTCCACAGCACCTTTGAGAAGTTCCCCCGCAAAGCTCCCATGGGACTCAGGGCAGGGCTCGAGTCCATGTGCAGGGAGAGAAACAAGCCAGGGCCCCCACACCAGCCGGGGCCTCCGCTGGGCCCCAACCGTGATGTGCCAGGAGCGCCCGGGAAGACAGGTTGACCTGTGCTCAACTTGGTACCCCTCACCTGGAGCAGTCTCTGTGGTGGGAGCTGCTGGGTGCAGGAGTAAGATGTCATGGAGACCCCTGGCCTGGGGGCGCCGGGGGCAGAATCCTCCCCTTGCTGCCGGCCCCTTCCCAGCCCTCTTGTCCAGGACCATCACCCAGGGGTTACCAGGGGGCTCCGAGGCTCCAAGGGGAACAGCGTCCAGGGAGTCAGGGCGACCAGGGTCTGGGGTGCCTGGAGCGTCTCCAGCTGGAAACTGGACCATTGCCTGCCTGGACCCTGTGTCCCTCAGCTAGAGTTCAGGGCCCGTCACAGTGTCCCCACAGAGGGGCTCTGGGGACACCAGCTAGATGGGGGAGTGGCGCCCTAAGGGAAGCGGAACACTGTCACCCCTGCATCTAATTCTGCCTCTGTGAGTCTTCATGACAACCCCCCACTAGTACATCCTTCAGGCCCCTCAAAATCCATGGCAGCAGGGCCTGGGGATCCCCTGAACAGGTGCCAGTGCCAGAGAACCTGGGGCAGAAGCAGCCATGCAAGAGTGGAGGCCAAGGACGGAATAGGTGGAGGGGGCAGTGGGGTCACCCAGGGCCAAGGAGGGAACAGGTGGAGGAGGAGTGGGGTCACCCAGGGCCAAGGAGGGAACAGGTGGAGGGGGTATGGGGTCACCCAGGGCCAAGGAGGGAACAGATGGAGGAGGAGTGGGGTCACCCAGGGCCAAGGAGGGTACGAGTGGCAGGGGTATGGGGTCACCCAGGGCCAAGGAGGGAACAGGTGGAGGAGGAGTGGGATCACTGAGGGCAGTTCCTGAGACTCTTGCTGAGGTTGCCACCAGGCCAGCATGTGCCCCAGAAAACTGATCTTGCGACGAAAACTGGAGTGCACTTGGACCCACCTTGTCGGGTAGGAGGTCCCTGGGGGCAGGATAGGGGCCTGCGGGCTGTGCACAGAGCCCACACCTTGCTGCGGGTGAGGCTGGGCTGTTTGGCCCCTGGCACCCCAGCCTCCACACTCACCTTGGCTCTAGGTGCCCAGCTCTGTGGCCTAGGATGCAGGAGGGTTGGGGTGGAGGGACAGGGACGCTTTCTGCACAGCCACGGGCCCTGTCTGTCTACACCGGCTGCGTCTGCCCTGCTGACTCACACTCAGACGGGTTCAGGACAGGTGCACCTCGGTTCTGGCATATCTGGACTCGAGAATGTTAATAAAGGATGGAAAATTCCGTCCAAATTCATTTTCTTGTGTATATTTCTGTTCTTGCAGCTTCTCCAAGGATGGAGATCTCCTTTGGGAATAACACAGGGTCGTGCAGTTCGCCCCCCGGCGTTTTCAGGCGAGGGTCCGGTGCTGGGGCGCGAGCGCGGAGCCGGGTGTCTCTTTAAATGCGCTCTGCAGTGTGACGGCGGCCGCCCGGCTGGAAGAGCCATCCCCGCCCTGCGGCAGGAGCCCGCCCGCCGCCATCGCCCGCCCCGGTCCCCATGGTTACGCGCCTGCCTCCGGCCCTGGGTCCCCCCTGTCGCCGAGGGAGGTACTCGCAGAGGCGGCGGCGCTGCTGGCCGGGCCGGGGCCGCCCGTGCGCGGGGCGGTGACTCACCGGCCGGCGCCGCAGCCCCGCAATCTGTTGATAACTCGCTCCCAGCTCGGCCGCTGCCCTCGCGAATGGAGAGCGGGTCCCCGGCGCGGGGAGCGCAGCGCGTCAGTCTCCAGGAGCGCGGCCCGGCCGCCCCGGCAGCCGCTTAGGCCACAGCAGGTGGGAAGGACGAGAGGGTCTGGGCGCGGGTCTGGGCGGCGGGAGGGACGCGCGCGGCCGTGGCTCGGCAGAAACGCTCCCGCCCCGGGGTGACGCCGGCCGCGGGGAAAGAGGCTCCGAGTAACTTTCGGCTCCGCTGGGGCGGGAGGAGCAGCGGATAATCCAGGGCCCCCGCCCCGCGCGCCCGGCCGCAGCTCGAGCCACATCCAGGCAGAGCAGGCGCCGCGGCCGGGCTGGGGCGGGCGGGTCACTCGGTGCCCGTTCCCGGTGCAAACGCCTCGCGCGCCTCTGGCTTTGTGCAGCCCCAGACGGCTGAGTTTGGCTCCGGAGCCGGGAGTGGGGCGCAGATCGATTTTTAAACATGGAGAAGGAGACGCATCTGCCGCTGGCACGTTCGGTCCGAGCCCCCCGCCTCCCCCCGTCCCACCGGCACCGCCTCCACCAGCCCCAGGCGCAGCCCCCGGGCCGCCCGCGGAGAGGAGGGGGCGACAGGGGCCGCGGCTGCTCGCCCGCGGGGTCGGGGCTGCGAGCTGCCCTCCGCGGGGACCCTCCTCCCGCCCCGCTGACCGCCGCTGTCTTCGCAGATGGGAGCAGCTCCGGGACTGCGCCCGCCCCGCCACGGTCACCCTGAGGCCCGGGCCCGGGAGCGCGACCTCCTGGCCGCCGTCTGGGACTTTGACCTTCCGGAGGCCATGGAGGCTGGCGGGGAGCAGGGCGCGACCTGATCGCCTCCCCCTGGACGCCTCCTCCAGCGGCGCTCACGCTTCGGTAACTTTGCAGCGCTCATGGTGAGTACGGGGGTCCCAGGGGTCCTGCAGCTGGGGCTGGGCCGCTGGGGGGGCTCCGCCCTTTCAAGGACTCCCAGGCTGGAAAAGTTGTGGAGTCGTGAGCTGGTGACCGGGCTTCCGTCCGAGCTCAGCGCCGGGGTGGGAGGCTCCATGCGGTGGGGGCCGGGGACAGGCCGCACGTCTTGGCGCCTCTGCTCCGGGGGCTGGGTGCTGGTCATACTAATGAGTTGCAGGCATACAGCAATGTCGAATCATTTAATCAATGGAGGTGACGTCCCTCCCGCAGAGCAGGCATCCGTGCCCTGTGAAAACCTGGTCTGTGCCTAGGCTGAGGTCCCTGCCACCCCAGGCCCCTCCAGCCTGGTCACCAGGCCTCCCCTACACCACCATGCCAGCCCCTTCCCATCAGAAAGTTGATGAAAGGCAGTGGGGACAGAGGTAGGTGGGCTTCAGTGGAGGCTGTGGCGGAGAGAAGGCGGCCGCACACACCACAGGCACGGGAAGGCTGTTTCACCGGGAAGGGGCTCGTGGCTGGCAGCTGGCTGGAGCGGCAAGCGGGACCCATCCTGAGTCCCTCCCTGAGGCTCCAGCAAGCTTTTGCTGCAGTTGCTGAAGGTCTGGGCTCTGGAAGGGCTGACAGCTGAGTGCACAATGCTTTGTGTGTGCTGGTAAGGGGCAGCTGACAGGCGGTGGGGACCCAGGGCACGTGCAGAGAATGCTGATGGCCCCAGAATGTGCGGCTGCCACAGATGCCGGCTGGCGTGCCTCGGAGCAGACCCAGTGTTCCCTGTGTAAGGAGCCATCCGTCTGAGTCACTTGTTCATTTTCTTCTTGTTCCATTCAAAATGTCCAAGCAAGAGAGATGCCTTTGCCAACATTCAGTATCATCTTCCAGCGGCTGCTTCACCCTGAGGCTGGCTGAGGCCTCCGCACTTACCTTTCAGAACCTGACAAGGTTGCGTGTCCAGCACCGGCAGCACCTCAGGGGGCAACAGGCCGGCCCCAGGGCTCCTGCCCACCCCCGGGCTCCCACCAGCCTCAGGAACCACTGCTGTTGTCCCACAGGTGCCACACCCAGCCCAGCCCTAGGCCTCCCAGTTGGCAGAATCTGTGGCTTTTCAGCCTCAAATTCAGGCCCTTATTTGCAAAATGGAAAGCTGTCATTGACAGAGGACAGTGAATGGAAAAGGGCTTCTGAAGATGGGGGTGCTGCCGTAGCCCGGGGATCCGTCTCATCCCCTTCCTCGCCTCCTCCTCTCTAACCCTTGTTCCTTCTACGAAAAACTGTGCAGGGGCCTCCCCAATCCAAGAAGGGCACTCTTCCGTCACAGGCTGAGCCTGTTCGCGCAGTGTCCTCTCAGCTCCGGGCTCCTGGTAGAGCTTCCTGCTACCACCTCCTCGGCCCAGGGCCACCCAGTCCCAGCCGGCCTGGCAGCCCAGAGCTCCTGCTCACCCAAGACTGTGAAAGCCTGTTGAGTTCGATCTGCCTGGAGAGTGTGGCATTCCAGCAGCTCACTGGGTTTTTATTCACAACAAGTAACATTTGCACCTGAGAGAATCTCTGAAAGGGACAGAAAGTGGGTGGCGTTGCCTTCTGTGCTACGTCAATCTGGTACAGCACTTTTCTGCATGTGTCTCGAAGTTCACAGTGTAGATACCTGGGCAGGCTCACCCCATGGCCGTGGGGTCTTGGGAAGAAAGCCTGGAGGCCGTGGCCAGGGCAGGGTGGCCCTGACTCTGCCTGTCCCATTGCTGTGCTCTGGGGTACTCCTGACCCCTGCCAGGGGCAAGTTGACTGCCGAGCTCCCAAGTGTAAGGGCATAGGACACAGGTCACAGGTCAGATTCTTTGGTGGCATCGCTCCTGGCCGTGCACGAAGGCATGAGCCAGCTGTGGATTCTGAGCTGCTGTCCAGCAGGTTGGCTGGCCCAGGCCGTCCTCCCGAAAGGCTGGTTTGTCGGCCTACGGTGCTCTACAGGATGGACAGTTTGCTCCTCTCTGGAGGACCTGCAGGCCACGTGCCCAGTGGTTAAAGCTGGGGCACCTCCTTCTGCAAGCTGTGTCTCCGTCACCACTGTTAACAAGCAAAAGCAAACGTGAACTTGCCTCTGTCTCCGCAAGGGGTGCCGTCAGGACTTAAGTTCCAGCAGGCTGCGAGATGGAATAGGTGTCCCTTTGCACCCTGTAACCTGCAGTCCTCACACTTAACCCGGAGAACAGTTGTTCACGAGGAGAGCCAACTGTCAGTCTTTGGAATTAGATACAGCTGCAGAGCTTTTGCCTTCCCTGTGACCATTTCCCTCAGAGGATGGGAGTCTGATGGCCTCGCCTTCGGCACAGACTCTCGCTCTCCTAGTAACACTGTTTGTGGCCAGAAATTAAACAGAATAATAAGATTGGCATGACTGATGTGGTGTGGTGTGTGGTGTGGCTGGTGTAGTGTGGTTTCTGTGGGTTGAGGTGATATGGGCTGGTGTAGTGTAGTTGCTGTGGGATGGGGTGGTGTGGGTTGGTGCAGTGTGGTTATAGGGTTGGGTGGTGTGGCTGGTGTAGGGTGGTTTTTGTGGAATGGGGTGGTGCAGGCTGGTGTGTGGTTGCTGTGGGATGGGGTGGTCTGGGTTGGTTTAGTGTGGTTGCTGTGGGAGGGGCAGTGTGGCTGGTATACTGTGGTTGCTGTGGTTTGTGGTGGTGTGGGCTGGTGTAGGGTGGTTGTGGGGTTGGCTGGTGTGGCTGGTATAGTGTGGTTTCTGTGGGATGGGGTGGTGTGGGCTGGTGTGTGGGAGGGGGTGTGGTGTGAAGATGTCGTCTGGCCCTTTGTGGCTACTTTCATTCCACAATTGCAATATTTAGGTGCAGCTGGGGGCATGAGCTCACCCTCCCTCAGTGCTCAGCCCCGTGCTGGCGGCACCACTGCTGGTCAGCATCTGTGTTCTGTGTGGTCACCTGAGAGCTGCCAGCTTCCTGTGAGTAGGGTGGAGGCTCTCAAAGGAGACTCGACAGAGCCCCTTCCAGCTCTCAACTCAGGGCTGACTCTGGGTCATCGGAGGTGCTGTTTGCTGCATCCTGCGGGTTCCCAATGCGTGAATTGAGTGAGAGGCCAAGACTGACCTGCTCCAGCTTGGGCTGGGGGACCCTAGAGACCAGGTGTGTGTGGGGAGCTCCTTGAGTCTAGCACTTCATTTCCCACCTTCCGAAAGGACAGGTGCCTTGAAACCGCCAAGGAGACGCGGCGGGTACCTGAAGGGTGAAGACCTCCCACTGGAGGGTGGCAGGCTGAAGGTCAAGGCCAGGCTCCTGGCGGTGCCCACAGGAAGGGGAGTCTCGGAAGCCGAGACTGAGGAGGAGCCTGCAGCTGCTCCCCGAGGCGGGTCCACGCAAATCCACCCTGAAGAGAACCAGGATCAGGTCCTGGCCCCCAGGCGGGTTGTGGGAGCTCCGGAGCTCTGAGTGTTGAGGAAGTACGTGAGCCGCCTGTGGTGGGTTTATCTCCGCTGCAATTTCACCCCACAGCCTCTGCCAGGAACGGGCGTTCAGGAGACGGGAGGGGCCTGGGACGCAGGGCCTCTCCCAGGGCGTAACGATGGTCGGTCACATTTACGAACATTTCAGAGCCGTACTGAGTTCTTCTCAGCTGGCTGCTTTTTAGTCTAATATCTAAATTACTAAAAATGGCTACAGTCTACTTCCTTCATCTCACGGATGGAAAGCTTGTCGTCCCACCTCACATCTTCCCAAAAATTAAGAACTTTAAACAAGTAACTACCAGTCTAGAAAGAAGGCGTCTGATATTTTAACACATTTTTTCCCAAATCTCTTCAAAACTTCACTAGCCCGTCTACCCCTCCAAGAAGAAAATCATAACACACCTTACAAACGTAACGCCGACGACAGGTCATCTGTGTTCTGGAGGAACACGTTCTTCTCCTCTACCTTCTGCCTTTCCCCTGGAACACATCCGTGAAAAGTTGACAGATCCGTAGAGGCAGTTATTATTTTAAAGGCAGACGAAGGAATACATCAGGCTCTCAGGAAATCAGTCTTTGTTGGCACAGAACCAGGAAGTAAAACAGAGAGAACCCGAAAAAACAAGAAAGAGAACCAGGAAGAACCAGGAAGAAGCACCTGAATGAAGAAGGAGAAAGAGGGAGGGAGGGAGGAGGGAGGGAGGGAGGAAGGAAGGAAGGAAGGAAGGAAGAGCCTGAACCTGGAAGAAGAAGAAGGAGGAGGACTCGAAGCACCTAGGAGGATATGTGTTCCTTCCTTAGCCAGTCAGAGCCGCAGACCCGGCCCCGGATGCCTCACCATGCAGGGAAGAAGGTTCCTTAGCCAGTCAGAGCTGCAGACCTGGCCCCGAACACCTCACCCGCAGGAAGGAAGGCTCCTTCAGGCAACTGGCATCCCCCAGGTTTGAAGAGGTCACTTTCCCACCTCTCGCTGCTGCAGAAAGGTTAAGTTTTTATCAGAAAATTCACACGTAACTTGACTGACTGCTTTCTTCTCATCTTTCCTCCTTTATTTTTGTCTTTAACACCCTGACCCACTTGATTTGCAGAACACACCAAGGAGGAGACCTCCAGTGAAAATGAGGGGAAACAGAGGAGGAAGTTATGACTCAAGAAAGAGGAGATACAAATAAGCCGGAACACGAGTCCCCCGCACGCCGAGCTCACACGCTGGCAGGACTGTTGGCTCAGAGGCTGGCGGATGGGAGATGGAAGCCCGTCTTCCCCAGGGGAAGCAGAGACATCTCTGGCCGGCTTCTAGAGCAACCTGGGCCATGCTGCAGGCACAGAACCAAGCTGGCTTTCCGGCCATTTCATCTGGGCCAAGAAGGTCGGGGTCACCTTCATCCGCCCCTCCCCAGCCCCCGTGGGTCCTCTGAGCCGCGTTCTTCGCCTCCCAGGAGCCCGGCTGCATTCCGTGCCGAGGGTCCAGGAGCTCTGCTTCTGTGGCCTCGCCGGGGCTGATCAGCCCACCCCTGTCAGCCAGGCTCTGTTCAGCCACAGATCAGACCATCAGGCCCGGGGAACACTTGCAAAGAGGAACCCGTGCATGTGCAAACTTTAAAAGACAACACACGTCTCCACTGCGCGTGACCCACTTGGAATTTTAAATGTCATCTCTGAAAATATAGAAAGGCACTGTTGATAACTGTAATTTGGAGCAAAGAAAAGAAAAAAAAAGAAACCAAAGCAAATCACATGTCTGTTTCTTATAAAACATTTTATTGACCCACGGATCATTGCACAGGTGAGGACCGTGGCCCAGGCCTCCAGCTCCGGGAGCCCACACCTGCCCTTGCCACCTCAGTCCCTGTGAACCCTCACATCCTGGCCTTCAGACAAGAAGCCCCACGCCAGGCGGCATGGCCCCCGCTGTCACTGGAGCTTGGGCGGCGTCCTCCCAGCGCAGCCGCACCCTGCACTCACGCTCTGACGTGTTTGCCTCCTGCATGAAAAGCAGCTCTGACTGGGCTGAACACGAACGGGTTTGTGTCTGTGATGAAAAGCTGCAGATAGGAGGCTAAAGTCTCCTTCTGGCCCTGGGGATGGAGGCAGCGGGACAGGACGCGGCTGGCGGGCACCAGACATCAAGGCGTCCCAGCTGCCATCTGCGCCTCCGTCCACCATGGCTCCACCCCCCGCCCCCACCCCTGCAGCTGAGCAGGAGTCTGAACCCTGCAGGAAGGCGCAAGGCGGCCACAGCAGCCCCAGAAAGGCCGGGCGGGGGGACGTGTGAGGGCCCGGGCAGACCACCCCAGGATACTCAACACAACAGATGAGAACGAAGTGCTGGTTCCAGGCAACTCACGGAGGAAATGCTCCTGATAGACTCGGAGAGGGCTGGACACGGAGTGGACCCCACTCTCTTGGCTTCTCTCACGGATCTGGGTTTGCAACAGCAGCTCGTGGGAACTGTGTAGAGTGTTCACGTTTATTTTAGACCCTGGGTCAACGTCATGGAGGAAAAGCCATTGACTCTCGTGGAAGAATCCCGGGGACAAGAATCTCGGGCGTCGTGTCGCTCGCGCCCTGTTAAACCTTCAGTTCTTCTACCCCCATGGGGTATTCCCCACCTCCCAGCAGCAGATAACTCACTGGATAACCTGATGTCGGGATTTGGCCGGGAAAGCGTGCTTTTCTGTGACTTTCGAGCTGTTTGCAAGTGGCAGGAAGCGGGCGCCTACTAAACCAGCAAACGTGGGACAACCGGCCCGGCACTGCCCGAGCCACGCGAGGGCCCCCATGCATCGCCTCCCGATGGCAAGCGCTCCAGCAGCCAGAACACCAAGGGGGGGTGTGGGAACGTCCACAGCTGGCCGGGCTGTCCCTGGGCTCTCTGGGGAAACAGGAGCCCCAGCTGGAGCGCGGACCAGACACTCCCCCCACAGCTGTCACAGGAGGTGACTGACGCTTCAGGCTCTGGGGCACTCAGGAGAATCCGGACAGAGGCCCGCCCAGTTCACCTCTTTACAGAGCGGCAGAGTGAGGGTGGGGCTCTCCTGGGCCCTGACCCTCCCAAAAACCCTCAGGGGCCTCTGTCCAGGGTGGGCCTCAAAGCCGAGCCTGAACCACAGGGCACTCTCTCTCTGTGGGGTCCCAGTGTCCGGGAAGAAGTGGGCAGATTCTAAATACTCCCCAGAAAGCAAAGTGTCTGCTGTCACTCCAGCTCTGCGGCCTCACACCGACACCGGCTGCTCTCCCAGGCGCCTTCGCCCTCGCACAGGTCCAGGCCCCTCCTCCCAGGATGCAGGGCCCTCCAGTGCCCACCTGGCCAGTGCTGCCTAAACCCTGGGACAGGGGTCCTAATTCGGACTTTGATTGCCACCCCGTCCCTTGTCTCCCCAGAGTGCCGTCTGTACATGGTGGACACTCTCTAGCCAGCCAGGGCCTCGTCTTGGCTGGACGGACAAGAAGTGTGACCTCAGGAGGGAAGCAGGAGCTCTCGGGCCGCTGGCTGCCTGCGTCCCGACACAGGTGACACTGCCTCCACCCATGACCCTTCACGTACAGGAGGGTCCCTCTCCACTTCCCGCCTCACTCAGCCGGGGCCATCCCAGAGGCCCAGCCGGCTGCCTCCTCCTGCCCCGATGCCCAGGGCAGCACCCACGACGTGGTCAGAGCTGCCGGAGCCTGGCACAGGTGCAGCGATCACCAAGGGGCTGGGGAGGGGCCAGGCGGCTGCAGCCCTCACCCCTGCTGGCACCCACCCACAGGGTTGTTACAGGAACACGGCACCCACTCCGCGGGGCACACTCGCCTGCCTGACGTTCACAACTAAACACCTGAAGCAGACGTGTTTCCCACAGTCTGGAGGCTGGAAGCCTGAGACAGAGCTGAGTGCAGGCTGGTGCCCCGAGGCCCCCGTCCCGGGCCTGTACACGCGTGTTTCTGGACTCTGGTGCCCCAAGGCCCCCTCCCCGGCCTGCACACCCCTCTGTGATTCCCTGGTGAACTCACCTCACTCACCTGAAGAAGGAAAGATGAAACCCCGTCAGCTCCGATCCTTTCCAGCGGGGACGAGTTTCCCCCCGTCTACTCCACCACAGAGAACACACATTCCCCTTTGAACTCTGACCCTGAACCCTCTTCTTGGGCAGTGAAGCAGGTGGAGTTGGTGCCCTCCAGTCCAGGTCTGTTGGTGCCCAACGGCCTCCACTCTTTCTGCATCTCACAGACGCTGCTACAGGATCCTCCCGGGAGATGTTGACAAGCAGGGTTTCAATGAGTGTGGGGCTCCCGGTGCGGCTGGGGGCCATCCCATGGGTTTCCCTGCCTCTCTTAAGGCCCATCCAGATCCCACCCAGCCACACCCAGGCCACAGGAAGAGAGGAAGCTGGAGGCAGGCATCAGTCGGCCAAAACACCGTCTCAGGAGTCGGCCTCAGAGCCACACAAGGATGCCTTTGGCCAGCAGAGCCGATGGAAAGCGAGGACAGACGTCGCTTGGTGGCCACATGAGGCCCCTCCTGTGCGCTCCCTGAGAATCCAGACGCAGCCTGACCGTCCTGCCCCAGGCAGCCCCTCTCCCTGAGACCCCACATGAAAATGCCTGGAGCGGCTGCAGGGGAAGCCGAGCCCCAAGGGGATGCCCAGGCAACGGCACCACCCACAGACCCCTCCAGTCAGTCACGCACGTCTGCTTTGCTTTCTCCTCAGGATCTGAAGACAGTGCTCTCCCTGCCCCGCTACCCAGGGGAGTTCCTGCACCCCGTGGTGTACGCGTGCACGGCGGTCATGCTGCTCTGCCTCCTGGCCTCCGTCATCACCTACATCGTGCACCAGAGGTGAGCCTGGCATGGGCAAGGGCGCCCACTGTGCCCAAGAAACCTGTTCTTACCTTCAAAGGCAAGTCCCTGAAGGGCAATGTCGCTGCCCCCTCATGTAGCAAGAAGTCCCTGAAGGTACAGCTCAGGTCTCCAGCCAGCTCAGACTTGGGCAGCCTGGTGCCCACCACACAGCCGAAGGGTAGATGGAGCTCGGGGAAGTCACGCCTGTCCACTCAGGCCTCCGTCAGGATCTTCTGACGGCATCCCCATGTCCTTAACTGCTGAAATACGTTCTTCCAGAAGTGGGTGCAGTGCTGGTCCAGGTGCCCTGAGAAGCTCAGGTCCCCCTGGGTGGTCACTATGGCTGGCAGGGCCTCGGAGAGGCACCAAGAATATGAGGGGGTCCAGCCGCAGTCAGGGTGGGCATGTCCACAGCCAGCCACAGGCGGGGGTTCAGGTATGTCTGAGGCTAAGGTCGCCTTGGTCACGGACAGAGCTTGGATGCGCCCAGGGCCACAGTCTCATCAGAGACTTGGGCGTACACAACGCTGTGATCACAGGAAGAGGCTTGGGCAGGTCCGAAACTGTCATCTCAGCTGTGGCAGAACACGGGGGCCTTGATGGTTCATCGACGGTAGAAACTGACTTCTCAGTTCTGGAGGCCAAGGTCCCAGATCAAGGCACCCGTGACGCTGTGTCTGGAGAGTCTGGAGAGGGCCGGCTCCAGGCTCACGGACGGCGCCCACTGCCTGTGTCCCTGCCTGTGTCCCTGCCTGTGGGGGGTGAAGCACTCTCGGGGCCTCTTTCTCGAGGTCCTTGATCCCATCACAACGGCTCTGCCCAGAGGCCCCCGCTTCTGAATACCATCAGCTTGGTGGTTAGTGCCGTCCTACCAACTGTCGGGTGGGATAAAATACATTTAGACCAGAGTGGCTGTGATTACAGGGAAAGGCTGAGGCTAGGCCGTGGCTAGAGTCACAGTGGCCGCCGTGCAGCCGTACCTGTGCTGGCCACAGCCTGGATGAGTCGGGCCCCAGACATGGTGGTGGTCATGGAGAGGGTCACAACCACAGGCGGGCACGGCGGGCTCAGCCCCAGGCTATGGCCGGGGTCATGCTGAGCCAGTCTAATCACAGTCTCGTCCTGATGTGCCTGACGCCTGCTCCGACGGACGCCCGCGGCCTCTGTCTCTGAGACAGTGTGTGGCCGAGTCCTGGAGTCTCAGGGCCTCAGTGTCTTCACAAACCCCTTTCAGCCTCAGTGTGCCAGGGTGACATAAGGCAGAACTTTCCAGTGGCCACCACTCAGGGCAGACGCGGACGGCCTGTCTGCTCTCCCCTGACCGGGTCCTCAGACAGCTGCCCCTGACCCCACGGAGAGCCCGGACTTCCCGGGGACAGAGCTTGTGCCCCAGGGGGCCCCTTCCATGTTGTTCAGGCTGGTCTTGAACTCCAGACCTCACGTGATTCACCCGCCTCGGCCTCCCAAAGTGCTGGGTTTACAGGTGTGAGCCACTGCGCCCAACCCCAACTCAATCTTATGATACAAACGCAGACACCAGAATCAGACAAGTCACAGCTCCACTATTTGCCAGTTGTGTGCCTCCCCATGCAGGGGACAGAGCCTACGCCCCAGGGGGGCCCTTCCAAACCTCCTTGTGCAGAGCCACTGCTCACGTGAAACCTCCTTCCTGCCCCACAGCGCCATCCGCATCAGTCGCCGGGGCCGGCACACGCTCCTGAACTTCTGCTTCCACGCAGCCCTGACCTTCACGGTGTTTGCCGGCGGCATCAACCGCACCAAGTATCCCATCCTGTGCCAGGCGGTGAGTGCCAGGGCGCCTTCGCTGGCTTCTACCAGAGGGGAAGTGTGGAGCGTTGTCTTGTTTACTGAATAATATTCCGGTGTTGGCTCAGCTATTTCCTGGGAAGGGGGTCGGGCCCCAGTGCGTCGGCGTCTCGGCTTCACGTCGTGCAAGGCCCGTGTGCTCCACGTTTGACCCCAGGGTTGAGTGCACCGCACGGCCCCCTCCAGGCCTGCGCTCACCTGACATTTACCGTCCCCAAAAGGTGCACTCCCTGGGAGCAGGGACACAGCCTGCCCCTCCCGGAGAAAGTGGTGGGGGCAGCTGGAGGAGGGACACACGCTCCGGTCAAGGGAGGAACCTGCAGGTGCTGCTGCCTGAGTCCCAGGAGGGCAAGCGCGTCCTCTACACAGACCCCTGGAAGCCAAACAGAAATGTCACTCGGGAAATCCGCCTCCCCCGGTGCAGGGAGAGCTGGAGACTTGAGGCACACAGGTGGGCTCCTCACCTCCGGTGGCCCAGCCTGACCTTGGTTTAAAAGGGGGCACGTGTACATCACACTCAGTTCCTGGCAGAGCTCATGGTAGAGACCCTCACATCAAAACTAAGCCCCGTCCTCATCCACTTTGGGCTGTGGCTCATGGCCAAGGAGAGGACCTGCCCGGAGCCTCTGTAGCCACAGCTCTGGGGCGGCTCCTCCCTGCACACCCAGCCCAGTCCCAGTGGCCACCCCACTTCAGCAGCCACACAGCCCCGTACAGTCACCTCCAGGGCCCGGACACAGCCGGGGGTTGCCATGGACGGCAGGGCAACTTGTCAGGGATCTACCCTGTGGTTTCTAGGACCCTCCCGTAGTACCTGGCACTGACGTGCACCTGCAGACAGCAGTGGTTGAGACTCCCACAGGGGCTGCTCCACAGGGGTGTCTGGGGAGAGTCCGGGCTGAGGGCACAGAACCCCCCCGACTCCCCCCAGGCTCCCGTACCTGCCTGCAGCAGCCACGGGCTTCCTTCCTTCCCAGCACCACACTTCCATGTGCCAGGCCGGGACGGGCTGGGCAGGTGCTCACACAAACACAGGGCCCTGGCGTCTGGCACGCAGAGGAGATCCCTGTCTGTGTGACCACACATCATGCCAGCCTGTCCCGAGGCGGAGCCCAGCACGGCCCCGGGCGGAGAAGTCGCTGGCACGCACCTGAAGGTGGCTGAGGTCGGACGCGCCTCCTGCCTCCTGAATCGTTCCTCTGATAAGTTGGAAACAACCACAGCAAGTGCCCGGGAAATGCCACTGATGTCCCGCCTGTAAGTGCCCGCGAGAGGCCATTATCGTCACGTCTGCACTTTGCCACCAAGCACACCACACACTGGGATGGAGCCTGCTGGATCCGCAGGTGGCCTCCCACCACCACCAGCCAAGGGCCTTCGGCAAACCCTGCCCGCGCCTTCGGGAGCACCTGCCACTGCCTGCCTGGATGGAGCTGCTGGGGCCCGGGCCTGCGTTGACAGCTTGAGGCAGATGCTGGGGTGTTGGGGCTGCGGCCAGCAGGTCTGGAAGGTTCTGGAGGGTGGCAATCTTGGAGGAGATTTTGTTAAGGCTGCAGCCCTCAGGAGGAAATTAGGGGAAAAGACTGTGGCCTGTCTCCAGATGCCATCCTGATCTCCCAGGGAGCACGGTCCACTCACTCACTCAGCAAACGTGCTGAGGGCCTATGAGGTACCAGGCCATGCTGTGGGCACTAGGGCACTGCCAGAGACAAGCCCACATGGCTCACTGTGGAGTCGCGTTCCAGGACAGGAAGCAAGTGTGGAAGATGAGCCGTGGGAGCAGCCGGGGGTGGGAGATGCCTGCCGGACACGTGACGCCAGGCTGGGGAAGCGGAGGCAGGGGCTGCAGTGGCTGCAGCCCCAGAACCACTCGGGAAACTCACAAGGCAACGTTCTCCGAGCCCCCGATGCACTGTCTGCTCCCCTGTGCTCTGTGACGTGAACAGAAGCTTTCTCACTGATCTAACACTGAGGCCAGGCCGGTTCCACATTCGCAGCCTCCGGGTAAGGAGGAAAATTCAGCCACCACCGGCTGGAGGAAGAAGACCTGAGGGTCTAGTAAAAACTAGACTTGGAGCCCGACCTGCCCACACATGGGCCAGTGGTGCCCGATCCACCTGCCCTCCCGCCCGCCTCACGCTTGTCACACCCACCTTCCTGCCCGCCTGCCCCACCCACCAATGCCACAGCCCAGCACTGAGTGAAGCCTGGCCCAGGCTCTGGATGGCTGGAGAGGACGGACGGTTGCTATGGCGACAGAGAGATGGCCACGAGCCCGTTCGCAGGCTGAGTGACATCGTCAACAGAGACAGGCGCTGGCCCTGGGTCTGGCGGGGTGGGCCGGCCGGGGAGCGCTGTGGGACGCCGGTGGCTTCCCTGCAGCCTCTCCACCTGTCCAGCCTGAAGTCGGTGTCCGGGACTCCGAGCTCTGCCGCTTACACCTTCTCGTGATCCCCAAATGCACACGGCCTGGGTGAGGCTCAGCCCAGACAGACAAGGGGCAGGGCCGGCTCTGCCATCGTCCTCAGCGCCCCAGGCAGTGACAATGACAGCCCCGCGGCTGCTTCCTGGAAAGAAAGAACCTCAGGCCCAGCTGTGGGGCCCCCGCTCCCCCACATGGTGCCCCGGTTTCCGGGCCTCCCTGTCTCCACCAGGCTGCATGAGGCCTGGGCACGGGGATGGGACACGCCAGGCCAAGGGAAAGGGTGGTGCCCCCGGGGCCTGCTGTGTCTCCTGCCACCAGCAGCACGCGGGGAGCTCATCTGAAACTGCTAACGCAGCCCTCCGGTCTTTCCAGCCCACCCCACAGTATTCTCTTCAATTATTGCAGAGCCTCCTCAGAAGTGAAAATTGAGCTCTGGATTTGATAAATCATCATAATGGTGCGACGTTAGCTTTATGCGGCGAATCTCTGTATTCCTTAAACATTTATGTCCTTTCCAATTATAGCAGTATTTTACCTGTCATTTCCAAATGTCAGGTTATTTATTACTCCAAAGGTAGCAGTGTGGCCCTGGTAATCAACTAACGCAGGAAGTCTCCATAGCAATGAGGAACGGCCACCTGCAGTGTCACACGAATGCGTCCTCGTGGGGGCTCATCCCATTCACCGTAAGAGCATCCTGGCGTGACCCCCCGGGGACTTCACCTCCTCTCCCTTGGTGGACACCTGTCCAGGTCTGAGCTCAGGGGACGTTGGTCTGCAGCTCACAGGGTCCCATGCCTGGGCCACAGGGACCACAGTGGGTTGTGCATGCAGGGGGGTGTGAGTGCACAGAACCATTGGTCCCCACAGGCTCCCTGCTCCCGTCTCTGTGCGGAAGGGGAGCAAAGTTGAGCCGTTCAAGGGTCTCTGCAGCTCGGCGTCTCCCTGTGACTTCTGGGCGGCTGTGGGGTGGCCGCCGTCTGCCCTGGCATACAGACACTCCTGGCCGCCTGCTGCTCTCATTCTTGAAGACGCAAGCCCGGGCCGGGGCTGCTGGGCTCTGGGGGGTGGGTGCCCACCGAGGGCCTGGCTGACCGCTGCTCCCCCACAGGTGGGCATCGTGCTGCACTATTCCACGCTGTCCACCATGCTGTGGATAGGAGTGACTGCCAGGAACATCTACAAGCAGGTGACCAAGAAGGCCCCTCTGTGCCTGGATGCAGACCAGCCGCCGTACCCCAGGCAGCCCCTGCTCAGGTACTGAGTGCACCTGGGCCCTGGACACTGCATGCGCCTTCTGGGCCTTGGCAAACCTCCTCGCCAGGCCACCAAGGGCCTGAGGACGATCCGGTCCATGGGGGAGGGTCAGTGTTCCGAGGGAGGGTGGAGAGCAGGCGAAGGATCTGGGGGTGGGACAGTGTGCTGGAGGGGAGGGGCGACGGTCACTGGGGATGAGGCGGAGGGGGCCCAGAGGGTGGAGGGTCCCGGCTGGGGTCTGAGGCAGGCGGTGCCCTGCCCTCCACATCAGCGGCTGGAGCCCAGCTGGTCGGGGGCTGGCGTGTGTTGGGGCTGGACGAGCCTCCTGTGCCCCGCAGGGCAGCCACGCCGGGGAAATGGGCTCTGGGTGGTTTTGGCTTTGGCTTCATGGTCTCCGTAACATCAGGCGGCTGACTGCTGGTGGGTGGAAAACCTCACATGCTCAGGCACTCATTTCAAGGTGGCCTGGGCCTCTCAGACCAGGAGCAGGTGTGGTCCCCCAGTTCCCAGCACCTCCCCATCTCTGCTGTGTGGGGCCCAGGTGCTGGGATGGGACACTGGCCCCCACCCGCGGCCTACACCAGCTCTTGGTCCCCATCCATCCCCAGGCTGGGAATTCACCGTGGCCTTGGTGGGAACCACGGGCCTGCCTGGGGGCAGAAGCAGCCCATGATGGCATGGGCGCAGACCTCCCTCTCTCCCCTCTCCCTCAGTCCAGAGCCAGGGAAATCCGGATGATGGCATGGGCGCAGACCTCCCTCTCTCCCCCCTCCCTCAGTCCAGAGCCAGGGAAACCCGGGCGTCCACGTCTGGGAGTGGCAGAAGCTCCTCTGCACCAGCAGGAAAGAGCCGGGTCAGGGAGCCCGGACAGCTGCTTTAGACAGGGGTCTGGCCGCAGCCGTGACCGGGCCGCGGAGCTCGCCAGGGAGTTCCAGCACCTTGGTGTTTCCTTTTCTGAACTGAGACCGAATTCCAAACACTCAGTCGGCGACAGCCAGGCTCAGAGTGTGGCCTCGAGGTCTTGGGTGTCTACCTGGCCCATCCTCTGGGGTTCCCTGAGGCTCCCTGAATGCCTGCCTTGGGCACCTTCGGCTTGCCCGGAGCAGCGCCCTGTGTGAGGCGCCCCTGCCAGAGGCTGCTCTGAGGCCGGCGGTCCCAGGGGGTCTTGGAGGACATTCGTCCAGTTGCGTGTGAGATGTGGTCCCTGCTGGTGCACGGACACCTGCTTCCTCGGAAGGGTGGGCCAGCACTGCCCCGTCCAAAAGCATCTGAAGAATTCGTTTCAAGGCAGATACAGCCACGTCCTGTGTTGTTCAGTAAATAAGGCTCATTTCCACCCGGAGCATTTTCTGACACTGTTTGATTTTCAGATCCACGCAGACACGTTGCCACTTAGCAACCAGGGCTGGGTGGTGCTTCTGCGGCTGGTGGGGGCTGGGGAGGGAGCGTTTCATTATCTTGCCTCTCCTGCCAGGGAGGCCCCAGGTCCCCTGGGTTTACAAATCACTCTCAAAACACATTTCCTCATCTATAATTGATGGAAGAGCCGCCTGGTTTTGAAGACCAGGCTGGCAGCCGTGGAGCACCCCGGCACTCTTCCGTTCGCCGTCTGCCAGTGCGCGCCACAGAGCCGTGCGTCCGTCCAGGTGCTGTGGGGCCAGCGGGCCTGGGGTTCGGCGCTGACCAGTGGGCCTGGGGCTCGGCACTGACCGGCGGGCCCAGCAATGGCAAGGCCCTGCTTGCAGCCACAGCGCTGAGGCGACTGCTGTTCCTCCTGGAGCTGCCTGGAGAGCCCCATCCTCCACCCCCTGCCCTCTGGGCCCCCTTCCTCTGTACAGAAAGGTCTTGACATTGTGGCAGGGGGTGTCCACATGGTGCCGTGTTCCAGCCGTGTTCCTTGGTTACTGGCCTGCCTGGTCACTCTGTCTCCCCAGCCGCTCCCCAGGTGCCTGGTTAGGGCTCGGCCTGTGCACCCCTGAGGCAGGTGCAGACTCGGGAGTGGTGGGCGGTGTTAGCTTGGACTTCGCCGAGGGCCTGCTCTCTCCGTGGCCGAGCCTGGGGCTGCTGGGAGACTGTGCTGGGAGACTGGGCGTCACCTCCTCAGGGAGACCAGCAGGCTGGAGCGGGGCCTTTCTCCCTACACCCCGGAGGGGCTCACGGTCTGCCCTCCAGGCCCTGGCCCAGAGCCTCTTCTCACCTCCCCCTCCTCCACCAGGAAACCTCCTCATCAGAGAGGCCGTTCCCAGCGGACCTGCCTCCCCAGCCCCATTCCCTGGCCCACACATTATCACCGCCAACAGAAATTTAGTTTCTGAGTTCCAAGAATCTTGCAGTCTAGGAGGGAAGGGTGCGGACACCTCTCCAGGCAGCATGTTACCCACACCCTTTCTGGCTGTTCCCATCCTGCCCTCTGAAAAGGAGACCCACATTACTCCCTGCCTCACCCTCTGCCGGGATGGGGCAGCATGACCAGCTCCCACTCACATGGACAGTGGCCAAGTCTCCGCTGCTGCGCATGAAGGAGCCGTGTGTACCGGCCGCCCACCGCCAGCCCAGCTCTGCAAGTGTTAACGAGAAGTAACGAGAAAACAGCCGTCCCTGAGAAGCGGCTGTGTGAACTCAGAGGACACTCCTGGAGCCGCCGACGTTTTGAGAAAGGCCTCGCCATCCTGAAGGCCACAGCCAGGGTTTGCCACGTGCAGCGGCCGCCTCTGCTTGGCTTCGCGGAAACCAAACCTTCAAAGTCCAGGGAAGATACAGCCACGTCAAATGTTGCCACGCTGGTGTCCGTGAGCATTTCACATGCCTGAGTCCCTTTCTGTGTGAGCATGGGGGATGTCCCACCTCTGCGTGGGACCTCCCCTCTCCACAAGACAGCCTGGTCAGCAGAGGGGGCGGATACCCCCCAAAACCCCCAACTCTGCAGGGGTTGGACTCCGTGGGCAGGAACTTGCCCTCTGGTCAGGGTGAGGTCAAGGAGTGGAGGGGCCAGTCCAGGGAGGCCCAGCAGTGAGAAGCCAGAAGGGGCCCCATGGCCAAGGTCACAGCCGCCGTCCACCTCTCCCCTCACGCAGGGGTGTGGCCCTTGTTACTATGACAACACAAGCCTGGGCTCCGTGCGGGATTCTGCCACTTTCTAGATGGGGATTCACCTGATCTCATCTCCCCTTGGTCCCAGGATGAGCCCCCCAGGCATTTGGGCCTGTGGGGAGAGATTTGAGGGCACCCTCTGCCACCCCAGTTAGGAGGCACTGCACAGCCAGGCCCTCAGAACTGCCCTGGGCCTGTGGAGGGGCAGTGGCCTGACGGGTGTGTGGTCTGAAGCCCACACCAGGGCAAGGGCGGCAGGACTGGACCCCAAGGGGGGTGCCTTGGATTTGGGGGGCGCCGGAGCCCTTGCTGGCTGCAGCTTCCCTGCTTTAGTCCCAGGCCCATCACTCCCCTCCATTCACACAGCGTTTTCTCCAAATTCCAGCAGCATCGCAGCCGGTGAGGCCCCTGCCGACTGAATGAGTCACACACAGGCCCCAGCTCCTAGAACCTTTGGAGACCCTTTTCCAGGCCCAAGCTGCGGCCCTGCCTGGGCCCCTGCCCAGCAGCCCCACCAGGATGGGTCCCTCTGCTCTCCTCAGCTCCCACCATGCCAGGATCTGGTCATCTCCATCCACCCACATGGATCCCTTTGGGCATCCCCAGCACAGCGGCTCTGGGCCAAGGAGGGTGCACAGGGTGGGCACAGCCTGGCCTCAGGGCACAGGGGACCGGAGAGCCCCCAGGAAGGGCACCAGCCACCAGATGCTGGCTTCCCCACATTGGGGGCACCGTGGCAGGCACCCATCCCAGATCCTGTTGAGGTGAGGCCTGGGCGAGTGGATGGACATCACACAGAATGTGCAGCACGCTTCCTGGGGGAAGGCTGTTGAGGCCAAAGACACTCAGATAAAGTGGCAGGTCATGTCTCTGCACACAGTCTCACCCCCACGGCTCAGAGTGGCCATCACAGGCTCCTGGGCAGTGTTTATCGGGGCCACGCCAGCTCTGAGTGTCACTGGAGTCACAACTGCATCTCAAGGCCGCATTAAGAAGCACTGCGTCTTCCAACCCGTGAGCACAGGACGTCTTTCCTTTTATTTAACTCTAATTTATCCCAGCAAAGCTTTGCCATTTCCAGTGCACACATCTTGCACCTCCTTGGCTGAATTTTCTCCCAAGGATTTTGTTCTCTTGATGTTATTATAAATGGGATTCTTTTCTTAATTTTCTTTTTGGATTGTTCATTTGCTTGTGAACAAAACACAACTGATTTCTGTGTGCCAACCTTGTGTCCTACAGCTTTGCTGAGTTCCTTTATTGGCTCTAGTTGGTGTTTTGTTAATTCTTTAGTATTTCCTGTGTATATAATTATCACATCATCTGTACACAGGGATAGTTCTACTTCTTCCCTTACAGTCTGGAGGGCTTTATATTTTTTTCTTGCCTAATTGTGCTGGCTACAACTTCCAATACAATATGAGTCTCTCTTTTTTTTACTTGTCAGTCTAGCTAAAGGTTTGCCAATTTTCTTGATCTGTTTACAGTCAGTTTGAGTTTCATTGATGGTCTTCATTTTTCTCTTGTCTATTTTATTTATCTCCACTCTGGTCTTTATTCCTTTCTTCCATTAGCGTTGGATTTAGCTTGCTCTTCTCTTTTCAGGTTTCTTATGGTGTAAAATCAGATGGTTGACTTGAGCTCCTTTTTCTTATGTGGACGTTCATGGCTATGAATATTCCTCTGTGTGCTGCTTTTCCTGTATCCCTGAGTTATCTCATGGGGTATTTTGTTTCACTTATCTCCACAGAGTCACTTCTACTTTTCCTTGTGATTTCTTCTCTGGCCCACTGGTTGTTTAAAAGTATGCTGTTTAATTCTCACAGATGTCTAGATAGTCAGGGAAAAAAACACCCTAAAATTGTGCTGCAACTATTAGTGTCAAGCTGAATGAAGGGAATCCCGGCTCGAGCAAAGCAGCATGGTTTTGGGGAGCTTGTCTCTATAAGGAGATCTTCATTACAATGATTAAAAACATTGTTTCATTTCTTCCTTGTGATTTGGGTACAGCGGAGGGGTGGGAGGGAGTGGGTGACCCTGCACATCCTGCTGTGTGGCCTGCCCTGGCCAGGCCAGCCTTCTTCCCTTTCTCCACGTGTGAGGAGTGGAGTGGGTGTGGGCACAAGGGGCCACGGAGTGCCTCAAGGTTAGGCCTGGACCGGACGCCACACAGACCTCCCTGAGCACACCTGGGAGTGTGCAAGACCTGCTGTCCTGCTGGTGTCTTCAGTGCAAGTGTGGTTGTAGGTTGAGTGTGAGTCTGTTCCCTGGCCCCAGAGCTCTGCCTTGGGGCCTCCTGTGGGTGAGAAACCACACAGAACCTGGCATGAGCCTTCGGCCAATGGAAGTGCCACCCTCAGCCTTGCAGGAGGGAGTTTAGGGGAAGGACAGATGCAGCCTCAACCGAGGAGTCCGTGGACTCTTGGCACTGCTAAGTGGGGCTAGGGTGACTCCGTGGAGAAGGAAGCAGGGAGGGACGCCAGAAGGGCAGAAGGAAGCAGCTTGGCTGGGAGGAGACAGAGGTGTTGGACACAGGACCCCCCCAGGCCCACAGAGGCACTGGCTCAGCCACCCAAGCCCTCACAGTGGTGCCTCCTCGGATTCAAGCACCCTCACCTTCGACCAACATGGTGGCCACTGTCACCTCCCAATGCTCTCAAGATTCTAGACACAGACTCTGTTGCAATACTCTGTCCCAAAAACACCATTTGCAGTCTGCACACCAGTCCTGACCACCACACACATTTGCCACAGCCTCCTGTTGCCTCCCTCAGATATCCCAAGACAGCTCAACACTGTGTGCATGTGGCCCCAGCTCCACTCCTCCCTCAGTGCCACAAGGGAACCAGCTCCATTTGGCCCCAGCCCCACCCCTCCCCTCATGTCCTCCATGGCCCCAGCCCCACTCCCTCACCTCACGTCCTTCATGGAACCAGCTCCATGCCCGAAATGTCTTTGCAGCTCAGCAGCCGGCACTGCTGTCCCAGCATTCGTGTCTGGGTGCTGGACATTGTGCCAAACTCTCTACCTGCTTTCCCAGATAAGGCCACACCTCCAGGCCCAGGAGTCTTCCCCACCTCTCCTGTGCCCTGTTCTCTCCAAGCCCCACTCCCTGGACCTCATTTTTCCTGCTCTGTGGACTGCCCTGACCCCAGCAGGCCTCCACGCCCCTTTCTCAGCCTCCTGCTCTGCCACCTCCACACCACCTGGATACTTTTTCTCCCCAGCTGGAAGCCTGACTGCTTGCCCCCACGACCACCCCCCAGACCCCCCATTGCTGCTCAGCTCTGGCTCAGAGCCTTCCTATCTGCCCCTTCCTGGCCTCTCCTGCCCTTTGGGCACTGAGGGTCAGTCCCTCCAGTGGGATGGGCACTTCCATCTCCACTCCAGTCTCCTTCCTGCACCTCAGCTTCCTCTTAGGTGAGACCCCTGACCCTCTGCCCGGTGCCCACCCACTATTGCAGAGCAACTGTCCCCTGACCTCTCCTCCCCTAGATGACAATGATGGGAAGGTCCCTCCTGCTTTGTATTCTCCAGGCTTGGCATCCAGCCCCTCCTGGTTAAATGTTGAAACCAGAAAGAGACAAACGGCAGGGATGTAGTAAATATGTGTGAAATTGGCCTCCATGCTCAGCTGGGCTGGATGTGTTGATGGAAAGCAATCAGTTTCGTACTTTATTCTGACGCGTGGGTGAGCAGCACACTGCCCGTCAAGCGGTGTCACCCCACAGCCTCCGCACACTCAGGGAGGGGCTGGAAGGACCCAGGACTCAGCAGTGGCGGCGTTTCTGGGTGTGGTTTATCTCCACAGAAGGATCCACCACAGGGTCAGCGAGGGAAAAGGTGTCCAGCAGAGTCCGAGACTCCAAAGTTCTCCAGGGAGACAGCAGGTGGGGAGGATCCACACAGAGCCTGCTCCTTCCTCCAGCAGCAAAACGCAGCAAAGTGCGCCCCGCACTTCTGCCCAGGAGGCCGCTCAGGCTCAAGCTTTGGGTTCTTGCTGGGACGGGTCACTCCTGTGTGCTCTGCCAGTTCCACTGGCCACAGCTACGGATGCTCACACTCCGGCGGGAAGGCAGGTGTCGCCATCAGTCTCAAGGTTCATGCAAACAGCCCAGGCTGCTGTAGTGCTACATCCTGCGTCCCTGCACACAGAGCAGCCGTATCAGGCAGTGACGTGGGGAATGTGCTGAAAGCCACTGACCCAGGCCCCTGCCACGGCCCCGGAGCTGGACCTTCCGCAGAGCAACACCGGGCTGCACAGGGTCGAATGTTCAGAGAGAACCTTCTTGGATCCGCCGTTTCTAACTATATGGGTGAGAAGAAAGAAAGACTGAGAGATTTGGTAAGAAATATAAAGAAATACTGGAAGAAAAAGAATGAGCAAATATGATGTACCCTGAGCTGATGCTTTCTACACAAAACAGGAGCCGCAGCCTGATGCCCGTGTCTGAACGATTAGCCTGCTTCCTGCACACCCAGATCTCACAATCCAGATTTGTTGTTTTCCAGAATTCCGTTTTGACCTCTATTCAACCACTTCCCCTTCCTTGTCTTTAGTTTCCTGCCCAGTCCCTTTGCCACAGAGTGATGCCTGCCTGGGGCCCTGGACGCAGGTGCTGCTGGATAATTCAGTGATCCCCGGTCCCTAAGCACCTGCTCGGATGTGAGCAGAGCCCACTGAACGGTTATTTCTGCATCCTTTAAGTGGAAATGTGGCTGAACTGGGGAGGTTTGGGTAGGCTGGGCCTCCTGCCCACCACGGGCACCTCCCCTCCTAATCCTGCCAAGCCACATGCCTGCCATGGGCACCTCCCCTCCTAATCTCGCTGGCCACCTGCCCGCCGTGGGTGCCTCCTCTCTTAATCCCTCCAGACCACTTGCCCACCACGGGCACCTCCCCTCCTAATCCCTCCAGACCACCTGCCTGCCATGAACGCCTCCCTCCTAATCCTGCTGGCCAGCCCACTTTGAGGAAGGGCCTCTAAGTAGACTGAACTTTCCACATTTTCTGCTCCCCCTGCCAGCCAAAGGGAAGCCACTCCAGAAACAAGCAGAACTTTTATGATTTCACAGGTGCTCGGGGGCTAATTCCCCATTCAGCAAAGAGTAATTACGTCCTAGTTTTGCAATCTGCCCACCCTTTCTGGTCAAGTGCACCAAGCTGTGTCAGTTATTTGAGGTCTGTGGGGTGTGTCAGTTATTTGAGGTCTGTGAGCTGTGTCGGTTATTTGAGGTCTGTGGGCTGTGTCTGCTATTTGAAGCCTGTAAGTTGTGTGGGCTATTTGAGGTCCGAGGGCTGTATCGGTTATTTGAGGTCTGTGGGGTGTGTCGGTTATTTGAGGTCCGAGGGCTGTGTCGGTTGTTTGAGATCTGTGGGGTGTGTCAGTTACTTGAGGTCTGGCCCGTGTCGGTTGAGGTCTGAGGGCTGTGTCGGTTTGGAATTCCACTGGCACTGACACACTTGGATTCCGTGTCACAGCCCAGCTTGCTAAGGACGCCTGCTCCCACCTTTACCCGCCTCGCAGCCTCCCCGGTGCTGGCCAGGCACAGAGGAACGCGCGTCCCTACCGCATGGATGAGTGCTTTCCTGAGGCTCCTTCAGCCAGGAACCCCCTCTAGGCCACAGGGCAAGCTCTGGAGACTGCCTTGGGCTTGGGACCTGACGGTGGCCACACACTGGGCCTGGCTTGGACCCCACAGGACTGGGGCCCTCGGGCTCTGGGGCCCTGGGAATGGCCAGTGGGAAGCGTCCACCCCCTCCTGTTCCATCTGGAATGCGTGCTCGAGGCCAGTCCTCAGGATGAGCTGCCTAAGGGCAGGCAGAAGTCACAGGCCAGTGAGCAACCTGGTGCCTGCCACTTCTAAGAATGTGGGTTCACACGGAGAGGGCAAGGATGGGGGTGGGAGGGAGCCGAGGGAACTTTGTGTGGGGAAAGCCCTGGAAGGGAGCAGCTCTGAGGTCTCTGTGAAGCAGCCTTCCCTCCCTTTCGCATCTCCCTGTGGACCCTTGGACGTCAGGCCAGGAAGGGCTTGGGCCTTCCAGTTGACCCTCTAGCCCAGCCCTGAGCTTTACAGATGGGGAAACTGAGGCCCCAGAGGCACGAGGTCTCGCCCAGAGCGCTGGCCAGGCCACCAGGACCTGGCATCTCACACTTTGGCAGTCTCCTGACTCTGTAGACACCGTGAGTACCTCCCCCTCCCGCCGGTCCTGTTGTCTGCTGACAGCAGCGTTGGTTGAGGATGGGAGGAAGGGGCCACGTGGCACAACCGCTTCTCCACCCCCGGGAGTAGCACCAAGCCCAGTGCCAGCACGCTTAGCTCCCCTGAGCAGGAGCAGAGGACACTGGAGCTTCGAGGGTAGAGCAGGACACACCACCACTAATGCTTGGGTCCAGTGGTGGCCCCTCGAGGCCACACGTGGCCTGACATCCTGGAACACAGGCGCTCTTCACAGCACAAGTGATCCTGCAGGCCCACCCGTGGGCACCCACTGCAAGTGGACTGGAGTGACAGTGCTATGGCGTTCAAAGCATCTTGTCAGTCATGAAGCTTCCATGGCTCATGTCTGGAGCCGGGCATCGTGGTGCCATCTGCAGGGCACAGCTGGTGCCCAGGACAGTGGCGCTGTCCTTCTCCACCTGACTGCTGTCTTGCCAACCTGCCTTCCTCCTGGTGCCCGCGGCGTCCTCCTCCATCCATCCTCCGCGGTTATCGAATGCAGAGGAGCCCAGGATGCACTTCCGAGGCTCGCCTTGACTTTCCGGAGATACTTAGACAAATGGACGTAAATAACTCTTGGATCCTAGCAGGAATTCTCAGCCTGAATTCTCTGAATTCAGAAGTCACAGTTAACTCAGAATGCTAACTGGGCCAGGGACCACGATCTCACAGACGGTTGTCCCAGGGAGGTGAGGGTGCCAGGGCTGTCTCCTGAGGTATCTGCTACTCGTCCCTGCACTGCCCGCTCCCCGAGGCCGCGTCTGCACATGCGGTTCCTTGGCTCCTTCTGCTCCTGGGCGGTGCCAGCCTCGGGTCCACACCTGGAATCCACCGTCTTTGCTGTGACAAATGACCTCGGTGCATCGAAGGCCCCCTGGGGCCGCAACCTCCATGAGTGCGACTAGCTGGTGGGGCAGCGCTGCTGTCCTGGGGACATGCTTCCCGTGGAGAGGCGGCTAGGAGCCTGGGGGGCTTCGTCGAGGGGGTCCTGGAAGGGCTCAGTGGTCAAACTTCAACATGCACCTGGGCCTCACCCATCGCCTGAGTAGGGTTGTCCCGAGTCCACCCCCAGCCCCTGAGCCCTCCTCACCCCTCAGTCTTCCCCTGGGTGGGCCTGGCACAGGCTGGGGTCCTCCACATCATCTCCAGCAGGGCAATGGCACACAGGCTCTGCCCAGTGGTCAGCAGCAGGCACGGGCAGGCACAGGGAGGAGGCAACCCCAGAGTAAAGGGAGACTGACAAGGCCTCTGCGCCCGCGAAAGCCGGGCCCTGGATCTGGCCAAAGAACTGTCCTCATGAGGCCACAGCTGGACTCAGCCTCGACTCCTGACCCCAAATGACACGGTGGATCGGGGGTCCCTGAGAAGGGCGGAGGCCTGACCCCAAAGGACACGGTGGATCGGGGGTGCCCTGAGAAGGGTGGCCCCCAGGCCTGGCCCATGCTTGGCAGAAGGGTGTGCAGCGCTGGTCAGCCACCTCCTTGAAGACGGGGGGAAATGAGTAATCACAGGTGGCTCCCCGGGAAGGGGCCCAGGACCCCGCGGGCACTGTGGGGACTCAGCACAGCCAAGGGCCAGCTCACAGCGCTGTCACCCCTCCCAGGCCCCTCGAACCACCCACTGCTGGGACCCTGGACACATGGGCTGCAAGTCTCCAGCCCTCACTGTCCTCAAGACGGCCATGTCCCCTCATCCTCTGAGCTGCCAGGGCCACACATCAGACCCAGCCCCGAGACACCACTGCCAGGTCCTGGTGTACTACAGCCCCCAACCCCTCCCTGCCTTCCAGAGACCCTGCCCCAGGGGAGAGCTGGCGTTCTGCTCCTGCATCCACCCAGCAAGACCCTCTCCCTACCTTATCCCTCCCCCTCACCCCTCCCCTTTCCCTCCCTCTTTTCCCTCCCCATTCCCCTCTCCCTCCCTCGACTCCTCCCCTCCCCTCCTCACCTTCCATGGGCTCCAGGTAAAGCCCAGGGCTAGAGGCATGCCTGGCCCCCGCACGCCGCCCTGCAGGGGCACTCCTGGTGGACCCCAGGCCCCTGGCCACCCTACCCTGGGCCACTGCCCAGTGTAAGGCCATACTGGACGAGTGTGGATTGGGTGAAAAACACAGTAATGAAATGTGGTGAAAATGCTCCTGGAAGCCCAGCTGATGGGATCCAACCACCCTCCCCACAGGGCCTGTGCCTTCGCCTTGCACAGTCCCTCGGCCTTTGGGGGAGCCCAAAGCTCTCGGCTCCTACATGGTCCAGGCTTTGTCAGTGTCCCCCGCCCCCCTGCTGCCACACACGGTCCCTTCAGGGCCACCACGGCCGCTCCAGCTCCCTCAGTCCCCGTCTGGTGGGCGTCCCCGGCCCTGCCCAAACCCTCCTCCCACCCAGACCACACCCAAGGCTGCCCCCCAGCCGCCCCGCAGCACACCCAACCCTCCACAGGCGTCCTCTCCCTCTCGTGTGGCAGCCCTCAGCCCCAACAGGCGTCCCTCCCTCTGGTGTGGCAGCCCTCAGCCCTCTCACGAAGAGCCTCAGACGCCCAACCAGAAACATGGGGCAGCCTAAGGAGGGCCCCCCTTCCTCTGTGGTGGGGACACCTCTTTCTTTCCTGCATCCTCTCCTGCCCATCAGACCCCACCCTCTGGTCAGTTCCGAGTCAGGCCAGGGGTGGGCAGGCCCCTCGAGCAGAGGCTCCTCTGGGAACCCAAGGCGAATGAGGAACGCCAGGATAGTGTCAGCAGACAGATGCAGGTCTGACCCCTGGTTTGGGATGGAGGACGGGGAGGGTAGAGGGTGGTGGGGACGCTTTTCACCATCACTGTCCCCATCCAGTCACTGGAGCAGCTTGTGGAAGGTGGCCTCGGTCGATCATGCTCTCTGTAGTGGGGTCCAGGGCTCAGTGCCAGGTGCTCTCATGGAGGCACAGAAGGGGGAAGGGGAAGGTATGAGCCAGCCAGACGCCAGTGTCAGAGCGCCCCAAGTGAGGGGTCAGTGCCCGGCAGGAGCTGAGAGTCACATGCTGTCTGGTCCAGAGTGAGGACTGCTGACCGCCCTCCTGCGAGTGGACAGACGGACACAGTCCAAGGCATAGAGGCAGCACCCAGAGTCCACCCCTGCCCACTGCCTGGGTCCGAGACCCAAGAACTGTGCACACAGAGCAGGCATCTGCCCAAAGCCTGGCCTGAGTGAGTGCCCAGGGTGCCCAGCAAACACCACGGAGCAGCCAACTGACGGTGCATCCAGCCTGGAGCCCCACAGAGGCCAACGCTCAGTGTGGCCACACCAGACCTGCCCCCTGGGAGGTCCTGTGCACTGTGAACGCAGCCAGGGCAGAGCCCGGGAGATTGCCTGGGCTGGGAGGCCCCAGGATCAGGCCCTCACTAGCCCAGACACCTGCTCAGGGCTGGTGCTCCCTGGTCTTACCCCTGGAGCTCAGGCCGTGGACAGTCGAGAGGAGACTGGCAGGGGTCAGCTCAGCATCTGGAATGGACCTGGAGAAGGGGATCGACTGTGTCCCTGACCTCAGCCGAGTCCCATTTATTTCTGGGTTCTGCACACGTGACCTCAGTGGTTGAAATAACGGGCAGCCAGCAGTGACTTAGAGACACGAGACTGGCTGCAAGGCCACTTGCAATCTGGTGACTTCCTTCTGGGATCCTGGGAGGAGTCCCTGCCAGGCCCAGCTCCCCTGTCACCCCAGTTGCCAACTCCAACCAGTGGCCAGGCAGCAATCATCCCCACCCGTCCCTTTGCCCACATGCTGGTTGTCCTCCTGTCCTGTCCGGGACAGCAGGAAGGGCTGTGGCCAGTTGACTGGTAAAGCTGTGTTTGACGGTGGAGCCTGGGAGGGAATGAGCCAGCTGATCAGGCCAGCCAGGTGAGCCCTGTGGGGAGCTGGACGTGTCCCCAGGCTGACGCCACTGCCCCCAGTCAGCACTGGCACAAGCTTCCAGATGATTCTCTGGTCTCACCGTCTCCAGGAACTGCAGCCCCACCAGCCTCTCCCTGTCTCATTTCCCAAACTTCCTTTTCATTAGAGAGCAAAACCCCTTGAGGACCAGCAGCTGTATGGTCCACGGAGGCCTCAGGTAACAGTGCCCATAGGATTTTTAAGTTAAGGTATGTCCATTGTTTCTTTAGACATAATGCTATCGCACTTAGTAACTACAGTACAGTGTAAATACAACTTTTATGTACTGTAGTAGTCCACTGTCACACTGCTATAAAGAAGTACTCAAGAGTGGGTAATTTATAAAGGAAAGAAGTTTAATTGACTCACAGTTCCACATGGCTGGGAGGCCTCAGGAAACTTACAGTCATGGCGGAAGGGGAAGAAGAAGGAGCACCTTCTTCGCAAGGAGACAGAAGAGAGAAGGGAAGAGCGAAGGGAGAAGAGACTCCTATAAAACCTTCAGTCTCGTGAGAACTCAATATCATGAGAACAACGTGAGGGAAGCCGCCTCCTGATCCAACCACCTCCCACCAGGACCTGCCCTCAACACATGGGGATTACGGGATCACAGTCTGAGATGAGATTTGTGTGAGGACACAGAGCCAAACCATATCATGTGCACTGGGAAACCAAAAAATGTGTGTGATTCACTTTATTGCAGTGTTTGGAACTGAACCTGTACCATCTCTTCTGTGTGCACACACATCACACACACATGCACTCACACGCCACACACATGCATTGCATACATGTACATATACACTCATGCAGTTACATCACATGCACTCACACCACACACACACACTTGCACTGCACACGTGCACACTCAGGCACTTACACGCACTCACATTCACCACACACATACACACACTTGCACTGCACACATGCACACTCAGACACATGCACTCACACACCATGTACACACACACTGAACACGTGCATACTGAGGCACTTATACACACTCACATTCACCACACACATACACTTGCACTGCACACACGCACACTCTGGCACTTACATGCACTCTCACCACACACACACACTTGCACTGCACATGTGCACACTCAGGCACTTGCACGCACTCACATCACACAAATACACTCTTGCACTGCACACGTGCACATTCAGGCACTTACATGCACTCACACTCACCACACACATACACTCTTGCATTGCACACGTGCACACATACTCATGCACTCACACACTCACATCACACTTGCATGCACACCCACGAAACACCGCACAGGGAGCACAGCTCAAGTCACAGCACTGGTGAAACTTCAGCTACAGCATAAACTGAGGCGGGTATGGCAGAGGAGGCCATGACCATGACCTGAGGCCTTCACAGACCATACAGCTGCTGGTTCTTTATTGCTAAAAAAAATGCTAATGACTTCAGCAAGTCATAATCTTCCTGCGGGCAGAGAGTCCCGCCTCGATGTGGACCGCTGGGGCTGACCAGGGTGGTAGTGACTGAAGGCTGGAGTGGCTGTGGCAATTTCTTAAAATAAGACAACAATGACGTTTGCCACATTGATTTTTCCTTTCACAAAAGAGTTCTCTGTAGCACGCAGTGCTGTTTGATGCATTTTACCCACAGTAGAACTCCTTTCAAAACTGGAGTCATCCTCTCAAACTCTGCACGGCTGTGTCGACTCAGTGTATGAAATATTCTCAATCCTTTGTTGTCATTTTGGTAGTGTCCACGGCATCTTCACCAGGAGCAGATTGATCCCAAGAAACCTCTTTCTTTGCTCATTCATAAGACGCGGCTCCTCTTTGGTTACGTTTTACCATGAGACTGTAGCAATGCAGTGCCATCTTCAGGCTGCTCTTCTAATTCTTGGGTGGCCAGGAGCAGTGTCAACTAGCAGCAATATTTTGAAAAGAATCTTTTTGAGAAATAGGTCTCAACAGTGGGCTTTAAATATTCAGCAAACCATGCTGTCAACAGATGTGCTCACACCAGGCTTTGTCGTCCTCTTACAGAGCACAGGCAGAGTAGATTGAGCATCATTCTTAAAGGCCCTGGGATTTTCAGAATGGTGAATGAGGATCGGCTTCAACTCAAAGTCCCCGGCCGCATTAGCCCCTAGCAAGAGAGTCCGCCTGTGCTTGGAAGCTTGGAAGCCAGGCACGGTCTCCTCTCTAGCTGTGAAAGTCCTAGAAGGCATCTGCTTCCAGTAGAAGGCTGTTCCATCTGCATTGCAGATCTCTTGTTTAGGCTAAGCGCTGTGGCTCATGCCTGTAATCCCAGCACTTTGGGAGGCCGAGGCAGGCAGATCACCTGAGGTCAGGAGTTCGAGACGAGCCTGGCCAAGACAGCAAAGCCCAGTCTGGACAAAAAAAAAAAACAAAAAATTAGCCGGGCGTGGTGGCGGGCACCTGTAATCCCAGCTACCGGGGAGGCTGAGGCAAGAGAATCACTTGAACCTGGGAGGTGGAGCTTGCAGTGAGCCGAGATCACATCACTGCACTCCAGTCTGGGTGACAGAGCGAGACTCCGCCTCAAAAAAAGAAAAATCACTCTTGTTTAGTGCAACCTCCCTCATCCCTATCCTGGCCAGATCTTCTAGAGAACTTGCTACAGCTTCTCCATCAACACTTACTGTTTCACCCTGCACTTTTATGTTGTGAAGATGGTTTCTGTCCTTAAACTTCATGAACCAACCTCTGCTAACTTGGAGCATTTTTCCTGCTGCACCTCTCTCAGCCATCATAGGGTTAAAGAGAGTTAGGATCTTGCTCTAGATCAGGCTTTGGCTTGAGGGAATGTTGTGTCTGGTTTGATCTTCCATCCAGACCATTAAAACTTGCTCCACATCAGCCAGGAGGTTGTTTCACTTTCTTATCATTCCTGTGTTTGCTGGAGGCAATTTTCTTCAATAATTTTCCTTTGCATTCACTACGTGGCTGTTTGTCACAAGAGGCCAAGCTTTTGGCCTATCTCTGTTTCGACATGCCTTCTTCACTAAGCGTAATGATTTCTAGCTTTATAAATAAAGCAAGAGACGTCCAACTGTTCCTTTCATTTGAACACTTAGAGGCCATTGTAGGGTTATTAATTGGCCTAATTTCAATATTTTTGTGACTCAGAGAATAGGAGGGAGATGGGGAACAGCCAACCCATGGAGCAACCAGATCACACAGGACATTTACCCACTAATTTCACCGTCCTATACAGGCGTGGTTTGTGGTGCCCCAAGACAGCTACCACAGAAACCTCAAAGATGACTGATCACAGCTCACCATGACAGACATAGTAATAGTGGTAAAACGTGAAATATTTAGAGAATTACTAAAATATGACAGAGACATCAAATGAACACATGCTGTTGGAAAAATGGCACTGATGGACTTGCTCAACGCTGGATTCCCGCCTTCACCTGTGAAAAACGCAGGAACTGCAAAGCCCAGGTGCACCTGTGCATGTGTGAGTGCCTGTGCGTGTGGAGGGCCTGTGCGTGTGGAGGGTCTGTGCGTGTGAGTGCTGTGCATGTGGAGGGCCTGTGCATGTGTGAGTGCCTGTGCGTGTGTGAGTGCCTGTGCGTGTGGAGGGCCTGTGCGTGTGGAGGGTCTGTGCGTGTGAGTGCTGTGCGTGTGGAGGGCCTGTGCATGTGGAGTGTGCCAGTGTGTGTGTGTGCATGGTGTGTGCCAGTGTGTGTGAGTGTGCATATGTGAATGTGTGTGCATGTGCGTGTGGTGTGTGCCAGTGTGCATGTGTGTACGTGTGTGCCTGTGCATATCGTGTGTGCCAGTGTGCACGTGTGTGTGCCTGTGCATGAGTGTGTGTGTGAGTGTGCATGTGTGCCATTGTGCCGATGTGTGTATGTGTGTGCCTGTGCATGTGGTGTGTGCCATTGTGCGTGTGTGCCTGTGCGTGTGTGTGCCATTGTGTGTGTGAATGTGTGTGCCTGTGCATGTGATGTGTGGGTGTGTGCCAGTGTGCATGTGAGTGTGCATTTGTGAGTATGTGTGCTTGTGTGTGTGATGTGTGCCAGTGTGCGTGTGAGTGTGCATGTGTGCCAGTGTGCATGTGGTATGTGTGTTCCAGTGGGGGGGTATGTATGCGTGGAAGTGTCATGCAAGCGAATGTGTGTGTACATGTGAGCATGCATGTGGTGTAAGGAGAGGTGCAGCATGGAGGCAGGGGCAGTGCCGCCCGCCTGAGCCCAGAGATGCAGTGTTGGTCTCAGAGGGGCTGTCCTGGGTGGCACCTGGGTCTGGGACCTTTTCGCTCGGGCTTTGATGGTGCCACTGTACCTGGGGAGAGGTGTGAAGCGTCAGCCGTGACGGGAACCAAGCCGTGGCGGGACCACACCCGTGGTCCGAATCCTTGCCCCGTTTCCCCGTGTCCCAGCGTGCGCTGATTCCAACCATCGGCTCCAATCAGCAGCGGGCGAGTGTGCCAGGAGGGATCACAGAGCCGGCAGCACCCAGGCGGGGCACATGCTTCTATGGATGGTTTAAGGCACCCATCCTCACGCCACATGCGCACCATGGCTCCTCCCCTAGGCCCCTCCCCGAGGCTCCCCAGTCACCCAGTGTGAGCAGCATGTCCGTCCTGTAGCTGCCAGTAGCTGGGATTCGCCGCACAGCTGGGGCCGCACCGCAAGCGCAGTGGATAAAGCAACTCAGGGGGATCATCCGACAGTCGAGAGCCATAAGTCCAAAACGGGCCCCGCGGGACCGACATCGAGGTGTGGGCAGGGCTGCCTCCATCCCCCCGGCACCATCTGGGGCTGCCTCGGCCGCCATCACTCCTGGGCTTGGGGCCTTCTCCACCCTGAAAGCCAGCAGCCCTGCATCTTCTCTCCACTGGGATCTCTGCCCTCCCTCTTAAGAGGGCTCCAGTGGTCATGTCAGTCCAGCCAAACAACCCAGGACAGTCTCCGCCCTTCACCATCGCTCACTTAACCGCATCTGCAAAGTCCCTCTTGACGTGTGAGGTGAAACCTTCACTAGTTTCAGGGAAGAGAACATGGATGTCTGGGGGCGTTATTCAGCCGACGTAGGTCGGAGCTCCTGTTCTCCTGTGTGACACTCATCTACCTGCCCCGGCACTGATGGTCACTCCTCCCTCACTTGGCCCTGGGTCACGTGGCAGTGCACTCAGGGCTGGTCCCGGGCTCTGCAGCCTCCCTGGCCCTGCAGCCTCCCTGGCTAGGCCACCCTCCCCAGTTCTGCACCCTCTCCAGCTCTGCACCCTCCCCGGCCAGGCCACCCTCTCCAGCTCTGCACCCTCTCCAGCTCTGCATCCTCCCCGGCCAGGTCACCCTCTCGGGCTCTGCACCCTCCCCAGCTCTGCACCCTCCCCAGCCAGGCCACCCTCTCAGGCTCTGCACCCTCCCCAGCTCTGCACCCTCCCCAGCCAGGCACCCTCCCCGGCCTCTGAGCAATGTGCTCTGCCGTGAGTCAGCTCCCGCCTTTGCTCCTCTGGACACCTCTGGGTTGGGTTCACAGCTCCCAAGGGGAAGCTGTTAGGATTTCATCGAGATTCAGATCCGCCCTCCCTTTCTAGAAACCTTCATCTAACGCAGCCGTTGGCCTGAGTCCCGGAAATCACGTAACCCGGAGATGTTCCAGTGAGTGGCCTGGCATGGCGAGCCACTGTCCCGACGCTGGGCACCTGGGCACAGAGGGGTGGCTGGACATTCCTCGACGCCCAGAGTCCAGCTGGGGTTTAGATGGGATTCTAGGTAACAGAATACGACGCTTGAGTGACAGACGCGTCAGTGCCCAGAGGAGGAGGACAAGCTGGACCCCCACCCTGGCTGGGGCTCGGAGCCATAGGAGAGGGTGCTCCCAGCTGCCAGATGGGCAGGAACAGCTCCCCGGACACAGGTGGGCTGAGGCTGTTGTGAGCGGCCCACGCCGGGCGGTGGTTGGTGGATGCTGGACCCAGCAGAGCCCCCGGCCGCGCCCCAGCCCCGCGCCTGCAAGTCCACGGCAGTCACTGCCCAGCGGCGGCGCGAGAAAAGCGGCGGCCTCCAGCGCCCTCTGCCGGCCGACCTGCACGGCGCGCCGGGACGGAGCCTGGAGCCGGTGGTCCCGGCAGGCAGAGCCGGGCAGGCAGCTTGGAGACGGCCGGCCAGACACAGACAGACCCTCCCACAGGCTGCAGCGGCGTCTCCTCTGAGCAGCTGCCAGCAGCTTTTCCACGCTCGCTGCAGGACACTGGGGTCCTCAGGAAAAGACCTGCAGCCACAGGAAGGCAGGGGAGCTCACAGTGCTGCATCGTCTGGTGAGACCTAGGCAGGGCCTCCAGGACACCTCAGCTGCTCCATCATCCAGCCTTGGGTGCGCAGAGGCCACTGCTGCAGGCCTTCTTGCGGGCTCCTTGTGGGTAACTGGGGCCACGGGCCACAGAGGAGTGTGGCGGGCTGGCCTTGCTGCACAAAGCGCGCCCTGAGCCGGACGCCAAAGGGGACTTCAAGGCCAGAACCTGTAGCTCCGTCTCCTGCAGAGGGTGGAGGGCTGGCTCGGAGACAATGGCCTTCTGTGTGTCCAGAGCAGGGTCTAGGGGATCCCTGTGCCTGGCAGCAGCAGGACCCTGGGGGGCTTTCTGTGCCACCGTTGACCGTGGGAGCAGAGCAGAGGTGCCCGTGCTGACATCACAGGTCAGCCGGGTGTGGACAGCTGAGCCCAGGCCCTGCTAGAACAAGCTCTGGATGAGACTGTCCCGGCCGGGTCCCCATGGCCCCTATAAGAAGTTGGGTCTGCTTTCCCACTCCATGTCCTGTTTTGCCACCTGTGGGCTTCACAGCCAACTCTTTGCCAAAGTCATGTGTGGCTCACTCCCCCCTGTCTTCACCTTCAGAGAAACATTGGTCTTTATTTCTCCCGGGCCCCCTCCCCGCTCGGCAGGAACAAACTGCCAGACTATCTGGGTGACAGCGTCGGGCAGGTTTCTCCTGCTTCCCATCCAGTAGGGTGGTTGGATGCCTACTCAGAAAATCAATGGACTGTCTCTGGTCTGTCCTGCACCACAACTGTGCACCGTGGGTCCGTCCTGCACCACAACTGTGTGCTGTGGGTCCATCCCGGACACTTCTGCATCCCATGGGCCCCTCTATCTCACTGTCTTATCATCTACTTTGCCTGGCATCGGTGTAACCGCTGGAGCTCTCTTACTCTCACAGTTGGCATTGTATGGCTTTTTCCATCCAGTTACTTTCAGCCTACTTGTGTCTTATATTCAGTGTTTCTATTCTAGTCACCATGTTCCAGGAGCTTACTATCTATCCTGATAATCTCTGCCTTTGGATTGGAGCCTTTAGCTTGTTAAAATTAATTGGAATTTTGATTTGGTTGAATTTAGTCTACATTTTACTCTTTGTTTTCTGTTTTTACCACTTTAAGTGATTGTTTTGCTCTTTGGAATTCTTCCATTTCTCCTTCCTTCTTTTGGATTATTTTAACATTTTTAAAATTTTTGTTTTAATATATCTATTAGTTTTTTTGTTTGTTTGTTTGTTTGTTTGAGACAGAGTCTTGCTCTGTCGCCCAGGCTGGAGTGCAGTGGTGCGATCTCGGCTCACTGCAACCTCTGCCCCCCGGATTCACGCCATTCTCCTGCCTCAGCCTCCCAAGTAGCTGGGAGTACAGTCACCCGCCACCATGCCCAGCTAATTTTTTGCATTTTTAGTAGAGACGAGGTTTCACCATGTTAGCCAGGATGGTCTCAATCTCCTGACCTCGTGATCCGCCCACCTTGGCCTCCCAAAGTGTTGGGATTACAGGCGTGAGCCACCGCGTCCAGCCTAGTTTTTACCTAGTTTCCTATGGTTGCTCTAAGGGATTAAAATCCACAACCTTTCCACATCTTATGTAGAGTAAAATTGTTCTCTTCATATAACACATTTATAGAAAACTTGAAACTGTATAGGACCATTTCCTGCCTCCCACCTTTCCTCCTACAGATGCTGGGCATAGCACCATCCCCACGTACCCTACACAAGGCGGTGCTCAAGTTCTTTCTTGAAACAGTCATTGAAAGAGGGAGGAAATTAAGAAGGGGGAGACAAAGCTTTTCTATTTATCCCTCAGCGTTTCTGGTATCCTCCTTCCTTCCAGACAGTCCAAGTTCCCCCAAGCATCCCAGGGGCTCCCTGCTGTTCTGATGAAGTCCACAGCATGGACCCCCAGCCCAAGGCCCACCGTGCAGGTCTGGTTAGGGTTTTCCACAGGTGCGGTGCCTGCGGAAGGGTCCGCTACCCTCCACCCTGAATAATTTCAGCCAACATTTCCTGAAATACAGGTCCATACATGGCAAGTGCTCTTAGTTTTATTTTTATCAGAAAATGTCTTTATTTCATCTTTATTTCTGAAGGATATCTTCTTGGGATATAGAGTCTGGGAAGCACAGGTTTCCTAGGGGTCCCCGAGAACCACCAGACCCAGGGCCACCCCTCCCACCCCTGCACCTTGGAGCCCACTGAACGCGTGGGGCAGGGGTCCGTGGCCGACCTGGGTGTTCCCAGCAGCCGGGGAGACAGCACCCATGGGGGATGGTCTCTGAACCGGCCCCTAGGTCACCCATGCTCCATAGGGCTGGCAGCCAGGGGGTCTTATGGCTCAGGCCAGGGGCTGGAGGCGGTGAGCAAATGCACCCGGTCCGGGACACACAGCATCATGCATGGACCCCTGGGTGCCCTCAGCACAATTGCCAGGCCCTGCGGAGGGGAAGGTCAGCTCCTGCCCTGGGGTTGGGCCGTGCCTGTCAGGATGAGACTGCCCATGCAAGGCAGGGTTCCTGGGTCTGACAGAGAGCAGAGACCACCGCCCTCCAAACTGCTTCCCCTGAGGCTAAGCGGGGCTTTAAAACTGTTTAAAACGGGGCACCACTGGTCACTGGCCACGCGCACTACCCGTGGGGAGGGGCCATGACCTGGAGACTCAGTGGGACACTCAGCTCCCTGTGTGACCCCACGCCGCTCCGAGGAGCGGTCCCTCCTGCAGCCAGGGGCTCCCTGCAGCTGCAGAGAAGTCCGCAGCTAACAGAGCTCTCCTGGGGCCCACCTGTTCCGGGACCTGGCCAGGGCCCTCTCCAGGCGCAGAGGCCCGCGGGAAGCCAGGCGAGGCCGGCACAGGGTGCTCGGTGGGCGGTCGGGGGTCTTGGTCCCCTCCTGCTCCGCCCACGCCCGCCGCTCTCCCTTGCCCCGCGGAGTGGGGGAGGGACAGCGCTGTCCCCGGAGGATGCAGGCAGCGTCTGCAAGGTGGTTAGCGCCTTCCTCTCCGGCAGGTTTTACCTCATCAGTGGAGGGGTCCCCTTTATCATCTGTGGGGTCACGGCTGCCACGAACATCAGGAATTACGGGACAGAGGACGAAGACGTGGCGTAGTGAGTACCGGGCGCCCAGAGCTGGGAGCTGGGAGCAGCGGGTGGGCTCTGCCCGAGGTCCCTCCGGGGCACCTGCAGTGGGGGAGACCAGGACGAAGCAGCAAGGCCTGGGCCTGGACCTGGGGCTCGCCCAGAGCTGTGCCCCTCCCAGCTCGCGCCCCTGAGGAGTGCGCAGTGCCCCCTCCTCTCCTAGGGACTCCAACCTAATCTTTGCCTCTGGACGAGTCAGGCCTGGTTAGCCTTCTGTGGGAGGGGTCTGGGGACAAATAGCGATTTGGCAGCGGCACGGAGCTCAGCTGAGAAGGGAAATCCCATAGGGTAGAACGAACCCAGCCGTCCCGCCATCGGTGCCCAGAACCAGCCTGGAACCCCTGATTCAGGCCCTCAGTTCCTTCTGCGGACCCAGGATGGCCCGTCCGCCTGCCCTCCGCCTGGCCCCGCCCACCCGGCTCCACCTCCACCTGGCCCCGCCCACCTCACGCCGGCCCCGCCCACCCGGCTCCACCCTCTGCCTGACCCCACCCATCCAGCGCTGCCCTCTGCTCAGCCCCGCCCACCTAGCTCTGCCTCTTCCTGGCCGCAGCCACCCAGCTCTGTCCTCCCTGCTCCTGCCCACCCAGGCCCACCCTGCACCTGGCCCCCCCCCCAGCTCCACCTCCGCCCACACCTGGGACGCCTTCCTGGCTCCCCGACCGCCCAAGCTGGTAGGGCCAATAGGGCCCCGTTCCCATCCACACTCTCAGCGACTCTAGAAACGCCCAAGGCCCCCAAGCCGCAGTTGTGCAAAGCCACTTGCTGGTCCGGGCGGCTGCGGGGCCCTTTGCTCTGCAGAAGTCCTGAGTCCTGGCCGTGCTGGCCCGGCTGACCCTGACGTGCGTCTCCCCACAGCTGCTGGATGGCCTGGGAGCCTAGCCTGGGCGCCTTCTACGGCCCGGCCGCCGTCATTGCCCTGGTCACCTGCGTGTACTTCCTGGGCACCTACGTGCAGCTGCGGCGCCACCCAGGGCGCAGGTACGAGATGCGCGCACAGCCCGAGGAGCAGCGGCGGCTGGCCACGCCCGACGGCAGCCGTGGGATCCGGCCCAGCACCCCACCCGCACGCGATGCCCCTGGCGCCTCGGTGCTGCAGAACGAGCACTCGTTCCAGGCACAGCTGCGCGCTGCCGCCTTCACGCTGTTCCTGTTCACGGCCACGTGGGCCTTTGGGGCGCTGGCCGTGTCCCAGGGCCACTTCCTGGACATGGTCTTCAGCTGCCTGTACGGCGCCTTCTGCGTGACACTGGGGCTCTTCGTGCTCATCCACCACTGCGCCAAGCGCGAGGACGTGTGGCAGTGCTGGTGGGCATGCTGCCCACGCCGCAGGGATGCCCACCCCGCACTCGATGCCAACGGAGCCGCGCTGGGCCGTGCCGCCTGCCTGCATTCGCCGGGCCTCGGCCAGCCACGGGGCTTCGCGCACCCACCGGGACCCTGCAAGATGACCAACCTGCAGGCCGCACAGGGCCACGCCAGTTGTCTGTCCCCAGCCACCCCGTGCTGCGCCAAGATGCAGGGCGAGCCACTGATGGCGGACGAGGCACACATGCACGCACAGGAGGAGGGTGCCTTCGGGCACGACCCTCACCTGCACGGGTGCCTTCAGGGCAGAACTAAGCCGCCCTACTTTAGCCGGCACCCAGCAGAGGAGCCCGAATACGCCTACCACATCCCGTCCAGCCTGGACGGCAGCCCCCGAAGCTCGCGCACAGACAGCCCCCCCAGCTCTCTGGATGGCCCAGAAGGGGCACACACGCTGGCCTGCTGCGCCCAGGGTGACCCCTTCCCCATGGTCAGCCAGCCTGAGGGCAGCGATGGGAGCCCTGCCCTCTACAGCTGCCCCACACGGCTGGGCAGGGAGGCAGCGCTTGGGCCCGGCCACCTGGAGATGCTGCGGAGGACACAGTCCCTGCCCTTTGGTGGCCCCAGCCAGAATGGGCTGCCCAAGGGTAACTTGCTAGAAGGCCTGCCGTTTGGCACCGATGGGACTGGCAACATCCGAACAGGACCCTGGAAAAATGAAACTACTGTGTAGGCGGAGCAGGGGACACAGTGTTCCTGAAGGAGCTTCAGAGCAGAGTGGGGGGCCCATCTGCCACATGAGGTCACTGGGGGCACCAAAGTGACCCCACCTTTCAGAAGCAGTTCACACCCCTGCCCCCTTCCTTGTGAAAGACCTCAGCGGGGAAAAGCTCTGGGCCTCGCCCACTCCTTTTGTCCCAATTCCACGTGCTGGTCCCTGCACAAGGTCATCTGGTTTCTGTCCTGTGGCCTCCAGTCCTGGGGCGCCCCAGAGGCAGAGCAGGGGATTCCAGCAAAGGACCCACCCAGACCCCAGCGTGGCCCTGCCTGAGATGCCCTGCCATCCACGGAGTCCTGGCTTCCCCTGGTGTGGCCAGGCGGGGCCGAGATCGCAGCAGGGGGCTGCCCTGACCTTTCCCAGTGTTCAATGTGTGTGTCTTGCGTTCTACTCCAGGGGTGGTGGTGGCAGGTCTGTCCCCAGCATTTTCACTCTGGGCAGAACCCTCGGGACCCACTGCTGTCGTGTGTCTGAGCCACCCCTGCAGCTTCACGGGACCCCTGCACACCTCTGCCCACTCAGTGTCCCTTGTCAACCCTGTCCTTGTCATAGCCCCAGCCCTGCAGGACTGAGAGCACCATGGATGCTGTGGGCTGCAGCCGCACTCTGGACTTTGGGGATGGCTGTCGGCCTCAGAGGGCCAATGGAGTGCTCTCAGGGGCCCAAGCCTTGGGAAGATGCCCAGACATCCTTTAGTGAAGACTCGACTTCCAAAACCAGCCGCCGATGGGACTGGATTCCACTCCAGTATAGGCACTTGGCAACAAGGTTTATTCCAAAAAGAAGAGGGGCTGCAGACGGGACATTCTCATGGACAAAATTCCTTTCCCTTTTTCTCATCTCCATGAACATCTGGGCACCAAGCCCTGACTCAAAGGACAGATGTTGATGACAACAAGCCTTCTGTGAAAGCAAGTGGCCCGTCCCTTGGTGGGAGGGAGTCCAGAGGGCCATGGGCGTGAAACTGTGCACAGCTTCCCTCCCTCCCCCCTCCCTCCTCCTTGTCTGTGACACGTGCTCACCCACACACACACACACACACATGTGCATATCACACACGTATACATACACACAAACATGTGCATATCACACACGTATACATACAAACATGTGCATACCACACACATACACATGCACACACACACGTGCATACCACACACATACACACACATACACACACACATGTGCATACCACACACATACACACACATACACACACACATGTGCATACCACACACATACACATGCACACACACACGTGCATATCACACACGTATACATACACACAAACATGTGCATGCCACACACATACACATGCACACACACGTGCATATCACACACATACACACACTCACACACGCAAACACGTGCATATCACACATGCACACACACAAACGTGCATATCACACACCTACACATGCACACACACAACCACATGTGCATATCACATACACACACTGACACACACAAACACGTGCATATCACACACCTATGCACGCACACAAACGTGCATGTCACATACACACACACACATACATATTGCACATACGCACACACGTGCGTGTCACACACATACACATGTGCACACATAGTTAACACACACATGCACCTGCCATGCACATGTGTGCACACACGTAGCAGTGTGTTTTCCAGCCGCCCACACACTGGGTTTTCATTGGAGAGTGTTTCACCCTGCAAACGTCAATGTCAGCAGACTCGTGGGTGCACTCTGCTATCCAGTCGGGAGGTCTCACCAGGTGCAGAGCCTCCCTAACGTGCACCTCCGTGAAGTGGGGTGTTGGGGAGTGTTCCCGGCGCCTGCTCAGTGGAAGGGCTCTCTGGAGACACTCAGTATGTGAGTATGAGGAGCCCCACTTCCCGGGGTGTTGGTAAACTTGACTGTGACGCTGTAACCCACAGTGTGCTCCTCCCAGCAAACCCCCTGTGTCCTTACAGGTCAACCAGACCAGCCACCGGATGACTGCCAGGCGGCTCTGCCTCCGCCTCACCTTTTCACCTGCTTCCATAGCTGGTGTGAACCAGAATCCCCCCGCTGTGCTGTGTACACACTGTAGGTGCAGAACCGTCCACACAAAAATACAGTCTTGGCATCGTTGGTTCTTTGTGAGGCTGGTTAATAGCATCCCCGTGTGTTTTTCTCGCCCTAGATGGGGGTAGAGGGACACCTGAGAGTCTGGCCCCCTTCTGTGTCCTGAATCCTGGGGCGAGGCTGCTCTGCCTGGCCCCTCCAGCCCCTCATGAACTTTCTGCCCTCAGTGCTCCTGGCTGAGCAGAGAGGCCTGCCACCGTTCAACCAAAGAAAGTCAACATGAAACATTAAACCTCTGTGTGTTTCTATCCTGACTTAGCCTCGTGAGTCCACTTGGGACCGGTGTTGGGCCATATCCACTTGCACGTAACGTTTTGGAGCATAAACATCCACAGCCTGACCACCCCAAAGGGCTCCTGGCTCAAAGTCAGCTTCCACCAGACCATGGAGCCAGAGCCAAACCTTGCATTCCGCATCTGACTTTTGTGCCACTTCCTTCCTTGAGTGTGCCCGTGTGCCTGCGTGTCGGATGGGATGGAGCGTGGGTGCACACCAGCCTTTGTGGGTGTGTGTGCCCGTGTGCCTGTGTGTTGGATGGGATGGAGGGTGCGTGCGCAGTGGCCTGTGCGGGTGTGTGTGCCTGTATGTCTGCGTCTTGGATGGGATGGAGCGTGGGTGCACGCCGGCCTGTGTGGGTGTGCTTGTGTGCCCGTGTGTTTGTGAGTGGCATGTGGGTTGTGTGGGTGTTGATGTGTGTGTGAGAGTGTGTGCCTGTGTGGTGTGCAGGTCCCTCTGTGGGAGTTGTGTGCAGGTCCCTCTGTGGGTGGGTGCACACATGCACGTGTGTTTGAGGGTAAGTGTGCATATGTGTGCATGCTCTTCAGAGGAACAGCGTGAGGCGGCCCCTCCGCCCTGCCTCTGTGCTCGTGTGTCTCCTACCATACAGCAACACCGTGATGACTTTAGTCAGCTTAAAGGACTAGGAAGCAGAGGCCGCCTGTGCCTCCAGACCCTGACAGTTCTCTGGAGCGGTCCTAGCTGAGGAGGCCTCCAGTCCTGGGAGACACACACACAGTGGCATCTGCTGCATCTCCCGCGAAGGCCCCGACAGGGCTCCGATCTGGGCAGCTCTGTCTCTGAATGAGCTACCCCTGCAGGGGCTTCGGGCAGCTAAGGAGCCCCCACAGGTTCTGTGGGGAAGAGTCTGGGTCGGGGCCCACAGGCTCCACCTGCCTGACCCGGACTGACGGCAGCTGCAGGAAGCCTGTGTGGGGACCCTGGAAGGAGCTCGGAGCCCTGCCCAGATGTGGTGAATGCACCCCACATGCAGAGACCGGCTGCAACGGGCACTTCCGCACCTACCCAGTGCCCAGATGGTGCCTGACCAGTCCTGCCACTTGCCCCCTGACCCTTGGTGCTTGCATTTGTCAGGGGACGTTGTTGGGACCAGCATAGGCCTGAGCTGGAACAGTGGGTGTGTTCACTGCGTGGGGAGCGTGGACCCTGCTCCCCCGTGTCCCACGTGGACCCTGCTCCTCTGTGTCCCACCTCGCCACACGTCCCCTCCACTGCGCTGCCAGGGTTTGCACCCGAGCCCACAGGCTTCCGCAGAGCCTTTACCGCACAGGCACCTTGGGGTGGAAATCCTGCCTGCCGTACTCAAGGCCAAAGACTGTTCTGTGGCCTTTGAGGTGGGTGGGGTGGGGGTACCTTGGGCAGATGGAGGCCGGCCCTATGTCTGCAGGGGCAGCGTGTGCGCAGGGAGGCAGGGGACAGAGGAGGTGGGGAGAGAACAGGGTGGGCACCTCGTGAGGACAAAGTGCTGTGAGGCCAGGTCAGTGGTGGGGTAGGGGCAGGGCCTGGTGGGCATCCGGGGAGGCTACTGGGGACAGGGACAGAGAAGCCAATTTGGAGGGTCCCTGGGGCCAAGTCTGAGCCGGCATCCGAGTGCTGTGGTTGTTCAGAGCAGGCGGAGCAGGAGGGGCATAGGAGGGCCTGGCACACGTGAGAGGCCTGTCCCTTGGGCCACAGTTAGAAGACCAGTGTCTCCCAGTGAGACAGGTCAGGCTGCAGGGGCTCAGCGGCCAGACAAGCCCCTCATGCCCGCCGTGCCAGCTCCTCTGGGCCCAGAGGGAGGGCTGCTAGGTGAGCTGGGGCCCACCAGGGCAGCTCTCACCATCCAACGCTGGCCGTCCAGGCCTCCTGGATGCTGCAGGGCCAGAGCCTGAGCACAGACATGGCTGCCCACAGACGGTCCTGCACGGACCCAGGACCCCGGACCCCAGGCTGCATCCCCCCCCGGCCACAGATCTGCAGACGGCTGAATTCCAGAGGACAAGCAGCGCAGCTCAGGCCCAAGTGGGCGGGGACTCAGACCTCACACCTCTGTCCTGTGTCCCAAGAAATGACCGGGGCTGCCAGGGCCTGCCTTTCCTTTCCACTCCCGTCCCAGGACGTGGGTACTGGGAAAACCAGTGTTAAGAGGACACTCTTACACTCACTCTAATTACTTCTTTTCTACATAAATATCAACAACTTCCCTTATAATCACAGCAGACTCCATACTCACAACTCCAACCACACCCAGCACAACCCTTCAGGGAGGCCTGCAGGGCAGAACCAGCAGCAGAGGCACCCAGAGCTCAAGTCCCTTTGGGAGGGCTAAGATGGGTGGATCACCTGAGGTCAGGAGTTCAAGACCAGCCTGGCCAACATGGTGAAACCCCATATTTACTGAAAATACAAAACTTAGCCAGGCATGGTGGCAAGTGACTATAATCTCAGCTACTCGGGAGGCTGAGGCAGGAGAATTGCTTGAACCCAGGAGGATGAGGTTGCAGTGAGCCAAGATCATGACACTGCACTCCAACCTGGGTGACAGAGTGAGAATCCTTCTCAAAAAAATTCTTTAAAAAAGAATTTCGGCCGGGCGCGGTGGCTCAAGCCTGTAATCCCAGCACTTTGGGAGGCCGAGACGGGCGGATCATGAGGTCAGGAGATCGAGACCATCCTGGCTAACACGGTGAAACCCCGTCTCTACTAAAAATACAAAAACTAGCCGGGCGAGGTGGCGGGCGCCTGTAGTCCCAGCTACTAGGGAGGCTGAGGCAGGAGAATGGCGTAAACCCAGGAGGCGGAGCTTGCAGTGAGCTGAGATCCGGCCACTGCACTCCAGCCTGGGCGACAGAGCGAGACTCCGCCTCAAAAAAAAAAAAAAAAAAAAGAATTTCATGGCCGGGCGTGGTGGCTCAAGCCTGTAATCCCAGCACTTTGGGAGGCGGAGACGGGTGGATCACGAGATCAGGAGATCGAGACCATCCTGGCTAACACGGTGAAACCCCGTCTCTACTAAAAAATACAAAAAAAAACTAGCCGGGCGAGGTGGCGGGCAGCTGTAGTCCCAGCTACTCGGGAGGCTGAGGCAGGAGAATGGCGTAAACCCGGGAGGCGGAGCTTGCAGTGAGCTGAGATCCGGCCATTGCACTCCAGCCTGGGTGACAGAGTGAGACTCTGCCTCAAAAAAAAAAAAATTTCACAATGCAATCACAAGTATTAACTGCAGAATAAACCAAACTGAGGTAATAATCTCAGAACTTGAAGACTGGTTATCTGAAATAAGACAGACACAAATAATGAAAAAACCTCCAAGAAGTGTGGAATTATGTAAAGAGGCCAAATCTATGAATCACTGGCAACCCTGAAAGGGAAGGGGAGAAAGCAAACAACTTGGAAAACGTATTTCAGGATCTCGTTCATGAAAACTTCCCCAACCTTGCTAGAGGGGCCAACAGTCAAATTCAGAAAATACAGAGAACCCCTGCAAGATTCTGTACAAAAAGATCATCCCCAAAATGTCTGACATAATCATCAGATTTTCCAAGGTCAAAATGAAAGAAAGAATGTTAAAGGCAGCTAGAGAGAAAGGGCAGATCACCTACAAAGGGAACCCCATCAGCCTAGCAGCAGACCTCTCAGCTGAAACCCTACAAGCAAGAAGAGATTGGGGGCCTATATTCAATGTTCCTAAAGAAAAAAATCTTCACCCAAGAACTCGATATTCAGCCAAACTAAGCTTCCTAAGTAAAGGAGAGAGAAGATCCTTTTCAGATAAGGAAATATTGAGGGAATTCATTACCACCAGGCCTGCCTAAAAAAGATCTTGAAAGGAGCACTAAATACAGAAACAAAAGACCAGCTAATACAAAAATGCACTTAAATACACAGACTAGTGGCACTATAAAGCAACCACACAAACACACCAGCATAATAAGCAGCTAACAGCACAGGGACAGGATCAAATCCACACAGGTCAACACTAATCTTGAATAGAAATGGGCTAAATGACCCACTTAAAAGACACAGAGTGGCAAGCTGGATACAAAACCAAGACCCAATACTACGCTGTCTTCAAGAGACCCATCTCACACGTAATGACACTCATAGGCTCAAAATAAAGGGACAGAGGAAAATCTACCAAGCAAACGGAAAACAAAAAGCTGGGGTAGGAATCCTAACTTCAGACAAAACATTTCAAACCAACAAAGATCAAAAAAGACAAAGAAAGGCATATATGGTAGAGAGTTCAATTTAGCAAGAAGACCTAACTGTCCTAAATATATATGCACCCAACACAGGAGCTCCTGGATTCATAAAACAAGTTCTTGGAGACCTACAAAGAGACACAGGCTCCCACACGATACTAGTGGGAGACTTCAACACTCCACTGGCAGTATTAGACAGGTCATTGAGGCAAAAAATTAACAAGGATATTCAGGACCTAAACTCAACATTGGACTAAATGGATCTAATAGTACTACTTATAGAACTCTCCACCCGAAACAACAGACTATACATTCTTCTCATTGCCACATGGCATATACTCTAAAATCACATAATTGGACATAAACCAATTCTCAATACATATAAAAGAACCAAAATCATACCAAACATACCCTCAGACCACAGCACAATAAAAAAAAAAAAAAAAAAAGTCAAGACTATGAAAATCACTCAAAACCATGCAATTACATGGAAATTAAACAACATGGCCCTGAATGACTTTTGGGTAAAATTAAGGCAGAAATCAAGAAGTTATTTGAAAATAAGGAGAACAAAGATACAACACACCAGAATCACTGGGACACAGCTAAGTCAGTGTTAAGAGGGAAATTCATAGCACTAAATGCCCATATTAAAAAGTCAGAAAAATCTCCAATTAACAACCTAAATTCACAAGTGAAAGAATTAGAGAAGAATAAATCAACCCCAAAGCTAGTAGATGAGAAATAACAAAAATCAGAGCTGAACTGAAGGAAATTGAGACATATAAAACCATTCAAAGAATCAACAAATCCAGGAGCTGTTTTTTTTAAAAAAAATAATAAAATAGGCCACTAGTTAGATTAATAAAGAAGAAAAGAGAGAAGATCCAAATAAACATAATTACAGATGACGAAGGGAATGTTAGCACTGACCCACAGAAATAAAAGCAGCCATCAGAAACTACTATGAACACCTCTACACACACAAACTAGGAAAGCTGGAAGAGATGAATAAATTCCTGCACCCATACACCCTCCCAGGACTGAGCCAAGAAGAAATTGATTCCCTGAACAAATAATGAGCACTGAAATCGAATCCATGATAAATAGCCTACCAACCAAAAAAACTTCAGGACCTGATGGATTCACAGCCGAATTCTACCAGATGTACAAAGAAGAGCTGGTACAATTCCTACAGAAACTACTCCAAAAAATTGAGGAGGAGGAATTCCTCCCCAGCTCATTCTATGAGGCCAGCATCATCTTGACACCAAAACCTGGCAGAGACACAACAAACAAAGAAAACTTCATCCCTGGGATGCAAGGTTGGTTCAACATATGCAAATCAATAAGTGTGATTCATCACATAAACAGGACGAAAGACAAAAACCAGATGATTTTCTCACTAGATGCAGAAAAGGCTTTCCATAAAATCCAACACCTCTTCATGTTAAAAACTCTCAATAAACTCGGTGTTGAGGGAACATACCTCAAACTAATAAGAGCCATCTATGACAAGCCCACTGCCAACATGATGCTGAATGGGCAAAAAAAGCTGGAAGCATCCCCTTGAAAACCGGCACAAGACAAGGATGCCCTCTCTCACCACTTCTATTCAACATAGTACTAGAAGTCCTAGGGTACCCAAATACGAAGAAAGGAAGTCAAACTGTCCTCATTTGCAAACAACGTGATTCTATATCTAGAAAACCCCATCGTTGGCCCCAAAGCTCCTCCAGCTGATAAACAACTTCACCAAAGTTGCAGGATACAAAATAAATGTACAAAAATCACTAGCATTTCTATACACCAACAACAGCCAAATCAAGATCCAAATCAGAAAGGCAATACCATTCACAACTGCCACAGAAAGAATAAAGCATCTAGGAATAGAGCTAACCAGGGAGGTGAAAGATCTCTACAATAAGAATTACAAAACACTGCTCAAAGAAGTCAGAGAAGATACAAACAAATGGAAAAGCATCCCATGCTTGTGGATAGGAAGAATCAATAGAGTTAAAATGGCCATACTGCCCAGAGCACCTTACAGATTCAATGCTATTCCTATCAAACTGTCAATGACATTCTTCACAGAACTAGAAAAAAAAACTATTTTAAAATTCATATGGAACCAAAAAAGAGCCCAAATAGCCAAGGTAATCCTAAGCAAAAAGAAGAAAGCTGGAATCATCACGTTGCCCAACTTCAAATGATACTGCAAGTCTACAGTTACCAAAACAGCATGGTACTGGTACAAAAACAGGCACATAGACCAATGGAACAGAATAGAGATCTCAGAAATAAGACCACACATCTACAACCATCTGATCTTCAACAAAGCTGACAAAAACAAACAATGGGAAAAAGACTCCATATTCAATAAATGGTGCTGGGATAGCTGGCTAGCCATTTGCAGAAGACTGAACCTGGACCCCTTTCTTACACCATATACAAAAATTCAACTCAAGATGGATTAAAGACTTAAATGTAAAACCCAAAGCTATAAAAATCATGGAAGACAACCTAGGTAATACCGTCCTGGACATAGGAACAGGCAAGTATTTCATAACAAAGACACCAAAAGTAACCGCAACAAAAGCAAAAATTGACAAGTGGGACCTAATTAAACTGAAGGTTTCTGCACAGCAAAAGGAACGATCAACAGAGTAAACAGACAACCTACAGAATGGGAGACAATATTTGCAAACTATGCGTCTGACAAAGGTCTAATATCCAGCATCTACAAGGAACTTAAACAAATTTACAAGAGAAAAACAAACAATCCCAATAAAAAGTAGACAAAGGACAAGAACAGACACTTCTCAAAAGAAGACACACACACAGCCAACAAGTATGTGAAAAAAAGCCCAGTACCACCGATCATTAGAACAATGCAAGTAAAAACCACAATGCAATACCATCTCACACAGGTCAGAAAGGCTGTGACTAAAATGTCAAAAAATAACAGATGCTGTTGAAGTTGCAGAGAAAAGAGAATGCTTGTACACTGTTGGTGGGAGTGTAAATTAGTCCAACCATTGCAGAAAGCAGCATGGAGATACCTCAAAGAGCTAAAAGCAGAACTACCGTCTGACCCAGCAAACCCATTACTGGGTATATATCCAGAGGAATAGAAATCTTTCCACCATGAAGACACGAGCACGCAAATGTTCATTGCAGCACTGTTCACAATAGCAAAGACATGGAATCAACCTAAATGCCCATCAATGGCAGAGTGGATACAGAAAATGCGGTACATGTATACCGTGGAATACTATGCAGCTGTAAAAAAGGAGATTGTGTCTTCTGTGGGAAAATGGATGGAGCTGGAGGCTATTATTCTTAGCAAACTAACACAGGAACAAAACACCAAACACCTCATGTTCTTACTTATAAGTGGGAGTGAAATGATGAGAACTTATGAACTTAAGAAGGGAACCACAGACACTGAGGTCTCGTTGAGTGGGGAGGGTGGGAGGAGGGAGAGGAGCAGAAAAGGTAACTGTTGGGTACTGGGCTTAGTACCTGGGTGATGAAATAATGTGTACCACCAACCCCGTGACATGTGTTTACCTACGTAATAAACCTTCACATGTTACCCCAAACCTAAAATAAGAGTTAAAAAAAATAAAAACCTGCTTATAACAAAGGCTGAACGGAGCTCATCGCCAGGGCAACCTGGAAGGGTGTCCCGGCTGGCTGCTCCCAGCCTGGCCGAAGTGAACTCTGAAGTTGTGTTTTGTGCCTCAGTTTCCTCCTTTGGGTCCACAGAGATGTGCAGCCTGATGGAGGTGGTGGCCAAGGCGCCCGCAGGGCCCAGAGCCTCCTCTCCAGCCGTGCCTCCCCCCGGCACCTCTCAGGCTCAAACCCAGAAGCTCATCAGATCTCGTTGCTTGGGGTTTTCCAGAGTGTGGTCTCCAGACCCCTCTCCTGGAGGGCAGTGTTTCCCGGAAAGTTCCCACCTGGATCCTATCACTGCTGTCTCCCTGAGGACTCCCGTCCTGGGGCCTCTCCGGGGGTCCCACGGTCCACCTCATTGCCATAACCGTGGAGTTATCACAGGCCTCCTCATGAATAACAGAAGATACTCCCGTCACTCAGAACCTTCCTGGGGTCAGGGATCCCCATCGCACACACCCCGACAAAACCAAGTGTGTTTCATAAAATACCACAAACAAAGAAAAGAGGGGTGAACTCCTGGGGGCAAGGGGCATCAGCTGGGCGTGGTGGCAGGCGCCTATAATCCCAGCAACTCAGGAGGCTGAGGCAGGAGAATTGCTTGAACCCGGGAGGCGGAGGTTGCAGTGAACCGAGATTGCGCCCCTGCACTCCAGCCTGGGCTACAGAGCAAGACTCCGTCTCAAAACAAACAAACAAACAAAAAAACAGTGCCAAAGGAGCCAACTAAAACTCTCTCTGGAGGAAAATAAAGTAACCCTAGGCCTCAAGTAATTTCCAAGAATACTTTTGCAAACACAGTAGCCAGCACACAATTTAAAATAATCAGGCACCCAAAGAGAAAAGATCACACCCATAAAAGCCAGCAAGAAACAGCAGACAACAGGAGAGACGCAGGGGCTGCAGCTCACGGAGCTCTCAGACAGGCTTGTGAAGGTGACCCGCGCTTGCCCACCCTGCTCAACAACACACAGGAATCAGTCACTCAAAGCCAAAGTCCCTGGAAATCCACATGATTTTGAGCCCTTACGGGAATCAACAACGGGACCTGACTCACAGGACAGGCAGCTGCAACCGTTGTTCCCTGTTTGCAGATCAGCCTTTTCTTGACCAACATTGTTTTGTAAAATGTAGAACACTGAAGGCGCCTGGGAAGACCCTTCCTCTTCCCTCCTGGTCTTTGTTAGAGATTAACGCGCCTTTCTTCCCTGACTGACAGAGACCTCGTGACCACCACACAGTGTAAGGCTGTATGCTAAATATGCTCTTCTAAATGGAAAACAGAAAACAAACAAGGTATAACTAATCAAATTGCTATCACTCACGCGCCAGCCTTGTGTGAAAAACGCCGTAACCCTTTTCAAGTTCTCTGTTTTCTGCATATATAAGGGAGACCCAAATTTTTTGGCTTTTCCTTTGGAGTCTGTGTTATCCGGATGGCTATTTTCAGCTTCACGCTTGAAGACACTCTTTTAAACTGGATTCTGATCCTTTCGATGTTTGAGAGTTGACAGACATGGAAACTAAGGTTGAGAATTTTGGCAGAGAATCAGAAACCATTAAAATTTTAAAATAAAAGGCCTGAAAAAGAAATAATGGAAAAAATCCAATGAATGCATTTAATGGTAGATTAGACATAAAGAGAGTTTGTGAACTGGAAGATGGACCATCTGAAAACACCCAGAATAAACCTAAAAGATAAACTACAGAATAGAGGGCAAAAGACACACACAGTGCGATGTGCACAGATCCATCACGCGTGCACAGATCCACCACGCGTGCACAGATCCATCACGCGTGCACAGATCCACCACGCGTGCACAGATCCATCACGCGTGCACAGATCCACCACGCGTGCACAGATCCATCACACGTGCACAGATCCACCACGCGTGCGTCCCTGGACTCCACGAACGCCGGGAGGAGCTGGGCAGAACCGTCTGTCACACATGCGTCCCTGGACTCCACGAACGCCGGGAGGAGCTGGGCAGAACCGTCTGTCACACATGCGTCCCTGGAGTCCACGAACGCCGGGAGGAGCTGGGCAGAACCGTCTGTCACACATGTGTCCCTGGAGTCCACGAACGCCAGGAGGAGCTGGGCAGAACCGTCTGTCACACATGCGTCCCTGGAGTCCACGAACGCCGGGAGGAGCTGGGCAGAACCATCTGTCACACATGTGTCCCTGGAGTCCACGAACACCGGGACAAGTTGGGAGCCGAGAGAGAGAGAGAACAGGAGGGAACGCTGAAACAGCGTCTAATGACAGAATGGTGAAAACTTTCCCAAACTGATTAAAAACACAAGCCATGGATTCCAGCAGGTCTACATGAGGAGGGAGAGAGACCCTCTCATATTGTTTTATATTGTTTTATACTCAGTACCTGTTTTAAGAAAAAAACAAGGAAGTAAAACCAAAGACAGGCAGCCCAGAGCCCAAAACCAGGCCTGGGCCTGCCTGGCCTAAACCCAGTAGTTAAAAATCAACTCATGACTTAGAAACTGATATTAGTCATAGATTCCAGGCACTATATAAAAGAACATAGTGAAGCTCCCGGTCCTATTGTGTTTCTCTCTGACCACCGGTGTGTGCAGCCCCTGTCACATACCCCCTGCTTGCTCAAATCAATCATGACGCTTTCATGTGAAATCTTTAGTGTTGTGAGCCCTTAAAAGGGACAGAAATTGTGCACTCAGGGAGCTCGGATTTTGAGGCAGTAGCTTGCCGATGCTCCCAGCTGAATAAAGCCCTTCCTTCCACAACTCGGTGTCTGGGAGGTTTTGTCTGCAGCTCATCCTGCTACATATAAACTTCCAACTAATATAGAATAGAAATGAAACAATACAATAATAACTAATACAAAATAAGTCAGAAAGAAAAGGGAGCAGAGAACAAGTGGAAAACAGAAAACACTTAACAAATGGTAGATTTAGGCCGGACGCAGTGGCTCACGCCTGTCATCCCAGCACTTTGGGAGGCCAAGGCAGGTAGATCACTTGAGGTCAGGAGTTCAAGACCAGCCTGGGCAATATGGCGAAACCTGGTTTCTACTAAAAATACAAAAATTAGCCAGGCATGGTGGCACATGCCTGTAACCCCAGCTACTCCGGAGGTTGAGGTGGAAGAATCACTTGAACCCGGGAGGTGGAGGCTGCAGTGAGCCGAGATATGCCACTGCACTCAAGCCTGAGTGACAGAGTGAGTGTCTGTCTCAAAAAGAAGGAAGGAAGGAAGAAAGGAAGGAAGGAAGGAAGGAAGGAAAGAAGGAAGGAAGGGAGGGAGGATGGACGAGCTGGGTGCGGTGGCTCACGCCTGTAATCCCAGCACTTTGGGAGGCTGAGACGGGCGGATCACGAGGTCAGGAGATCGAGACCATCCTGGCTAACACGGTGAAACTCCGTCTCTACTAAAATACAAAAAAATTAGCCGGGCGTGGTGGCGGGCACCTGTAGTCCCAGCTACTCGAGAGGCTGAGGCAGGAGAATGGTGTAAACCCAGGAGGCGGAGCTTGCAGTGAGCCGAGATCGTGCCACTGCACTCCAGCCTGGGTGACAGAGTGAAACTCCGTCTCAAAAAAAGAAAAAAAAAGGAAAGAAAGAAAAGATAAGAAAAAGGGTGAAAATCAGTGAGTTATACAATCATCTCAAGAATTTAGGAAAATAATAACAAATTAACCAAAAATAGAGGAATGAAATCATAAAGGTAAGAACAGTGGCCAGGTGTGGTGGCTCACATCTATAATCCTAGTACTTTGGGAGGCTGAGGCAGGCAGATTGCCTGAGCTCAGGAGTTCGAAACCAGCCTGGGCAACATGGTAAAATCCTGTCTCTACTAAAAATACAAAAAAATGAGCCGGGCATGGTGGCATGCACCTGTAGTCCCAGCAACACGGGAGCTGAGGCAGGAGAATCGCTTGAACCCAGGAGGTAGAGGTTGCAGTGAGCGGAGATTGCACCACTGCACTCCAGTCTGGGCAACAGAGTGAGACTCCATCTCCAAAATAAATAAATAAATAAATAAATAAGAGCAGAAATTAACAAAATAAAAAATGTACATCCTTTAAAAGGGTTCATAAAATCAAGATAGTCCTGGCAAATCCAATCAAGATAAAAGAAAGAAGGCACAAGCAACAAATGTCAGGAATTAGAGGGGCTATTCCTTCAGACCCTACAGAAATTAAAGGGTAAAGAGCAGACAGATAATACATGCGAGCTGGTGCCAATAACGTGGAAAAGAGAGAAATTCCCAGGAAATATGAAAGCTTTTTTTTTTAGAGATGGGGTCTCACTATGTTGGCCAGACTGGTCTTTAGCTCCTAGCCTCAAGTGATCCTACTGCCTCAGCCTCCCAAAATGCTGAGATTATAGGCCTGAGTCACTGTGCCTGGCCTGAAAGCATCTTAATAGTTGTATAAGTATTAAAGAATTGAATTCATAATTTGAAACCTTCGCATTTAAAAACAAATACATTTAGATCCAGTGATGGCCTCACCAGAGAATTCCACCAAACATTTAAGGAAAAAATAACAGTAGTTTTATTAGAACTAGAACTCTTTCTGAGAATAGAGAAAGAAGAAACGCATCCCAATTATTTCATGAAGAAGCACAATCTTGAGACTTACAGCTAACAAGGACATTATAAGAAAGACACGTCACCGGCCAATGAAAATAAATGCAAAAGTTCTTACGCAAAATATTAGTCAACCACACCCAGCATGTTCAGTAAAGAGCCTATATCACAATCAGATGGAAGGAATGCAAAATTAGTTCAACATCAAACATTGACCCATGTAATCTAACACGTTATTGGAAGATGAGAGAAAGTCACATAATATCTTAATAGATGCAGAAAACACATTTGATAAAATCCAGCGCCTATTTGTGATTTAATAAAACCCTTGGCAAATTAGCAAGAGAAGGAGACTTAATTAATCTGCTAAAGGGAGTTACAAAAACCTGAAGCAAAATTACACTTAATGGTGAAATGGAAAGCTGGCTTTCTCTCCCACGGGGAACTCAGCAGAGTGGATGGCCACTACACCTGCTATTCTGTTGTTTAGGAAGCCCTGGCAGGGATAGTGAGGAGGAGGAAGAAAGACACATGAGAAGGATTCGTAATGAAGAAGTCAGCCTGACATTATTCTCAGATGATATGGTTGCTTACATAGAAAATCCAAAGCAATGTGAAGATCCGAATTAATAAGCAGGTTTAGCAGAGTTGCCAGATACAACGTCATTATACAAAAACCAACTTTATTTTACAGGCCAGCACTAAACAGAAAATAAGTGTTTTGCAAAGACAGAATCTACAGTAGCACCACAAAATATCAGACATTCATGCTAAACAGAACAAACGATGCCTAAGGCCTTTTCACAGAAAACTACAAAATATCACTGAGAGAACACGATGATGATCTGAACATGTGGAAGGAGATGCATGTTCACGGGTGAGGAGGCTGTGCAGGTCAGCGCAACCCCAGCCATACTCCGAGGCACACGACATGCTGCTTCCAGGTGGGTCTCAAAATGCAGAGGACCGCGGGCAGCCAGGACCTTCTTGAAGCAGAAGGAGGCGGGGGAAGAGATGGGGTGGGCTCTGCGGAGACTTCTGTGTCTGTTGCAGAACTGATAGAAAGACGGATGGGAAAGGACATGGTCTAGAAACAGACTCACACCTGGGCACACTCCACCCAGTAGAAGCCAGGCTGGCAAAGCGGAGGGTGAAGGTCACCTTCCCAACACCCGCCCCCGTGCCCAGCCATCGCCAGTGCGGGGAAAACAGGAACTTCATACATGTGTAATGTAGGACCTGGCAACCCCACTCTAAAGATAGGCCCCACAGAAACACGGGCACCCGAACAAAAGATGCCCCAAATCTAGAAGCCACCCAAGTGCCCACCAGCAGTGGAAAGAGAATCGAGACTGTGGAATATTCGTGTAATTTAATACAATCCAGTAACAATAATCAATCAATTACTACTGCCCATAACAACATGGTTGAACCTGAGAGACAGTGAGTGAGGAAAAATGCACGCACACACACAAATACACACACACACACAAATACACACAAATAGAAACACACACATACACAAATATACACACATACACATACAAATACACACACATACACAAATACACACAAATAGAAACACACACATACACAAAAATACACACATACACACACAAATACACGTACACACAAATATACACACAAATACACATACACATACACACACACAAATACACACAAACACACACATACACACAAAAATACAAACACACACACAAATACACATACACAAATACACACATACACACAAATACACATACACACAAATACACATATACATACACACACACAAATACACATACACACACAAATTCACATACGAATACACACACAAATACACTCACACACAGGTGGACGGGGGGCTCCGTCTGCTCCCAGCTGCCCTGGTTACCCTGTGCGGTGAACCTGGCAGGACAGGGCCAGCCCAGCAAACAGAGACAAAGTGAGGAGGCCGTGTTGCTGCCAGAGCCACAGGGCAGCTCCCTGCAGAAGCCGGTCATGGTCCACCTCCATTTACTTCAACTTTACTTTTTTCTGTATTAAATATCTGATTTATTGAAAATTACATGTGTGTTTGCTGCAAAGTGTGATGAGGAGTTAACAGAAACTAGAGCATAAAAATAATTCATCATCAGATATAATCTGGGCAAAAACCAGATGGCTATGATGCGTCTAAGGAAAAATGTTAGCATGAAGATCTCGGACCGTTAAAGAAGACTGTGTTTACAGATTCTTTAAATGACTGACAGTAGGTATCAAAACCATTTTGGCATTTAGCTTCCTAGATACATTTACAGGAGTGACTAACAGTTTTATTTCAAAATGTGAGTATTTACATCACACCAGAAATGACATTATTAGCCATTATTTACATGTCTGGATTTTTAAAGAAACGTAGATGTTGACGTCAACACGTGCGAGTGGTTTGGCAGCTTTTCAGAATTGTTTTAGGGAAAATGAGAGCCAAGGCCCTGAAGACCCCTGCTCCACCCACCGCAGCCCAGTCCAGCTGAGCGCCAACTGCGGGAGACCGAGGGAGAAGGACAAGGCCGATCCTGACAGTGTCCAGGTGTAACAAGGGCCCGGCAACCCCTCCGAGCAAGGTCTCAGGAGAAGAATCTGGGTGTCCTACCCTGGGCCCCTCGTGGAGGAGGGAGGGTGGTCAGGGCCTGGGCAGGGAGGGAGGAATCAGGTTCTTCGCTCCAGCCAGGAGCCGCAGTTCAGGCAGTTGCCTCCAGCAGAGGGGAATGTCTGGTGGGAAAGGGCAGTGAGGTGGGGCAGAGGATGGGTAGAGGCCAGGGAAAAGTTGGAAGTAAGAGGACAAGAGTGCCACCAAGTCATGGGCCTGGACCACGGACCTGATCGTGCAGCCGGGAAGCCCCTGAGAATTCCGACACCACTGCAAGCGTCCTCAGGAGGAAGCCATGCCAGCCCATGCTGAGCACACAGGGCTGGCACCGAGAGGCAGGAGGGCTTGATGAGGAGGCCGTTCCTTGTGGCTCACGGAGGGCTCTTGGCTGTTTCTGCGTGGCACCCAGAAGCTGCTCACCAGCTCTAGAAGACATGGGGCATTGAATCCAGATCCTGGATGATCTCCATAACTGCGCCCTCATCCAACATAACTGAGGCGCCAGGACACAGGACCGACATCACACCCTCTGCTTGGGTCAAAGCTTTAGCACTGCAGGCGAGGGTGCGGGCACCTGGAATGACTCACAAAACGTCTGGAAGTTCCCACCACTCCCCGAAATAACAGAGACCAAAGCCCACAGATCTTTAAAGGAAAGCAGCAGGTGGGTAAAAGAAAGAGCCTGCGGCCCCTGCCCGAGGCTCCTCCCCACACGCCCACATGCCCCGTCCCCAGCCTTGCAGCAGAGGGCCTGGAAGCCCAGGGGCTCAGCTCTAATGTCCAGGTCTGAGCACCAGGGTGCAGCAGGACCAGGCTCCTGGAGCAGAGTCTGCCTGCTACATCGGCCTCCTTCCAAGACGGGGATGGGGGCACTGCAGGCCCTGTGGGGCCCACAGAGAGAGCTTGGGGACAGCTGGCTGAGGCCACACTCGGTGAGACTCCTCCTCTCCAGCTGCACCCCACCCCACCTTAGCTGCTGCCCAAGCTTCCAAACACCCACGGATGGGGGAGGCTGCACCTGACTTGCTGACTCGGTGGACCAGGGTGGGCCCCAGGGTGGGTATTTTGAATAAGGTGGGGCTACCTGGCTGGACGCAGAGAGTCTGCCCAGCACCTGCCCCACTCCCAGCCTCGGGCTTCAGTGCCCACCTGGGTCCCGGGGAGCTGAGCCCCCCGCACTCCCTGCCAGGCCTGAGAGCCCGGGTGACCCGACCCGGAGACAGAGTGCTGGGAATTTACGTCCCTGAGCACACTGCACCCTCCGACTCTGCGGTCAAAAGCCCTGCCTCCTTCAAGCCAGGAGCATGTATTAAGTGCCTACTGTGTGCCTGGCCAGCCACACGGTGGGGCCACGGGGTCGGGGGGAGCTGACAGCCTGGCCCTGAAGCCGCCCCTCTACTGTGGGAGTACTGGGGGTGGCTGGGAAAGGTGAGATTCGCCTCCACCCTCCTTGCCCCGTGGCCGAGCTTGGGGTTATCCTGGCTCTTCTGACCACCCTGGCGCTGAAGAAAGCCCTGGGGGGGCTTTGGGGCAGGAAGAGGTTGACCAAGAGCCCCAGGACCGCCCCAGGACCGGGGAAGGTCGGGTGCCCCGTGGGGTCTCTCCGACGCCTCCAGGTGGGGATGAGGCACCGTTGTTGCCCCCCCAACACCCCCGGGGCCTCCGAAAGACCCTCGCTCAGGAGGGACCCCGGCCCAGCGACCGCCCCGCCCCTCCCGGGCCCCGCCCCCTGCGGCCCCGCCCCCACCCCGGGCCCCGCCCGGCCCTGCCCTGCCCAGCGCTTCTGCAGAGGCCACCCCGGGACTGCGGCAGCCCCGCTCGGCGGCAGCGGGGGTGGACGGGGGAGGTGGGAGGCGGCGAGGGGGTCGGCCCGTCCGAGCGCTCCTGGGCGCCGACTCCGCCCCTCGACCGTTGGGGCCCAGGTGGGGCGCAGACCCCGGGCCTCCCCACGGAGGCCACACGCCTGGCTCCGCCCCCGGTGCCTCCCCCAGGAAGGAGCGACGTCCCCTGGGCGCTGGGTCTGGACAGCGCCGCGCAGCCCCTGCGCCCCCGGGGCCCGCCCCGAATCCCTGCCCGCGTCCCCTGGAGACACTGCGGCAGCGGCGGGCGGGCGGGGGCGGGCGAGGGCCGGGCGCGTCTCCATGGAGCCGGGGTGCGCGTAGCCGAGCCCAGCCCAGCCCTGCCGGAGGCCCCGGGGCCGGTGCGCGGCGCGGCCGCAGGATGCAGGCCATGGACCCAGCCGCGGCGGATCTCTACGAGGAGGACGGCAAAGACCTGGACTTCTACGACTTCGAGCCGCTGCCCACCCTCCCCGAGGACGAGGTGAGCCCCCGGCCCCACTGGGGAGCCCCTTCCGCCGCCGAGGGGTCCGCGGAGAGCGCCCGGGGGGTGGACCCGGGAGGGGCTGTGAGCTCCCGCCTCCCCGGGAGCCCTCCTTGGCCGAGGGGGTCCCACCGCCGTTCTCAGCCCCCGCGTTAGGATTTTCACCTGGAGGGGACAACACCTGCGAATGCGCACGGGACGGCGGCGGGTGGGCAGCCCCTGCAGAAGTTGGCGCGCGCGGTGGCTCCTGGTGGAAACCCTGGTGGGACAGTGTGGGGGCAGCAAGGACGGTAGGGGGTCTGCTTACTCCCTGCCGGGCCCCAGGAGGCCAGCGGGGCGCAAGGCAGCAGAACCCAATCAGGCGCGGCACAGGAGGCCCCAGAGCTGAGGTTCAGGAGCGGGGGGGGGGGGAGCGCTGGACGACCGCCGCCCCAGACTGAGAGCTGCTTCCCTCTCTCTGGGTCTCTGGGCCTTCACCCAAGACCCCCCTACCCCGCAAGGTGCAGAGGGGCTCTGCCTGCCATCTGCATACCCTGGCGCTTCTGCTCATGGACCGCCCACCCTACAGCACTGACTGCCCAGACCCCACCTTGGCTGGGTCTGACCCTGTAACTCAGCTCTGGCTTGGCTGGGATGGAGTGGACAAGCCAGGCCTGGCAGCGTGAGAGGTGGCCCCCCAGGGATGCAGCAGCTCCCAAAGGGACCCTCATCCTCCAGGGATTCGAGATCTGCCAAGCCTCCAACAGGCAAGAGCCCAGACACTGGGCCCCTGTGTCTCCAGTGACAGCGTCGTCACCTGCAGCCATTAATGGGATGCTGTGGCGGCCTCTCTTTAAACAGCCGGCCAAGCAAGGCTGGAGCAGGGAATCCCGGGTGCAGCAGCCCCGGGCCTCACTCGCTCGCAGCCCCCACCTTCTGCCCCAGGGGAGTGAGCTCTGAAGGGATCAGGAGTTTCTGCTGTGGAAGCCCCTTCCTTCTGGGAAGGTTCAGCCCCAGGAGGCCCTCTGCTCAGCCACCTAGAAACTGCTGAGGCTGCGCGGGGGCTGGCGCTGCCCCCGCCCCCACCATGGCCTGGATTTGGTGCAGTTGAAGGCTGTAGAGAGGAGCAGCCAGGGGAGTCAGTAAAGCTTCGAAGATCACCATGGCTCTGACCGAGAAGGAAGCGCAGCCCGCAGCCTTTAGAAACGCCCCAGGATGCATCCCAGGGTATCTGTTAGGAGGCCGCCCTGAGGACGCAGCTCTTCCCACAGCCCCTTGGCAGATCAGGGGCCTGAGCCTTGAGGGCCTCCCAACTCCGCACGGAGACAGCAGCCGGTGCCCTGTACACAGAACATGCCGCACCAGGCATGAGCCCACTTGAAGCCACAGGCTGCCTTTCTGCATGCTCCCCACCCCCACGCACACACCAGTGTCCTCCAGTCAGCTGGACAGCTCCCACCTGGCACAGTGCTGGGGTGGGGGCTCCATCCTGTGATGGCCACAGAGGCCTCCAGGTGACGCCGCTGGGTTAGCAGCGTGCAGTGGGAACGTTCAGGCGGGCCCATCGCAGACACTCCTGGAAAGCATCAGGGGTGGTCCCTGGCCCAACCCTGTGCCCAGCACTGAGCCCAACACGTCCCGTGTCTCAGAACTCCCCTGGCGTTCAGACTCTGCTTCCTGCACATGTTCGGCTTGGAAGGTTCTGAAATCTCCATCAGGGCACGTGGCTGCACCTGACTTGCATTGGAAAACCATCTTGGGTGAGGTGAGAGCACGGTGAGGCTGCATCATCATCCCAGAGTGCCAGGAAGGCCAAGGGCGCAGGGCAGCTGCTGGGAAAGCACGGTGGCGCCAGGCCCGGGACACATGCAGGCTGCGTAAGATGTAGGAGCTCACTCATTCTACAGCTAGTTGTAACAGCTGTCTCCACGGTGGGGCCAAGAAATAGGCCCTCATGGACACCCACCAGAGCCCCTGGAATGTCCCTCCCTTGACATGGTCCCAGAGAAAATCCAAATGGCTGCTGAACATGTGAAAAGATGTTTGCTCATTGCAATCAGGGAAATGCAAAATACACCCCCACAAATGCCTTCCCAAGACCGCCAGGCTGGCAAGAACTGAAGAGCGGACAGCGGCGTGTGCTGGCAAGGACGTCGCAGCAGCTCTCCCTCGCGCCAGTGGGAGGACAAATGGAGCAGCCTCTTTGGAAAACAGCCCAGCATTCGCTGGCAAAGTAGAAGGCACCAGTGCCCTGTGTCCCAGCAACTTCACTATGGTGTGGGCCCGGAGACACATGGCCGTGCATGTGTGAGAACACTCTCAGCTGGAATCCACCAGAGCATCAGCAAGTGGGCCAGCAGGTCCTGGAGGATGTGGCCAGGTTGGATCTCTGGCCACTTGCAGGCAGCACCGCTGGGTCAGCACAGGCAAAGAACCACCAGCACACAATAGACAGGAGATGTTCTGTGGGGGTGATGCAAGGAGGGCTTCCTGGAGGAGGTGTCCTTCCTGGGATTCCCATGAGATTTCAGCTACTGTGGATGGCAGTATGGGATCTGAGGCAGAACAGCATGATCCAGACAGAACACTGGCTGCAGAAGAGGCACACAGGCCAGGCAGCCAGGGTCGATGGATGGGCAGTGCTGGCTCCCCCACAGGGATGCAGATGAGACGAAGAGTGTGCACCGGTTTAGGTGCCAGAGCAGGACATGTCCCAGGTCCCTGAGAGGCAGGCAGCACTGTCAACCCTCCTGGAGTTCAGCAAGTGCCTTCCAGAACCTCCTGTGTGCCAGTGTCAGCTGCACTCAGAATCTGAGGGTGGACAGGATGCAGTTGCTGCCTGGAGGGGCACACAGCTGGGGGCTCCCAGTAAAGAAGAGCATGTTCCCTCTACAGGGTCCATATGACATCTGTGCCAGGACGAGCTCAGAGCAGAAGGCACCTTGGGAGCCGAGGTGGTTTTGTGGTGGGGGCCTGTCAGTGTGGAGAGGGCTGTCAGGAGAAGGTGGTTTGTGGTAGGGGCCTGGCAGTGTGGAGAGGGCTGTCAGGAGAAGGTGGTTTGTGGTGGGGGCCTGGCAGTGTGGAGAGGGCTGTCAGGAGAAGGTGGTTTTGTGGTGGGGGCCTGGCAGTGTGGAGAGGGCTGTCAGGAGAAGGTGGGTTTGTGGGGGGCGGGGGGGGGCCTGTCAGTGTGGGGAGGGCTGTCAGGAAGCCTCTGGGGACTGGCAGCCAGTGCTCCCAGCAGTGACTGGAGTTTGGTATTGGTCCTGTTGGAATCCCACGGCTGAAAGAATCGGTTGGTCATAAGACAGTGCATTAAAATGTGCCAAATGATCCCGGCGTCCCTGTGTAACCCTGGCTCAAAGTCGGCCTGGCAGTGTGGTGGGGGTGTTGGAGCTTTCTGAATGCACAGAAGCCCCTAATGGGGACTTTCATGAGATAAGGGTCCTCGGTGGGAAGTGTGCCCTGCCCTCTGAGACCCAGGGACTGGCTGATGTGCGGCTGTCCTGGAGAGCAGCCCAGTCCCGGGGGCGCATGTCCACCTGCCTTCCCAAATCCCTCCTCCCACCTGGGATGGGGGTGCAGTTCGTGGCCACACAATTGCAAAGTGGGGACCAGTCTTTCCTGCCCTGCAAGGAACAGGTCTTAGGTGGTCCGCGCGCTCAGACCTACCCCATGGCTCACCCGGGCACACCTTGCTAGGGATGGCGAGGGGCAGGGTGGGTGGTCGGTGGGCTGGGCTGGGTCATGAAGAACCTTCTGGGCCTGCTCAAGAGGCTGGGTCTGTGCCAGCAGACGGAGTCACTGAAGGCTGGCCAGCCACAACAAGGTCAGACTGTATTAGCAGGGGCAGGAGAGGCTGAAGTGTGGAAAGTCACGAGGCCCCAGCCTGCCGTGGGGCCCTCATGGGTGCTGGGCAGACAGGTGCGCAGGAGGGGGCGCTGGGCAGACAGGTGCGCAGGAGGGGGCGCTGGGCAGGCAGGTGCGCAGGAGGGGGCGCTGGGCAGGCAGGTGCGCAGGAGGGGGCGCTGGGCAGGCAGGTGCGCAGGAGGGGGCGCTGGGCAGGCAGGTGCGCAGGAGGGGGCGTGGGCAGGCAGGTGCGCAGGAGGGGGCGCTGGGCAGGCAGGTGCGCAGGAGGGGGCGCTGGGCAGGCAGGTGCGCAGGAGGGGGCGCTGGGCAGGCAGTGCGCAGGAGGGGGCGCTGGGCAGGCAGGTGCGCAGGAGGGGGCGCTGGGCAGGCAGGTGCGCAGGAGGGGGCGCTGGGCAGACAGGCGTCTGCCAGCCGAGGCCGGCGTTGCTATTCACAGCACGTCACCTCCTTCCCAAGTGTCTGCCACAGCCCATTAAACTCCTGTCCAGGCCACCTCGGCAGCCCCGCAGCCCAGCTGGGCGTATTTTACTTGAGCACGAAGCCTTCTGGCCCAGCTATGGACTTGAACCCACCTGGTAGCAAGGCTTAGAGCCCCAGGGTCTCCAAGGGCCCCTTCTGGAGGTGACTGTAGGATGCCCAAATGGCTCCTGACCTCGGAGGTGGTCGTGGGGGTGTCTGCTGGGATGTGGGTGGGGCCCCCGCGGACTTGGGGTCCCGAGGCTAGTGAGTGCTGCCTGTGTCTCTCCCAGTCTCTCCCGTCTGTTCCGGCCTCTTAGGCCTGTCTGACACCCTTCCTCGCTCATCCAGCCACTGTGGATTCAGGCAAGCGGGAGTAATTCCTCTCACCTGTGCCGGAACAGGGTGGAGGCTGCAGGTCCCAGAGGGCAGGTGACCTGGGGCCCAGAGTTCAGGCCTGGGAGCCCTCAGCACATGACAAGACCCCCTGGGTGGCTGGGGGACCCCGCTGGCTCAGGACCCTGTGTGAACAGAAGCCCACCCTCTAGACAGCGTGCACCAGAGGGGCTGAGACAATCCTGAGGGGAGGCTTCAGCCACAGACCCCATGGAATTCACCCCTAAAATCATCAGAGAATCTCCGATGGAATTCAGACACGCCCGCCTCTCCTAGGCGCCAGGGGCCCCAGGTGTCCGGCTTCCCTGAGGGGAGGAGGGGGCTGCCCACCGGCAGGTGTCTCCCCTCTGGGTCTGAGCAGGAGGGCGTGCTGTGCGTGAGGGGTGGCCCTGCTGGCACGGCTGACCTGGCTCCCTTCCCAGGTCCACAGGTCTCCACACCGCTGTGTGAGCTGGCAGCAGGCCCCTGACCCGTGAGCAACAGCCAGAAGGCCCCCCAGGGCCCCGCAGGGGAACAGGGACTGGCTCAGACACGTGTCATGCTGGCTCCCTTCCTCCTAAGCAGCATAACCTATGGGGTCCTCAGACTTATTTACCACTTAGTGCGTGTCTGTGCCCATGTTTGCAGGCATGTGTGTGTGGGCATGTAGCGCCGTGTGCATGTGTGTGCCAGTGCACAGGAGTGTGTGCACATGTGTGTGCCTGTGTGTACAGGTGCATGGGTGTGTGCACAGTGCCCAAGCGCCTCTTTAACCAGCCCCACAGGTGTCGCTGGGAGCTTCAGACTCTCTGGAATCCTGAGGAGTCCTGGGCGGTACAAAGAGGACGGCAGGCTTGAGCCCAAATCAGAGACACCTTTGATCAATCAGCGAACATAGGAATGGGGCAGGGAGATTCCTGCGATAGAAAGAGCTGGAAGGGCCTGGGAAATGATGAAATGATATCATCAAGTCCCTCCCTGGACCCCAAGAAGGAGATGGATGGGGGATGTGCCAAGACCCCACGGACAGACGCAGACCCAGCCCCATGGCCACGCCCCACTGGGCGCCTGTGCCCTGATTCCGTCACTTGTTGGCCTCCTGCTTTGGTTTGAGCCCTTCATCCCTTTCCTGTGCCTGGAGGGCCTCTTGCAGTGCCAGCCACTGGGGCATGGTGGGGGGACCGGAGGTGGGAGGTGCCTCTCAGGACCTCAGCCCAGTGGCACCGGTAGAGCCAGAGCCGCCCTGTGCACTGAGAGAGAGGGGAAGTCAGGGATGGGGGAGAAGGGGCCTCTGCTTCCTCCTCACCTGCCCTGTCCTCCGAGGCCCCGTGTCCGGAGCCTTTCTTGACCTCACCCATGTGCATCCAGGCTGCAGCCCCCAGCCGCCGCCTCCTACCTGCACATGGGGTGCCCTGGCCAGGAGCAGCACACCCAAGAGGGCCTTCAGCTCCACGTCTGGGGTACGTGCGAGTGTGGATCGTGCAGCCTTGGGTGTTCTTGTGAGGGTGTGTGCACCAAGTGTGGGAATGGGTGTGTGCGTGTGTGCAGGTATACGTATGTGTCTGAGTGTGCCTGCATGTGTGCAGCAGCATGTAGTATGTATGTGAGTGTGAGTGTGTGCAGGTATACATATGTGTCTGAGTGTGCCTGCATGTGTGCAGCGGCATGTAGTATGTATGTGAGTGTGAGGTCTGTGTGTGCATGAGGCTGTCCATTCTCATTGCATGAGTGTGTGTGAGAAGCGGTGGGACTGAGTGCGCGTGAGACGCGGTGGGACTGAGTGCGCGTGAGACGCGGTGGGACTGAGTGCGCGTGAGATGCGGTGGGACTGAGTGCGCGTGAGACGCGGTGGGACTGAGTGCGCGTGAGACGCGGTGGGACTGTGTGTGTGGGAAGCGATGAGAGTGAGTGTGTGTGAGCAGTGGTGGGACTGAAGTGGTGAGACTGAGTGTGCACACACCTTGCACCAGCGCCTGAGTGTCGATGTATGAGCGTGCCCTGTGTTGTCATGTGTCTGTGTGGGATGCATGTATGGGGATGCGTGTCTGTGTGAGGGTGAGCACGCGTGTGCTAGGTGGGGATGTTTGTGCGTGTGCATGTTCATGGGGGTGTGGGTGTTGGTGGCAGCCATCATGGTCACTGCTGAGCCCTCACGGAGTCCAGGAGCCCACTCAGATTTGGAGGTGGGTCCACATGGGGGTGGCCGGGCCATGTGGAGGGAACCACCATGACTGTGTGCTCGGTGTGAACTGCCTGGAACAAATGTTGGCAGTGCGTGTGGTTGTGCGTTGTGTGCGTGTGTCAGCGTCACGCCCCGTTAGCTCTGCACAAGTCCACAGTTGGGGATCTCGACTCGGTCGCCTCACTCATCTGTTGGCAGCCTCCACAGGCCAGTCGAGCCGTGAGCCTGTGGGGTCAGGGGTGCCCCAGGGAGCAGGTGACCCAGCAGCTCTGGCCCAGCCTCTGGGAGGAACGCCCCATGCCCAGGCTCCAGGCGCAGACACCTGTTCCAGGCAGCACACTGATGGTGCCACCAAATGTCCATGACTCTGACGTCCACGCATTGAAACGCTGCCACGAGCCATCCATTTCCCCACGGAATCGTCTCCGCGGGATGCCGGGGCCCGGCTGAGGGTCCTGCTGGGCTCACGGCCAGGGCCTGTCTTGACAGGAGAATGTGTCTCTGGCTGATATCCTCTCCCTGCGGGACCGTGGCCTCAGCGAGCAGGAAGCCTGGGCCGTGTGCCTCGAGTGCAGCCTGTCCATGCAGAGTGTGGCCCATGCTGCCATCTTCCAGAGTCTGTGCATCACGCCTGACACCCTGGCCTTCAACACTAGCGGGAACGTGTGTTTCATGGAGCAGCTCAGCGGTGAGGCAGCCTTGGGCACGGGGCGGAGGTGCCGTTCGGGGTGGATGTGAGCACAGGCTCTGCCGGGGCAGATGCTGGGAGCCTGGACCCGGGTTTCCTGTGGAGACCTTCTCTTCCTCAGGAGGGACTCAGGCTGGAGAGTGGCCGAGGGTCCGTGGGGTGGCTGCTGTGCCAGGGCAGTCAAACCCACCCTCAGACGCCAGAGGGACACTCAACCCACCCCGACCCCGCTCCGCTCGGGACTTCCCCTAAGAGCAGGCCGTGCGCCTCTTCTGTCTCCCCTGGGCCAGTCCCGCTGGCCCTGCTGTGAGTGGACGCTGGCCCGGGAGGGTGGGACACCCCTGCCTCGGTGGGCCACCTGCTCCCACTGCGTGGGCCCTGCCTGGGAGCTGGTTTTCCCTGGTGAATGTCTTCAGCTTCCTTCTTGGGAAAGTGGTAGAACCCTTCCCTCTTCCACTTTGGAACCCATTTCCCACCATAACCATTAAGGAGCTAATTTCCCTTTTTCACAGCCTAAAATGGTCTGGGGACGCCAGGTCTGCGGGGAGGGGACCTTCCCGGCTGGCGGGTTCAGGTTCACAGGTGTGACTAGACACCTTCTCTCCTTCTCTCTCCTCCCTAAGACGACCCTGAGGGTGCCTTCGTTCCCCCGGAGTTCGACGTGACCGGGAACACCTTTGAGGTAAGTGCCGGTGGGGGTAATGCGCCACGCCCCCCCTTTACCTCTAAGGTGGCCTCTGCCATTAACTCAGAAACGCACCTGCCTTGGGGCAGCCTAGGAGCGGAGCCCGGTTCACTGGGCTGTAGGAACAGCCTCTGGGGCACACCCAGCTTCATCCCCTACAGTGTTCTCTGCAGGTCTGCACAGACTGTGGGAGCAGCGGCTTCAGCCACATTTGTCGTCATAACCATTTTATGACATATTTTCTGGAATGCGAGCTTACTACACTTAACATGTTAAAAGTGACCAAAATGACCAGTGATGGTCGGCGGGGAATCACAGCCCCTCTGAGGGAGTTAGCAGCCGGGCCACCCGCAGCCTCTGCAGAGACACAAGGCCTCCAGGCACAGCTCCTCTGAGGGAGTTAGCAGCCGGGCCACTCGCAGCCTCTGCAGAGACACAAGGCCTCCAGGCACAGCTCCGGGCATGGGTGTGGGCGTGGGCCACCCGGGGGCCTCATCGCCCGAGTCATAGAGGCTGCTGCTCCCAGAGCAGACCCCCGTGTAGCCCCTCAGGAACCCTTTGTGTGGGACGAGTCGGGCAACAGCAGCCCAGCACCTCGGGGTCAGCACCTGCGTGGCCAGCTGGAAAGGGGCAGAGTCACCCTGCGGCCCTCAGGTTTGGTCTGTCCATCAGGCTGGGCTCTGTCCCTGGGCAGGGAGTGGCCCATTGGTGGTTCCTACTGTCACAAAGCCCATGGCAGAGAAAGTAACGCAATCCTTAACAAATAAACAAGTAACTAGGAACTCAAAGATCTTCCCAATAAAAGCCCATTGGCTGTGTCATGACCTTAAAATTTGACCTTGAAAGTAGAGTCTGGGGGCCAGGCATGGGGGGCTCACTCCTGTAATCCCAGCACTCTGGGAGGCCAAGGCGGGTGGATCACTTGAGCCCAGGAGTTCGAGACCAGCCTGGCCAACATGGCGAACCCCGTCTCTACTAAAAACACAAAAATTAGCTGGACGCAGTAGTGCACGCCTGTGGTCCGAGCTACTCGGGAGTCTGAGGCAGGAGGATCTCTTGAACCCAGGAGGTCGAGGCTGCAGTGAGCCGAGATGGCACCACTGTGCTCCAGCCTGGCCGACAGAGCAAGACCTTGTCTCAAAAACAAGGAAAGAAGAGTTTTGGGATGGCTCCCTGCATCCCTCTTACTTTCACTTTGAAACAAGTGAGCCTGGAGCCCTTTGCCCTGGGAGGCGGGCAGGGTTCCCCGGGGGCCTCTGCTGCCGGAGTCCTATGTTTTAGTGCACCCCAGTGTCCAGAACCCAAGCCCCTGTGGCACGTGGCCTGGTGGCTGTGGTGTGGCGTGTGGCCTGGTGGCTGTGATGTGGCACATGGCCTGGTAGCTGTGATGTGGTGTGTGGCCTTGTGGCTGTGGTGTGGCACGTGGCCTGGTGGCTGTGATGTGGCGTGTGGCCTCGTGGCTGTGGTGTGGCACGTGGCCCGGTGGCTGTGATGTGGTGTGTGGCCTCGTGGCTGTGATGTGGCGCGTGGCCCGGTAGCTGTGGTGTGGTGCGTGGCCTCGTGGCTGTGATGTGGCGCGTGGCCCGGTAGCTGTGGTGTGGTACGTGGCCTCGTGACTGTGATGTGGTGCGTGACCTGGTGGCTGTGATTCCTGGTGCACATGAGGGTGTTTTAGTTTTGTGCTTGCATTCCTAGTCACGTCGTAATCCAGCTCAGACCTGGACGTGACCTCAGCCAAGCCTGTGCCCGGTCCCCTCACTTCATGGTTCCCCTGTGGGACTCTCATTCCTTCGTTTTTATCCCGCGTTGCTCGTTCCTCCAAGTCCTATTGTTTCATTGGCGCCATTTTTAACTTTCTGAAAAGAATTCAGGCCATGTGTGGTCTTCCAGGTCTTCCTTTTATGTATTCTTGTTAAACTTCATCTGCAGAGCACTGTGTGGCCATAATGTGGCACCTGCTGTGTGTTATCCCGTCGGGTGAAGGCCACGTTTAAATCCCCGCTTGTGGGGGCCCCAAGGGGTGCAGGTGTTTCCTGGTGTGTACACCGAGAACAGATCTGGGCGAGGTTTCTCTAGGGTGTATGCCCAGGAGGAAGTGTGGCTCGTGGGGCAGGTGGACGTACATCTGTTCCTGGAACTCCCCCAACCACACACCGGAGAGCACAGTGTAAGGATCGCTAGCTCCCACAGGACGTGGACGTGGTAGGGACCTGGGATCTGGGGTCTGGCCTGGAGGACGCAGGTGTGGCAGGGCCTGGGGTCTTGTGCGTGGGAGGGCACCGCGCTGCATCTCTTGCCTGCGTCATAGGGGATGTGGGTGAGGAGTGCCTCTCCGGTGAAGGTTTATAACCCTAAAGTATTGACTGCCCCAAGAGCGTTTGCTTATGTGAGTTCTGTCTGTTCATGTTTATGATGTTATAAATTAAAACCAAGACATTTTAAGTTATCTATTAATTCATTTAAAAACCACAATTCCCACTGTATGTTAACATACATAACACTTTTATGAAGAATATTTTCCCTCCAAAATTAGTGAGAAGAGTGGCATTGGGTTGCATATTTGTAAATCTTTCACGTCTGGGTTGTGGAAAATGCCTGGATTTTCACGGCAGCTTCTGCATGCAGTCGGCTGCGATATCATGTCACGTGGCCCCAGCCCCAACCCCAAGCCCAACCCCAGCCCTAACCCTAACTCCACTGTCTACTCAGGAGGGAGGGTGACCGAGGCGAATGTCGTCTCAGCATCGTTACAGAAAGAGTTTAACCTCTTGAGCCATACTTGGAGAAAAGCTGCCTGACGGTGTCCTCTGCTGAAAAGTGGTTGCTCAATTTTAACATCATCAAATATTTTAATGGTTCTTCTGTTGGGGTCTAACCTTCACAAGAAACCTTTCCTGTTTCAAGGTTGAGCCGAAAGTCACTGCTGTTTTCTACCAAGAGCTTTAAGTTTTGTTTCCCATTTCATCCACCTGAAGTTAGTTTAATGTTGCAAAGTTTTGCTGTAGGGGTCTAAGATATCGTTTATTAGATTTTCCTCAGGAATGGGATGTTTTCTGATTGTATTCTAAAATTCATTGTTCTCTTTTTGTTTTGGTTTGGTTTTGAGGCAGGGTCTTGCTCTGTCACCCAGGCTGGAGTGCATTGGAGCAATCACGGCTCACTGCAGCCCCCACCTCCTGGGCTCAAGTGATCCTCCCACCTCAGCCTCCCAAGTAGGTGGGGCTGCAAGTATGTACCACCATGTCCAGCTAATTTTTCAAAATTTTTGTAGAGACAGGGTCTCGCGCTGTTGCCCAGGCTGGTCTCAAACTCCTCAGCTCAAGTGATTTTCTTACCTTGGCCTCCCAAAGTGCTGGGATTACAGGCATGAGCCACTGTGTCTGGCCACAATTCACTTTAATATCTTTATTTTACATCCAGCCATCTTGCTAAAGTTTTTTTTAATATTTCTGATAACTTATAGATTCTTTTAGTTTTCCTATTTAACTGATTAATCACTGACAAAAAAACAAGTGTCTTTCCTCCTATCCCATGGTCCTGTTCCACATTTTCCTTCCTTCTCTTACTCAGTGCTGCAAGGAACAGCAATGAGTCTTGGAGCAGAAGCAGAGTGAGGCTGAGCACTGTCCCATCTCAGGGAGAAACTGACCACTCTCCCCATCCCCCATTCTAAAAAGAGTGCTTTTCACCTTCCTCATCCAGAACGGTGCCTGCCTCCACCACGAGTCCCCCTCGATGCTGAGTTTTATCGTGAATGTGTGTGTCAATTTCACAAGATGTTTCTTCTGCATCCTTTGACATGATCCTTTAATTTTTTCTTCATTAAGATTCTCATAGTCACATCTTTATTTTCTTATATTAAATCATTCTTTCTTACATAGAAAAATCTAAATTGGCCAAGTGTCTTGTCTTTTTTATACACTGTTTAATTTGATTTACTAGTGCTTGCTTCAGATTTTTGTGCATATTTGAGTGGACTGGCGATTTTCCATTCTGTTCATGTTTTCACTGGTGTTGGCCTCAGGATTGTTCTAATCCTGTATAGGCAGCACCCCTTCCCTTTCTTTGTGCTGTTTATATAAGAATGGGATGATCTGTTCCTTGAAAGTCTGGTAAAACTCACTTATAGAGCCATCTGTTTTCTTTAAGAAAGATTTTTAACTACTGCTCAGTTTTTAATAGCTGCAGGACTGGCTGGGCACAGTGGCTAACCCCTAGAATCCCAGCACAGGGAGATTTGGGGAGGCTGAGTCGGGAGGATGACTTGATGACCAGAGTTAGAGACCAGCCTAGGCAACAAAGTGAGACCCTGTCCCTACACAAAATTTTAAAAATTAGCCGGGCGTGGTGGCATGTACCTGTAGCCCCAGCCACTCAGGAGGCTAAGGCAGAAGGACTGCGTGAGCCTGGGAGTTGCAGGTTGCGGTGAGCCGAGATTACACCACTGCACTCCACCCTGAGCAGCCGCGTGAGACCCCGCCTCTTAAAGAAGTACTTACAGGACTGATCTCTGGTGTCTCTTACTGAGTCAGCTATGGGTCTCCTTTTTATGTTTGTGAAATCTCTGGCCTTCAGCTGCAGGTGCTGTCCTCTTCAGCCGCTACGTTAGCCGCAGGTCACCCTGATTCTCTGGCTGGACAGTTAATTTGTGCTTCCTCTTCTCAGTCTCACTAGGGGTTGGTTAGTACATTCACTTTTCCGAAGAGCCTCCTCTGTGTCCCGTCTGCCCTCCTGGCATGTGTGTGTTTTATTTTCCATCAATGCTTGTTTTTCATTCTCTCTTTCCTTTCCTCGTTCTGAGTTTAGGATCCATCCCTTTTCTGACTTGAGCGGGACATTTAGGTCATTGGCTTTCAGCTTTTCTTCCTTTCCAGTATCAGCAAGAGCACTTAGGGCTATGAATGTTCCTCAACATGTAAGTTTTGCTGCATCCTGTGAGTTTTACTGTATAATGTTTGCATTATCGTTTACTTCTATTTTTTATTTCCGCTGGGATTTCCTCTTTACCCTGAGTTATTTAACAATGCGAACAGGTTGGTTTTTTCTTACTTTTGTTGAGATGCACATGCAGAAAAATGTACATATCACACACATACACTTGATGGACTTTCACACTGAACATCTGTGTAAGCAGCACCCAGATGGATGGCAGCAGCCCCTGCCTGGCCCCTGGGTCACTGTCCGGACAGCACAGAGCAGAGGTTGCAATTTTCCTGTTTTTGTGCCTCTTGTGGGTGGGCAGGCTCATGCAGCACTTCTTTGGTGACTGGTCCTCCGCCCAGCGCCACGGGTGTGGGATTTATTCTATGCGGCCATGGGTGGCTGGTCCTCCGCCCAGCACCACGGGTGTGGGATTTATTCTATGTGGCCATGGGTGGCTGGTCCTCCACCCAGCGTCTGGGTGTGAGATTTATCCTATGTGGCCATGGGTGGCTGGTCCTCCACCCAGCGCCACGGATGTGAGATTTATTCTATGTGACCATGGGTGGCTGGTCCTCCGCCCGGCATCACGGGTATGGGATTTATTCTATGTGGCCATGGGTGGCTGGTCCTCCGCCCAGCGTCTGGGTGTGAGATTTATTCTATGTGGCCATGGAAAGCATTTATTTCCAACAGTTGTCTCTAAACTTCCAAACACACTAGGGCTTTTATGTGTCATTTTCATTCTCTTCTTAACTTCTCCAGCCTTCACCCCATGCAGCTCCCCTCTCCACCCTGCTGCCCTGAGCATCCGTGGGCTCAGTGGCCCGGCCTGGAAGACTCAGACCCCTCCCCCATTGCTGGCCTGTTTGCTTGGCATTCATCCACAACATGCAGGCTTAGCAAGTTTCTGGGCTCATGGAGAGCAGGGTGAGTGGGGTCCTGCCTCTTGCTGGTTCTGGTCTACACAGGTAACAGACTTGATGTGAGACCCACAGGCTGGGGATCCAATAGTGCTGGGACGTGAGAATGGGGCTCCAAGGCTCTTGTTTGCATCAGAGGCCTCCAGAGGCCACCGTGAGAAGGTGGAGTTTAAACTGGGACCTGAGGTTGAGTAGGGTTCACTAAATGAACATGGGATGCTTCCAACACAGAAGAGCGGGCAGTGAGTGAGGTTGCTGATTCCACCAGGTGTGTAGCAGGCAGTGTCAACCAACAACTAGCCAGAAGGTTATTTGCTGAGTTATTTTCTAAATAAATAGATTGATGGTTGGAGCATAGATGATTGATGATGGATGAATGGAGGGATGGATGAGTGGATGGACAGGTGGATGGACAGGTGGATGCATAGGTGGATAGGTGGGTGGATGGGTAAATGGACAGGTGATGGTGGATATGTGGATGGATGGGTGGTGGATAGGTGGATAGGCAGATAGATGGTTAATATGTGGATGGATGGGTGGCTGGATGGATGGGTGGATGAACAAGTAGATGGTAGATATGTGGATGGATGAATGGGTAGATGGGTGGATGGTGGATATGTGGATGGATGGGTGGATGAACAGATGGATAGATGGTTGGATGGAAGGGTGGATGGATAGATGGATGGTTAATTTGTGAATGGATAGGTGGATGTGTGGATGGGTGGGTGGATGGGATTATGAACAGGTAGGTGGCGGATATGTGGATGGATGAGTGGGTGGATGGGTGGATGGTGGATATGTGGACGGATGGGTGGGTGGAAAGATTGGTGGACAGGTGGATATGTGGATGGATGGCTAAATGGCTGGGTAGGTGGATGGGTGGATGGACAGATGGATGGTGGACATGTGGATGAATGGGTTGGTGGATGGACAGGTGGGTGGACAGGTAGGTAGGTGGGTGGATGGATGGATGGGTGGATGGGTAGATACATGTGGATTGATAGGTGGATGAACAGGAGGATGGATGGGTAGATTTGTGGATGGATGATGGGTGGGTGGATTGATGGAGGATGGGTTGACAGATGGGTGGAGATGTAGTTAGATGGGTGGATGGATAGATAAGCAGATGGATGGATGGGGGATGGGGAATGGGCGCACATATGAATGGATAAGTGGATAGATGGGTGGACGGATGGATTCCAGGTGCCTGGATGGAAACAAAGGGGAATGGAGGGAAGGAATGAATACCCTGGCTTTCCATGAGCTACGGAGCTAAGTTGTATTCTCAAGGCTGAGAGAATCACTGTTGAGAGCATGATCTCAGGAGTGGTTATTGCTGGTCTCCTGCCCTCTGTGTGTGCAGTGCCTGGTAGGCATATGTGCAGTGGGCCCTGGCTCTCTGGATGCTCAGCCAGGTTTGCAAACCTCTGGTCCACACTTTTGCCTCCACATCTTTGCCCAGCTTGCTCCTTTGTCCTGGAGTGTCCTCTCTTGTCTTCTCATAGCTTCACTCACATCTCCTTCATGGAATCCTCCCTGACCCCGTAGCCCACAGAGGCTGGCCCTGCTCCTGTTCCTTGAAACTTGATGTAGTGTTGCTAAATGTTCTCTGGGTCTTCAGGTATTAGATCCCCTGGAGATCTGGGCTGTGCTTGGTGCTGCTCAGCACCCCTGTGCCCAGGCTGAGGGAGATACCGTCTGGGCTTATTCTGCTCAAGCCATTGGCCACAGCCAAGAATGCTGCTGCCCACTCTGAAGGAACACTGTCCACAATCAAGCTGAGCACAGCTCAGAAATGTGCAGACGTGCCTTAGCTGGCCTGGCCAGGCCATGGCAGGGCCAGAATTCAGATGCAGCCTCTCCCATCTGAGTCTACATTCCCTGCTGCCCTGTGTGGCAGCTGACCCAGCCCACAGTAGATCACCCAGCTGTGTGCCAACCTCTGCTCACCCTCTTCTGCTGGGGACCCATGCAGCTGCTGCCTGGCAGAGAATGTATCCACGTCCATGTCCAATTGTGTGTCTGTGTCTCTGTGCACATGTATACAGTATAGTGTGTGTCATGTGCATGTGTATGTAGTACAGTGTGTGTTTGTGTGCAAGGTGTGTGCATATGCATGCAATATGATATAGTGTGTTTGCACATGTATGTGGTGTGGTGTATGTCTGTGTGCATCTATGTAGTATAGTGTGTGCATGCATGTAGTGTGGTATGTCGTACTCATGTGCACATGCATGGCATGCTATGTCTGTGAGTGGGTTGTGCACACATGTATGCAGTATGCTGTGTGGTTTCATGCACATGTGTGTATGATGGTGTGCATGTATGTACTGTGGTATGCATCTTGTACATGTATGCTGTGTGTGCATGCATGTAGTATGGTATGTATCATGGGCACATGTGTGTAACGTGTGCATGCGCATAGTGTGTGTGTCATGAGCATGTGTGTTGCATGATGTGTATATGCATGCGGTATGCTGTGTATCATGGGCACATGTGTGTAATATGGTGTGTCCGTGCATGTAGTATGTTGTGTGTTGTGGCCATGAGTGTTGCATGGTGCACATACATGTGTGTTGTGTGGTGTGTGTAGCATGCCTGTGTGTGAACTACAGTGTGTGCGTATTTGTGGTGTAGTGTGTGCATGCATGCATGTAGTGTGTTATGTGTCACAGGCACATGTGTGTAGCATGGAGTGTATATAGCCTGCATGTGTGTGCAGTGTGGTGTGTGTGCATGCATGCAGTGTGTTACATGCCACGTGTACCTGTGTAGCATGGTGTGTGTGTAGTGTGCATGTGTGTGCAATGTGTGTGCATGTATGTGGTGTGTGTGCATGCATGTGGTATGTGTCACAGGCACACATGTGTAGCATGGTGTATGTGTAGTGTGCATGTGTGTGCAATGTGTGTGTGCATGCATGTAGTGTTACATGTCACATGCACAGGTGTGTATCACAGTGTATGTGTGTAGCATGCATGTGTATGCAGTGTGGTGTGTGTGTGCATGTGTGTACAGTGTGTGTAGCATGTGTGTGCAGTGTGGTGTATGCATGTATGTGGTGTGTGTGTGCGTGCATGTAGTCTGTTATGTGTCATGGGCACAAGAGTGTATCATGGTGTGTGTGTGTAGCATGCCTGTGTGTGCAGTGTGGTGTGTGCATGTATGTGGTGTGTGCATGCATGCGTGTACTGTGTTACATGTCACAGGCACACGTGTGTAGCATGGTGCGTGTCTGCAGCACTGGATTGATTCTCAGTCTTTGGGTGAGAACAAGGCTTTGGTGGGTGGTACTTTTTATTTTTTAATGTTCGCGATGAAACATTTAAACATACAGAAAAGAGAGAATAAGAACAGCACATGCGAAGCTACATTAGCGAAACTACAGCAAGTTTCAAGGAATAGACTTTCCACCCCGCCTCAGAAATGACCCACAACTGACTGGATTCAGATTTACCTCTAAAAGATCAGGCCCCTCTTAACATGTAACCACAAAGCCTCGGCCACACTTGGAAACGTTCACAGCCCCTCCCAGCCTGGGTGGGTGTGGACTGAGGGTTCGGGTCCCCCCTCTGCTGCCCGAATCTTGCTCTTCTAGCCATTTCCCTGCGGGATCTGAGTGAGATCCACACACCTGGCTGCCTCCATGCCTCCTGAGTTTCTTATCATCCCACACCCCCAACTCTCTTCCTTATGGTTTTTGTTGAAGAAAACCTGGTGGTTTGTCTCTGAGGCCAAGTCTAGGATAGTCAGGGGTGCTGTCGGACTCAGGTTCCTACCAGGGCCCATCGGGGGCGTGTGGCCTCTGCCCCCCGACAGCCGTAAGTGGCCGCCACGAATCCTTGGAGCCGCCACGGTAGTCCTTGCCTCAGTTTGTGAGCAGGGCTCCCACTGTCAGGAGAGCCACCCTCATTGACACCAGGCAGCCGCAGCAGACAGTCCCTGCAGACAGGGAGGTGGGAGGCTCGACTCCTTCTCTTCATCCACCCGTTTTCAAAGCAGCGAGTGCATCCAGCATCCTCCAACGCTAACCAGTGAGCTTGGTTTTATGGTTTATGAATTTAAGATCCACACGTCTTTGATGGGATTTGGTCCATTCTGCTGATGCCAACTGAAGCTCAGAAGGCGCCCCGGTACTTGGCACCCAGCTCTGCTGGGCTCTGAGCCACTTCCTGGTGTGGCAGGATGCTCCAGCCCCTTCTGTGGGTTCCTGTCCCAAATCTGCGCAGCCCTTTGTCTGCAGAGCCCTGCCAGCGAGGCCCTGTCTGGGCCCAGGCAGCCCTGGGAGCCCCCAGGTGCATGTTCATCGTGCCCTCCTGAGGCCTGGGCTGCAACAGACCCACCATGCTGAGTGCTGCAGCCAGCAGTTCTTTGAACCGGTCACCTCAAGTCCACCAGAAATGCTTCCCAGGGCCACGAAGAGCCTCCCAGGCTGACCCAGACCCTGATCCAAGGATCTCCGACAGAGCGGAGGAGGGGCTTCCTGAAGTGAGACTCGGGAGAGTGGAACCCACTTCCTACCCGCTAGAGAGGGGCCTTTTCAATTTGGAGAAAAACTTTAACCGGTGCCGAACCGAAACCCATTTGGCTTGAGTGCATTTGCTCCGGAGTCGCATCTCCAGGGGGTTTTTGCGTCTACTTCCCGCGGGTGGCCAGGCCCTGTCCCCACATGAGGCGAGAGCCACCGGGATGCCCAACGTGAGTGCAGGCGCCGTGGGAGCTACAGGCTCAGACCACACTGAGGCCTGGAGCAGGAAGCTGCAACGTCCACCTCCTCGACCCGGCTCCCCGTCGCCCTGTGGCCCAAGGTGTGATCATTTCATGCCTGATCAGCCTCCCTCTGGCCTGTTCCCCTCCACTGACAGCCAAGCCCAGCCAGGCAGGGCCACTTGGTGCTCCCAGGACAGCCTCCAGGTTCTCTGGCCCACAGGCCTGGAGAGCAGGCCCCACCCTCCCTTCCTCTGCCAGACGCCTGCCCGAGGTCCAGCCTTATCCTGCTGCCCTGGGGCCTCTGATGTCCTTGTTTCCTGAAAGGGGCCTTCCCTGACAACATGACCCCCAGGGAACTCGCTCAAACAGCTGCTCTTAGCCGGCAGCTCCAATACTGCGGTTTCTCAGATTCCAGCACAGCCTTCCCACGGAAACCTGGCGGCTTAGTCAAACACGGCAGTTTCTGATTGCAGCACAGTTTCCCACAGGATCTGTTTCTCCGTGTGTCGCCATCTCCTGACCCCACAGGTGGCACACAGGTGTGTTTCCCTCCTTCAGGGCGCACCGTCCTTCAGGCCAGAAGCTTCCAGAAGGCAGAAATGCTGAGCTCCCTGCAGCGATGCAAGGCAGGCCCCGTATGGCTCTGCACCTTGAGGGCCGACTGCGTCCTCTGGGCTCCGAGGGGCCACTCTCCCGCGGCCATGCAGAGACCCGGAGATCTGAGGCTCCAAGGACAGCATCGGGGCAGGAGGAGTCCTTCCTCACGGTGCCAGCCGGAGGGTGCCCTCCAAGTTCACACCCCAGAGAGTGAGGCTGCAAACGGATTAGGTCTGGATATTTTAAAATTATAAAAATATTAGCAGAAACAAAGGAAAGCTGTCCCTGTCGCATTGGGGTAGAGAACATCCTCCTACAAAGCTGCTGAACACAAACAGGTCGGATTCCACATGTTAGAGCGTAGAGCTCTGGGATGTGAGAAGATGCATAAACAACGTCAGAAGCCGGCAACAGACACAGCAAGCCTGTGTGGCGACCAGGCTGAGGCGAGCCCTGATGTGCACAGGCACCCGGCAGCCCCACCTCAGCGGAGAAAGCACAGTCCTTGCATAGGGATTTAGAGGAAAAAATTAAAACTACGAGTCGATACGAACAGATGCTTGGTCTCATTCATAATTACAAAAATGCAAATTAACTCGACGAGTGAGTTTCCCCTAACAGATTGGCAAAGCTGCAGAGACTGGTGCCTGGGCTGCGGCTGGTGAGTAAACCGGTCGGTCATTTATCAGGAGGGTTTGTCACAGCTGTCAGAATTGTAAGTAGATGTGACCTGGGACCCAGCATCCCCCTTCCTGGAATTGAGGGTTCGCACACCTGACGTGGCTGCACCGACATCACACAGGGCCTCCACCGACGTCACACGGGGCCCCCAGTGACGTCACACGGGGCCCCCACCGACGCCACACGGGGCCCCCACTGACGCCACACGGGGCCCCCACCGACGCCACACGGGGCCCCCACTGACGCCACACGGGGCCCCCACCGACGCCACACGGGCCTCCACCGACGCCACACGGGGCCCCCACTGAAGCATCGGTCATGACAACAGAACATGAGAAGCACCCACAGCGGCATCAGAGCAGAGGTGATGGACCCTGTGTGCCCAAACATGCATGTCACAGGTCCCCCAGGGAGGCGGATCCCGGCCCGGGCACAAGAGTGTGGCAGGTCCCCCCAGGATGGCACAGGAGACCCCAGGAGTTGGCAGCAGAGCAGCCATCGGAGCTCTTGGCCCAAGGTGCAAAGGCAGAGGCAGTGGTTGTGGCCAGTGCCAGGCGAGCCGTGAGGGGACAGGGAGGTGCCAGGTCCCCTACCAGAGGCACGTGCACAGCAGGGAGTCTGTGGGGATGGCCAGTGGCCAGGAGCTGGTGTGCCAGGTGGGCTGCCCCAGGGCACCAGGCAGGTCGCAGGAGGGAGAGAGTAGAGAAGAAGCAGAAATCGGCCTGCAGGGAGGCAGGGCCAGGCATGGGACAGAGAAGGTCAGTCTGGGTTCCTGACCTGGAAGGAGATTCACGCTGTGAAAAAGCCAGGATGCAGGGCAGAGTGCAGCTCGGGAGAGAGAAGAGATGCGTGTCCGGCTGCCTGTGTGTGCTGGGTGTGCACGTATGTGTCTGCATGTGTGCCCATGTCTAGACTGGGAAGCCCCAGGACTGTCCACACACACACACACACACACACACACACACAAGACTGTGGAAGTGGAGCCATCTGCGAGGTGCCATTCATGCCCCAGAGAAGAAAGTGTGGGGTGCTGCGTGCTCCTGGTCTCTTTGTGACACTTTCTGTCTTGCTCAAATAAGACATCTCAGGAGAAAAAGGAGTTTGAGGCAGAATTGGATGAGCTTGGTGATGGTGGTTGGGGCCGGGCTCAGGTGGAGTCAGGGGCCCTGGGATCTGGCTGGGTCCCTGCAGCCTGATCCTGAGACAGACCCTGACAGAGAGGGGGAGTCGGCCAGGATGACCAGCTGGCCTGGGGCCCCGGGATGCAGGGCTTTCTGTGAAGACTGGACGCTCCCTGGCCACCCTGGACCTCACAACGGAATGGAGAGGCAGGTCTCAGGGTTCTGTGACAACATCTCGAGACCACCCAGGGAGATGCCTGGGGCCAGGGCAGCCTAGGACACAGGTGCATGTCTACTCAGCCAGCCCAGGACACAGGTGCATGTCCACTCAGCCAGCCCAGGACACAGGTACATGTCCACTCAGCCAGCCCAGGACACAGGTGCATGTCCACTCAGCCAGCCCAGGACACAGGTGCGTGTCCACTCAGCCAGCCAGGACTAGAGTGGACACTGAGGGACACTTGGGGACCCCAGACTCCCCTCGGGAGGGGCGCACAGGTGCGGGGGTAGAGCAGGCCCTGGGTCAGGTCCCAGCTCCACACGTGAGCTGTGTGACCTGCGACGTGGCCCTGGGCAGGTTCCTGAGCCGCTCTGGGTTCTGCTGCTTCTTGTGGGGAAGGTGAAGCCCGCACGCAGCCGTCCTGGGAAGAAGCATCCAGTCCTGCGGTGCGGCTGTGTCCAGAGCAGACCTTGTGCAGAGCCCACGTCCTCAGGCAAGGGAGGAAAACCCAGACTTTCAAACAAAAAGAAAAACCCATCTTTCCTTCTACTGAAATCCAGTTTTTGAAGTTTTGAAGTTTTCGACCTAAACACTGAAAGGCTCCACTCTTAAGAGATGCGGCAGCCGGAGGAGTCTGTGCCCCTCAAGGCTACTGTGGGCAGGAAGCCCAGAGGGGTGGGGCCATGAGCCAGCACAGATCAGGCCCAAATGTATGGGTGGCATGGGTGCGAGCAGCGTGGGTGCAGGTGGTGTGGGTGTGGGTGACGTGGGTATGGGTGACATGGGCATGGGTGGCATGGGTGCGAGCAGTGTGGGCTTGGACAGCGTGGGCGTGGGCAGTGTGGACACAGGTGGCAAGGGCATGGGTGGCATGAGTGCAAGTGGTGTGGGCAGTGTGGGCACAGGTGGCAAGGGCGTGGGTGGCGTGGACATGGGTGGCGTGGGTGCCGGCAGCAAGAGCGTGGGTGGCGTGGGTGCGAGCAGCACGGGCGTGGGCGGCATGGGTGCGGGTCCTGCTTCCCCTCAGGGGAATCTCCACGATCCCTGAAACTCGAGCTCCTGGCCCGGAAAAGCGGTGGCCGCGGTCGGAGTGGCACAGACCCCAGAGCTGATGGCCCGTCATGCCCACAGGCACATATCTACTCCCTGGGGGCCACACTGAAGGCCGCCCTCGAGTACGTGGCAGAGCCCACGCTGGAACTCAGGCTGAGCCCAGACCTCGAGGCGTTGCTGAGCCGGATGCAGGCGGAGGACCCCGGGGACCGGCCGGACCTCGAGGTAAGCGAGGCTGCCCTGGGCCGCCCCAGGTTGTGACCCTGACCTCACAGGCCCGGACACCGTGTGCTCACCCCACATGCGCCCCGCAGCCTCCCCTGGGTTCCGTGACCACGGTCCAATGGCTTTTTGCTTAAAGGAGGACTTGGTTTTTTATTGTCCATTTTGGTATGAAAAGTCTTGCTTGTGACAAGCCTCCTGGTTCTCTGCAACCCGGATGTGCTACCTTTTCATACTGGAAAATGGGCAAGACAGGCGCAGGCAGGCTGTGGGGACTGTCCCCAGGTCACCTTCAAAGGATCTGGCCCTGTCGGGTGGGCGGCCACGGGAGATGGCCCCTCCTCCGAGCCTTCCTGTCTGAGGCACTCACGTCCCCAGAGCATCATCGCACTGTGTGAAGAGAAGCTGCAGCTCACATCCTCCTGCCGCGTGTGCCGGAGCCTCTCTGCCGTGGGGAGGAGGGTCCTCTCCATCGAGTCCTTCGGAGCACTGCAGGGTGAGCTCTTGAACCCACACACATGCATCCTTGTGCGTGCACATATACCTGTGTACCATGTATACACACGTGCACATGCTGCACACCCATGCACACAGACACATGCACACCCCTGCACACACGCTGCACACACCCCTGCACACATACTGCACACACACCCATGCACACACACGTTATACACACCCATGCACACACACACACACTGCACACACCCATGCACACACGCACACACATCACACGCACTCATGTACTCACACAGCCACACACGAGTGTTCAAATAGATCACATATGCCCCGTACACACATATTCACACTTGCTCACAGTCACACACATGCAAATTCAGACATGCCTGTTCACATTGCACACACCCACACCAGAATGCACGCATTACATGCCCGCTGTCATGCCTACCACGTCCACTGTCTCATACATGGTCAAACACGTGAACATGCTGGTCCTGTGCACACACCCATTTCCACACTCTCATGTGTATTGTGTTGATTGTGCCAGCCTTGCAGGCACCCATGCGGGCAGAGGTGACTCTGGGTCAGCTTCAGAAGTCCGTGGCATTGGTGCTGGGCACATGGGTGTTAGTCTCATGGGCATTTACATAAACGGATGCATTGATGTTTCACAGCTGATTTTCACCTGCCCCCACCACGGGTGCCAGGCGGGTGCGTTACAGAGCTGCGGCCGCATTTGGGGTGTTCGTGGCTCACGCAGATTCTGGCGTCTCTCAGGCCGCCTTTGAACAGAGGCCGTGTCTGTGGGGCCTCAGGAGGGTGGCCGGGGGCACCGTCCCGAGGAGCCTCACGGTGGCCGGCAGGGCCCTCCCTGCTAAGTGAGCACGTTTGCAGCTCAGGGTTTGTGCTGCTGCGGGAGGGGCGCAGTGTGGAGCAGGCAGTTTATGCAGTGCGGAGTAGGCAGAACAGAGACACGCACAGCAGAGAGAGAGCAATGCTGTGTGTGGGAGGCGGCCACTGACGGCTGTAGCCACATCAGGTTCTTCCTGGGGGGACTCACATGTGTAATCCTCGTGGAAAACGACGTGCCTTTGGGTGAGATAATTAGACAGTCCCCGGCTCCCATAGGAAGCCCCAGCAGGAAGCCCCACCTGGCCTGGGGAGAGGCAGCCCCAGCCTCTAGTTAGCCAGGATGATGTGATGAGTGGGGCAGGTGAGGAAGGCGGGAGCCTCCTCCTGTGAGAGCCTGCACTGGGGTCTGTGGTCAGGGGAGGGAGGGAGGGAGGGGAGGGGCGCCCAGCAGCGGTGAGAACCTGCGCTGGGGTCTGTGATGGGGGAGGGAGGGGAGGGGTGTCCAGTGGCGGTGAGAGCCTGTGCTGGGGTCTGTGATTGGGGGAGCAGAGGGGAGGGGAGGGGAGAGGTGGGAGGAGAGGGGCAGGAGGGCGCCCAGCTGTGACCACGTCTTGCTTGTGCCCAGATGTCAGCGACAGCAGCTGGCGGGAGAGGCCTGTCCCAGGAAACGCTGGGCCCAGGAGGCCACCTGGGGACCCCAGCGCTGACCCAGAGGTTCTGCCGGCCCCCAAAGGCCCAGAATCTGAGGCCAGCCGGGGCCCCAGAGCCTCCCCCACCAAGCCTCTGCTGTCCACCCCGGTGAGAAATGGCGAGAGCCACAGCCGGGAGGAGCTGGCCAGCCTGGTCCTGGATGCTGAGCGCACCCTCGGGGACCTGGACAGAGACGCCCTCAGGAGAAGCCGCCTGCGGAAAGTGCAGACGTTCCCCAGGCTGCTGTCCGACAGCCCGGAGGCCACCCCCTGCCTGCCACTGACCCGCGGGAAAAGCCAGCTGCCTGTGTCGGAATTATTCCCTCCGGACCCCAGGAAGGCCTTTCTGGACAGGAAAAATGGCCTTTCTAGCTTCCAGGCTCAGCCCAAATGCAGGCTGTGGCCGGAGCAGGAGCTGGAACACCAGCTGGGAGGGGTTCCCTGTGCAGGCCGCGGCACGGACAGGGGCCCTGGGGTGCCCGGCAGTCCAGGACAGCCCGAGACTTCACACCTGAGTCTGGGGCCAGCAGAGGCCAGACCCCCAGACTGCCCTGCAAACCCTCGAGATGCTGACGGTGAAGCCCAGACTCCCGGGGACAATGAGAGAATTCCGGAAGGAGCCAGGCAGCCGGAAAGTGCAGCCGCAGAGCAGGTGGGTGGCTGGGTCTTGCCGGTTCTTGTGTGTGGGCGGAGGGTCGGTGGTCAGTGAGTCCGGGCTGGGCCTCTCCACAGCCGCAAACGCTTTAACGCAGGGAATTAACCTTCACCCTCGCTCCATAATTAAGACATTTTCGTTGAGCTGCCCCGTTTCTGAAGGAAGCTGTGGCTGCGGCTGGGGATGCTGCCACCCAGGCACGGCCTCTCGGGTGGACATTTGCCTCTGGATGACCCAGAAGGCAGCTGCCTCCTCAGCCTGGCCCAGGCTCCTCGCACAGCCCTGCACAGCCGTCCCGAGGGTTGATTTTCTTCTGGGAAGCAAGGCCAGCAGCCGGCTCCATGACGTCATGTCAGGGGCTGTGTCTCCGCAGTCCTGACGCTCACAGCCTTCCTCATCTTCCTTTTCTGATGGTTTTAAAAGTTAGAAACCAAAGCTGTGGGCTGAGCTTGCTCATCTGTGGGGCTTGGTGGTGTCGGTGCTGGGCCAACTCCGCGGCCTCCACAGGGACAGTGGGATCTGGAGCAGCTGCCCAGACGTGGCATCCGCGCAGGATGGGGCCTCCCCAGCCCAGTGCTGCCCCTGGTCAGCTCCTCCTCGTGAGGGATGGAGGATGCTACTGGAGCCAGTGTTCTGGGGGGCCTGGCCCACCGGCCCCTCTGTCCAGCTGAAGACGCTTGGGCCAAGGCCTGGCCAAGGGCATTGCCCTCCTTGGCTCCTCAGTGAGCCACCCCCAGCTGTGTCCCCGTGAGCAACTCAGGGCAAGGACACCTGAAGCCAGCGGCCCGCACGCAAGTCCGTCTGCCAGGCGGCACCTGGCCCGGGAACGGGGCTGCCCTCAAGCCACCTGTCCCACTGGACCTTGTTGACCTGAAGGACAAGAGCAGACCATTCTGTGGCTTGGGCTTTTCTGCATGTCCTGAGCACGTGTGCCCGTCACCCTCTACCACCCTCCCACTGCTCTCCCTGGCAGCACACCGTCCCACGCACAACAGCCTACCTTCCACAAGGGCACACGGAGGGACAGGGTGGCTGAGCCACCTGTCAGAGGGTGGATTTTGGTCCCAGCTGTCCATGGGGCCTTGGAGTGGAGAGCGGCCTCCCAGGCTGAACGCATGCCTGGTGTCAGGGTGTGTGTGTGCATGAGAAAATGCACCCAACAAAAGCCACCACTTTCACCCTCTGCAAGAGCCCAGCTCAGCAGCACCGTGTGTGTTCATGCTGTTGCACAGCTGTCCCCACCAGCCCACACGAAACCCCAACCCCCCAGCCCGCCCTCCACCTCCATGAGCTCCAACCAAGGGACCTCGTGGGAGTGGGATGGACAGTGCTTTGTGTCTGGTCTCTTCACTGAGCCCACTGTCTGCACAGTTCCTGCCCAGGGCAGCCTGCGTGAGAACGCTCCCCGTCCCGAGGCCAAGCGCCATCCACCCTGCCCCTGCATCCGTCCGTGGATGCCTGGGTGCTCCCCGCATTGGCTGTTTTGAGCCGTGCTGCTATGAACATGGGTGTGCACATATGCGTGAGCCCTGCCCTCAGTTCCTCGGGGAATGTGGCCACATGGAGCTGCTGTCACCGGGGAGGCGTATGTTGAGCTTTTTGAGGAACAGCAGCAGTGTGGTCTGCACTGGCTGCACCATGGGACATTTCCATCCACAGGGCCCCAGTCTGCCCACGCTCCCCCACATGCTGGATTTGACTTAGGGACCCCCCCAGCCCTTCTGTCAGGTATGGAGCGGAGTGGGCCTCGCCCTGGCCTGTTCCCCGGACATGCCTCTGCAGGCAGCAGGCCCCGGCAAGCGGTGTCCACACTGACCTCACCGCTCTCCTGTCCACAGTGGGTGTCCCTGCAGGACCTCCTGTCCCAGCTGGGCCGGCCCTTCCGGGAGTACGAGCTGTGGGCCCTGTGCCTGGCCTGCCTCCGCGCACTACAGATGCACCCCGAGCACCCAGGTGACACATCCCCTCGCCGTCCCATCGCCCCTCCGTCCTGTCCCCCCGCCGTCCCATCCCCCCGCCGTCCCGTCGCCCCTCCGTCCCGTCCCCCACCGTCCCGTCCCCCCGCCGTCCCGTCGCCCCTCCGTCCCGTCCCCCCGCCGTCCCGTCCCCCCGCCGTCCCGTCCCCCCGCCGTCCCGTCGCCCCTCCGTCCCGTCCCCCCGCCGTCCCGTCGCCCCTCCGTCCCGTCCCCCTGCCGTCCCATCCCCCCGCCGTCCCATCGCCCCTCCGTCCTGTCCCCCTGCCGTCCCATCCCCCCGCTGTCCCATGCGTAATTGGCCCCCACCTGAGCCAAGGGACCCAGGGGCAGCCAGGACAGTGTCTCTGGTGAATGGAGCAGGCGGCTCCCGTCTGGAGCACCTTGGAGGTGCCTGCTGGGTTGCAGCACCAAGGGAAGTGTGGGGACAGATGCCTGCAAGGCGGGCCTTGAAACCGGTGGCCCTGTCCTAGAGAGGAATGGGGACCTTGCCATGGCCCTCGCCCACACATTCTCAACACAGTGATGTTGTCCCCAGGGAGGCAGCAATTGGCTTTGGAGTGGGGAGGGAATCTTCAGCATTATACTGGTCTGCCCTGTCAGAGCCCAGCCCTGCCAGACATCTGGGCAGACGGATGGTGCATCTGTGACGTAAAACCTCCTGAGGGTGATGAGGGCAGCATCTAAAAGGGCTGGGGGAGAGGCCGTGGGAGACACACCCGGCTCCAGTGTCCGTCCACCATGGGCCCAGGGCTGGGGGAGAGGCCGTGGGAGACACACCCGGCTCCAATGTCCGTCCACCATGGGCCCAGGGCTGGGGGAGAGGCCGTGGGAGACATACCTGGCTCCAGTGTCCGTCCACTGTGGGCCCAGGGCTGGGGGAGAGGCCATGGGAGACACACCTGGCTCCAGTGTCCGTCCACCGTGGGCCCAGGGCTGCCCCATGGGCCCTGACTCGGGACGGGAACTGCAATGCAGGGGCTTCGGCTGAGGAGCTGTTGCCCGTGTTCTCCTTGCTGCCCAGCTCCCTTTCAGCCGCAGTTGTGCTGCTGCAGCCACTGTGTGGGCTGGGGCAGTGCTACCCACGGGGAGGGCCGGGAGGAGGCAGCTCCGAGGACCCCAGGGGCTGGGGGGCAGGCCGTGTGCGTGCACTGGCAGGTGCGTGCCCGTGCCATGGGGAGGCTGGGGGGCTGTGCCCTGACCGAGGCTCTGCAGCTCCTCCCCCCCAGCCAACCCCAAGTGCAGGGCAGCACGCATGCCTGCCCTGACCCAAGCTCTGCCACAGCCTACCTGTGTCTGGACTCCGTGCTGGTTGCCGAGGACGGGGCTGTGCTCTTCCAGCCACCCCCTGCCAACGGTGAGTGTGTGGGGTCTCCCTCAGGCCGAGTCCAGCACCGGCTCGCCAGGGGTGAGGAAAGCTCAGCCGGGGTTTCTCTCTTAGGTTCCTATGACTCGTTCTTTCTGGCTCCCGAGCTGGCAGAGGAGAGGCTGGTAACTGAAAAGGTACCTGGGGCCTCCTCACCCTTCCCCAGCCCTGCCCCCAGCCCTCGGGGGTGCCACATCCCCCATCTGTCCAGCAGCCCCTCGTCAGGACTCGAGGGAGTCAGGGCAGCCCTTCCTGGCCAGGCGGCCACAGGCAGTATCTGCCAGCAGGGCCGTGGCTCTAGCCGGGGCACTAGGACCGGGCTCGGTGTGGACAGCACTAGTCATGTGCCCTAGAGCTCACGAGAACCGAGGGCTCAACGTCCGGGGATGTGCATAAGGTGCCTGTGAAACAAGAGCATTATTAAAATTTAAATTATACAAATTTAAATACAATTAAATAAATTACATTCAAAATCAAGGTAGAACTTCTACTCAGGAAGGACAGAAATGTGTACTTCCCGGCTCCTCCCACCAAGGAGGAGCACTAAGTACCCTACACTAAGCACCCTGCACTAAACAAACACCCTGCACTAAGCACCCTGCACTAAACACCCTGCACTAAGCACCCTGCATTCAGCACCCTGCACACTGTGCAAAAAACAAGCACCAGGCCACCTGCAGGAGGAGAAGGCAGCTGGCAAGGGGCCTCTGGACCAAGGAACAAGGCAGCCGTGAGTGCCCTGGATTTTCTTTCTGCCTCATATATTGAGACTTGGATGTACAGAAGCCGCGACTGGGGAAACCAGTGGGCACACACACACTAAAAGCTGTGCTTGTTCGTCTTCTGGGGATGTTGTCTAGAGAAACTCAGAATGGTCCACCATTTGCCAAACCACTGAAGGCTTTCCTGCAATCTAGTCTGTAACGAAAAGAGGCTGTCGCAAACCCCAGCAATAGATGGTTCACCTTTACACCAAGAAGGCTGGAAAAGCACCACAATCTGCAGGTGGCCCAGGCCGACCTCAGGGGGTTGGTGCTGTGAGACCTGAAGCTCTTACGAGATTTCTGAAACAAAAATCGCATCCATGAGGCTGCAGTGGCTCTGGTGCACTGTGTGTGTAGGATCCAGCGTCTTTCCTCTTCAAGGAACAAAAATCTCTGGGAAAGTGTTGAGGCACAAGCACAGAGTCAGAAAACTAAAGAAAAAATGAAGCTTTTATGAGTAATAAAAAAGAATTTAAGCCCCAACAGGCCAGACACGGTGACTCATGCCTGTAATTCCAGCAATTTGGGAGGCCAAGGCAGGCAGATCACTTTAGTCCAGGAGTTTGAGACCAGCCTGGGCAACATGGCGAAACCCCATCTCTACTAAAAATAGAAAAATTAGCCAGGTGTGGTAGCGCACGCCTGTAATCCCAGCTACCCAGGAGGCTGAGGTGGGAGGATTGTTTGAACCCAGGAGGTTGCAGTGAGCCAAGATCATGCTGCTACACTCTAGCCTGGATGACAGAGTGAGACCCTGTCTCAAAAAAAACAAATACTCCAACAGGGCCGGGCGTGGTGGCTCACGCCTGTAATCCCAGCACTTTGGGAGGCCGAGGCAGGTGAATAACCTGACGTTAGGAGTTCAAGACACCCTGGCCAACACGGTGAAACCACATCTCTACTAAAAATAAAAAAATTATCCCAGGGTGTTGGTGTGTGCCTGTATCCAGGGGTGTTGGTGTGTGCCTGTATCCAGGGGTGTTGGTGTGTGCCTGTATCCCGGGGTGTTGGTGTGTGCCTGTATCCAGGGGTGTTGGTGTGTGCCTGTATCCAGGGGTGTTGGTGTGTGCCTGTATCCAGGGGTGTTGGTGTGTGCCTGTATCCAGGGGTGTTGGTGTGTGCCTGTATCCCAGGGTGTTGGTGTGTGCCTGTATCCCGGGGTGTTGGTGTGTGCCTGTATCCAGGGGTGTTGGTGTGTGCCTGTATCCAGGGGTGTTGGTGTGTGCCTGTATCCCGGGGTGTTGGTGTGTGCCTGTATCCCAGGGTGTTGGTGTGTGCCTGTATCCCAGGGTGTTGGTGTGTGCCTGTATCCAGGGGTGTTGGTGTGTGCCTGTATCCAGGGGTGTTGGTGTGTGCCTATAATCCCAGCTTCTTGGGAGGCTGAAGCAGGAACATTGCTTGAACCAGGAGGCGGAAGTTGCAGTGAGCAAAGATGATGCCACCGCACTCCAGCCTGAGTGACAGAGCGAGACTCAGTCTCAAAAAAATAAGTAAATAAAATAAATGCCCCAAAAAATGCCTGGGTCTGTAATCAGAGGACCAGGGAGAACCAGATGCGTTTATACTCCCTGCTGTGCACCAGCCAAACCCCACGGGAGCACTGTGTCCCCCGCCCAGCAAGGGCCGAGCCTGGAGCCTGGACTCATCCTTGTGAGACTGCAGAGAAGTGCCCAGTGCCTGCCCTGGCCCCAGGTGGCCTCAGAGAAAGTGAGCAGGAGCCAGGACCTTCCTTCCCTGCAGCCTACCCTGCACGGACAACTGGAAAACATGGCTGAAAGGAACCGGAGACTGCACAAGCAAGTGAAAACGCATCCCATGCTCACAGATGGGCAGGATCAGTGTTGGTAAAGCGGCTACACTGCCCAAAGCAATCCGTAGAGTAAATGCTATTGCTATCAAACTACCAATGTCATTTTTCACAGAATTAGAGGAAACTATTCTAAAATTCATATGAAACCAAAAAAGAGCTGAAATAGCCAAAGCAATTTTAAGTGAAAAGAACAAAGCCAGAGGCATCACGTTATCCAACTTCAAACTATACTACAAGGCCACAGTAACCCAAACAGCATGGCACTGGTACAAAAACAGACACACAGACCAATGGAAGAGAATAGAGAGCCCAGAAATAAGGCTGCACACCTACAACCATCTGATCTTCGACAGAGCTGACAAAATCAAGCAATGGGGAAAGGATCGATGATACCAAGAATCAGGAAGATGTCAAACTGAATGAAAAAAGGCAACCAATAGATACCAACCTGGAGATGACAGAAATGTTAAAAATGACTTTAAAATTTTTAAAGCAACCATCATAAAAATGCTTCATTGGGCAATTGCAAACATGCTTGAAACAAGTGAAAAAGTCTCAGCAAAGAAATAGAAAGTTTCAACAAAGAAATAGAAAAGAAAAAGAAAAAGCTAATGGAAATTTTAGAGCTGATTTTTTAAGAAACTCAACAAATGGGCTTAAAAGCAGAATAGAGAGGGCAGAGGAAAGAATTGGTGAAATGGACACAGAACAATAGGAATTACACAGTTTGGACAACAAAGAGAAAATAGACCAAAAAACTGAACAGAGCCTGAGAAGCTTGTGGGACTATAACAAAAGATCTAATATCCATCAAAATCCTGGAAAGAGAAGAGAAGGAGGGTGGGGCATAAAAAGTACTCAAAGAAATAATAACTGAAAACTTCCGAATTATGGCAAGACGCATAAACCTACAGATTTATGAAGGTGAGAAAACCCCGAACATGATCAATGCAAAGAAATCCACACTAGCTAGGACACATCATAGTCAAACCTCTGAATACTAACCCTCCCCTCTCCAAAAAAATAAAAGTAAAAAACAAGGCCGGGCGCGGTGGCTCAAGCCTGTAATCCCAGCACTTTGGGAGGCCGAGACGGGTGGATCGCGAGGTCAGGAGATCGAGACCATCCTGGCTAACACGGCGAAACCCCGTCTCTACTAAAAAATACAAAAAACTAGCCGGGCGAGTTGGCAGGCGCCTGTAGTCCCAGCTACTCGGGAGGCGGAGGCAGGAGAATGGCATAAACCCGGGAGGCGGAGCTTGCAGTGAGCTGAGATCCGGCCACTGCACTCCAGGCTGGGCGACAGAGCCAGACTCTGTCTCAAAAAAAAAAAAGTAAAAAACAAGAAGAGAGAGAAACAGCAGCTTTGACATATATACATATGGAGGGAAACAGCTCAAATGATCAGATTTCTCATCAGTAATTTTAGAGGAAGTGCATAGCATTTTATTAAGTGCTGAAAGAACTTTCAACCCAGAAACCTATTTCCAGAAAAAATATCCTTCAGAAATTAAGGAAACAGGCTGGATGCAGTGGCTCAGGCCTGTAATCTCAACACTTTGGGAGGCCAAGGCAGGTGGATCATCTGAGGTTAGGAATTTGAGACCAACCTGGCCAAGATGGTGAAACCCCATCTCTACTAAAAATACAAAAATTAGCTGGGCATGGTGGTGGGTGCCTGTAACAATCCCAGCTACTTGGAGGCTGAGGCAGGAGAATTACTGGAACCTGGGAGGCAGAGACTGCAGTGAGCCCAGATAGAGCCATTGCACTCCAGCCAGGGCGACAAGAGTGAGACACTGTCTCTTAAAAAAATAAAGGAGGAGGCCGGGCGCAGTGGCTCAAGCCTGTAACCCCAGCACTTTGGGAGGCTGAGACGGGCGGATCACGAGGTCAGGAGATCGAGACCATCCTGGCTAACACGGTGAAACCCCGTCTCTACTAAAAATACAAAAAACGAGCTGGGCGAGGTGGCGGGCGCCTGTAGTCCCAGCTACTCGGGAGGCTGAGGCAGGAGAATGGCGTAAACCTGGGACGCGGAGCTTGCAGTGAGCCGAGATCCGGCCACTGCACTCCAGCCTGGGCGACAGAGCGAGACTCCGTCTCAAAAAAATAAATAAATAAATAAATAAAATAAAGGAGGAAGAAGGAAGAGAAGGGAGGAAGAAGAACAAGAAGAAGGAAAAAGGAGAAGGAAGGAGGAGGAGGAGAAGAAAGGAAGAAGGTTGACAGAGTAATGTTTAGAAACATGCCCTAACCATGTACTGTCTACCGGAAACTCACTTCAAATAAAACAATGTAAGTAGGTTGCAAGTTAAAAGAGTTTGAAAAGATACATTATGAAAATGATAAAAAGAAAGCAGTAGTGACTGCATTAATATCAGGTAAAGTGTACTTCAGAGCAAAGAAAATTACCAGAGACAAAGAGGGACATTCTGTAACAATAAAAGGCCAATCCACCAAGAAGACACAGCAAATCCTAAACGTATATGCGCCACATAACAGAGCTGCAGAATATGTGAAGCAAAACTGATGGGATTAATGGAGAAACAGATGAATCCACAATTATGGTTAGAGATTTCAGTTTCCCTCTCTCAACACTTGACAGAACAGTCAGACTGTAAACCAGTAAAAATATGAAGGAACTGAACACCACCAGCAATCAACAGGGGTGGGTCAACATTTAAAGGACACTCCACCCAACAGCAGCAGAATCCACATTCTTCTTAGTTGCCCACTGACTCTACACCAAGCTAGACCAAATCCTGGGCCATAACGCAAACCTCAACACATTTAAAAGAATTTAAGTCATACAAATATGTTATCTGACCACAGTAACAAAAATAAAAGGGAAATTTTCCAAACACTTGGAAACAAAACAACACATTCTAAATACTCTATGTGTCAAAGAGGAAATTTCAAGGAAATTTTAAAAACATATATAACTGAGTGAAAATGAAAATGCAACAGATGATGTACCAAGATTTTTGTGCCAATGGCGATGTGCTGGCTAAGATATTGGACTATAGTTTTGCAAGCTGCCACTGTTGAGGAAACTGGGAACAAAGTACATAAGCTCTCTCTATAATAATTTCTTAAAACTATGTCAATCCAGTTATCGCAAAATAAAAGGTTAATTTTTTAAAGTGTAGCAGGTGCTCAAAATGGGTAATTTCCTACTTACCTGACTCTAGTTGGCGGTCACTGTGCTCACGGGGCAGTCTGCGTCCGCTGTGCCTGGATGGGGGGGAACTCTCTAAAGGGGAGCTTCCTCTTCCCAGCTCCACACTCAAGGGCACTGCGTTGGCAGCCGGAAGTCAGCCACGTGGGAGTACTTACACCAGGGAAAGCAGCCAACGCTACAAACGTCTTGTTCTGTTGACTCTCGGGACTTAACTGAAGTGATGGAGAGCACGTGGATAATGTGATTAAACTTAAACGTGTGTCATGTCTGTAGCCGCTCCATTGCGGATAGCCCAAAAGATGGAGGACATGGTCTTCCAATATCCACCACGATCATCTGATTCAGCAAAGACGTCGTTCAGAGCAGTGCCCCGAATTCCAGCATGGGTCTGTCCTGTTTCACTTCCGTCTCATTTACTGAAATGGATGAAAACATCAACCAGCACTCATGTCGGAAGCACCTGTGTATTGCGTGGACCGCAGATGAACGTCAGTAAAAATCAATGAAAGCCTTCAGTGAGAATCGACGGGCTCTGTGGATCTTACAAAAAGAGCATGAAACGGTGCGCTGTGCATCCTTTCCGTCAGCAGCGTGCCAAATGAACTCAGTTTGCACACAGGTGGTGTGCTCGCTCGGAGAGCCGGTTGTTAGCCATGTAGCAGCACAGCACCGGTTGGGGGGCTCCCGGGAGCGGGGTCCATGAGGTGGGAACTGTGCCGGCCAGTTCTCCTCAGACCCTCGAGCTGCTGCCTTTGTGAGGAGAGCGGAAGGCGGGAAAGTCCAGTTGAGGCTTCCAACCGTCGGGTGTTTTAAAACGCGGACAGAACCACGGGGGAGTTTGACCTGCAGGTTCCTGGACCATGACCTGGAGGCAGATGTGGGGGTCCAGGGTGGGGCCCGACAGATGCTGAGGAGGGTTCCTGAGGAGAGGCCCTCTGTGGGAGCAGTGCCTGGGTGCCCCTCAGAGTGCCTGATGTGGGCAGGTCTGCTGGGCACAGTGGGCCACAGCCCTGCGGTCAACACCACTGTTCTCTCCCCACCCGCCCAGGCCTCTGTGTACTGTGTGGCCGCTGTCCTGTGGACCGCAGCCAAGTTCAGTGTCCCCCGCAACCACAAGCTGGCCCTGCCACGCAGGCTCAAGACCCTCCTCCTGGACATGGCCAGGCGCAGTGCCCCAGAGCGGCCATCCACGGCCGAAGCCATCAAGGTAACCACGCCGCTGTCATGGTCCCAGCCCAGGGTCTAAGGACTGTGGGCAGTGGCCACCCTCAGTGAGCTGGAGGTGGAGGAGCACAGGCTGCCAGTGTGCAGGTGATGAGGCCACCAGCTCTGTGTCTAGGTCCTTGTTTCTAGACGTCAGCCCGGCCATCGCATAGGGAAGGGAGTGGGTTTCGCGTCATGGCCACATCCATGCGGGCAGACAGCCTGGGGGTCTCTGCTGCTCCCCACCACGGCCATTCCTCCTGCGGAGCCTGCTCTCTCCAACTTGTCCAAGAGGCCAAGGCAGGGGCAAGCGGTGTCCTGTGGCCACGTACAGACCCCTGCTCTTAGGCCCTGCTGGAGGGAAGCAGAGAGAGGCCTCCACACCCCATCCCCCACCCTGAACCCCCACCTCCTCTGAGGATCCCACCAGCCCCGCCCCTCCCTGCTTGATCTCCCTGCTGGACTCAGGCTTTGGGGCTGGGTTCTAACACACTCCTGCTGGGACCTGTGCCCACACTCAGCAGGTGGAGCTGAGCCATGTGTGGGTGATCAGGAGGACCTCCTGGGGAGGAGCCAAACCCTGATGTGTGGGTGATTAGGAGGACCTCCTGGGGAGGAGTTGAGCCGTGTGTGGGTGATCAGGAGGACCTCCTGGGGAGGAGCCGTGTCTGGAGGAGCGGAGACGGCCATGGAGTTGGGGACCTGGGCCCAGCCGTCTCCGTCTCAACTGCTCTGTGGCCTTGGGTGGGTCGCTCAGACCCTCTGGGCCTCTCAGGCCTCCTCTGCCATGGGAGGATGAGATCTAGAAACGACTGGACGTCCGCTAAGCAGTGAAAGCAGATTTTATTCGGTAACTACCGAGAGCCAAGGAAGCTGAGCTCAGTTCCCACATGCACAAGGCCTGGGCTTATAAAGGGAGAACAGGAGTGGCCGGGGGCAGGGGGTGCGGGGCTCAGGTGAACGTGATCAAGGGCTGCCAGTGTCCAGGCGCCGAGGCCACCAGGTCTGTGGCCTCACGTTGGGTTTGGGATTCTGCCCTCCCAGAGAGCCTGGGGGACAGTGGCCGGCTGTGAGCCCTTTTCAGGAAACGCCCTAAGAAAGGCTTGTCCCAGGCCTGTTGTCAGGTGTCGATGTGAACAAACAGGAAACCCTCCTGGCAGCCCTGAGCTTTTTCAGATGGGGACCCAGTGCCATGGGGACGGCAGCAGCCGTAGCTGAGGCCTGTCGGGACGTGTGAACCATCTCCTCCCTCCAGGTGTGCGGCAGCTACCTCCTGCAGCGAGGCATGGACAGCCGGAAAATCCTCGCCCACCTCAGGCTTCCACCTGCCAGGTGGGCGGGGCTAGAACAGCTGGGCCGCCTCCTCCACCGCTGCTCTTAGCTTCCTCCCACCTGCATGCGTTTGCCCCTGCCTGGCCGCTTCCGGCAGCCCCACACCCGGGTCTCTGTTGACCACCGAGCTGTGGGTGGGTGCGTCTGGGGGTGGGGGGGACACTTGGGTCCTATCTCCTGAAGGCCCCACAGTGGCCCCCAGGGAACCAGATCAGGATCGGGGCAGGGTCCCAAGGATGGGGCCCGGGGGCACCCACCCCGGGCACAGAGAGCTTTGGGAATGTGGGCCCTGAGTCTCGCATGGTGCCGGCGTCTCCCACTCCCCGGAACCCACGGAAACCTGGTTGGATTGGGAGGCAAAGGAGCCCCAACGGCTCCCTCTGCAGGCAGAGCCGCTGCAGAGCTCAGGCTGTGCGGCCGCCACACCCAGCTCCTCCCCATCAGGGAGCTCCACTGCACCAGCGGGTGGGTGGAGGGGCGCCCTGTGGGTGTTGCCAGTGCTGGCGGAGCTCCATGGTCACCTGGCCCAGGGCTGTCACCTCCTCCCCAGGTGTACCAGGAGGAAGAGACCATCAGCCTCCAAAACGCCTTCTCAGTGGTTGAACTGAAGCCAAGTATGGCACCAGCCCCAGAGCCCAGCCCAGGTGGGGCCCCGACCAGCCCCTGCTGCCCCACTAGCCCCTGCACCCCACACCACAGCTGCCCCCACCTTTGCATGAACTGACATAGCCGGGCACCTCCCAGAAACCCGGGCAGCAAGTCTAGAGCTCGGCCGACGTGGCCAATGCAGCCCAGCCTGCCTACCCCTGCCAGCCCCCATCTCTCCCAAAACTCCCGGTCCCTCAGGCCCCAGTTCCAGGTTCTCACTCCCATCTCCCAGCAGCTGGCCCTCCCAAGCCCACATCTGGAGACCCCCCCACAGGGTCCACACAGAGCCCACTCACCCCTGTACTGAGCCCTCCTCAGCAGGCCCCTCCAAGCCTTCTGGTGGGACCTGGTCTTTCTGGCCTGTCCCCTCCTCCTGGCCCTCCCCCAAGCACCAGTGACACCCACCCTCCCATTCCGGGGCCAGGCCGGGCACAGAGGAAGCCGCTGGGGACATGCGGGAGGGGACGTGGCAGCCGCACGCCGCGTGGGATGAGCCGGTGGTGTGGCATGTGCTGGGGCCACTCCGCCCGCACCCTCAGCCCCCTGGGTCCCCAGGCTTCCTGCCGGTGAACGGCGACACCAGGCTTGTGGCTGTGCCAGGGCCGGTGCCCGGCCAGCGCCCCTGCCGTGAAGAAGCCACCCAGCTGCCTGCAGCGCTCACCTCCGAGGCCACGCACTTCAAGCCCATCGTCCTCGCGCAGGATGCGGTCACGGCCAGGTGAGCTTCGTCCCCACACCCGGGAGCTGCTGGGTCCCGCGCACGGGCAGTCCCCCCTGAGCTCCCCGCCTCCCGTAGGGACCAGCCTGCCTTGGCCCAGGAGGAGTCCCAGGAGAGGGGCAGCCAGAGGGAGGGAGAAGGTGAGGAGAAGCTCTCCCCAGAGGCCCTCGCCGGGTCCCCCAGCCTGAAGACGCCTGACGGGCCGGCGCCTGGTCCGGGGTCACAGGGAGCAGCCCCAGAGCCTCCTGGGGAGTCAGCGCAGCGTGACCCCGCCCAGGGCTGCCCCTGCCGTCCACCCCGGGCCCCAGCAAACCAGCCAGAGGAGGCCTCATCGGCAGCTCCCAGCTCTCCAGTCCCCGCCCTGCCCACGAAGGCATCTGTGCTGCCTGAAAAGCCAGGGCCATCTCGGCAGGCCCCACCTGGAGTCACTTCCGGGGGTCTCAGGCCCGACACCCTGGGGCCCACCACAGCCCACCACGGCCCACGCCACCCGCCCAAGCCTCCTCGAAGCAAGGCCACCGAGCGCCCGGGCCAGGACCCAGAGGGCCCCAGGGCCACCCCTGCCGGGGAACGTGATGACCAGAGCCCAGACAGTGTCGCAGAGAGGCCACGGCCCGCAGACCGGAGACTTTGTCTGCCCTGCGTGGACGCCTCGCCACTCCCAGGGAGGACGGCCTGCCCGTCACTGCAGGAGGCCACGCGCCTCATCCAGGAGGAATTTGCCTTCGATGGCTACCTGGACAATGGGCTGGAGGCTCTGATCATGGGTACGTGGGGGCTGCAGATGCCCCAGAGGAGGCCTGGGCCAGGGAGAGCCCCACAGGGGACTCAGGGCTGCCCCACGCCCGCCCCCCAGCCCCACAGCCGAGATCAGCCACGAGGAATCCAGACAAGCAGCCTTGTCATCATCTCACTTGTCTCCATCGTTTTGCAAAACCAGGGGAGTACATCTTCGCCTTGAAAGATCTCACCTTTGCCACTTTCTGTGGTGCCATTTCTGAGAAGTTCTGTGATCTGTACTGGGATGAGAAGTTGCTGCAGAACCTCTTTAGAGTGGTGAACGGGCAGGCGTCGCCCTCCCCAAGGTGGGTGCCCAGGTGGGCCCTGCATCCCCGCCCCTCCTGGACGCCCACTGTGCTCGGGCTCTGCTGCCCCGACCCGGCCCAGCCTTCCCCTCCCAACCCTCGGCTTCTGTCTTGCTGCCGTCTCCAGGGGGCCACCCTTGGTGGAGCTGGGGGGAGTGTCCCAGCAGCCCCTCCCGGGCCGACGCCAACCCACAGCCCCTCCCGGGCCCAACGCCGACCCACAGCTTTCCCGTCGGGCCTGGGTTTCTTCTGAAGGAGGAAAGGGCTGGCAGGGAATATGAGGCAGGGGCTCTCCAAGAGGCTGCAGGGGGCCTGGGCAGTGGTGGCCACAGGGCTCCCTGCTCAGAGGGACCAGTGTGAGGGCCCCAAGGAGGAGAGGAGACCCCCAAACAGGCGGCCCCAGACCCCGCAGAGCCCAGCACTGAGCCGTGTTGGGTGGGGCAGTAGTCACCCCACATTGCCTTGCTCACAGCTCCATGTGGTGCTGGCAGCCCAGGCAGCTCCTGCGCCTGTGTGTGGCGTAAACTCATAGCTGTGAGCAAGTGCACCCACCTCAGCCCCTGCCTCCCCGGCCCGCAGCCTGAGAGGCTGCTCCAGAGCCCCCCAGGGACCCCAAGCAGTGAATGATCCAGGGACCCCATTGGCTGCTGTGCCCCTTAGTGACCGGAAGGGTGAGCTCCTGCTGCCTCCAGTGAGGGCTCCGCATGGCCGTGTGGGCCTGTGGGCCTGGCCCTGTGGAGACTGAAGCCTCCTCCCAGTGGGCAGGGGTGGAGACGTGGGGACGGCTACCTGACCTGCATTCTTGCCGTCAGCACGGTTGAGGACACTGGGTCACAGTTCGAGAGCAGCCGGAGCCCCCGCTCCCCGTCCAGCAGGAGGCCCTCGCTGCACCACCTGGGTAAGTGCTGGGCAGGCCCCACGGCAGGAGCTCTGCAGGGCAGGCTCCTCCTCTGTGCTCTGCAGGCTCCTCCTCTGTGCTCTGCAATTCAAGGGGCACCCCGGGGTCCTGGCAGCCTCGGACTGTGCGGCTCTGGCGGCACTGCCTTTGCCCCAGGGTGCCCCAGCCAAAGGCCGTCCTCTCCTGGGGGCGAGCAGGAACCTGGGGTCTTGGAGGTGGGGGGTCCTCTGTCACCAGTCACTGGGACAGTGGGAGCCGCCAGGAGCCAGGTGGGATCCCCTCTCCAAGCAGAGGCGGGCCTGTGAGCCCGGGACTTTGGTAACAAGGCAGAAGCAGCTGCCAAAAGACCCTGGGGCTGGGCTCCCAAGGCACATGAATGCCGGGCTGGGGAAGTCCCAGTGTCCAGCCAGCAGGCTTGGTGTTAGGGACAAGGTGGTGGTGGTGGTCACCCTCACGCTGTCCATGGTCATAGCCAGGTTTGGTGATGGACCCAGCTCCTATTCCAACAAGTCGGAGACCAGGCAGGCAGACTGGGGCATGAGGCCTGTGCACTCCTGGATGGCAGGAAAGCCAGGGACAGAGCTGGGGACCACTTTTTAAATTCCAGAAGAAAAGAGGAGAGTGTGAGGGGCAGAGGGACACAATCCTGACAGAGGGACAAGTCCTGATAGTGAAGCCAGCGAGGGAGAGTGTGAGGGGGCAGAGGGACACAGTCCTGATAGTGGAGCCAGTGTGAGGGGGCAGAGGGACACAGTGCTGACAGAGGGACACAGTGCTGACAGAGGGACACAGTGCTGACAGTGGAGCCAGCGAGGACAGGGCCTGGCCCCACCCCACGGCGAGTAAGTTTGGAACCAGTGAGGGCCCAGAGAGGGGCTCCATCTGGGGAGAGGCCTCTCGCTGTAACCCGGCCCCGTGCAGCAGTTCAGGGTCCCAGCATCTCCCCTGCACTGGGAGGCGGCAGTGCCTCGGGGGCGCCCATAGTGGGTGCAAGAGAGAAGGGCGTCGGGCACGCAGGCACCACCAGCCTCCCATTAAAGCCTGCCCAGGCTCTACCCACAGGAGCCGCTATCCATGTAACCCATGTCTCTTTCTTTCAAGGAAAAGAGAAGCCAGCCATGGCCAGGACCAGCAGCAGGACCTTGGTGTCGGATGTGGACTCAGAGGCACTCTCCCAGGGAAACTTTGAGGTGGGGTTTCGGCCTCAGAGGTCCGTAAAAGCCGAGAGAGTGCAGCAGCCTGAAGTTGGCGAGGACAGACGGCCAGCTGGCGGGGCCTCGGATGCGGAGGCAGTGACCCGACTGGCCAGGTCCAAGGGGGGCGGCCCGGCCATGTCCCCTGGCCCAGCTGGATTCCAGAGCTGCAGCCCCGGCTGGTGCAGTGCCTTCTACGAGGCGGACTGCTTTGGGGCCGACGTCCACAACTACGTGAAGGACCTGGGGCGGCAGCAGGTGGATGGGGCCCTGCCTGACGCCCAGAGCCCGGTGAGTCCCAGGCCTCGGCACTGCAGGGTGGTGTAGGGGTCCTCCTTCCATCAGAGCTTCCTGGTCACTGCAGGTGACAGATGGCACTGTGTACCCAGAGCCCCTACCAGGATGACACTGGTCCTGGTGCCCCCACCCCGTGGCCGTCAAGATGGTCAGGGCCCCCTCCCCGGGCTGAGCTCCACATCTGGGGACAGGCTCGTCTGCAGGGTGCTCCCAGTGGCTCCAGGTCTGGGCAGAGGCTCGTCTGCAGGGTGCTCCTGGTGGCTCCAGGTCTGGGGGCACGGAAGGGCTTTTCTCTCATGGTTGCCGGGGCGATGGGTTCACAGGAGGCCCCTCCGTGCTTGTGACCTGGTTGCGTTTGGCTGTGTCTCCCGTGGCGTAGGCACAGGCTCCAGGCCCTTGGGCAGCCTCACTCTGCGGTGAAAGAAAACACCAGAAACGCCTGCCCAGCAAGTCCAGGCTGGGCCTGGTCACTGCAGACTGGCCTGGGCTTTCTGGCCAGCAGTGCCATCCTGGGTCAGGAGCAGCTGCAACTCCTCCCTGGCCAGCAGGGAGAGGTCTTAGACCGGGGAGTCCTGGGTGCAGGAGAGGCCCGCAGAGTTCTGGACTCAAGGCGGGGCCGGTGACCCAGAGCCCCGACTGGGGCTACAGCCTCCAGAGCCCCAGGACTCCAGGGTAGATGACAAGAGGGGCCCAGCGGCCATCAGCTCCAGGAACTTCTCCACCACCATCTGCCTCAAGCCCTGAGCCGCAGTGGGAAGCCTCCCCCAGCCTCTGGGCATCAGAACCCTTCCTGGGGCTCCCACTTGCTCATCTCCTGCCGCCTCCCAGCCTCCACTTTATGACTCGGTCCAGAACATGAGCTGGCATCTCTTCAGGGCAGGTGAGGGGACAGGGGTTAAGCTCTGTGAAGCGTTCACTTTATTTCAGCTTCTGGGCCGCATGAAAGACCCGCATGGTGCTACAGCCTCTGCACCTCGGACACCCCACACGGCCTGAGGGGGCTCCAAGGACACAGGCCTCCCCTGGGGCTGGGGAGAGAAAAGGGCGGCCTGCACAGCAGACACCAAACGACCTGGCCCCCAAACGCACGGCGGCCCCCAGGGAGCACTTGGCCCCGAAACGCACAGAGTCCAGCAGGGAGAACTCGGCCCCCAAATGCCCAGCGTCCTGAGAAGCACTCAGAACCCTAAACGCCCAGTGTCCAGCAGGGAGGACTCGGCCCCAGATGCACAGCGTCCAGCCTGTGGCCACAGCCTCACGTTTCTCTTGGAGGAACTACTGTGTCTGTTTCAAAACAGGAGGCTCAGAAACAGCAAGGGCAAAACCACCTGGAGACGGATGTTCACGTCTGCAGCCCCGAACACGCACAGTGCAGCCAGGGCCGTTCTCTGGGGCGGCCGGAGCAGCTGGTAGGTGGGCGTTTCCTCCTTTCAGCGCTGACCCCCACCTGCCAGCGCCAGCCGTGTGCCCTGGGGCTGTGGAGCCAGCATCCGTGTCTCCCAGAGTCAGGGTGAACAGCGCTGGTGTGGATTCCTCCCCCGTCTGTCTGCACTGGTGAAGCCTGGCCTCGTGTGTCCCTCCTCACCGCCCTGTGTGTGATGTGGATTTTAGTTCCCGTAGATTTATTAAAATCAGTCAAGACCGTCCTTCTCAAGGAGTCTACCTGTGGTTCCCGCATGAGGGACGCCCCTAACGGGCGTCGAGTCTGACTGTGAACGGAGGCTGTGGAGGTGCCGCCCCGAGACAAGTCTGCGTCAGCTGCACTCCAGCCGGGTGGGCATCCGGGCTCGCAGGCACCCACCTCCGGGTTCTCGGATGCCTTGGGGTACACAGACCTTTCCCGGGAGATTTTCTCGACATCAGCATCTCTGCAAATGGACGGGGGTGAGGGGGCTGGATGGAGCCTGGCGCGGGTGACCTCCGGGGCCTGGACGAAGGCCCTGTGGTGCAGGCCATGGGGGACATGGCCACCACCATCCTCAGAAGCCAGGACCAGGTGCCCCAGCAGCGGAACAACTCCGTGGGGATACCTGCATTTACCAACCTCAACCTGCCCAGCCCAGCAGGTCCCTTCCTTGATGATGGAATGTTCTAGACACTGTCCACGGGGTAGCCAACAGCCATGTGTGGCTACTGAACTCTGGAAACATGGCTCACGTGACCGAAGACCTGATATTTTAATTTCATTGCACTTTAGGCAGCCACAGGCAGCCTGCAGCCCAGTGCGGGAGGCAGGGCTGCACTTGGCTGGGTGGCAGCGGGATCCAAAGGGCTTAGGGAACCTGGCCTAGTGGCCGAGGTTCTGCAGAGGGCCTGGTCTTTACGCAGCTGGGACCACGGCCCACACCGCTGTGGCCGGGAGCCTGGCCCTCCACGACACCCCCGCTGCCGCTGCTGAACCCGTGCACGGGAGAAGACGGCACAGGGACCCCGTCTCCATGGAACCACCAGATAGAGCGGATTCAAGGAGTTACACAGAAATGTCGTCTGCATTTTTTTATTTTGCAAAAAACATTCAAAAATAAACACCTTATCAACAGAGCGGAGTCACTGGCAGCTGACGAGGCGAGGGGGTGGATCTCAGCCAACTGCACTTCACAAAAGGAAGCCTGGTGGACGGGCTCGCGGATGAGCCCCTCCGGGCGGTCGCCTCCTGAACCCCTCACAGGAGGCTGTGGGCCAAGGGCTGCCGCGCCTCTCGCCTCTGCCCCGTGGCACCTCACAGTCCCCCTGAAGACCTGCTGCTCAAGGCCCAACTCCCATGGACCCCCAAGGCTTCCCAGACCCCCCACCACCAGAATCACCACCCTCCTCAGTACTGGGCCAAGCCCCATGGGTGCAGGAGGAGGCTGTATCTGCCTCTATACCCCGGAGGGAAGGGCAGTCTCTGGGGTCACTGACCTGGCAGCCCATCCTCAGGGCGCCCCTCCTCCAGCCTCTACACCCGTGTGCCTGTCCCGCAGGACAGAAGGAGTGCTCAGAGGAGGGGCTGCCTGGCCAGGCATGGGAGGCATCCTGGGACAACGGGGCGCCCTCTCCCTGAATGTCGTCCCGTCCTAGGAGGCTCAGCCCCAGCTGGTGTCTGTGCAGGAAGCGGAGCCTGGCAGCCCTCGCTCCCGGCTCCTGCAGTCAGGACCTGTCCACCTGGCCTCAGTGCTGCTTCCCCCACGGAGACAGCCCTGGGGATGAGGTCCCCGGCTCCACCTTCTAGGCAGTAACTCAGACTCTGGGCAGGTTCAGGAGAATCACCCCAGGCGTGCAGTCACATTCACACTCACGCTCACACTACACAGCAGCCAAGGGCTGGGGCAAACCCTGCGGCCACTGCCCAACACACCGCAATGCGCAGCCAGTGGGTTCCCGGGAGGAGGGTTTTCAGGGGGCTCGTGTGCACAGGCCAGCTGGAATCCGTATTGTTGGGCTTAAGTTTAAAAGAAAGGCAAGGCTGGTGCAGTGGCTCATGCCTGTAATCCCAGCACTTTGGGAGGCTGAGATGGGAGAATTGCTTGAACCCAGGGAGCTGGAGGTTGCACTCCCACCTGGGCAACAGAGTGAATCAGGCCACTGCACTCCAGCCTGAGTGACAGAGCAAGACCTCATCTCAAAAAAAATTAAATTAAAAAGTCAATAAAAATTAAAAATGGCTGAGCGCGGTGGCTCACGCCTGTCCCAGCACTCTGGGAGGCCGAGGCGGGTGGATCACCTGAGGTCGGGAGTTTGAGACCAGCCTGACTGACGTGGAGAAACCTCATCTCTACTAAAAATACAAAATTAGCCAGGCGTGGTCGTGGGCGCCTGTAATCCCCGCTATTCGAGAGGCTGAGGCAGGAGAATCAATTGAACCTGGCAGGCAAAGGTTTCGGTGAACTGAGATTGCGCCATTGCACTCGAACCTGGGCAACAAGAGAGAAACTCCGTCTCCGGATCACGAGGTCAGGAGATCGAGACCATCCTGGCTAACACGGTGAAACCCCGTCTCTACTAAAAAACACACAAAAAAATTAGCCAGCCGAGGTGGCCAGTGCCTGTAGTCCCAGCTACTCGGGAGGCTGAAGCAGGAGAATGGTGTGAACCCAGGAGGCAGAGCTTGCAGTGAGCCGAGATCACGCCACTGCACTCCAGCCTGGGAGACAGAGCGAGACTCGGTCTCCAAAAAAAAAAAAAAAGAAGAAATTAGGTTAAATTAAAAAATAAAAAGGCAGACACCTGAAGACACACGGGATGCACGCCGGGGAGGTCACACTGCCACCTCCCGCCCCCAACCCAGCCCACAACATGCACTTGGGTGTCCAGAGGTGGTACAGCCCCACCTGCTTGGGCAGGAGGGCCTGGTGCTGATTTGAGTGGGGTCTGGTTCCCCTGAGGGCCCAAGCTGGTGGTCACACAGCAGTCCCCTGAGCATGCCCCACAAGGGCCTGTGAGTGAGGGCCGCAGGGGGCAGCCAGCCCCAGCTGGGCACTGCCCAGGCCGGGGCCGGCCTCGCTGGCTGCGTGGGCCTCTGTCTCCATGGGACCCTACCCTGCAGCTGGTCTCCAAGGCCAGGGAGGCCCCAACAGGGTAGGGCCTGGCCCTGGATGTGGCTGACGTGTGTTGGGGCTGCCTGGGGCTTAGGCGTGTTGTTTTTCATCCCCAGGAGCTGGAACAGCAGCTCATGATGGAGAAAAGAAACTACCGCAAGACCCTCAAGTTCTACCAGAAACTCTTACAGAAGGAAAAGAGGAACAAAGGTAAAGCCCACGTGGGCACAGGTCCGAGACCCCGGCCACAGGCAGCCCGGCCCCTGCCCACTCTGCTCTGCCCACAGGGTCCGACGTCAAGACCATGCTGTCCAAGCTGAAAGGGCAGCTGGAAGAAATGAAATCCAGGGTGCAGTTCCTCAGCTTGGTCAAGAAGTATCTGCAGGCAAGTGGGCTCTGGGCCCCGCTCTGCTCCGGGAGGCAGTAGCTTCAGACGGGCCTCCCACTGTCGGACACGGCAAATCTGTCCGTGTGAAGTCATAAAAGGGGCCCTGATTTGAGGGTCCAACGACAGCCCTCGGGCGAGGGGCGGAGCGACCGAGTGCCTGTGTGCCGCCCGGCAGGTCCTGTACGCAGAGCGCTGGGGCCTGGAGCCCTGCGCCCTCCCAGTGATTGTGAACATCGCGGCCGCGCCCTGCGACACGCTGGACTTCAGCCCCCTGGACGAGTCCTCCTCACTCATCTTCTACAACGTCAACAAGCAGCCGGGCGGCCGGCAGAAGGCCCGAATCCTGCAGGCCGGCACGCCGCTGGGGCTCATGGCCTACCTGTACTCCAGGTGCGTCCGGAGGAAAGCTCACCCCGAAAGGGAGACGTAGCCCTGGGTGCTGAAGAGAGGTGGGGAGCGTGTCCTTGCCCCTCAGCTAGGCTGAGTTTGCACTTTTTAGTTTAGAAAAATGTTTAATTGGGGTTTAGGCCAACATGCACTAGATGCCGCCGGCAGCTTTGCAGAGCCCCTGGCCAGAGTGGCCTCCGCCGCCTGTGGGCCTGGGCACCAGGTCTCAGGGTGCACCTGGTGGTTCCTGGGGGTGCTGGGGAACCCGTCCTACATAATTAACTCACGGAACGACTTCCAAAAATAACACACAGGGGCAGCTCAGCCATGTGGCCTGGACTCCATCCAACTCACCGGGCCAGAACACCCGGGGTAATGAGCTCCAGGGACGGGCGAGGCTGCGTGTTTCTGCAGCCCCCCGCTCCATGTGCACACTGGCTCCAGGGACGGTGTGGGGTATAGTGTGCAGTGTGGTGTGGGGTATAGTGTGTGCGTGCACGTGTGTGGTGGGTATAGTGTGGCATGTGTGCACGTGTGTGATCTGTGGTGTGGGGTAGCGTGGTGTGTGTGTGGTGTGTGGCATGGGGCATAGTGTATGTGTGCACTTAAATGTGTGGTGTGGGGTGTAGTGTGTGTTTGCCTGTGTGTAGTGGGAGTATCTGGTTGTGGAGTTCTGTGTGGCTTGTGTGCACGTGTGTGGTGTGTGTGTCTGGTTGTGGAGTTTGTGGCTTGCATGGTGTAAGTGTGAGCACTGTGCTTCCATGAAAGGAGCGTCTCCTGACCGTGCATGTGGTCACGAGGGGTTTCTCTGCTCTGTGGACCTGGTGGACATCACCTTTGCAGGGCAGCCTGGGGCTGGAGCTGTGTAGGGCCTGGCCTGAGCTGTGGCCACCTGTGTCCTCGGCCCCCAGGTGAGCAGGTGACCAGGCCCCTTGTTCCAGGGCCACGCCATCTCCTGCCTGAGACTCCTCCAGTGTGGGAGGCGGCCTTGCTGGACCTCGGCTTCCTGACCGTGGCCGTTGGGCTCCCAGGACAGTCCCAGACCCGCATGCAGGGCCCTGGCCAGTGTCTCCTGAGGGTGGCCCAGTTTCATCCAGTGAAGACCCAGAACCTCTGAGCGTGCAGCATTGCGCCCAGTCCCGAGGCACCGGCTCCCTCAGCTTCCAGAGCTAACAGGTCCTGCAAGTGGAGACACCAAAGTCCCGCACAGGCCGCGTTCAGAAAGGCCCTGGTGTTCAGCTGGGTGCGGTGGCTCATGCCTGTCATCCCAGCACTTTGGGAGGCCAAGGCAGGTGGATCACCTGAGGTCAGGAGTTTGAGACCAGCCTGGGAAACATGGTGAAACCCCATCTCTACTAAAATACAAAAATTAGCCGGGCATGGTGGCGTGTGCCTGTAGTCCCAGCTACTTGGGAGGCTAAGGTAGGATAATTGCTTGAACCCGGGAGGAGGAGGCTGTCGTGAGCCGAGATCGTGCCACTGCACTCCAGCCTGGGCAACAAGAGCAAAACTCTGCCAAAAAAAAAAAAAAAAAAAAAGGCCCTGGTGCTGGAAGTAGTTGGGAATTGTTATCCATGTCTCCCCTTTAATTTCTCCGGGGAGTCTCCTGACAGTGATACACAGAGAGAACGCACCCACACACACATGCCATCACACCCCCCAGAACACTAGCCGAGCCCTGGGGTGAGGCCACCCGGCTGCCTCACTGCCACCCCGTCCTGTCCCACAGCGACGCCTTCCTGGAGGGCTACGTGCAGCAGTTCCTCTACACCTTCCGCTACTTCTGCACACCCCAGGACTTCCTGCACTTCCTCCTCGACCGCATCAACAACACGCTGACCAGGTACTGTGCTCCATAGCTCCCCTCCCGCCAGAGCTTCCCCCGGGGCAGGGTGGGCGCCCATGGGCCTGGTTTAGCCCCCAGGAAGAACGAGGTGGTCCCTGCTGACCCAAGGGGGTGAGGGGCCAGGGAAGCCTGGCTGGAGGTGAGGACACACAGGAATGCTGACAAAGCAGCTGAGGCAGGAGGGCAGTGGCCTGGGCACCTGGGAGCTCTAGGAGGGGACCCGGGGGAGTTGGGGTCTCTTCCTGCTGGCCCGGGAGGGAAGCGGAGGGCAGGTGGGCAGGCAGTGAGAGCCAGAAGGTCAGCTGGGGGGAAAGGGGAGCACCAAGCAGAGGGTCCTGCCAGCCCCCAGCCTCCCTCTGTACCCATGGCCAGCAGCTGGGGTAAGGAGAGGGGTGGTGGGCAGAAGGGGGAGGGGCTCTGCCTCTCTCTGGGCTGACCTGATGCCCCCCCAGAACGTGCCATGCACCCCCTTGCCCCCACATGCCCAGGCTGGGCACCTTAGGCCATCAGCCAGCCAGCTCCTGCCTCGGGGGAGGGACCCACAGAAGATGCCCAGCCCCCTAAGCCCCCTGCACTCATGGAGCCTGGTCCCACACTGCCTCTCCGGGAGAACCGCACACAGCCCCTGGGCCTCTGCCCCCGACTCCCACATCCTGGCAGCTCAGCAGCTCCCCGCGTCTCCAGGGCCCACCAGGACCCCACCTCGACCTTCACCAAGATCTACAGGCGGAGCCTCTGCGTCCTGCAGGCCTGGGTGGAGGACTGCTACACTGTGGACTTCACTCGGAACAGCGGGCTGCTGGGGAAGCTGGAGGACTTCATCTCCTCCAAGGTGACCGTGGCGCCGAGCTGGGCAGTCGCACCCTGGGCTCCCACAGCGGGAGGTGCTGCCCTCCTCCAGAAGGTGGCAGTGACCCCACCACCACCGTGCTTCTGCCTAGATCTTACCCCTGGACGGCTCTGCCAAGCACCTGCTGGGCCTCCTGGAGGTGGGCATGGACCGGCGGGCCGAGGGCAGCCTTCGCAGCACAGACCTGGAGAACCCCAGGGAGGCCGAGGAGGATGCCAGACCCTTCAACGCCCTCTGTAAGAGGCTCTCAGAGGACGGCATCTCGAGGAAGGTGGGGTCCTTTCTCAGGGGAGGGCCTCCGTGGACAGGTGGATGTGGCTCCCTGAGCTCAGCCTCAAGGGCACAGCTGGTGCATGCACACACATACACACACACACGTGCACATGGGCACACCCATATAAATGCATACATACAGACGTGTGCACATACACCTGTGTGCACATACATACCTGTGTGCATCACACACATCCACACGGGCACACCTGCGCGCACTCACACAATCCACACACGCACGCACCTTCACACATCCACATGCACACACGCACTCACAATCCACACATGCACACACATGTGCACCTTCACACATGCACATGCATGTTCACACAATCCAGACATGCACACACGCGTGCACCCTCACACATCCACACATACACGCATGCAGCCTCACATCCACACGTGCACATTCACATATACCCTCCATGTTCCCGCTCACAGGCAGCCCTGCTGGGCTGGCACCTCCTGCCCTGTCCTGGGTGCTCAGGTGAGGAGGGTCCTGCTGTGACTCACTGACCCCAACCTTCTGACCCTCGGGCCAGAGACTAAGGTGGAAACAGCCAGTATGGGGAGATAAATGCCCTTTCCATTAAACCTCAGCATCCTGTCCCTGGGGGACCTGCTGAAGTGACCAGGGCAGGCATCCTTGTGCCAACACAGCTGTGGGTGGGCAGGCTGCTCTCTGTCTCTGGCTGGGCCAGTCTGAGGAGTCCTGGACTTGGACCTGACCTGGTCCTCACCCCGCCCTGCCTCCCTGGACCCCTGACCTGGAGGGGACCCGGAGCTTGGGCCCCTCAGTGCCTGGCCTGCCTTGCAGAGCTTCCCCTGGAGGCTGCCCCGAGGCAACGGGCTGGTGCTGCCGCCGCACAAGGAGCGTCCCTACACCATCGCCGCGGCCCTGCCCAAGCCCTGCTTCCTCGAGGACTTCTACGGGCCCTGCGCCAAGACCAGCGAGAAGGGGCCGTACTTCCTGACCGAGTACAGCACTCACCAGCTCTTCAGCCAGCTCACGCTGCTACAGCAGGTGAGGAGGACAAGGATCCGTGCCCCGGCCACCTGCAAGTCGGGGCCCAGAGACACTTGGCGCCCACAGGGCCCTCAGCAGCTGCTTCCCAGAGGAACAGACGGGCAGAGAAGGGGCAGCGGCCAGGTGCACAGGTTGGGGGTGGCGGTCAGGTGCACAGGTCCAGGCAGTGAGTCCTCCTCTCCAGACCACTGCCCGCTGGGGCTTGTCTGCCTCTGCCCAGCACTCTGGCCTCACAGGCACTAGAGGACGCCCTGAGGGCCATATGGGGTACTGAGTCTCTCCCCTCAACCCCTCTGCCAGAGCTGGACCAACCCAGTTCCTTGTGCCCCCACCCAGCTGCCAGGGCCCTGCCCAGCATCTCTGCCACCACCACAGCCAGTCCTCAGGTGGCCTCTTCCCAGGTCCCTGCCATCCCGGGACCCCACATCACGTAGCAGTGATGCCAACCTAGTGATCCACCTGCTGTCATGAGGGCTGCCCTGGACGCCATGAGCCCCTGGGGGCCAAGCACATGGGGAGCCCTGCGGCGGACCCCTGTGGACTGTCGAGTGGGCATTGAACCTGGGGTTGCAGAGATGGCCCCCAGAAAACCCCCACCCTCCCTGGCTCCCTGGGACCCTGCCTTGGCCACAAGGCCCTAAGGGATGGAAGCCTGACCCTCGTTTCCATGGTCTGGGCAGGAGTTGTTTCAAAAGTGCCACCCGGTCCACTTCCTGAACTCACGGGCCCTGGGCGTCATGGACAAGAGCACCGCCATCCCCAAGTGAGCATCCGGGGCCCTTGGCTGGGAGTGGCGGTGGAGGGTCTTGGGGGCTCCCTGTAAGTGTCTCATGGACGCTCCTGACCAGCAGGAGATGCCTGTTGTCTCTGGAGACACAAGAGAGCGGTGTCTGTCCGTTGGAGCAGCCTCGTGGCCCGACCCCAGCACACTCTGCACCAGCAGCCCCGGGGCCGGGCAGGGCCACCTGTGCACCTTCCAGGGTGACGGGGCCACATTTCTCTTCCAGAGCCAGCTCTTCGGAGTCTCTTTCGGCCAAAACCTGCAGCTTATTTCTGCCCAATTACGTTCAGGACAAGTATCTGTTACAGCTTCTAAGAAACGCGGATGACGTCAGCACCTGGGTGGCTGCAGAGATTGTGACCAGCCACACCTCCAAGGTGGGCACCCTATAGTTCTGAGGCCAACACGGCTGCCCAGGGGTGGCAGTGCCTCCTGTAAGGCCATAGCCTGAACCCCCCCAATGCAGTGAACCCAACTCCATGTCCCTCAGAGCCGCACCGGACCCAAGGCTGAGGGGAGCAGGGCACAGGGGCAGGGGGGTCAGCTGCACTCCCAGCTCTCCCCCAGCAATGCCTCCCACGTCCAGAGTCACGTCCACAGCCACGTCCACAGCCACATCTCCACGTGCCCAGCCACGCCCACAGCCACATCTCCACGTGCCCAGCCACATCCACAGCCACATCTCCACGCCCACAGCCACGTCCACAGCCACATCTCCACGCCCACAGCCACGCCCACAGCCACATCTCCACGTGCCCAGTCACGCCCACAGCCACATCTCCACATGCCCAGCCACGCCCACAGCCACATCTCCACATGCCCAGCCACGTCCACAGCCACATCTCCACACCCACAGCCACATCTCCATGTGCCCAGTCACGCCCACAGCCACATCTCTGCATGCCCAGCCACACCCACAGCCACATCTCCACGTGCCCAGCCACGTCCACAGCCACATCTCCATGCCCACAGCCACATCTCCACACCCACAGCCCCGCCCACAGCCACATCTCCACGTGCCCAGCCATGCCCACAGCCACATCTCCACATGCCCAGCCACATCTCCAGCCATGTCCCCATCTGCAGCCACAGATGGCTCCCCTCAGTGGTGGGTGATCCTCTGCTGTGGGCCACCTGGAGACCCAGGGCAAGCTGCACCCACCACTTCTACCACCCCTACCTGTGCTCACCACACAGGTCCCTCATGCACCACCCCCAGCATTGGGCTCCGCCACAGCACCCCACCCCACCCCAGGGCCCCATCCCCTCTGTGCCTGAGCCTGGCCCCTGAGGTGGTGTTTGTGACGTCACCCTGGGCTCCTCCCAGTCGAAAGGTCATTGTGGGTTCTCAGTCTGTGGAACAAATCAGCTCCGTGGTCTGACCAAGGTCAAGGTCAAGTTCCAGCGCCAGGGCCCAGTCTCGGCCTCTTCTAGGTCCTGTGGGCCTTGGGCTGGACGGAGGGCTCCTCACTTGACCTGCCCCACCTGCTGTCAGGCAGGGCCCTGTGCGGCCCTGAAAGTCACCTGCCTTGACCAGCTCATCCTTCACGGGGCGCACCTGCCCAGGAGGCATCAGGGTCCACAGGTTCTCAGGAGGTCAGAGTCCCCCAGCCCTGGGGATCTGCACCTTCACCCAGCGGATGCCTTCACCCAGCAGACACCCTATGACAGAGGCCTCTGATCTCCTCACACCTGAGCTCAGCTGGGGCTTGGCTGTCGTGGGCTGGGGAAAACTCAGCATGACAGGGCCCCTCCCCCACAGCAGGGAAGTGACAGCCTCGGCCCACGGGTGGACACCCACCCCCTCCTAGGTCGGAGCTCTCTGAAAGCAAACTTGGGCCCAAGGAACAGGACTCCCAGCCATAAACCCCATCACTGCTGTCCCTGCTGCTGTCCCAGAGTGGGCCGAAGGCTCTGGGGGAACCGGGAGCTGCTTGCAGTCCACCAAGGTGCAGTACCTCCCTGCCAGGCGGCAAAGCCACCTCCACGGTAGACAGAGCTTCCCTTCCTATTATTCCTTCAAGCCCCTCCAACGCCGCAGGCAACTCCGGGGCCTGTAAAGGAAGGCAGAGGCGCCGCCTTCTCTCCTCCCTTGGGGAGAATTTTCCAGCCTTGGGGACTTATTTCCAGGGCACACCAGCACGGGACATGGGAACAGGGAGCCTGGTTGCCCGTTTGCTCTGATCCACGGTTTTCCCAGTATCATGAGGGACATCAAAATGTGATTTCCCTAAACCAGAGCCGTCACCCACGGCCCACGTGGCCAGGCTGAATTCACGAGGATGAACACAAGGACAGCTGGCTGACACCTGGCCAACCCGCAGCGTCCTGGGCGCACCCTCACCCCGAGCTGCCCCAGAGGGTGGAGGACCACCTCTCCCAGCCTGAGACCCACCTTGAGCCTGCGGGGGCCCTGCCTAAGGGTCTCCAGGAGGCTGCTCGCCTGGTCACGTGCCCGTGTCCAGGTCTGCGGGGTGGGCAGGAGTTGTGCAGGCTCACACCCAGGGCTGCCGGCGCCCAGCGTGGTGGGACAGAGCTCGGCACTCCTGCCACATCCCCGTTAGCAAAAGAGAGCCGCAGATCACTCAGGACAGGCCCCTCACCTCCATGTGGGAGCGGACAGACCTCGCCGGAGACCCACTTCTAAAAGCACCACACTCTCGTCCATCTAACGAGTGTTAGATACACGATGTCTTGATGTATTGTGTATCAGTGGCTGGGCTGTCGGAACGTTCCAGGACACTGAGCTTCACATTTGTAAATTCAGGACTCCAGAAAATTGTTAAAATACAGAATCTGAGCACAGAGGGCAGCAGTGATCAATAAAAGCACTCGGGGATTCTGACGATGCCTGGAGGGAGGCGAGGTGGAGACAAGGGCAGGAAGAAACGGAGTAAAATTTCTCACCTAAGAAAACGGAGGATCAGTGTTTCCGTTCAGACAATGTCTCGGTGGCTCCATATAGATGACGTCCAGAGGGAGGCGAGGTGGAGACAGAAGCGCAGGAAAAAGGAGCGTAAAATTTCTCACCTTAAGAAAATGCAGGCCGGTCGCGGCGGCTGATGCCTGTAACCCCAGCCCTTTGGGAGGCTGAGGAGGGCAGATCGCTTGAGCCCAGGAGTTGAGACCAGCCTGGACAACACAGCGAAACCCCGTCTCCACTGAAAATATAAAAAAGTATCCAGGCTGGTGGCGCATACCTAGAATCCCAGCTCCTCGGGAGGCTGAGGTGGGAAGATCACGGGAGCCCCGGAGGTGGAGGTTGCAGCGGGCTGAGGTCACACCATGGCAACCTAGGCAACGGTGTGAGACCCCATCTTAAAAAAATAAAAAATAAGATTGGAGAATTTGAAAGCAAAATAGGGCTTTGGTTTCTTCAGATTTGTTTAAAAGTATGGAACACCATAGCCAAGAGGTGGAGGCACCCCCACGTCCATGGAGGGAAGAATAGATAAAATGTGGCCTCTTCGTACCTTGAGAGTTTACTTGGCCTTAACAGGAAGGAAATTCTGACACCTGTGGCAGGGAGAGGACCCTCGAGGGACTCAGGCTCAGGGAAATGAGCCAGTCATGAAGCCCGGACACCGTACGGCTCCACGTGCACGAGGCACCTGGAGGTGCCGGATTCCCGGAGACAAAGCAGCAGGGCAGGTGCCGGGGGTTGGGAGTGGGCGCGGGGAGCTCGTGCTGAACGGGGACCAAGTTTCTGTTTGGGACGATGGAACGTCGCAGAGATCTGTTGCTCAATGTGGACGTAGTTAACACGGCTGAGCCGCGCACTTAGAAAAGGCTACAAGGGTAAATCCTCTACACGCTTCTTACAATTAAAAATCAAAAGGTTAAGACAAAAATGAAAAAGGGTGCTGAAACAGTCTTATCTCAAAATTACACACTTTGCATCTATTTAAACCGATGAAGAGACAGACTGAAAGGTCAGCATAGAAAGTGTATCCGGGCCGGGCGGGGTGGCTCAAGCCTGTAATCCCAGCATTTTGGGAGGCCGAGACGGGCGAATCACGAGGTCAGGAGATCGAGACCATCCTGGCTAATACGGTGAAACCCCGTCTCTACTTAAAAATACAAAAAACTAGCCGGGCGACGAGGCGGGCGCCTGTAGTCCCAGCTACTCGGGAGGCTGAGGCAGGAGAATGGCGTAAACCCGGGAGGCGGAGCTTGCAGTGAGCTGAGATCCGGCCACTGCACTCCAGTCTGGGTGGCAGAGCAAGACTCCGTCTCAAAAAAAAAAAAAAAAAAAGAAAGTGCATCCGGTAAACACTTCTCAAGCCCCCTCAAGGTACTCAGGCAGGAGAGCTGGGGCCGCAGTCGGGGCGAGCCCAGGATCATCTCAAGCGTCTTCAGCTGCACAGGGTCCCTGCAGACGAGAGTTGAGCCCGGGGGCAGGCACGGTGGCTCACATCTGTAATCCCAGCACTCTGGGAGGCTGAAGCAGGTGGATCACAAGGTCAAGAGTTCAAGACCAGCCTGGCCAACATGGTGAAACCCCATCTCTAATAAAAATACAAAAATTATCACGCCTGTAATCCTAGCACTTTGGGAGGCTAAGGCAGGAAGATCACGAGGTCCGGAGTTCCACACCAGCCTGACCAACATAGGGAAACCCCGTCTCTACTAAATATACAAAAATTAGCCGGGCGTGGTGGCAGTGCCTGTAGTTCCAGCTACTTGGGAGGCTGAGACAGGAGAATCGCTTGAACCCAGGAGGCGGAGGCTGCACTGAGCCGAGATCGCGCCACTGCACTCCAGCCTGGGCCACAGAGCAAGACTCCGTCTCAAAAAAAAAAAAAAAAAAAAAAGAGTCGAACCAGGGGACGGCATCCAGCTGGACTGTGCAGCCTTGGTTTCCACTAAAGGACAGCCCAGGCCAAGGTGATTCCTCAGGGACAGGCAGCTCCAACAGGAGGGGTCAGCTGAGTTCTCCAGAATCTTGAAGTCCTAGAAGTGGATCCAAGAACGCAGCCCCTCGGGACAGCTCAGAATACAAATCCTGCTGGGTGGGGCATTCACCACCGATGATTGTTCCCACCAAAGCCGGCCGGGTCATCACCGCCAGGACCAAAGCCGGCCGGGTCATCACCGCCAGCCAGAGCCCCGGAGGAGGGGGGCACTCAGGCACCCCCCAGGGACTGCAGCCAAACACTCCTGCCACGGGCTCAGCGTGGAGGGTTCGGGGGGTGGGCAAGGAACTGCCTGTGGCTCCCCATCTGCCTGTGGACATGACCGCAGCCTCTCCCTGGGTGGGGACGCCTTTTCCAGTCCTGAAGCTGCCTGGGGAGGTGCGTCCTGGCACAATCTTGCTTTTGAGAAGGGAGGGTGGACTTCTTTTCAAATCTTTCCATGTATCAAGCATTGCTTTTATTTTGTTTTGTTTCAAGTCATGCCCACCCCATCCTGCCAGCCCAGCCCCTCCACGGCCACGGCCACCGCTCACCTGCGTCCACACAGCCACTTCCTTTCCACATATGTGATGCAGCACACGCTCTTCTGTCTTGGTGCTGGGTGATTTTAACAGGTTCTCAAATATTCCCTTTGTTCATCTTAAACCAGAAGATGCTGAACATGTCATTTTCTCATTGCAGCTGCAGGTGAACTTGCTGTCCAAATTTTTGCTGATTGCAAAATCTTGCTATGAGCAGAGAAACTTCGCGACAGCCATGCAGATCCTGAGCGGGCTGGAGCACCTGGCCGTGAGGCAGTCCCCCGTGCGTCCCCCTCGGGCCCCGAGGCGGGGGTGGGCACCCGCACGGCCGCAGGAGTCTCACCTGTGCTTTCATTTCAGGCCTGGAGAATTCTGCCTGCAAAGATAGCAGAGGTCATGGAGGAGCTGAAAGCCGTGGAGGTACCAGCACTTTACATGGCCTGCGGCTTTCGTCCACCAAGGCCCCCTCCTAAACGACCTGCTCTGCAGAGTCTGCCACACCCAGACGCAGGCACCACTGAGTGTGTGCAGGTGGCCCAGCCAGGGTGGCCTCACTGAGGCCCAGGAGTCATCTCCCAGCGGGGCCTCTGCTGCCACCTGTGCACAGGTGTCCCCCCTGCTCAGCCACGGGGCCTTGCTGGTCTGAGTTCCTCCCACAGAGCACAGGTGCCCAGAGGACAGCACTGAGGTCTGTGGCTGGGGCCTGAGCTTGACCAACCTGGATCTCCCCCAGGACGGCAGGGGTGGCCTCGTGAGATAATGAACAAGGAAGTGCCGCTGGAAGTGAGGGGGCATCCCCCAAAATGACACAGACGAGCCCCACAGCAGCCAGAGCCTGTCCCGTCCTGGGTCTCAGAGCTCGGCCTCAGGCCCCAGCCACAGCTGTCTGCGGGTGGGAGGGCTCCTGCCTGTCCTTGCTGGACACACAGATGCGGGGCCTGCACTGGCCAGGGTCTCATTTAGGGAAGCTGGGTAGCTGGGTCACCTGGCACTTTCCTGGAGTCCAGCAGAGAGCAAAGACAGGGACTCACCATTTCAGTAGCAGGAGGCGCAAAGCCTCCCAGCGACTGTCAGGGCTGTGCAAGCTTAAGACCCTGCAGGTGTGAGCCAAGTCCAACCATCCAGGCACATTCGGGACTGGAAGCTAATTCAGAGAGCCGGGTAGACCCCGTGTGTGGAGAATGCAGGACCAGTTGGGACTGGTTGGGCTGTACTGGCCCCGGCGAGGCTCCTGCACTGACCACGCCCTGTCTCTCCCTGGCCCACGCCCCGGCTGGACCACCAGGTCTTCCTGAAGAGCGACAGCCTGTGTCTGATGGAAGGGCGGCGCTTCCGGGCACAGCCCACCCTGCCCTCGGCCCACCTCCTGGCCATGCACATCCAGCAGCTGGAGACAGGCGGCTTCACCATGACCAATGGGGCCCACAGGTGGAGCAAGCTCAGGTGAGGAGGGGCTCAGGTGGGCACGCGCCCAGGGGAGTGCGCGCCCAGGTGGGGCAGGCTCAGGTGGCACCTCTCTTCCTGTCCCTGTTTTTCAGAAGCCTGGGTACCTTGCCCCTCACTTGGCACTCACAGCCTCAGACCTCCCTCTACCCAAGATAACCTCCAGCCACCTCCTTCTCTGCAAATTTGGAGATATCCTGCACTCTTGCCGTCCATGGCCCCAAAACACTCCCCGTGGTCTCTAGGGACCCCTGCGTTGCGACCCAGCACACTTCCCACCCCACCCTGAGGGTCTCTGCAGCAGAGGCTGCCCAGCAGCAACCTGCCCTGACCCCCGGGTGCCACCGTGTCCCTGCTCCCCCTCAGACCCCCCTCCCTAGAGACGTGCACGTGGACCCAGGATCCATCCTCAGCCTGTGGTCCTGCCGTCCACCTGCCCAGCACCTGGGACCAACCACCTGGGAGGCAGAGACTGGGGCTGGCTGTAAAACCCACCACCACGACCCACAGGGCTCACGCCCCAGGCCACGCAGGCTCTTCCACGTGGTAAGGGACATGGGCAGCCTCTCCTCGGAGGCCCAGGCCTGTGTCCAATGGCCTTCAGGTGCCCACAGCCCCAAGCCTCACCCTCTCCCTCAAGACGCAATCTCCCACCGTCCCGCCTCTTCTCGTCGCCCGTCGTTGTCCACACACGGTCAGGTGGAGGCTGCTCAGGCCACGGCAGCTCCACCCTCCTCCACGGTAGACGGCCCCACTTGGGGAGCAATGCCCAGTGCACCAGGTGCCCATGGATCCCCAACCTGACAAGTGAAGTTCCCCTTCTTAGATAGGCACCAATCGAAAAACAACGTTTACAATATGCCATAAGTGTATGCTCATTGTAAGAGATCAGAAAACCCAAGTCAGCAAAAGAGAAGTTAAAGACTTAAGATAGGCTGGGCTGGGTGGCTCACACCTGTAACCCTCAGTAGACCGGGCGTGGTGGCTCACGCCTGTAACTCTAGATAGGCTGGGCCGGGTGCAGCGGCTCACCCCTGTACCCAGGCATGGTGGCTCACGCCTGTAACCCTAACACTTTGGGAGACCGAGGAGGACAGATCATCTGAGGTCAGGAGTTCAAGACCAGCCTGGCCAACATGGTGAAACCCTATGTCTACTAAAAATACAAAAAATTAGCCAGGTGTGGTAGCTGGTATCTGTAATCCCAGCTACTCAAGAGGCTGAGGCAGGAGAATCACTTGAACCCGAGAGGCAGACGCTGCAGTGAGCTGAGATCACCCTACTGCACTCCAGCCTGGGTGACGAGTGAAACAGCGTCTTAAAAAAAAAAAAAAAAAAATGGCCGGCGCAGTGGCTCGTGCATGTAGTCCCAGCACTTTGGGAGGCTGAGGCGGGCGGTCAGGAGATCAAGACCATCCTGGCTATCACGGTGAAACCCCATCTCTACTAAAAATAAAAATATTAGCCGGGTGCGGTGGCAGACGCCTGTGGTCCCAGCTACTCGGAAGGCTGAGGCAGGAGAGTGGTGTGAACCTGGGAGGTGGAGCTTGCAGTGAGTAGAAATCACGCCACTGCACTCCAGCCTGGGTGACAGAGCGAGACTCCATCTCAAAATAAAAAACAAAACATAAAGTGATGCACGATCAGGAAAGAAAACAAGCCAACACTGGCGCTTGCTCTTCATAGCATCCACGTGCCTATGTGGGCGCCTCCAGATCTGCCCGTCCCAGCATCCACGTGCCTATGTGGGCGCCTCCAGATCTGCCCGTCCCAGCATCCACGTGCCTCTGAGATCCCAACCAGGCATGCTCTTCCCGGCGTCCATGTGTGCGTTTGTGCGCGCGTGCGTGTGTGCGCGTGTGCATGTGCGTGTGCACACGCACATCCAGGCTTGCCCTTTCTTTGACGTAATGGACGTCCCTTTCTTTGTCCCTCACACTGGGCGTGCGGTGTTTCCATCCAAAATCACGAGAGGGCGTCTGTCTGTGGCACCAGCGTTCCCAGGCCCGGCTGAGGGCTCCTGTTCCTGACGAGCCGGTTGTCTCCGTTATATCCCATGGTGAGCTGGTCACTTTCAACAGCCAGCTCTCCCGGGAACCTGGCCCTGGCCCCGGCCACGGCGGTTCCCAGATGTGGACGCTCCGCACGGCGGCAGCGAGTTCCCTGCCTGCCTTGTCCTCTCAGCTGCAGCCCCTGCGGCTGACTGGGCTTGACTCCTCTTGGGACGCTTGGCACGGACAAGCCTGACCCTGCGGGGTTTCCATAAGCGTGTGTGGACTGAATTGTGGATGGATGGACAGATAGACGAAAAGGTCTGAGCAGTGACGTGAGGTTCGGCCTCACCAATAAATACAGAAAACACCCTTCAGTGTTCACACGGTGAAAAGGTTTAGTTCAAATGATTCCTGAGAACGCGGGGGACTCCCTCCGCATGGAAGCGCTCCGGCCCTGTGCAAACTAATGTCTCTTCTTTCCCCAACGGAAGGAACATCGCGAAAGTGGTGAGCCAGGTGCACGCATTCCAGGAGAACCCCTACACCTTCAGCCCCGACCCCAAGCTCCAGTCGCACCTGAGGCAGAGGATTGCCCGCTTCAGCGGTGCGGACATTTCCACGCTGGCTGCAGACAGCAGGGCCAACTTCCACCAGGTCTCCAGCGAGAAGCACTCACGGAAGATCCAGGACAAGCTACGGAGGATGAAGGCCACATTCCAGTAGCCAAACTTGGGCCTGGTGTGGAATTCCAGATCCAAACCCAACTGCGGGGGGCGGGCCGGGAGGCGGAAGCCATGTCTCAGGCCCGGCCGTTATCCAGGCCCCTTTGTCCCCAAGCCCTGGGGAGCTGGACCGGGAGGGAGGTGGAGGCTCGGGGGACCCCATAGGGACAGGCAGAGCTGGTCTCCTCCCAGCAGACGGAGCCAGGACGGGCACAAGAGTCTTGGAGGTTTGCGTGTTTCTGCTAAAATTAAAAAGTTAAATTTAAAAATGAAAATGAAAGACAGCTTCCCAGGAGTTTTGTGCCCGTCTGCGCCTCTGTCCGCGCCCCTGTCCGCGCCCCTGTCCGCGCCTCTGTCTGCGCCTCTCACACACAGATAAGTGGTCCTTACCCAGCTCTCAGCGACGCCCCCACAAAACAGCAACAGCCCCCACCGCCCACTCAACAGGCTTCAGAGCAGCTCCTCCCTAAGCAGGTTTCTGAGCCAGCCTCGGTGGGCTGAGCAACGGGGGACCAAAGCTGACCTCTGAGCGGCACGGCAACTACAGCTCCCAGGGGCTCCGAGACCTCCTGTCCGAGACCCTGCCTGGGTTCACCCTCCACAACCCAGACCCAGAACCCCCGTCCCCCTCCCCTGCCCAGTGCCCCTCCTCCCCAGCCCAGACCCCCAGGTGCCCGAGGCCTGCTGCTGGAGCAGGCACCTTGGGCTGGGTCTGCTCCCCAAGGGCCCAGAGCCCCCCAGCTTAGAACAGCCCTTGGTGAGGCAGCGGCGCCCAGACAAAGGCCCTGCTTCCTGGAAAGGACACTCATAGCAGGTCCAAGGCAGAGGCTCTGCGACGGGAGTCCCGGTCCCTGAGAGTGCCCCCACCCATCTCGTGCCCCAGGGGCCACCGCTGCCCACCACCTCCAGCAGCCATGCATGTACGCCCGCAGCCCTGCCGCCACAGCTTGCCACGCATTCACGCTTTGCCTCCATGGCTCCGAGCCCTTGCCCAGGTTCTCGGACCCCGGGCAGCTGGTGTGGAGTCCCCGACCAGGGCCGTGGGAGACCCGCACGGTCAGATCCACACTGGCCTCTGCAGCTGGGCGGCCAGAGCCCCGGGCACCACCCCAGCTCAGTGTGGCTCTCACGGTGCCAATCACCACAAGACCCAGGGTTGTGCTTTTGAGTTTTAGAATTAGCCATTCTTTAGAGCAGCCAGCTAGTGGCATTTCTAGGAAAACTGTGACTTGTGACAAACCGCTGCATTTTTAATGTCAAGACGTGTTTTCCCACATAAATTCACCGGAGACATCCGGGCCCTGGTTCGATGCAACATGAGAGAAGTCGGCGTCCTGGCCACGAAATGCAGTTCACTTTTTTTAGGCTTTTCTATGAGGATTATGTTCTGCAGACCCACGCCCGCATTTTCAGATTTTGTATTTAACAAAGATAGTGACCAGTGCAAGTCAACATTCCAGCGGTCAGGACTGACCTCAGGGGAGCACTGGGCTCAGGCTTCAGCGTGACTGTCCGCATGGCTTCCTCCTGTCCTGGCACCAATTTCTGAATAAAGTCCTTTCTACCAGCCGCTGCTGTGTGGCCACTCTGTGGATTCCCAAGGTGACCTCTGCAGGTCGAGCTGGTTTCCTTCATGTCCACACGAAGGCCCCTTACGGGCGCTCACAAGGACTCCAGGTGCGAGAGGTGCTCGGCCCAGGACTGAAAATCGACCTGCCGGTCCACAGTGACGCCCTCTGATGTTGCAGAGAAAGGCCTGGGTCTGCCAGACATGTGTCGCAACTCAGGCCCTGACAGGAGAAAAGCTGCCCCCAAAACTCCCAGGCTGTGCGAACAAGCCAACGTACCCACCAGGGCAGGAAACACTCACTTCCGGTGAGGACTGCAAACAGCCTAAAAGAACGGACTCCCAAAACCACGCTTGCACATCCAGGCTCGCCCCTCCATTAACAAAAAGGGCGCCCTCATACTGGACGTGCAGTGTCTTCATCCAAAATCAGGACAGGCGTCTGTCAGCTCTTTTAGGCTATTTGCACAGACCCAAGGCTGTTCCTGGGTCAACTTGCCCTAAACTCTGCCCAACCCAGCCAGTTCCCACCTGGCAGCCCTGTGGGCAAGACAGAGCTGGGTCGCCCGTCACCGCGGTGCAAGCTCGCCATAGCTCTAACTGCAGCAGAGAGGGAGGCCAGGAGCGGAAGCTCCTGCAGGTGGGGCCTGTGGCCCTGGAAAGGACGCTGTCACGGCCGTCACAGTGTAAGACTGGTGGACACCACCCGGGGAGGGGCTCGCGGCTTCCAATGGTTTTGGGCTGTAAATTGCGGATGCTTTTATGAAAGAGCTGATGGGTCTCTTGGGAAGTTCCCGCGATGAACGGTGCAGTGATCCGCCTGGAGGAAGGCCCAGGAAGAGCCAAGGAGACAACGAGATGGTGGGGTCCAGCTGTGCTGACGGGAGCTGCCCTGGACGGGTGCCCTGGGTCCTGGTCACGTGTGCTGACGGGAGCTGCCCTGGGAAGTGGGCCCTGGGTCCCGGTCAAGTGTGCTGACGGGAGCTGCCCTGGGAAGTGGGCCCTGGGTCCCGGTCACGTGTGCGTCCTCGCCCCCCATGCCGTGCAGGCCAGACCCTTCACCGCAGTGGCTCCAATAAACTCGGCTCCACCGAGCACAGGACTTTTCTCTCGGAGAGCTGAGAGCCAGCAACCCCGTGAGCCTCGCACCTTGGCCTCCCGCCCTATGTGAGCCTCTCCTGCACTGGCCAGGGCCTGTGGCCACTGTTCCAGGAGCCACCACCACATACGGGGCTTGACCTCCCCAAGGCCAACGTGCCGGGAGCAAGCCCAAGGCAGCCAAACAGCAGGCTGAGTGGAGAGAGTTGCCCAGCCAGCCTGGCCCAGGGCCTCCCCAGCACCAGCCTGTGCCACTTGGAGAAGGACTGAGGGTCCCCAAAAGAGCCAGGCCTTCGCTCCAGAAATAGTGCCCTGGCATCACCAGCCAGAGCCACCCTCTCCTGCCCCAGTCCTGAGGGACACAAATGAGTGGACCCTGGTCCTCACCCAAGCTCCTGGCCATGGGATCACCCACGTGAGAGGTGGCACCAGCGTCCAAGCTCTTGGGGAATGACTGGTTGCCCACGGAAGACCCCCAAAGTGCTACTCATACCGTGAAAGCGGGCGAGTCCCTTCTCTGAGACCTGGCTTCCTGTCTGTAAAGCAGGACGCGCCCACTCACCCACGGACCGCAGAGGTCCTGTCGTTCCTGCGTTGGTGACATTCACAGCATGCCGCAAGGCCAGCGGGAATTCCCACTCTGCGTCTGCACTTGGACCTCCCCTCCTGGCCTGGCTTCTCCACGGCACACCTATGGGGAGCGTGTGGCTGTGGCACGGCAGGCCCGTGGGGAGCGTGTGGCTGTGGCACGGCAGGCCCGTGGGGAGCGTGTGGCTGTTATGTTGTTGGCAGGTCACACGGTGGGGAGCATGTGGTAGTTTCATTATTGGCAGATCACGCCGTGGGGAGCATGTGGCAGTGACACGGCAGGTCCGTGGGGAGCGTGTAGCTGTTACGTTGTTGGCAGGTCACGTTGTGGGGAGTGTGTGGTGGTTCCGTTGTTGACAGGTCACACCCACACAGAGCTGTTTCCAAGGGATGTGCAGGGACGTGAGTGTCCCCACCTGACCCCAAAGCTGGGGCCTGCGGTGGGTCTGAACTTGAAAACTGTTGCAGCGGCTCCATCCACACGCAGACCTCTGCGGCCACCCAGCTCCCAGCCCCTGGTGACCGCGGATCAGGACCCACCCACCCCCCGTGGCTCTGCTTTTTCCAGCATGTCCCATAAATGAGTCCTATAAATGGACTCACAGCGTGTGGCCTCTGGGCTGGCTCTTCCGCTCAGCAAAACGCACTTAGGATTCATCCCTGTCGCTGCATGAATTAAGGGCCGAGGCGCGTTGCAGCCCGGGCACACCATCGTCCGGGGCTTCTCAGCCCTGTCCAGGTTCCAGCAATGATGAACAAAGCTGCCAGAAAGGTTGTGGGCAGGTTTTTCTGTAGACACAAGTCTTCAACTCCTTTGGGTAAACACCAAGGACAGTGAATACCAGATCCCGCGGGAAGAGTACGTTTAGTTTTCTTAAAAACCACCAGAGCGTTTCCCACAGGGCCTGCACCACGTGCACTCCTGCCAGCACTGACGAGGGTTCCTGTCGCTGTGTCCTCGCCGGTACGCGACGTTCTCAGCGCCCGGGGCCACCATGCCGGCCGGTCTCCAGTGACCGATTCACCCCGTCCTCACCGGTTCGGGACGTTCTCAGCGCCCCAGTGTCCACCATGCCGGCCAGTCTCTCACGACCTATTCGCCCGGTCTCCCTGCCCGGGGAATCCTCAGTGTTCTGGTGTCAGCCATGCTGGCTGCTCTCTAGTGGCCGATGATGTGAACATCTTTCCACATCTCCATCTGCCCTTTGCACATCGCATTTGACAAAGGCCAGGTCTTCTCTCCGTTTCTACAGGGTCGTTTCTATATGGTACAGGGTGATGGACGCAGAACTATAACGTCCGTCTTTATCAAAAACTCACGGAGCCTGGACGTCCCTCCTTGGGTTCAGTTTGGAAAATCTTAGAGAAGGACTCAGCTGAGTCCAGCTTGGGCCAAATGTCTGCCCTGGACCAGCCGGTCACCGATGACCAGCAGCAGTGTGACCAAGGTCAGCCTTCCACTGGGCCTCACCCCCAAATTCTGGACTTATTTTCAGAAAAGGGGGTCTTTATGAGCTGTGCTGGAACTCCGAGATCCAGCACACTTACGTTCAACAAATTTGTAACAACTTTTTAAGAAAAAAACCTAGATCTGTCTTGCAAGCAGGATGCTGGGAACCCCAGGGCGGAATCACAGAAACTGTGACAAGCGACCCTGACGCAGCTGGGTGACACCACCTCGCTGACGGGAGCGGAGACGGGCCGACCTCAGTAACAGGGGAAACCAAGACAAGGCCGAGGACCACACACAGACACCGTGCTCTGGCAGCAAACCTGCTTCTCAGAGGGACGTGGTCAGCAATTCTGAAGCCACCTTCCACGCACCTCAGGGCTGACAATGAATCAGTGCAGGAGCCGGGCCTCCCCATGTCCAAGAAAGCAGTTCCAGAAAAGCAAGTCGGGAGGCGAGAAGGAGCCAACCGCACAGGATGAGGGTCAGAGGTCGCGTGAACTCATGTGTATCCTAATGATGGTCACACGTGCATGCACGGCCAGCCCACGTCATACACGTCCTGGCTCTGTCCCAGACGGAGTCACGGCGGGCTGTGCTGTGCACTGCGGCTGCCACTGCGGGCTGGACCGTCTGTGCTGAGGTCTTGTGCAGCATCATCTCTGATCATGCTCCTAGCACCCCCAACCCTCAGTTATTAAAAATCTTTCTAGTTTGTTTGTTTGTTTTTTGAGGCAGAGTCTCCCTCCATCACCTAGGCTGGAGTGCAGTGGTGCAATCTTGGCTCACTGCAACCTCCGCCTCCTGGGTTCAAGCAATTCTTCTGCCTCAGCTTCCTGAGTAACTGGGCCTACCAGGCACGTGCTACCACGCCCGGCTAATTTTTTGTATTTTTAGTAGAGACAGGGTTTCACCAAGTTAGCCAGGATGGTCTCAATCTCCTGACCTCATAATCTGCCCGCCTCGGCCTCCCAAAGTGCTGGGACTATAGGCTTGAGTCACCACACTTGGCTTTTTTTTTTTTTGAGATCCCCTCCCAGGTTCAAGCAATTCTCCTGCCTCAGCCTCCCTAGAAGCTGGGATCACAGGCGCACAACCAACACCTTGCTAATTTTTGTATTTTTAGCAGAGACGGGGTTTCACCATGTTGGCCAGGCTGGTCTCAAATTCCTGACCTCAGGTGATCCTCCCGGTCTCCCAAAGTGCTGGGATTACAGCCACCATGCCTACCACCCCCCTTTTCTTTTTTTTTGCTTTAAGACAGAGTCTTGCCCTGTCACCTAGGCTGGAGTGCAGTGGGGTGATCATGGTACACTGCAGGCTTAACCTCCTGAGCAAAAGGACATCCTCCCACCTCAGCCTCCCAAGTACCTGGAACTATAGGCACCTGCTACTACACTCGGTTATTTTTAATTTTTTGCAGAGATAGGGGTCTCACTATATTGCCCAGGTCAGTCTCAAACTCCTGGCCTCAGGAGATCTGCCCACCTCAGCCTCCCAAAGTGCTAGGAATACAGGTGTGGCCCACGTGTATGAATGCCTGGCCAGGAACCACAGATTTCTCGAGAAGAGTCTGAAAAGCTGATTCTAGAGCCAGGGTCGGCAAAGGACCAGATGAGGCAGGAGCATCCTGTAGTGCCAGGGAGCTGGGAGGGGGGTTTCAAAAGGACACAGGAAGAGAGAAGAGGTGAGAAGAGTTTCAGTGGCCAAAGTGGGAACAATCTGAGCAAACATAAATAAAAGCCGGGTACAGGGGCTCACGCCTGTAATCTCAGCACGCTGGGAGGCCCAGGCAGGAGGATCATTTGAGCCCAGGAGTTCAAGCCGAGCCTGTGCAACATAGCAAGACCCTGTCCTTACAAAAAGTAAAAAAAAAAAAAAAAACAACTAGCTGGGTGTGGTGGTGCACACATGTAGCCCCAGCTACCGAGGAAGCTGAGGCTGGAGGATCAGCTGGGCCCAAGATTTCAAAGCTACAGTGATCTGTGATTGGGCCACTGCACTCCAGCTTGAGTGACAGAACGAGACCCCATCTGTAAAAAAGAACAAAAACAAACAGAATTTTTAAAATAAATAAATAATAACAGCACCAGGTTATGACCTAAGGGATAAAATAAATACACACGAGCCCACACTGTAGAAATAAATGAGTAGATAAATCAACAGGCGAGAGACAAACCTCCTTACAGAAGAATCCCAGAAAATACAGACACCCCTCCAGGAGGTGGGGCCTAATTCCTCTCCCCATGAGTTGGGGATGGACCGAGGTATTGGATACCAGTGACCAGAGCAGGGATGGAACGGCGGTCGCTGAGGAGTGCAAGACTGACAGTCCCCACCTAAGCACGGAGCGGACCTCACCGGTGCTGAGCCACCGGATAGGAGGGCGAGACCCCACCCCTGCACCTTCCTTCCAAAAACCCACCACCCCAGTCCGATCCCAGGAAGACACCAGGCAAACCCAAGTCGAGGAACATTCAACAAAACACCTGGCCCGTCCTCAACCGTGTCGAGGACGCAAGAAGCTGCCACGGCCCAGAGGAGACCCAGGAGACAGAAGGACTCGGCGCCGTGCGGCGAAGAGGAAGAGCATTTAATAGGAAGAGGATTTCCCCCTCCCGGGATCCTGGCTGCAGACGCGCTCCAGATGGAAGAAGTTCAGATTTAAAAAGTTCCTTCTGCAGAGCCCGTGAATTCCGACACCCATTCCCGCGGCTGGCGTGGCTTCTCCTCCCACCCAGTCCTCGGGGCCCCTCGCGTGCAGGTGCTGAGCCCGGGGGGGGGGGGGGGGCAGCACTGGGGTCCGGACAAGGGGGCGCCAGCGCCTTCCGGAGCGGGAGGGGCTCCGCACACACCTCGACGGGGGCGGGGGGAGGCTCGGCACAGGCTAAAAACGAACGGGGTCGGCACAGGCTAAAAACGAACGGGGCTCAGGCATCGCAGCACCTCGGTTAAACGCCTTTAAGGACAGAACCACTGCGGACTCTGTTTCCGACCGAAGCCAGGCTTTGCTCTGTCTTCCCGGCCGCGGCGCCAGGACAGACCCCTTAGGACCCGGCGGGCGGGCGGGGCGGGGCGCGCTGGGGGGGCGGGGGCGGTGGGAGGGCCGTGTAGACCCGGCTCGGAGGGCTGGACTGCGGCGCAGGATGCTCAGAACGCGTGTGGGCGGCCCGGGCGGCGTCTGACCCCCTCTCCATCTTCGCGCGTCGCGCCCCGGCCCAGGGATGCTGCTGCGGCCCCGCAGGCCGCCCCCGCTCGCGCCCCCCGCGCCGCCGTCGCCCACCAGCCCCGACCCCGAGCCGCGGCCGCCCGGAGACGTCCCGGGGACCCCGCCCCGGAGGCCCGCCTCGCCCAGCGCGCTGGGGGAACTGGGGTTGCCAGTGTCCCCGGGCTCGGCGCAGCGCACGCCCTGGAGCGCCCAGGAGACGGAGCTGCTGCTGGGGACGCTGCTGCAACCGGCCGTGTGGCGCGCGCTGCTCCTGGACCGCCGCCAGGCCCTGCCCACCTACCGCCGCGTGTCGGCCGCGCTGGCCCGGCAGCAGGTGCGCCGCACCCCCGCGCAGTGTCGCCGCCGCTACAAGTTCCTCAAGGACAAGTTTCGCGAGGCGCACGGCCAGCCGCCCGGGCCCTTCGACGAGCAGATCCGAAAGCTCATGGGGCTGCTGGGCGACAACGGGCGCAAACGGCCTCGCCGCCGCTCCCCCGGGTCTGGGCGCCCCCAGCGCGGCCGCCGCCCGGCCTCCAACGCACACGCGCCAGCTCCGGCCGAACCAGGTAAGCGGGGGTCTGGGGGGCCGGATGGGGCCGAGGGCTGCGGAGGGACCGGGGGCGGCCGAGGGCTGCGGGGGAGGGGCGGGCGCGACCCCCAATCCCCGCCCGACCGCCCTCTCCGCGATCCCAGACGCCACTCCGCTGCCCACCGCCCGCGACCCCGACGCGGACCCCGCCTGGACGCTCCGCTTCAGCCCGTCCCCGCCGAAGTCTGCGGACACCTCCCGCACCCCCAGATCCCCGCCAGCCCCCGCCCCGACCGCCCTCGCCGCCTGCATCCCCGAGGACCGCACACCCGTCCGCGGCCCGGGGTCCCCGCCGCCGCCCCCGGCCCGTGAAGACCCCGACTCGCCGCCCGGCCGCCCCGAGGACTGCGCGCCCCCTCCGGCCGCGCCCCCGTCGCTGAACACCGCCCTGCTGCAGACCCTGGGGCACCTGGGCGACATCGCGAACATCCTGGGCCCGCTGCGCGACCAGCTGCTGACCTTGAACCAGCACGTGGAGCAGCTGCGCGGCGCCTTCGACCAGACAGTGTCCCTGGCCGTGGGCTTCATTCTGGGCAGCGCGGCCGCCGAGCGAGGGGTCCTCAGGGACCCGTGCCAGTGAGTCCCGGCTACGGCCATACTTCCCTCTCCAGGCCGAGGCCCCTCCGCCCTGACCCCTCCTGCTGCCTTCCCACCCCCGCTCCTGGGTACGTTCAATAAAAAGATTGTTTTCCTAGTCTCCGGGCTGTGTAGGAGTGCGGGTCTCGAGGCGGGGAGGGAGTGGCGCCCAGAAGGGTAGAGTTGCAACGCTCTCATCACAGAGAGGGGCTCCCACTCGCTCCTGAGGTGTGGACAGAGCTCCGTGGGACGCATCCAGATGTAGGCTCAGGACTCCAGGCTCGAGGGAGGTGGGCGTGGTGCTTTCTGCCGGGTCCTGGTTACACACTCGCTTCTCAGGGCTACGCCAGACTCTCCCTGCCCCTCCTGGGGAGCCCCACTGAGTAAAACGGAGGGGGAGGGTTAGTTCCGCTGGGGGTCCGTAGAAAAACTGAGGCTGACCCCCGTCTTGACTCAGTGTAGGGATGGGGGTTAGAGTGGCGGCCTCCACACTGCCCAGCAGAGAACCCCCTTTGACCCAGGAGTAGTTTGGGGCATTCCCAAGGTCCTCCCATAGCCTTGGGCAGTCTGGAACCACTTGGCTGAACTCTCCCAGGTCCAGGGAAATAAAAGAGGAAGAGGAGCCACACAGCTCCAGGGAGAATGCTGGTTTTGTCTCCAGGGAGGTGGCTGTGGTCTGGGTGGGCCCAGGGAGGCCCTGAGCGGCTGTGGTGTGATCCCAATGGGCAGGGCCCTTGCAATTTTGAGAAAACCGAAGCAAACCTGCCCAGGAAGCAATTTCCAAGTAGCAATGCAGGGCCCCACCCTGGACACCTGAGTCAGAAGGGGGATTGGGTGGAGCCGGAGATACAAATGTAGCCTGTAGGAGTTCCGCTGGCATAACAATACCTGCAAATTAGCGGGCCCATCCAGAAAGACAAGTGGCTTGCCCAGGGCTATGCAACTAAATGGGGCTGGGGGTCCCCACTGGCCTAGCACCCAACAGTCCTGAGGGGTTCCCTGTGGGTGGTAGGGTTGCAGCCCCTCCCACACATGCCTTTCTGGGGATCGGGAAGAATAGGTCCCGCTACTGCTAATGGCAGCTCCTGGGAAATGAACGGCTTGCCCAGGTCTGAGGGAAGGCCTGTGAGGCCACGCCTGCAAGAACTGACTGCAAGCCTCACCTCATTTAAGACACTGAGGCACCGGATGTTGTGGTTCAGCCTGTAATCCTAACACTGGGAGGCTGAGGCGGGTGGATTGCCTGAGCTCAGGAGTTCGAGACCAGCCTGGGCAACACGGTGCACCCCCATCTCTACTAAAAATACAAAAATTAGCTGGGCATAGTGGCACATGCCTGTAGTCCCAGCTACTCAGGAGGCTGAGGCAGGAGAATTGAATTGCTTGAACCCAGGAAGCGGAGGCTGCAGTGAACTGAGATTGCGCCACTGCACTCCAGCCTGGGCGACACAGAAGTCTGTCTCAAAAAAACAAAAACAAAAACACACTCTGAGGCCAGACGCGGTGGCTCACGTCTGTAATCCCAGGTCTTTGGAAAGCCAGAGGCGGGCAGATCACTAACGAGGTCAGGAGTTTGAGACCAGCCTGACCAACATGGTGAAACTCCATCTCTAGTAAAAATACAAAAATTAGTCAGGCGTGGTGGCATAAGCCTGTAATTCCAACTACTCAGGAGGCTGAGGCAGGAGAATCACTTGAACCCGGGAGGCGGAGGATTACACTGCACTGCAGCCTGGAGGTCAGAGCAAGACTCCGTCTCAAAAAAAAAAAAAAAAAAAAAGACACTCTAGGCCAGGCTCGGTGGCTCACGCCTATAATCCCAACACTGCGAGGCCTGGGCGGAAGGATCACCTTGAGCTCAGGCGTTCCAAACCAGCCTGGGCAACATGGTGAGACCACATCTCTGTTAAAAATCCAAAAAATAGCTGGGCATGGTGCCATGCACCTGTAGTTTCAACTATTCAGGGAAACAGGTGGGAAGACTGCTTCAGCACAAGAGGTCACGGCTGCAGTGAGCCCTGATTGTGTTACTGCAGTCCAGCCTGGGTGACAGGGAGAACCTGTCTCAAAAAAAGTAGTCTGGCATCAGCTCCACCCTGCTATGTCTCCTGAGAATCTCCAAACTGCTAACACCTGTTGGACGAGCCAAGCTTGCAAATATTCCCCTTCACATACACAGTCCCCAAAGGTCAGAGTCACAGGCTGGGGCCACAGTGGGGTCTGAAACAGAGCTTAGGTGCACCCTACATGACCCTGTCACTCCAGAAGCTTATGCCTGACCGCAAGCCCAGGTCCAGACAGCCACATCCCAGCAAACACACGAACACTCTAAAGTTGGGGGCTGTGCCTCTCTATCACTTGGGGTTACTGGACACTCGGCCCTGGAGGAAGGACCCATGTCTGGATTGGAGCCATTTAGGGGCACCAAGCAGAATTCATTTGCCTTCCTGCTCAGGTAGTGGGCCGGGAGCCAAGTGCTGTGATCCTCCTGAGCCCGGTATCAGAATAATTAATCTGAACATGCAGCCCCAGACCTCTAATGCTTTCTAATCTGGTGCAGGGAGTATATTTTGGCTGTTTAAATCAATCTAGGGGCTGGATGCGGTGGCTCATGCCTGTAATCCCAGCACTTTGCGGGGCTGAGGCAGGAGAATTACTTGAGCTCAGGAGTTTGAGACCAGCCTGGGCAACATGACAAAACTCCATCTCCGCAAAAAATACAAAAATTAACTGGGCATGGTGGCACGCACCTGTAGTCCCAGCTTCACTGGAGGCTCAGGCAGGAGGATCACTTGGGCCCTGGAGGTCAAGGCTGCAGTGAGCTGTGATCACATGAGGCACTCTGGCCTGGGCAACAGTGAAAGCTTGTCTCCAAAATAATTAACTCGCTCTGCGGGCGTGGCAGGATTAGCCTCCTGTGTGCTGTTTAACAGTGTCTGAGCACAGTTGGCTTAGCGCTTCTTTTTGTTTGTTTGTTTGTTTGTTTTTTTAGACAGAGTCTTGCTCTTGTTGCCCAGGCTAGAGTGCAATGGTGCAATCTTGGCTCACCACAACCTCCGCCTCCCAGGTTCAGGCGATTCTCCTGCCTCAGCCTCCTGAGTAGCTGGGATTACAGGCGTGTGTCACCACCTCTGGCTAATTTTGTATTTTTAGTAGAGATGGGGTTTCCCCATGTTGGTCAGGCTGGTCTGGAACTCCTGACCTCAGGTGACCCACTCATCACAGCCTCCCAAAGTGCTGGGATTACAGGCATGAGCTCCCGCGCCTGGCCCTTAACATTTCTTTAGCCCCCAGGCACCAGACCAGCACCACTTCCTAGTGGACAAGCGAAGGGGAGTGAGGAGCGGGGAGTGTGGGGGTGTTGGGGAATGGGGACATGGGGGTGTCAGGGAGGGGGGCGTGGGGTGTCGGAGAGGGGGGCGTGGGGATGTCGGGGATGGGGGCATGGAGGTGTAGTGGAGGGGGTTTGGGGGTGTGGGGAGTGGGGAGCATGGATATGTAGCAGTGGGGGAGATTGGGGTGTCGGGGAGGGGGAGCTTGGGGTGTCGGGAGTGGGGCAGTGGATGTGTAGGGCAGGGGGCGTGGGGGTGTGGGGGAGAGGGGCGCATGGAGGTGGGGGCATGGGGGTATCGGGGAGAGGGGCACGTGGGGTGCCAGGGAGGGGGATGTGGGGGTGTCTAGAGGAGAGCGTGGATGTCTAGGGGAGGGTGAAGAGGGTGGGTGTCGCGGAGGAGGAAGCGTAGGATGTCTGGGGGAGTGGGGAGCACGGATGTCCCAGGAGAGGAGGAAGCGTGAGGGTGTTGGGGACGGGGGAGCGCGGGGGTGTCGGAAGAGGGCACGTGAGGGTGTCAGGGAGGCCGAGGCCGCGGGAGTGGGTGTTGGGGAGGGATTGGGATCTCCCCCTCAGGGGGTCTCAGAGTGCTCGGAGGAGGCTTGGGGGAGTCATAACGGGGCCGGCGGGAGCAGGGCGGTCTGGAACCGGCGGCAGCACGCGCTAGGTCCGGTGCCAGTCCTCAGGCCGTGGACTCGGGGGGAGCCCGTTTCGGGAACTAGCTGGGCTCCGGGCTGTGCGTGGGGGCGGGGCTGCCAGCCTGGGAGTGACACGGGACTTCCCTGCCCAGCGCAACGCGGCCTGGACCCCGAGGGTGGGGAATGGGGCGACGCCCGCGGGGACCACGCTGTGAGGCGTGCGGGGCGCAATTCTCGGGGCTGGGCTGCCCCAGGGGCTGGGAGGGAGGCGGCGGAGGGGCGCCCAAGTCTCCTACCCATGGCGGCGCATCAGGACGCGTCCCAGAGCTGGGGACGGACGGAGGCTCCGAGGCGGAGGCTCTGGTGACCCCAGACCTGGGCTAGAGCGGCCTCCGCGGGCCCTGGAGTGAGGGTGGAGGGAGAGGCCCGGGCTGCAGGAGGCGGGGGGGCCTGAGCCACGGCGGTGGGGCCACTCGCCAGGGAAGAGGGGCCACCCAAGCCGCAGCAAGGGTCTGGGGTGGGACCCAGGACAGAGGGGCTGTCTGACCCTGCTGTGCGAAGGTGAGGTTGCCTTCGGACTTGGCGGGGTCGGAGGGGGCGGTTCAGGTGGAGGTGGTGCGGGGGAGCTGGGAAACTGGCGGGAGGAGCTCTATGCAGAGCTGGGGGTGGGGGGGCTGAACCACGTGCAGAAGGTGGCTGAGACCCCGGGGCCCGGGCCTTCGGAAATTAGAAATGGAGAAATGGAAGGCTGGGTGCTGGCGTTTCACAAATCCATGCTCGTGGTTTCCTGTTTATGTAAGGGATGCTTCTGGGCCTTTTCCCGGCCTGTCGAAAGTTCTGTGTGTGTGTTTGGGGGGCGGGGTGGGAGGTGAGGGTGTGCTGGGTTTTGCTCCACTTTGAGGCACCGCCCCGCCGGAGCCCCCACCCTCACGGCCTCTGCTCCCAGGTGGCAGGGCCGCCCCCACTGCGGGAGGGCTGGGTACCTGCCTCGTGGGGCATCCTCGGGGCCAGCCCTGTGGCCGTAGGCATCTGGGCCCTCGCTGCCCCTGGCCGGAACACTCTGCTGGTCCTGTGCAGTGGCTCAAATCCCCTCTACCCGGGGTGACCCGGTCTCTCCGGAGATGAAGTGGGGAGGGGGTCTAGGCCGCCTTCCTGGCCCCCCAGCCCTCCTGGTTTTACCCCCGAGGCCACGTCCAAAGCCCCCACCCCTGCCAGCCTCCCCCTTGAGGGCCCAGTGACCTAACTGGGCCAGCAGGGTCCGAGGAAGACCAGGGTCAGCGGCGGCCCGGTCCGTTCCCCGACCCCGTCACCTGTGACCCACCTGTTCCCCGCTGAGGTCCCGCCCCAGCGCCCGCCTCCCGGGCTCCTCCCTCTTTTCTCAGCCGGGGAGGCGCGGATAGCTGGGTTGGCGTAACCGTGGGGCGAGGCCCGCGGGTCTTTCCGATTTCGGGGAGCGGGGTGGGCGCTGAGGCAACCGCGGTCAGGACCTGGCAGGGAGTCGGGGCTGCTCCCTGGACCCCGTCTGCGCCTAAACCCCGCATGCCTTCGGGGGCCGGACCTGCGCCTGCGCCTAACCCCGGCCGCCGGAGACGCCGTGCGGACCCCAAGCCAGTGCGCGGAAGACACCGTCCTACCCTCGGCTTGGGCGCAGCGCGAGTCCGTGTGTCCCGGCGCGCGGGGAGCTGGTCCGAGGTCGGACGGAACGCTCGCGGCGTGGCTGCCTCCCACCCGGCCACTTCGGTCCCCGCGCCCGCCCCACCCCGACGGCGCAGGCGACCTGGGGACGCCCAGGAGGCGGAGACGCAAACAGCTCGGGACTGAGGTTCGTGGGAGCAGCGGCCGCGCGTCGCGATGACCGTCCCGGGAGCCCGTGCTCAGGGCGTCCCCGTGAGGTTTGGGCTCCACAGTCCCCGGGGGCTCTGCCCCCGCCCTGGCCACAGTGGGGACAGCCCGGCTTGGCGGGGACGCGCCAGTCCCGCAGCCGAAGCGGAGTTCCTACCCCGCCGCGCGAGGCAGTGGCTCCGGCCCTTCCAGCTCCGGATGGGGTCAGGGAGCCGCCCGCGCGCGCATGCGGAGACTGCTGCGACGGCCCCGGGAGTGAGTCCCCCAGAGGTGCCGGGTTAGGGCTGGAAGCGGACGAGTGCCCCGAGAGGCCCCCCGACATTCCCGTCCTCGCGCGCCGCTCCCCGAGCCCTCCGCGTCTCCCCCGGAAAGCGTCCCTCGGCTCCTGCGCGACCGCACAGCCTGGACGCAGCGCACGCGGGCACCGGCTGAGTCCGCCCTGACTCTCCCAGCCTGAAGCCTGCTCGCCCTCGGGTGTCCGGGCTGGGCACAGGCGCCAGCGTCCCCCTGGAGAGGAGAGGTCGCCCAGCACCGCTCAGGACAGGCCCGAGTGGGAGCGGGACCCTCCTACCTTCCAGCAGCCTCGGCCCGCGGGATGGGGGTTGGGAGAGATGAAAGGAGGTGACCGATCCCGAACCGTCACCTCTCCATTAACCAGGGCCCGCAGCCCCGCCCCTCCCCCAGACATCGAGGAGCCGGGGAGGTGTGAATGGTCTCCTTTGTGCCTCTGAATCGAAGGCAATTAGGCCCTGCTTATCTGGGCATTAGCCGTGTATGCAAAGCGGGCTCCCGCCCCCTCCTCCCGGGCTTATAAACGCCGCCGCCCGGCGAGGCCGGAGGTGGATCCTGCGCCTGGCCAGCCCCACCCGTCCTTCCCTCCGGCCCACCTGACCGCCATGCGCCTCTCCTCCCCACCTCGTGGCCAGCAGCGGCCCTCTAGCTTTGGCTCTGTGGACTGGCTCTCCCAGAGCAGCTGCTCAGGGTTGACCCACACCCCCAGGCCTGCCGACGTCTCCCCGGGGAGCCTCCCTGGCCCGGGCCAGATATCCGGCGCCCGGGAGCCCCCTCAGGCCATCGGCATCAAGGAGGCCGCCACGTCCTCAAATCTGCCTGCGCCGGAGAGGACCGTGGCTGGTAGGTCCGGGTCGGGGGTCCCTTCCTTCCCAGGTGGAGATGGGAGTGGGGGAGAGGCCAGGAGCCCGGCGGCTGAACTCCCCGCGGTGCGGTGCGGACGAGGTCAGGGCCGGGGGCGTTTCCACGAGGGCCGGCGGAGGCCTTGCCTGCGCCTCACTGGAGCGCAGCTTCCCTCGAAACCAAGGCCTTGACGGGGATTTTCTCTCCTTGAGCCCCCGGTGGGCTCCTCTGCCTCCCTTGTCACCCCGTTCCTCAGCCGTGTCCCTGTCCCCCACCCCGGCCTGGTGCCGAGGGACCGTCCAAGGGGTCCCTGTCCGCACCTCTCTGCCCTGATTCCGGACGCTCACCGAAACACAGCGCGGCCGTGGGCAGCTGTGCCCCTGGTGTTCCAGCCCCGCAACCATGGGGACCCAGTTCCGGGAGTCCCCACGATTTGCCAACCCCCCCCCCCCCCCGCCCCCAGCAAAGCCGGTGCCTGCTCAGCATCTATGCTCAAGCCCATTTCAGGCCACCTGGAGCACAGCTGTCTTTTCAAGAGCCTGCAGGTTTGCTGTAGGGGTGGCGGTGACCTGGTGCCTGCAGAAATTCTGAAGTTCGGTCTGTGGCCGCCGAGATGCTCTGTTGTCTGCTGAGAACAAAGGTTCTCCGCGTTTGTATTTTAGTCTTTGTAACATCGTTGCCACTTTTAGGTTTAAGGTAGTACTTGATCAAAAGTGGGGTTAACATTGTAAATTTTCATTTTTAAAAATTTGACTGATCCTTATGGAGTAACTTTGTACTTCAGGGAAATGAAAATTTAAATGTATTCTCCCCAGCTAGCTATCCTGCCCCACGCCAACCCCCTTCCTGATCCCAGTTCTACAGCCCTTCCCGCCACAAGGCATTTGCTTTTCGGGTCCACCATGTGCTTTCAGGCTAAGGTGAAGACAGATTTTGTAAAATACGCTTCCTTCCGCAGAAACTCCAGTGAGCATTTTCGTCAGACTTGCATTAAATGTTGAGCTCGTTTCGCCACGTTGGTCTCCTTCCTGGGACCCAGACCACAGACCACCTTGTGGGGTTGTTTAGTGCCAGCCCCCATTCCTTAACGTAGAAATTAGAAAACAGACTTGACCAAGATGGGCCTGGGGATTAACTGAGCTGGGCTCTGCTGGCTGAGGAGCCGGAGCCCAGGACAGGGACCGAGTTCCCTGGGTGGGTCCCCAGGCCTTTGCATGTAATGGACTCTACCTTACCTGCCTGGAAGTCTGCAGGAAGGGCCTCCTGGGAACCGGCTTCTGGAAGGGAAGTGTGGGATGGGGCCGAACTGAGTGAGCTGAGCCAGCTGAGCGGAGGGCAGGCCCAAGCTGCTGGTAGCGTTCCCCCCTCCCCTGAGTCACCTCTCTGAGCCCCTTTCCGCACGTGACCTGGAGGCAGCGGCAGGGCTGCTGGTCACTGTCAGGTGAGAAGATCTGCCCTGCCCAGCCCCCAACGTGGCTGTCTTCCCCTGTTACCCGTGGGCAGGGCTTGCCCCATGGGGTGGCAGGCTCAGCCAAATGCTCTTACTCTCTATGCCAGGGTTGAGTAAGGGGCCAAATACCTTGCGGGTCCCCCGTGCCCGCACAGCCTTCACCACGGAGCAGGTCCGCACCTTGGAGGGCGTCTTCCAGCACCACCAGTACCTGAGCCCTCTTGAGCGGAAGAGGCTGGCCAGGGAGATGCAGCTCTCAGAGGTCCAGGTGAGGCGAGCAGGGCTGGGGTAGGCAAGGGTGGGCCAGTGGCCTAGTCTCACCCCTGCTCTGATTTTGGTTTTCCTGCAGATAAAAACCTGGTTTCAGAATCGCCGGATGAAACACAAACGGCAAATGCAAGAACCGCCGCCGCACAGCCCCTTCTCGGGGTCTCTCCACATGCCCCCAGCTTTGCACTCACCGTCTTCTGGCCTTGCCAGTGGCCTGCAGCTGCTGTGCCCTTGGGCACCCCTGCCTGGGCCCCAGGCTCTGACGCTGCCCCCTGGCTCCTTCTGGGGTCTCTGCCAAGTGGAACAAGAGTCCTTGGCCTCTGCGGGGGCTTCCTGCTGCAGGCAACCTCTGGCGTACCAGCCCCCAACCCCAGGAAGTGGCCTGCCTACGCCGGGACCAGCCCTGTCCACGGGGCCCTGGGGCCTGTGTGCTCTGCCAGAGACAGGGGACGCCTTTTGAGGAAGCGCCTCTGACTCCCTCCCACATTCACAGTCCACAGTCTTGCTGATTGCACCTGGCTCCTACCTGGAGGACTCAGCTGTTCTGTTTACATCGTGGTGGCGCCTCTCACCCTGACCACACAAAGATTCTGGAGATTTCTGGAGAATAGATATATATGTATGTATGTATCTGTCTATCTTTCTCTCTCTCTCTCTGTGTGTGTGTGTGTGTGTGTGTTGTGTGTGTGTATATATATATATATATTTTTTTTTTTTTTTTTTTTTTTTTTTTAAGACAGAGTCTTGCTCTGTCACCCAGGCTGGAGTGCAGTGGTGCGATCTTGGCTCATTGCACCTCCACCTTCTGGGTTCAAGCGATTCTCCAGCCTCAGCCTCCTGAGTAGCTGGGATTACAGACACACGCCACCACGCCCAGCTAATTTTTTCTATTTTTAGTAGAAACGGGATTTCACCATGTTATCCAGGCTTGTCTTGAACTCCTGACCACGTGATCCGCCCGCCTTGGCCTCCCAAAGTGCTGGGATTACAGGCATGAGCCACCATGCCCGGCCCTGAGAATATATTTATTAAAGCCACCTCTTCACTGAAAGTTACCAAAAGGGTCGGTTTAGGAAGTAAACGAAGGGTCAGTGAACAGAGTCAGATGCGGAAGTGGGCTTGTCATGGGTAGGGCTTTCAGCGTACGATAAAAGGATCATTTGTTTTTAAAAAAGTGTTGGAAAAACTGGTTTTCCAGTTGGAAACAGTAAAGGTTGTAAGCTTTGTGTGTAAAAAAGAAAACCAAGAAGGATTGGAAGGGAATGCAGCTGTCGTGTTTACAGCCTTGTGGTTCAAGTCCCTCTTAACAAGAACTCCAAAGCTGGAAAGCAGGAGGGAACAGGTGAAAATGAAGGCCGGGATGCTGGGGCCCTGCAGTGCGCTCTGGGCCGTGTGTGAGCCGGGACTGCCCACGGCCTGCTGGGGGCTGCTCTTCTCCGGCCCGGGAAAGTGGGGCAGCTGGGACCAGCGGCTGTGCCTGGACTGAAGCTGTCCTGCAGGTCCCCACCCTCCAGCACGAGCTCACCTGCCCCCTCCTCACAGCAGCCTCGGGACAAAACAGAATGACTCAAGGACAGCACTTCCTGCAGAAGGTCTGGAAGTGCCCAGAATGGGAGGCTGGGAAGCCCCTCCCAGGGAGAACTCCCCCATCGATGGACCATTCTTGGTGCAGACTCCTGACTGCATGCATGGAACCTTAGACAAGTGAGCATCTGTCCACGTCGCCCCAGAGTGCCCAGGAGGCAGGCATAGCGGGGCGCCCAGGCAGACAGGTTCAGCCTGCAGGACTGCGACCTGTGAAACCCACCCGGGCACCCCAACAGGAGCAGAAGCGTGGTCCTGCGGCCGCGTCCACAGCGAGTTCCACTTTCCCCTTGCTCGCTTCTGCCTTGTTGGAAGTGTTTACAACTGGATGTGATTTTATAATACAACGTCAGGTAAGAGGAGAACAGCTGCTGTGCGTCCGTCCTGGTGAGTGACCGTGTGAGGGAAGCCTGGGCGAGGCGCTCCGAGAGCAGTGGCTGGACAGGGGCTCCTGGTGGGGCCTGGACAGCACTGATTTGTGGATGTGGATGGGGGCACGTCCGTGATAAAAGTACAAGTGCCCCTCGCCGCCCTTGGGGATTGCTGTCCGGTCCCCTGTGTGGCCCTGGGCCGCAAACCACACAGTCTTGGCCCTGAACTCCCCCAGTGAATAAGGGCCCTGGCCCGGTGGTGTCTTGAGGTCCTGTCAGTACACGGGGCCCTACAAGGTGGACAGCCTATTGGGGCAGAGCTGGGCCTGTTCGGAGCCACACGTGGACCTTCTTAGGGTCCTGGCTCCATCCTGCAGATGAGGAGCTTTGGAAAAGGACAAAGTCCTGGAGGCTAAGGAGTGGGGCGGGCTCCCAGTGCCCAGCAGGGACCTAGACCCTGAGTTCCCGGGGGGTCCACAAGGCCCTCAGGCCCAGGGAAGGCTCTCCCACCAGTGATTTCCAAACTTCCCTCCCTGTCCCCCATCCGGGGCTGCAGGGACTTGGCCCAGGCCCCACGGGCTGCTGGTATCTGAGTGGACCTTGAAGACCAAGATGCCCCCAAGCCCTACTCCACCCACCTGCTGCGTCCCTAGGCGGCGGGGCCTTCCTCGCATCCCTGCAGCCCGTTTCCCGCTCTCCCCGGGGTCCTCTGACTGACCGCTGGATGTCAGGCCCCGAGTTTGGCGAGTCCTCTGCTCCTGGATGCCCCCAGCTGCCCCCACAAGCACAGTGCCCCAGGTGCTCTCGGCCCCACCTCACTCAACATCCCCATGTGGACATCTGAACGGCATTGGGGGTCCTGACATGACTGGAGCCACAGGGCGGTGGGGACAGAGACACTACACGCCCCAGGCAGAGGAAGGCGGTTAGAAGCGGCCTCTGAGGAGGTCTCAGCAGAGCTGTGGGCACAAGGGCTGTGGCCTAGACGAGCCGGAGGGCAGGGGTTGGGGGTAGGACAGGGGCCCTCAGGGTCCAGCTCTCTGAGTGAGAGGCAGAAAGTCTTGGGGTGTGGCCAAGATGCATCAGAAAATAACTGTCTAGACGTCCCTCCCGAGCTCCCCAATGATTCCTGCTGAAGCTGAGTCACGTGTGGGTGTGTCACACGTGCTGCACGTGGCGTGTGAGTGGGTGTGTCACGTGTGATGTGAGTGCGTGCGTGTCATGTATGAGGATTGTGTGTTGTGCTCTGGATGTGGGATATATATGTGTTGTGTGTGCATGTGTAGAGTATGCATGTGTGGTGTTACTGTGTATCGTGTATGTTCTGCATGTGTAATGAGTGTGCTGTGTCATATGTAGCATGTGTGCATATATCCTGTATGCATGTGTAGTGAACGTGTCTGCTGTGTGTGTTGTGTATGTGCACCACGTGTGTGTCGTGTGTGCTTGTGTAGTGGACGTGTGTGGTGAACTTGTGCAGTGTACGTGGATGTGTAGTGAACGTGTGTACTGTGTGTTGTGTTGTGTGTAGAATGTGTGTAGGTGTGTAGTGAACGTGTGTACTGTGTGTGTTGTGTTTTGTGTAGAATGTGTGTAGGTGTGTAGTGAACGTGTGTGCTGGTGGGTGTGTAGTGAACGTGTGTACTGTGTGTGTTGTGTTTTGTGTAGAATGTGTGTAGTGTGTAGTGAACGTGTGTGCTGGTGGTGTGTAGTGAACGTGTGTACTGTGTGTGTTGTGTTTTGTGTAGAATGTGTGTAGGTGTGTAGTGAACGTGTGTGCTGTGGGTGTGTAGTGAACGTGTGTACTGTGTGTGTTGTGTTTTGTGTAGAATGTGTGTAGGTGTGTAGTGAACGTGGTGTACTGTGTGTGTGTGTTTTGTGTAGAATGTGTGTAGTGTGTAGTGAACGTGTGTGCTGGGGGTGTGTAGTGAACGTGTGTGCTGGTGGGTGTGTAGTGAACGTGTGTACTGTGTGTGTTGTGTTTTGTGTAGAATGTGTGTAGGTGTGTAGTGAACGTGTGTGCTGGTGGGTGTGTAGTGAACGTGTGTACTGTGTGTGTTGTGTTTTGTGTAGAATGTGTGTAGGTGTGTAGTGAACGTGTCTGCTGTGTGTGTTGTGTTGTGTGTAGAATGTGTGTAGTGTGTAGTGAACGTGTCTGCTGTGTGTGTTGTGTTTTGTGTAGAATTGTGTAGGTGTGTAGTGAACGTGTGTGCTGGTGGGTGTGTAGTGAACGTGTGTACTGTGTGTGTGTGTGTTTTGTGTAGAATGTGTGTAGGTGTGTATGAACGTGTGTGCTGGTGGGTGTGTAGTGAACGTGTGTACTGTGTGTGTTGTGTTTTGTGTAGAATGTGTGTAGGTGTGTGTAGTGAACGTGTGTACTGTGTGTTGTGTTTTGTGTAGAATGTGTGTAGGTGTGTAGTGAACGTGTGTGCTGGTGGGTGTGTAGTGAACGTGTGTACTGTGTGTTGTGTTTTGTGTAGAATGTGTGTAGGTGTGTAGTGAACGTGTGTGCTGGTGGGTGTGTAGTGAACGTGTGTACTGTGTGTGTTGTGTTTTGTGTAGAATGTGTGTAGGTGTGTAGTGAACGTGTGTGCTGGTGGGTGTGTAGTGAACGTGTGTACTGTGTGTGTTGTGTTTTGTGTAGAATGTGTGTAGGTGTGTAGTGAACGTGTGTGCTGGTGGGTGTGTAGTGAACGTGTGTACTGTGTGTGTTGTGTTGTGTGTAGAATGTGTGTAGGTGTGTAGTGAACGTGTGTGCTGGTGGGTGTGTCGTGTGTCTCTCCCAAGCCCCAGACACCCTTTGTCACTCTGCCTTGTCCTCCCTGTAACCCAAGCGACTGTCAGGACAGAGAGGCTGTGGGCCCGGGTGTGGACGCCAGGGGGGGATCTGGCTGCCCTTGGACTGGGTGTGGATGGATGCTGGCGAGCTCTGGCTGCAGACGGGCCCCAGGCCTGCTGGATGCCGCCTGGCTCCTGCTCACCCTCCTTTCCCTCTGAGCTGTTCAGCCACATGGGGCCAAGGGCTGTGCCAGCTCCTTCCCTGCAGGATTGGGTAGGAGGAGCACTTGCTATGAAATAGTCCTGCCAAGAATCTCAGGAACCTCCACATCTAACTTCCAGTGGACAGGAACCCTCGGGGACTCCCAGGGGACTCAGCTGGGCTCCTGCAGAAGCCTTTGAGAGAGGGCGGGGTGCCCTTGGTGCAGAGGCCGGGGAGACACAGCCGCACAAAGAAGTGTGGGAAAGCACGGCCCTGCACAGCTGGTGGGGACGGTTCCGAGGGGCTCAGGACAGCGCTGGGGAATGGTCCGTGTCTGCGGGTGTAGAGAACACCCTGTCTCCGGAGGCAGCACTCGGCCTCAGATCTGAAACTGACATTCAAAGGGTTCAAAACACAGCATGACATAAATATGGCAGAATATCCACTCCCCTCTCCGTGGGGCTTGTGCACTTCTCTTTTAGATACTGCACCTGAGACTATCCAGGCAACTGCAAGGAGGGGCTGCTTGGACTCGGCGTCTAGCTGGCCCCAGCGTCTCTTCCCAGGCCCAGCGCGCGCTCCCATTCTGAGCCCAGACTTGTTGGCTTCCAAGCCGTGAGGAAATGGCAGAGTGCTCAGGGCCTCCTAGGCCACCCCAGCACCCCTGGAGCAAAGTGGGCTCACTGAACAAAAGCAGGTCTCGGCCCGCTTTAGGGGTGTTTGGTGGGGCCCCGCGCAGTCCCCAGTAAAAGAATAATTGCCTGGGCCGGGCGTGGTGGCTCACACCCGTCATCCCAGCACTTTGGGAGGCCGAGTCGGGTAGATAACGAGGTCAGTTCGAGACCAGCCTGGCCAAGATGGTGAAAACCTTGTCTCTACTAAAAATACAACAATTAGCTGTGCGCAGTGGTGGGCACCTGTAGTCCCAGCTACTCAGGAGGCTGAGGTAGGAGAATCACTTGAACCCAGGAGGCGGAGGGTGCCGTGAGCCAAGATCGTGCCACTGCACTCCAGTCTGGGCAACAGAGCAAGACACCGTCTTAAAAAGCAGTAAGTACCCGGTGTGCTCAGGGGCCACCACCCGGAAACGCTGGCCCTCCTCCCATTGCCTCTGCAGCCTGGCTGGGAGGCTCTGCCACTCCCACCCAAGAAAGATTCCGTTGGTGCCCCAGGGTGGCGGTCAGCATCTCAGAGGACTCCCGGGGCTTCTGAGTACTCCCCAAGGCAGGGTCTCGGAGGGCTTCTTCTTTTTCCCAGGCCACGAGGACCCTCATTCCCAGACTGGCTGTCCACAGAAGCCACAGTGAGCCACTCCCCCACGGTCCCCACCTGCCGTTCACAGGACAACAGCCTCAGGGTGTGGTCAGGAGGCCTCCGTTTCTGGGGCGCCTTCCAGCCCCATCTTGGCCCCTGTGCTCCTGCCGGTGTCCTCGGCAGGGTCTCAGCAGCTGGACCTGATACGTGGGCATGTCTTGGCAAGACTGGACAGCCACCTTTGCGGGGTCTTGGCAGTTAGGAGCCCTGCCCATCTTCCTGGGAGGAATTTGCCCTTCTACCTGCCCAGGAAGCCGCCCACCCTGCAGTACAGGCGAGGGTACACGGCCCAGCTCAGCCAGCCCAGAGCCCAGGGAGGGCACAGCCCCCAGAACCACAGCTCTTCGGGGAAATGGCCACCGTGCTGGAGAGCAGGGGCCTCGCCTCTCACAGCCCAGCAGGTGCTGTTGATTACACGCAGCCCTGCGGGGACAGAGCCAGGCAGGGTACGAGCGAGCACAGAACGAGGCAGAGGAACAGCCGGGTAGAGTACGAGCACAGAGAGAGGCAGAGCCTTTGGCTCCCTGGATCCAACCGTGCCTGCATCCACCATTCTGCTGACGCCGACTGTAACAGCTGCTGCGTGTCCACACAGCACAATGAGGTGATACCTGCTTTAGTGTGTGCAGATTTAAAACCCTATGTTAAGATGTCCTGTGGAGAGTGACTCAAAGGCCTGGAAGAGACTCCTGAGCAGGGTCAACCTCCACGGTTCCCCAGGGGGCTGGGGGAGCAGCCAGCTCATTGGGGGGGCGTGGCTGCCCTTCCTCATGTGACCTGCAGCCCTCCCAGCTGGAGGCACCCCACCCCTCTGCCTGCTGCCCGAGCTTTCCCTGGGACACCCAGGCTGCCGGCTGTGAGGAAAGTGGGAGGTGACTATCAGATAAGATCAGTGCTAGGCTTGGAGAGGAGACGCAGCCTGGGGAGGCAGCCCCTGATAAGGGCGCCTGGAGGCCTCCGGCTCAGCCAGCTCATTGCTCCGTTTGCTCAGCTCATTGGTGATAACGGCTGCCTCCTTCAAAGACCTGGGCATGGCCCTGCTGGCTGACGAGGACTCTGGCTGACGGGTGGGGTCTCGCGGCCTCCCATTCAGGCCTCCTTTTAAGACAGCAGCTGACAGTCATTCTTTAAACCAGCCTGATGAAGGACCCCCCTGTCAATTTGTCTTCAGCGGGAAGTCAAGACCACAGTCCCACCCTGGCCATTGTGGAGGCCGGGAAGCCGCAGGACCCCCACCCTCACAAGCCGTCCCTCTGGGCTCTCCCAACACTGCCAGCCGTTCCCAGGCTCTGGACTTGTTCTGGCGACCCTGGTCATCAGGAGGGTGGCCCCAGACCGGTGCCCAGCCCAGGCCCCCAACCACGACCACCGCGAATGAGAGAAGACCAGCACGACGGAGCCTCTTTATCAAAATTCGCATTTATTGTCAAAACTTTACCACACTTCACACATTTAAATGAAATTAGCTCTACTGACATTTCTGACCAGAAAATCAACTCATACCCTTGATTACAAAAGTAATAAAGGTGTTAAGAAGCAAACGGCTACGCCTGTAATCCCAGTACTTTGGGAGGCCGAGGCAGGTGGATTACGAAGTCAGGAGTTCAAGACCAGCCTAACAAGGTGAAACCCCATCTCTACTAAAAATACAAAAATTAGCCAGGCGTGGTGGCAGGCGCCTGTAGTCTCAGCTACTTGGGAGGCTGAGGCAGGAAAGTCGCTTAAACCCGGAAGATGGAGGTTGCAGTGAGCGGAGATCCTGCTAATGCACTCCAGCCTGGGTGACAGAGCGAGACTCTGTCTCAAAAAAAAAAAAATAAGCAGCAAAAGCGCGCAGACCCAGAGTGCACGCGTCCTCCGCCACGCCTCGCTGCCGTCTGCACCTGGGCCCTCCGCCTCCCGCTGGTGTAACAAGTGGGCCCCACACAGTGCAGCTTCTGCAAAGAAAATTTCCATAGAATGAGTTGTGGATCCAGCCAGAGCCCAGATCCCGGGCACCCGCCCCACTTCCCCTGGTCACCAGGCGGCGCCAGAGCCCAGGCCTGTCCCGCCACCTCCTGTCCCATCTCCGGTCAGACGGGCCACGGGCACCGCCCAGCTCCAGCCCTGCTCTCTGCAGCCTGAGTCCCAGCTTGGGGGCTGCAGAGGCCTGGACCACTTCCTCCCCAGACACTTCCCGCACCCAAACAAAAGCACACATCCACGCTTTCCTTGTTCTAGAATATTTGGCCCCTTCCTGCCCCAAGGACGTGGGGATCAAAGCCCCAGGGCTCCCGGGCCCAGGAGAGAGGAAGCAGGCGGAGTCCCGAGTCAAGACACAGGTGCCACTGGGGAGGACCCGACCGCCCCATTTTCCCATGCCCTATACCTCTTTAGGCCAGACCCTCAAAGAAGTATATGCATAGGAAAAAGGAACGGCGGGGGGTTCTGCGGGCAGCTCTGCGGAGGGCCAGCTCTTCAGCACCAGGAGGTGGCTGTCCTGGGGGAGGGTCTTGTGCCGGGCAGCAGGGAGAAGTCGGGACCGAGGCCTGGTGAGCACCAAGATCCTGTGGGAGCGAGGAGGGCAGAGCCAAGGCAGGGCCGAGTTCCCAGAGGCAGGACTTGGGCCTCGTCTTACCTATGGTCCAGCCTCCTGGGCCGCTGGCGTTGGGTAGCCTGTGAGCCTCGTGAGCCTGGGAGGAGCGTGGAGAACTCTCTGAGCCGGGAGGAGGGTGGAGAACTCTGAGCCAGGAGTTCTGTTGCTGCCCAGCGAGATCCACATTTATGCACAGGGGAGACCTTGGCCGCCACTGTCACATGCAGCCAGAGGGCTGCTCCGCGCCAAGGACCCCGTCCCACCCCCGCACCTGCCAGATTGGGGCACAAAGACCTGCTGTGGAAAGAGTGCTGAGGCAGGGCCCGGCGGGCGGGCGGGCGGGCAGCGAGGGCCGGGGGCCGGGGGTTGCTGGCCCGGGAGCTGGGACGGGGCCAGCCTGTCCACACGCCCTCCTCCAGCCCTTATCTCTCCATGCGCTTCTGCTTGCGTCAAGGGCCCAGAAAGCACACGTGAGCAAGAATCGCTTGTCCAGGGAAGGGGCCGTCTCTCCCTCCTAGGCCTGCCCAGCTCAGCAATAAGCAGTCCACACCGCAGCCTCCTGGCTCACAGGGCTCTCAGAACCCCCAGCCAGCGTGCCCAACACTGTCCCAACCACTGAGAACCAGACCCCACCCCAGGGCAGGTGGCGCTGCTTGGCCTGGGGCGGCCTCCACAGCTGGGGCTCCCTGAGGATTCCCAGCACCAGGCGGTCGCCGGTCCACACAGTGAGGCCCAGAGCCTTCCCCAGGCCACAGAACCCCCAAGCACGTGGAGAAGCACCAGGCTCTGCAGCCTTGAGGGCAAGAGTGCAGGGTCGAAGGGAGAGGGCCCCTCAGGGACAGCTGGCCAGACCCACAGCTGCCCACACAGAGACCACACAGGCCGGCACACACCCTCTCCTAGGGCCAGGGATCCCTGCCCTGAGGGGCCCAGGTGGGCAGCAGAACTCCCGCAGGTCTGGGGCTGCCTCCGTGTCCCAGGCTCAGCACACAAGGAAGAGGCCCAGAGCTGCCCACAGGAGACCAGGGGACAGGGCTTCTACCCCAGCCAGTGGCCTCTCCCCAGGACATAGGCAAGTGGAGGCTGGTGAAGGAGCAAGGCTGAGGCCTCAAAGGCCTCTGCAGTGACCCTGTCCTCAGGGAGACTCAATGTCACTAGGGAGGCCCACGTAGGCGCCTGGCTCCAGCACCTGTGATCTGGAGTCTCAGAACTGACCCCACGCAGCACCCACATGCGGCAAGGACACACAGAGACCCCCACAGACACACGTAGACAGAGACACAGAGACACACACAGACACAGAGACACACACAGACACATGTAGACACACACAGAGACAGAGACACACACAGACACAGAGACACACACAGAGACAGAGACACACACAGAGACAGAGACACACACAGACACAGAGACACACACAGACACATGTAGACACACACAGAGACACAGACATGTAGACAGACACATACACACACGTAGACACACAGACACACATAGACACACTGAGACACAGACACACACACGTAGACGCAGACACAGACACAGACGCAGGCACAGATGGACACAGAGACACACACAGACACACACAGAGATGCACACAGTGAGCCCACACACCCCCCAGGCTTGGCTGTTGTGCACGAGAATCTCCTGTCACTTGAATGGACAAAACCAGAGCCCTCGGTGGGGTGGGGCACAGGGGAGCATGAGGGGCCAGGTGGGGCTGCAAGACTGTCCAGCTCCCTCCTGATGGCCCCCGAGGTGGCCAAGATCCCCGTCTGGGGAAGGACGAGTGGGCCCTGCTGGGCAGGAGGAGCCATAGCGACCAGGCGGGTGATGGACGATGGATGGTGACCCAGCTGCCTGCCAGACCACTCTGCAGACCCCCTGCGGGAGTAGCCTCTGCCCCCACCTTGTGTAAACTGTTGACCTGCAGGCCACATGGTGAGCACAGCAGTCGGTCACAAGCCCTCCTGGTGGGGGCACAGGGCAGGGCTGGGCGCCCACAACGAGGCCCAGAGTGGGCACCGGGGGGGCTGCTGGGCTCCATCCACCTGCTGGCAGGCTGAGAGCTGCCTTCTGGGGAAGGAGGGAATGTGGAGCTCAGACACACACGCTCACACTCAGGCTCACCACACTCACTCCTGCAGGCACACTCACATCCGCACACACACACACATACACAGTTCACACACTCAGGCTCACCCACACTCACACACACCCATGGTCCCCCACCTCCATGAGGTCCGCAGATCCGAGGGAGGGTCCTTGAGGGCGCTAGCGGGGGGGCCCCACTCCTCCAGACACCTAGAACCTTACGCAGAAAGCCCCAGCAACACACTTCGGGGGCCTGGGCCCAAAAGGCCCCTGCAGAGCCCCCCATCCTGAGCCTCCACCTGGCATCGCCCCTCCCCGTTTACAGCTGCCCAGCAGGGCTTCCGGGAAACACATAGTCCAACCCTGACTTTGGGCTCCTGGCCTCAGTTCTGCAAGAGGGAAGGAGGAGAGAGGCAGAGAGAGAGGCAGAGAGACCAGCAGACCCAGAGAGAGACCCAGAGAGAGACAGACATAGAGGGCCAGAGAGACAGAGACAGAGAGACACACACAGAGAGACAGAGGCAGAGAGAGACCAACACACACAGAGACACAGAGACAGACACAGAGACAGAGAGAGACAGACACAGAGACACAGACAGAGACAGAGAGACAGAGGCAGAGACAGAGAGACCGACATACAGAGACAGACACAGAGACAGACACAGACAGAGACAGAGACAGACTAACACACACACAGAGAGACACAAACATAGAGGGACAGAGACAGAGACAGTGGAGAGACAGAGACCAAGAGACAAAGAGACAGAGACAGTGGGGAGACAGAGAGAGAGAGACACAGAGAGACAAAGAGAGAGAGACACGAACAGAGACAGTGGGGAGACAGAGACCGAGAGACAAAGACACAGAGATAAGGAGACAAACAGAGAGACAGAGACAGTGGGGAGAAAGAGGGGCAGAGACAGAGAGACACATACGGAGAGACAGAGACAGCAGGGAGGCCCTGGGCTACTCTAGGGCATCGCCCAGTTCTTCACTTTGTTTTCCTAACATTTTTCTGGATTATAAACCCACACCTGCTGACAAGAAAGCACTTTAAACATCCGCACAGGTTTAAAGGGGCATCCAGGAACCGGAGGGTCGGACTTGCGCACAGGTGTGAGGATGGTCACCCCGCTGCTGCCTCTGCAGGTGGAGGAGCCCAGGGCCCATCTTCCTGCTGCCCCATCGGCTGGAGTCTGGGAGCTGGGGTGACAACTGTGTGGGGGCCCAGAGCCCTCTTGTTTCCCCCTAGGCCTCAGGGACCCACGGAAGGCTGTGGCCAGGCAGTGAGGTGCTGGATGCTGTCTTGGGCTCAGGCTACCGGGTGGAACTGATCAGAGGGGCAGGCTGCCAAGGCACCAGGTTTCAGTGCCACCTGGCCATCCTGGCTATGAGCCCTGGAGGTCCTGAGACCCCTCAGGGGATTCTGTGAGGTGAAGGGAGGGACTCAGGGTAAACCCCAACCCCTGAGGGCCAAGGGAGAACCCGCAGGTGGACCCCAGGCTTCCGGACAGGTGCGCCCCACACCTGCCCCCGTTCCGAGCTCCCTGTGGCTCCCCAGTGCTTTGAGTGAAACCCAGTCTGAGCAGGAGCACGAGGTCCGTGGGGGCAGCCCCACTTCACCCACTGGAGGCCACACAGCCTGGCTCCCACCTGTCCTGGGGACCTCCTGCCAGGGTTTTGCAGGAGCAGGGGGTGGAAAGGCCTGAAAGCAGAGGACTCCCCAACCTGGGCATCCTTTCCACCATCCCGGGGCCTCCTGCTGTACCACCCACCCCAAGAAGACCCCAGCAGTCCAGCCAGCACCAGCCAGGGACAGTGTCCTGGTCCTTCTCACATCTGCAGGGTCAGGATGGCCTCCCGGGCAGGGGCTCTGCTGCTGGGTCCAGACACTCCCTGGGCACCTCAGACCCCAATAGCAGCCCCACCACACCAAACACACTGGCCTCCCGCCCTCCCTCCCTCCACCAGAGACAGAAAGGATCTTGTGGGTCTGGCGGACGTGCTTGGCACAGAGCTGGCGGTGATAACGGGTGGCCTTCAGGCGGCTCCACTCCCTCCATTCCATTCCTTGTGGGGCCGGGTGGAGGGCGGGTGGCGGGGGTATCCCTGCAGCTGTCTCTGGCCAAAGGCAGCCCACTGTTAACCCTTGGTGTACTCTCCCTGCTGAAGTTCCCAAAGAGGGTGGCCTGCTCCCCCTGCATGGCACGTGGAGACCTCAGTCTACACTGGCCACACCCTGAGGCTGGGCCCCACCCTGCCCAGCAGCCCAGCACCTCATCCCGCCCTGTCCCGCCCTGCAGCCCAGCCTGCCCTGCACCCCGCCCCACTCTGCACCCCGACCCTCCCTGCACCCTGTCCCTCCCTGCACCCCATCCCTCCCTGCACCCTGTCCCACCCTGCACCCCGTCCCTCCCTGCACCCTGTCCTGGCCTAGCACCCTGACCCTCCCTGCACCCTGTCCTGGCCTAGCACCCTGTCCCGCCCTGCACCCCAGCCTGCTTTGCACCCCATCATGCCCTGCATCCCATTCCTCCCTGCACCCTGTCCCTCTCTGCTCCTGACCCTGCCCTGCAGCCCCCAGCCCCCAAGGCCACTGTCCCAGGAGTCAGGGGTTATGTGCTGACCCTCAGGTTATGTGCTGACCCCCACTGACCCCTGAGTTGCAGGCCGGGCAATGTCAGTGGCTACCCTAGAGAAGCAGCCGAGGCCTAGAGCAAAGCTGACCGCTCCTGGACTCAGTTTCCCCACCTGTCAAAGGAGGTGCTGGAAATAGTAGAGTTCCCTGGGAGATGAGCAGAGTCTTACAAATGAAACCTGTGTCCACCGTATGACCTGGCATTTGCAAAATCATCCATCCCCAGAAAGACAACAGTAAGAATGTTCTGGGCCAGGTTTTGTGGGTGGCTCACGTCTGTAATCCCAACACTTTGCGAGTCCGAGGCAGGAGGATCAACTGAGCCCAAGAGTTTGAGACCAGCCTGGGAAACATGGTGAGACCTTGTCTCTACAAAAAATTTAAAAATAAACTAGGTGTGTGTGGTGGATGCACCTGTGGTCCCAGCTACTCGAGATGCTAAAGCAGGAGGATCACCTGACCCAGAAGTTTGAGGGTGCATGAGCTGTGATGGTGCCACTGCACTCCAGCCTGTATGACAGCGAGACTCTATCTCAAAAAAAAAAAAAAAAAAGCAAGGCCGGGAGAGGCTCATGCCTGTAATTCCAGCACTCTGGGAGGCTGAGGAGGGTGGGTCACCTGAGGCCAAGAGCTCGAGACTAGCCTGGCCAACATAATGAAACCCCGATTCTACTGAAAATACAAAAATTATGGCTGGGCACAGTGGCTCATGCCTGTAATCCCAGCATTTTGGGAGGCTGAGGCAGGCAGATCACCTGAGGTCGGGAGTTCGAGACCAGCCTGACAGCCTGACCAATATGGAGAAATCCCGCCTCTACCAAAAACACAAAATTAGCCAGGCGTGGTGGTGGGCCCCTGTAATCCCAGCTACTCAGGAGGCTGGGGCAGGAGAATCGCTCGAAACTGGGAGGCAAAGGTTGCGGTGAGCTGGGATCATGCCATTGCACTCCAGTCTGGCCAATAAGAGCGAAACTCTGTATTAAAACCAAAGAGAGAAGAAGAAGGTCTTCAAATAGGAACCACTCCAAGTCCTCAAGTCCCCTTCATCCACAGAGAAATGGATAAAAAATCATGACGATTGTGCATGAAAGAAGCAGACACACAGGGTCTCGGGCCTCCCCAGAGCAGGCCAAACCACATGGGCTGACAGGGCCCCCGGAGAATGTTTCTGTGGCCTGAGGAGGAGGTGGTTACATGCTGGATGCATTTGCCAGAGCCCTGGGCTTGTACACTTGAGACTGTTCATTCCACACAAAATAAATAAAATAGAAATAAAACTTGGGGCTGTGCAGCGGAGCCGTGGGGTTGCCCGCTCTGCGGTGGTCAGCTGACCCCAGGATGCCCTGGCCGGAATAACAGGGGGCACAGAGTCAGGCCTGTGTCTTGGATGAACACGGACCATTTCTTAGGATAAATATGTCCCATGAAATATTTAGGACGCATTTACACTGTAAGTTTTCATTGTTTAGCTAACATTTGAATTAACTGTGTGTCCTGAACTTTTACTTGCTACATCTGGTGGCCCCACACCCAGTTTATGGAGAGGACATGTGCTTGGAGCAGTGACAAGAACCCAGGTCAGTTCGTCTGTCTTCAGGGGGCTCCCGGGATCCAGGTCAGTGTGAGGACCTGAAGCCTGCTGGGGTTGGCCCACATCATGTGTGGAGGGCAGTGCAGCCAAGTGACCAGGCCCTGAGGCTCCTGAGGCCCTGGGCCCCCATGGGATGTCCCCTCGGGGGCCAGGCCCTGGGACCTGTGCTCCAGGCTGGCTGTATGGGAGATGGAGGGCCGGGCCTGTGCCCAGAGGCTGATCACCGCATGGTCCCTGGCAGGGTCTGGGATGGTCTCAAGGGCCTGGTGGGCTGGGGGCTCAGCTGAGCCACTGTAGGCAGCCTCCAGCCCCTGGTGGGAGAGGGAGGCAAAGAGTTAACCCCTGGCCCTGGGAGAGCCCTGCCCCAAGCTCAGGGCCGGTGTTTCAAGGCTGCGTGTCTGTGACTCCCTCAGAGGAGATAATCACGGCTTCTTGATATTTTCTTTCTCCTCTCCTGTGCACACCCACATATCAGGAGGACTCGCTGGGCATGAGAACTTTCCTCTGCCCCCCAAGGCCACAGCAGGCGGAAGGGGCCAAAGCCGCCTTGTCCAGGAGCCTCTGTCCCCTCCCTGGGAGCACCTGGCCAGGAGCTGGGGCCACCGGGCTGGACCCCCTCTGTCTCACGTGCACACGTACCACCCAACACACACACCACACATGTACACACCACACACATATACACATCACATGATGTGTACAGCACTACACACACACACCCCCACACACACAGCATACTACATGCACACACTCACTTGCAGAGCCCACCCCTTTCTCTGCCACCTGGGTCTGGACCCCACACTCAGCCCAGGTCCTAGCCCCGGGTCTCAGGCCCTTGTGCGGTCACTGCCGTCCACTCCTAGGGCCCGGGGGTCTTTCTCACTGAGGACAGGGCTGAGCTCCCCCAGGCTGAGGAGGGCCCTTCCACCTCCAACCCCCGCTTAGCGGCTGTGGCCCCTGCTCAGCCTCCTTGGGTCCTGGGTGCCCTGAGCTGACGCTGGGGCCGACCCTCAGCAGCCCCAGTTAGGCTGGCCTCAGTTGGATCTCTGTGTGTTCTTGGCCTGGGTTGGGTGTCTGTGTGTTCCTCTAGGAGCCACAAGAAGGCAGGTGAACTTGGCTCCACACCCTGCACCCAGGTCCAGCTGCCGGCACTGCTTGGTGGCCACCCAGGGCGAGGGTGGGACTGCCCAGGATCCCAGGATGCACAGCCCCTCTGCCCCGTGGTCCCGCCGCCCACCCTCCTTGACACCCCGCCACCCCTGCCTGGGCAGCCACGGGTTGCTGCTAGAGGGTGGAGTTCGGCACAGAAGGAGACAAAGGCCCCAGGGACAGATGGGGCGGGGGCCACCCTGCTAGGGCTCTCTGGCCTCTGGACACCCCCGTCAACCGTCCCTGGTCAGGTGGTTCTGTTTTCCCTGGTGAGGGCGTCACGTGGATGGTGGGGTGAGGCCTCCACGCTGGGGGGGTCAGCAGTACACACGATTCAGCCACGTCCACAGCTTTTCTTTATTTCAGGGTCTGTGGCCCAGGCTAGACTACAGTGGTGCAGTCTCGACTCACTGCAGCCTCAACCTCCCAGGCTCCAGCGATCCTCCCACCTCAGCCTCCCAAGTAGGTGGGACTATAGGCGCCATGCCAGGCCAATTTTTGTAATTTTTGTAGAGACGGGATTTTGCTATGTTGCCCAGGCTGGTCTTGAACTCCTGAGCTCAGGTGATCCGCCCGCCTCGGCCTCTCAAAGTGCTTACAGGCGTCAGCCGCCGCGCTCAGCCTTCAGTGGTTCTTCAAGGAAGTTATATCTATACTTTAAACATATCTGTCCTTCTCAGAGTCTGTGAGAGGCGAGGATACAACTGTAAACAGGCTCCAGAAATACGGGCAGAAGGAATAGCAGAGCTTTGCCGCCGCCTCTCTCCAGCAAACTTTAAACAGCCATCGTTTCCACTTATTCCTGCTTGTAAAACGATACATCGTTATGACGGAGAATTGCCAGCACTGCAGAAAAGAAAGCTTTGCCACCAAAAGCAGTCACTGTGGATCATGCCAGGTCCTGTCCAGCCCAGTTCCTGCACACTTGTGGGGTGCTCTGAGCCTGGACTCCACACGAGCTCCTCTCTCCCCTGCTTACTCCTTTGTGCTTTCATTGCTAATAATTTCAGTCAGTTGTCTCTGCTCTGCTAATTTACTATTTGAAGTTATTTACAGCTTGATCTAAAGAAGCTTTGTGGCCGGACACACTGGCTCACTCCTGTAATCCCAGCACTGTGGGAGGCTGAGGCAGGAAGATTGCTTGAGCCCAGGAGTTCAAGACCAGCCTGGGCAACATGGTGAGACCCCATTGCTACAAAAAATGAAAAGAATTATGCCAGGCACAGTGGCTTACACCTGTAATCCCAGCACTTTGGGAGGCTGAGGTGGGTGGATCACCTGAGGTCAGGAGTTTGAGACCATCCTGGCTAACATGGGGAAACCCCGTCTCTACTAAAATACAAAAATTAGCCGGGCGAGGTGGCGGCGCCTGTAGTCGCAGCTACTCGGGAGGCTGAGGCAGGAGAATGGCGTGAACCCGGGAGGCGGAGCTTGCAGTGAGCCGAGATCGCACCACTCACTCCAGCCTGGGCGACTAAATACAGAGCGAGACTCTGTCTCAAAAAAAAAAAAAAAGAAGAAGCTTTAATAGATTTTTAAAATTCATTTTTACTTTTTTTCTCCTTCATCTACCCAAGATCGTACTTTGTGTGAGGGAAAGTTTTTGAAGTAAATTTCATGACAGCACATCATTCAGCAGCCAGTTCGGACCATCCATTCCCATTTTTACAACGTGGGTGCACCCTAAGGTGTTTTCCCTTTAAAATTGTTGTTACATTTCACACGTGCAAAAATAAACACCAGGTGATGTGAGGGGCACCCACATCCACCTTCCCGCTGGGAAACATGCTGACCGCCCCCGAAGGGAGCCCTCGTCCTGCCGTTTCCTCCCGAGTCCTGGAATTCTAAAACCGCGCTCCCTCTGGGAGGCCTCGGATTTTCCTGCCAGTTCCACCTGGGAAAGCTGCTCTCCACCTGCCCTGCTCCCTCTGGGCCCCTCACGGCTCCCCACCCCCCACCCTGGGGCCTGTGCTCCTACATCCCTGTGGCCACCCGGACATTCCTCCTAATTTCCTGACATTCCCCACTCGCTGGCGGGACGTTTTACTCCTTGCTCTCCTTCCCACTGGAGGGCGCACGCTTTCTAGCCGGCCGCGTGGGCAGGGAGAGGACCAGGTGCAGGCACTGGAGGACCGGACTCGGAAGTCAAGCGGCGTCTTGGCCGCCCAAGGTTCCAGCACAAGCGCCCAGAACCCCTGATTCCAGGGAGCTCCCAAGGGTCTCATTCTCCTCTGGGGTCTTTGCTGGGCGAGGGCAAGGCCGGGTGAGGACGGAGAGAAGCAGCGCCTGCCCACCACTCACCCAGAGCTCGGAGGGGCCAGGATTCAGCACCCTACGGGGGTGGCCACAGCACATGCTGCGGGGACCTGGCGCTGAGGTCCTGGCTCCCACTCCAGCGTGGCATGGTGGCTTCTCCCCAGCTGGGGTACCCTGCACAGGGGTTGTGGCGCCTCCCAAGGGCCAGCCCTGCCCTGACAACCTCTCCTCCAGCCAGGATGGAATCCACACTCCCTTGAGAGGGTTCCTGGCTTCAACACGCTCCACCAGCCTCACGCCGCCAGGGCCCTGGTCACCCCGGGAACCCTGCCGAGGGCCTCCTGTCTTCCGGAGGGTGAGCTGGCCCTGCCTGTGGGTGTCTGGGGTGTGGCCTCCAGGCACTAAGCACCTGCTGGCTCCTGATACCTGCCTTTCTGACTGTGGTGTGTCTCTGGCCTGGCGCCTGCTTCTGGGTGCCCGGAGAGAGCAAGCTCCTCGCAGGTGGCAGGCAGCCCTGTTTGTGTGTGCATGAGCGTGTGGGGGCACCTGGAGCTGAGCGGTGGCCTGTGCTGTCACCACCCGGGGTGGCAGAGTGGGGTCTGGCGCTGCCACAGCTCCCGACGGAAGTTGCCTGGGCCTGGGCTGGCTCGGGCTTCTCGGCCAGGCCCTTCCCGGCCCCAGCTGCAGGACCTGCTGAAATCTGTGCTGTGGGAGCCCTGTCTCTGAGGGGTCACTGCAGTGACTCGGAAACCTGAGTCTCCCTGCTCCTGATTCCAGGAGCATTGCTTGAGCCACCACCTTCACGACCCAGCATGACCCGGACTCCAGATCCAGGACCAAGAGTCCCCCTGACAGTGGGGAAGTGGTGGACCCTGGGGGCTGGCACCCACCGTGGCCCCTCCCCAGCCCCTGGCACGGAGGGGCTGCTCCCCTGGGAATGGCCCCTTAATAGAGGAAGCCCTGGCCTGGCTTCCTGAAGGGCTCTGGGAACAGGCGGCCCCGAGTAGCTGACCACACCTGACCAGGTCAGTCTTTGGGAAGCCGCCCTCTCAGCCTATGCACTGCAGGGACACTGGGTGGAGGGGGCCGCGCAGTGACCGTCCATGCAGGGGGAGGGGCCTTGCCTTCTGACTCAGGGGGAAGTGGCTTTCAGCTGCCTTCGCCTCAGGAGGCGGCTTTGAAACCCTCCTGAGGTTTGTGGCCCTGAAGTTCCTTCCTGAGACCCCGCAGGGAGACTGAGCCCTTGGCCCAAGGGCACCGGGGAGGACAGAACCTCAAAACGGGCCCAGGGCGCAGGACAGAGTGTGTGGGGCAGGTGTGCAGGCTGTGCCCAAGGGGCCTCGGGGTCAAAGGGGCTCTCGGAAACGGTATCTCACAGCTCCTGAGCGGGTGCTGAGATCTGTATGAGCTGTTTTCTGAAGGAAGCAGGAAAGTGATGTCATCTTGTGGCTTCGGATTGACCGCAGCCTGACAGACAGGAAGTGGTGCCAGAAGCGAAGCTGCTGGCTTCCCAGCCACGGCTTCTGTCCCGACCAGCGGGATCATTAACACAGACCTTGGAGGAGGGGGTGGGAATTTAGAGAGACAAGAGACACAAGAAATGGAGACAAGACAGTATCTGATCAAGTCTCATTTAATGGCGGTGGTGTAATGCCTTATATATGCTGCAGGTAAGAGGAAGGGCTCAGAGCAGGAGGGGAGGGGAATAATGAGAGACGTCACCAGACGCATGCTCGGTAGACTTAGTCTTTCCCGGGCGCGGGAGGTTATCTACGCGCGGGCGGGAAAAGTTCGCGCGCGCGGGTAAAGTTGATGATGAAGAACCAGGAAGTGCGCCATCTTGTCTCCACAATGCAGAGCTTAAGCAACAGAGGCCGCGGCAATTTCCGAGCCTCACGGCTCCGGACAGGTCCCCCTTTTTTATATTATTAAACGACTAGAAGATATTCCCTCGGGAACTGCGCCTGTCTTAGGTTGGAGTGACACATCTCTTCACTGGTACCCGTCATGGGATTAGGCAGTAGCTATGACGGCCCTCCTGTCTTAGGTTAGTGAGAGATGACACTCTCTTACCCGTCATTGGCTGTCCAGTTCAGCGCACAAGGAAGGTGGTTTATAGCAAGTGTAAGTATGGACCACCGTGATCTTCTTGTTCAAGGCGATGATAATGGACCTGTATGGGTTTGGCTTGGATGGCCTCGATTTGTTGCTTAATGAATGTCATGAGCTTATTGAAGATTATAGGCCCCAAAGAGAGTAAGAGCAATAGGCAAAGCAGGGGGCCCAATAACGGTATGATATAAGGGAGGAGTCCATGGAACCCAGTCCAAAACGGGTTATCAGTCATTTCTTTTCGTCGTTTTTCTAGGTCTTCTTGTAGACGCTTGATTTTATCTCTGACGATCCCGGACTTGTTGGCGTAAAAACAGCATTTTTCCTGTAGAGCCAAGCAGATACCTCCCTGTTCGGCAGTTAATAAATCTAGGCCTCTCCTATTTTGAAGCACTACTTCTGCCAGGGAATCTACTTGATCTTGTAGATCCTGTATAGTACTTGAGATGGCCTGCATATCTGAGATCAATTGGCGAGACAATTTGGTGTATTGAGTAACAGAGACCCCTAGGCTTGAAACCCCAGTTGTTACGGCAGTAGTGATGCCTAATCCTACAAGTAAGGGGATAAATTGTATTGCCCTTTTGGCTCTTCCCAAAAAGTGATCTATAGCTGGAATAGGTACAGGTTCATCTCCAGGGATAATGTCTATATCTGGCAGAAGAGTGGCTAGGATACAAAGTCCTGTCCAGTTTGTGGGCAAATATGTATATGCTCTATTGTTTCCGCATATAAAAACTGAACTGTTTGGGGCGCACAGCGAATGAGAAACAGAATCGAAAGAGAAACATTAGTGATAATAGGGCAATTAGTAAACTCAGCTATGCCTACGTCAATGTCGTAGGAATTGTTGAGAGGCGGAGAGTAGATACAAGAGGAGTTAGAGAATTCGAGGGGCTGTACTCGAAGGGGAGGAATGATGGCGCAGGAAGTATTGGGTGTATAGCTTGAGTCATTACTGGGTATGGCAAGAGGAACAGGATCTCCCAATGGTAAGCACAGCCAGCAATCACTGGCTAGACCAGAGTTGGAATTATTGAGCAGACTATGTGTAACAGTGAGGAGGTCAAAAGTCTGGGCATCAATTTTTTCTCTCCCTCGAGTTTTGGGCAAGGCCAAGGGGTGGTAATAAATTTCCGGGTACAAGGACTTTTGCAATTCCTCAAGTTTTTTGTGTACCATAATTTCTCGGGCCTTGTCTTGTGGTCCTCCCCCATCAGAGACATGAAGAGGGGGGTTAACATTCCAGCAGACAGGCTGCCCTACCGTACCAGTACAGCCAGCTGATATGAGGTTGTTGGTATTTCCTAATACTGTAGGGACATTGCTGGCCCCTATAGTAGGGTCTCTAGTACTTGTTAAGGTAGCAGTGTAGTATGTTTTACCGCCAGAGGTACATTTCTGATAAGCGGTGAAACAGGAGCTGTGTATAGAGTCCCAAAATGTGGTACAAGGGCAGGTTATGTTATCCCCTCCACTAGATATTCTCGGGGTTAATACACACCTCCACTTAAGGGAATTAGACGGCAGGTATGCTGTGTGAGAGGAGCAAGATACAGTTGTGATATAAGGATTAGGTGGGCTGGCGAAATATCCCCCAGCGCAATCACAAGGCTTACCATGTCGTTGTTGTATGATCATAAGAGCTTCACGTGGATCACCAAAACCGGCATGAACTTGGAATGCCTTGCAAGTCAGCACGAGAATCCAAAGGAGTTTGTAATTGGAGTTCATCTTTGTAAGGAAAGAAAGGTACTCTCAGGGAGAGAGTTATTCCCTGGGTTGGTTATTGTTAGGTACCTGTTTTACCAATCGCTCTGGTAGCCATCTGGCTGCGTCATGATTTTGGGAAAAAACACAAACGGAGCCTCTTCCCCAAATTAACACTGGGTCTGGACCATGCCATGTGTTGTCTAATGGGTCTTTCCACTTAACCATGGCAAATTGTTTTTTAGAGTCAGAATGCCAAAATCGATCAGCCGCTGATTTATTCAGCTCATCTAAATTTAAAAAATTCAAAATAAAGAGTGTGTGATTAAGAATATTTCTAGGGGTGCCCTTAGTAGGGTACCATTCCCCCTTCTTTATCTTTTCAATGGTAGTTTTTAAGGATAAGTGAGCTCTTTCAACGATTCCTTGTCCTTGAGGATTATATGGGATACCAGTAGTATGTTTTATTTGTAATTTTAGGCAAAAGTCTTGGAAACCTTTAGATGTATAGCCAGGACCATTATCTGTTTTTAATTGTTTAGGTTTTCCAATTACAGAAAAACAGTGTAGTAAATGGGCTATTACATGTTTGGTAGCTTCACCTGTTTGTAGGGTGGCTAATATAAATCCACTAAATGTATCTATACATACATGGATGTATTTTAAATTACCAAACTCTGAATAATGGGTGACATCCATTTGCCAGATCATATTGGGAACTAGTCCTCTTGGTTTACTCCTAAGTGAGGGACTGGCAGATAAGTTATACATGTCTGGCATTGTTTAACAATTTGTCTAGCTTGTTCCCTAGTTATTTTAAACATTAATCTTAGGGTTTGAGCATTAAGGTGGTGTAAAGCGTGAGCGGTCTGTGCTTGATTCAAATTTGTATCTATAGTTGTAGCTACAGTCTTGGTTGCAAAGTCAGCCACTTGGTTGCCTTGGGATAGAGGTCCTGGCAATCCTGAATGAGCTCTAATATGTCCAATGAAAAAAGGTGTTGATCTGTTATGTATTACTCGCTGGCATTGTAAAAATAGTTTGGCTGTGTCTGACACATGTTTGATTTGTGCTACGGTTTCAAGTAAAGGTATTGAGTGAGCTAAATATGCACTGTCAGTATAAATATTAAGGGCCTGATTAGGGAAGGCTGACAGCACTGCGATTAGGGCCTGCAACTCCACTAGTTGAGCTGACGTATGACTGGTTTTGAAGTTAACAGTGGTGTCTGCAAAGGTATATGCAGCAGTCCCTGTGGAGGACCCATCAGTGAATACTAATAAGGCATTGTCTAAGGGTGTTTTACTGGTGATATGAGGGAAGACAAAAGCATGCAGCTTACAAAATTGGATAAGCTTATTTGGTGGGTAATGGTTATCCAAGTTACCAGCGTAAGAAGCGCAAGCAATCGGCCACGTCTCAGTGTTTTGCATTAGCCAATGGATTTGTGGCTTAGAATAAGGTTGTATGATCGTAGAAGGTTCAATTCCAAAGTATTTTTTGCTATTGTCTCTTCCTAGAATAATTAAGTCTGCTATGGCATCATAATAGGGGAGTAATACCTTTTTGGGAGATGAAGGCAAGTGGACCCACATAATAGGGTTATCTTGCCAGAATAAACCAGTAGGTGTTAGTGTTGTGTGAAATATTAAAAAGGTTAATGGCTGTGAATAGTCTATGCTGGTGACAAATTGTTCAGCAATAGCCGCCTCTACTTTATGGAGTGATAAAAGCGCCTCTTTTGACAATGACCTAAAGGACTTAGGGTTGGGGTCACCTTTTAGGGTGTCGAATAAAGGTTTTAACTCTCCCGTGGTAAGTTTTAAGTATGGCCGGAGCCAATTAATGTCTCCAAGGAGTTTTTGGAAATCATTGAGGGTATGTAACCTATCTTTACGGATAACTGCCTTTTGATTAGTAATCTTAGGTCCATTTATTTGAAAACCCAAATATGTATAAGGGTCTTGTAATTGTATTTTTTCTGGAGCTATGTGTAACCCCGCAGTGGTTAGCTCTTGTCTGAGTTGTGCAAAACACTGTAGAACTTGTTCTCCCATTTTTCCTGCTATGAGGATATCATCCATGTAATGTATAATGTATATTTGTTTCCATGTCTCTCTAACTGAGTGTATGGCTGTAGCCACATATTTTTGACACAAGGTGGGGCTGTTGGCCATACCTTGAGGCAACACTTTCCATTGGTATCGCTTCATTGGTTCTTTAAAATTTATAGCTGGCAAGCTAAAGGCGAATCGTTTTTGATCAGTGGGATGAAGGGGAATCGTAAAAAAGCAATCTTTCAGGTCTATGATAATTTTAAAATATCCTTGAGGGATCGCTACCGGAGAAGGTAGCCCGGGCTGTAAGGCACCCATGAGGACCATAGTAGCGTTTACTGCCCTTAAATCTTGTAATAGTCTCCACTTACCGGACTTTTTCCTGATGACAAATATGGGTGTATTCCAGGGAGAGTTACTCTCCGCAATATGCCCTGCCATTAGCTGTTCCTGTACTAACTGTTGGGCTGCAATTAGCTTTTCATTAACTAAAGGCCATTGATCAACCCAAACAGGCTCATCCGACTTCCATGTTATGGGGTCAGCGCACTTTTGGGGTACAGGCATGTCAATGGCCGAAGTTAAAAATTTCCAAACCCTTTTGTGTTAGATTGTCCTAAGGCTGGAATAGGCTGTCGAATACCGTTTTCTTTTTTCCCAGTCCTTTTCCGGGGCTATAACCCTGAGCTAACATTTGTGCAGCAACTATATCATTGGGGCTGCACATCAAAATTTTCATCTGGGAGAGTAGGTCCCGTCCCCAGAGATTAACAGGCAGTTGAGGGATAACAAATGGTTTAATGAGACCTGAGTTATTTTCTTTGTCTTTCCAGGTAAGGTATTTAGAGCTTTGTTTGGGATTACTACTTTGTCCAATTCCTCTTAAGTTAGTGAAAGTTTCTGTGGTAGGCCAGTGAGAGGGCCAGTCCTCTTGTCTAATGATGGTTACATCAGCCCCTGTATCTATTAATCCTGTAAACAACTTACCATCTAGCCACAAGGTCAGGGAGGGCTTTTGATTAGTGATTGGCTGTACCCAATATATATTTGATGATCCAAAACCTCCCTTTCCTCTGTTAGAGTGCTGGACTTTATTAGTTGTTTTAATTAGAGGCAGTAGGACTAATTGTGCTATTCTATCCCCTTGAGGGACAGTAATAATATTGTCAACAGCCCTGGCCATTATTTTAATTTCGCCAGTATAGTCGTTATCGATTACTCCTGGGAAAACTTGTAGACCTTTCATAGTGACACTACTTCTTCCCAGGATCAATCCAAAGGTATCAGGAGGCAAAGGCCCATATATTCCAGTGCCAAGGCTTGTGCTCCCATCTCAGGTGTTAATACTGTGTGGGAGGTGGAACAGAGGTCCAGTCCTGCACTTCCTGGGGTTGCTCTACTAAGTCTTGAAATGGATTGTTGTTGCTGGCCGGAACAAAGCTGACCGCCCCATAAGCTTGTTTCGGGGCCTGGGGCTGGCCCCTCATCCCGTTTCCCTGTTGGGAGGGTAAAGGATTTCCCTGATTGTCAGTTTTAGATTTACATTCATTAGCCCAATGTTTTCCTCTTTTACACCTTGGGCAAAGGCCTGGAACCTTTGCTTCAGAGTTTTTATTTGAATCCCCGCGGCAATCTTTTGCAAAATGTCCTCTTTTGCCACATTTAAAACACCCTCCTTTTTCTCTGTTTTTTTTATCAAGGAAGTCTTTTACGGTTTGTCCGCTAAAGGCTGCGGCCATTGCCAAACCCTGTTGATAGGAGGGTCCAATGTCTGAACAGAGGCGGATATATCCAGTCAAATCTGTTTTCTTTCTATAAGGACGGATTGCTGCCTGACAAGCTGGATTGGCATTTTCATAAGCCAATTGTTTAACATAATCTACCCCCGCCTCGGCATTACCAAAAATCCTTCCTGCGGTTGTCATGAGCCTATGGACAAAATCTGCGAACGGCTCATCAGGTCCCTGCTTGACTCCAGTGAGTGAAGCTCCTGGGTCGCCTTTAACAGGGAGTTTCCTCCAGGCTTTTGTAGCCGCCGCCTGGATTTGTGAGAATAATCCAGGGTCGTATTGCATCTGCGCATCAGTGTTGGAATAATTACCACAGCCAGTTAACATATCAAAGTCCCAACCGTTTCCTGCCTGTTGGTTTCTTTTGGCTGTGTCTCTGCAATTTTCAAAAAACTCCGATTTCCAAATCAAATGATCTCCCCCTGAAAGAACTGCTCTAACTAGTGTGTTCCAATCTGTTGGAGTAAGCCAGTTATCGGCCACAGACTCTACTATAGCAAGAGTATAGGGAGCAGTAGCTCCATATTGAGAAACAGCAGTTTTTAACTCTTTTATAACAGTAAAATCAAATCCATTATGATGCCTCCAGGCCTGACCCTGTCCATCTACAGTTTCAGTTACTGGGAAGATATCTTTATCGGAGGACTCCGTGTCTCGGCTAGTAGAAAACTTCCCTTTTGGGACATGTTGTCCGGGCCGCTGAGGCGGGCGAGGGAAGCCTCCCATACTCTCTGAATTTGTTACCCTCTCATTTCCTGTTTTTAACTTTTGCAGCCTAATGATTAGTGACTGATGCAATTCTTCTAACTTTATCTGCTCTTCAAGTTGAGCGATTTTTTCTTTGAGTTCCTCTTTCGGATTAACCACCGCCATTACGTCGGGTGCAGAGGCACCAGGCGTTCCGTTATAGGGAGGCGGATGCGAGAAAGAGGGGGGCCAATCAGGATTATGATATCTAGCTGCTTCTTCCTCTAAGTTGTCCCAATTTACATCTGAGGGGCCAGGATTGTCACTTTTATCTTTTGGTGATGTATGTAGAACTGGATATTTTTTAGGCTTTTGTACGCCTAGCATCATTTTGTCTCTAACCGAAAGAGCCTTGGTCCCCTCGTCATCACTTTCAAGAGAAATAAGGTCTACTTCTTTGTCTGGCGGGGGGCTCCTGAGGTCGGTCTGAGAACTGACTTGTAAAATTTCCTCAGTCTGGGTGACCGCAGCCATTATTTGTGGATCGGCCTCCTTTTTATCTATTAGGTCTCTGATTAGATTCCAATAACAAAAGGCTGTCACTGGAACTTTTTCTGGTCCAAAAGTATTATAATAATCTTGAAAGCAATCTCCCACTCTACGCCACCTCTTTATGTCAATGGTCCCCTCTTGCGGGAACCAAGGGCAGGTGTCTTTTACAAAATCAAAAAATCTAAATAAGTCACCACTTTTAACCTTTACTCCCCGTGTCTTTAAAGCCTCTTTTAATTGCCCTACGTAGATTTGATGCTGGCTTAATTCTTGTCCCATTTTGGGCGCGTAACTTACCCTCAACTCCGAAGCAGCAGGCTCCCACGACGGTCGGAGGGATTTTTCTTTCACTTTAGTCGCCGGCCTTTCTATGCGCCCTCTTCCTCACGCAGTTCCCTCGTATCCAAGCCCCGCGTTTGGGCGCCACATGTCCCGACCAGCGGGATCATTAACACAGACCTTGGAGGAGGGGGTGGGAATTTAGAGAGACAAGAGACACAAGAAATGGAGACAAGACAGTATTCTGATCAAGTCTCATTTAATGGCGGTGGTGTAATGCCTTATATATGCTGCCAGGTAAGAGGAAGGGCTCAGAGCAGGAGGGGAGGGGAATAATGAGAGACGTTACCAGACGCATGCTCGGTAGACTTAGTCTTTCCCGGGCGCGGGAGGTTATCTATGCGCGGGCGGGAAAAGTTCGCGCGCGCGGGTAAAGTTGATGATGAAGAACCAGGAAGTGCGCCATCTTGTCTCCACAATGCAGAGCTTAAGCAACAGAGGCCGCGGCAATTTCCGAGCCTCACGGCTCCGGACAGGCTTCCATGGCCCACGTGTGGCAGCGTGAATCACAGCTGCATTATGACACCAGAGGGATAGCAGCTCAGGCTGCAGTTTAAGGCAACTCCACAGAGTGCCCTGGCTTAGTTGTTGCACAGCACAGGGTCAGATGGATGCCCTGGAGGAGTCAGCAGGGACCCCTGGCAGGAGCAGTGAATGGCCTGGGCTGTGAAGAGCAGGCACCTCCAGTGTCCTCTGGCAGAGGCCCAGCACCTGGGGCCGTGCTCCTCACATGAAGGCCGAGACCACCCTGCCCTTTGGAGTTTGTCTCTGAGCAAGGGACACTGTGGGGATGACCAGCAAGTGGCGTTCGGTCCACAAGAGGGCCCTGGTCCGGCTGGGTCTACTGAGTGCTGGCTTGCCCCTTGCCACCCAGCTCTGCCCATATGTGGCTGTCACTCCTGGGCTTCCCGGAAACGTCATTTGAGGCAGCTCAGGTTTTCCAAATCCAGTGGAAGTCACGTTGTTTGCTGTTGGAGACTGGCTGGGACTGTGCTTCCAGTATGGGAAGGTTTAGGAGGCAGTCAGCGGCCCTCTCCTGTGGCCACTGTGCCCAAGGCAGGTGCCTGGAGTGAGAGGGATTCTTCTGGATGCGGCCGTGCACTACCCAGCAGGCCTAGAGTGAACATCTGTGTGGAGCCAGGGCTCCCATCCAGCATCCCTTAAGGGTCCTGATGGCTGGAGCTGGGGGAGGCAGGTATGGCAAGGGGCTTCCTGCACGCAGGAAAACTGGAGACCCCTGGTCAAAGAGCCAGGTGTGCACCTGCAGAGCCAGGCGTGGGCCCACAGAGCCTGTCAAGCCTGGTTTACACCACAGAGCCGGGTATGCACTGAGAACCAGGTGTGCACGGAGAACCAGGTATCCAGAGAGAACCAGGTGTGCACTGCAGAGCCGCGTGTGCACTGAGAGCCAGGTGTGCAAGGAGAGCCAGGTGTCTGTTGAGAACCAGGTGTGTGCAGAGGGCCAGGTGTGCACTGCATATCTAAGTGCTCGTGTGGAGTCTGGCTGGGAAGGTGCTGCCCAGGACCCTGCCTCTCTGGCTGTCTTCTGTGCATTTGGGGATGCCAGAAGGGGTTCGGCTCTGGCTGGAGGGCAGCCAGCAGACTTGCCAGCCAGCACCCCCAGGTGATAAGAGCTGGTGCCCACAGGTACTCAGCAAATGTCTACATTTTGGGGAGGGCTGGAGAAAACGAAGGCCATGCCCTCTCTGCAAGGCTCGGCACAGGCCCTCTGTTTCCCAGTCCTTCAGCCCAGCCACAGGGTGTCCAGGCAACAAGGGCGCCAGGTCGCCTGCACCCTGTCTCCTGCGGAAAGGACAGCGCCTGCTCCTTGTCCTCCAGTAGCTGCTGGACCCTGGGGTCTGGCTGCTCTGGCGCCTGGGTCCCCACTACAGGGCAGACACTAGCCTTGAATCCAACTGTGGAGGAAATGGGGTTGCCGATGGAGGCTGGGGAGACCGGGAGGGAGGGAGGTATGGGCGGCTGGAGGGCTTGAGAGACAGGGACCCACCCCTGCAAGTACAGTGGCCTGTCCCCTCCGGAACGCTCTCATTCTTCGTGCTGAAGGGAGCTGGAGGCTTGGCAGGCCTGCGAGACGAATGGGCGCTATCAGCTCAGGGCTCTCATCGGAGGAACCACCCGGGAGGCAGCACCCATGGGGGTAGGGGCTTGGCCACAGGCTGGGGGGACGTCGATGGCCAATGTCAGGCCTCCTCGGTGCAGCACCGGATGCGTCTAACAGCCTCCGCCCCGTGGGCGCCCACTCAGACGTGCTGCCCAGGCGCCTGGAGCAGAAGCCACCTCTCAGAGGCCAGCGCGCCAGCCTGCCACCAGGGGACGCTCCCAGGGGTGCCCACAGGGAACGTGGGCATCGGGCTGGCTACTGCGGCGCCTGTGGGCTGCGAGCCCTGCCCTGTGGTCGGACACTGGAGTCCCGGATCCTACAGATCAGAAAGGCTGAGTCGGATGCAGCAAAGGCGAAGCGGGGTTCGCAGCCCCAGGCTCTGCGGGGGTCAGCGAGCAGTCGGGAGGGCGCCGCGGGCCATTCGCCGCTTCTACTGGGCCGAGGGTGCAGGCCCAGGTCGCCGGGGCCCCACGGACTCCACGACTTCGCGGACGCGCGCCCACCGTCGCCGCTGAGGTCCCGGGCCAGGCGGCGCGTGGGTGGCTGAGCGGGAGCGCGTCCAGCCAGGCGTGGAGGCCGCGGGCGGCTGGCGGCGAGCCCAGCATGGCGGGTGACGTGCGGGGACGCGGCCCGGACTACGGGATGGGGCCGGAAGAGGCGCGGTCGTTGCCGGGAGACGAGACGGAATGGGCGGGGCGCGGTCGTTGCCGGGAGACGGGGCGGGGCGCGGTCGTTGCCAGGAGACGGGGCGGGGCGCGGTCGTTGCCAGGAGACGGGGCGGGGCGCGGTCGTTGCCAGGAGACGGGGCGGGGCGGGGCGGGCTCCTCCGCTCAGCTCATCGTAGCGAAGTCGCCTGGGGCGCGGGTTCCTGGATCCGCGGGAGGGGCGGGACTGCTTAGTTCTGCTGGGGAGGGCCTGAGAAATCCAGGGAGAACATTTTACAAAGCACCGACCCTTGTATCTCGTGAACTGAAACCCACCACCCTTACCCGCTGATCTAACAAGCATCTACAGAACTCGGTCAATAATTTATTAGTAAAATATACATTTCTCATTAATTAAAGAATAAAAGCTTTCAGCCCTGCTGAACACACATCTGCGGTCTCAAGAAAACCAGACAAGACAGCCGACTCTCCCAAGCAGCCCTTTCCCTAAAGGCGCTTCCTAAGCTTAAACACACACAAAGCTGGGGCTGTCCCTCTTGAATCCCATGGGAAACAGGCCCCAAGATCAGGGGACTTGGAGTCGGGCGCTTGGGGTGCAGTCCACTCACTGACACCCTCTCGAAGAGCACCCAGGGGAACCTGGTCCTGGGATGGAGTCTTTCTGGGGATACCCCACATCTGGCGCTGCCTGGAACTGGGTACCCAGGGCAGCCGCTCAGCAGGCCCCAGAACTGGGGCAGGTGTGGCCGGAAGGGGCTGTGTATGTGGCCTCCTGAACACAGGGGGAGACCAGTGGCCACCGGGAGACTTATACACGCGCATGCACCCACAGGCACACAGCTCATCCCAGCCTGCTGCCTGCACAGCTGGGGCTACGCGTGGCCAAGGCGGGGACAAGGGAGTGGCTGAGGGCCTGGACAGCAGAAGCCTCTCAGGTGGATGTATTCCTGAGGTCAGAACAGCAGCTGAGCCTGAAAAGTCAGGGTCCGGAGCTGAGTGGCGCTAGCTGGACCCTGGAATGCTGGAAGGCATGGTTTTCCCGCTGCAACTTCTCCAAATTTCCACACGGGCACAGGTGCCCCCCGCTAGGGTGCTGTGGGAGCTCTGGCCCCTTGCTTCCTCTGGATGGGGGGCTTCAGGGCAACTTTTGGGCCAACAGCACTCTGGAAGGAGGAAAAGATAAATGGTGTTGAAAAACTACCTGCTATAAAAGGCATATAAAGGGTACAACTAAATTTTACTTTCTTTAACATTTCTTAAAATGTGGATTCTTGGTTCATCTACCAACAACATGGCCCATCCACACCATGGCAACTGTGGCAGCCGCAGTATATACGGCGCACAGAGGGACAGACGTCCTTCCCTGCGGTCGCTGGGGGAAAGTCAGCCACCTTGACAGCCGGGGTCAGCGTCTGCTGAGAAGCCCCCTGATCGCAGCACAGACGTCACAGTACACCCACTGCCAATGCCTTTCCCTTTTCTTTCAGACAGTCACCAAGTTTACCCACAGATAATGAGGAAAAAACCCCGCCCCTCCAGAGCAGTGCCACCAGCAGCCCTGTGGGGAGGCCATGCCATCCATCGCACAGTGGACTCCGCCTGGTGTGTGCCGGGGCCTCACCTCAGCTGGACCAGGCTTGGTCGCACCAGCCCCGGGTTTGACTGGGGGTGCTGGGGGCGCGAATGTCGGCTTGATGACCTGGGAGGGAAACAGACACAGCTGACATGGGTGCCCCAGGCAGTCCCAGCCCTAACCTGGACATCACCTTCCCTAGACCCAGAATGGAGCTCCCCACGGGCCTCGCTCTGCCTCCCAGGGGCCTGCAGGCTCCACCCCACTGAGCTTGCTACAGAAAATCCCTCCTGGCTGCCGCCGCCTACAGAATAAAGCCCATCAGTGGCAAAACGCCATCCTGGGCCCATCTGCCCAGTCCAGCTCCGGCCACACCTTCCACATCCCCTACCCAACCCCCATATTATCTTTGAAGACTTTTTTTCCTTTTTTTGAGTCAGGGTCTCCCTCTGTCACCCAGGCTGGAGTACAGTGGCATGATTTTGGCTTACTGCAGCCTCTCTTCCTGGGTTCAAGCAATCCTCCTGCCTCAGCCTCCTGAGTAGCTGGGACTACAGGCACAAGCCACCACATCCAGCTAATTTTTTATTTTTTGTAGAGATGGGGTCTCTATGTTGCCCAGGCTGGTCTTGAACTCCTGGGCTCAAGTGATCCTGCCGCCCCAGCCTCCCAAAGTGCTGGGATTACAGGCGTGAGCCAATGCGCCTGGCCTGAAGAGCTCTTAAATTGCCAGAATGTGGGGTTTTGGAAGCTCAAAGGCCAATAATTAACTACTGAAACACGTGTTTCTTTGCATGTCAGCTTTCCCAGGGTAGGGAGGCTGGAAGTCCACCACACAGAGCTGTGGAGCTCACTCCTGGCTGCGTCACACGGAGCCTGGGTGGGCTGAGCATTTGCAATTTTCAGCAGTTTCCAAAGGACCCCACTGAGCAGCCAGGGGAGGCTGGGGAGAGTGAAGAGTGAGTGACTTCCCTCCTGCATAGTTCTGCTGCAGCCTCTGCCCCATCTCCCGCCACGCCTGGTTGCTGCTGCAGCCTCTGCCCCATCTCCCGCCACGCCTGGTGACCATCACTTCCTTGGCCAGAAATTTCTCTGCCCCCTCCAGGCCCCCGTTTTGCCTGTCCAGACCCCTTCTAGGACTATTTCTGCAACTCACGTGTAAGTCTGAAGTTAGTTCAAATAAAAAGTTAAAAAGGAAGGAGAGAAATAGAAAAATTACTATTAGGGCTGGGCGCGGTGGCTCACGTCTGTAACCCCAGCACTCTGGGAGGCCAAGGCAGGCAGATCACGAGATCAGGAGATCAAGACTATCTTGGCTAACACAGTGAAACCCTGTCTCTACTAAAAAAAAAAAAATACAAAAATTTAGCTGGGCATGGTGGCAGGTGCCTGTAGTCTCAGCTACATTGCGAGGCTGAGGCAGGAGAATGGTGTGAACCTGAGACGGAGCTTGCAGTGAGCTGAGATTGTACCACTGCACTCCAGCCTGGGTGACAGAGTGACACTCCGTCTCAAAAAAAAAAAAAAAGAAAAAAAAGAAAATCACTATTACGCAAACTGCACAGAACAACTGTTGCAGCCAATGTTCACCAATGGATGCCAAAACTAGTGGGTCCAAGTTTAAGGTTCAAAGAGTCTCAAGGTATCTCCCCGAGGCATCTGCTAACCATAAAAAGAAGACGGGGGATTTCTAAGGAAAAATCTGTGGATGCTGCTCCAACCAGGCACCCTGTCAACATCACCCGTGACCGAAGCTGCATGTGGGGCCAGGCCTGGGCTGTGTCCTGGGAAGGATGTGTCCAGTGCTGCCCCTGCCAACAGTGCACGGCCCTCATCCACACAAGGAAAGAACGGGACAAACCGAAGCTGAGGGACCCTGAAAACACTGCTGGCCACACTTCCAAAGTGCAAGCTGAGGACAGGCAGAGGGGCCGGGGGCTGAGTGCCTGGGGGGCCCGTGGCCAGAGAAGGGCGTCCAGAGGGAGCGGGTGGTACCAAGTGTGTCGCACGGGTGACATGGCACCTCGGCTTTGCATACACACTGTGGTCACATGGGCGCTGACCCGGGAGCAGGCCAGGCGAAGGGCATGCAGGATTCTCTAGGCTATTTTTGCAACTTTTCTGTAAGTCTAAAATTTGTTCAAAATTAAATGTTAACCAAAAAAAGCCTCTACCCAGAGGGCAAGGGCTCTCCTGTCCCAGGTCTTCCCTGCACAGCCCAGTCCTAGGGCTGACCACGAACCTCTGTGGAGGGGGTCCCCGGAGATGCACCGTGGGGCCTCTTCACACAGGCACCACCCCAGCCCCAGCCTGCTCGCCAACGTCCTGCCCTCTCTGAGGACAGAGGCTGCTCACAATGTCCAGCAATGCCAGGTGGGCCTCGATGGCACCACTGGGGCCCTGTGCCAGACGCCAGAGAGAAAGCCGGGTCCTCTCTGCTGCCCTAGCTGAGTCCGTGGCCCCAGGAAGGGAGCTCGAGGCCCTTCTCCGCCCGCCGCCAGAGCGGTTCCCCAGAGCTGAGGCCAATGAGCTGTCCCCACGGGATCCAAAAAGGGCTCAAAGGTTAGCGCAGAGGTGGGCGCCAGGGCACAGGGGCAGGACCCCAACCCCGGGGGGACGTGGAGGCCTGGGAGTTAACCCTCAGCATGCCAGGGCTCCAGTGATTCAGGTTTTGAGAGATCTTTTCAAAACCCCCAAAGTCCCCAGACTCAAGGCAAGTGTGGCAACATGTCCCTGCCCTGAGCCCCACCCGCCCGTCTGTGCTGCAGGGCCCCAAGGCATCCTCTGCTCTGCCAGGGCTTCAGCTCTGGGAGGGGCTTAGTGGGCAGAGCAGGTCTGAGTTCCTAGGACCCCCAAATCACCCCAAAGCAGTGCAGGACTGAGCTCCTGCCTTCCCGTGGCCTCGCGGACCTGCCTTTCAGTCTGATGTCCTCATGAGGCTGGGCTAACCAGCTTTCTGTGTACAGCGGGGGCCACCTGGGGATCCCTGTCCCCCGGTGCAGTGCACAGACCCCAATCCCATCAGGAAGGCCTGGACACCCTCAGATGGCTTGGCTGCCCAATCACCACAGCTTACCTGCTTTGGTGCCTGCTGGGCATAGACAGGAACTGGGAAGGGTGGCCTGGACACAGTGACTGGAGGCTGGAGGAGATAGGGCCGAGAGCCTGGGTCAGAGGTGGGACCCCACCCCGTGCCCCTCCAGCACCCCCAGCTCCAGGATCCGAGGTTCCTGCCTCTCGTGTGTGCTGGAGGGGTCTGTGCGGCCCCACCCCATTCCTCCCCCAGCGGTGTGATCTCAAGCTGCGGGCTGGAGAGCATTTGCCTGTCGACACTGTCCTCAGATGGGCTCTGTTGAGTCCAGGAAGCTTCCCTGGCCTCTGAGCCCCAAGTTTAAGTTCAAGCTCAGATTCTGTCATGGCTCAAAGAGGTCCAGGAAGCAACCACTCCCAAAGCCTCAGTGTTCCCAGCAGGATGACCACAGCAGCTGCTCTGGGCCTCAGGGCCACTGCCAGCCCATGTGTGAAGTTAATGAAAGGGCTCTGCTGGCCTCAGGCTGCACTTGGGGTCACAGGACGGGGCCTGGACACTGCTTTCAGCCTCACGAACCCGCCAGGGGTGGTGCTTACAGCAGGGGGTGGCCTCTTCAGAGCCACCGAGGAGGCCGGGTGTCTGGCGGGCTGGCCTGCGTGGGTGGTGCGGACCAGCTCTTGGGGGCCCCTGGTTGGGGCCGGAGGCCCCTGCTTGGCTGGCATGCGGCTGGCAGCCTGGTGAAACAGGGGGTTGGAGAGCCCCGTGGTGGTCTTGGGAGTCGCGTTCCTGGGGAGGAAGCACAGGGCACGTGGTCAGTGTCCAGCCACGGGGCCCCAGCACCACACCCCAAGTCTGTCCCTCCCAGCTCCGGCCGACCCCTGAGAGGCTGCAGGGTGAGAGGTCGCAGCCATGACAGACAGACAGGCCCAGGAGATGGGGTGGACCCTGAAGGTGCAGGGACACCCCTCCATGTCCTGGGGGCCCCAGTCAGGTGGGCGGGAGATGCTTGCAGGCTGTGGGGCCAGTGTGTCCTGCGCCATGGGGGTCTCCTGCTGCGTGGGGCTCAGCAGGAAACTGGCGGGGTGCTCATGGGGCTGGGCAAGGGTGTGGGGGCCCCACCGGGCCTCTCTGGATTTGCTCCAAGCCCAACCTGCCTCCAAAACCATCCCCTGCCCTAGCCTCGGGGGATGGCAGAGTCCAGAGTAGCACCGGCCCAGTGGAGCCAGGAAGGCCCTTCAAACTCAGCTCAGGCTGAGGGGCGTCACGAGGTCAGGGCATGGAGGAGCCCGGGATCCGTGCCGCCCACCGTGGGCTCATGCTGGGTGCCCTTCCTCCAGCAGCAGGGACATTTCCCTGCAGCCGAGCACGGGAAGCACTTATCACCCTCCGTCACGGTCCCCGCCACCCTCACCTGCTCAGGATGCGGCTCCAGGCTTTGCGGTAGACAAGGATGCCTGCCAGGGTGATGACTACAACTGCCAGGAGCACCAGAACCACCACCACGATGACAGGGAGGCTCCCGGATGCTGTGGGACACACGGCCCCACTTCAGGCAGGCAGGCCACCACCTCAGGCAGGGGTCGGGGAGGTTCCCAGAGACACAGCCTTTCTCAGCACCCATAGGCCGTGCCCTGTGGACCCCTCAGGGAGGACCCAGTAGCTTACACTGGGACTCCCAGCTCTCCAGTGACGGGTCGGAGAGCTTGGCAGGGTGGCCCTGGGCCACAGTGCTGTGGGCACAGCTGTGCCTTTGAGGCCTGATGCTCTGGATAGCCACGTGCTCAGTGGCTGCCAGGGAGGAAATGCTGGGCAGCCTCAGGGCCGCGGGCTGAGGAGGGGCTGGAAGACACAGGCTGAGGACACTGGAGCCTCAGCTCACCACTGTGCCCTTCCCTCGGCCACTGCCCCCACTCTGGGACAGGGCTCTCCCCCCCTCACATGGGCCTGGGGGCAGACAGGCTCTGCCTATACCTGTGCGTCGATGTGGTAGCAAACCGGCACTGTGAATGCCACCAGCTTCCCGGGCCTGCGGCTTCTGCCTGGGCTCCATTCGGGCCCTCTGAGCTCGGACCCCAGCCCTACCCACGCTGGCCAGGGAAGCCTACCTGCGTGCACCTCAGTCAGCAGCTTCGCGCAGTAGGGAGGGGCCCAGCCCGCGTGGCAGTGGCACTCCTGCTTGTGGTTGCACACCTGTGGGGACGGCTGGGCTCAGCGCCATTCCCGGGGTGGACCCCAAGGGGCCGTGGGGGCTGCGCCTCCAGCATGAGGGCCCCAGGCCAGACTCACCCCTGAGGGACCCCTGGGTGCGCCAACGGCAAGGCCTCTCCAAGTAGCCCCTGCCCACTGCCCGGTGACCACGCAGGTTCCATCCACGGAGGCCACCCAGGCCAGGCCTCAGCCCTGAGATGGGCTCCGCTGAGACCCCCATGGAGAGGACACGCTGGGCTCCCCCAGCCTCAGGCTCCCGTGTCCAGAGCTGCCCCCAGCACTGGCTCCCTCAGCGTGGCAGCCTCGGTGCAGGGGCGCTGTCCCGAGAGACCACACATACCCCGTGGTTGTGGCACTGGGCGGAGCAGTTTCTGGATCTGTAAACGTGTAAGTCCTGGCAACGCCCTTTCCAGCAAACCTGGGGGTAGAAGGCGTCTCTCAGGCGTCCGCTCTGGACCCCCGCCAGTGTCCCTTGAAACCGCGGGGTAAGCTGGGGGTGGGCTGTGGTCACCACGTCCAGGGTAGCTGCGCTTCAGCCCATCGCCGGCTGCCTACCCCTAGAGCCCCTAGGAAATGGCCCTCCTGGGGCACGTGGCAGCCGGCGATGGCCATCACATGAACGGAGAAGCACGTCTCTCCCCCTCCCCCAGCAACCTTTCAGTCTCTACTAGAAGCGTGGAGAGAACTCTGTTCCCACAGCCTCAAGCAGCTGCCAAGCCAGAAACGCATCTGCAGGTACATGCCCGGGATGCCCGGGGGGTGGCGCAGCCTCTGAGCCAGGGACTTACCTTCTCTGGTCCACACCGGGTGCCCTCGGGCACTAGCTCATAGGCAGTGCCATCCTCTGTGGTGAGTGCGTGGCACACATGGTTCAGGATGCAGCTGGTGCGCCCCGGGGGACGCTGCCCGCCCTCGCACTGCAGAACGCCACACATGTCAGCCCTGTGGACGGAGGCAGGTCGTGGGCCAGCTTGCCCAGGCCCATGCTGGGGGCCCAGGAACCACAGCAGGCTGGGGCCACAGTGACCCACCTCCCTCCCACAACACAGTGTGCCTGAGCCTGGGTCCACGGGCCCAGGGCAGACCCTCATGGGAACAGGACTCCTTTGTGGAGGACCTTCTGGCGCTGACCCTACTGTGGGAACACCACATGTCCTGGGCCCAGGGGAATCTGGTCTCAGAAGCTCACCTATACCGGCTGGTCTGGCAGCCTGGTAGGGTGTCATAAGAGAAGCAGGACTCCTCGGCAGCCCGCCCACCTGCGGGACCAGGAGTGGGTTAGCCCTGGCAAAGCCTGTAGCCACCCTGCCAGGTCAGCTCTGTGCCTACTTCACCTGGCCCCCAGAAGGCCTGGCACTGCTGGGCCAGTGTGGGGCAGGTCCCGTTGTAGCAGTAGCCCCCGAAGCAGGGCGTGCCGTTCTCCTGGAAGGCGTCTTCTGGGCACTCAGGGTGCCGGCCGTCACAGAACTCCTCAAGGTCACATGTGTCCTTCTTGGGACGGCACGGCTCACCAGCTGGCTTCACCTGGCCCAGCAGAGAACAGCTCACCATGGGGACAGGCCCATGCAAGCTGCCTGGTCCCTGGCGCCCCAGGGTCCCTTCCCACCTGCCAGCCATGGGCTCTGGGGGTCCCTGGTGGGAGGCTGCACTCACCCTGCACTCCTGGCAGCAGGTACCGTGTGCACACTGGGCTCCCTCAGCCAGCTGGCAGGTGGTGGAGTTGCAGCAGCGGTTCTGGCAGTCCTGGGGCGACAGCAAAGGCCTTGGCAGGCTGCACTGGGGCCGGGACAGGCTCCAGGGTGGACCGGCCGCCTCCCCTGACCACTGGGGTGCCCTGCAGCCACTCCCTCCCTGTGACCACTTTGGACACCAATGGAGCCCCAAGTTCCACGTTTGTGCAGTGGTGGCCCTGATCTGAAGGGACAGAAGTCATGGCAACCCACGCTGACGAGAGCAGGTGCGGGGTGTGGACGCACCTCGGGGGGGCCGCAGTCGCACTGTTCCCCACGTTCTACAAACAGGTTCCCGCACACAGGGCCGCCCACCAGGTGGCTGAGGTCAGGGGCGTTGGTGAGGCAGGCCGACTGTGGCCGCTCCAAAAAGCCCTCCAGGTAGGCCTGGCTGCAGTCACTGAACATCCTGGGGAACGTGGAGCTGGTGGGGAGCGCCCCGTCAGGGAGGCGGCCTGGCCCCTTCCCCACCCACCTTGCACCTCCAGCACACCCTGGCTCTGCAGGGCCCGGCCGCCTCACCCAATGCTGCCCGCCATGATGCAGCGGCCGGCCTTGGAGCGCTCCCGGCAGCGGCAGCCCTGGACGTTCTCGTCGTGGTCCATGCCCAGGTTGTGGCCCATCTCATGGGCCATGGTGCAGGCCACGCCCACGGGGTTCTTGCTGTGGTCCTGTGGGCGGGTCTGTGCTCTCAGGAACCATGTGGCCAACTCCCCACACCTGCCACCCTCACCCCACCAGGGCCCAGGACTTGGCACAGCTTCCCGCCAACACCACCTTAAAACATAAAATCAGGCATTAAACCTGGCCTGAGGGAAAGTGGCCTGCTCCAGAGACCTGAACCGAGGCTTCCCCTCCCCTAGCCAGCTCTGGCCTCGGCCTGGCAAACCTGGGCAAGAGCCCCCTCACCTGGTTCACAGCCCCTGAGCTGTGGGAGCACATGGCAGACACCCTGGCAAGCCCCACGGTGGTCCCAGTGAAGTCGACACCCCTGGAAGTGGGAGTGACACAGATGCCCTGGACATGGCTCCCTCCCCACTTCCCTCCCACCCCAACCCTGTCCACCCTCCCTCCCCAGCCCTCCCCACCCTGCCCACTCCGCCAGCGCACGTGATGAGCTGCACGTTGTCCTGCAGGTGCCGCTGTGTCAGCCGCCGCGCCTGCCAGGCCAGGAGGTTCTCCAGTGTGACATTGGGGTGGGGGCTGACGTGGAACTTGTCCTGACGATTCCAAACCTCCAGGCCCACCAGGACCACGCGGAAGTTGAGTTTCTGATATAGCTGGAGAGATGGGGGAGTCCTGGGGGTCAGGCAGGGTGGCGGAAGGTGCAGCAGGGAGGGTGGGTGGCGGAGGCTGCACCTGTCCCGCTGTGAGGTGGGGCCAGGCACAGGTGCGGGGCAGAGGCAGAGCAGGTGGAACGAATCCCGTGGCAACGCTCCCCCACCTCCCGCCAGGTGCTCCAGCACCTCTGCAGCCAGCACCTCTGCAGCCAGGACTGCTTGCCCACCTTGTCCACGTGGTTCACCACCTCCAGCACCCGACGGCGCACCGCTGCTTCACTCCCCAACATCTGGAACTGGGGACACGAGACCCTCAGGCTGGAGCCCACACACCCCATCCACCCTCCGCCGGCCGCTCTCCCACCTTCCCCGCCCCCAGCGCACCTCTGCATTGTCCGCGACCACATAGAGCTCCACATAGCGTGTCTCTCGGGACGGCAGAGAGCCCTTGGGAACAGCCACAAGAAGACAATCAGCCTTCCCAGCCCCAGGGCCTGGACCCTCCCTCAGGGACCCGGGGCCACTGTCCAGCCTCTGCCCAGTGCTGGGGGAGTGTGGCCAGGCCTGCTCTAGGCTGCAGACGGTGGGCAGCACCCAGTGCATGGGGAGCCAGGGAGACTCACAGGTCAGGCAAGCGGACATCAGCAGGACCAGCCAAACACGGGAGACAAGGGTGCTCACCCCGGGCTGAGGCCTGAAGACGGCTGCCGTCCGGGGCCCCAGGAGGCTGCCCAGGCTGTCGTCACTGACCCCGCAGGTCCCAGCTGTCTGCAGGAGGTGCTCGGCCTGGTACACGGCGTGCCGCCCACCCTCTCCACCTTCATCCAGGGGCTCGATCAGGCGCAGGTCTGAGCCCACCTGGAAGAAACCCCTGAGGGGAGCGGGAGCCGGGTGTGCCGTGGGCTTCAGAGTGGCCTGGTCCTGCCCAGAAGGACCAGAGGCTCTAGTTTGTTGCCCACGGCTCCCCCTACCCTGCCACCCGTAGCCCCCGACAGGTGACTTCAGGCCCCAGGGTACAGGAGGGTGAGCCTCTTGGGCTTGGCAGGGTCCCCTGAGCAGACCCCTCTGTGCGATAGCAAAGGCCTGAGTGCGAGAAGGAGGCACCCTCCCCGCCTCCCTTCCCCACCCCCCGCCCCAGGCTTAGGCCTTCCTCTCCACCTGCGGGAACCCTGGTGTTTGTCCGCTGCACCCACCTGAGGCCGGCACAGGTGCTGAGGCTGGCGGCTGAGTCCGGGTGCCCCTCCACATGGCCCTGGTAGAAGCAGTGGTCCTGCAGGGGAAGCAGGAGAGGGGTCCACAGGCTGTGCCCCCACAGCCCCACAGGCTCCGGGAGGGCCGCCCAACCCATCTCTGCCCGCCCAGCTGCTTCGACCGACCCACACCTGCCCGCGCGGCTGCTCCGTCACCTCGGACCCATTGGCAGCCGTGTAGGTCTCCGTGTAGCCGGAGCCCAGCAGGTCCCTGAAAAAGAAGTGGTGTGGCTGCCTCGGCCCCCTCAGTACAGAGGCTAGACCAGAGGCTGGATGCCGAGGACACCAGTGTGCTGGAGCCAGGCCCAGCAGAGGGGTGACCTGAGACCCACTCACCTGTTCTTCCGAAGGTGCAGAGTGAAGTTGTGCCCTGTGGCCCCAAGGACATAGCTCACCCTCTCTGGGTACAGGCCCTGAGCGAGGAGGGAAGGGTCCCGGGTGAGCAGCCTGCCCGGGCTGCGCCCACCTCAATCCTGGGGGCCAGAGAAGCTCAGCTGGTGGGGAAGGGGTGCCGGCCTCCAGCCCCAGGCCAAGGCTCCGTCCTTGAGGTCCACAGCCTCAGCAGGGTAGAGGGTGGAAGGTGGGGGGTGGGGGTGGGGCTGTGCTGGAGGGGACCAGCAGAGCCCAGCACTTGGGTGGACAGGAAGGACACAGTGCTCCTTGGTCCTCCCAGGCCTCAGTTTCCCCATCTGACTACACATGGGTAACAATGCCCCTTCCCCAAGAAAGCATTAAGGTGGGGGAGACACAGCCTCAGCCAGGCAGCAAAGGAGGTGGGAGGTGGGGATAGCACGCACAGGCCCCTCCAGCGGCAGCTGTCTGCCTCCAGGCCCCGTCCCTCCCAGCAGCTGCCGGACCTGGTGGTGCCTGCAGAGCCTCCTCCTCAACTACTGCGTCTTCAGCCCCCATATGCAGGCTAGGACGCGGCCTGCTGAGCCCCGGGACAGCCTTAGCTGTGTCCCCGGCTGGATGAGAGCCCAGAGCAGTGGGCAGGTCGGTAGTAGGTTCCCTGGGTGCTGAAGTAAGGACAGGGCTGGGGCCGGAGCCGCCCTCCCTGGAAACACGCACACGCATGCATGCAGTGTACATGTGTGCACACCCATCCACTCAGGTTTCAGGAATCACCCTTGGGCAGCCCCGGTGGGGGAGGGGGCCACTCTCAGTTCCTAGCCCTGGGGAACCCCTGCCAGGTCCCACACACACACAGGAAGGTGTGTCAACTCTGCGGTGAGCCAGCGTCACTTCTCAAAGAGGAATTTGGCTTATCAGCCTTGCCAAGTGAAACTGGGGAGGGGCCCGGGGCCAGCACAACCTACCCCTGCTCCCTTCTGGGGGCACATGGAGTTCCTGAAGGAACCATGAGGCCCTGAGCCCCCACGCAGTGCTGGCGGGAGGAATGGAGATGGGCCCCAGGCGACTGGAGCTGAACAGGGTAGCCCCAGATGTCCACCTGGTCTCTCACCACTTCCCGTAGCTACAGCTCCTTTCATAGAAACGGGCTCAGGGGCCAGTCAGGAACCCCCAGACCAGCTTAGACTCACCACGTGGGAGGGCAGAGCTCGTCGGACTCGGGGTCCTGGCAGACGCCGCGGCAGCACCACCTCATACCGCTCCACGCGGGCCCAGGGCCGGCTGGGGGCGATCGCTGTGGGAGGGAGTGTCAGCAGGCAAGCGAGCCGGGGGGAAAGGGGTTTCCTTCCCAGAGTCCTGGGCCCTCAGATTCTGCCCCTTCCTGGTCTGGACCCTCCCCTGGGGAAATCGCCAGATAGCTCAGAAACAGACTCAAGTGAGGGTTCTGTGCCTAAAAGACCCCAGGAGTCCCCCAGGCAGGGCCGGTGGGCCTGTGTCCTGCAGCACCCACACACAGTGCTCAGAGACCCTGCGGGTGCCAGCGACTCCACAGGCCTCCAGGCTGTCTCAGATGGGAGGAGGACCCCGGCGGCCGACCCTTTCCATCTCCGTTCATCTGATCATCAGGTTGTACCTAACTGGGAAGCAGAAAGGGCCTCCCGGAGGCTGTTCACCTCCCAAGTACTGGAAACTCCCTGGTTTCCAAGAGCAGAGGGCAGGGACCCAGCATGCAATGGGCAGAGTTTTGGAGACCACCAACCCCAGGACCCTTTTCTCCCGTTAAAAACAATAATGGACGTGTCTCCATGACTGCATCTCCAACCTGGAGAGGCGGCAGGGGAGCAGCCGGCCCCCATCTGCCCAGGAAACTGGCGGAAAAGCATCCCGGTCTCCAGCCTGAAGCTCCCTCACACACCCCAGCCCAACTCACTCCAGAGGCGGGGGCGGGATCCAGGGTCAGCAGCCTCGTGTCCTCCCCCAGGCAGGAGATGGGTCCCCTCAGGCCCACACCCTTGCACTCCAGGCCCCAGCTCCTCTGCCCTCCCTTCCCTCTCTGGCCAAATAGTGGGCGTGGGTAGCCCCACAGGCGAATCCCAGGAACCCAGGGCGCCTCCCGCCGCAGGTGAAGCCGTCCTGCTTGGCCTGGCCCCGACCCCACTAACAAGCTCAGAGGCGGGACTTCCCTCTCACACTTCACCTTTGAAGGAGGTTCACCTCCGACCTCTCCGACCTCTCCGGCCTCCCCGGCCCAGGTGTATCCACCCAGAGACCACTGTGCACCCGACGCCTGGCTCCCAGGAACCAGCCCAAAGCGGGGCCAGGGTGCCTGGTGCGAGCAGCCCAGGGGTTCGGGGCCCGCGTCGCCTCCTGCGGGAAGAACCACCCTGCCCCGCGCCGCGCCCGGGACGGCTTCCTGGAACCACTCACCAGGCAGCGCCATCGCGCACAGCAGCCAGAGCCCGAGGTCGCGCATGGCCGGGTCGGGGCGCGGAGGCGGAGGTGAGAGCCCCGCGGAACACGGTCCGGTTCCTGCGCTCCTGGCCCGAGGCTCCTTTCCGCGCGCCCCGCCCCGGCGCCCCGCAGCCAATGGGCCCCTCGGCCGGCGGGAGGGGCGGGGCGGGCGGCACCTGGGGGCGGGGTCCGCTTCCCCCTCCCCCAACAATCCAACAACCTCCCTTGCACAGGTGAAGAAACTGAGGCACAGCCTGTCCCAGGTCCGGCCAGCACCCCGAGAGGCGGCCTGAGAGGCGGACCCGGCGACTGGAAGGAGGTGGTGCCAGAGAGATCCTGGAGGGGAAGGGACCTGTGAGGGCTGCCTGGCGGTTTCAGGAGAGGGGGGCTCTGACTTCCTGGGGAACAGAAAGCCCCAGGCAGGGGCAACTCATGGCTTTGTGTGCATAGGGTCAGCCCTGTGGAAAGCTCTGCTACCCGCAAGCCTGCACCCCCTCCACCAGGCTGAGGCCTCACTGGAGTGGGACAGGCACGGGCTGGAGTGGGATAGGCGTGGACCCGATGGGCCCCCAGGTGTCCAAGTGCAGAAGGGGAGCCCCAGGTGGGGGTCTCAGCCCAGGTGATGTCAGGTGCAGGGGCCGTCCCCAGCCTAAGATCCCCAGACAGCAGCTGATGCTGGCCCACATGGACCAAAGCCCGCAGCAGCCCACCGTGTTCTGGATCCCGCTTCAGGCCTGTGGCCAAGCATGCTTGCCCTTGGTAGCCACATTCCTCATGGTGGGCTCAGCTTCAGGATGAGTGCAGGTTCAGGCTGACACCATGGTTCCCCAGACAGTCCACCCCGGACCCCTCCCTGGGACTTTCACAGCCAGGCCTCTCCTTGGGTGGGAAGAGTGGTAGTGGCAGGAATGGCAGCTCGGCTGACCACACGGGGCGCTGCTTGACTGATCATATTGGGGGAGAGCCTCAGGGCCTCCCTGGGAGAGGCAGGGCAGGGCCAGCAAGGGGCTGGGAGGGAGTCCTGCCTGGAGAGAGGGCCCCAGGGCAGGATGAGTCAGGGACCTGCATGGGCCTAGGGCAGAGGACAGAGGTCAAGGGGCAGTGGCAAGAGGCCGGGGCCTTGGACGTTATCCTGGGAAGACAGGGAACCCTGAGGATCTAAGCTGGCCTGAGTGATGCTGTCACATTTTGTCTCAAAGCCATTCTTACCCCAGTGTGAATGGCATGAAAAGCAAGAAAGCAGCGACTGGCACTGGGCTGCAGGTGACTTCTGCTGCCCGGGGGTGTGTCTGCTTGCCTGTGTGGCACAAGACGAGGCCCCCAGGCTGCCGAGAATGTCAGGAGGCTCCCAGGTAGGGCTGGGGATGCTGGCCTGGGCCTGAGCCCATGCAGGCGACCCTGTGTTACAGAACAATGCCCAGCCAGCAATCACACTTCCCTTCCTTGACCCCGTGGTGCAAGTCACTCAACAGCAAAAGTGCAAAGGCGGCACGCTGGTCACATCGGAGGCACAGCAAGGCCCCTGCCGATGCTGAGCTCCCAGGGATTTATTCTTAAAAACACAGCTCGGGCCAGAACGGGCTCCTCCCACGCAGAGGAGGTCCCACCCAATCCCACAGAACATAGCTCACTCATCTCCAGCAGGCGCTGGGGGGTCTGGGAGCCTGAACTCCACAACCCTGGAGGTTCCCCTCCTCTCACCACCTGCAAACCCCACTTCTCAAGGCCCAGGGTTTCCCAGAGCTCAGAAGACAAGACCAGGGGTTTCTGGGCCTTGCGGCCAGGCAGGAAAGCTAGCAGGATCCTCTGCTCACGGGCCCAGCATTTGCCCAACACTAAGACTGTGACAACTCGGGTTGCTGATAAACGTGTTTACTCATAGGCCAGACCTGCACAGGCTGCAGACAAGAGGAAGCAGTTTGTGGCTAGAGTTGGACACCCCCACACCCCCGCTCTGTGGTGTTCTCAGTGAGGCCGCCCCGAGCAAGAGCTGCCCACACCCTTGTTCCCCACAGGAAACTCTTCTAGCTATCGTTCCTCCCAACCTCACCTCCAGGGCCCTTCCTCGCTGCCCAAGGGGGCCGAGGTGCTGAGAGATGAATGGTGACAGTACACATGCAGGTCGGCAGGAAGGGGCAGCTTAGCCAGAACGTAGCCAGAGCAGACCAACCTGGCCAGGGCAGCCCTGAGGAGCCCAGGGCCCTGTCACACCGGGGATGGCTGTGCTGCCCACTGTAGCCCTGGAGAAGGTGGGAAGACAGAGGGCAGACGATTGCCCGAGGGGGACTGGGTAGGGTGTCAATCTGCTGAGTAACTTCTACGTCACAAGGCGGCACAGGATAGGGTGGGGCGGGGTACCAGCCAGCAGCAGAGCCTGCCCCGTGGCCACTCTTCAGTGGGTACGTCCCATGGAGGGGGAGGTGTGGGCTCCCAGGTGCCTGAGGGCCCTGTCTGTGGCCTCCTGCCCCAGATCAGTTGGAGCAGCAGCAGGAGGAGGGGCGTGGAAGTGGGTGAGTCCTCAGCAGAAGGAACGGGGCTGCCTCTGGGGCTGAAGCAAACCCAATGCCTGGTGGGTTTCGGGGATTCCCTGGCCATTTCCAGAGGCTCTTCCCGGTTCCGACCGACCTCAGGGAGCCCGGCCCCAGCTCTCCTGGAAGGACGTGGACACCAGGCCTGGATCTCACCCCGCATGCATCTTTGCTTGCTTCTTGCTTAAACACCATGTATTTCCACTTTGAGACCAAAAACACCCAAAAAGGTGATAGTGTAATTTTAAAAAGCAAACAGACTAGCAAATCCAAGGAGACACCCACCCTGTCTGGGCAGCTTCTATAAAATGAAACCCAACGCCTTGAGAAACAAAATGAGGTAAGTCCATCATTCCTGCTTTATATTTAAACTGCAAAGACAGAGAACACGGAGCATTCTGATTTGAAAATTCTGGACCCATTTGCACCAGTCGCTGCTGACCCCACACCCTTCCTTCCTGTCGCAGCCAAGGCTCATTGTGCGGTGACTGCGACCCTGGCTGCAGGAGCCGGGGGCCCTCGCGGGACAGCCACTTGGGGGGCAGCCTTCTGGCTCCTCTCTGCAGACAGGCGCTCCAAGCGCTCCGTGTAGAAGCCGTTGAAGTCAAGCCTGTGGGGAAGGACAATGGAGCTGGGGCGCACACCCCTTCTGCGGGTGCATGCTGGGCAGCCCTGCTCCTACCACGGGGAAGTGTTCGGCTACAGAGACCATAGGAGGCTCCGCAGGGGTGAGGGTGAGGCACCTAACTAATGTTTCCACAGAAAGGTCTTCAGTCCTGTGTAGTCCTGGTCAAAGGCACAAACACAGGTTTCTTCTCTCCTGGCCCCAGAAAGTTGGGGCTCCCGTCACCTCAGCAGGGCCTGGCAATGGGGCCTGAGGTGTCAGGGGCTTGGAGAACCAAGCAGCAGTTCTCAAGGCAGGGTGGCCTCAGAAACCCCTGCTCAGGAAATCAGGACGTTTGTTGGGAGCACAGGGCACAGTGTGGTCCAAAAGCACAAACAGGTACTTTCCCAAGGACAGCCCCCACCCAAGGACAGCACCCCCAAGGATAGCACCCTCCAACTCCCGGTCAGCACCTCTTCCGGGCTGGCAGCTTGGCCACCTTTCCCCTCCCTGCCCCTGAGGGCTGGGCCCCTTTCCCCAGGCTAGGTGTTCAGTGCAGCATGAGGGAAGCTGACCCAGGCCTGACCAGCCCCACAGGACACACACAGCTGCAGGGTGCCAACGGGGCAGCCCAGCTGCACAGAATGTCACACCCCAGGGAGAGCCAGGCTAGTCTGACTTCAGGGAGTGGCACATGACCAGCACTAGTACCAGGACACAGACCTGCCCCACCTTCTGCAGGAGGCTACACCAGGTGGACCAGGGGAGGGTGCAGGGGAGATGGAGCCTGGATGCAGGGGCACGTGCTGAGCTGGGGCAGGTGCTGGGCTGGGGCAAGTGTTGGGGTGGGGGAGGCGCTGGGCCGAGGCAGGCGCTGGACTGGAGCAGGCTCTGGGCCAGGGCAGGCGCCCACCCACCTGGAGATGACGCTGGCCATGCCGTGCTCACAGTCACTGGTGCTGTAGATGCTCAACCGAGCCAGGAGGTCCAGCAGGTGGGCTGAGAAGTTCTTGTCAAACTTGTTGATGGTGGCCTCGAAGCCGGACACCAGCTGCGCAGCGTCTGCGTGCTCGGCCAGGTGCTGGAAAGAAAGCCAGGCACGTGAGCCATGCCCACCCCCACCGCGGGCCTTCCTGGCTCCATGCTGTTCCCAGCAGGCCGATGTCCTTTCCCTTCCTCTTTTCTTAAATAGAAAACATGGCTTCCACAATGTTTTCAGGGGATTCAAGGTAAAAAGGAGATCAAAAAACGTTCCTGAAAACCCGGCACTCAGAGAAACACTCCAGGCCTCGCGGGATGAGGTGGTCAAGGATCACACCACACAAGGCTGTGACTCGAGCTCTCCTTTGGGGTCAGATCCACAAGCAAAGCACAAGCTTTCCCAGCAGCTTCTCAGCAAGGTCGGGGCGCCTCTCAGTGTCCCTCACTTCCGGCCCCCACAGGCCCCCAAACCCAACTCCTCTCTGCAGCTCCACTCCAGCGTGTGAATACGGGACTACCCACCCCCCCATGCCACTCCAGAGCCGGTGCCACAGGGCCATGCCTCCGAGGACATGCGGCCTGTCTGTGCCTGCTGAGAGCCTGACGGTTCTAACTCAGGATCGGTGCTCAGCAGGGACAGCAGCTGTGGCCCCTGTCCTCACCAGGGTGCCCTGCACAGTGCTTGCTCTGAAGATCTGTGGGGGCGCCCTCGAGTCCAACTGGCTGAGATGGGAACCAGCGAGCTGAGAAGGCTGTGAGAAGCCTCTTGTGCTTGTGCTTGGAAGCAAATTTTAAGTCTTTTCTTCAATCCAAGGGGAGACGGAAAAAAAGGGGACAAGGTTTGTTCTCTCTGTGTCAGGATGCTCAGGCTGCTGCCCCAGGCGGGAGGAAGCATCTCTCTCTGGCCAACCCTGGAGGCCACGCACCTTCCTGGTGAGCTCCTTCCGGGCCCGCTCCTCGGCCCCTGTGGGCAGCTCCGGGACGGTGCCTTGCTCCAGCATCTGCCCGCCCAGCTCGCTGTCTAATTTCATGCTCTGTGTAAATTTCTAGGGGGAGGAGAGTGGCAAGGAAATGCTTCTGTTAGTTACAACCACAACGCTTTGCAGAAAACACAAGTCCTGCAGGTACATCACCCGCCGCATCTCTGTTGTAACCTGCGGCTGCAGGAACACACAAGCATCCCCGCAGCTGCAGGAACACACGAGCGTCCCCGAGGCTGCAGGGGCAATGACTTCAGCTGTGCTGACAGAATTCCACGGTCTGCTCCCGCGTCTGTCTTCACAGAGACCAACTAATGTTCCTAAGAGCAGTGTTTCTTGTTTACCTATTTGGGACCCCGAGATGGCTCTCACATGTCAGCAATAGCTCATAGTGCCCATGCCCTCCTCCGGACCCTCCCCGTGGCACTGCCTGGACAGCCTGATCCCCAGACCCCTGGAGCCCTAGCGTGGCCCCAGGCACCCCTTCTGCCGCTGGACGCTCAGGTTCTGCACCATCGCCACTGGGCAGCTGCTTGTGACTAGTGCCCGCAGGTCCTTAACGGAACCAAATAACTCAAGTGCTGAGGAAAAGAGCGCACAAGGGCCACGAACAAAGGCCCCAGACAGAGACCAGCACCATGGAGGCTGAGGGATGGTTCGGAGGAACACAGCCCTGCTCACGCTGCCAGGGCAGGGGCTCCAGGAGGGAACCACCCGGCCAGGAAGACCAGGAGTTCTGGAAACACTCAGATCCCAGCGTCTCCTCCACCCACACGAGAGCAGGAAAAGGTGAGCAGGCTGCGTGCGGCCGCGGTCGGGATACGGTCTGCCCACCCAACGGTGCCGCCCGCGCCCACGCACCTGCATGCAGTTGGTGAACATGACGCACACAGACATGAGCTTGGAAAAGACCTTCAGCAGCTCGGGGTTGGTGAGCATGCAGTCCTTCAGGCAGGTGTCCAGGAAGCCCGTGTGGTGGCCAAGGACGTCATCAATGTTGGAGGCCTTTGGGGAACAGACCAAGCCCCTTCTCAGCAAGACTTGGCCAACAGACGGGCTTCATGTGCGCACGTGCTCAGTTTGGGCTTTGCGCATTCCTGTTTACGCATTTCCACCTCTTAAATGGGCCTTGGGCTTTTAGGGGAAAACTTCCAAATACCACTAAAAAAGTGACGGGCACGCCCCGAAGGGGTTTCAGTTTTTAAGGCAGAAGACAGGAAGTGAGGCTGTGGCTGCTTCTAGAATTTGGTAATAACAGATTCTGCCTTCAGGCCCCTCAGCCTCAGAGGCGCAACGTGGAAGGGATGACCCTGGGGGCAATGACGGCTCAGAGTCCCCAGATGATGGCAAGCAGCATGGGTCCCCTGTGTGGCCAGCAATGCTGGTGCAGCTCCGCCCCAGGGGGAACCCCTTCCTCTCCCCTCCCCCTGCCTCCCCCCTCCCCCTGCCTCCCCCCTCCCCCTGCCTCCGCCCTCCCCCTGGCCTCTCCCCTCCCCCTGGCCTCTCCCCTCCCCCTGCCTCCCCCCTCCCCCTGCCTCTCCCCTCCCCCTGCCTCCCCCCTCCCCCTGCCTCTCCCCCCCCCCCTGCCTCCCCCCTCCCCCTGCCTCCCCCCTCCCCCTGCTCCCCCCTCCCCCTGCCTCCCCCCTCCCCCTGCCTCCCCCCCCCCTGCCTCCCCCCCCCTCCCCCTGCCTCTACCCTCCCCTGCCTCTCCTGCCCTCCCTGTCTCCCTCACATTAATTATGTGAAAGGAAACTGGCTTTCAATTGTTATGATCTATGGAGCTAAAACTCACAGATTTCAGGTTTTTCTCCAGGATGTGCCAGGTCGGTTCCATCACTTCGAACATCATGTAGTACTGAATATTCTGGACGAAGTTGAGCATTCGCTGCCGCAAAGTGAAAGCCCCAGCAAACCTGAGTGACACGGAGGACGGAGGACAGCCATGGAGGACGTGGCCCCGATGGCACCCAGTGGACGTGGTTGTTTCCTCTGCAAAAAGGTGCCCCTCCTAGTCCATCAGACATGGCCGCTGCTCCTGTGTCTGCCCAGCACAAGCTGTCACCGTCTACCAACCTGTGCCCTGCAGGGACACCCCAGCCAGCCGGACAGTGGAGACTGGGATGTGGGCTCCTTGGTGGACGGACTCCTTGGAGCCCCAGGAGCCCACACCAGGAAGGTGCCACACAGCAGATGCACATTTGTGCTTCATGATTGAGACGACTTCTTTTTCATCTAATTTTTTTTTGAGAGACAGGGTCTTGCTGTCGCCCAGGCTGCAGTGCAGTGGCTGGATTTTGGCTCGCTGCAGCCTTGACTTCCTGGGCTCAAGCAATCCTCCCACCTCAGCCTTCTGAGTCGCCGGAACTACAGGCACTTCTCGCTCATTAAAACAATTTTCTTTTTTTTTTTAAGAGATGAGCTCTCATTACATTGTCCAGGCTGGTCTCGAACTCGTGGGCTCAAGCAATCCTCCCACCCTGGCTTCCCAAAGTGCTGACATTACGGGCAGGAGCCACCATACCCGACTGGACAAATTCTTAAGCAGCTCTGCCATCGACCCCTTTTTTCAACACCGTAGAGCCACAGACCAGCAGCAAAGCACCTCTGGTTCCAGCAAGATGTGGCTGTCCGCTCTCGGGAGGAGCTTATGTCCTGCACACTGACCCGGGCGGTCTCCATGCCCGTGCAGCCACCACAAGGCTCCAGACAGGGCTGAGGGACAGAGCCAGCATCCCCTGTGGGGTGGACGGCAGCGCCACGCAGCCCCAAGACAGGAAAATGAAGCATTATGGATCTAAAGCTACAAACGTGCGCTTCCAGATGACATTTCCAGAAGCCTAGAAAGCAGAGCTGTCTACCAGGAGGGCACACGGGGGACAGAGGAGGAACGTACCACTGGGCGGAGTGCAGTGAGTGCTGCTTGGCGGTTTTGTTGCTGATCCAGACGCTGCAGAGCTGCCGCTCCACGTGCTTGCAGTAGAACATGTGCCTGAAGAGCATCTGGTAGCGAGTGAGGGCTTTCCTGCAAGAGAGGCAGTGGCACCTCAGACGGGTCCGTGACAGGTGGCGTCGGGGACATGGTGTCTGTGCTCCACAGTCTGCACAGTGGCCCCCGGACAGCCCGTGAATCCCCCGGGCACTGAAGGCCGGGGAGAGCCGCCTTGGGTCCTCTGTGGGACGAGGTGGCCACTGGGTGGCACAGTTCTCACTTCTGCCAAACCTGAGTGAAGACCTAGCGAGTGCCCGAGTGGCCGACCGCACCTGTTGATGATGAGTGAAAGGGGCCACTTGACGATGTAGTCGAAAGAGAAGGCCTCCAGGCCGCTCAGCGTCAGCTCTGTGGGGTCGGCGTGGGCCATCGCCTTCTCCTGCTTGGTCTCGATGGCCAGAACACGCAAGAGCTGAGTGATGAGGTCATGGGGCATCAGGTCGATCTTGGAGGGAAGGAAATGAAACAAACCATCCAGTTTTAAGGAAAAGACGCGAAGTCCCTTCCCGACACCATCCACGCTCACAGACCCAGCGCTGACATGAGGTTCCCTGCATTCCGACTCTAAACATCAGAGGCTTTTCAAAAACCCAAACATCTACTGATAAATCAAATTCAAAACTGAACTACTTCCTATCAAAACAAAACAAGAAAAATTCAGATGAAGTGCTCTGTAAATACGCAATGCTGTGTGGACAGTGTAAGGGGAAAAACGCTCGGGAGGGTGAAAGAAAGGTGATCCCTTAGGACGGAAACCTTTGTACACGATAAGCACCAGGCCCAGGTTGAAAAATAAAGCATATTTGATGAGAGATATACTAGTTATTACAGGCAACTAATACTGTCCTCACATGAATCATTCAAGTACTTACTAAGTTCCAACTACCTGACAGAGTTCCTATAAAACCATCACATAACGACAGGACAGAAAATGAAGGGTAGAGGATAAAGCAAGAAGAAACAAGCAGCAGACGAAATCGCCGACCGTCAGGGACGCAGAAATGAACCCGTGATGCCACTTCTCCATGGAGCAGACAGGACGGGGCTTTCGCAGGTGTGCAGACAGCAGCCCCCAGCTGTGCGGCCCAGCGTCCTGAGACTGAAGTCCAGCAAGGTCAGCCTAGTTGTACAAGGGCCATATATTTTGACCCAACAATTTCACTACCAGGAATTTTTCTGACGAAAACATTCCTGCTCCTAACAAGAGACCCCAAAATATCTGAAGCAAGAATAGAACGACAAGGAGAAAAGCAGTTCTTCAGTGACAGGGAGACTCGGTGCCCTACTTCTAATCATGGAGAGAACCGCCCGACAGATCAGTGAGGAAAGACAGGGACTCAGGACCCCAACTGCAGAACACCCAACAGCAGCCGAAGGCACGTCCTCCTCCCGCGCACACGGAACCGAGGGCGCGACCTCCTCCCGCACACACAGAACCGAGGGCGCATCCTCCTCCCTCCCGTGCTCACGAACCGAGGGCGCGTCCTCCTCCCTCCCGCGCACACGGAACCGAGGGCGCGACCTCCTCCCGCCACACAGAACCGAGGGCGCATCCTCCTCCCTCCCGCGCACACGGAACGAGGGCGCGTCCTCCTCCCTCCCGTGCTCACGAACCGAGGGCGCGTCCTCCTCCCTCCCGCGCACACGGAACCGAGGGCGCGACCTCCTCCCGCACACACAGAACCGAGGGCGCATCCTCCTCCCTCCCGCGCACACGGAACCGAGGGCGCGTCCTCCTCCCTCCCGCGCACACGAACCGAGGGCGCATCCTCCTCCCTCCCGCACACACGGAACCGAGGCGCATCCTCCTCCTCCCGTGCTCACGAACCGAGGGCGCGTCCTCCTCCCTCCCGCGCACACGGAACCGAGGCGCGACCTCCTCCCGCACACACAGAACCGAGGCGCATCCTCCTCCTCCCGCGCACACGGAACCGAGGGCGCGTCCTCCTCCCTCCCGCGCACACGGAACCGAGGGCGCGACCTCCTCCCGCACACACGGAACCGAGGGCGCGTTCTCCTCCCTCCCGTGCTCACGAACCGAGGGCGCGTCTCCTCCCTCCCGCGCGCGCAGAACCAAGGGCGCGTCCTCCCGTGCACACGGAACACTCTCCAGGACGGATGTGGGGCCACTACACAAATCAATACATTTCACAAAACTGAAACCACACAGTCTGTTCTCTAACCACGAGGAGATCAAGTTAGAAACAAGTAACAGAAGGAAAACCAGAAAATTCACAAACATGTGGAAGTTAAACATAAACCAACCACGGCTCCAACAAGAAATCAGAGGCAATCAGGACACCGCCAGACAAACAGAAACGACGACGCTGGGGATCAGCGAAGGCCGCGCGCAGAGGGATGTTTACAGCTGTAAACTTTGCAAATTAAGAAACTAGAAAAAAGACCACACTAAACCCCTAAGCAGCAGACAGAAAGAGTAACAAAGATGACAGAAGAGAGAAACAAAACAGAAAAACACAGTCAAAAAACCCAAGAGTTGGTTCTTTGAAAAGCTCAATGAAATCGACAAATTCCTAGCTACATCAGCTAAGATGAAAGAACATTCAAATTACTAAAATCAGAAAAAGAAGGGCTATAACTACCAGCCTCACAGAAACAAAAAGCTGATACTAGAATTCCATGAACTGTGCACCAGACGAGATGCGAGACGGACAGCCGACCAAGAGGGAAGGGACTGAGTAGACCTGTGGCCAGCAAGGGGCCAAGTCCACCTCAAAAAAGCCTCCGACAAAGACAAGTCCAGGGCCCAAGGGCTCCCAGGCAAACCCTGCCAAACATCCAAAGAATCAACGCACTCCTGGGGAGGCAAAGGTGGAAGGATCGCTTGAGCCCAGGGGTCCAACCAGCCTGGGCAACATAGTGAGACCCCCGTCTCTATCAAAAACAAAAATTAGCAGAAAAAAAAATATATATATGTGTGTATATATATGTGTGTGTGTATATATATTTAAAAAAACGGCTAGGCATGGTGGCTGACGCCTTAATCCCAGCACTTTGGGAGGCCAAAGTGAGTGGATCACCTGAGGTCAGGAGTTCAAGACCAGCCTGGGAAACACGGTGAAACCCCCTTTTTTTGACAGAGTCTCGCTCTGTGGCCCAGGCTGGAGTGCAGTGGCGCGATCTCAGCTCACTGCAAGCTCCGTCCCCCGGGTTCACGCCCTTCTCCTGCCTCAGCCTCCTGTGTAGCTGGGACTACAGGCGCCCACCACCTCGCCCGGCTAATTTTTTTTTGTAGTTTTAGTAGAGACGGGGTTTCACCGTGTTAGCCAGGATGGTCTTGATCTCCTGACCTCGTGATCCGCCCGTCTCGGCCTCCCAAAGTGCTGGGATTACAGGCGTGAGCCACCGCGCCCGGCCGAAACCCCTTCTCTACTAAAAGTACAAAAACTAGCCGGGCATGGTGGCGCGCACCTGTAATCCCAGCTATTCGTGGGGCTGAAGCAGGAGCATCGCTTGAACCCGGGAGGCGGAGGTTACAGTGAGCTGAGATCGCGCCACTGCACTCCAGCCTGGGTGACAAGAACGAAACTCCGTCTCAAAAAAAAAAACAACAACAACAGAAAGACAAAAACAAAAAGAACACTACTCCTGAAACCCTTTCAAAAAACAGGTGGAGGGACAGGTCCACATTCATTCCACAAGGCCAGCACAACCTGACACCCAGGCTGACAAGGGCACTGCAGAAAAACCCGAGACCTGCGCCCCTCGTGAGCACAGGTGCAAAGACCCCCAATCCCAGCAAGCCAGCCCCAACAGCTGAGAGCGAAGGAAAGAGACCCTGCGGCTGCCTCACCTGGGCAGGGAGTGGGGGACAGGGCTGGCCTCTGCTGCGCTCTCCTCCCAGCCCCACCGAGGCCCCTGCCTAAGGCCGCAGCCCCCGGCACCCCTGCCCACCTTGAGGTCGTCCTTGTAGGGGTCAGTGTTGGCCGTGCTCATGCGCAGGGCCAGCTCCAACAGCGCCTCCAGGCGCGGGGGCGTAATGTCCTCCACCGGCTTCCGGAGCTCCTCCTCCGCGAGGTCCATGAAGTGCACGAAGAAGTCGCCCTGGTCCATGAGGAAGTAGCGCTTGATGGACCTGCACCAGGGAGCAGGCGTGAGCATGTCCCACCCACAGGTGCCCGCCACAGCCAGGGAGCAGACGTGAGCATGTCCCACCCACAGGTGCCTGCCACCACCATCATGCTAAAACACACTACAATGGACTAAGAGCTTGGCTCTCAGGCAGGGGATGTGCGACCACCACGTAGGCTGTGGCAGGAAGAGTGGAGAAGGGGCTGGTGGGCCCTGGGCAAGGAAGGGAGCTGGGGCCCCTGGACAAGGTGACCCGGGGCCTACACCACCGACTGTGTGTGCCAGGTCCTTGAGCTAGAGACCATCTGGCAGTACCCACTTTCAAAAAGACAAGGCAGAGCTGCCAGAAGAAACCAGCGATCTCAGCCCCACGTCCCACAGGCTCCAGTTTCAGAGGGAGACGAGCGTCCGCACAGGGACAGAGCACGGAATCACCTGAGGTGTGCCACCAGTTCCTTCTCCTCCATCAGGAAGTCCAGCAGCACCTTGCTGGCATAGTTAAATGCCTTCTCGATCTGCTCCACGTATGCCCGCTCTTTTAACGTGTAGATGATCTCTTTAGCCACCGGGCAGGTGACGTCATGGCCACACTCTCTGACCACATTTAGATATTTTCCTGAAAATGGATAGAAATTAAAAAGTTTATTCTCCACATGGTCAACCTCAGGCCCTAGCTGTCTTCGTCCACACAGGAGGCAGTGGACTGGAAACTGGGCTGCATGAGGCGGCTCCACACTCGTGCGCCTTCCTGGTAAATCACTGTCAGCTGCTACAGACTGAGCAGGTGGCGTCAAGGCTTTGCCGTGGCTCTGCACATCTGGAATTTCCTAACCAAGGGCACAGAGATCATTTCGAAAAGGCATTATGAGAACCAGATGGCTAACCACTTCCCAACCCTTTCGTGACGGCCCTGATGTGCCGAGTCCAACCCCACACCACGGCCCCGGGTCTAGGTCAGGCCCTAACCTGTGTGGTCAGAGACTGAAAACACTGCCGGCCAGCAGGCGTGTGTCTTTGATGGTTTTTCCTGTCATGCTAATGGAGTTTTAGAAATCAGAAATGAGAAATAGGGAAGGCACCCATGAGAGAGCCTCCTAGGGTCAGGGACAAAACAAAGTCCTGGCGATGGAAACCTGATGAAACCTGGCAACAGAGACCATCTCAGGGCCTAACTCAGCACTGCAGCCCAGCTCATGGGCCGGTCCTGACCTCGGCCCCGCATTCACGGACACCTGGGCTCAGGACGCCCACAGGGTGAGGCGCAGGCTCTTAGGGGAGGGCCTGGGCTGCAGGAGACTCTCTGGGCATAGCTGTGCTGCGGCCCCGGGCCAGGTCCCCGCCGTGTGCACTGCACCTGTGCTGAGGATCTTGTCCGCCACCTTCTGCAGGAAGGAAGGGATCTGCTGCTGGACGATGGTGTACCGCTGGTCCCAGTACTTGTCATTGTAATCCTCCTGGATCCTCTCCTTCCGCAGCTCGTGCTCCTCGACCATAAACTCACTAAAACCACAGGGAGTGCTTCGGTCACAGGCAAAGCAAGGGGGCCTGTGAGGCAGACGACACACTTCTCCAGGCCGGCAGCGCGGAGGGACCTCAACGGAGGCCAGCACACTTCCAAATAATGTTCCACAAGGGCCAAGCCTAACCTACCAGTTATTTCTCAACTGTGGGCTAAAACAAACCTAGGGGCCGGGCGCGGTGGCTCACACCTGTAACCCAGCACTTTGGGAGGCTGTGGTGGGCGGATCACGAAGTCAAGAGATCAAGACCATCCTGGCCAACACAGTGAAACCCCGTCTCTACCAAATTACAAAAAATCAGCGGGGTGAGGTGGTATGCGCCTGTAGTCCCAGCGACTTGGGAGGTTGAGGCAGGGGAATCACTTGAACGTGGGAGGTGGAGGCTGCAGTGAGCCGAGATCACGCTACCGCACTCCAGCCTGGCAACAGAGTGAGATTGTCTCAAAAAAAAAAAAAGAAAGAAAAAGAAAGAAAAGAAAACCAAACAAACCTACAAACCTCACTCTGGAACGGAGTATTTAACCCAGGCTCAGGGAGAATGCAGGGTCCACGGAGCTAGGTGGGAAACTGATTTGTCTTTATCTGCACCTGCCTCTTTTTGGAATTTAGCATTTCCTTCCATGATGAACCCAGGCAACAAAATGATGCTCGTGTGGGGTGTGTGGGGCCAACGCTGACAGAAACCAGACATCTCCACGTTGTCATCTGAACAACCTCAAATATATCTGCTTCACGCTGGAAGGTGCTTTCTTTAAAGGTGCCCATTATACCAGATTTTACTTGGTCCATTAGGGAAGACGCAGTATGTCCACATCACAGATGTATCTTTTGAAAATATTCCAACAATGGTATGTCGACATAATAGACATTACTACAATTCTTTGGGAACTAACATATTTTTATGCATTTAAATATATCTCACTGAAGAGAAGCCGACAGACCCCACCAGATCAGGAAATCCATGCACCAAAGAGGCTAAAGGACCTAGCTGGAGGCAATTTAATGTCCTGTATACAAAAGAATAAGGCCATAAGCAGCTGGGCCATTCCTGTCCTGGGCCGCATGGGCAGCAGCAAGTGGATGCCTGTCTGGTGTGTGCTTTCCTGAGACCACAAGCAAAGCAAGGCCAGAGCCCCCCGGAGAGGGCAGCACGCGTCCTCCGTGTCCCCGGGAGCCCCACCTGTACGGGTCATGGATGATGCCCCTGTAGATCCACTTCTCCAGAACCTCAAAGTAGGGAGCGCTGGCCGCCTTGGTCAGGTACAGGCAGAGTTCCTGTGCCTGGCTGTCCCCTGTGTAGCTGAAGCTCCTGTCATGGAGCAGGCTCAGTGTGGATCCCCCAAGACACTCGCCTTTGTCCACGGAGGTGGCTGCAGGGAGAAAGGAAGGCTCACTGCTGAGAAGGAGGTGCACGCCCAGCCTACCAACAACACTGCTGGGGGCCCCTCATGCTTCCCCAACCTTCTTACTGGGAGGGTGCTGCTGCTTCTTTGGGATACATATGAACTGTCAGGTTGTCGTTGCTGATTTAAGCTGACCAGTAAGAGCTTCCAGGGCTTTCTTCTTGCAAGTTAATAACACATGGAGCAACAGGGGCTTTGGCCACATGCCCCTGCCCTGGGCAGCTGCTCCACAGCCCCTGCAGTCTCTCCTCACACCAGGTGCTGTGTTGAGACACCTGCCACCCACTGCCCCATGCCCCCCGGGCGGGCACGCACCGAGGGAGGCCAGGATGTCCATGGTGCGCATGGCCGGCTGGATGTAGAACCAGAGCTTCTGCAGCGAAAGGAGGCCCTGCCTGTGCAGCTGCTCCAGCTGTGACACCAGAATCAGGTGCTCCTTCACCAGGGTGCGCATGGCGGCCACCAGGGCGTGGTTCACCTGCCCGTACTCGAAGGAAGACTTCTCTTCAATGAACCTATGAGAAGAGCCGTCAGACTTCCTCAAAAAGGCCAGCTGCAGGCACATACAACGTCCGATATTCTAAGTCTCATCCCAAACAGGAAGCAGATGACTCACTCGAACCCCACATCCCAGAGGGGAACTCTTGCCCCTAGGAGGAGATGAGTCAGGACCCTGGACGGTGACTCACAGACCCTCCAAAACTGAGTCTGGCACTGTCCCCATGGTCATCAGGACAGGACCCAACCCCTCCCCCACAACAGTGCACGCCCCCAGAGACCGCACCCGGTGCCCACCTGGTCACCGTGGAGTAGCTGGCAGCCACCGGGAGGATCCTGTTCACCAGCTCCCTGATGGACAGGTCCAGGTTGGGGTCCACGAGGAAGGTCCGGCTCTGCCTCCCAGCCAGGGGCTGAGCAGTGACATACCTCCCGTCTACGCCCACCAGCACGTACAGCAGGTCCTCCACCACGGCCGACTCCTGCGAGGCCAGGGGCAGCGTGCCTGCAGGCACAGACAGCGCTGTGGCTCCGCAGCCGCCACTCCCACGCCCCCACAGCCATGTGCCTCCTCCGCGGGTCATCCTCACTCTTGCTCATCTTCTCTGTTTATGGGTATAAAAGGTCAGCCACTGCACTTGGCTTTGACTGACCCCACTGGGGAGCCACAGGCTGAGTTCCGGCCACCACAGGACACGGCCGGCCCGGGAGGCGCGGGGGCTCGTGTCAAGGTCTCCCCACACTGGGCTCTGCAATGCTCACATAATGGCTGACATTTGAAAAGATGAAGTTAGGAGTTGAAAAGACAACTCCAGCAGAAGCTGCGCTTTCAACATTCGTAAGTACAACTTGCTAAGTCTGGGTTACTCTGGGACAAAAAACCTTGTCTTCGGAAAGCTATCATTTATACGTTAAGAAACTGATAATTTCTACTCACACAGCGTGAGACGGCTGCAGGACACACAGCTAAATTTCCTCATGAGGACAGCCACGGGCCGTCACCCACCAAACCCCTCACGTCCCAGGACCAAGTTCTCAGTCCACAGCCTCAGGTGGGCCCTGCCTGGGGGGCCGGGAGGAGCACCAGAGGAAAGCACGATGTTGAAACTGTCCCCATGTGGGCCTGACAGGGCCCCGTGCCAGCCAGACCACACCCAAACCAGACCCTAGCAGCTCAGGCAGGCTCCATACAACACGCTTTCAGTTTACAAAATCACTGTCGGCCTCACACGTCTGCTGGGAAGTGTCCTGTGACTGCAGGCCTCAAGACTCTGAGCGCAGCTGCAATCCGTCACCAACGCAAGCCCTTTGGCAAAAGCCTCAATCACGATGCAGATCCACATTGTCCTTGTTTTTTTTTTCCTTTCTGAGACAAGTCTCGCTCTGTCACCCAGGCTGGAGTGCAGTGGTGCAATCTCAGTTCACTGCAGCTTTGAGCACCCAGGCTCAAGCGATCCTGCCTCTTCAGCCTCCCTCAGAGGTAGGACCACAGGCGCATGCTACCATTCCTGGCTAATTTTTAAATTTTTTGTAGAGGTGGGGTCTGGTCGTGTTGCCCAGGCTGGCAGATCTACACTTTTCAACTTCAAGTTCCATTTCTTTCTATTACTCCAGTGGCTTTCTCAGGATGACCAATAAAACCGAGACCCCAAGGTCTGCCATTCCTAAAGCAGTAGGTGTGGCTTGGCATTTGGAGAACAGCAAGTGCATCTTCCAGGAACTGCCTCTGACTCTGCACCACTTACTTTCCACCATGTTGGCCTCATTCACCCACAGCCACGAAGCCTCGGTCAATGCCTGTGTGGGGAGAAGCTTCACGGTGGGGTGGGGGCGCAGTGGGGTGGGGGTTAGTGTGGATCTGGCCGCCTGACTGTGGAGGGACCTCAAGGCCGGGCACGGCGGCTCACACCTGTAATCCCATCACTTTAGGAGGCCAAGGTGGACAGATCGCTTGACTCCAGGAGTTCAAACCAGCCTGGGCAACATGACAAATTCCCGTCTCTACTAAAAATACAGAAATTAGCTGTGTGTGATGGTACACGCCTGCAGTCCCAGCGACTCGGGAGGCTGAGGTGGGAGAATCACCTGAGCTTGGGAGGTCGAGGCTGCAGTGAGCTGAGATCGCGCCACTGCACTCCAGCCAAGGCAACGAAGTGAGACCCTGTCTCAAGAAAAAAAGAAGTCAGTTGCTTCACCTCCCCAATATTCAACATCCTCGGTGGCATCTCAACACCTGCGTCGTTGTCTGCAAATCACCACGTCCAAACGACCACCGACCACGTGGCTCCTCCGTGCTGGTGTGGGGAAAAGGCAGGACACGGGTAGGCAAACAGCTTGGCACGCTGCACAGCAGCGACGAGAGGGAGGACACTGCCGCGGCGGCACTGGCCAGGTGGATGCCCACACTGTGGAGCGGCACGGCGGGAACATGGAGGGCTGGCAGCCGCCTGATGCTTACAAGGTCCTGATGCTTTCCAAGGCACGTGTCCTCATCACACACCACTCCAGGGGTGTTTTCCAAAGGACGCTGGCCCCAGGTCATGCAAGGTCCCGTGGTGTGGCACTGGTCAAATCGTGGGGTGAGGGCTGGACAGGCCCCTGCACGAACACCACGGTGAGCTCCATTCTCAAGTCTGCACAGGCGGCATGAGGGCGCGGGGACGGTGCGGACAAAGGGAGGCAAGGCAGGCTCCATGCCGGTGGCACCCCTGGGACCTGTGGCCGTGGGAGGGAGGTGGGGCGAGGCCGCCCCTTTCCTAGGATGCTGAGTGTGCCAAGGGCACCCGCACCCTGACCTGAGACCCGGCTGCAGGGTTCACAGCCGAGTCCCACACACTTGCTTCCGATCACCGCCATGCTCAGAGCTGCCCGTGGCGCCCAGCATTATTGGACACAGCCCCTTCCCTGGATGGGGAAACATGGGGGGAAGCCCGAACACCCCCTCAGTGCTTCCTGCTCCAGAAAGCTGGCTCCACTGTGCTCCACTGCGGGGATCCTGGGCACCAAGGCCCCGCGCTTCCTTCTCTGAAGCCTCCCTGGGCATCATGAGGAGGTCTCAGATGCCCACTGCTGCCCGGCCGCCCCTAAATACTCGCGAAGGGAGCGGCTCTCTCTCCCTAAGTCTTCACAGTTGGATTATTACTGAAAACACACTGCACAAAGCAGACTGTTTTCTTTTTTTTTGAAACAGGGTCTTACTCTGTTCCCCAGGCTGGAGTGCAGTGGCACGATCACAGCTCACTGCAGCCTCGACCTCCCAGGCTCAAGTGATCTCCCACCTCAGCTTCCTGAGGAGCTGGGACTACAGGTGCATGCCACCACACTCGGCTAATTTTTATACTTTTTGTAGAGACTAGTCTCGCCATGTTGCCCAGGCTGGTCTCGAATTCCTGGGCTCAGGTGATCCACCCACCTCACCCTCTCTAAGCGCTGGGATTACAGGTGTGAGCCACCACACCCGGCCAAAATAGACTATTTTCTACACTTTTCATTAACTTACAGCAGAGTTCTGTTTGCTTGGGAATGAGGATAACAGGTGGATTTCCTGTCACCATTCTCCAGGGTTTCTGGCAAAGGCAAGGGTTGGCCTCTCGGTGCCTACACCACAGAGCTGCACGAGCAGTGGGAAAGCAGACGGCGTTCCACGCTGCCTCTTGAGTTTGGACTAATGGGGAGAGGCAAGACAAGCAGGTATCTCTGTCCTTAAGTTTGTGAAATCTCATTTTTCAATCTAAAAATGTACTTGACTAGGTGTGGTGGCTCATGCCTGCAATCCCACACTTTGGGAGGCCAAGGCGGGCAGATCACCAGAGGTCAGGAGTTCGAGACCAGTCTGGCCAACATGGCAAAACCCCACCTCTACTAAAAATACAAAAAGTAGCGGGCGTGGTGGCACCTGCAGTCCCAGCTACTTGGGAGGCTGAGGCAGGAGAATTGCTTGAACCTGGGAGGTGGAGGTTGCAGTGAGCCGAGATCGCGCCACTGCTCTCCAGCCTGGGCGACAGAGTGAGATTCCATCTCAAAAGAATTTAACAGATAAAAATGTACCCATGAATTGTGACAGATGAACACATCCTGGGTCCCCAGCAACGTGCCTTGAAATGACTATGTGGTCTCACTTGCATCTTGTTTACACGAGCACTACTTTAAGAGGCCTCTGAGAACAGAATCTACGGGAGTGATGAATCGCTGTTCAGAAGTAAGTGCTGCACACAATTCTGCTGTCTGCAGGTCTGCACCAGGGCACCAGGATGCCAGCAGGGGAGGGGCCTGCTGGAGGCTGCCCACAGCTCCGGCAGGAGGGATGGGAGAAGAACCCTCAAGGACCCAGGCGAGCCACTCTCCGCTGCCACCCTGGGACGGGAATATGGAGGCAGCGGCCAGCCAGCATCGAGCCTCACAACCTGAGGAAGGGCAGCCCAGGGGAGGGCTGGGCCTGCAGAGTGTCCTGCCCAGGGGCCAGAAATAAACGCATCACGTACCTATCGGCAGAGCGGTGTCTGTGCTGATGCCAGCACCAATCAGGAAATCCCCGATCAGGGCCGGTCTCTCATACACCCACGCTGGGAAGACAGGGAGGTGCTGGCCTGAATTTTTTTTGTTCTGCTTGTCTCGAAGCATCTTTCTTTTGAGTTCCAGAGACTAGCAAGGACATTTTTAAAAACCAAACCAGAAAGATACACTTTAGTGCAAACACTCAAGACACCTGTAGAAACTAACATCTGCAGCAAAGATGAGTAGTCAATTTAACATCTACAAAGAGTCAACCACACAGAAATGAAATGCACCTTGATATCCCTGCCACACGTGAGGGGCTGGGGAGAACAGGGCAGATGGGGAGCCCTAGCCCCTCCTCTCAGGAGTCCGGGTCCAGCAAGGGCCCCCCTGGGAAACCATGGGCACCAGCAGTGGGAACCACAGGAGAGGGGGCACTTTGGCACAGAGCCATTGTTTCAGAGGAGGGTGCCCCATGAACAAGCTGAATTGCTTCTTCCTGGCAGTGACTAGGTCTGAACACCACTTGCTGGGTGAACACAGGCATTAGCAACAGACTTGCATCCTTACCCTGCTGGAGAACGGCCCCAGCGCGACAGGCTAGCTCCTGACACGTGGTCAGAGCGCCTGCCCTCCTGTGCCAGTGGCCGCCGGAAGCTGACAGGGTCGGCCTGGGCTGGCCCAGCTTTCAGAAGCACTGACTCCCACTCAGGGCTGGTCAGGCACAGGGGCAAGTGCAAACTGTCTCTGCATGTGGCAGTACGACCCAGCCTCCTTATGTGCCACACAGGGAGAGCGGTGCCAGGGCTGAGGGAGACGTGAACAGAGGCCTAGCACCATGTCCAGCACAGAACGTGCCTAGCAAAAACCGGCCAGGCCCTCAAGAGCCGCTGTATCCGACACGCACCCACAAGGCCAGGACGCCTCAGGAACACAGCTCCTGAGGGAGTTTTAAGGTCACAAAGGCAGGAACGTGGCAGCTCCAAGGAGAGAGACTGGGAGATGACTTACATCAAAAGACCAGGGTAGGCCATAAGACCAAAACCAAGAACAAGTAGCAAATACAGAAGGAATAAAGGATTATAAAAATCTGAAAGCATTCCCTCAAAACTGTCAAAAATTAGAGGAGGGAAATGGGGAGTCAGGATTGGGTCGGCTCAGAGTCATGTGGCCACCTGGCAGCACAATTCCCACGTGGGTCAGAACCTTGTTGCTATTGATTCTTGTGGTTCAGAATTCTTGGTTTTTTTAAAAAAAAACACACATATAGAGCTAGGTCATGATCAAGCGTTAAGCCTTGACCTCTCTAAATCGGGATGCATTTTTAACAAATGACAGAGAGACATGCCCTTCCAGCAGGGGTCCGGCACAACACTGAGTGTGGGTGCCTGTGGACAGCCACGGACGCAGTACCTGCTGCAGTATGGAGCCCGTGGATGGCCATGCATGCAGCACCTGCTGCAGCGTGGGTGCCTGGGGACAGCCACAGACACAGTATGTGCTGCAGCATGGAGCCTGTGGACTGCCACGGACACAGTACCTGCTGCAGCATGGGCAGCTGTGGACAGCCACGGATGCAGTACCTGCCGCAGTGCAGAGCCTGTGGACAGCCACGGACACAGTACCTGCTGCAGCGTGGAGCCTGTGGCCACACTGCCAAGCTGCTTCCTCAGCTCCTCAAGCTCCTGCATGGATATCTTGGAGGCTGCAGCAGGGACGCTGACGCTGGTGGTACTGCTGCCCGCAGCAGCGGCTGCAAGCTCAGCTCTTTCTTTGGCATTCTGTTGTAAGTACAGCAGAGTCTGAAAACATGTAAAACTGTGTGTTCACACTGGGCCAGCACCCCTTTGGCCACAGTGGGAGAGTAGGGGCGACACCATCAGGACGACCCCCCACCCTGACAGGCATCCCTGTTAATAGCAAAACGACGCATGCAACAGGCAGGAGCTGAGCGCGACACACGGGGGAGCTCAAAGTGCCCCAGAGGCTGCTTCTCATGTTTACACCCAACATGGGGGAAGGTGAAAGGGCCCCCAGCTCCAGAGGCTGCTTCTCATGTTTACACCCAACATGGGTAATCTTTCATTCTGATTCACCAAAAGTGTCCTACATGTTCTAGAAGCGTTACTGGTGTGAGGGAGGAAGAGCTGACAGGAAGGTGGCGCAGAGAGAGCAGGAGACGCGACCTCACTCCCAACACGGGCTGCACGGGCGCGGTGTGGCATGCGGCATGGGCACCTACCTCTTTGTCTTCCGTGAGCTTTGACAACAGGTACACCAGCGGGTCAAGGTTCCTCGTATTTTTAGATTTCAGTTCATCATATTTCTTTAGAAAGTCTTCTGGAGTACGAGAAAACTCTGCAATTTTAACCTCAAAAGCACAAACATGAGTGATTTAATGACAATAATAAAGCACTGTAAAAAAAAAAGTTAAGAAAATTATACACAGTAAGCCAATACAGTTAAATTGGGTAGGCTAAATAATCATCCCTCTGAAATAAACTAAGAAAACTCATCTCCATGTTGTGTTAAACTTATCCATATTTTGAGCTAGGCAGTGGCTCACACCTGTAATCCCAGCACTTTGGGAGGCCGAGGCTGGTAGATTGCTTGAGTCCAGGAGTTCAAGACCAGCCTGACCAAAATAACAAAACCCCATTTCCACAAAAAGATTCAAACATTAGCGAGGTGTGGTGGCACTTGCCTGTGGTCACTACTCCGGAAGCTGAGATGGGAGGATCACTTCAGCCTGGGAGGCTAAGACTGCACAAGACTAGATCGTGCCCCCGCATTTCAGCCTGGGTGACAGAGTGAGACTCTACCACAAAACAAAACAAACCTTATCCATATTTCCCATAATGGTTTCTTTCCTTTTGTGCTTCTTCGTATTATTTTAATTTTTTGTAGAGACAGGATTTCACCATGTTGCCCGGCCTGGTCTCAAACTCCCAGGCTCAAGCCATCCACCTGCCTCGGCCTCCCAAAGTGCTGGCGTTACAGGCGTGAGCCCCTGCACCCGGCCCTTATGCTTCTTCAGGTTTGTACTGGAAGTAGCGACTTGCATTTCCTCCCAGTAGTTTATGCATTCATTGTATACATTTCACTGTATTCCCTCTGGAATTTATTACTATGTGCAAGCCTAGACGTTACGCTATTTTTTTTGATGGAGTTTTGCTCTTGCTGCCCAGGCTGGAGTGCAATGGCACAATCTAGGCTCACCACAACCTCCGCCTCCCTGGTTCAAGTGATTCTCCTGCCTCAGCCTCCCGAATAGCTGCATGACAGGCACGTGCCACCACGCCCTGCTAATTTTTGTATTTTTAGTAGCGATGGGGTTTCTCCATGTTGGCCAGGCTGGTCTCGAATCCCCAACCTCAGGTGATCCCCCCACCTCAGCCTCCCAAAGGGCTGGGATTACAGGCATGAGCCACTGTGCCCGGCAGGGGTTATGTTTTACTCAGTGATTTATGATGCTTCCCTCAGAATGAACTAAACATGGGTGTCCCTAAACTCTCTATTCCACTCGGCTAATTTGCCTAATTATCCTTGTACCATTGTTAACCTGTTCAAATAACTGAAGCTTCATAATGTATTTTTAAAAGTAGACTTCAAAATCACTTTTTACTGAAAACCTATAATTCTGAATTACATATGATTTGAATAAAGAAATAACATCTTAAAGGGATTTCAACATGGTTAAGACCACAGGAATGCATATCAGGACTCTCCCTCCTCACAGCTGCAGCGGACAGAGTAGGGAAGAGGGAGGGTTCTAGGCCCCACTTTCTCCTGGGGCCTCCGTTACTCATCTGCACAGTGGGGTGAACCACAGGAGCTGCTGGGGGGAGTCAGCAGAATCAGAGCTGAACACACACAGCCCAAGTGCTGTCTGCCATCGTTGCCGGTACCACTGAGGCCACCCAGGAATGGGCACTCACCCTTCACCTTCCACGGCACACAGCCCTGCACCAGGGGCGGCACTCACCCTGCACTATCCTGACCCCGGGTTGGTGCTCAGCCTGCACCATCCTGACCCCGGGTTGGCGCTCACCCTGCACCATCCTGACCCCAGGGCGGCGCTCACCCTGCACCATCCTGACCCCATGGCGGCGCTCACCCTGCACCCTGACCCCGGGGCGGCGCTCACCCTACACCCTGACCCAAGGGCGGCGCTCACCCTGCACCATCCTGACCCCGGGTTGGCGCTCACCCTGCACCATCCTGACCCCAGGGCGGCGCTCACCCTGCACCATCCTGACCCCATGGCGGCGCTCACCCTGCACCCTGACCCCGGGGCGGCGCTCACCCTACACCCTGACCCAAGGGCGGCGCTCACCCTGCACCATCCTGACCCCGGGTTGGCGCTCACCCTGCACCATCCTGACCCCGGGGCAGTGCTCACCCTACACCCTGACCCTGGGCGGCGCTCACCCTGCAGCATGCACAGTCCTGCACCAGAGGTGGTGCTCACCCTGCAGCCTGCACTGGGGCAGTGCTCATTATGCACCCTGACCCAGGGGTGGGCTTACCCTGCACCATCCTGCACCAGGGGTGGTGCTCCCTCTCTACCCAGACCCAGGGGTGGGCTCACCCTACACCCTAACCCAGGGAGGGCACTCACCCTGCACCTGGACCCAGGGGTGGGTTCACCCCGCACCATCCTGACCTCGGGACAGTGCTCGCTCTGCACAGAGCTACCCCAAGGGCAGTGCTCACCTTGGCACTGTGAGCAGAGACAGTGGTAGTGACGTACGGGGTCCTGTTCTTTTGAAGCAGATCAATGTAGACCTCAGCCCCGTCTCCTCCGTGGACACGCAGCAGGCTAAGCAGTTCATTGACATCATGGTGAATCCGAAATTCACTCATAGTTTTAGCTCTGAGGCACCAACATCACAATACGTTCCCCTAAAGGTAAGAGGGCAGCTATTCATAAAATTTAAACTGTAGAAATAAAACCAAAAAAAATTTTTTTTTCTTTTGAGACAGAGTCTCGCTCTGTATTTAGTCGCCCAGGCTGGAGTGCAGTGGCGCAATCTCGGCTCACTGCAAGCTCAGCCTCCCGGTTTCACCCCATTCTCCTGCCTCAGCCTCCTGAGTAGGTGGGACTACAGGCGCCGCCACCATGCCCGGCTAATTTTTGGTATTTTTAGTAGAGATGAGATTTCACTGTGTTAGCCAGGATGGTCTCCATCTCCTGACCTCTAATTTTTTGTATTTTTAGTAGAGATGAGATTTCACTGTGTTAGCCAGGATGGTCTCCATCTCCTGACCTCTAATTTTTGGTATTTTTAGTAGAGATGAGATTTCACTGTGTTAGCCAGGATGGTCTCCATCTCTTGACCTTGTGATCGGCCCGCCTCAGCCTCCCAAAGTGCTGGGATTAAAACAAAATTTTTTTAACCCTCAAGGCTGGCCAATGTCAGGCCTTTGACAAACCAAGTTATCAACCGGCCTGGGGCCCCTCCCCCGACACCCCAACAGCCTCTAGAGGGTCCTCTGCTTGGGCCTGGGATTCACCTGCCTCCAGCTTCCAGGGGGCCTCCACAGCTCTGGGAGCCATCCCCGTGGGCAGCACGAATGGGGCCTGAGACCCGGGTTCCCTTTCTCCTGCACCTCCCTCCACACACGGGTCTGGGCCAGCAGGGATGCTCTGCTGCTCGCCTCTGGTGGTGGGCGGAGCTTTCTGGTCCTAAATGTGCAGATGGGAGGCAGTGGAGTCTACACAGGGAGCTCTGCACAGGCCCAAGCCATTGACACTGTGCCAGGTCCTGGCACACACAATAAAATCCCAGCTTCCACCCAAGAGGCCCACCCTGGTTCTCAGACCCTGCGGTGCTCGGCCGCAGCTCCATTCACTTGGCCGGCTCTGCATTCCTTCTTCACTCCGGTACCCGTGACATCTCCTTCTCTTGCCCAAGCGTGGCTACCGACAGAGATGCTCCAGTAACATTTCTACACGTTCCCTACGCGTTTGAGCCAGGTGAGGTTCCACTGCAGCTCCAGCTGCCCCAGGGTCTCACCAGGAGACACGTAACACATACGAGATCGAAGCCGTCACAGACACACCCAAGTGGGCAGCAGAACACTGCGTGGGGTCAGGGTGCAGGGTGAGCGCCACCCCTACTCTCCCACCAGTGGCTGGTCGTTAGCCTCTGTCATTGAGAGTTCTGCTACAAGGCCATTAAGACAAACACATGGCTGTGTGCAGTGGCTGCTGCCTGAAATCCCAGCATTCTGGGAGGCTGAGTCAGGTGAGTCGCTCAAGGCCAGGAGTCAAGACAGCCTGGGCAACACAGTGAGACTCTGTCTCTACAAAAAATACAAAAATTAACTGGGCATGGTAGCATATGCCTGTAGTCTCAGCTACCCGGGAGGCTGAGGTGGAAGGATCACTTGAGCCACTCCAGCCTGGGTGACAGAGGGAGACCCTGTCTCAACAAAAAACAAAACAAAACAAAAAACACACATAGGCAAGGCAACTGGCTATAGATTAAAAAACAAACATAAGCAAACTTTACATGCTTCACAAACATTTCATCTACACAAGGGTTCTTAATCTGGTATCCATGATTAAGTATCAGTAACTTAATCCATGGATTAAGAATTCTTAATCCATGAATTAAGAATCAGTAACAGACGAGCCCTTGAAAGTTATGGGCAAAATAATTTGTGAATTTTCTGAGGAGATGGCCCTTCTACAAATTCTCAAAGGCTCTATGACCCAAAAAAGGTAAGCAACCACTCTGTGAGAACTTCAGGAAGACAAGGATGAGTTCAACAAAACATGGAGTACAGAAGACTTGGCACACACTCCCACAATATGCTAATTCACTAATGACTATGAGCGCGGGACTCAACACCGAGATTCTAATCCTGTGTGACAGAAGGGCGTATCCGTAGATGAACATCAAATACTGGTCACAGGCTGGGTATCTCCGAAAATGGAAGGAGAGCGACAAGCAGGCATGGTGCCCAAGCTGCTCACATACATGCTTTTGACTCAGGAGGCACTCACGGTAACTACAGTTCAAGCACAAGGCAGGGCACGCGCCACGGAGCCCCACGCAGTCCAGACACTGATGGGGCCACTTCCAGGCTGTAGGAACCTGAAAAAGGACGTGTCCTCTCCAAGCTTCTTCTGAAAAGGGGAAGCCCTGGGTCCTGCCTAGAGCGGTGGTGGAGAGAAGTGAAATCATCCTGAGAAAGCACAAACGGGCCCCTATGTGGTGAGTTCTTACAGTGTTGACACCAGGAAAGCAGAAACAAACACGCGGCCACTCTTACTACCTGGAGGTGTTAACGCAGTTACCTGAGAAATGGTTACGTTTGCAAAAGGAAAACTGGGTCCCAATCATTGACAATATCTTAAACTACCAGTTGCTTTTCTAATAGTCACGGGAACCTTGGACGAGGCCCTGCAAACTACTTGCGAAGCAGAAAAGACAGCCCAAAACTTTCCGGCTAGAGGCCTCTTCAAATCCAAGGGCAGCCTGTTTCACCCACATTCTACTGGGCTCCCCGAGGACTGCAGGTTGTCCTGTAGCTGCTGGACCGAGACACACGTTGGTCATGCTAGGTGGCAAGAAAACCATCTGCCACCAAAACAAAGCAGCCCCCGCCAGACACAAGTCGGGAGAGAAAGCTGCCTCTGAGGAAACCATCCGAGTATTTACTGAAAAACTACCTCCCGGGAGTGGTGGCTCCCGCCTGTCATCCCAGCACTGTGGAAGGCCGAGGCGGGCGGATCACGAGGTCAGGAGATCGAGACCATCCTGGCTAACACGGTGAAACCCCATCTCTACTAAAAATACAAAAAATTAGCCGGCATGGTAGCAGGCGCCTGTAGTCCCAGGTACTGGGGAGGCTGAGGCAGGAGAAAGGCGTGAACCTGGGAGGCGGAGATTGCAGTGAGCCGAGATCGCGCCACTGCACTCCAGGCTGGGTAACAGAGCAAGACTCTGTCTCAAAGAAAATAATAATAATAATAAAAAAATTAAAACTACCTTCAGGAAACTTCCCATCTCTTCTAGAAATAGAAGCACAGATGCCCGCACGTCATGAGTGTTCACCCTGTGAGGCGCCTGCTGCTCTCCCTGAATGTGCGGACCCGGCCTCCAAAAGTGTAGCCCGCACCTGCACAGAGTCCCCCCACTCAGGAGACCTCTGGAAAAGTCCTGGGGCAACTCTGGGGTGTCACGGTCACGGAGGTTGCTCTCAGTACTTAGAGGGCCAGGGCCAGGGATGTTAATCATCCAGACAGCTGTTCCACCAATGTGCAGGGTTCCACTGAAGACACAGCTCTGAGGAACTGTTTAGCCATGGCCGCTTACTTGGTCTTCCTGATGCTCCTGAATTCTTACTACGAATCACACAAACAGGCAGGCCCAGCGTCTGTGACTGGGCGGGACTGAAGTCCTTTTCACAGAGGCTGTGAGCTACGCAGGGACGTGAGGGCAGCAAGCCATCCAGGTGCCAAGGCAAGAGACCAAGGGCACGAGCTATTCCAGTATAATAAAATATATTAAACAACAAGTTATGCTAGATGTAGATCATAGACATGATTATATATAAATATCATTAATCATTAGTTTGTAGCAATTACTCTTCATTCCAATATTATAATAATCCTCGCTCTACAATCATAACCTAGGAAAAACCAGGCCATACAGAGACGGGAGCTGAAAGGGCACGCTGAGAAGTGACCAGAAGAGCGTGAGCCCTCTGTTATGCCTGGGCAGGGCCACTAGAGGGCTCTTTGGTCTACTGGTAACACCAGCATCTGGGAAGATGCCCATTGCCAAGCGGACTGTGGTCTAGCGGTAGCGCCAGTGCTAAGGAAAAACACCCACTACTTAGCAGACCAGGAAAGGGAGTCTCCCTTTCCCCAGGGGAGTTCAGAGAAGACTCCACTCCTCCGCCTCTTTGTGGAGGGTCTGACATGAGTCAGGCCTGCCCGCAGTTATCCAGAGGCCTAACGGTCTCCCCATGATGCTGTGCTTCAGTGGTCACGCTCCTAGTCCGTTTTCATGGTCCATCCTGTGCACCTGGCTCTGCCTTTTATATAACACTAGCAAAATTAGTGAAAGTGCTAAAAGTCTCTGATATGCAGAAATAATGGCATAAGCTGTCTCTCTCTATGCCTCAGCTGCCAGGCCCCCTGTCCAGTGGACATGTGACCCACATGACCTTACCTATCATTGGAGATGGCTTACACTCCCTACCCTGCCCCTTTGACTTGTATCCAATAAACATCAGCACAGTCTGGCGTTCAGAGCCACTACCAGTCTCCGCGTCTTGGTGGCAGGGGTCCCCTGGCCTAGCTGTCATTTCTTTGATCTCTTTGTCTTCTGTCTTTATTTCTACAACCTCTCATCTCCGCACACGGGGAGAAAAACCCACTGACCCTGTGGGGCTGGACCCTACAAGGACACGAGCTGAGGAAGCAAGGCACGCATGCCACACTCCACCACGGACAAGCAGGGCACACACTCCTATTGAGTAAGTGATCAAAACACAGAGGGACGTGAAAAAGAGCCTCTGTTGAGAGCTCAAAACTAACTGTACAAATTGGTTTGAAAAATTATTTTACAACTTGTGGAAAATGTCAAGAGCCCAAAGGCTTTACAGAGACAGAAAGTACAGTCAGGCATCACTCAACATTCTGAGAAATGCCTGGCCAACATGGTGAAAACCAGTCTCCAACAAAAATACAAAAATTAGCCAGGCCTGGTGGCGCACACTTGTAATCCCAGCTACTTGGGAAGCTGAGGCACGAGATCGCTTGAACCCAGGAGGCAGAGGTTGCAGTGAGCCCAGATCATGCCACTGCACTCCAGCCTGGGCGACAGAGAGAGACTCTACTCCAAAAGAAAAAAGCGAAACGTATGGTTACATGATTTCCTTCTGAGCAATCATCAGTCACTTGCAGACCTAAATGGTGTAAGGCCTACGATGCACATAAGCCACCTAGTGGAGCCTCTTGCTTGCGGGGCCACAAACCTGCCCAGCAGGTGGCTGTGCTGAACACTCCGCAACTGTAACACAGAGGTATTTGTGTATCTACACATGGAAAAAGTGCAGGGGCAGGCATGGTGGCTCACGCCTGCAGTCCCAGCTCTTTGGAAGGTTGAGGGAGGAGGACCACTTGAGCCCAAGAGTTTTGAGGCTGCAGCGATCTATGAACTATGATCGCACCACTGCACTCCAGCCTGGATGACAGAACGAGAAAGCTAAAAGCCTCTATCCGCCACCGGGCCCATTCTCTGCAGTAGATCTGAAGCGTCCACTGCTTCCGCGGTGTTGTCAATCACCATTTTAATTAGATGACTCTTTAGTCTGACGTCTGTCTCTCCTTCTAGGCTGCCGCGCTCTCCTGTGATTCCTTCACCCACACACTCTGGGCACCTAGCATAGGTCCTGTGTTTCACGGGAGCTGCGGGAACCGGAGACATCGACAGGACCCCGACAAACCAGGAAAGGGCCTTTGAACTAAAGTAACGGGAAGTCACCCAAGGGCTTTTTTTTTTTTTTCTTTGAGACGGAGTCTCGCTCTGTCGCCCAGGCTGGAGTGGAGTGGCCGGATCTCGGCTCACGGCAAGCTCCGCCTCCCGGGTTCACGCCATTCTCCTGCCTCAGCCTCCCGAGTAGCTGGGACTACAGGCGCCCGCCACCATGCCCGGCTAATTTTTTTGTATTTTTTAGTAGAGACGGGGTTTCACCGTGTTAGCCAGGATGGTCTCGATCTCCTGACCTCGTGATCCGCCCGTCTCGGCCTCCCAAAGTGCTGGGATTACAGGCTTGAGCCACCGCGCCCGGCCCCAAGGGCTTTAAGTTAAAAACGGTTGTAATAAAACCGGAGCCACTCTGGCTCCGGTTCGCAACTGGTTTAGAGGGAACAAGATCCAAGGACTGCCGCGGTCCAACAGGCGGGAGACGAGAGCCGGGGCAAGGCGGACGGGAGAGAGCGTGCGAGAGGGGGACCTGCGACCCGGCTTCCCAGGGCTGGGAGGGGACACCCGGGACTACCCGGAGGCCCGCTCCGCCCCGCCCCGGCTGAGTGTCGGGCCGCGGGGCAAGACGCTGGCCTGGCCGGTGCAGGCCCCAAGGGCTTCGGCCCAGAGTGCGGGGACCGCTGCGCAGCCAGAGGGAGCGCGCGGGAAGAGCCGCGTCCCGCCAGTTCCGTCGCCTAGTGGTCCCCCGGGCCCAGCAGTCCCCCAACGCCCTCTCCGCGCCCGCGCTCGGCCGGGACTCACCGCAGTACCAGAGCCACAGCTCCCGCGCAGCCCCGACGGCGGCGGAAGTGCGCACGACGTCACGTCCGGCTCCGCTGGCGGACGGTGGCCGACAGGCTGCGGCCGCCCGCGCCCGGGGTGATGCAGCTGCCCCCAGCGCTGTGCGCCCGCCTCGCCGCGGGGCCCGGGGCGGCGGAGCCGCTGCCTGTAGAGCGGGACCCCGCGGCTGGGGCCGCGCCCTTTCGCTTCGTTGCGCGCCCGGTGCGCTTCCCGCGGGAGCACGAGTTCTTCGAGGTGCGTGAACAAAATTGGGAAAAGGCAGTTGTAGGATCCAGCTGGGCCTACGGCTGCGGGGCGGGGCCGGAGCCGGGAGTGGGCGGGGCCTGAGGCTGCAGGGCGGTGCTGGAGTCTGGAGTGGGCGGGGCCTACGGCTGCGGAGCGGGGCCGGAGCCTGGGGCAGGCGGTACCTGAGGCGGTGGGGAGGGGCCGGAACGTGACGTGTTCGGAGCCTGAAGCTGCAGGGCGGAGCCAAAGCCTGGGGCAGGCGGGGCCTATGGTTGTGGGGCGGGGCCGAGTCGAGAGGGTGGAGCCTACAGCTGTGGGGCGGGACCCGATCCGGGGATGGGTGGGGCCACGGATGTGGGCGAGGCCTGACGCGTGGGCCTGCCGCGAGGCACCAGGCCCCGCCAACGGCACACTTCTCCTGCAGGATGGGGACGTGCAGCGCCACCTCTACCTCCAGGAGATGCTCATGCAGGTGGCCGACGCGCCTGAGAAGCCCAGGTAAGCGGCTGGGCAGTGCCCTGCCAGTGCTACTTCTGCGCCGCCTCCCTGCCTCGTGCCTAGTCCCTGGGGCTGCGCTGCTGCCCCACCAAGGCGCTGTGCCCGTCCAGCTTTGGCATGGCTGACTCCACCACCACCTAATCTGTTTGTGAAACTTAATTCATAAAAAGAGGGCTTGGGATCGCAAAAGATGCATGGGGGCTTAATTGGAGGTCTCAAAGGGAAACTGTGCAGAAAGTCCAGCTTGGTTCCTCGCACCAGAGGAAGGGCCCCTGAAGCAGGTCTCCTTGGCAGGGTGCCCGCGTTTGCCTGCCAGGTGGCCGGCTGCTGTCAGGTGTTCGATGCCCTGGACGACTACGAGCACCACTACCACACACTGCACAGAAATGTTTGCTCCTTTTGCAAGCGGGCCTTCCCTTCTGGACATCTGCTGGACGCCCACATCCTGGAGTGGCACGATTCCCTCTTCCAGATCCTGTCTGAGAGGCAGGACATGGTGGGTGAGGTCTGCATAGCCGCCGAGGCCATCCCCAGTGGTGACGGGCTCAGAGTGCTGCCCCCAGCTCTCGGGTGCACGGGGGCAAGGCCAGGGATACCTTTCCGCCCTTGGCAGCCCTGCTAGAGGGGCATGGTGGTGGGGGAGGGCCAGGGGTCAGAGGGAGGTGATGCCATCTCCGTTTCAGTATCAGTGCTTGGTAGAAGGCTGCACAGAGAAGTTCAAGACCAGCAGAGACCGGAAGGACCATATGGTGAGGATGCACCTGTACCCCGTGGACTTCCGGTTTGATAAGCCAAAGAAAAGCAGAAGGTAGGGAGCCGCCAGGCTCTGCACGTGTCTGTTGTTGATTTTAGGAAAAGGCTTCCAACCAGCCAGAACACATAGACTGTCAGACTTATTAAGCACTTGTGCATCACCTAATGGGTTGTCCACCTACGGGTACTTGAAGCCCTGGCAGCACAGCTACAGGTGGTTGTGCCAGCGGCCACCCTGCAGAAGGGAGGCTGGAGGGGAGCCCCTGGCTGCCCAGCTCTGTGCTGGTGGAGGCAGCAGAGGGGGTGTGGGAATGAGTAGGCACAGCACCTCTGCACTCACACCCCTTGAGGCTGTGCCTCTATCTCCTGCAGCAGTTGGCTGTGCTCACACATCATGCAGCCCTGGCTTTCTCTTTGTCCTGGTTGCGCACAAATGAACTTGATGCCAAAGCCATTTATTAACATGTTCCTGCCGAGAGCGCACTCTGGGAAACACTTCCTGGAACAATCTTTTTTTTTTTTTGAGACAGGGTCTCGCTGTGACCCCCAGGCTGGAGTGCAGTGGTGTGATCTAGGTTCACTGCAACCTCCACTTCTCAGGCTCAAGCGATTCTCCCACTTCAGCCTCCTAAAGTGCTAGGACCTGCCAACACGCATCACCACACTTGGCAAAATGTTCTGTTTTTTGTAGAGACAGGGTCTTGCTATGTTGCCCACTCTGGTGGTGAACTCCTGGGCTCAAGCAATCCACCTGCCTCAGCCTCGGAAAGTGCTGAGATTACAGGTATGAGCTACCACATCCAGCTGGAACAATTTTTAAATTGTGTTATATTTCTTCTTTTTTTTAACTGATTATTTTAGGTGAACCTTCATAATCATCTAAAATTGTATTGATCGAAGTCTTTCAGACTACATTTTCTCAAGTAGTAATTTGCTGTTTAAAATAAAATAATTGGGAGAACTCACTGCAATACGGGAGGCTTTACAAAGACTTGTGTATAAAGTAATTGTCTCCTTTCCAAGGGATCATTTTAAGGAGAAAAACCCTGCAATGCTGGATTGAGACATTCGTATTATGGAAGAGACTAGTTTATAGTCTCTAGTTAACTTTAGCAAATTTCTCACACTCGTAAAAAGACCTGTGGCACCGTTGGCACCAAAAATACTATTTTCAAAAAAAGTATGATTGTTACAGTTAAGTTTATAAAATGCAGCCTTTATTATATAAACAACGACCTTGCTGTAATCATTTTCCTTTTCCCAGTATCCTGAAAACCACACTATAAAATTAGACTATGCCAAAATAGAAAATATACTACTTACAAGGAAATCCAGTTTCTTTCTTGCACATTTATTTCTGGGGAACACAGGGGCTGTAGGAGCCATGCAGGGCTGCTGCTCACTGCTCTGTCCCCGCAGCCCAGCCTCAGTGGAAGTCCCAGGGGACAGTGGAGAGCGGTCAGAAGGGGAGGCCATGGAAATCTGCTCCGAGCCTGTGGCGGCCTCCCCTGCACCGGCCGGTGAGAGGAGGACTTACAGTCATAGGTCAGTGTCCAAGCTGTTTCTCAATGTGTGTTCGGTGCTGAGGATTCTGGGTTGCACCCTGGGCCGCTGCTCTTCTCATACTGAATTCAGAAAGGTAACGCTGGGTAAGAAAATCAGCTTCCGATTTTGCCGGAGAAGAAAGTCCAGATGTTTCAGGTCCTGTAAATAACTAAGTTTCTCTCGCATACTCTGTTTTTGAGCCACTGAAGTGCAGGAATGCCAAGCACCACTCACTTTTCCTCATTGTCTGAGTGGGATGAAAAGAGTCTCACTTGCAGTTGCTTCAGTTACAACCCAGGCGTCTGCTTTTCTAACGCTACCTGTGCCGTCTGCCTTTCTAGCATTACCTGTACTTGTATTGGGTTAAAGTTGATTTCAAATTAATTTGGGGAAAACAGTGAACAATTGGGGGAAAACATCATCAAAGACTCTAAATAGGTGGAAAGATGAACTTAGCGTTCCCTGCACCCCCTTACAGATGCCTGGACTTTGGTCTGTGGATGAGCCCCGGGGGGCTGGGGCAGTAGGGGTCTCCACTGGACAGACGTGGGGTAGCAGGAAGTCTCAGCCCCAGAGGACTTGGCAGGAGCCGCTGTCTCCGCTGAGTTCTTCCCAGTGGGTGTGCGTCGGTGGCCGGCGGGGATGTCCCACAGGAAGTAGGTCTCAGACAGGCTGTGGAAAGGGAGCTGCCCCAGGGCCCAGGAGGGCTGGCTCTGCATCCCGCATATTCCCGGAGTGAAAGAGAATGAGAAGAAGACACATGACTGCTGTTATGATCTGGGTTGTTGGTTGGCAAATGCAGCGTCTAATACAAACTTTCTTCCATCCCAGAATACCCTCTACCATCTGCTTTGGTCAGGGTGCTGCTCGAGGATTTAAAAGCAACAAGAAGAAAACCAAACAGTGCTGATAGATTCAGAAAAGAAGTGGGGGGCAGTCACCACTGGTGGGAGTGGCATCCATTGTGGGCCTTTCTCCGACCTTCTGCTGTGGCCACCCTGGGGCCAGGCCCTCGCCATCCTCCCTGTCTCTGTTCCTCAACAAATGGCATCAGCAGCCATCATCAGAAGCAGTGAGGGACCTGCCTCCCCCTGCAGGGCAAACCCTAAGAATGTATTTTTGAACATATGAAATAAGTATTTTTCACTGATGGTCTTGTGTCTTCATTTCTGTGTTGAGTCAGGTGGGGAATGGTCATTGTTACCCATGTGTATTCTGTTTTCTACCCTCGGTTTTCAGGAAGATTTATAAAGTCCTGGCACCCCTCAGGCGTGGGTGATGGGGTAGAATACAGCACTCCGCCTCGTCCCAGACCTCCTGGCTTTGGGAGCCACACCTGGTTGTCCCTGCCACACCACTCAGGGAGTAGACCTGGCGGGGGTAGGCAGTGATGCCCACAGGGAGGGGCACAGTGGCTCTGGGGGTGTGGGGTGCTGGGGGTGTGTGGGGTGGTGGAGGGTGCTGCCCCAGAGGGTGCAGGACCTATCACTGGTGCCAGCAGGGACCACAGAGCCTGCAGCAGGAAACGCAGGCCGGGAGGTTGGGGCTGGCATTGGGTTGCAGGGAACACTGGGAGCAGTGTGTCCTGGAGAAACCGCTCTGTTTTGATAAAATTAGGGCTCTCAGGGACCCCCAACCATGTCTTCCTCCAGAGGCCCTGTTCCCACAGCATGTGACTGAGGTGCTCCTGGCCCCCCACCCCCAGCATCACCTCAGAGCCCCCGGCATCACCTCACAGCCCCCGGCATCACCCCCGCCCCCAGCATCACCTCACAGCCCCCAGCATCACCCCCGCCCCCAGCATCACCCCCGTCCCCAGCATCACCTCACAGCCCCCGGCATCACCTCACAGCCCCCAGCATCATCCCCGCCGCCAGCATCACCTCACAGCCCACTCCTTTTGGGGCTCTGGGTCTGGCTGGGTCTGGCTGGAGGCAGCTGGTGGTCATCTGCAGCTGCTGCCCAGCTCCACAGGGCGATGCTGAGAGCTCTCCAGCAACCTGGAATCAGGAAATCTCAAGGGCCACAGGTTCAGAGCTGACATCGCTCAGTGCTTTGTGCTCTGAAAACTGAAGGCAGGTTCCCAAGCACTCAAGGGAAGACACTAAAGCCTGAAGCCCAGGCCTGGGTGCATAGGTGAAGAGAGGCTTAACATGCACGTGTGTGGGGTTGGAGATGAGCAATGGCTGAGGGTGGCTGTGGCGGGGTCGCCCGGGGCCGGTCAGCCGCTTGAGAAAGCACAACACAAGAAAAATGCAAACATGCACATTTACTGCTTGTTCTCTATCTCCCCGAAGAGATCCTGTCCCAGCCCGTCAAGTCCTTCTCCAGCTCCTGCATGAGCTCCCTGCACAAGGCCGGCAGCACAGCCCTGGTGGCAGTGCTCCACGAGGATGTGTTAGCCCTTTCCACAACAGCAGATTCTGCTAAAACTCTTTTGTTCACAGCAGGACTGTTTTATACTCTTTGGGGACTGTAGGTCCTGGGTTCCAATCCTAGCTTCATCTCTGCCTGGAAGCTATTTGTTTATTCTGTCTCAGTCTTTCTTCTGACAAGTGGGGAGTGTAGAACTTTGGTATGAAGAATGTTACTGATTTTTTTTTTAAAGCCAGCATCGTAATTGTACGTGGGCTGCATCCATTTCTAAGGAGATGCTCATGTTTCTTTTCTTTCTTTTTCTTTTTTCCTTTTTTTTTTTTTTTTTTTTGAGACAGCCGTGCTCTTCTTGCCCAGGCTGGAGTGCAGTGGCATGACCTTGGCTCACTGCAACCTCCGCCCCCCAGGTTCAAGCGATTCTCCTGCCTCAGTCTCCTGAGTAACTGGGATTACAGACACACACCACCATACCCGGCTACTTTTTGTATTTTTAGTAGATACAGCATTTCACTATGTTGGCCAGGCTGGTCTTGAACTCCTGACCTCAGGTGATCTGCCTGCCTCGACCTTCCAAAGTGCTGGGATTACAGTCGTGAGCCACCGCGCCAGGCAGAGATGCTCATGTTTCTGCTGCAAGACCTGTGAGAGCTGAAGCCAGCTGGACTTCCTGGGTCCAATGGGGACTTGGAGAACTTTTCTGTAGCTAGCTAGAGGTTTATAAAATGCACTGATCAGGGCTCTGTAAAAACGCACCAATCAGTGCTCTGTAGCTAGCTAGAAGTTTTTATTTTTTATTTTTTATTTTTATTTTTTTTTTAATTTTTTTTTATTTTTTGAGACGGAGTCTTGCTCTGTCGCCGGGGCTGGAGTGCAGTGGCCAGATCTCAGCTCACTGCAAGCTCCGCCTCCCGGGTTCACGCCATTCTCCTGCCTCAGCCTCCCGAGTAGCTGGGACTACAGACCCCCGCCACCTCGCCCGGCTAGTTTTTTGTATTTTTTAGTAGAGACGGGGTTTCACAGTGTTCGCCAGGATGGTCTCGATCTCCTGACCTCGTGATCCGCCCGTCTCGGCCTCCCAAAGTGCTGGGATTACAGGCTTGAGCCACCGCGCCCGGCCGCTAGAAGTTTTTAAAATGGACCAATCAGTACCCTGTAAAATAGACCAATCAGCAGGACACGGGCAGGGACAAATACAGAGAATAAAAGCTGGCCCGACACACACACACACATAAACACACACAATCCCCTCCCCCGCCCAGCCAGCAGTGGCAACCCACTGCTGTTCACAATAAATCTTGCTGCTGCTCACTCTTTGGGTCCATGCCATCTTTAAGAGCTGTAACACTCACCGCAAAGGTCTGTGGCTCCATTCTGGAAGTCAGCGAGACCATGAACCCACTGGAAGGAACCAACTCTGGACACACCTGGACGTGGCTTCCAGGTCACAGCTGTCAAGAGAAGACTCAGACAAGACACAGGATGGAATGCCCACAACCCCCAGACACAGAGATGCAAGGGCCGCACCCCCCCCAGGACACAGAGATGGAAAGGCCGCACCCCCCAGAACACACACAGGTGGAAAGGCTGCACCCTCCGGAACACACAGGTGGAGAGGCCAGGGCCCAGCTGTGCATGGATGACTCCGGGCTGAAGTGCAGCCGTGAGTGCCGGTGCCGGTCTCCGTCCTCCTTCACAGGAAACGGAGGCCGGGGCCGCCAAGCCCCGTCCCTTCATCCTCCGGCCCTTGCGCCCGCTCCTCACAGGGACAGGCTGTGCCCGTGTCTGCTCCACCGCCAGCCGGCCAATACCCCGGGGCGTGAGGAGACGAAGACCTCAGGCGACCGATCGCCGTCCTCCCCTTTCCCCGCGGCCCGGGTCGGCACGGCTGGCTGCAGCGCCACCGCCTGGAGGCGTCCGCGAAGTGTCGCCTTCTCCGCTGGGCGTCCGCTCGGACACCGTGGAGGGACGCGCTTGGAGGATGTGGGTGGCCCGTGGGGAGCTGCGCAGAGTCGGCGGTCACCGTGGTCCTGGCCCAGCTTCCAGGTCTCCCATTGCCAGGGGCAGGCGGCTGGGAGCCTGTGGGAGGAGGTGTGGGAGCAGGCAGGGGTCCGCAGACATCCTCCCGGCTCCAGCCACCCTGAGCGAATGTAAGGCCTCTGCCGCGGGCCTCAGTTTACCCATCTGTAGATGAGCAGGTGACAAGTGAGCTCCATGAATTAGCCAGATTTGAAGCCCAGTGCTGGGAACACAGTGGACACATTCCTTGACTCCTACCTACTGTCCCCCTTGCCCCTCTCTGCCTCTCACGCTCTTTCACGTGCACAGACGATCCACTCCACCTCCTTTCTGTATGTGGTTCCGTGCTCACACTCACACACGCTCACACAATCCACGCCCCTCCTCTCTGTATGTGTCCCTGCTCACACACACGCTCACACTCATACACACAATCCACACCCCTCCTGTGTGTCCATGCTCACACTCACACACGCTCACACAATCCATGTCCCTCCTCTCTGTATGTGGTTCCGTGCTCACACACACACATGCTCACACTAACACTCTCACACACACACTCCACACCCCCTCCTCTCTGTATGTGCATCCCTGCTCACACACTCACACTCACACAATCCATGCCCCTCCTCTCTGTATGTGCATCTGTACTCACATTCACACACTCATATGCTCATGCACACACACAATCCATGCCACCTCCTCTATGTGTATCTGTATTCACGCTCACACTAAGACACACACACAATCCACACCCCTTCTCTTTGTATATGCATCTGTGCTCACATGCTCACATTAACACTCTCTCACACACACACAATCCACACCCCCTCTCTGTGCATCTGTGCTCATACACATGCTCACACTAACGCTAACACAATGCATACCCTCTCCTGTCCGTGCTCACACGCTCACACACACATAATCCACACTCCCTCCTCTCTGTGCGTCTGTGCTCATACTCACACACGCTCACACTAACACACGCACCCTCACACACAATCCATGCCCCCTCCTCTCTGTACGTGCATCCATGCTCGCACACAGGGAAGCCAGAAGCCCCTCCCCCCCCCACCCTGTTGGCTTTCCTGTGGGTTGTGTGGCTCTGGAAACCTAAATTTCTGATTTTGATCATTGCATGAGCTCACGTAAGAAAACGCCCTTGTTTGCGGGGAATCCACACTGAAGTATTTAAGGATAAAGAGGTCACTTTCTCTGAGTGCAAGGAGTTGCCAGGCCGGGTGAAAGGTGGGACTTACGGCAGCTCCAGGAGCCCCTGGGCCCTTCTCAGCTCCCATCTGGCTCCAAGGGAATGGGAGATGCCCGTCCCTGGGGCAGAGCTTACCCCTCCTCAGACCCCACTCCCCACTCCCCACTCAGATGCCCCGTTCACTCATTGGCTCAGAAAAAACGTTAGGTAGGTAGCAGCTAAAGAGATGACAGATTATTGATAGATGATAGATAACAGATGGTAGGTGATAGATGATAGAAAATAGTAGGTGATAGACAATAGGTGATCGATGATAGATAATAGGCCATAGACAACAGGTGACAGATAATTGATAGGCTGGTAGGTAGATAGACAAGGTGGTGGAGTGTGATAGAGCGGATGGGGTGGAATGCCAGATGCTAGAGTTTGGATGTTAACATTTGACCCCCAACGTTCAAGGTGGGGCCTGGATGGAAGGTGTTTGGGTCATGGGGCAGACATGAATGGCTTGGTGCCACTCTCAAGGTAATGAGTGAGTTCTTGCTTGATTACTTACTGTGAGGATTTTTTTTTTTTTTTTTTTTGAGTCTTGCTCTGTTGCCCAGGCTGGAGTGAGCGGCACAATCTTGGCTCACTGCAAGCTCCGCCTCCCAGGTTCACACTATTCTCCTGCCTCAGCCTTCTGAGTAGCTGGGACTACAGGCGCCCAGCACAATGCCCAGCTAATTTTTTGTATTTTTAGTAGAGATGGTGTGTAGTGTGTCTGGAGTTGGTTCCTTCTGGTGGGTTCGTGGTCTTGCTGACTTCAAGAATGAAGCCGTAGACCTTCGCAGTGAGTGTTAGAGCTCTTAAAGGTGGCATGGACCCAAAGCATATATAGCAGCAAGATCTATTGTGAAGTGTGAAAGAACAAAGCTTCCACATTGTGGAAGGGGACCCAAGCAGGTTGCCCCTGCTGGCTGGGGCATATGGAGGGTGGTGGCCAGCTTTTATTCCCTTATTTGTCCCTGCCCATGTCCTGCTGATTGGTCCATTTTACAGAGTGCTGATTGGTCCATTTTACAAACCTTTCGCTAGCTAGAGTGCTGATTCGTGTGTTTTTACAGTGCACTGATTGGTGCATTTTACAAACTTCTAGCTAGCTACAGAGCGCTGATTGGTATGTTTTTACAGAGCACTGATTGGTGCATTTTACAAACCTCTAGCTAGCTACAGAGTGCTGATTGGTGCGTTTTTACAGAGCACTGATTGGTGCATTTTACAAACCTCTTGTAAGACAGAAAAGTTCTCCAAGTACCCACTTGACCCAGGAAGTCCAGCTGGCTTCATCTCTCAACCGCGTTTCACCGTGCTAGTCAGGATGATCTTGATCGCCTGACCTTGTGATCCACCCACTTTGGCCAAAGTGCTGGGATTACAGGTGTGAGCCACAGCACCTGACCCGATGATTTTTTTTTTTTTTTTTTGACGGAGTTTTGCTCTGTCGCCCAGGCTGGAGTACAGTGGCGTGATCTTGGCTCACTGCAAGCTCTGCCTCCCAGGTTCACGCCATTCTCCTGCCTCAGCCTCCTGAGTAGCTGGGACTATAGGCGCCGCCACCACACCCAGATAATTTTTTGTAGTTTTTTTTTTTTTTTTTAAGTACAGAGGGGGTTTCACTGTGTTAGCCAGGATGGTCTCGATCTACTGACCTTGTGATCTGTGGGTGAAGGATTACCCAGGTGCCGAGGCAAGAGACTGAAGGCACAAACTGTTTCAGTATAATAAAGGAAATAGTTAGGATAAGAATAGTTATAATACAAATTAGATATAGAGATGATCGTGGACATTATCAATCACTAGTATAAACATTATTAATCATTAGCTTTTAATATTACTCTTTGTTGTATTACTAATATAACCAAGGAATAACCGGCAGGTATAGGGTCAGGTGCTGAAGAGATATTGTGAGAAGTGACCTAGAAGGCAAGAGGTGAGCCTTCTGTCACGCCGCATAAGGGCCGCTTGAGGGCACCTTGGTCAAGTGGTAACGCCAGTGTCTGGGAAGGCACCCGTTACTTAGCAGACTGCGAAAGGGAGTCTCCTTTCATTGGAGGAGTCGGGGAACAGTCTGCTCCACCAGCTTCTTGTGGAAGGCTGGATATTATCCAGGCCTGCCTGCAGTCATCTGGCGGCCTAAACCCCTCCCTGTGGTGCTGTGCTTCAACGGTCACGCTCCTTGTCCACTTTCATGTTCCTCCCATACTCCTGGTTCCTCTTTGAAGTTTGTAGAAGATAGCGGTAGAAGACATAGTGAAAGTCTTAAAGTCTTTGATCTTTCTTATAAGTGCAGAGAAGAAAACGCTGACATATGCTGCCTTCCCTCTCTACTTCTGCTACCTAAGAGGGAAGGGCCCTGTGTCCTGTGATCACGTGACTTGCTTCACCTTGTCAATCACTTAGATGATCGATCCTCCTTACCCTGCCTCCTTATTCTTGTATGCACTAAGTGTCAGCGCGCCCAGCCATTCAGGGCCACTACCGGTCTCCACGTCTTGGTGGTAGTGGTCCCCGGGCCCAGCTGCTTTCTCTTTATCTCTTTGTCTTGTGTCTTTATTTCTTAAAATCTCTCGTCTCCACACGCGGGGAGAACACCCGCTAAGCCCCGTAGGGCTGTACCCTACAGTGATCCACCCACGTTGGCCTCCCACAGTGCTGGGATTATAGGTGCGAGCCATTGCTCGCGCCTAGCTGAGAATTGATTGTTATAGTCTGGCATGGCCAGGTGCAATGGCTCACACCTGTAATCCCAGCACTTTGGGAGGCCAAGGCAGGTGGATCACGAGGTCAGGAGTTCGAGACCATCCTGGCTAACACAGTGAAACCCCATCTCTACTAAAAATACAAAAAAATTAGCCAGGTATGGTGGCGGGCGCCTGTAGTCCCAGCTACTCGGGAGGCTGAGGCAGGAGAATAGTGTGAACCCAGGAGGCAGAGCTTGCAGTGAATGGAGATCACGCTACTGCACTCCAGCCTGGGTGACAGAGCAAGACTCTGTCTCAAAAAATAAAATAAAATAAAAAATAATAATAAAATACAGGGGAAAAGCTGTATTTTAATTCAAACATCAGCCATGCAGAGACTCCCTGCCCTCATATATCCCAGCTGAGGCCCCAGGCCCCCAGCCCCCAGCCCTCCTCTCTTGCAGGCCATTAGGGCCAACTCAGTTCTGCGTGTGCCTGTTCAATGCCCTTAGAAGCCCAGCAGTAAAGGGTGTGGTGTGCATGGCCCTGCCTTCTCTGACCCCACCTGGCTGGCCTCCAGTTCACCACGGCTTCCCTGGCAGGCCCAGTTCACAGGCTTCCTGGGCACTGCCCACTGTTCCAAAGCAGGCCAGTCCCACTGAGCTGGGAAACTGCCTAGACCCCCACCTTGCCAGCAGGCCTGGGAGCCAATGGTGGGGGTCTTCCATCCACTCTTGGTCTGAGCATCCGGCCCTGTGTTCACAACCAGGACTCCAGTGACTATCCAGTCCCCTAGCCCAGTGCCCAGGAACAGGTTAGATCCACTGGCGCTGGCTCTGGCAGCTCCCTTGATGCCGTAGAGGCTGCCATGGGCTGTTCTCCAAGTCACTGGGCTCCATGCTGAGATCAAGGCGGGGCTTCCCAAGGGGATCCCACCTGTACGTGAGGCCCCCACCCTCCACCAGGCAGTGCAGGAAATGCCGGCCCCTCCTGCCTGAAGCTGCTTCCAGTGGCTCCCGGGACCGCCTAGGCTCTGTTGCTGTCTCTCAGCCACAAGCCCTTAGTCCCAAGGCCCGAACTCCCCTCCCACCAGGTGGGGTGTGTGGGCCCCAGGCGAAAGGGATCCGAGGAGGACAGGTGTTTGGGTGGGCGGCGCTGCAGAGCTGCAGCTGGTTGGGGTGGTGCAGGCGGTGGGTGAGATCTGCCAAAGTCCATTCCCTGTAGTGTTCAGTGCCGGGAGTTGGCTGGGGCTGAGGTGGGGATGCTGGGGCTGGGGTGGGGATGCTGCGGGGGGACTCACGGCAGCTCTAGGCTCCCCTGGCCCTTCAGCCTTACCATCTTTCATCCGGCTCCAGGGACACGGGAGACCCCAGGAGCCAGAGCTCACCCCTCCTCAGGCGCCACTCCCCACTCAGACGCCCCCATTCACTTCTTTCTTCACTTGGTCATTTATGACTGTGGGCCGCACATCTAGGAGACAGAAGCTGCTCATGGGTGCCGCCCAGAACCAGGGGTCAGTGGAGAGGCAGACACTCCTGTCAGAGGGGGGACGCCCGGGACCCAGGCCCAGCACCAGGTAGATGGTGGGGGTGGAACCAGCAGGACAAGGGACTGGGCAGCGGTTAGGGATGGACCCGAGGCTCCCCTGGGTGGGCCGGAGCCCCGCCATTAAGGCATATCCCGGTGGGGCTTGGACAAGGCCGGGACCACGCAGCGCGAGGATGTGCGTGCTCCGCCTGGGCGCTCCACAGCTTCCCGGGAGCTGCCCCCACGGAATCTCTCCTGGGTCCTTCGGGGGTCCCTGGGGGGAGCACAATGCCGGCCTCACTCACAGCTGGCGGGGTGGGGGGCGGGAGAAAGGCCAGCCGGGCAGAGGACGCGCAGGAGAGATGGAAGACTCTGGTGAACGTGAAATCTTTACTTAGAGAAAAGCGACAGAGTCAGAGACCCACTGGGGCGGGGCTGCAGCGAGGGCGCCTGGGGGCGAGACACGAACACGGGGAAGAGCATCGGGCGACGCGCTGGTCACAGGAGCTGGCGGGAGACGCTGCGGAGACAGAGCCCGAGGGTTGAGAGCGGCGACGCGGCCGGGCGCTCCCCACGGACACCGCGCCCCACGGCGGGCTCGGATTCACACCCCCCACTCCCGAGGTTCTGGCAGGCCGGGTCGGAGAGAAGAGGAAGGGACGGGTGGCGGGGGTCTCTGGCTCAGAAGCGGTGTCAGGAGGCCAGGAAGAGACCTGGGCAGAGCCGGCCGGGGCCCCGCGGCGCGCACCTACCCCGGACCGGGCTGCGGGGCCGGGGACCATCACTGCACGGGCGGGGGCGCCGCGCTCCCGGCCGCCTTCCGCGCCGCCTCCTTCTCCGCCTTGGCCGACGGCTTGCCGGGGGGTTCGGTGGCCGCCGCCGCCCCAGCCTGGGTGGGCCCCTTGCGCTCCTCCTTGGCGGCGCGGTAGCCGTCCCCCCAGGCCGCCGGCGTCTCTGTGCCGTGCTTGCGGCTCAGCGGGTAGGCCCCGATGGCCGCCAGGATGCTGCGGTGGCGCTCGGGGTCCATCTCCGTGTAGTACATCTCCAGGGTCAGCGGCGTGCAGATCTTGTGCTGCGGGAAGGGCTGGGTCAGGGCCGGCGGGCTGAGCCCTCCTGTGCGCCCCGGTCCCGGGCCCTCCCGCTTCTGCGGTTGGGGGCACTGCGGACAGTTTGTAACGGAGCCATGGTTTCAGGACACCGAAGGTCAGCCTCCGGTTCAGAACTCAGGGCCCTGGCGGGGGGGGGCGGGGGGAGGGAGGGCACGGAGCCAGGAGGTCGCGGGTTGTAAGGGGAGGGGGCCAACCAGGGAGAGGGGCGCAGACACCAGTGGACCTGCTTAGCCCAGCAAGGCCTTTGCGAGCGCGCTCCAGAACGTAAACCATGGAGTTAAGGAGAAAAGGAGATTTTACTTCTGATAAATAAAAGGCTTTCTAAAAACACACTAAATGCTATAACTATTATTGGCAAAGAGATTAAAAAAAAAGGATGGAAGAAAACATTTGCCAAATACGTAGGGAGCATTAATATCATGTTATATAAAAATAAAACTTCACACAAATCACTCAGGAGGACAGATGACCCCTGGGAGACGGCTGGATGGCGACCTTTTCTGCCTCATCTTTTACTTATTATTATTATTTTTTTTGAGACAGAGTCTGGCTGTGTCGCCCAGGCTGGAGTGCAGTGGCCGGACCTCAGCTCACTGCAAGCTCCGCCTCCCGGGTTTACGCCATTCTCCTGCCTCAGCCTCCCGAGTAGCTGGGACTACAGGCGCCCGCCACCTCGCCCGGCTAGTTTTTTGTATTTTTTAGTAGAGACGGGGTTTCACCGTGTTAGCCAGGATGGTCTCGATCTCCTGACCTCGTGATCCGCCCGTCTCGGCCTCCCAAAGTGCTGGGACTACAGGCTTGAGCCACCGCGCCTGGACTTACTTATTTTTTAAATTACAAGAAGAGAAGCCCATCACTAACACATCTTTTCTTTTAAATTTTCAAAAGATAGAATTTCATGTTTTAGAGAAGGAACAGGAACATGGCTTTGGAGACCACGTTCCCCCAGCACAGTAGACACCCCTGCCACCCTATGGGAGGAGGGGCAGCTCCACTGCCCCCCACCAGAGCCCTGGCCCCCTTACCCGCAGCAGGAAGCCGTCGGGGCAGGTGAACTGATCGTACCAGATGGCCTTGTACATGATCAACACGCAGCCCAGCAGTGCCATGGCGAAGGCGATCATCCGCGCGGTGGGCAGCTGGCAGGAGGGCAGAGAGGGGCTCAGCCACGCCAGGCGGGGGTCGCCTTTGTGGGGAGCCCCTCAGGGGCTGGGGCTGGCACAGGACCATCCCCGCCCTCCAGTCTTGATACCCCACCCCTGCCCTGGGCAGCCAGTGGCTTTTCCGACTTTTCCGAGGGTCAAGTGTACAGGCATCACCCCTGGGGGCCGGGCCTTGCTGGCAGCCCCTCCACTGGGGTTCTGGAGACATCTGCCACCAGGTAAAGTGATGTGGCCTTTGACCCCGGTGGGTCTTGCAGGAATTTGCAGCTTCCCTTCGGTGTGGGCTCCACAGGGGATGGGGGCCACAGCCTCAGGTGAGTCGGAGGCTGCATTCACCAGGCCTCCCAGGGGACTGCCCACGGTGGGTGCGGTAACATGAGCTGCAGACTGGAACGTGAAGCCAGGGGCGGGGAGCCCTAGCAGATCTTAATACTGGAGAATGGAAAGCTTTGGAAATAGTCCACTAAAAATGACTAAAGCTATCTTAATAACGCTGAGAGATTTAAACAAGAGGATGAGAGAAGATATTTGCCAGATATACTGTAGAAAGTATTACATAGAAAGCCCGTAAGTCACTGAAGATGAGACAATGATGCTCTGGGCAAACAGGCAAGCAGTACTGGCCAGCGCTTCCCAGGAAGAGAAACATTTCAGGAGCACCACCGTTTGGTCAGTCCGCACCTGCAGCCTTGCGAGGGGGCCTGATGACTGCAGGGCAGTTGGAGGCCAGCTCTGGGCGGGATGACTCACTGCCACCCTCTCCTCCCAGACAGCAAGGGGACTCCAGCCTGGCCTGGCCTGAGCCCAGGCACCCCCAGCTGCCTTCCACCTTCTCCCCCTGCCCTGAGCCCCCACAGTGGGTGGGGTGAGTGTGGTTACCCTGCGCCCTTCCTCTGGGTGGCTGCAGTTCAGCCTCTGGCCCTCCAGGTCAGGGAACTTCTTCTGCTGGTCTGGGGAGGACAGCTGGTATTCTGTCTGCGTCTTGATGACCACCTGTGAAAAGAGATGGCCATGGCCTCAGTGGGCAGCTGGCAGGGACCCAAGAGAGCCCTGAACTGAGAGGGGAAGGAGCCAGGCTCAGCTTCGTGGCAGTGGAGTTGACCCTGACCATCTCCCAGGACCGTCTGGTGAACGGCAGGGCTCCAGCAGCCACAAAGTTAGGCCAAAGGAAGGTGGACACTGAAAGTCTGCTGGGCACATGGCAGCCCTGGGCTTGGCCTGGTTGCTGACGGAGCCCCTCGCTTTGCCTGCTGCCTTCAATTCAGGGTGCTGGAGAATTGCCCTTGGCCAGCAGGGGTGGTCCTCCTGTCCCGGGTCCCCAGCATAGATGTTGCCCCCACCTCCAGCAGGGAAACTCGGGGTGCCCTTCATGCTGCACAACTCCCTAGCAGGTCAAACTGGGCTGGGCTAGAACTGAGCTCTTTGCTTCTCCCCAGTTTCTGCTATAAGCACCCCCAGTGGTCACTTGCCCAAGGACCTCCATATCTCAGGCTCAACCCAGGACAGGGCCATGCCCCGAGGGGAAGGGTGGGAAGCGTTGCCTGCTGGGTGCCCTGTGGACAGCATGTGGGCAGGCTGCTGTCTAGGAGGCAGTGTGTGAATTCTTGGTTACCCGTCGGCCAGTTTGCCCAGCTCTGGCATACGGGGGAGCTGACCAGGAGGTCACATAGAGTGCCCATGGCCAACTGGGGTTTTGGTCCCCATGGTCCTTCTGCTTGCTCTACTGCACCTGGGAAGAGGCCACATCTAGACAAACCTCACCCCACACCCCTTTGTTCCCAGGGAAGCCTGAGAAGAGACCCCACGCTGGCCCAGGCCCTCACCTGGTCAGGGAGCGGCGGCTGGAGCTGGCTGACGTCCAAGGGGCTGATCAGAGGCACACTGTCCATGGCAGCCCCATCCTGGTCCCCAGGGTCTTTACCTGGCTTCCCAGAGAAGCTGCAGCCCAGCTTCACCATGGTGGATGGCAGTGCTTGTCCTGTCTAGAGACAAACAGGGTCACTGCCCACAGGCTGCCCCCTGGACACCCACGCCAGCTGGCTCTAAAGCCAGAGGACCCTGAGCTGGTCCTAATGCTCCTCACACCAGAGCCAGGGACAGGCTGTAAGTGGTCAGGCAAGCCTCCTTGGGCAAACCGGTCAAATCCAGCCAGATGCTGGGTACTGTACCTTCTTGACCCCTACAGCCCCTCTGGACCCCACAGCACTGCAGGGGAGAGCACCCCAACCAGTGACTGTCCATGAAGCCGGGGGAGTCTTCCACCAGCGGCTGCTCTAGACAACCTCCTCTTTTTTCTTCTTCTTCCTTCCTCCTTCCTCCTTCCTCCTCCTCCTCCTTCCTCCTTCCTCCTTCCTCCTCCTCCTCCTCCTCCTCCTCCTCCTCCTCCTCCTCCTTCTTTCTTCTCCTTCTCCTTCTTCTCCTTCTTCTTCTTTTTGAGATAGGATCTTGTTTTGTGGCCCAGGTGGGAGTGCAGTGGTGTGATCTTGGCTCACTGCAGCCTCTGCCTCCTGGGCTTAAGGAATCCTACCATCTCAGCCTCCCGAGTACCTGGGACCACAGGCGCAAACCACCACGCCTGGCTAATTTTTACATGTTTTGTAGAGGCGGGGTTTCGCCAGGTTGCCCAGGCTGGTCTCAAGCGATCTGCTTGCCTCAGCCTCCTACAGTGCTGGGATTACAGGAATGAGCCACCGCGCCTGACTCTAGACAACCTCCTAAAGCCGACAATCCCGGACATCAGTCTGGAGAGTTGGGTGCCAGACTCAGCACATCAAAATGCTGGAGATCCAGCTAAATTTGAATTTCAGATAAGCAACGAGCCCATTTTTAATATAAGAACATCCCTCGCAATAAACGGCATGGGACGTGCTTATCCTGAAGTCAGTCCTCGTTCTGTCCGGCGACTCTGCCCGAGACGCAGGAAGTGAGACAGAGCGGCCACAAGAGGGCACCCGCGAGTCAGCCCAGCTGCGAGCCCGGCGCTAAAGGCCGCGGAGAGTCGGGCCCCTGCGGAGCTGAACGCCACAACAGGGCCCCACTAACCCCGGAGAGGCCGAGGGTGCTCGGCTTCGCCTTCAGGCGGACCTCCTAGAGAAAAGGAATGTAGCGGATGACCTCCGAGCTGATGGATGGAAAAAGCAGAAAAACAAAATGTATTCAATCAATCAAAGGAAAAAAAGAAAGGTCCTCTGTGCAGTAGAAACGGAACCTGCGGCCCGGTGCGATGGTGGCGCCTGGGGTCCCAGCTACTCGGGAGGCTGAGGCGGGAGAATCGCCTGAACCCGGGAGGCGGAGGATGCAATGAGCAGAGATCGTGACACTGCACTCCAGCGTGAGTGACAGAATGAGACCCGCCTCAAAAAAAAAAAAAAAAAAAAAAAGAAGAAGAAACAAAGAAAGAAAGAGAATCTGCCATTGCAACCTTCTCACAAAGAACTCCAAGCGCAGACAGCATCACCACAGCATTCTACCAACCATTTACAGGGAAAGTAATGCAAACGTCCACAAAACTCTTTCAGAAAGACAAGGGAGCACTCACCAGCTCCTGCGGCCAACGTAGCCTCAGTCCCCTAACCCAGCAAGGACAGCATCGGAGAGGAGCTCACAGGCCAGCCCCCTCCACACGCGCACACCACTGCGAAGCCCCAAAACTCAAGCAGGGTGAGTCCAGCGAATACAACAAGGTAACATATGACAGGTTGGGTGTATTCTGGAAATGAAGTTTGGCTTAACATTTGGCAAGCAATCGTATTTTTCACCGTATTAACAGAACAATGAAAAAGCGTATCTAATTAATTGCTAGAGGAGTAGAAGTAACTCGGTAAGACTCAGGGCTCATTTACTATTCCTCGGACCCATTAGCGCACTAAGGCAGGAGGTGAGTGCTGTAACCCAGTAACAGTGAACCACAAAATCCCCACAGCAAACTTCACTGAATGTGAATCCTGAAAGCGCCTTGATCTGAGGTTCTACAAGTTACGGCGCTAAAGGTCTCAGCCAATGCTGTAGGGTAGGACAAAGAAATGAGCTCTAGTGCCAGGCAAGAATAAATAATACTCTGATTATTCACCCATGAAACACTTTCTGTGTTTCGAAACCCCAGAAGAATCTATAGACTAATCATAAGGATCAAAAAGTGAGTTTGGCAAGGCTGTTGGATTTAAGGTATTCAGAAATCAGTTACATTCCTATATGTGAGTGGCAAAAATAAATAAATACATAATTTATTGAAGTACTCAATTTAAATAATATCAAAACTATCAAATCCTCAAGAATAGGTGTAAAAAGAGCTGAGGAACAGGGATAGGGCAGGGCCTCCACATGGAAACCAGGGAACATTGTCGACAGAGACCAAGAAAAGCTAAATCCCCCAAGTAAAGGGGGAAGGCTGTGTCTATGGATTTGGGGAGTTTCCATGTTTAAACAAATTACCCACCCCCCAATCTATAGATGCAGTAAATCTTAATCAAAATCCCAACAGTTTTTTAAATGAACTTGACAAGCACTGTCATTTTACATGGAAGGCAGAGGGGCAGGAACACACCAAGCATCTTGGAAAATAACATGGGCTGCCAGGCGTGGTGGCTCACGCCTGTAATCCCAGCATTTTGGGAGGCAGAGGTGGGTGGATCACAAGATCAGGAGTTTGAGACCAACCTGGCCAACATAGTGAAACCCCGTCTTGACTAAAAATACAAAAATTAGCCAGGCGTGGTGGCACACACCTATAATCCCAGCTAGTTGAGAGGCTGAGGCAGGAGAATCGCTTGAACCTGGCAGGCAGAGGTTGCAGTGAGCTGAGATTGTGCCACTGCACTCCAGCCTGGGCAACAAGAGCAAAACTCCATCAAAAAACAAACAAACAAACAAACAAACAAAAAAACATGGAGGAGGTCTCATCTGCCAGGGTCTGGCTTGTTGCACAGCACTGGAAATGGAGTGGTGTGGGGCTACTGTGTGGTGGAAGAAGTCCCACATGACACACTTTGCACACACAGACCCTGATTTGCAGTGTGGCTGCCTCTCAGTAAACCTCTGTCCACATCAAAAGCAGTGAGCCTGATCCCTACCTCACATTACACAGAGAAGTCTACTCCAGGTGGATAAACCTGAATTGGAAAAGCAAAACAATGAAGCACCTCAAATTTAATATAGGAGAAGATTTTTCTGATCTCAGGGAGGGAAAGATTTTTTCATTAGGACAAGTGGTACTAACCACAAAAGAAAATATTGATAAAATGACTTCATTAAAACTATGAACTTCTGCTTACCAAAACAGCCTTCAGAAAATGGTAGCAGAAACCAATACTGGGAGAAGACAGTTGCAACCCGCAAATGATGAGGGTACATTGTGGGCTGAACGATGTTCCCTCAAAAATACATTCAAATCTCAGGATCTGTGTGAGGGGTGCCTTTGAATGGGACCTTATTTGAAAATAGGGTATTTGCAGATGTAATCAAGCTAAAATAAATTCGTCCTGAATCAGGGTGGGCCTTGATCCAAAACTAGTATCCTTATAACAGGGAAATTAAGTGTAGAAGAGTGCTATGTGTAGACGGAGGAGGGACTGGAATGATGCAGCTGAAACCTAAGGATTGCTTGGGCCACCAGAAGCTGGAGGAAGCGAGGAAGAAGCTCCCCTAGAGGCTTTGGAGGGAGCATGGCCCCGCGAACACCTTCATTTTGGACTTCTTGACTTTAGAACTGTGAAAGAACTTATTTTAAGCCACCTGCTTGTAATTTGTGACAGCAGCGCTGGGACGTCCAGTTAACTGCCAGAGCCAGCAGTGACCACTCTTTCTCGCCCGTCAGTGGCCAGGCTCCGCTGCGAGTTCCAGGTGTGGGAAGGCGCCACGGGAACAGGAGCAGGGGACTCGCGGTCACAGAGCTTCTGCCCAGCTGCTGCCACTCAAGTACAGATAATGCGGAGGCATCTGCGTGGAGAAGAATCTGAGGGTGGACGGAGCTGAGGGTGGAATGATTGCAAGGTGGAAGGATCTGAAGGGGAAGGATGAAGGACTGCGCAGATGAGGGGAACGATCCAAGGGGTGAGGGATCCAAGGGCAGAGGGATCCAATGGAGGAGGATTGCGCGGGTGGGGGTGGGGTGGAGCGGAGGGAGTCGAGGGTGGAAGAATCTGAGATGGGAAGGACCCCAACGGGGTGGGGGAGGGATCCGAGGGCGTAAGGCTCCGACGCTGGGGGAAGGATCCGAGGGGGGAAGGATCCGAGGGTGGAAGGATCTGAGGCGGGAAGACTCAAACTGGCGGAAGGATTCAAGTGGGTTAGGATCCCAGGTGGGAAGGATCGGAGAGCGGAAGTACCTGAGAGGGAAGGTTCTGAAGGGAGAAAACTCTGAGGGGGAAAGATCTGAGAGTGGAAGGCTGTGAGGCGGGAAGGCTCTGTGGGCAGAAGGATCTGAACGGGGAAGGATCTGAGGGGGAAAGGACCTGGGGGGGGGGGAATCTGAGGGCGGAATGATCCGTGAGTGGAAAGTTCTGAGCGGGGAAGGATATGAAGGGGAAGGACCTGAGGGGGAAGGATCTGAGGGTGGAAGGATCTGAGGGGGAATGATTGAGGGGGAAGGACGTGAGAGCAAAAAGGTTAGAAGGTGGCAACTTTCGCCTGGGAAAAATGTGAAGGTGGAAGGATTTGATGGGGAAGCATCTGATAAGCAAGAACCTGAGGGCGGAATGATCTGAGTGGAAGGCTCTCAGGCGGGAAAGATATGAAGGGGAAGGATCTGAGGGGGAAAGACCTGAGGGTGAAAGAATCTGAGAGGTGTGGAAAGACCTGAGAGGGAAGGATCTGAAAGCGGAATGATCAGAGTACGGGAGGATCTGAGGCGGAAAGGCTCTGAAGGAGAAAGCTCTGAAGGATCTGACGGGGAAGGGCATGAGGGGGGAGGGGCACGAGGGGGAAGGATCTGAGGGGGGAAGGATCTGAGGGGGGAAGGATCTGAGGGGGGAAGAATCTGAAGGGGGAAGAATCTGAAGGGGAAGGATCTGAAGGGGGAAGAATCTGAAGGGGAAGGATCTGAAGGGGAAGGATCTGAGCGGGGAAGGATCTGAGCGGGGAAGGATCTGAGGGGGGAAGGACCTGAGGGGGGAAGGACCTGAGCGGGGAAGGACCTGAGCGGGGAAGGACCTGAGCGGGGAAGGACCTGAGGGGGGAAGGATCTGAGGGGGGAAGGACCTGAGGGGGGAAGGATCTGAGGGGGAAAGAATCTGAAGGGGAAGGATCTGAAGAGGGAAGGATCTGAGCGGGGAAGGATCTGAGGGGGGAAGGACCTGAGGGTAAAAGATATGAGGGGGGAAGGATCTGAAGGGGAAGTATCGGAGGCGAAAGGATTTGGAGGTGGCAGATTTTGCGTGTGGAAAGAACTGAGGGGAAGGACCAGAGGGGGAAAGGATCTGCGTGGGCGGCAGTGAGGCTGAAAAGCGAGGGCTGGATAGGAGATGGGGGAGGCCACTCTGAGCCGGAAGGAGCTGGGCGAGGGGAGACAGGGTCCCCAGTCCTGGACCTGACCACGCGCTCTGGGGCCCTAACCAGTGCCCCTTGTTGCTGTGCGTTCATCACAGGCGACCCGTGCCCGGCCGGGCTTTTCCAGAAGAGGCCGTGCAGTGCCCCCCGAACACCCACCCCGGGCTGGAGACTCTGCCTGAGGTGGGTCCCCACGTGGCCCAGGCAGGGGCAATGGGCACTCCGCGGACGAGGTTTCACGGTGCAGCCAGAGTCCCTGTGTGTGCAGGTGGAGACGGACGAGGCCCTACGGGGCTTAAATACAGGAGAGATCCATGGAAGCGGAGTTGGAGCAGCGGAGGGCCAAGAGTCCGGGGAATGAAGTGGTTGTGGGGCGAGGGCGGCGCGCGCCGGGGCTTGAGGTGGAGCTTGGCCCGCGGGGGTGGGGGTACCACCGAGGGGGAGGGGTCAGGGGTCTCCCCGGAGCGGACTCCCAGAGCAAGCCCAGCCTCTGTACAGATGAGAGAGGGGGGCGGAGAAGGGGGCGCAGTCACGGCCCGCAGCGCCATAGGGTAGAGCCATGCCCCGGGGGGCCGGCGCCAGGGGTCAGGACCCCGCCAGGAGGAGCTGCGCTTCTGGGGTCTCCTTCGTGCCAAACTTCAACTCCAACTCCTCGGACGGCCAATTTACGTCATCGCGGGTTTGCATGGCAATGGAGACAGGCCCGAGAAGCGTCTTCAGGAAGAAAAAGCCGTTGGGGGCCCACTGGAGCCTCGCTTCTGGTTCCAGGCCCAGCGCCCCAGGCGGAATGCGGGGTTGGAAGCGGGGACTGGCCTGTGTGTGGGGTCCAACCCTCCCGCCCCACACACCAGACCGTCCCTTTGCACTGCTGCATCATGGGGGCCTCCTCCCACGGAAGGCACGCGGCTCGTGGAACTAGGGGGCCGCCTCTGCTCCTCCTCCCGGCCCCTCCCTGCACCTGCGCTGTCGCGGCATCTTCTGCGGGTCCCCTGCGCCCCACCCGCCGCGTTCTGGCAGGGAGGCAGTGCCCGGCTCCTGTCTCTGGGGCAGGGGGAGGCGTGGGATGCTGACGGCAGATGGGTGGGGGCGCGGGGGAGCGAGGCCGTGCGGATGGACAGATGGATGGCGGGGGCGGGGGTGCAGGCTCTCAGTCGAAAGTCCATGGAAGCTCGGCTGGAGGTCACGTCCCAGACTCGCTTTCGCATGCGTCCCCCAACCTGGAATACTGCGTCACGCTGGGGGGTGCGCGCAGGTGGGCTTGTGTGGGCCGGGCAAAAGAGCGTGTGACTGCGGATCCCTGAGGGTCCCGCCCCTCCCCCGCGGGCGCCACTGCAGCCTCCAGCCCCTGGCGCTGCCGGCGGCCGTGGCTGCCCGGCTGATTTAAAGGCAGCTGCACGGCGGAGCCCGCGCAGCCCCGCGGAGGGGAGTGGGCGCGCAGCTGCTTCCGCTTCCAGTCCAGCCACCTGTGGCCCCGCACCCGAGCCTGTTGCAGGTGGTTCCGGAGCCGCGCCCCTCCCGGCCTTCTGGCCGCCTCCTGCCTATCACGCAGACGCCCCCATCAAGACCACCCACCACCCCGCACCCCCGAGCCGGCAGCCGCTCCTCGGTGCTCTGGTCCGACGCCCCTTCTGCCGCCCGCCCCCCAGCCCCCCCGCAGACAGAGCTGGGCAGAAGCTGGAACTGGCACCCCCTGCCCACCTCGGAGACACCCTGAACTGCAGGCTGCGACCCTCGTGCCGGGGCCCCGGCGTCACGGGAGGCCTGGAGACCACTGCCTCGGGTCCGCGGGGTCGGCCTGGCCTGGGACAACCAGAGGAGGCCCGCGGGAGGGGGTCGGCCGTGCAGCGCGCCCTGCACACTCCCATCCGCACACGCGCCTCGCACACACGCACACTCACACCCTCATCCGCACGCGCGCCACGCACAAGCGCACTTGCGAGCACACGCACCTCGCACACTGCCGTACACGCGCCTCGCACCCCCGCACCCACTCGGGCCCCCCGCCCCCACTCTGCAAGGAGAAATGTGGAAATAGCTCACAGGCGGCTCCACTGGCAGCTGCTGCAGGACGCGGTCGGGAAGGACGACGGTGCGGATGTGAATGCGGAGGATGCGGTTCCAGACGCTTCGCAGCCGGGCGGGGCGGGGGCAGAAGCGGCGAGACCGAGGCTGCGGTCGCCATGGAAACGCGGCTGGAGGCGGGGCCTGGGCTCTGGCCCTGCACCCCCTACTCCACCCACCGCACCTGCTAGGGAGCCGCGCATGCGCCCCTCGGACCCTGCCCGGGCCTCACCACACACCCCACACACATACCTGACACACCCCCAGAAACCACACCTCAAACACCAGAACCATCCACACACCTCACACTCATCCCACACACCTCACAGACACACCCCACACTCTCACCAGACACATCTGACACACACACACCTGACAAACACCTCAAACACCAGACACATCCAAACACACACCCCAGGCACACACACCCCACACACCTGACACACCCCCAGAATCACACACTTCAAACACCAAACACACACTTCACACATACCTGACACACACCTGACACACCCCAGATGCACACCCCACACCTGACACACACACACCTCACACCCCCCCAGAAGCATACACCTGACACCTCACACCCAACACACACCTGATACCCCAGACACATTTGACACACCCCCCACACACCTGACACACACACCCCAGAAACACACACCTCAAACACCAGATACACCCAAACACACACCTCACACACACACCTGACACCCCGCAGAAACACACACGTCAAACATCAGACATCCACACACTTCACACCTGACACACACCTGACACCCCCAGAAACACACCTCAAACACCAGACACATCCAAACACACACTTCACACACACACCCCCGACACATCCACACCAGACACACCCACACACTTGTCACACACACCCCCCACACACACCTGACACCCTCCCCTGAAACACACCCCTCAAACACCAAATACATCTAAACACACACCTCACACACACCCCAGACACCTCACACACACACCTGACACCCCAGAAACAACTCACACACCAGACACACTCAAACACAGACCTCACATATATCACACACACACCTGATACCCCAGAAACACACACCTTAAACAGCAGACACAGCCAAACACATGCCCCACACACACCTGATGCCCACATGACACATACCCCAAAAACACCAGACACACCCAAACACACTCACCTCACACATACCCTTGACACACACACCACACACCTGACATACACACACCTGACCCACACTCCAGACGCACACCTGGCACACACCCCAGAAATACACACCTCACACACCAGACATATCCAAACACACACCTCACACACACCCCACACACCCCTCAGACACACCAGGCACACACCATACACACATCACACACACATCTGAAACACATTCCCAACTCACACCTCACACATGCCCTTGACACATACAGTTCACACACACCAGACACACCCAAACACACACACCTCATACACCCCAGACACACCTCACATACCCACACACCTGACACCAGTCACACAGGAAACACACGTTTCACACACACCACACACCCAAACACACACCACACACACCCCTTAGACACGCCAGACGCACCAGACATACGCACATCACATATGCATCTCACACACACCTGAAACACCCCAGACACACCCACACACCTGACACCTCACACACACCCTTCACACATACATTTCACACATATGAGACGCACCAATACACACCCCAGACACACCCACACACCTGACACCTCACACACCCTTCACACATACATTTCACACATATGAGACGCACCAATACACACCCCAGACACACCCACACACCTGACACCTCACACACACCCTTCACACATACATTTCACACATACGAGACGCACCAATACACACCCCAGACACACCCACACACCTGACAGTAGACACTCCAGAAGCACATACTGTGGGGGAAAGGAAGAGAGATCAGACTGTTACTGTGTCTGTGGAGAAAAGGAAGACATCATAAACTCCATTTTGAGCTCTAGTAAGAAAAATTGTTCTGCTTTGAGATGCTGTTAACCTGTAACTTCAGCCCCAGCCCTGTGCTCACAGAAACATGTTGCTGTATTTAATCAAGGTTTAAGGGATTTAGGGCTGTGCGGGATGTGCCTTGTTAACAGTATGTTTGCAGGCAGTGTGCTTGGTAACAGTCATCGCCATTCTCCATTCTCTATTAACCAGGGACATGATGCACTGAGGAAAACCACAGGGACCTCTGCTCAAGAAAGCCTGGATATTGTCCAAGGTTTCCCCTCACTGAGACAGCCTGAAATATGGCCTCGTTGGAAGGGAAATACCTTACTGTCCCCCAGCCCAACACCTGTAAAGGGTCTGTGCTGAGGAGGATTAGTAAAAGAGGAAGTCCTCTTTGTGGTTGAGATAAGAGGAAGGCCTCTGTTTCCTGCATGTCCCTGGGAATGGAATGTCTCGGTGTAAGGCTGACCATTCATTTTATTCTGAGACAGCAGAAAACTGCCCTATGGCTGGAGTTGAGATGCTGACAGTGATACTGCTCTGTTACTGTTTGCTATACTGAGATGTTTGGGTAAAGAGAAACATAAATCTAGCCCATGTGCACATCCAGGCACAGTACCTTTCCTTGAACTTATTTATGACGCAGATTCCTTTGCTCCATGTTTTCCTGCTGACCTTCTCCCCACCATCACCCTGTTCTGCTGCTGCACTCCCCTTGCTGAGATAGTGAAAATAGTAATCAATAAATACTGAGGGAACTCAGAGACCAGCGCCGGTGCAGGCCCTCTGTATGCTGAGTGCCGGTCCCCTGGGCCCACTGTTCTTTCTCTATACTTTGTGTCTTATTTATTTTCTCAGTCTCTTGTGTCCACCTGACGAGAAATACGAGGGGCAGGCCCCCTTCACATACAACTCACACACACCACACCCATACACACCCCACACACCCCTCAGACACATGCACCTCACACACACCATACACACATCATACATCTCACACACACCTGAAACACACCCCGGACACACACACTTTACACACACCCCCAGACACATCCCCACACATCTGACACGTGCCAGACACACACCCCAGAAACACCACACACACCTGAACACACACACCTCACGTCACACACACCTCACACATACCCCTCCTCACACACACCTCACTCACACATACACCTAACACACCTCAGAAACACACCTGACACATACATCCTGAGGAAGGAGACCACTACTTCTCCTGCTGCCCCCACCCCTCGCCTAGTTTATAAGACAGGAGAGGCCGGGCGCGGTGGCTCAAGCCTGTAATCCCAGCACTTTGGGAGGCCGAGACGGGCGGATCACGAGGTCAGGAGATCGAGACCATCCTGGCTAATACGGTGAAACCCCGTTTCTACTAAAAAATACAAAAAACTAGCCGGGCGACGAGGCGGGCGCCTGTAGTCCCAGCTACTCGGGAGGCTGAGACAGGAGAATGGCGGGAACCCGGGAGGCGGAGCTTGCAGTGAGCTGAGATCCGGCCACTGCACTCCAGCCTGGGTGGCAGAGCAAGACTCTGTCTCAAAAAAAAAAAAAAAAAAAGGAGAAAAAGAAAACAAAAGTTAAAAAGAAACAAGAGTAAGATAAATAGCTAGACAGCCTGGTGCCACCACCTAGCCCTAGTAGTTAAAGGAAAATAGTAACATCGACCCCTGACTTAAACTACTTGTGTTATTTGTAAATTCCAGACATTGTATGAGGAAGCATTGCCGCACTTTCTGTTCTGTTAGCTGAGGCATGTAGCCCCCAGTCACGTTCCCCACGCCTGCTCGATCTCTCACGACCCTTTCACGTGGGCCCCTTAGAGTTGTAAGCCCTTCAAAGGGCCAGGAATTTTTTTTTTTTTTTTTTTTTTGAGAAGGAGTCTCGCTCTGTCGCCCAGGCTGGAGCGCAGTGGCGCGATCTCAGCTCACTGCAAGCTCCACCTCCTGGGTTCACGCCATTCTCCTGCCTCAGCCTCCTGAGTAGCTGGAACTACAGGCGCCCACCACCACGCCTGGCTACATTTTTTGTATTTTTAGTAGAGACAGGGTTTCACCATGTTGGCCAGGCTGGTCTTGAACTCCTGACCTCAGGTGATCTGCTGGCCTTGGCCTCCCAAAGTACTAGGATTACAGGCGTGAGCCACAGAGCCTGGCCATTATTGCTGTTAACCCATGGATTATCCAGGTTTCATCCATTCATCCACATGAACTCTTTCCAGTTTGTCAGCTGCTTACAATGTTGCGGTGAACATTCTCATTCCAGTCTTGGTGGACTCCTGCTTTTCTTTCTTTTGGGTAGATACTGAAGAGTGGAATTGCCAAATTTGATGGGAAGTTGACATTTAACTTTTAAAGAAAATGCTACAGTGTGTTTTCCAAAGTGGCCATACCATATTACATTCCCACCTGCAGTGTAGGAGGGCTCCAGTTTCTCCACATCCTCACCAACTCTTGATATTGGTTTTTTTTTTTTTCTTTTTGAGACAGAGTCTCCCTCTGTCGCCAGGCTGGAGTGCAGTGGCACAATCTTGGCTCATTGCAACCTCCCCTCCCAGGTTCAAATGATTCTCCTGCCTCAGGCACCCAAGTAGCTGGGACTGTAGGCTCATGCCACCATGCCTGGCTAATTTTTGTATTTTTAGTAAAGACGGGGTTTCACCTTGTTGGCCAGGCTGGTCTCAATCTTTTGACCTCATAATCTACCCACCTCGGCCTCCCAAAGTGCTGGGAGGATAGGTGGGAGCCACTGTGCCCGGCAGCCAACTCTTGATCCTTGATTTTGTCTTTCTTATGCTAGCCATCGGTCTTAGTTCAGGCTGCCATAACAAATTGCCAGAGCTTGAGCGGCTTCAACAATGGAAATTTATGTTCTCTCAGCGCTGGAGGCTGAGGTCTGAGATCGAGCTGTCAGCAGCTCCTGAGGCTACTCCCTTGGTTTGTGGGTGGCCACATCTCCCTGTGTCCTTGCACGGTCTTCCCTTTGGCGTATTTGTGTGTCCTAATCTCTTCACATAAGGACACCAGTCCTGTTGAATTAGGGTCCACCCCAATAACCTCGTTTTACCTTACTCACATCTTTAAAAACCCACCTCCAAACGTCGTCACATTCTGAGGGGTTAGGACATAGCAGCATGAATTTAGGGGGGACACAGCCCATGATGCCGTCGTATAGGAGTGTAGCTGTGGCTTGAGTCCATATTGCCCTAATGACGTCAATGTATGGATTTAGGGAGACACAGCCCGTGACGCTGTCCTATAGGAGTGTAGTTGTGGTTTGAGTCCACATCGCCCTAATGACAAGTGGTGCTGAGCATCTTCTCGGGGTGGAGTCACCATTTGTAAATCTTCTATGGTGAAATGTCTGTGCAAATGTTTTGAATATTTTTCAGTCGGGTTGTTTGTCTTTTTATCGTTGAGTTGTAAGAGTTCTTTTTATATTCTGGGTATAAGTCTCTTCCTTCCTTCCTTCCTACCTTCCTTCCTTCCTTCCTTCCCTCCTTCCTTCCTTCCTTCCTTTTTCTTTCTTTCATTATTATTTTTTTGAGAAGGAGTCTCACTCTGTCTACCAGGCTGGAGTTCAGTGGCACAATCTCATCACACTGCAACCTCTGCCTCCTGGATTCAAGCGATTCTCCTGCCTCAGCCTCCCTAGTAGCTGGGACTACAGGTGCCCGCCACCACGCCTGGCTAATTTTTTTTTTTTTTTTGAGACGGAGTCTCGCTCTGTCACCCGGGCTGGAGTGCAGTGGCCGGATCTCAGCTCACTGCAAACTCCGCCTCCGGGGTTTACGCCATTCTCCTGCCTCAGCCTCCCGATAGCTGGGACTACAGGCGCCCGCTACCTCGCCCGGCTAGTTTTTTTTTGTATTTTTTAGTAGAGACGGGGTTTCACCGTGTTAGCCAGGATGGTCTCGATCTCCTGACCTCGTGATCCGCCCGTCTCGGCCTCCCAAAGTGCTGGGATTACAGGCTTGAGCCACCGCGCCCGGCCCTAATTTTTTGTATTTTTTAGTAGAGATGGGGTTTCACTGTGTTAGCCAGGATGGTCTCGATCTCCTGACCTCGTGATCCGCCCGTCTCGGCCTCCCAAAGTGCTGGGATTCCAGGCATGAGCCACTGCACCTGGCCCTTTATTTTTAATTTTAAAAAAGTTCTAATTATTATGGGTACATAATAGGTGCATATATCCATGGGGTACATGGATGCCATGTGTAATGATCAAATCAGGATAATTGGGGTATCCATAACCCCAAGAATGTATCATTTCTTTGTGCTAACATTCTAATTCCACCCTTTTTATTAATTTAAAATATGCAACAGGCCAGGCACAGTGACTCATGCCTGCGATCCCAGCACTTTGGGAAGCCTAGGTGGGGGGACTGCTTGAGCCCAGGAGTTCGAGACAAGCCTGGGGACCTTGTCTCATTTTACTAAAGACTAGATGTTTTAGATAATATATTGCAAACATTTTGAGTTCTGATATTTTCTCCCAAGGGTTGCTGTTGCTGTTTTGTTGAAATCAGTGGACTTGGTTTCCCCTGTAGCACGTGACCCGGTATCTCCACCCAGTTTTTTAAAGCCTATCTTCCTTGAATCACACTGGACTGTGTGGTTGTGTAGCAGAATAAGCTGCAGACAAAACCCCTCAGACACCAAGTTAAAGAAGGAGAGTGTTTATTCGGCCAGGAGCTTCGGCAAGACTCACGTCTCCAACAACCGAGCTCCCCGAGTGAGCAATTCCTGTCCCTTTTAAGGGTTCACAACTCTAAGGGGGTCTGCGTGAGAGGGTTGTAATCGATTGAGCAAGCAGTGGGTACGTGACTGGGGGCCGCGAGCACCAGTAATCAGAACGGAACAGGACAGGGATTCTCACAGTGCTTTTCCATACACTGTCTGGAATCTATAGATAACATAACCAGTTAGGTCAGGGGTTGATCTTTAACCACCAGGTCCAGGGCGCGGCACTGGGCTGTCTGCCTGTGGATTTCATTTCTGCCTTTTAGTTTTTACTCCTTCTTTCTTTGGAGGCAGAAATTGGGCATAAGACAATATGAGGGGTGGTCTCCTTCCTTAGTTGGAGACTGTGCACAGACCTCAGGCTGCGGGACCCACTCTGCTGGCGCCTCGAGGGTGGGCCGGGGGCATGCTCTGTGTTGATGCAGTTTTTTTTTTTTTTTTTTTTGAGACGGAGTCTCGCTCTGTCGCCCAAGCTGGAGTGCAGTGGCCGGATCTCAGCTCACTGCAAGCTCCGCCTCCCGGGTTCACGCCATTCTCCTGCCTCAGCCTCCCGAGTAGCTGGGACTACAGGCGCCCGCCACCTCGCCCGGCTAGTTTTTTGTATTTTTAGTAGAGACGGGGTTTCACTGTGTTAGCCAGGATGGTCTCGATCTCCTGACCTTGTGATCCGCCCGTCTCGGCCTCCCAAAGTGCTGGGATTACAGGCTTGAGCCACCGCGCCCGGCCAGTTGATGCAGTTTTTAAGGCACTCAGCCTTCACTTCCCACCAGGTGTCTCCTGTCTCCTTGGTGTGAATGCACAGACTTGTGTTGAGCCAGAGGGATGGGGAGAGGTTGTGCCGTCAGCTGGGACTATGTGGGAACCCAGGGAGGTTCCCTGTGACTTTCTTACTCCAGATCTGATCTCCCCGTTCAAGTTCAGGCCGGCCTGCCAATCACTGCTTATAATCCCCTTGCGGACCCCAGTTCCCTGAGCCACTGGCCTGCTGCTGCCTCCCCCGTGGAGCCACTCGGCCACTGGGGGGTGGGTGGGAGTGTAACTGCCCAACAGGCTCATTCTGCTGCCCAGAGAGAGCCGATTTATCAAGACAGAGAGAAATTGCAACACAGAAAGTTTAATTCACGCAGACCTGGCTGAATGGGAGAGTGGAGTTTTATTACTACTCAAATTTTAAAGGAGAATTTGGTGGGTAGGGGTTGGGAAGTGGGGAGTCCTGATGGGTTGGGTTGAAGATGAAATCACAGGGAGTCGAATCTGTCCTTTTGTGCTGAGTTGCTTCCTAAGTGGGGGCCACAAGACGAGGTGAGCCGGTTCACGGATCTGGGTGGCACCAGCTGTTCCACCAAGTTCAGAGTCCAAAAAATGTCTCGAGCACCAATCTTAGGTTTTACAATAGTGACGTTTTCCCTAAGAGTAATTGGGGAGGTTTAGAATCTTGTGGCCTCCAGTTGCCTGACTCCTAAACCATAATTTCCTTTTTATTTTACTTTTTTTTTCATGAAAGCCACTGACTTTCTTGATCTAAAGAACTTTACAATGACAGTGACTGTCCTGCCAAAAAAGGAGCCAAATGGTATCCAATGGACTGAAAGTGAGGGTGGGGGTGAGGGACGGGGCCGGAGTCCATCCAGGAAAGCTGGTAACTGTCGCCAGGGAACTGGCGGGGGAAAAAGGAAGTGGGAGTCCTGCAAGAACGAGAATCCAAAAGAGTTGAAATGGTTAGGGGAGAAAACGCCCAAAAGATCCGAGTGCGTTGGGGGTGAGCACGACAATAGCAATCTTTTCCTTTGCAGAGGACGAGGATGGGGGAGGAGTCCCTACTCGGCTGTAAACTCTGCACGAGGGCTGGGGATCGAGAGCTTCCCGGAGAGCATCACAAGAAGGCGTCACATGCTCTCGAAGGCATCCCAAGTCCCGGGACTGCTTGGCGCTGGCACCACGAGTCCTTCGGCCACTCTCGGAACAGGTTTTCATCTTTCCTCAGCACCAGAAACTGGCCAAGGACAACACAGGCCTTGTCAAAGGTCCTTTCCTCCAGCTCCTTGCCCGGGGCTTCACCCACCCTGGCCAGGCTTTCCACTGGCTTTTCCCCCACGGGCAGAGTCTCAGTGCTTTGGGAGGTTGGCATCTTGATCAGGCTTAATCGGCAACTTCAGTTCCCGTAACAGTTCCTCCCCCAACCTGGCCACTCCCGCCGATACCTCAAGCCTCTAGAAGTTTCCTAAATCATAATTTCTAATCTTGTGGCTACTTTGTTAGTTTTATAAAGGCAGTCTGGTCCCCAGGCAAGAAGGGGGTTTGTTCAGGAAAGGGCTCTTTTCATCTTTGTTTTAACATTAAACTATAAACTAAGATCCTCCCAAAGTTTTGTGACCTGCACGCAGGAAAGAACAAGAAGCAGGATGGAGTCGGTTGGGTCAGATTCACCATCACAGTTTTTGCAAAGGTGGTTTCGGGAGCAGCCCCAGCAAGAAGCCCCGGGAACATCTGTTCTCACCCAAGCCCAGCGGCCTCTTTGGTGACCACTCCTTCACAGCTCAGATGCTGCGGGTCACGCTGGAACGCCGAGTTGGCTGTTCTTGAGGCCCCTCACTCCACCCGCGTGGAAGCACCGCCTCCACTTGTGTCTGGACGTGAAGCTCTGGGAGGAACCCATACCCTGCAGGCCGGTGGGCTCAGAGCCCCTAACAGTAGCTGCCCACTGGGGGCTGTCGAGGAAAAGAGTAAAATCCTGTAAAATACTTGGAGAGTGATTCTGAGCCAGATATGAGTGATGGAAGGCCCATGACGCCGTCCCAGGAGATCCTGAGAACACCTGTGGCCCGAGGGGTTGGGGTGCAGCTGGTTTGGGTTGGGGTGCAGTTGGTTTCATACATGTTCGGGACACGAGACATCACTCAGTACATGGGAGATGTACATCGGTTTGGTCCGGAAAGGCGGGGAGTGTCCAGGTCGTTGGTGGATTCAGTAATTTTCCAATTGACAGTTGGTCAAAAGAGTTAAGTTATTGTCTAAAGACCTAGAATCAATAGAAGGGAAAGTCAGGGTTAAGACAAGGCGTTGTGGAGACCAAGTTTATGCAGATAGAATCAGTAAAAGGGACTATTTCTTGTCAGACTTAAAGAGTCTGTTCTATCAGTCTTAAGGTCTCTGTTTTAATGTTAATGCTGGTCCATTTTGCCTGAATTCCAAAAGGAGGAGGGTACAATGAGGCCTGTCCGACCCCCACTTCCCACTGTGGCCTGAACTAGTTTGTAGGTTAACGGTGGAATGCCCTTGGCCTAGGGAGGGTCCATCAGTCAGGTGGGGTCAGGGGGAGACTGGAATTGTTTTTGTTTCACAGGGTGTGCCAGGGACGGCTAAAGACAGTGGTCAGGGCCGGGTGTGGTGGCTCACGCCTGTAATCCCAGCACTTTGGGAGCCCGAAATGGGTGGATCACTCGGGTCAGGAGTCCGAGACCAGCCTGGGCAACATGGTGAAACCTTGTATCTATTAAAAATACAAAAATTAGCTGGACATGGTGGTGCGTGCCTGTAATCCCAGCTACTCGGGAGGCTGAGGCGGGAGAATCACTTGAACCCGGGAGGCGGAGGTTGCAGTCAGCTGAGATTGCGCCACTGCACTCCAGCCTGGGCGACAGAGTGAGACTCTGTCCCCAAAAAAATAAAAACATAAAAAAGGCGATCAGGGCACTGGGCCCCGTGGAGCGGCAGACCTCAGCCACACAGCATGCAAGACTCCTCAGGCTGGTGTGGCCAGTAAGGAAGGACTGGCGGGAGCACCTGGCAGGGGTGGGGAAGGTGGTGGGGTTGGGGGTGAGGGTTCCGTGATGGTGGAGCTGAGCTGGTACAGTGCTGCCACAGGTGGTGGGCAGGTGTGGGTGTGACAGGCAGGTGGGGTGGGGCTGGATGGGGGATTTGTCACGCCCACCTGAGGAAGAAAGCACTTCAGCTGAGGTGGGGACAGCCGCCCGCGACACCCCTCCATGGGGACAGCCGCCGCCGACACCCCTCCAAGGGGACAGCCGCCCGCAACACCCCTCCATGGGGACAGCCGCCCGCGACACCCCTCCGTGGGGACGGCCGCCGCCGACACCCCTCCGTGGGGACGGCCGCCCGCGACACCCCTCCGTGGGGACGGCCGCCCGCGACACCCCTCCGTGGGGATGGCCGCCGCCGACACCCCTCCGTGGGGACGGCCGCCTGTGACACCCTTCCAAGTTGTCTTGGCTGTGAGCTCGGTTCAGGCTTCATGACAAGCAGGTTTTTGTTGTTGTTGTTGTTGTTTTGTTTTTTTTACGGAGTTTCGCTCTTTGCTGCCCAGGCCGGACTGCAGTGGCGCCATCTCTGCTCACTGCAACCTCTACTTCCCAGGTTCAAGCGATTCTCCTGCCTCAGCCTCCCGAGTAGCTGGAATTACAGGCGCCCACCACCACGCCCAGTTATTTGTTTTTATTTTTAGTAGAGACAGAGTTTCACTATGTTGGCCAGGCTGGTCTCAATCTTCTGACCTCAGGTGATCCACCTGCCTCAGCCTCCCAAAGTGCTGGGATTACAGGCCTGAGCCACCGCGCCCGGCCAACAAGCAGGTTTTTAAAGGCAAACTTCTTCCTCAGTCAGGTGTGGCAGGCCCTGAGGGGGCAGCTGGGTGTCCCCACTCAGATCCAGGCCCGAGTGGGCTGGGCGGCTGCAGAGCCAGTCACCTGGGCTACGCACGATGGGATCCCTGACCCCGACCTCTGTCCTGACACACCCCAAGCAGCAGCAATAAAGCCCCAAGCAACCTGGGCCTGGGCAGGAGGAGCTGGGCCTGGTGCCAGATACTGGGATCAGCCACTGCAGCTCCCTGAGCACTCTCTCCACAGAGACGGGGACCCAGACATGAGGAGGTAATGCCCACCATCCCTGAGTCCCGATTCCCACCCCACCCAAACCTGGAGGCCTGGCCCTTAGCCAGAGGAGGCCTGGCCATGCTGTGCTAGGGGACCTGGTTCAGGGGAGTGAGTGGGTGGGAAGGAGAAGGAGGGGCCCTCTGAGGGTCTGGGGTCTGCCACCAGGCTCCACCTCTTCTGTGGCTCCAAACGCATGAGACAGTGCCTTGCCCCTTGGTTCCCCTGGCCTGGTGGGGAATCACCCAGGGACCCCACCCAGAACAAGGAAGGGGGTGGTGCCAGGCTGAAACCAGCAGGCCTGTGAGTGCCCAAAAGGAAGGGGGCTGGGGCCAGGGAGTAGCTGTGATTTGGAGCTTAGGGAAGCACCGGGGCTCCTGCTGGACCCTGGAATCAGAGGCTGCCTTCCTTCTGTGGGGGTGTCCCTCTTCCCCCTCCTTCTGTGGGGGTCCCCCCGACCCCCTCCTGTGGAGGTGCCCGCCTCCTCTTCCTCCTCCTCTAAGCCAGGGCCCTCCCTGCCCCTCCGCTCCTGGTGTTTCTCCCTTGTAGAGAGGTGGCCTCTGGGTGGCGTGGGGACCCTTTGGTGCCCAGAGCCATTTGTCTGGAGAGGGGACCCTCGGGAGTCCCACAGTCTGGCTCCTTGGCAGTCACCACCGACCATTGTTCTAGGGGCTACCGTGTCCTGAATTCTGGGCCCCCAGGCTGTGTGTCATGGGGGGTGGGCTCCAGGGGTGGCCCAGGCAGCACGGCAGTGGGAGTGGGGTCCAATGCCCGGACAAGAGCCCCTGCCCAGCATCAGAACCTGCTGGGGGTCCTGAGGAGAAGCAGGGCCCCAGAGCCAGACCAGGCCAGGCCCTGACCCCGGGCTGTCTGGGGCATCCCCCCTGCGCTTTGACCTCCCACTGTGGCTGAGTCACTCAGAGAAGGGGCAAAGGTCCCTGTGGAGCTACAATCCAGGCCTGTAGGGCGTCCCAGACACTGACTCTTCTGCCTCAGCAGAAGTAGCTGGGATTACAGGCTTGTGCCACCACCCCAGCTAAGTGGTTTTTTTTTTTTGAGACAGTCTCGCTCTGTCGCCCAGGCTGGAGTGAGTGCAGTGGCTCGATCTTGGCTCACTGCAACCTCCACCTCCCAGGTTCAAGCGATTCTCTGGCCTCAGCCTCCCAAGTTGCTAGGATTACAGGCACCTGCCACCACGCCTGGCGAATTTTTTTTTTTTCGTATTTTTAGTAGAGACAAGGTTTCACCATGTTGGCCAGGCTGGTTCCAAATGCCTAACCTCAAGTGATCTGTTGCCTCAGCCTCCCAAAGTGCTGGGACTACAGGCGTGAGCCACTGCGCCCGGGCAGTTTCGTATATTCAGTAGAGACGGAGTTTTGCCATCTTGGCCAGGCTGGTTTCAAACTCCTGACCTCAGGTGATCCGCCCACCTCGGCCTACCAAAGTTCTGGGATTATGGGTGTGAACCACCGCGCCCAGCCCCAGACACCCTTGAGTGCAGCCATGCTGAGCCCCGTGCAGACCCAGAACCTCACCCCACCCTCAAGACCACCCCACCCTGAGAGACCGAAGCCTCCCCAGACAGAAGCCTCCCCTACAGGGGCCTGAAGAGACAAGACTGCACCACACCACACATGCCTGCACACACACACGTGCACACACACACTCCCAAACCCTCACACCACACACGCCCGCACACACATGCCCACACACACACACCCACGCACACACATGTCCACACACACACGCCCACACACACACTCCCAAACCCTCACACCACACACACCTGCACACACACGCCCACACACACACATGCCCGCGCACACACATGTGCACACACACACATCCGCACACACACACGCCCACACACACACTCCCAAACCCTCACACTACACCACACCACATACACCTGCACACACACATGCCCGCACACACACACGTGCACACACACACGTCCGCACACACACACGCCCACACACACACGTCCACACACACACTCCCAAGCCCTCACACTCCACACCACATACACCTGCACACACACACACGCCCACACACACACACGCCCGCACACACACACTCCCAAACCCTCACACTCTATACCACACACACACACGCATGCACACAGCACACACATCCCCAAACCCTCACACTCCACACACAACATACACATTCATCCACTACACACACACCACACTCCCCAAACATACAGAAGATACATGCATATCTACCAGGCACACGCATGCACACAGCACACACACACACACAAGCCCACACACTCCACACCACACACAACATACACATGCATCCATCACACACACAACACACATAACATACACACAGCACACAGACTCCCAAACCCACACACTCCACACCATGCACAACATACACATCCACCACGCACACTCAAGCACACAGTGCACACACCCGAACATACCACCCACAGCATACATGCACACCCACCATGCACATAGTCCACACCCACAAAACACATGTGCACATACAACATATACGCACACCCCCCACCACACGCACAAACACACACGTCCCATGTCCAAACAGACCTGACACCCTGCCTGCCTGCCTAACAGTGCTGCCGTGCACCCGAGCCCTCCAGCTGTGGCCCCGCAGCTCTGGGACACAGCGGGTGCCCACCTGCGGCAGTGTGCAGCCTCAGGGCTCTGTGGGTGTGGGGCTGTGAGCCCCTGCTGCGCCATACCCTCTCATATCCCAATCTGTGTGCAAGTGTGTTCACGTGTCCCCACGTGGAGGGCGGCAGAAAGGAGCGGCAGAACCTCTGGAGTTTCCGAGCCAACCACCAGTGCCTGCCACAGTGGGGTCCGCCCAGACTGTGGGGAGCCGGGTCTGGGGCTGGGGCTGTGGGCTCTGGCCTGAGCGGGGCTGGAGGCAGGTGGGCCTGGGGCTTCTCCCCGCTCTGTGCCTGTGTGTTGGCCCATGTGAGCAGAGTCCAGTAAAACCACTTGCGCTCCCAAGGAAGAACGCAGCCCAGGCCTCCCAGCTGCTCACTGGGTGCTGCCTGGAGTTCAGGGGAGGCAGGACTGATGGCCAGGGTCGGCCCTTCCCCTACCTCACACTTTCCTCACTGGCCCCCCTCAGGGTCCTCATGGTCACCAGCCTGGTGGCTGTGCTGCTGTGGGAGGCAGGTGCGGCCTCAGCACCCAAGGTAGGTGTGAGCCCCTCCCATCTGGCCACCAACTCCAGTTGTCACCTTCTGCCCCCACAGCAGGGGATGTGGCCAAAGGGCCCCTCTTCCGTCTTCAAACCCCAGGCTGGCCTAGGAGACAGGCGTGGGTGTGCTCATGACTCTTGATGCCTGGGCACCTGAGGATGAGGAGGGGGCAGGCTTCCCTTCACTGGGGTCAGATGGACAGGCCTCAGGACACCCAGGTGGTCCCAGGTGGAGAAAGTGGGGCCAGATGACACCCATGTGATCTCAGGTGGACGAGGTGGGCCCGGATGAGCCCGTGTGGTCCCAGGTGGAGGAGGTGGGGCCAGATGACACCCAGGTGGTCCCAGGAGGAGGAGATGGTCCCAGATGAATACAGTGACCCAGGTAGAGGTGGGCCCGGATAAGCCCATGTGGTCCCAGGTGGAGGAGGTGGTCCCAGATGAACCCAGTGACCCAGGTGGAGGAGGTGGTCCCAGATGAACCCAGTGACCCAGGTGGAGGAGGGCCCGGATGACACCCCTTGATGCTCACCTGGGCCCTGAAGGCCAGAAGTGACTCCATGTGCTGGCAGCTCAGCTGCACTGTCTGTGCTGACAGTGGTGTCCTTGGCTGGGACTATGCCTGGGGACGTGCCCTGTTCCCTGGCCCATGTCAAGACCACTCAGTCTTGCACATCTGGGATGGATCAGGAGGAAGGAGGCCCACGCCTTCCTTGACTGGAGACGCAGGAACATGGGCACAGCCTCCCATGGTGCTGGTCCTCCCCTGGGGTCACTGGTCCTCTGCTGGGGTCACTGGGCCTCCCCGGGGTCACTGGGCCTCCACTGAGATCACTGGTCCTCCGCTGGGGTCACTGGTCCTTCGCTGGGGTCACCTGCTTTGCTCTCCTGTTTGTCCTTTGCCCCACTGAGGGTGGCTGGGCTCGGAGCAGCTGACCACCTTCTCTAGGCACCTGCCAGGGAGGAGACACAGCCCCCACCAGTCACCGCAGAAACCAGCCAGTGCGCTGACAGCTGGGGTGGGGAGTGCTAGGTCGGGGATATCGTGCCAGGTTACACCCCAGTCCCGTGCCGCCCCAGGCCCGGCCAGAATTCCAGGCCAGCTGGTCATCTGGGCACAGGCCAGCAGCCTCACTCCCTGCTTGCAATCCTGACACCCGAGAGTGGTACACCCACTAGAGACGCTCGGGCTGTGCCAAGCTGGCCCTGTCCCCACCCCCTGCAGCCCCAGGTGGGCCTCGGAGCAGCCTCTCCCTAGGTGTCCTCCATCCGTGTGGACTGTGGCTGAGCCCACACCTGTGATTCTCCCCCAGGTCCCTATCAAGGTCCAAGTCAAACACCAGTCCTCAGAGCAGGAGGCAGAGAAGTAAGTCCCCCCAGGCCCACCTGCCCATCCACACCCCCACCATTCCCTGAAGCTACGGCTGGTTCTTCTGGGCCCTTCCTGAACCTGGAGTGCACGAGAAGGATGCAGAGGGGAACCCTGTCCAGCAGCTTTCGGGAGGAGGCGGCACTCCAGCCTCATGGGGATCTGTCAACAGCCCCTGCGCAGGGAGAAGGGAGTACAGCCGGAGGGCTTGGGGCTCCCGGGCGTCCCCCTACTCAGCTTCCCCACGGCCTCCAGGGCCGCTTGTACCCCACGGCTGGTGGCTGCAGCCAGAGCGGCTGTCTTGGCTCCTGAGGTTTCCCCACATCCTTGCCCTTGGGACGCTGCTCATCCAAGGCTCTGACCACTGCCCCGACCCAGTGGCCCAGGGACATGGTGTGGAAGCCTGGCCGGGAACACTGTGGGGCCACTCATCACTGTGGCTCTTGAGAGAGGGGCTTGTCCTGGGGCTGCTGGTGGTGGGGGCTGGAGTGGCTGCCCCGGGATGGTGGGCACCCTCCTGCGGGGGGTTCTGTCCCCCTCCCCCACCTGCATGTGGACAAGACCGAACTGTGCCCGCAGGGCCTGGGGCACCCGTGTGGTGGAGCCTCCAGAGAAGGACGACCAGCTGGTGGGGCTGCTCCCTGTCCCGAAGCCGGAGCTCTTGACCGCCGAGAAGTCACCAGAGCAGGGCAGGGGCCCCACCCTTCCAGGTGGGCTCGAGGCCACAGCAGCAAAGCCTGCTTGTGGGGTTGGCTTGGACAGACCAAGGGTCTCGGGAGAGAAACTGAGGCTATCCCTTCATCTGCTTGTCCCTAGGCATCAAGGCCTGGGTGGAGACCGAGGACATCCTGGGCCATGTCCTAAGCCCCCAGCAGGGTCCTGAGCCGGACCATGACAGCCTGCACCACCCTCCGCCCGAGGAGGACCAGGGCGAGGAGGGGCCTCGGTTGTGGGTGACACCAAATCGCCAGGTGCTCCGGGGACCGGAGGAAGACCAAGACCACATCTACCACCCCCAGTAGGCTCCAGGGCCCATCACTGCCCCTCCCTGTCCCACGGCCCAGGCTGTTGGGACTGGAACCCTTCCTACCCTCCCCCGCCAGAGCAAATAAACCCCAGCAGGCCGGCGCGGTGGCTCAGGCCTGTAATCCCAGCACTTCTGGAGGCTGAGGCAGGTGGATCACCCGAAATCAGGAGCTCCAGACCAGCCTGGGCAACATGGTGAAATCCCGTCTCTACTAAAAATACAAAAACTAGCCGGGTGTGGTGCCAGGCGCCTGTAATCCCAGCTACTTAGGAGGCTGAGTCAGGAGAATCGCTTGAATCTGGGAGGTGGAGGTTGCACTGAGCTGAGATCGCGCCTTGCACTCCAGGCTGGGCAACAGAGCAAGACTTCGTCTCAAAAAAATAAATAATAAATAATAAACCCCTGCAAACAGGCAGGAGGCCACATGCCCTGGAAGACGGGTGACTGGGGCCCAGCCTGCTCTGCCTAGGAGAATTAAGGGCTGCACAAGGCCCAGGTGACCCTCGGCTCCCAGACGTTGCACTACCCCCAGGCCCCTCTCCTTGTATACCGGGATGCTGAGGGGTGTGGCAGCAGTTCGGGGCTGGGACCAGAGGGCACCCGTGGGACCCGTCTCAGCCGAGAAACAGAACTCACCCCGGGCTCCCCACAGCAGAGGCCTGAGACAGGGACAGGGAGGAGGGAGGCCGAGTGCCTGGGGCTCAGGGCCCAGCTGGACGGATGGGCATGTGCTCAGGTGGAAAGTGCACAGGTCTCAGGTGAGGGGGGTAGACCCAGGCTCAGGACATGGTCTTTCTGCTCTCCTGACGTTCTGTGCAGCTCCCACTCTGGGTGCCCATCCTGCCCTGCCTGGTCCAGCAGGCCCAATGCTGCAGCGCAGGTCCAGGCTGCTGGAGTCACTCACACCTCACGTGTCCTGGGCACATGCAAATATGGGTGGGGTTCCTGTGTGGCAACCTCATCCCTATGGTAAGAGAGAAGCACCCGGTGCCAAGCCTGGGGCTGAGCCACACACATTTGCCAGCTCCAGCAGCTAAGACACAACAGAGCAAGGGCAAGAGGCCACCCATCCCTCCATCCTGCTCTGCTCAGCCCTTGTGCGGCCACTCAGGGGGCCGAGGGTTTGCTCAGATGCGGAAGAGCTCCCTGCACCGCCGGCAAGTCCCCCGCTCTCCCAGGACACAAACGGCTGAGAGTAACTGCCCAAGGGTGCCCCATGGCGTCCCACAATGTAAGAGCTGTTACCCTGGCTTACGGATGAGCTGGAGAAGCCAGTGAGTGACCTTTGAGGTTCTGTCCTAAAAGGGCCAGAGCTGGGCTCCCAGTTTCCCTCTTGGCAGCCTCCCCTGTCATCCTGATAAGAACAGGGCGGAGGTTTGGGCAGCTCCTTCCCCACTCCCTGGGCCCCAGGCAGGTAGAAGACCCTGGATCTCCGGGGTTGCAGGAGGGTCTGGCCCTAGACAGCCCAAGCTGGTGTTTGTGGCTTTTTTTTTTTTTTAAAGCTATCTTGATTTTATTTTGTTTTGCCCATTACTTTGTTTTTCTCATGATTTGATTAGTTTGCTCATATATGGTTTCATTTATATAAAACGCTAGAGAGGGCACACTAGCCCCAGAGGCCCATCGGCGGGGTTGAAACGGGATGGGCGAGGGTGCGTGCAATCAGCTTGCACACTTCTGATGTCAGACCACAACGTGGCCGTGGGGTCTGGAGACGGGCAGTGACTGGCCAGGCAAGTGCGAGGCCCATGGGGCCAAGGCTGACCTCTAGTGAGCACGGAGAAGGCCGTGGCTGCCATCTGGGGGCAGCAGGCGGACAGGTCCCCAAAGTCTACAGCCAACCCCAGACAGGATCCCTTCCCTAGACTTGGAGCCAGATCTCAGCTGGGGGTGGGGGGGCTTGCCTGCACTCCCAAGGTTCTCCTGTGGTCCGGAGTGTGGGTCTGGGACCCTGGGACTTGCCCCCTGGAACCCTGGGGACACCAGCCCCTGGCCCTGGGGGAGCCCCTGTCATCCCCCCTCCTGCCCTTGGTCCCTCAAACTCCAGCCCTGCCCCATCTTCCTCCTGTACCTGTGTCACTGAGGCAAGTTCTGGGGAGCAGGGGGAGGGTCCTGGGGAGAGGCCCAGGGTCTGGAAAGTGGCTGGTGGCTATTCTTCCCCATCCTTGGAGACCAGTCCAAGCATCCCATAGGGAAGCCCCCCAGGCACCCCCTTTCAGGAACCCCCTGCAGCCCATCCCATCTCTGCCCGGCACTGGGCTCCAAATGACCTCGTGCCCTTTACCTCCCCTGCCTGCCAGGGCAAGTGAGGCTTCCAGCAGGCAGCCACCTACTGCCACAAGCACAGGGCATGGCCCACACCCAGGCCTCTCCAGCCGGCACCTCCCTCAACAGAGCTCCCCCAGTTCCTCCCGAAGTGTCCAGGCCAGCCCCTGCCACCTGCCCTCCTGCTGGGCGGAAAGAATGGACCCGGGTGAAGAACCCCCTTAGTGTCCACAGCCCAGAGGCTGTGGCAGAAGCCTTCACCCCTCTCAAGGCCTCCAGGGAAGCCACTGCCACCACTCCAGCCCTTGGTGTCCCCAGGACCCAGGCACCCGCCCAGACCCCAGAGCCCCAGGCCTGATTTCCCACTCAAGGTTTTGTCAAGGGTACATGGGTGGCCCTCTCTGGAGCCAGCAGCCTCCCTTGAGCTCAGCACCAAACAAGCCTGAGTGACAACAGAGCTGGAATTGAAACCTTTAGACTGAACGTTTACCGGCGACTACATTTTTCCATCATTTTCACAAATCAGGGACATTCGTACCAATTGGCTGCCGGGCCCCTACAGCCCTGGCCAGGCAGGGCCCACCCCAAGACTGCCAGCCCCCTAGAGCCCTGGCCAGGGCCCAGGTCTTGGGCTGCCGCTGTGGAGGCCTGTTGTGAGTGGTGGTACCGGAGCTCAGGGTGCCCCCAATTCCTCTTCTATCCCAGGTGGTCTTCACCAGGCCTACAGCAGGGGGCTGAGGGCAAGCACCCCCTTCTTGAGGATGAGGTTTCCGTAGAGGGCCGTCTCCCTGCAGAGGAGCCAAGCCCAGCACTGAGCTGGGCTGCAGGGCCAGGGTGCGGAGACCCTGCTCCAGCCTCTGGGGGACGGAGCAGACCCTGTCCACCTTCACCCACTTGATGCTCAGGCAAATGGGGGCCCTGCTCCCCAAATTCCTCCCTGGTCTCTCCACTCTGCGGGACATCTAGCCTCAGCCAGGCAGAAGCTGAGAAGAGGGTAGGGGCAGCTCCTGAGGCCCCAGTGGGGATGGGGACAGCTCCTAGGGCTCTGATGGGGACCGGGGCAGCTCCTGAGGGCCCGGTGGGGACGAGGGCAGCTCCTGAGGGCCCGGTGGGGATGGGGGCAGCTCCTAGGGCCCCGATGGGGACGGGGACAGCTCCCAAGGGCCCGGTGGGGACGGGGACAGGTCGGAGTCAGCTGGAACTCACCCCGTTGCCACAACAGCAAAAGCCTTCTTAGCCCGCTCATAAAACTCAAACCTCTCTAACTTTGCCAGGGCTCTCTGGAAGACAAAATGGCAGGGTTGGAGGAAACCCTGCCCAGAAACCCTCATGGGCCAGCCCTGGACTCCCCAGGGCCCCAGGCAGGGAGGGCACCAGGGAGTGGGGCCCCTGAGTTCCATTTGTTGGGCTCGCCCTCTGCAGGGTCCCCAGGGTCACTCAGCCTCTGGCTCCCAAGGCCTAGGACGGGGGGCCCCGGACATTGTGGATGAGGAACCTGCCATGCTTGGTTTCTGCCTGGCCTGGGACCACCCAGCCAGCTCAGCAGACTGTCAAGCCCCTGCCAGCTGTCCTAGGGGGTCCCCTGCCCAGGACAAGAGCCCCTGGCCTCCCCTTATGGAGGCCCTGCCTGAGACCTGCCAGTGGGTTGCCCGGGACAATGGGCCTGTCCCCTTGCAGGGCAAGGTGAGGAGGGGGCTAGGCCTCTGACCAACCATAGCCAGGATGGGGCGAGAGACCTGGGACCAGGGGGTACTCCCCCAGGGGAGACTGAGGAGGTGGAGACCAGGCATCCTGAGTCCTCCAGGCTTCACTCACAGGCTGTGGTGGGTGAGGACCCCTCCCACCTCGCCCTGGCAGGTCAGGATCCTGGGCGGGGTTGGGGGGCAGGTGGAAAGCTCGGGGGCAGAGGAAGAGGGGCCACACTGCCCATGTGCACCTCTCCCACCCGGCTGGTGAGGGAGCGCCTGGTAGTCCGGGGTTCTCAGGGTGATGGAAGGGAGACCGCTTGAGGACAGAGCTTGGGACCCTGTCTTTGGCTCCCACTGAGCCTCCAGGAGACAGAGGGTCCCTGGCCCTTTCCCCACAGTTGGGGCTGCAGGCTCACCGTGCAGCCGGCCCTGTGTAGGATGGACTCGTACTCTGTCCACACCGGGGTCTGCAGGCCCCTCTCCTTGTCGCTGGGCACCAGCTCCATGACTGCAGCCTAGAGGGAGGGGTCAGCTCTGGGGCCCTGGGTGCTGCCAGCCTTCCTGGTCAGGTGACCATTCAGGACTCCCCTGGTGAGGACCAGGGCCCCTTGGGGACACATGGCTTCTCCCCCCCACTCCAAGGCAGGTGGGCCCTATGAAGCCCGCAAAAAGGGAAACCGAGGCGCGGAGCAGCAGGGTGCAGGGGCGACTCAGCCCTCACCGGACTCTCCACATAGGTGTCCAGGGGGAGCAGCTTCAGCAGGGCCTCCAGGAGGGGCGGGATGCCCAGGCCTGGAGGGCAGAGGGGGCGGCATTCAGTCTCCAGCCCGCCTGCTCACCTGCACCCTCCACACCGCAAGCAGGGACTTGGGGCCACGACAGGCCACAGAGGAGCCTCAGAGCCAGGAGCACTGCTCACCCGCCCGCCCTGGGGGACCTGGGGCTCGCTCACCGTCTGCACGGATCTCCAGGGGCCCACACTGGCAGATGGAGGAGGCCGGGAAGTTCAAGTCCGCAAGAACTAAACAGCCGGGAGGAGAGCGCGTGGTCAGCACCTATCCCTGGCCTCGGGGTCGGCGCCGCCCATCCTCCCACCCAGTCGCGGCGCCAGATCGTGGCCACAAGGGGTCTCAGGTCGGCCGGTTGGGCGCCCCCACCGCCGCCGGCCGCAGTCAGTCTGCAGGGCTGGAAGCCAGGCGGGGAGGTGGGGAGGGCAAGGTCCCTGCCTGGGAGGCGGAGAGGCGTCAACAACTAGCTGCCCGCCGGGCTGTCGGGTGCTGCCCAGGCCAGGGGGCCGACCCGGACCCGGCCGCCTCCCCAGGGGCCAGAGGACGCGCAGCCGCCCGCGATGCCCAGACCAGGCCCCGGCCACCCAGCCCCTGCCCCGGGACCCCAGGCCCCAGGAGAAGAAAAAGCGCTGAACCCTCGGGGGCAGCCCAGACGCGGCGGCTCCGGGGCCGTCTGGGGAGGGACTCGGGGAGAAGCTCCGGCCTGCCCCGCCCAGAGCCCCACGAGGTCGCGGTTCCCTAAAGAACGCGGGGGAAGCCAGGGAGGCCCGAGCGACGCCCCCACCCCAGGACCCCGCTCTGCTAGGCCCGGGGGTCCCCGCGCAAGCCTCGCCCGCCTGCCTCCCCCGGGGTGGTCCCCGAGGCCCCAGCCCGCTGCGCTCACCGATCTCGTCCCCGTGCCCCATCCGCGCCAGCGCGTAGAGCAGCTCGGGGGACAGCAGCGCGGGGACACCCTTCAGCGCCACCATGGCCCGGCAGACGGGGCGGGCGGGGCCTGGGGCGGGGCGGGGCCTTACGGGGAGGGCGGGGTTTACGGGCCGGGGCGGGGCTTTACACGGAGGGCGGGGTTTGTGGGGAGGACGCGGCTTTTGGGTCCCGGGCTTGGGGCTTGGGGATCCGCTGGGGCTAGGGTTCGGGGTTGGGGTCCGCTTAACGGCTCTCGGAAGGGCGGGGAGCCCCGGGAACTGGGGACGCTCGGGCTGAGTCGGGACGTGGGGGCAACACCCACCCAACCCACGGGCGCCTCGCCAGGTCCGAGACTGGGCGCCCGCGCGCTGTGGCCGGGGTTCCCCAGTGTCCCTACCCGAGCTTCCCACCTCGAGCTCCCTCAGGCAGAAGGGGTTCAACCGCCGCCCTCTGCGGCCTCCCCTCCTGAGGGTCTCTGCCCTCTGACCACGTCGTGCTGCCCTTAGGCCCGGCAGAATGGCCGGAGCGCACCGGGTCCCTGGGGTCACTAGGGCAGGCAGCAGGACCCAGGCCTTCAGCCCACGCTCCTGAGGGGCCGGGAGCACGGGACACGGGAGCTGAGACATTAGACCCCCTGGAGGGGGTCCAGGAGGGCAGCCAGGCCCAGCTTCCAGGTTCAGCCGCGAGTGCCGGGACACCTAAGGGTCCTCCGGTGTCAGCGGCCTGCAACCCCTTTCCCAGGATGGCGGCATCCTGACCTTTGGCTGGGCTCAGGCTGGCCGGGCCCTCCCTCCGCGGAGCCATCTTCTTTCACCTGATTCCCAGCTGGACGCTAGCTGTGGGGCCAGCTCTGTGGCCCTGGCCCTCAGCCCTGAGGTGACACAAATGCTCCGAGGCCTGGTGGCTCCTAAAAAGTTCTGAAAATCAATCTGTATGTGAAAAATGACAAAGCTGCCTCAGAAAACCCAGAGGAAACAGATGTCTCCATGTTGAACTGCTTGGCCCTAGGAGCCTGTCCCCATGGGAAGTGGCCTGGGCTGCGTCGGAAAAGCCTGGTGGGGCCACCCAGGCTGGCACCCAGCAGCACCTGAACAGCTGGCCCTGGGCTGGCCGCTCTGGCAGAGAGAAGACTGGGGCTACCCAGGGCCTGCCGATGAGGGGCGGCTTTGAACCGAGGCCACCAGGGTTCGGAGCTGTCCCTGGGCAGTTTCTACTCCAACCTCTAAGTGGAGAGTCACCGTTTACCCAAATATACAAGGGCAAGCCGGTTTTACAGAGATGGGCAAGAGAGTTTTCAGCTTCAAAACCAAATCAGGCCGGGCACGGTGACTCAACACCTGTAATCCCAGCACTTCAGGAGGCTGAGGTGGGTGGATCACCTGAGGTCAGGGGTTGGAGACCAGCCTGGCCAACATGGTGAAACCCCATCTCTTCAAAATATACAAAAATTATCCGGGCGTGGTGACTGGGGCCTGTAATCCCGGCTGCTTGGGAGGCTGAGGCACGAGAATCGCTTGAACCTGGGGGGTGGAGGGTGCAGTGAGCTGAGATCACTCCACTGCTCTCCACCCCGGGTGACAGAGACTCTGTCTCAAAAAAAACCAAAACAAACAAACAAAAAACACCTAATCAAACCCCAAACAATATTGGGGCCAGAGGTCAACTAGCTCAGGAGTGGAAGCCTCACTCTGCATCTGGGGTTCCCCTGCGTGGGACAGTGGCACCCTTCCCTCCAGGCTCCCTGGGGCCAGCATGAAGACAAGGTCCATTCCTTAGCCTAAGGATTGGGCGCCTGTCCCTGCCAAGCTCTGGAACCAGATAACTAAGACGCAGACCTCTGAGATGCGGCTTCCATGCTGGGCCCTTTCTTGGCTTCAGCCAAGCGTGGCTGACACAGGTATGAACACGAGGCTGTAACCGGCCCTACAGATCTCTGGGGTTCCATTGCTTGAAATCAAATTATGGAGGCTCACCCCAGTGCACATGAAAAATTAAACGGAGTGGATTTTCTCAATGTTCAGGCTTCCTCCCTTGGATACTTGGACATTTGGTGCCTATCTATCTCTGCGTGTTTACTCCAGGCTCCAGGGCCAGTGGTTCATGACCTGCAAGAACTTCCATGTGCTTCACTCCAGTAAGTGAGCAGGTTCCAGGTTCCCTACCCCGAGGGAAGAGCCTGTTCTGCCCTGTTGGACCTGAATCAAACTCCTTTTGTACCTATTTCAGTATTTGTCAAACAGTCCCAGATCCCAAGGCTTATCTGAAAAGAACATCTGCCTGTTTGAAGGTAAACTGCATGAGAACTCCCACCTGCCCTGGCAGAGGCGAGATAAACCTGCTCCACCCTAAAGGCAGCTCTGAACTAGTGGACTCCAATCATGGCACACAGGAGGACAGATGGGGTGGGGGGAAGTGCAGAGCCAATGCTTGCAAGGCAAGCGGTCGCAGAGCACGCGTGTGCCCATTTTGCGTATAAATGTAATCAGACACACGGGCATGGCACCTGCAGCATTCAGGGAGCCAGAGATCAGCAAAGGTCACCGTGCTTCTTGATGCAGGTGAACCTGTCCTTGGTATTCAGTCCAAGAACTCAGGGGTGGGGGCTCACACACTCTGCCCACCCAGCCCAAGGCCATGACCACAATCTAGGCCACTACCCACACCGAGCTGCGGGGCCAAGTGGAGGAGACACCTGCGAACGCTCTCTAGAGTCTGCACTGAGCTAGGGGGCAGGTGGGCTTCCCTGGGGGAAATATCTAGAACCATGGGCATGATGACACGTCCACAGTATGAAACATCAGGGCCACTAAAAAGATCGTCATTCAGTGAAAAAAATCAAATAGTGAAACACACCACAACAGGCACGAACCTTCTGGACAGTATGTGCCTTAGCTTGGGCTGCTGTGATGCAGTGGCATGGTCCGGGTGGCTGATAAACACTGACTTTCCACAGTTCTGGAGGCCACGGCTCCAGGCAGGTTCAGTGTGTGATGAGGCCCACCATGGTTCACAGACAGCACCTTCCCACAGAGCACTCACATGGTGCGAGGGGCAAAAGAGTGCCCTCGGGGCTCTTCTAAGGGCAATAATCCCACTGGAAGACCACTGCCCTCTCATAAGGCACTAATCCCAGACAAGGAGCTCTGCCCCCTCATAGGGCACTAATCCCACTGGAGGAGCTCCGCCCCCTCACAGAACACTAATCCCACTGGAGGGGCTCCGCCCCCTCACAGAACACTAATCCCACTGGAGGGGCTCCGCCCCCTCACAGAACACTAATCCCACTGGAGGGGCTCCGCCCCCTCATAGACCACTAATTTCACTGGAGATCCACCTCCTCATAGGGAACTAATCCCACTGGAGGAGCTCCGCCCCCCATAGGGAACTAATCCCACTGGAGGGGCTCCGCCCTCATGACTAGTCACTGCCCAAAGTCCTCCCTCCTAAAGCAGTCACAGTAGGGGTTAGGATTTCAACCCAGGGATCTGGGGTGGGGCTGAAATGAGCCTGACCCAAAGGGACAAATGGAGGTCCCTCCATAGAGACAGGAAGTAGAAGCATGGGTGCCAGGAGCTGGAGGGAAGCAGAAAAGGGGTTATTGTTTAATGGGGACAGTTTGCGTTTGGGAAAATGAAAGCTTTCTTGGATAGATAGTAATGGCTGCACAAGGAGAATGTACTTAATGTCGCTGAAATGTGGACTTAAAATGGTTCAGACCAGCCTGGGCAACACAGGGAGACCCCATGTTTATAAAAGATAGATTTTAAAAGTTAGCTGGGTGTGGTAGCGCAGGCCTGTGGCCCCAGCTACTTGGGAGTGGGGAGGATCACTTGAGCCCAGGAGATTCAGGCTGCAGTAAGCTGTGATTGACCACGGCAAGACAATGGTTAAGATGGTCAAGTTTACGTCATGTGTTACCACAATAGAGAAGCAGTGAAACTGAACAAAGAGCTCCTTATGACAGAAGTACAAAGAAAACAGGGTGGGCTCTCATGAGGAAAGGGCTCTACGTAACTGGGCATGGAAGAAAACCACAGTCCATGCCTGTGCACGTGTGCAGGGGTGTGTGGTGTGTGCACAGAAGTCTCTAGGAAGCCACAAGCCCAGCTGTTCACAGTGGATACCCGGGAAGTATGATGTGGGGCGACTTACTAATCTTTTTTCTTCGAATGTTGTTCCTTACAGTAAAAAAAAAAAAGTTTAAAAAAAAAACAACTAACATGACAGAATACTCATCCAGACATGACCTACAAGGTGTGGTGTCACCTGAATCGCTGTCACTTTAATCAGCAAAGCATCTGTGTGAAGGCAGCAGACAGTGTTTCCCTCAGAGCAGCCCCACTCTCTAGCGGCAGGGACACAAGGACCCACAGGCCCTGCTTTCCGCACAAGCACAGCATGCCCAGAGGGACCAGCAGGGGCTCCTCAGCAGAATCTTAAGATTGAGAAGAAGGTGCTCCAATCAGGACGTGAACATGGACCCTCACAGGCTGGGTGAAGAAGGCTGTCATGCCGTGAGAGCTCGGGCTGTGACCACGCAGCAGTCAGAGAGAAACTGCGCACCACGGACACTGCTCTCGAAAAGAGGATGATTTACTTGCTTCTAAAACTGACAGGCTGCACTTGTCCTCTCCAGAGGTGTGAGGCACGGGCAGCCGGGTCTCACTGGTCTTTGAAGTTGGCCTTTCTCTTTTCCACAAACGCAGTCATCCCTTCTTTCCGGTCATCCTGGTAGGAAAAGGGGCAGAAACAGAGCTGGACGCGCAGTCTCCTCACAGAGCCTGATGCCAATGTCCGCCTGTGTCTCCCTGGTCCTGCCTCACTCCTCATGCTCACAGGGGGCCAGGGAGGGGACTCAGCGGCAGGAACACCTGCCCAAGCAGAGCTGGGCCTGGGCGCGGGGATTTTCACTGCCTCTCTCTACCAGTCTAGGTGATGGTCATTCAGGAGCTTGTGTATGTCAAACAAGCTCACATCTAAAAAGCCTCAGATGCACCTGTATGGGTCACTCACCAAGTCATCAAGTGGACGATGGATGACCTGCATCAGGGGCTACCCTGTGTCGGAGCAGGACATGAGAACTCAATTCTGCATCTGCTTTTCTCAAGTCGTGTGCAAGTGTCCCCAGGCGAGCACACATCTGTACCCCTTCCTCAAGTGCCCAAACCACTTTTAATTTTACCGAACAATTAAAATGAGGCGCCCGGCCTCATTTTTTAAAAAAGTCTTTTTTTTGAGACGGGGTCTTGCTTTGACCAGCTGGACTCGAACAACCCGCCTCAGCCTCCCAGGAAGCTGGGACTATGGATGCGTGACACTCACCTGAAACCGCATTTTAAATAAAGTAGCCAGGCTGGGCGCGGGGCTCACACCTGTAATCCCAGCACTTTGGGAGGCTGAGGCGGGCGGATCACAAGGTCAGGAGATCGAGACCATCCTGACTAAGACGGTGAAACCCCGTCTCTACTAAAAATACAAAAAATTAGCCGGGCGTGGTGGCGAGCTCCTGTAGTCCTGGCAACTCGAGCCTGAGGCAGGAGAATGGTGTGAACCCAGGAGGCGGAGCTTGCAGTGAGCCGAGATCACGCCACTGCACTCCAGTCTGGGGGACAGAGTGAGACTCCGTGTCAAAAAAAAAAAAAAAAAAGAAGCTGCTGCTTGAGGGTGCAATTCCTAGACCTCATATAACAGGAAAGACAAGAAAAGCCCCTGTAAGGTTTCATACTTTTGAACTTCCACATGTTCTACTTTTTTTCTAACATCAAGACCCACTGATAGAACAAATCTGATCCCATTAAAGGTGAGGCTGGCAGTTCTGACCAGAAAGAAACGATACTTAATAAGATGTAAAAGGAAATTCCCAGCAACTTGTGTGACTGAAATTTGCTAGATTCTCCAGTTGCACACTGTTTACTTACGGTGGCAAAGGTTGAGTAAAACAGTTTCTTCTCTAACTTACTTCCTTCTGTTAATGTCATTTCAAAAGCTGAAAAACAAAGTCCTAGAGTTATGAACGGAGATATTCCGTGCAGAACTTTTCCTCCCTCCTCACCGACCCACGCACAACTGTGCTTCCAACGTGGCCCGGCCCTGCGCAGGCTTCCACGGCGCTGCCCTTCTCAAAGGCACTGCCCCAGCGGAGACCTGGCAAAACCAGCAGCTCTCCTGTGGCCCCACATGTCACACTCAGGTGGCCCAGGGCCCCAAGGAAGGGACAGGAACTGGATGAAAGGTGAGATGGCAAACTGTGCCCTTGAGGAGTGGCTGTGAGGCAGCAACAGGGCTGCAAACAGAGAAAAGTAAACAAGGATGAAAACCAGGAAGCACAGCACGGAGCCAGAGCTGGGCGTGGCTGGCACCAAGAACGCCTTTGGCTCTGCTCATTCCAGGCCCTTCTTTGCACGAGGCCAAGCAGAGCAGACCTGGATGCACAGATGGAGGCAGGCGTGGTGGTTCCAAGGCTGCAGCCAGCATCCTCTCCGGGAGGAGCCCGACCTCGCCAAACACCTTGGGCTCCCACAGCCTCCCTTTTTTTCAAAATGCTCTCCTCACCGTATCCTGCCTCAAGCCCATGGCAAGCCCAGCGGATGGCCACACGCTCGAGGTAAACGCACTCAGAGAGGTTAGGGGACCTGCCTGGGGCCACCCACACCTGTCCGGACTCAGCCAGCTAACCACCATCTCATTCCACATGCTGAGAATAAATTATGACAATAAAACTTGAGCATTTCTGAGGAGGGAGAAGATCAGATCCACTTCCCTGGCAGAGGGAGACTAAAGGGATCCAGGCCAAGAATGAACAGCGTAGCGTTGGCCTGCAAGCCTGTGTAGCCACCTGCCAGGCGCAGACGCAGTCGCCAACCCCAGGTCCCGGGAGGTGAACCGAGCCTCCCCGTGGGCGAGACCATTTTACTTTTGGGACCTCGGCTCCCTTCTCAGCCTTTCCCTGCCATGGTCAGCTCTGTACTGCCCTCACCTCCCAGGCCTGGCTCAGTTCTTGGGCCCTGGTACAAAGGGGAGCTGGGAACATCTCAGTGGAGTTCCTGAGGGCGTGACCAGAAACCACAACTCTACAGACAGCAGAACTGAGACACTGAGAACCATTTCTGCCCAGGAGGGCTTAAGGCATATCCATTTGGAGCCAGAAAGCCTGCCGCTCAGCAAGGCTCCTGACAGTCACAGAGACGCCTCAGGGATACTCCTGACAGCCACGGAGACCTCTCTACTTTGTCTTCCTGGCAGGATCCCCTACCTGCATTCACTGATTCTTTGGCCATGGCTACTATAATTTTAGAATTGCTGGCAATTTTTTCTGCACACTGGATGGCTTCTTCCACCAGTGTCTCAACAGGAAAAATCTTGCTTACGAGACCTGAAACACAAGAATGTTGGTGAGTGAGTGCAGAGTGCTTGTCTAGTCCTTTTCGAGGGAGTGGCCGCTGGGGAGCAGCGTGCTGGAGCATCCCAGCCTCTGAGCATTAGCAAGGGTGACTCCACACGGTAAGTGCCACATGTGCCCCTCCCTGAGTGCTGAGTGCCCTTGGCACCGCAGTCACTGCGCTCTCAGACATGCAGGTCAGGCTGTCCATAGCTCCGACGGCAGAGGCAGCCAGACCTGGGGACCACGATCCCCAACAGGGCAGTGGGAGGACTGGCCGGTGAGGGCCCGGAGACGCCCGTTGCTTACACCGGACTTTGGGGACGTAATTGCTGGGCTGTTCTGCACCAGGTACTTACGCGTGGCTCCACTTCTGTGCGCACAGTACTTCAAACCGTAAAAACAAAAGGCAGTCAGTCTTCTCCCAGGTCCTCAGGACCCAAAAACTCATGCAACCACCGTGGAGGCACCTGGATGCTGCCCTGGGTTTCTGTGGGGCTCCTGCGAGGGGGACACCTGGAGGCCACCCCGGGTTTCCATGTGGCTTCCGTGGGCAGCCCCAACCCATACCTGCTTGCTTGGCATCCTGGGCTGAGATCCGGTCACCGGTGAGGACCATCTCCATTGCCAGCGACTTCCCAACAGCACGCGTGAGTCTCTGGGTGCCACCCGCACCTGCGGGGAGGGGCTGGTCATGGCTGGCACCGCAGTGAGTGAACCCAAGAGGACATCACAGCTGCGCAGCCAGCAAGTTCCAAGTGGCTTAAGATAGGCCCCGAGACAAGGTCCAGGGGTCAGAGGCCGAGCAGCACAGGAGCCGGGCAACATCAGGGGCAGCAGCCCCTTTTCAAGCTCAGGTCCCACATCTGGTGCTCCCCTGTGGGCAAAGGATTACCCAGGTGCCGAGGGAAGAGACTGAAGGCACAAACTGTTTCCGTGTAATAAAGAAAATAGTTAGAACAAGAATAGTCATAATACAAATTAGATATAGAGATGATCATGGACAATTATCAATCATTATTATAAACATTAATCATTAGCTTTTGTATTACTCTTTGTTCCATTACTATATAACCTAGGAATAACCAGTGGGCATAGGGTCAGGTGCTGAAGGGACATTGTGAGAAGTGACCTAGAAGGCAAGAGGTGAGCCCTCTGTCACGCCCGCATAAGGGCCGCTTGAGGGTTCCTTGGTCAAGCGGTAACGCCAGTGTCTGGGAAGGCACCCGTTACTTAGCAGACTGCGAAAGGGAGTCTCCTTTCCTTGGAGGAGTCGGGGAACAGTCTGCTCCACCAGCTTCTTGTGGGAGGCTGGATATTATCCAGGCCTGCCTGCAGTCATCTGGCAGCCTAAACCCCTCCCTGTGGTGCTGTGCTTCAACGGTCACGCTCCTTGTCCACTTTCATGTTCCTCCCGTACTCCTGGTTCCTCTTTGAAGTTTGTAGAAGATAGCGGTAGAAGACATAGTGAAAGTCTTAAAGTCTTTGATCTTTCTTATAAGTGCAGAGAAGAAAACGCTGACATATGCTGCCTTCCCTCTCTACTTCTGCTACCTAAGAGGGAAGGGCCCTGTGTCCTGTGATCACGTGACTTGCTTCACCTTGTCAATCACTTAGATGATCGATCCTCCTTACCCTGCCTCCTTATTCTTGTATGCACTAAATATTAGCGCGCCCAGCCATTCAGGGCCACTACCGGTCTCCATGTCTTGGTGGTAGTGGTCCCCGGGCCCAGCTGCTTTCTCTTTATCTCTTTGTCTTTTGTCTTTATTTCTTACAATCTCTTGTTTCCGCACATGGGGAGAACACCTGCTAAGCCCCGTAGGGCTGGACCCCACACTCCCCCAACACCCTGACATTGGATCAAGGTGTGTGGCTCCGTGGGGCCCTCCCCAGCCTCTGTGGTCAACATCTTAGAAGCTTATAGGCCTCCCTGACCCCAGGCACTCGTCCCTTAGAGCAGCAGCTCTTCTAGGGATCAGAACCTGAAAAAATGCGCCAAGCTCGCAGCTCAAGGCCTCAGAATCTGCCTGGTCAAACTCAGAGGACAGCGAAGAGTGCCCTGAGTGCAGCTGCTCCCCTCAGTGCCCACCCTTCCACCAGGCCCACCCTCAGGGTCTCGGCTCCCTCCTGGCTGCCCAGCCTGTGCCCACCAGGAAGACCCTGGGGGCGGAGGGTGCTGCTCTTTGCCAAGAGCCCAGGCCCTTCCCACAGGCATGGTGGGGGGTCTGACTCCCCGCTCTGAACTCAGGCCACGTGACCTCCATGGCCAGTGAGATGGCAGTGGGCAGAGCTCCCAGTGCCACCCAGGGTCACCATGTTCTCTCTCTGGACACGAATCACAAGCAAGAACTGTCATGGTTAGAAGCCAGTGTGACCCAGGACCTGCCTCTCCCAACACCATCAGATGTGTGACCCGGGCACAGTCCCAGGACTCTGAGGCCGCGCCAAGCTCTGTCACAACCACTCCAGCCTCCGTGGCTGTCCACAGACAGACCAGTGACCAGCCACGGGGCTGTCCATCCGGGGCCTCCGGTCAGATACGAGCTGTGGGCCCTGAGACACAGGTCGATTTTGAGGAGCTACCTGAGGCATCTACACCAGAGACAGTGTCACCCTTTACCTGGGATGGTTCCTAGTAAGATCTCCGGCTGTGCAAACTGGGCCTTCTCGCCGGCATAGATGATATCACACATCATGGCAAGCTCACAGCCCCCGCCAAACTGTAAAACATTCGGCATCAGGAGAGTCTTACGAGGGGAACCCAGTCAGAAATCACTCTGCTTGCTTATTCAAATTTTCCATTTAAAAGAAACAGTGTCAGGGGTATGACAAAGACTAACATAGTGGCACCAAACTAGATAATCGTTGTGATAAGTTAACTACAGATGGCTGATGCTGTTTACCAGCGGCCGGCAAACATTCTGTAAAGGGCCATGAAGGTCTTACAGGCTCTGCTGTGACGACTCAACTCTGCTGCTGGGTGCCGGGCACAGGGCTCACGCCTGGAATCCCAGCACTGTGGGAGGCCGAGGCGGGCGGATCATGAGGTCAGGAGATCAAGACCATCCTGGCTAACACCGTGAAACCCCGTCTCCACTAAAAATACAAAAAATTAACCGGGCGAGGTGGCGGCCCCTGTAGTCCAAGCTACTCGGGAGGCTGAGGCAGGAGAATGGCGTGAACCCGGGAGGCAGAGCTTGTAGTGAGCTGACATCGCGCCCCTGCACTCCAGCCCGGGCAACAGAGCGAGACTCCACCTCAAAAAAAACAAAAACCTCTGCTGCTGTAGCCAAGATGCAGCCACAGAGACTGGGGGGTGTGGCTGTGCTGAGAAAACTCCACCCGCAGACCCCTGGCTTCCACGGAACGGAGCGTCATGAAATGATCACATTGCTTCCCTATAAGTCAAGATCAGCCTCAGCACTTCAAACAGTCCCAGGACACAGAGCTTTTAAGGGCAGTGAAAGAAGCCAGTTTATAGATGTAGCCAAAGCCAACACCTCTCTTCTACCGCCCTGGAAGAGAAGCTTGCTGGGGAGAAGCTGTCAGGTGAACAGTCATGGAAAAAACAGATGCCAGGAGGTGTCCTCTCTGCACAGTTCCTGGCTCTTTAGCACCATGGGGCAAGAAAGGAGGCTGCTGGCCTGGGAACTAAAGGTCTCTTCAAAATAAAAACCTGTTATGCTGTGTATGCACAGCGCAGCTCCTTCAGCCACAAGGGGAGACCCGTATGCACAGCACAGTTCCTTCAGCCACAAGGGGAGACCCGTATGCACAGCGCAGCTCCTTCAGCCACAAGGGGAGACCCGTATGCACAGCACAGCTCCTTCAGCCACAAGAGGAGACCCCTGGCAGCAATACTCACGGCATAGCCATTGACAGCGGCGATGACTGGCTTCTTCATCTGGGTGAGGTAGTCCCAATGCTTCAAGAACTTGTCGGAGTAACAGTCCTGGAAACTCAGGTTCTGCATTTCCTTGATATCAGCTCCAGCTAGCAGGAGCGGAAAGGAGGTTCCAGTTACCAGACAGCAGAGAGCCCGCCCGTCCTGTATCCCCCAGACCAACAGGGAGCTTCGGAGCACACCAGACACGGGCACTGGGGTTGCTGGGCACGGCTGACACCAGGCCACGCGGACAGCTGTAGGAACGCTGTTATGCCAGCTATAACAGAGGTCATGCAGAGGGGTTCTGGGGCAGGTGGCAGGTGCAAGGGAGGCGCCCACAGAGGCGGGGCATATTCATCAGGGCGTAAGCCCTTGACAGGCTTTGTGTAAAGCCTGACTGCCAAGGACCTGAATCCCTCTGAAGAAGCTATTTTGCTGGGGGAGCACATGCGGTTCTCCAGCATACACAAAGCTGCTCATGCAAGCTGTTCCCATGCCCGTCTTCACTGGATATGTGAGGAAGTCCCCACGCGCGTGCCTCCGCCATCGCAGGGGTACAAGTCAGTCTGGAGGCTTCTCCCAAGGCCACACGTGCCTCCCACATCTGCCCAGACACAAAGGCCTCCGCTGCTGCGCACACCTGCAAAGGCCTTATCCCCACCGGTGAGGACAATGGCCCCCACAGCCGTGTCCTCCTCGAAGGTCTTCAGTGCCTGGTTGAGCTCCTCAATCAGGCCATCACAAAGTGCATTGAGGGCTTTGGGGCGGTTCAGTTGGATCAACCCCACGGTGTTATTCTTCCCTCTTTTTTCTGCGATGATGTACTCAAAGTTAGCACCTAGAGCAAGAAGGCAAAAAGGGGTATCTATTCACACAGGTATCAAACTGGGGAGAGTGGGGGAAGGAATGTGGCCCCATCGGTAGATACAGTGTAACCCCAAGAGGCCCTCTGAGGGCTCCCTGCCCAGTCCTCAGTGGCTCCAGGTGTAGCTCTCAGCCACAAGGATAGATGGTAGCCGTGGTACCTTTCTCTCTGCTTTCACATGTGTTTGAACATGTCCTAAAGAAAATCCCCAGGCCGGGCGCGGTGGCTCACGCCTGTAATCCCAGCATTTTGGGAGGCTGAAGCAGGTGGATCACGAGGTCGAGAGATAGAGATCATCCTGGTTAACATGGTGAAACACCGTCTCTACTAAAAATACAAACAATTAGTCGGTTGTTGTGGTGGGCACCTGTAGTCCCAGCTACTCAGGAGGCTGAGGCAGGAGAATGGCATGAACCCAGGAGGTGGAGCTTGCAGTGAGCTGAGATCGTGCCACTGCACTCCAGCCTGAGCGACAGAGTGAGACTCCGTCTCAAAAAAAAAAAAAAAAAAAGAAAGAAAAAAAGAAAAATCCCCAGCACAGAACACAGCCCACAGCCACTCTCCTTCTCCTAATATGCCCTGGGCAGCTCTTTCCAGGACACCGCACTGGAGACAGCCCTGGACTCTGCTAAGGAATCAGGAAACACCTTCTTTCAACAAATGCCAACAGGTGAGGGGGTGTAACCCTCAAACAGGATGGAGTGCCAGCTCCTTGCACTTGGTGCCTCCCCAGTGCCAAGACCTCTGGCCAAGTGGACACAGGGTAGAGGCTGTGAAAATCCTGGGTGTTCCTGCAGCATTAAGATCAGGCACAGGTCAGGTCTGGTGCAGCAGGCCAGCCAGAAAACGGGAGACGCAAGCGCATCTCGGGTTGGCCTGCTGCACAGGACCTGTGCCTGCTGGCTGGACAGCAAGGTGGGAAGGGGACAAAGGACAATGGCATTCAGGGTGAGAAGGTGAACCTGAAAAGACAAAGGTAGCTTGAGTGTTGGGTGCTTGTCTCTGTTAGTGGCAAAGCAGGGATCATAGTCCCTGTCCTGTGGGTTTCTTTTTTTTTTTTTTTTTGAGACCGAGTCTCACTCTATCGCCCAGGAGTGCAGTGGTGCAATCTCGGCTCACTGCAACCTCCGCCTCCAGGGTTCAGGTGATTCTCCTGCCTCAGCCTCTCGAGTAGCTGGGACTACACACACCACCACACCCGGCTAATTTTTTATTTTTAGTAGATACAAGGTTGCACTATGTTGGCCAAGGTGATCTCGAATTCCTGACCTCAGGTGATCCACCTGCCTCAGCAGGCATGAGCCACTGTACCCCGCCTTATCCTGTGAGTTTCTAGGGGTAACTGGAAGATCACAGGTGAAGTGTCTGGCAGCTATGCAAGATCCAGGAAAGGGCTGCTGTGAGGGTGGAGAAGCCGAAGGCCAAGGAGAGCTTGGGGATGAAAACAACACAACTCAGCGGTCCACTGGAAACACAGGGTGAGGGAGGAAGAGGAAGCAAGAGTTCTTCCCCAGCCCAAGGCATGGCCCAAGATTCCTCAGATACTAGAGCAGGTGATGGCCGCTGATGAGTGGGGCCCCAGGTGAGCCCCAAGGGAGGAAGAGGGCAGCCCCCCCTCCGTGGCTGGAGAGGAGGTGTCAGCTTTTTCCTGAAGACCATCTGAGGGGCAGCCCTGGTCAGGAGGCACCCAGGACAAAATGTATCTGCATCTCCTGTTCTTGGGCTGGCCTGCTGCACAGGACCTATGCCTGCTCTTAGAGCCGAGGGAACACCTGGGATTTTCACAACCCTCACCCTGCGCCCAGTTGGCCAGAGGTCTTGGCATTGGGGCAGTAAGAGCCAGCGGCCAGGCCTCCTGGGTCTCCCACAGGACGCGGCCTGGTGAGAGTGGCCTCCTGCAGAGCCAGGTGGGGGGATGGGGTGCGGGCCAGGGTCAGGTGGATGGTGTTGGTGCGGGGGAGGGTGGTGGGGGGGGTGTTAAGCCTGGGTCAGGCTGTTGGTGCGGGTCAGGTTGGGGGTGCAGCACTAGGCCAGGGGGGTGGGGTGTTGCAGGCCCAGGCCAGGCAGGGGCTGTGGGTCAGGGTCAGGTGGTGGGTGCGCGGTCAGGCAGGGGACTGCGGAATCAGGCCATGGGGGTGCGGGATCGGGCGGAAGAGGGGTGCGGGGTCAGGCCAGGGGTGCGGGGTCAGGTGGGGGGGTGCAGGGTCAGGCGGAGTAGGGTGCGGGTAGGGGTCAGATGGGGTGCGGGGCCAGGTAGGAGTGCACGGTCACGTGGGAGAGGGCTGCGGGTCGGGGTCAGATGGTGGGTGCGGGGTCAGGCAGGGGACTGCGGAGTCAGGCTATGGGGGTGCGGGATGGGGCGGAAGAGGGGTGCGGAGTCAGGCTATGGGGGTGCGGGATGGGGCGGAAGAGGGGTGCGGAGTCAGGCTATGGGGGTGCGGATGGGGCGGAAGAGGGGTGCGGGATCAGGCGGGGGGGTGCGGGGTCAGGCGGAGTGGGGTGCGGGTAGGGGTCAGATGGGGTGCGCGGCCAGGTAGGGGTGCAGGGTCACGTGGGAGAGGGGTGCGGGTCGGGGTCAGGTGGGGGATGCGGGGTCAGGCGGGAGGGGGTGCGGTCTGGGATCTGGTCGGGGCGTGCAGGTCGGAGTCATGAGGAGATTCGGGCCGCCAGCTCTCACCGCGCACTCACCCGAGGCGAAGGGACGCCACGCGGGACAGCGAACCGGGGGCCTCAGCGGGCCGCGGAGCCGGGGCAGCAGGACACGCAGGGCGGCCATGGCGCTTTGGACTGCTCTCCCGACCCCGCGGAGCCGCCCCCTCGCCTGGCCTTTCAGGGCTCACCCCGCCCACAGGCCAATGCGCGAGACCGGGCGGCGCTCGCGAGATCAGCCCGCGCAGAGGGAGCCGGGAGCGCTCCTCCAGGCCCCGCCCCCAGGCCCGGCGCTCCTCCAGGCCCCGCCCCCAGGCCCGCGCGGCCGCTCGCGGACCTAAGTGCCAGGGGCGTCCCCGGGACCCCGCACTGGGCTGGGGCCAGCCTCCTCCAGGCCCCACCGCCATTGCCCGCGCCCCAGCCATCGGGGTCCCGGCTGGCCCCGGGGAGACCGCGCGGATGGGGAGGCAACGGCGGCGCCTGCCGGGCTCTGCGCCGCCTCCCGCGCGCCCGCATCTAAGTCTGCAGCTGCAGACACAGCGCGCCCGGGGCGCGGGGCCAGGCACGGTGGCAGCGGCGTGGGCGTTGAACGCCACATTAGGAAGAGTTTTATTTTCATGTACACAGTCAAGACTTCAACAGATTTAAATAATAAAATTTTGATTCATTTAAATTATTTTATTTATAACTTTTATTTATTATTTTTTTCCCAACTGTTACGGTTTATTGAGGGCATTAGGGGTTACAAGGGAGCTCTGGGCATCTGGGGGCAAGGCCTGGCATTTGCCTGGACAGTGGCCCAGCAAGTAGCTAGGGATGGGGTCTCCACCACCAGGTTTACTTGAAAGTGTGGCTCTCGGCTCCACCCCGCCCAAAGCCTTTAGGCCCAAACATGGCTGCATAGCAGGGGTGGTTGCAGTAGGGTTTGCCTTCGTGCTCAGCGTGGCCCCCAGAGGTCAGCGTCTTCCCACATTTCTCGCACTTCAGGCAAGGCCGATGCCAGTCCTTGCCAGAGAGGTCACCCTCTCGGCTGCAGAGGCACAGACAGGCCGCGGTGAGACGCTGCAGGACGCGGTGCCCGCCTGCCACTGGCGTATCCGCCTCTTGCAGCCAGCTCTGCCCAAGGTCCTGTGCACTTGGGCTGCAGCCCAGCCTGGCAGCCCACCCTAAGGTCTCAGCACCCCCATGAGGGGGACATCTCCAATCTCCAGACCCAATACCTATTTATAACTTTTAAAATCTAGACCAGTATTGTGGAGCATCCATTCGTGTATTTGCCCGGATTCTGCAAATGCCAGGGTGGAGATAAAACTACCCTGGATAAAATGGAGTGGAAAGCGAAACTGCTATTGTGACCGGTGGAGGGTGTGCAGTTTATTGACGTCTTGAACAAAGAAGTGGACAAAATGCAAGGAAAGAAGGAAGTAACAAAAGCGAGATTTATGGAAAACAAATGTATGACCGGGCGCGGTGGCTCATGCTTACAATCCCAGCACTTTGGGAGGCCAAGGCAGGCAGATCACCTGAGGTCAGGAGTTCGAGACCAGTCTGGCCAACATGGTGAACCCCCCCCCACTAAAAATGCAAAAATTAGCCGGGCATGGTGGTGCACACTTGTAGTCTCAGCTACTTGGGAGGCTGAGGCAGAAGAATCGCTTGAATCCAGGAGGTGGAGGTTGCAATGAGCCAAGATCGCACCACTGCACTCCAGCACGGGTGATAGAGCGAGACTTTGTCTCAAAAAAGGAACAAGAAAAGGAAAGTAACTCCACAGTGTGGGAGCGGCTGAGCATAGGGGCTCAAGAGCCCCATTACAGAGTTTTTGGGGGTGTAAATACCTTCTAGAGGTTTCCATTGGTTATTTGGTGTAGCCCTATGTAAATGGAGAGGATAGTTCCTGTCATAGCGGGAAGTGTTTCCATTCGATTTAGTTCTAGAGAGTCAGCATGAATTGGTCTCCAGACCCTGTTCTCCTGCCTCACTATGTTCAAGAAAATAATTCAACTCAAACCAAAAATGAACACGCACCAAAATTTTATTTCAAGACTGAGGGTAAAATGAAGACATCTTGTGTAAGTAGAAACAAATCAACAACAAACCTTTACTAAAAGATGCTCTGTATTAGTGTAGTTAAACCTCTGGGACAGACAGGCCCAAAATGAAATGGCTCAAACAGAAAAGAGGTTTATTTCCTTCCTTCCTTCTTCTCTCTTCTTTCCTTTCTTGTCTCGCTGTCACCCAGGCTGGAATGCAGTGGTGTGATCTCGGCTCATTGTAGCTTGCGCCTCCCGGGTTCAAGTGATTCTCCTGCCTCAGCCTCCTAAGTAGTTGGGACTACAGGTGCTTACCACCATGCCCGGCTAATATTTGTAGTTTTTTAGTAGAGTCTGGAGTTTTGCCATGTTGGCCAGGCTATTCTTGAACTCCTGACCTCAAGTGATCCACTGGCCTCGGCCTCCCACAAGTGCTGGGATTACAGGAGTGGACCACTGTGCCCGCCAAGAGGTTTCCTTTCTAACGACCCAGGAGGCCAGGCAGCTCCCATCCTCTCCTCCATCAAGCAGTTTAGCAACAAAAGCACAAGCAACAAAGGGAGAACATATGTAAATTGGATTTCACCAAAATTTAAAAATTTTATGTCTGAAAGGACACTACCAAGATAGTGAGAGGACTGAACAGACATTCCTCCAGTGAAGATAATCAATGTCAGATAAGCTCAGCATCACGAATCATTAGGGAATGCAAACTGACACCTCAATGATACGACGGCACGCCTGCTGCAATAAAAAGCCCAACAGTCACAGTGTTGTGGGGGATGTGAGCAGCGGAACGCTGGTGCACTGCCAGTGGGAAGGGAAAATGGTGCAGTCACTTTGGAAAACAGTCTGTTGTTTCCTCAAAAGGTCAAACAGCAACTCCACTCTTAGGTGTACGCCCCAGAGAAATGAAGACAAATGTCCACAAAAATTTAGACATGAATGTTCATAGCAACATTATTCACAATAGCCAAAAAGTGGGGAAAAACCAGTTGTCCATCAACTCATGAATGGACAAACAAAATGTCATATATCCAAACAACGGATACATTAGAATGAATGAGACTATACAATGGACCGTATTCAGGAGTAAAAAAGAAAGAAGCGCTAATACACATTACAAAATGGACAAGCCTTGAAAATGTTATGCTCAGTGAAAAAAGCCAGACACAAAGGCCATGCATTGAATGATTCCATTTCTATGAAATGTACAGGACAGGCACATCCATAGAGACAGAAACTAGATGAGTGGTCACTAGGGGCTGGAGGGAGGGGGCAGTGGGGGTGACTGCTGAGGGGTATCCCCATTTGCTTTTTAGGGTGATGAAAATGTTCTAAGCTTGGGGCTGGGTGCGGTGGTTCATGCCTGTAATCCCAGCACTTTGGGAGGCCAAGACGGGTGGATCACCTGAGGTCAGGTGTTCGAGACCAGCTTGGTCCAACATGGTGAAACCCTGTCTCTCCTAAAAATACAAAAATGAGCTGGGCATAGTGGCACGCACCTGTAATTCCGGCTACTCGGGAGGCTGAGGCAGGAGAACTGCTTAAACCTGGAAGGCAGAGGTTGCAGTGAGCCAAGGTAGTGTCACTGCACTCCAGTCTGGGCAACAGAACAAGACTCCATCTCAAAAAAAAAAAAAAAGTTCTAAACTGGATGATGGTGACAGTTGCACAACTCTGTAACTAAACTGAACACCATTGAATTGGATACTTTAAACGGGAGAAGTCTTACAGCATGATGTCTGTATCAATAAAGCTATTTAAAAAAATCAACAAGCTTGATTCAGTCAAAGCCACATGGGTATCTGCCACCTTGATCACCATAGGTGGCATCACCCAAGGCGCTCTGGAGCTAGAAGCAGCACATACCTTGTACCAATCAGACAGAAAAGAGGTTGTGTCCGTGTGTTCCAGCTGGTGGCTCTGGCACGGCGGGATTGTCCAGGACTGGCCGTGGTCACATGTGCTCTCCATTTCAGAGCAAGGGGAACAGGTGACTGACCCAGCCCTAGGTCAGAGTGCCAGCAGCAGGTGCTATTTGATTCAGGCTGTGGCACTATGTCTAGGGGACAAAGAGTGCATCGGTTGTCACCAACCTGCAGCTCTTGGGGTCCATGTCTTCTCTCCGAGCCATCAAGCCAGAGTTCCCATTTCAGTCACCACAATCACCCCTCCTTGCACCAGGCATTCTGGCTGTGGGGCATGGGCATGTTTACCTCTGGCCTGTGTGGGCCGCTGTGGGGAGGCTTGGCCAGCAAGTTGCTGAGCCAAGTAGTTCCTGCTTTTATGGGATCCTGCTGCTCCACAAGAGGATCCGGGAGGCTGAACTAGAATTAAGTTAGAATCTCTCAGGTCCCCTTCGGGCTGGGCTCCCTGCAGGAACCAGGAATGGGCTGGCCAGGAGGACATGATGGACCAGGAGGAGGTGACAGAGGCAAAGCCAGACCCTTCCTGTTCCATCTTGCAGAGGCTGTCCCAACGCGAGGTGAGGCCAGGTGCCTGGGGGACATCGATGCCTGACCAGAGCCCAGACTGGACGGCCTTCCAGCAAAGGCTGTGCCCTGGCCGACTGTAATGGCCCAGGAGAATGAGGACACAGGGGAGTCTTGGTGCTGGAGGAGCTGGCTGACCGGATGGTCCTGACACTGTATTGAAAATGGCAGCAGTCCCCAGAGGCTGAGGGGCCAAAGTAGCCTGTCCACCCAGAGTGGGGAGGCCCAAGCCCGTGCAGGAGGCCTGAGGCACGGGGTGGCATCCCTCACAGCCGTGCCCACCCAGTCGTGTGCAGGGCGATGTGCTCCTGTGTCTGGGCAGTGAGCTGGGCCCTGCGGCCAGAGAAGCAGCTTGATTTCAGACGGTCCCACCAGGGAGTGGGCTGTCCCCTTGGCCATAGCCGCGGGGGACCCAGTTCATCTGTGGAATTCAGGACCCCAGAGTATTTAATCTGCCATCTCAGGACTTCCACTGGGGAGCTGGGGCAGGTGGGTGCGTGGTCCCGCTGTGCTTCCGTGGTGCACGCCAGGGACCTCAGAATGAAGCCCTCACTGAGCCGTTGGCTCTGCTTCAGGCCCAAAAGCAGTGAGTAAGAGAGAGTCCTGCTCAGGCAGAACAGGGGACACTAGTGGCGGGGACTGCACCCCTAACACTTGCCATCCGACTATGGGGGTGGGGCAGCCCTTTTTTCCTTAGTCTGGGGATGTCAGGTGGGTCAGCCTGGTGGAGAGCTGGCTCTGCTGACCCAGGAGCCGCCCTGGGTTCCCCCTGGCCTGGCGACAGGAGGAGATGGCCACTGCATCCAGCGTCGCCTCCTGGCGCTGGGGGCCCCTGAGGGACAAAGGACGCTCGACCCCTGACCGCCACCACCCAGGGAGTCAGCCCGTGTCCCAGGCACCCGCACCTCTCCCTGCCTGGAGCTCAGCTCGCGGGGTTGGCTAGGGAGTGATGGGGAGTGGAATCCAGCGACACCAGGTCACCCTTCCGGGAGCCTTTTTTCCAGCTGGGACGAGAGGGAATCAAAGGAAAGGAAGACACGGCTCAGGGGGTCCACGCCGAGAGCGAAGGGTAAAGCTCACACTGGCAAACTTGAGCGCGCGGCCCCTCCGCAGAGGACGGGGGCTCAGGAGGCGGGGACGCCCCTGAAAACAGGGCAGGAGCGTTTCCAACCCCTGCGGACTGCGATGCAGTAGAAAACGCGGCCGCCTGCACCGGGGGAATTCTCCAGAAATACAGGCGTGCCTGGGTGTGCGCTCAACTTCTCCGGAAGCTGGGAGGGGGCGAGGAACGTTTCTGCACTTGCCCTCGGCTTCTGAACTTTGTACTTTGCGTGTGAACTTTGTGCTTTGGTCCTGTGTCCCTGCAGACCTGTGACCACAAACGCACACGCAGGCGCGCGCACACGCGAACTGAGGGCTCGCTGGCGTTGCTGGAGGCTCTCACAGCCCCCTCCGGACGCATTAAGCTCTCCCAGGTCCCATCCTTGACACCGTGGCACCCCCAGGCCCACTGCGCCTCGGCACTCGAAGCGGGTACCTGCGGGAAGCGCTCGCTGCGCCCTCGTCTCCCTTGGAGGAGACTCTGGCCCGGCCGGCCGGCTTCTCCCTCCGTGGGGACGCTCGCGCGCACCGGCCGGCAGCGCGGGACGCTCCCTGACGCCTGGCCTCGCGGGCCTTCCCACGCGGGCCTTCCCACGCGGGGAGCTTCCCTCCGAGACCCGGGCCCAGTCCAGAGGCTCGCGCAGGCCCAGGCGCACTGTGGGGCCCGCCTGTCCCCGCCCCTTCCCGCCCTGTCCCCGCCCCTTCCCGCCCTGTCCCCGCCCCCTCGCCCCGCCTCCGGCCTCCTGCGAGAGCGGCAGACCTCCCGGCTACTCGGAAGCCCTCGGACTGCCCGGACCGGACGATGGAGGCGACTGGCAGCGTCGGGGAGGCTCCGGGCGGCCGCCGGGTGCTGGTGGTGGGCGGCGGCATCGCGGGGTTGGGCGCGGCGCAGAGACTCTGCGGCCACTCCGCTTTCCCGCACCTGCGGGTCCTGGAGGCCACGGCCCGCGCCGGGGGCCGCATCCGCTCGGAGCGCAGCTTCGGTAACCGCCCCTCCCGGAGCCCCTCCCGGAACCCAACCGGTTGCGCGCGAGCTCGCCGGCCCCCACCAGCCCTGAGCGCAGCTGACCGGCCCGGCCGCCTTACCGGGCTCCCCGAGGAAATCCCCGCTCGCTTAATCGGCCAGAGTTCACCGCCCCGAAACTCAGGGCTCAGAGTTAGTCAGGAGGGCGCCGGCCAGGGAAGGCGACCTCCGGCTCCACAAGGCCTCCCTGGTTGTGCCCCACAGACCCCCCACCCAGCCCCGGAGTACGCCCACCCTGCACCCCTCTCTGTGGTCCAGACCGCCCGACAAGTGCTCTCCTGCCCAGGTGCTCCCCTTAAACTAGGTCTGACAGGGCCCTGCCCTTGGGGACCACAGGGCTCTTGGGGACAGTGTGGTCACATCCTACTTGGGAAGGCCAGCGTGGGCGTGGCCCAGGAGAAGGGCTCGGAGTGACCGTTCTGAGAAAGCAACCCCCAGGTGGCATCTGCTGTCCCCTCGCAGGTGGCGTGGTGGAGGTGGGCGCGCACTGGATCCATGGGCCCTCCCGGGGCAACCCCGTCTTCCAGCTGGCTGCTGAGTACGGGCTGCTGGGGGAGAAGGAGCTGTCCGAGGAGAACCAGCTGGTGGAGACCGGGGGTCACGTGGGCCTGCCCTCCGTGAGCTACGCCAGCTCCGGGGCCCGCGTGAGCCTCCAACTGGTGGCGGAGATGGCGACTCTCTTCTACGGCCTGATAGACCAGACCCGGGAGTTCCTGCATGCTGCGGAGACCCCGGTGCCCAGCGTCGGGGAGTACCTCAAGAAGGAGATTGGCCAGCACGTGACCGGCTGGACAGAGGATGAGGAGACCAGGAAGCTGAAGCTGGCCGTCTTGAGCTCCTTCTTCAACCTGGAATGCTGTGTGAGCGGCACCCACAGCATGGACCTGGTGGCCCTTGCACCCTTTGGGGAGTACACCGTGCTGCCGGGTCTGGACTGCACCTTTTCTAAGTGCGTGCCTGAGTCCCAGCCGCCGCCAGTCCTCCCACCAGGCTCCTCCCACCAGGCTCCCTGGGCCCGGGGTTGGCCATTCTCTGCTCTTGCTTGGGTATGGGAGGGACAGGAGACCATTTGTCGTCCCCATTCAGACGGACTGGTTCCTCGTTTCTCTAGTTTTGCTCATTTAAGCCAAAAAAGTTATTTCTGAGAGAAGGTGGTTAAAATACAAAAGGTAAGGCCAGGCGTGGTGGCTCACTCCTGTAATCCCAGCACTTTGGGAGGCCAAGGTGGGCAGATCACGAGGTCAGGAGTTCAAGAACAGCCTGGCCAACATGGTAAACCCTCATCTCTACTAAAAATACAAAAATTAGCCAGGTGTGTGGGCCCGTGCCTGTAGTCCCAGCTACTCGGGAGGCTGAGGCAGGAGAATTGCTTGAACCTGGGAGATGGAGGTTGCAGTGAGCCAATGCCATGCCATTGCACTCCAAGCCTGGGCGACAGAGTGAGACTCTGTCTCAAAAGAAAAAAAAAAAAACAGAAGGAAAGGCTTCTCTTGCTCCTGTATTTATGAGGGGCTTCGACTGCAGAGGGGGCCCGACATCCCTGGAGCAGGGTGGCTGCTGGGTACCAGGTACAGGTGAGACCCTCCTCGGGCTGTCCCCTCACTCTCTAGACGTCACCCCGGTGTTGTCCCCAAGGCTCCTGGCCAGGCGATGGGCATTTGTGAGTCAGGAACTCTGGGGTGGTAAGGAGGAAGCCCTAGTTCTGGTAAATTGCTTTGGGAGCTCTGTGCCCACTGAACCCTCCCTTACGGCCTGGAGGGCAGGTATGAGCGTCCTTGCAGTGGAAAACCACAGAGTGGAGCTGCCCTCCACGCTGGCCCCAAGTGATGGAGAGCTACCTGCAGCTACCTTTGATGCGGGTGGGAACTCGGAGCAGGTATTTCCACCAGTCCTGCCCTTCCAGGGACTGGGCCTCTACGAAACCAGCACTTTTGTCTTCCTAGGGGCTACCAAGGGCTCACAAACTGCATGGTGGCCTCCCTGCCGGAAGACACGGTCGTTTTTGAGAAGCCTGTGAAGACCATCCACTGGAACGGGTCCTTCCAGGAGGCAGCCCTTCCCGGGGAGACCTTTCCAGTGTTGGTAGAGTGTGAGGATGGAGACCGGTTCCCAGTGCACCATGTCATCGTCACCGTGCCCTTAGGTAGGTCAGGTTTTCAGCCCAGATCCCCATCCCAAGTGCCCGCCTCAGTTGGCTCTGGGGCGTTTGCTTGTGTACGAAGCTCACATTTTCATTCTAATAATTTCCAGATAGATGGAAGGAATGGTTCTGTTATGTTTTGCAGCAATTGCGTGCTTTGGAATTAAGGGTTTTGCTGTAAGAAAAAACGTAAGTATGTGTCCTGCTTGCTTGGAGGTGACCGTTAGGATTGGGACGACCTTGGAGATTAACCACACTGCACTTTGCTGGAGACAGGAAAAGGCATGAAAAGCCTGGTCTCAAGGTCAGGCCTGGGGTGACCTGTTGAAGGAGCCATGTGTATAATTCTGTTTAATTCTAGATCTGGTGATTTAGATCTGTCCTCGAGTAGAGGTGGTTTGAAGCTGTTTTGTGAAAGGTGGAGATGGTTGAAAACAGAGTTACTAGGATAATTGCTGTCAACTGGACATTTGTTCCACACGGTTTCACGCTGCCATGGGTCTCTGCCTGAGTTATCTCATTGACTCCTCAGGCAGCCTTGGGAGGTGTCTGTCACCATCCCCCATTTGACAGATTTGAACATCTAGGCAAGTAGAAGTTATTTAATTGCCCAAGTTCACAAAGCTAGCAAGTGCCGGCACTCACTTGGAAATCTAGGTGTGACTGAAGGTTGTGATGAAAAGCAAGAGCCTCTGCAGCCCTAACTCCTGTCTCCAAGGGGTGGCTGTGCCCTCTCCGGGGCAGGGATGAGCACTCAGACCTCACTGCTGTTTCCCAGAGATGCAGTCATCGTCCCCACATGAACATCTGCTGCTGGCTGGGCGTGGTGGCTTATGCCTGTAATCTCAGCACTTTGGGAAGCGGAGGCAGGCGGATCACCTGAGGTCAGGAGTTCGAGACCAGCCTGGTCAACATGGTGAAACCTTGTCTTTTCTAAAAATCCAAAAATTAGCTGGTCATGATGGCAGGCACCTGTAATCCCCGCTACTTGAGAGGCTGAGGCAGGAGAATTGCTTGAACCCAGGAGGCGGAGGTTGTAGCTCATGAGCTGAGATGGTGCCACTGCACTCCAGCCTGGGTGACAGAGTGAGACTCTGTCTCAAAAACAAACAAACAAACAAAACAAACCCAAAAATCTGCTGCTCAGTTTGCCTCTTTTTTTTTTTTTCTGTAATAGAACTTGTCAGTGTTTCCAAATCAGCACACAGAGATCTCCAGCGCTCTTTTTTGTTTCCCTCCAGTGACTTTGTTCATACTTGTTTGGAGTATGTAGCTGCAGGGCCTGCTAAGTGCTGATCACCGGGGACATTTTCAGTAGATACATTGTTACAACTGTGAGCATTTTTTTTTTTTTTTTTTTTTTTTGAGGCGGAGTCTCGCTCTGTCGCCTGGACTGGAGTGCAGTGGCCGGATCTCAGCTCACTGCAAGCTCCGCCTTCCGGGTTTACGCCATTCTCCTGCCTCAGCCTCCCGAGGAGCTGGGACTACAGGCGCCCGCCACCTCGCCTGGCTAGTTTTTGTATTTTTTTTAGTAGAGACGGGGTTTCACCGTGTTAGCCAGGATGGTCTCGATCTCCTGACCTCGTGATCCGCCCGTCTCGGCCTCCCAAAGTGCTGGGATTACAGGCTTGAGCGAGCATTTTGTTTATAAGGAGCCAATTCACAAAAATTAGCCGTTGGGTGCTTGTAATCCCAGCTACTCAGGAGGCTGAGACAGGAGAATTGCTTGAACCCAGGAGGCAGAGGTTGCAGTGAGCTGAGATCGTGCCATTGCACTCCAGCCTGGGCGACCAGCGCGAAACTCCATCTCAAAAAAAAAAGGAGCCACTTAATTTGCCATGCAGTGTTTTCTTGTCATTATTTCATAAGTACAGATGGAAAGTTAGGTGGTCTTCATGTTTCTATTTCATGCAGTTTTACATGTGCACTTAAAAACACTTGTGATGGCCAGGCAGGGTGGCTCATGCCTGTAATCCCAGCACTTTGGGAGGCTGAGGCGGGTGGATCACCTGAGGTCAGGAGTTCAAGACCAGTCTAACCAACATGGCGAGACCCCATCTCTACTAAAAATAGAAAAATTAGCTGGGCATGGTGGTGGGTGTCTGAAATCCCAGCTACTTGGGAAGCTGAGGCAGGAGAATTGCTAGAACTGGGAGGCAGAGGTTGCAGTGAGCCGAGATCACATCATTGCATTCCAGCTTGGGCGACAGAGCAAGAATCCATCTCAAAAAAAAAAAGGAAAACCCAAAAAACAAAAAACACTTGTGTGAAAGGTAGGGAACGGTGGCTCACGCCTGTAATCCCAGCAGTTTGGGAGGCCAAGGTGGGAGGATTGCTTGAGCCAGGGAGGTCAAGGCTGCAGCGAGCCCTGATCGTGATGCTGCGTGCACTCTAGCCTGGGCAGCAGAGCAAGACTCTATCTCAGAAACAAGGAGAAAAAAGTAAAACTGCTTGTGTGAATGTGTCTGTAGGATAAATCCCAGCAGGGGAAATTGCTGGGTCCAAGGTCTGGACAGACAGGACTTCCAAGGATGTAAGTAGAGTCCAATTCTGAATTCCAGGTTTTCTTAAGGAACATCTGGACACCTTCTTTGACCCTCCACTGCCGGCTGAGAAGGCAGAAGCCATCAGGAAGATAGGGTTCGGGACCAATAATAAAATCTTCCTGGAGTTTGAGGAGCCCTTCTGGGAGCCTGACTGCCAGCTGATCCAGCTGGTGTGGGACGACACGTCGCCCCTGGAGGACGCTGCCCCTGCGCTGCAGGACGCCTGGTTCCGGAAGCTCATTGGCTTTGTGGTCCTGCCCGCCTTCGCGTACGTTTGCTCCCTGAGAGGCTCTGTGAGTAGCTGGCTCATAGGCCTTCATCTGATGGAGGATGCAGCAGTGTGTCCGTTCACTGCAGGGCATTTCTGGGGTTCAATGGGTAGGGATCCCATGAGCCCCCCCAGGTGCTGGCTGCACCTGGGCCTGACCCCTGCGGGGACAGATGGTGCCCTGCTGTATGCAGGTTGTCAGCATCCCTCAGGGCCCAGAATGTGTCTGTGGACTTGCAGGCAGGCTCAGTCTTCAGTCAGTGGGAACGCGTTTATTGGAATGTTGCAGGGAGCTGGGGCTTGTAGATACAGAAGATCTTTGAAACACCATCTGCCCATACCTGGGGAGACAATACTTAACCAGGATGAAATAATTGAAGGAAACATTCCTAGAAGTAATGGAATCGTAGACCCATAGAGGAAGGGCTCACTTGTATGGGCTGGCCCTCTTAGAAACAGCATACACAGACCACATAGTGATTCAGGAGATAATCCCATGAGTGATGTGGGGATGGAGGGACTGACTTTTCCAGCAAGATTAAAACACAAAGACAGCCTGTTGTAGTCAGATGGCAGATATAATTCCACGTTTCCATTGAGAGATGCCGCAGGAGGGGGCACTGAGTTCTTGTTCTGAAAGGCCTGGGATGGGGTGGGAGTGTAGGGCATGCCTGCCAGACGGTTCATAGCCGCCGTCCACTGGGAGCAGGAGGCTGCAGGCTGCAGACTAGCCCTGCACAGGATGGGGGAAGCCTGTGTGTCTCCTTCACGCTGAAGAGAAAACTGGCATTCCGGCCAGATGCAGTGGCTCACACCTGTCATCCCTGCACTTTGGGAGGCTGAGGGGGTGGATCACCTGAGGTCAGGAGTTCGAGACCAGCCTGGCCAACATGATGAAACCCCGTCTCCACTAAAAATACACAAAATTAGCTGGGTGTGGTGGTGGGCACCTGTAATCACAGCTACTCAGGAGGCTGAGGCAGGACAATCGCTTGAACCTGGGAGGCGGAGGTTGCAGTGAGCTGAGATTGTGCCACAGCACTCCAGCCTGGGCAACAAGAGCAAAACTCTGTCTTAAAAAAAAAAAAAAGAAAAAGAAAAAGAAAGAAAACTGGCATTCCAGGTGTTGAGATAGGCCTGGGTTGCTGGTGGGCAGCCGGGTGGGTGACTGTGTAGACACCTGCCCTAGCCCCAGCCCCACCTCCTGTGCTCTCTTGCTTAGGACATCAGTGGGATCCTGAGTGATTTGGTGGGACCCTGTCTGTGGCATGGGGTGGTAGCTATCCCATCCTTTTATATACCTGCAAAGGGTTGGGGATCTCAAAGAGCTTTTGTTTATGTGAGTCATATCTGTAAATGTACCCCATGATAAATTAATTTTTTTTTTTTTTTTTTGAGACGGAGTCTCGCTCTGTCGCCCAGGCTGGAGTGCAGTGGTGCGATCTTGGCTACTGCAAGCTCCACCTCCCGGGTTCACGCCATTCTCCTGCCTCAGCCTCCAAAGTAGCTGGGACTACAGGCGCCCGCCACCACGCCTGGCTAATTTTTTGTATTTTAGTAGAGACGGTGTTTCACCATGTTAGCCAGGATGGTCTCAATCTCCTGACCTCGTGAACCGCCCGCCTTGGCCTCCCAAAGTGCTGGGGTTACAGGCGTGAGCCACCGCCCGGCCACCACATGATAAATTAAATTATTATTTGAGATGATAGTAACAAACCTATTCCATGTTAGTATAAATAACATTTTTTAATGAACATTTTCTTAAAATTTAATGAAGGGTGGCAGCAGTTTTGTCTTTTCTGCAAAACTTTTTTTTTTTTTTTGAGACAAGATCTCCCTGTCACCCAGGCTGGAATGCATGGAATGCAGTGGTGTGATCTTGGCTCACTGCAACCTCTGCCTCCTGGATTCAAGTGATTCTCCTGCCTCAGCCTCCTGAATAGCTGGAATTACAGGTATGCGCCACCATGCCCAGCTAATTTTTGTAATTTTAGTAGAGACAGGGTTTTGACATGTTGGCCAGGCTGGTCTCGAACTCCTGGCCTCAAGTGGTCCGCCCACCTCGGCCTCCCAAAGTGCTGGGATTACAGATGTGAACCACCATGCCCGGCCTTTTTTGCAAAACTCTTTAGTGTTACACTTAATAGAAGACATCTGGGTTCTTAGGCCTCCTCTGCATTCATTCTGTGGTGATGTTTTATTTTGGTTGAAAGATAGGAAGAAAATCTGAATCTACATGGATATGTGGTTGGAAGAAGGAGTGAAACTTATTTATTTATGTATTTATGTATTTATTTATTTTATGAGATGGAGTTTTGCTCTTGTCACCCAGGCTGGAGTGCAATAGCTCGATCTTGGCTTATTGCAACCTCTGCCTCCCCAGTAGCTGGGGAGTTCAGGCATTTCTCCTACCTCAGCCTCCCCAGTAGCTGGGATTACAGGCATGCGCCACCACGCTCGGATAATTTAGTATTTTTAGCAGAGACAAGCTTTCTCCATGTTGGTCAGGCTGGTCTCAAACTCCTGACCTCAAGTGATCTGCCCACCTTGGCCTCCCAAAGTACTGGAATTACAGGCGTGAACCACTGTGCCCAGCCAAAGGAGTGATATTTAAATAGCTTTTCAAATGATTGTGGGTATTCTTTGATACTACACCAAAAGTCAAGAAGTATTAGTAGTTCCTTAAAGGTTGGCCAAATATGAAATCGGAGAGCACACTGGTGAATTTTTTGTCTTCTGTGACACTGAAATCTATTTGTCTGTCTTGCACTTCAAATGGATCTTTTACCTATCCATGACTTTAGTCATTTGGAAAATACTAGGCTGGGTATGGTGGCTCATGCCGGTAATTCCAGCACTTTGGAAGGCCAAGGTGTGCAGATAGCTTGAACTCAGGAGTTCAAGACCAGCCTGGGCAACATAGCGAGACCCCGTCTCTACCAAAAATACAAAAAAATAGCCAGACATGATGGTATGTGCCTGTGGTCCCAGCTACTGGGAGGCTGAGGCGGGAGGATTGCTTGAGCCCAGGAGGTAGAGGTTGCAGTGACTTGTGATCAAGCCACTGAACTCCAGCCTGGGCAACAGAGCGAGGCCCTGTCTTAATAAAAGAAAAAATATATATATACTGGTTCATGTAGTCTTCCAAATATTGATACATTTCATTATACGATATAAAAAAACCAAATTTATTAACATACCGCTGATCTCAGAAAAGTCTTTCGCTATTGGGAAGCTGTGATGCTGTTGGTGGCAGAAACAAGCTTTTCTAAAATTGCAATTTTTGCTTGAGAGCTTAAACTTTGTCATTGTCTATAAATACTATTTGTTAGTTGTTTTCCTGTGACAGAGGCACTTTGCTCATTTTCAAGAAAATGTTGCCAAATACCAGACTGTGGTTTGTCTGTCCAGTGCTCTCCCGAGTTCTGAGCCAGCCCTGCCAGGAATGAGCTTGTGCAGGGTGAGTCCTCCACGGCCACTGTGCACCACACGCAGCAGGAGTGTTCTACGTGGATCCTGCTTCTCCACACAGATTATTATTATTTTTTGAGACGGAGTCTCTCTCTTGTTGCCCAGGCTGGAGTGCAGTGGCACAGTCTTGGCTCACTGCAAGCTCCACCTCCCGGGTTCACGCCATTCTCCTGCCTTAGCCTCCCGAGTAGCTGGGACTACAGGCTCCCACAACCATGCCAGGCTAATTTTTTATTTTATTTTTTATTTTTATTTATTTATTTATTTATTTTTTTGAGACGGAGTCTCGCTCTGTCGTCGGGCTGGAGTGCAGTGGCCGGATCTAAGCTCACTGCAAGCTCCGCCTCCCGGGTTTACGCCATTCTCCTGCCTCAGCCTCCCGAGTAGCTGGGACTACAGGCGCCCGCCACCTCGCCCGGCTAGATTTTTGTATTTTATAGTAGAGGCGGGGTTTCACTGTGTTAGCCAGGATGGTCTCGATCTCCTGACCTCGTGATCCGCCCGTCTCGGCCTCCCAAAGTGCTGGGATTACAGCTTGAGCCACTGCGCCCGGCCAATTTTTTATTTTTATTAGAGGCTGGATTTCACCATATTGGCCAGGCTGGTCTCGAGCTCCTGACCTTGTGATCTGCCTGCCTCGGCCTCCCAAAGTGCTGGGATTACAGGCATGAGCCACCGTGCCTTACCCTCCACGCAGATAGTTAAAAAGACAAGAACTTGAGGGTCAAGATTTAATAAAATTAGTAACTTTTACTGCCTATCAAGGACATTCTCAAGTGAAAGCAGCATTTTTATTTATTTTTTAATATATATATTTTAACTTTTATATTCAGAGGCAGGGGTAGCCGTGCAGGTTTGTTATATAGCTAACCGTGTGTCATGGGGGTTTGCTGTACAGATTAGTTCATCACCCAGGAATTAAACCTAGTACCCATTAGTTATTGCTCCTGCTCCTCTCCCTCCTCCCATCCTCCACCCTCCCGCAGGCCCCAGTGTGTGTTCTCATCTTTAGCTCCCACTTGAAAGGGAAAACATGTGCTGTCTGCTTTTCTGTTCCTGTGTTAGTTTGCTGAGGATAATGGCCTCCAGCTCCATCCATGTCCCTACAAAGGACATGATCTCGTTCTTTTACGGCTGCAAAAAGCAGCATTTTGTAACCCGCTTGTGTGGTGGTGGGAACACCTGCAGGCGAGTGTGGGTCTGGTTGCTGCCTTGATTCTGCTAAGGGACAGTTCTTGCACAGGTGCAAATGTTGGTGTGGTGGAAACAGCAAACGCTGTCTTAGCGTCTGCAGGGTCTTCGGACCGCAGGACTTTGCAGCACACACTCTGAGAACTGCTGCCTGAGGGACACTCTGTGGGGGATGGCTCTTTGTGCCTCAGGGGCCGCTGCTCCATTAGAGGCTCCTTGCTGAGAGACGTGGGCCGAGAGCTGGGCCGGACGCCGCCATCCACGGGTCTCTTTCTCCATGCAGGTCTGTCCACGTTCTCTGTGGGTTCATTGCTGGGCTTGAGTCCGAGTTCATGGAGACTCTGTCGGATGAAGAAGTACTTCTGTGTCTCACCCAAGTGCTCCGGAGAGTGACAGGTACTCACCACACACGCCAGTTCCTGCCTCTGCTTGTTACTGGTTGATCTCTAAACAGAAACTAGGCTTTTCAGAACAGAGAAGAACTAAATTTGGCTGACTCTGTACATCTCCAGGGACCATCCTTCCTCATGTTAGTGGGGTCAGTAACAGTTCTTACCTCCGAGGAACTGAAATGACTTCGCAAACACTTCCTACTTCTGCCACCGAAATAAATGCCGTTGTCCTTGATCAGATTTTTACAGAGGAGGAACCCAAGGCTCGGAAACAGTAGCACGCTGCTGTCACAGGCCCCGGGTCCCGGCCTGCTGTTCTCGGGTCAGGGTCGGCAGGAAGGGCCTCTCCTGATGCACTCTGCTGCTCGGTTTTTTCCCGTGTAGCGTCTTTCACATTAAACTGCTCAATCTTCAAAAATGACACAAACAGTTGCAGACCTGTGGGTGAGAGTTCTCGGTTAACATGCAGTGTCTCTGTGGCTCAGGAAACCCACGGCTCCCCGCGCCTAAGAGCGTCCTGCGGTCTCGCTGGCACAGTGCCCCGTACACTCGGGGCTCCTACAGCTACGTGGCCGTGGGCAGCACTGGGGGCGACCTGGACCTGCTGGCTCAGCCCCTCCCTGCAGATGGCGCCGGTGCCCAGGTATGTGGCGTGCCCCAGTCGGGGGTGTGGGTCAGGCTGCAGAGGCCCCTGCTGAGTCTCAGTGCTGCAGGAGCACCCACCAGTGACGGGTGGGCTGGGACCCCAGACTCAGAAGCCATTTTCTTTTTTTTTTTTGAGACGGAGTCTCACTCTGTCGCCCAGGCTGGAGTGCAGTGGCCGGATCTCAGCTCACTACAAGCTCTGCCTCCCGGGTTCACGCCATTCTCCTGCCTCAGCCTCCCGAGTAGCTGGGACTACAGACGCCCACCACCTCGCCCGGCTAGTTTTTTGTATTTTTTAGTAGAGACGGGGTTTCGCTGTGTTAGCCAGGATGGTCTCGATCTCCTGACCTCGTGATCCGCCCGTCTGGGCCTCCCAAAGTGCTGGGATTACAGGCTTGAGCCACCGCGCCCGGCCGGAAGCCATTTTCTTGTTGAAACTAAGAATAATTTTTAAATGTATGGTTTTTGTGAGAGTCATACACACATATAGCTTAAAAAGTCAGAGAATTCTGCAGTGCTAACAAAATAAAGTAAAACCAACACAGCAGCTGGAGCCCCTTTTGCCCCTCCCAGACCGCGCTCCCAGCTGACTCTGACGCTAAGTTTGCTGCATCTCTAAAAACATGTTTCTGCTACCACTTTTTGAGAAATATTTCCTATGCAAAATGTCAAACACACAAAAGTAGGTAGAACCTTTGAGTGCCCACCAGGCTTCCCCTGAGTCAAGCCTGCTCCCCACCTGCCCCCCGCCCTTACTTACTAAGCACATCGCACACAGGACATTCACCTGGGGATATTTTGGTGCCTGTCTCTAAAAGATAAAGACATGCTTGTAAAAAACTATGATGCCGAGGGCAGTGGCTCACACCTGTAATCCTAGTGCTTTGGGAGGCCGAGGCAGGAGGTTCGCTGAGGCCAAGAGTTCGAGACCAGCCTGGGCAACATAGTGAGAGTTGGTCTCCACATACACACAAAAAAGTAGCCAGGCGTGGTAGCGTGCACTGTAGTCCCAGCTGCTCGGGCTTGGGTCCAGTTGAGGCTGGATAAGCTATGACTGCGCCACTGGACTCCAGCCTGGGTGTCAGAGCAAGACTCTGTCTCAGAAAACATACAAATAAAACCATATAACTATGATACTATTTATCCACTTAAAAATTAACAATCATTCCTCAGTATTATCCAATATTTAGTCAGTGTTCAGTTTTCCAATCCGCTCATGATCTCTCTTCAGTGAGCCTGCTTGGAAATGTTGCTGCTTGCGTTTTCAGTTTCAGGTGTTATTAATTGACTTCTCATTACATCAGATAAGGTTGTAGCTTTCTTCCACCCCTCTGCCCACCCGACTTCCAGATCCCTCCCCCACCCTCCCCATATATGATCCAGTAGTTGTGGCCACATCACTATTCAGTGTTTACACCACCTTTTTTTCTCTAAATGCTGTTCACACCTGAGCTGCGGGGTGCAGTCGCTTCCTTTCTCGCCCATTAGTGAATGTGTGTGAGCCGTTTTCCTGCCCGTTGGTGGATACGTGTGAGCCGTTTTCCTGGCTGTTGATGGATACGTGTGAGTCGTTTTCCTGGCTGTTGATGGATACGTGTGAGCCGTTTTCCTGGCTGTTGATGGATACGTGTGAACTGTTTTCCTGCCTGTTGGTGAATGTGTGTGAGCCATTTTCTGTCCGTTGATGGATATGTGTGAGCCGTTTTCCCGCCCATTAGTGAATGTGTGTGAGCCGTTTTCCTGGCTGTTGATGGATACGTGTGAGCCGTTTTCCTGCCGGTTGATGGATATGTGTGAGCCGTTTTCCCGCCCATTAGTGAATGTGTGTGAGCTGTTTTCTTGCCTGTTGGTGGATACGTGTGAGCCGTTTTCCTGGCTGTTGATGGATACGTGTGAGCTGTTTTCCTGGCTGTTGATGGATACGTGTGAGCCGTTTTCCTGCCGGTTGATGGATACGTGTGAGACGTTTTCCTGCCTGTTGATGGATACGTGTGAGACGTTTTCCTGCCTGTTGATGGATACGTGTGAGACGTTTTCCTGGCTGTTAATGGATACGTGTGAGCTGTTTTCCTGCCCACTGGAGAATGTGTGTGAGCCGTTTTCCTGGCTGTTGGTGGGTACGCGCGCGAGCCCTTTTCTCGCCTGTTAGTGGAGGTGTGTGAGCTGTGTTTTCCCACCTCTTGGTGGATGCTCGTGAGCCATTTTCTGTGTGTTTATCTGCCCAGACCCTGCTATCTGAATTGCATCCCCATTCTAACCCTGGCTCTTCTTTGCAGCTCCAGATCCTGTTTGCAGGGGAAGCCACACATCGCACGTTTTACTCCACGACGCACGGTGCTCTGCTGTCGGGATGGAGGGAGGCTGACCGCCTGCTCAGTCTGTGGGCCCCACAGGTGCAGCAGCCCAGGCCGAGGCTCTAGCTGAGCCCAGCCTACTCTGTTCTTCCTGTGCCGGGGGAGGCTGGGACCCTCGTTTCCTCTGACAGATTTCAATCTGGCTTGATATTTGGGGATGTTAATGAGAGTCCTCTGGTTTTTGGTAACTGGGGCCACCTTCTCAGTTCTTGTGTCTGTTATTGGAGTCTGGCCAGGGTTGACTTGAGCTGAGACACCGGATGCTCACGGAGATGCCGGGCACATAAAGCACATTACAGCCACAGCGTCCAGAGCCGTCCTTCCTGCCTCGAGGCTGTCCTGTCCTTCCTGCCTTGGGGCTCTAGCATCTGCTGCTGTTGTCTTTGTCTTGCTCCAGGCCCAGGTTACACAGGGCCTTTTGTTTCCAATCCCCACAACCACATGTGGCCCCGCACTCTGGGTTCCCTGAACTCTGGGTCCTGTAGTTGCTTCTCGTCCCCCTGCCTTCTCATGGCTGCTGCCTGGGATGACGGCGTAGCTGACAACCCTCCTCTTGCTCATCAACTGCTGCTGCAATCAGTCGCCCACTTCGCAGGTTCGCAGGCACTGGGGAGATGAGGGGTGCCCTGCCCTGCCCTGAGGCTGGGGGTTTTCTGGAGGAAGTGAATACCTAATAAGGCCTGAAATGAGAAACAGGGTGCCCGGCCCATGGGAGCTGGGGAGTCTGTGGGGTGTGGGCAGTGCTGGGGTGAGGGTGCTGGGGTGCTGGGCAGTGTTGGGGTGAGTGTGCTGGGATGCCGGGGAGTGTGTGGGGTGTGGGCAGTGCTGGGGTACCAGGTGGTGTTGGGGTGTGGGCAGTGGTAGGGTGCCGGGTGGTGATGGGGTGAGTGTGCTGGGGTGCTGGGCAGTGTTGGGGTGAGTGTGCCGGGAAGCCAGGCCCCTCTCCGGCCCCTCCACCCCAGCCTGGATCTGCAGGGCTCCTCTCTTCTCACCCTCTGGTCTCTGTTCAAATCGCCCCTCCTAGGGTGTTCCCTGACCCCAAGCCTCCTGAGCCCCAGCCTCTCTCTGTAGCCAGCAGCCCCACCTGCCACCTGCATTTGCTGTGTCACCAGACTGGTCTCTCCAGGGACACCTGCCCATCAGATGCCTGTGAGAAAAATTCAAATTCCACAGGGTTTTATTGTGGTTTTGTGCTCCTGGGACCATGAGGGAATGCAGCTTCCTTCAAGTACAAAAATCTTTACTGTTGATATTTAAGGTTTCATCAATTCTGTCTCCCAGGGACAAAGGCAGCAAGACCCAGGCTGCCCCCTCTGGGTGTGAGGGACCAGCTTGGTGAGGAGGGGGGTTGGGGATATTGACCTAGCAGGAGGCCCTGACTGCCCCACTCAGCCCAGAAACCACCTGGAAGGCTTCTGTCTTCCGTAGAAGGGCCATGTCTCTCACGCGCAAAAATGTTTACAGGTAGGCGTTAGGGTATTAAGTGGTTTAAGAATATCAGAACCATGGCAATATTTTTGCACTTAGAATTTGAGCATGTTTGGTATTTTCAGTAGCTTGTTTAAAAAAATTCCAGTAGAGGCTGGGTGCCATGGCTCATGCCTATAATTCCAGCACTATGGGAGGCTGAGGTGGGCAGATCATCTGAGGTTAGGAGTTTGAGACCAGCCTGGCCAACATGGCGAAACCCCATCTCTACTAAAAATATAAAAAAATTAGCCAGGCGTGGTGGTGTGCACCTGTAGTCCCAGCTACTCGGGAGACTAAGGCAGGAGAATTGCTTGAGCCCAGGAGGCGGAGGTTGCAGTGAGCCAAGATCATGCCACTGCACTCCAGCCTGGTGACAGAGCGAGACGCCGTCTCAAAAATAAAAATTCCAGTAGAGGAATACTCTTGTAATGCAGTGTGCAGTTGAGCAGTTGCTGACTGCTGATTTAGAGTTGAAATCCGACTACATTTATGTCTAGTCTTGGACAGTGGAGAATATTTCAGCTTCGTTGTATTAATTGGTTTAATTTAACAGAACTGCAGTCAGTATTTGGAAATGGTTTATTTTTTATATTAAACCCTGAAGTACTTGAGGCTGTGTGAGGTGGCTCATGCCTGTAATCCGAGCATTTTGGGAGGCCCAGGCAGGTAGATCACTGGAGGTCAGGAGTTCGAGACCAGCCTGGCCAACATGGTGGAACTCCATCTCTACTAAAAATATAAAATCAGCTGGGCATGGTGGCGGGCGCCTGTAATCCCAGATACTCCGGAGGCTGAGGTGGGAGAATCCCTTGAACTCGGGAGTTGAGGTTGCAACCAGCGAGACCGTGCCACCGCACTCTTGGGCAACAGAGCAAGACTCTGTCTCAAACAAAACAAAACAAACAAAAACCCGTAAGTACTTAAAAAGAAAATGAAGAGATTACATTTATAAGATAAATTTAAAGTATTTGAGAGATTTTAACCAAATTGTAAAAAGAGATTGCTAAATTTTGTTACACTTATACTCAGGATATGCTTAAGGGAGAGCGATGAGTTTTAATATTTAGTGAATGTTAACGTCCGAATTTCTTAAACCCACGAAACCCCCCCACCCCGAGCCGTCCCCGGGGCCTCCTCCTAGTCCCGCCCCGGCGCCCGGCCCACCATTCGCCCCTCCCCCTGGGCCCGGGGCCCGCCCACTCCGGGCTTCGCCAGGGGCGGAGGCGACGTGGTGCGCACGCGCGGGCCGTGCTGCGGGACCTTGGAACGCCGGAACCTGAGAGGCGGGTCGCGGCGGCGCGGAGGAGGTCCGCTGCGGGAGCGTTTCCGGGGACGGCGCCGCCATGAGACTGGCCCCGCGCGTGCTGTGCAGCGCCGCCCAGGCCGCCTGGCGGGAGAACTTCCTACTGCGCGGTCGCGACGTGGCGCGCTGGTTCCCGGGCCACATGGCCAAGGGTGAGGCACGGCGGGGAGAGGCAAGGTCATGCCCACGGCCGCGGCGCCTGTGCTACCCTCCCACCCCCGTTTCGGCCGTCGCCTGTCTCTCCCGGTCGTCCTGGGCGGGCCCCCGGGAGGGCCCCCCCTTCCTCCCTCGTCTCCCTCCTTCCCCGGTCTCACCCGCTCCCGGAGCTGCCGAGACGCCTTCTCCTGCGCAGCTGCGGGAGAGGCCCGTTCCCGCGAGTGCCCCCGCAACGCAGCCGCGAGCCCGGGGCCTGCTTGACCTCCGACCTCTGGCCCGACGCCCCGTCCTCTGTTCCCAGCAAGTGCCTTCTGCCCCTTTAATCCCCCGAAGCCTCCGTTTCCACATGTTCTTGACAAGATAGACTTCTGAGTCTTTTGGGGACTAAATGAAACAGTGGACATGAAGGGACCTGTTCAGCTTTAACTCATGTATTGAGTCGTTTTCCTGCTTAAACGTCTTTGGTAATTTCTTACTGTTTGTCACAGTTCGGCCCCAAGAAGACCGCTGGGGCCGGCCCAGCCCCTCTAGGATGTTGTGATGGCCACCCCGCCTCGGCTCTGCCTGCACTGGGGGCCGAGCGGGAAGAAGGGTCCGTATGGGTGTCTGAGGCTGTGTCCTCGGTCTTTGGACAACACTGGAGGGGAAGGAAGCTGGAAGCTTTGTTATCTCGGTTTGTGTGGTATGCCTGGTTAGGGGACTATGGTCATCTTTCCTACAAGGTGGCAGGGGCCTGATGAGCCAGTGCTACTCTGTTTCCTAGCCCAGATTAAGACCCGTGGGGCCGGGCACGATGGCTCAAGCCTGCCATCCCAGCACTTTGGGAGGCCGAGACGGGCGGATCACGAGGTCAGGAGATCGAGACCATCCTGGCTAACACGGTGAAACTCCGTCTCTACTAAAAAATACAAAAACTAGCCGGGCGAGGTGGCGGGCGCCTGTAGTCCCAGCTACTCGGGAGGCTGAGGCAGGAGAATGGCATAAACCCGCGAGGCAGAGCTTGCAGTGAGCTGAGATCCGGCCACTGCACTCCAGCCTGGGCGACAGAGCGAGACTCCGTCTCAAAAAAAAAAAAAAAAGACCCGTGGAAATGGAAAGGCCCGGCGCAGTGCCTCACGCCAGTAATCCCAGTACTTTGGGAGGCCGAGGCGGGCGGATCACGAGGTCAGGAGATCGAGACCAGCCTGGCCAGCATGGTGAAACCGCATCTCTACTAAGAATACAAAAAACTGGGCGGGGTGGCGCTTGCCTGTAGTTCCAGCTACTTGGGAGGCTGAAGCAGGAGAATTACTTGAACCTGGCAGGCGGAGGTTGCAGTGAGCCCTGATCGCGCCACTGCCCTCCAGCCTGGGTGACAGAGCGAGACTCCATCTCAAAAAAAAAAAAAAAAAAAAAAAACACACAAAACCCCATGGCAGTTAAATATTCCGCCCAGAGTCAGCCATGAGTCAGGTGGTGAAGACCGCATCTGGCTTTTGACACATGGCCCACCCTCTGGCGGGGTGCCTCCCCGTCTCCCATTCCAAGGGTGTGGAACTTGGAGGAAGCGCTGAGTGGATGTTATCTGTTACTGTTACTTAGTACGCTTCACTCAGATGTGGGCTTTGTAGGTTATTTATGGTGGCGTGTCATACTGGACGGTTCAGCTTGAATCGATTACTCTAGAAAGGTTGTGGGCTCCTTCGCTGAGGCGTCCTTCTGTTTTCCAGGGCTGAAGAAGATGAAGAGCAGCCTGAAGCTGGTGGACTGTATCATCGAGGTCCATGATGCCCGGATATCCTTTCACAGAGCAGGGGAGGCCCCTCTGCCTGAAGTCATATTACATGTTAGAATTATCTGGGGGAGGCTTTTTAAAATGTGAATTGCTGGGCCCCTTTCCAGACCAGTCAGAATCTGTGGTGTGGGGTCCAGACTGCGTGTCTTTGAAACTTCCTTTTAATACATGTGTCTGGGTCACTCAAGCCTGACAGTAGGCTGCAGCGGTGGAATTCTCTAGGTAGGCTATGAAACCCCCGTTCAAATGTTCTGCCAGCTGCGGCTTTCCTCCTGTACTTGAGGAATGAATTGGCAAGATGTGACGACTTGTTCACTGATGACAAGAAAAAAAGTTGGTTGGCTGGTAAAGCTTTGGTGGAATTTTTACCTTAATTTTGCCACATCCCACTTTCAGGCCGCAACCCTTTGTTTCAGGAAACCCTTGGGCTTAAGCCTCACTTGCTGGTCCTCAACAAGATGGACTTGGCGGATCTTACAGAGCAGCAGGTAAAGGCCTTTCTCTCAGATGCCTTCAGCAGTGTGGCTGTGTTTTCCCTAGGTCGGTTGTTGTAACAGAAGAGTTGCTGGACACACACTCTTGTCAGTTTGCCCAGGCAGGCTCTGCTTTAGAAACAGCCCTTTGCTTTGTAGAAGCGTGCCAGCATCGTTTGTTATATAGCGTGCCTCCCTCTAATGTGCGCCTCGTGATCCGGACACCCAGTGAGCGCGCGTCTCTGTGGGAAGTGGCCAGGCTGTGCTGCCAGAGCCCGAGTGGTGGCCGCGGTGGCGCTCTGGATCTTTCCTTGCTGATGGGGTCTCTGTGTCTCACGTGGTGGCTGCCTGTGAGCACCTGACATGTGTCTACTGCCACATGTGACTTTCACATTTTGCTTAATTAGGTTTAGTGGCCACCTGCGGCCATTCTGGTCTGAGGTCTTCTGTGGTGGTTGTGGTGCCCCCGGTGTCTGGTTTGCCGCTTCGAACCAAGGGCTTGTCTGCCAGCCAGCTTGTGCACACCTTGGGATTTCAGAAGCACAGAGCGCTGCTGGGAGGCCCAAAGGAGCTAAAGGATTTCTCCAAAGCAAAGAGCAGAGTCAGGGGTGCAGGTGACCCTGGGCAAGGTGTGTGGAGGTAAAAGAAATAAAAAAAACAAAAAACTCAGACGTGGAACTGGCCCATTGTCCCACACAGCTGATGTTTATAGTTTGAGTAAACATAGACATGGACCCCCACCCCCCACCCCCAGTCTTTTTTTTTTTTTTGAGATGTAGTTTTCCTGTTGTCGCCCAGGCTGGAGTGAAATAGCACGATCTTGGCTCACTGCAGCCTCCACCTCCTGGGTTCAAGCAATTCTCCTGCCTCAGCCTCCCGAGTAGCTGGATTACAGGCGTGTATAAGCCCAGCTAATTTTTGTATTTTTAGTAGAGACAAGGTTTCACCATGTTGGCCAGGCTGGTCTCAAACTCCTGACCTCAGGTGATCTGCCAGCCTCGGCCTCCCAAAGTGCTGGGATTACAGGTGTGAGCCACCATGACCGGCCTGTTTTTTTTATTTTATTTTTTAAATCATCACAAGTGCTTTCACTAGTTGGTACTTTTACATCACTTCAGTGGCTACTTCTGCCTTTGGAAATGCAACTTTTTGTAGACTGGTGGGTAGCCGTCTAGTACAAGGCACAGCAGTGTCTCGCCTGGTCAGAGAAAGGCCAGTGCTTCTGAAGAATCAGGGGAGAGAGGTTGACTTGCCTCTGGGTGGCCCTGCCTTCCACCTCCCTGAGCAGGGACACCTGAGTGCATTTACTACCCAGAGTGTGTGACTTCAAGTGTGTGTCTTGTGCTTGATCTCTCCATCCATGTCATCTTGATGGACAGCTCAATAAAACCAGCTGAATCAGTGAAGGACTTGTTGATTTAAGCATCAGTCATATTTTAGGTCCACTGATGAACAACACTCATGTTTAGAAATATGATACAGCTTTGCACTGGTTTCACTGCGTGTTAGGGCTAGTGAATTCAAAAATTAACTGGATGTGGCGCACGCCTGTAATCCCTGCTACTTGGGAGGCTGAGGCATGAGAATCACTTGAACCAGGGAGGCGGAGGTTGCAGGGAGCTGAGATTGTGCTACTGCACTCCAGCCTGGGTGACAGAGCCGAGACTCCAATAAAAAAAGTAAAATGGAAATGTTTTGTGTTTTTCAGAAAATTATGCAGCGCTTAGAAGGAGAAGGCCTAAAAAATGTCATTTTTACCAACTGTTTAAAGGATGAAAATGTCAAGCAGGTAGGCTTTTTGTCTGTGTTCTCTTTGACGTTTCGCTTCAGTAGGTTCAAGGAGTACTATAAACTGTTCTATGCTTTAGTAAGAAGCAGAGCTTTGGAAAAGATCCTGGGTGCTGGTTTCTAGCTGCCACACGTGAATGTGACCTCCTGGGGCAAGTGCATCTCCCTGTACTGAGGGCACGAGGTCAGGCTGTGAACATTCCAGAATTGTAGGTGGTCAGAGTCTTTTGGAGACTCAGGTAGCTCATGTTTCCAGTTGTGTGTGGCAGAGTTTTCTGGCTTGATGTACTTCTTCATTACAAGGTAGTTACAGTCACAGCTGTCCCTGAAGCCCCAGGTCTGCCCTGCTTGTTTTTGATGGGAGGGGACGGGCATAGGTGGTCCTTGGGCCCCAGAGCTCAGTCTGACGTCTGAGCTGGACAGAGCTCCAGTTTCTCAGCACCGAATACTTGCGTGTGCTACCTCCAGATGAAGGGCAATGCCCAGTTTGCCTATGAAATGTTGGGTAGAATTCCAGATACAAGGTCTGTGTTTTCCTAACCGATGTGTGAAAGTGGAGACCTGGAATCCCTAATCCTGTTCTGAGGTGGCAGAAGGAGTGGGTCGGTGCAGAGACGTCCGACCTGGAGTGGCTCCGTGAGTGGGTGTTTGTTGCAGATCATCCCGATGGTCACTGAGCTGATGGGGAGCAGCCCTCGCTACCACCGAGGAGAGGTTGGTTGGTGGGGCCCGGGGCTGGGAGGCCGGCGTGGGATGGGCCAGCCCCTCAAGGAGAAGGTGCTGCGCCCCAGGCAGGGAGGCCCCTCCTTTGTCCTCATTCTCTTCAGTGGAAAGGGCTGAGGCCATCCCCACTAGGTGGGCAGAGCCTCTGCGTTAATCTCCCGTCTTCCCTGAGCTGGCCTGGCCTGGGGTCCCCTTGCCTGGGTGGGGTTGGAGAATCTCAGACTCTAGCGGTCAGGGTGGGCCCTGTGACTCCTCTCTCTGCCTCCACAGAACCTGGAGTACTGCCTCATGGTCATCGGGGTCCCCAACGTGGGCAAGTCCTCCCTGATCAACTCCCTCCGGAGGCAGCACCTCAGGAAAGGTACTGGCGCGTGCGGCTGGTGTGCTGATGCCTCCATCTTTCCCGGAGGAGACGTGCCTGAGGAGCACTTGCCAGTCTCCTGCTGACCCCACAGCCCCCAGCGCATCTGGGCTTGTCTCATTCAGTCCAGTTCACAGGAGGGTTGAGCAGTGGGACCAGGTCATTCTGCTGTGAATTTCACACGTAATTTTTCTCTCTTTTAAAATCTTTAATATGAGAATGGCTTTTCTAAACTTTGGTATTTTTTCATTTATTTAAATCCCTTTGATCCAGAGAATTCAAAGCGTGTGAAGTAGATAGGGCTGGATTATCAGGCAGGGAGGCTGCAAGGCCATTCCCCGATGGTGTCTGCCTTGCTGTAGCTGGAGGTTTCCTGGACTCTGGAGTTGCAGGTGCTCCTCTGTGCTCCTCCCTCCTGCCTTTTCTCAGACTCTGATTCAAAGCCGAAGCCCCCAGCACCCCTCACTGCCCCGTGTGCTCTTTTCCTTAAGTGTTTTCAAGTTTAATTCAAGTCCTTATTGGCTTCATTTTTCACATTGTAAGGTATTTATTAACAAACCCATTTGTGATGTGCGAATCTGAAGGCTTTAAACTATAGTGAACCATTATTTTACAGAGAGAGTGTTTTTGGTGCTAATCGGAGAGTTGCTACAGTCTTTTATTCTTTTTTTTTTTTTTTTTTTTGAGACGGAGTCTTGCTCTGTCGCCCGGGCTGGAGTGCAGTGGCCGGATCTCAGCTCATGGCAAGCTCCGCCTCCTGGGTTTACGCCATTCTCCTGCCTCAGCCTCCCGAGTAGCTGGGACTACAGGCGCCCGCCACCTCGCCCGGCTAGTTTTTTGTATTTTTTAGTAGAGACAGGGTTTCACCATGTTAGCCAGGATGGTCTCGATCTCCTGACCTCGTGATCCGCCTGTCTTGGCCTCCCAAAGTGCTGGGATTACAGGTGTGAGCCACCGTGCCCGGCCTATTTATTCTTTTATTTTTAAGCGTGTTATTTTTTTATCAGTGGCATTAAGTACATTTAGAGGGTTATGCAACCAGCACCACTATTTTCAAATATTTTGGTTACCTGAAAATGAAACTGTAAATACGAAGAGTCACTCCCCAAGCCCCGTACACCCCTCGTTCCACTTTCTGTGAATGTGATGACTGTAACTACCTCCTCTAAGGGGACTCACAGTACTTGGCCTTTTGTGACTGGCTGATGTCACTGATCGTGATGTTTCTCAAGGTTCGTCTGTGTTGAGTGTCAGAATTTTATTCCTTTTTAAGGCTGATCACCTCGTTGTATGTACAGACCACATCCTGTCTGTCCATTCATCTGGAGGGACACTTGTGTGTTTTTTTTTTTTTTTTTTTTTTTTTTTGAGACGGAGTCTCGCTCTGTCACCCGGGCTGGAGTGCAGTGGCCGGATCTCAGCTCACTGCAAGCTCCGCCTCCGGGGTTTACGCCATTCTCCTGCCTCAGCCTCCCGAGTAGCTGGGACTACAGGCGCCCGCTACCTCGCCCGGCTAGTTTTTTGTATTTTTTTAGTAGAGACGGGGTTTCACCGTGTTAGCCAGGATGGTCTCGATCTCCTGACCTTGTGATCCGCCCGTCTCGGCCTCCCAAAGTGCTGGGATGGCAGGCTTGAGCCACCGCGCCCGGCCATGGGACACTTGTGTTTTTTTATTCTTGCATTGTTTGTCCACAGTGGAGTAGCCTCTCCTTGGGACCCACTGAGCTGAGTCCTGGAGCGGCCAGCCCCCTGTGGACAGTGCTGTGGGAGGCAGGCTGACCTTGGGGTGCAGGGGTGGGTCCAGGAGGGGGACCGCGTGGAAGGAGCAGCTCTGGTCTGACCGCCGCAGTCTGACAGTCCCTTTCCAGTCCTGGGGAGGCAAGTTCTGGTGCATTTGTTGAATAATCTCAGCCTCTGTGTGGCTTGGAAAGTGCCGTTGCTGTGAGCTGGTTTGGGACTGAAAGTAAAACAAATCATAGACTTGGGAAGCTCATTTGGCTTTTAGGTTTTTCCATTTTGGCTGGCCAGATGTGTTTGTTACATACGTCTCCCTGCTTGTTCTGCAGCCTCTGTATTTAGTATACATTTGAGCCTCCTTTTCTCCTTTTCCTGCAGGGAAAGCCACCAGGGTGGGTGGCGAGCCTGGGATCACCAGAGCTGTGATGTCCAGAATTCAGGTGGAGTCCTCAGGGGCCAGGCCCAGCACTCTGTCAGGAGCTGTGCAGGCATCTGGCACCTGCTGACCTCTGCGTGGCTTCCTGCTGCTGACCACGCTTCCCTCCCTCCACTCAGTGTCCCTGCTGAGCACCCCCTGGCAGGCACTGCCCCCATCCTTACTCCATAGTCCTCATAGCCTTTACGCCAAACGTTTGGGGAAGGCACGCTGTTTTCCCCATTTCCAGATGAGGAGGCCACTTTGTCCAGGGCCACGCCGCGGTCAGGGCAGATTTGAGCAGCACGTCCCCTGCCCTCCGCTCCCTTCCTTGTGTTCTGTTCGGGAGCAGAAGACAAGCTGTTGGGACCTGATGCTTTTGTTTATTCTCCAAATTAATTGGGAATTAGATCCTCTGGGGAACCCTGGAGCTTGGTGAGAGTGACGCTGCCGTGGGGTTGGGTCCCCGAGGCCTTCCTCGGAGCATTGGGTGTCAGGGGCTGCCCAGGCTTCCTGAGCAGCCCACCTGGGTGGGACGCTGCCATTGCGGCCTGATTGTGCCCTCTGTGCCCACACAGGTCTCTGAGCGGCCCCTGATGTTCCTGTTGGACACTCCTGGAGTGCTGGCTCCTCGGATTGAAAGTGTGGAGACAGGCCTGAAGCTGGCCCTGTGTGGTGAGCTGGGGCTGGGCTGGGTCTGGGACCCCGCCACCCCACCTTTAGGACTGACTGTGGCACAGGGCCCTAGACTGGAGTTGTTACTGCTTTTGACCTGGTTGCTGCTGGACCTTCCTCGAAGCTTAGTGTGAGACCTGTAGTATTGCATAGCTGACGAGCTCTGGTCACTGTTACACCCTGCCCCATGAGTAGCCTTTGCTTTCCTTATTTGATGGACCGGGGCAGAGAGGTAGGTCTCAGATGCCAGGCAGGAGTGGGACCTGGGACCACAGCCGAGTGCCGTCCTCCGTGGGAGCCTTTGTCAGTGGGTGGCCTCTTCCTTATGAGCACGGTGTCTTTGGGCTGAGACTGGAAGGGATGTGTTTGAGCTTGGCAAGAGCATAGATGTGGGCTCTTTCCAGTGCTCACCTCGGCTGCTGCTTCCACAGGAACGGTGCTGGACCACCTGATCGGGGAGGAGACCATGGCTGACTATCTGCTGTTCACCCTCAACAGACACCAGCGCTTTGGGTGAGTGCAGTGAATGCAGGGCAGCCAAGGCCCCTCCTCCCAGTCACCTCATTAAAAACAAACAAACCGGCACTATAAAGGTATTATAAACACAGTAATCTGCACATTATGTAAAGCGTCCAGTTGGACAAGTTCGGGAGTATGGTTACATCTGTGAAAGCAACACAATCAAAAAACGAGTGTTCCCGTCACCCCCAGTCCCCTGTGCTCCTTCGTGAAATCAAGAAAACGAGCGTTGCCGTCACCCCCAGTCCCGTGCTCCTTCGTGATCACTCTTTCCTGCCCCTGCCCGAGCCCAGGCAGCCGTCTTCTGTCCCTATAGATTGCTTTGAGTTTTCTAGAATTCCACATAGATGGAATCACACAGGATACACACTCTTGTCGAGCTGTTGCTCGGCATGATTGTTGTGTGATCCCTGTGTGTCGTAACTGTTGTCTGTCATTCCCCCTTTTCGTTGCCAAGCGGCGTCCGGATGCCCTGTAGTTTGTCCCTTCACCCGTTAATGGATATGTGGGTCGTTTGCAGGTTTTGGCTGTTGCAGATAAAGCTGCTGTGAACTTTCGTGTACTGACAGGTCTTTGTGTAGACTGGGCTTTTGTTTCCCTTGGGTAAATACCTAGGAGTAGAGTGGCCGCATCATAGGGGAGGCATATGTTTGACTTTTTAAGAAACCACCACATTGTTTTCCAAGGTAGTTACACTGTTTTATATGCCCACAAGCAGAGAATGAGTCCTTCAGTTTCTCTGAGATGAGTCTTTTAACTGTCCCCCGTCTGAGGGGCGTGTGGAGGCGTCGCACAGCATTTCAGTGTGCATTTCCCCAATGACAGTGACGTTGGGCATCGTCATGGGCCCAGTTGTCATCCCTCTCTGGGGAAATATCTGTTCTTTTTCCTTTTTTTTTTTTTTTTTTTGGCTGAGTTGTTTCTTTTCTTATTGTTAAGTTTTAATTTTTTTTTTTTGAGACAGGGTCTCACTCAGTTGCCCAGGCTGAAGTGCTGTGGTAAAATCTCAGCTCACTGCAGCCTGACCTCCTGGGCTCGAGCGGTCCTCCCACTCCAGCCTCCAAGTAGCTGAGACTACAGGCGTGTGTCACCACACATAGCTAATTTTTGTATTTTTTGTAGAGACAGGGTTTCCCCATGTTGCCCAGGCCGGTCTTGAACTCCTGTGCTCAGGTGATCTGCCCGCCTCAGCCTCCCAAAGCATTAGTATTATAGGCATGAGGCACCGTGCCCAGTCCGTAGTGTTTTCTAATGTATTCTGGACGCAGGTCCTTCATCAGAGAGACGGTTTGTAAAGACTGTCAAGACTGTCTCTAAGTCTGTGTCTTGTCTTTTCAGTCCTCTCAACAGTGTCTTCCGAGGAGTAGGATTGTTGATTCTCATGCAGTCCAGTTTATCAGCTAGATCTTTTCCGGAGTGCTCTGGTCATATCTAAGAAATCTTTGCCTAAACCAGGGTTGTCACAAGGGTTTCCTCATTGAAGATAGTTTTAGGTTTTACATTTAGGGCTGTGATCCTTTTTGATTTTTTAGTATATGGGGCAAGCTACAGATTGAAGTGTTTTTTTTTGCACATGGAGAACCAGTTGTTGAAAAGAGAAACATTTGTTGAAAAGACTGTCTTTTCTCCACGGAACTGTCTTTGCATCTGTGTCGCACATCAGTTGTCCATATATGTGTGGGTCTGTTTGTGGACTGTTTCCTGTTGCACTTATCTGTGTGACCGACTGTCTTGGTACCTGCTTCTAATTTAATGTGAGACTTGAAATTTTTTGTCTCTTCTTTGTCAAAATTGCTTTGTCTGTTCCTGGTTCTCATGAATTTTTCAGTCACTTTGTCAGTTTCTGCAAAACTCCCTGTTTTTCTTGGGGCCAGGCGGCAGATTCCGTTGAATCTGGGGAAGAATTGACAGTATTGTAACATTGAGTCTCTGACCCATGAATACAGTGTTATCTCTTCATTTATTTAGGTCTTTAGTTTTTCTTTGCAGTGTTTTGTAGTTTCCAGTATTAGGTCTTTTATATCTTTTGTAAGATTTGTATTTAACTCTTTAAATTTTTAATGCCAAGATTTATCTTTTATTGATACAAAATGGATCTTTTCAGGGTACCTGTGACGTTTTGATACATTCATATAATGTGTAATGATCAGATCAGGGTAACTGGGATGTCGATCATCCCAAACGTTTATCTCATGCTGGAAACATTTGAATTGCTCTCTTCTGGTATTTGAAATATACTGTAGATTCTTGTTAACTGTTGTCACCTGCCGAACTTTCGAACACTGTGCCTTATTCCTTCTTCCTAACTATTCTTTAATCAACCTCTATTCATCCCCTCTTCCCCCTCACCTCTAGTAGTCACCAGTCTGCTGTCTTCAAGAAGTCCACATTTTCAGCTCCCACATTTGAGTTAGAACATGCATTATTTGTCTTTCTGTGCCTATTTCACTTAACAGAATGACCTCCAGTTCTGTTTGTGTTGCTGCAAATGACAAGATTTTGTCCTTTCTTATGGCTAATATTTCATTGTGTTTTATGTACCACATTTTCTGTATCCATCATCCTTCGATAGACACTTAGGTCTGTTGCAAATCTTGGCTATTGTGAGTAGTGCCGCCATGAGCATGGGAGTGCAGTATTTCTTCAGCATATTGATTTCCATTCTTTTGGGGCTATACCCAGTAGTGGGATTGCTGGGTCCGATGGCAGTTCTATTTGTAGTGTTTCGAAGAACCTCCATACTGTTTTCCGTAGTAGCCGTGCTAACTTACGTTCCCACCAACAGTGTACGACAGCTCCCCGTTCTCCACATCTTCAACAGCATCTGCTATTCCTGGTCTTTTCTGATAAAAGCCGTTTTAGTGAGATGAAATCTCATTGTGGTTTTGATTTGCATTTTTCTGGTGTTTAGTCATGTTGAGCATTTTTCATATACTTGTTGGCCATTTGTATGTCTTCTTCTGAGAAATATTTATTCAGATCTTCTATTTTTTAATAAAGTTATTTGTGTTTTTGCTGTTGAGTTGAATTTCTTATATAATCTGGTTATTTATTCCTTGTTGGGTGGATAGTTTTCAGATATTTTCTCCCATTCTGTAGATTGTCTCGTCACTGCTTTGATATTTTCGTTTCTTGCTTCGGGTCTTGTTGTGTCGTCCAGGCTGGAGTGCAGTGGTGCGATCATAGCTTACTGCAGCCTCGAACTGCTGGGCTCGAGACCCTCCTGCCTCAGCCTCCCAAGCCTCTGGGATTACAGGCCTGGCTTGTTGATTGTTTCCTTTGCTGTGCAGAAGCTTTTCAGCTTGATGTAAATTTTTTTACTTTTGCCTATTTTTTTTTCTTTTTTTTTTTTGCCTTTGTTGCCTGTGCTTTTGAGGTCTTACACAAAAAAAATCTGACCCAGACCAATTTCCAAAAGAATTTGCATTTCCCTTTTGTTTTCTTCTAGTAGTTATGTAGTTTCAGGTCTTAGATTTAAGTCTTTTTTTTTTTTTCTTGAGACGGAGTCTTGCTCTGTCACACAGGCTGGAGTGCAGTGGTGCGATCTTGGCTCACTGCAACACCTGTCTCCCAGGTTCAAGCAGTTCTCTGCCTCAGCCTCCCAAGTAGCTGGGACTACAGGTGCCTGCCACCATACCTGGCTAAGTTTTGTATGTTTAGTAGAGACAGGGTTTCCCGTGTTAGCCAGGATGGTCTTGATCTCCTGACCTTGTGATCCACCCGCCTCAACCTCCCAAAGTACTGGGATTACAGGTGTGAGCCACCGTGCCCAGCAGTAAATGGGATTTTCTTAATGTCTTTTTTCTTTCTCTTTTTCTTTTTTCTTTTTTTTTTTTGAGACGGAGTTTCGGTCTTATTGCCCAGTTTGGAGTGCAATGGCGCGATCTCGGCTCACTGCAACCTCTGCCTCCTGGGTTCAAGCGATGCTCCTGCTTCAGCCTCCCGAGTAGCTGGGATTACAGGTGTGCGCCACCACGCCGGGCCCTTTTTTTGTATTTTTAGTAGAGACGGGGTTTCTCCCTGTTGGTCAGGCTGGTCTCGAACTCTTGACCTCAGGTGATCCGCCCGCCTCAGCCTCCCAAAGTGCTGGGATTACAGGCATGAGCCACCGCGCCTGGCCTGATTTCTTTTTCCAATTATTTGCTGTTGGCATGATACATGCTGCTGATTTTTTTATGTTGATTTTGAATTCTGCATCTTTACTGAAACCTTTTTGTCAGTTCTAATAGTTTTTTGGTGGAGTCTTGCAGTTTTTCCAAATAGAAGATTTTGTTATCTGTGAATAAGGATAATTTTGACTTCTTCCTCTCCAATTTGGGTGACTTTTATTTCTTTCTCTTGCGTAATTGCTCTGGGTAGGACTTCCAGTATTCTGTTGAATAAAAGTGGTAGAAATGGGCTGTGTTGCAGATCTTAGAGAAAAGCTGTTTTTCCTTGTTCGATACACTGTTACCTGTGGGTTTGTCATATATGGCCTTTATTGTTTTAAGGTATGTTCCTTCTGTATGCAGTTTGCTGAGAGCTTTTATCATGAAGGGATGCTGAATTTTATTGAATCCTTTTCAGCATCTGTTGAAATGATTGTTTTTTTCCCTTGATTCTGTGTAATGTTGTATGTTGATTGATATGCATATGTTAAACCATCCTTGCAACCTTGGGACACATCCCACTTGATGATGGTGAATGATCTTTTTAATGTGTTGTTGAATTTGGGTTGCTAGTCATGTGTTGAGGATTTTTGCGTCTGTGCTCATCAGGGATATTGGCCTGTCGTTTTCTTTTTCTGCTATGTCCCTGTCTGTTTTTGTAGCAGGATAATGCCATGTACAATGACTTTGGAAGTGTCCCCCCTTCAGTTTTTTTTGAATAGTTTGAGTACAGTTGATACTAGTTCTTCCTTAACTGTTGGAAGTTCAGCAGTGAAGCTGTCAGGACCTGGGATTTTCTTTGATGAAAGACTTTTTATTACTGCTTTGATCTTGTTACTTATTGGTCTGTTCGGGTGTTTTCCATTTCTTCATGGCTCAGTCTTGCAGGGTGTTTGCATCCAGGAATTTGTACATTTCTCCTAGGTTTTCCAGTTTGTTGCTGTATAGTTGTTCGTAGTGGTTCCTAACCATCCTTTGTATTTCTGTGGTATTGGTTGTAATGGCTCTTTTGTTTTCTGATTTTACTTTGATCTTCTCTTTTTTAAATTCGAGCTAAATGTTTGTGAATTTTTATTTATTTATTTATTTATTTATTTATTTATTTATTTTTTGAGACAGGGTCTCGCACTGTCGCCTGTTGGGGAGTGCAGTGGCATGATCTCGGCTCACTGCCTCCACCTCTCAGCTTCAAGTGATTCTCCTCAGCCTCCCAAGCAGCTGGGATTACAGGCAACTGCCACTACACCCGGCTAATTTTTTGTATTTTTAGTAGAGATAGGGTTTCACTGTGTTGGTCAGGATGGTCTGAAACTCCTGACCTAGTGATCTGCGCGCCTCGGCCTCCCAAAGTGCTGGGATTACAGGAGTGAGCCACCGTGCCTGGCCTTGTTTATGTTGTTGAAATAATTTTTTGTTTCATTGATCTTTGGTATTTTTTTTAGTCTCAATTTAATTTACTTCTGCTCTGATCTCCTGATCTCTATTATTTCTTTTCTTTTTGGATTTGGTTTGCTCTCACTTTTCTGGTACCTTGAGGTTCATGGTTGGGTTATTTGGAGTCTTCTGCTTTTTTTTACTGTGTTTGTTGCTATAAACTTCTGTCTTAGCAACGCTTTTCCTGTATCCCATAGACTTTGATATACTGTGTTTCCATTTCCGTTTGTTTCAAGAAATTTAAAATATTTCTTATTCACAAAATTATCCTTATTCACAGATAACAAGAAAATTAAAAATTTAAAATTTTTCTTATTAATTTATTAACCCACTGATCATTCAGGAGCCTGTTGTTTAATTTCCATGTGTTTGTGTAGATTTTGAGGTTCCTCTTATTGGTTTCTAGTTTTATTTCCTTGTAGTCAGAAAAGATACTCAGTATGATTTCAACTTGTTTGAATTTGTTGAAACTTGTTCTGTGGCCTAACATGGTCTGTTCTGGAGAATGTTCCTTTGCTGGTGAGAAGAATGTGTGTTCTGCAGCAGCTGGTGAAATGTTCCGTAAATGTCAGTGAGACCTGCTTGACCTAGCGTGTGGTTTCACTCCAGTGTTTCTGTTGATTTCTGGCTGGAAACACCCTACAGAGAGGGAGTGTTGAAGCCCCTACTATTACTGTGTTGCAGTCTGCCTCTCACTTCCAGTCTGTCAGTGTTTGCTTTATACATCTGGGTGCTCTGGTGTTGCATGCATAGATATTTATGATTGTTATATCTTCTTGCTGAATTGACCCGTTTATCATCATATAGTGACTTTCTCTGTGTCTTTTTACAGTCTGACCTGTAAGTCTATTTTGTGTAAGTATAGCTGCTCCTGCTGTTTTTACAGTCTTTGACTTTTAGTCTGTTTTGTCATCTGTAAGTACAGCTATTCCTGCTCTTTTCTTTTTGGTTTCCGTTTACGTGGAATATGTTTTTCCACCCTTTGACTTTCAGTCTGTGTGTGTCTTTATAGGTAAAGTTGGTTTCTTATAGGTAGCATAAGTTTGATCTTGTCTTTTATCCGTTTAGCCACTCTGTATTTTTTGCTTGTTTTTGAGACAAGGTCTCACTCTGTTGCCCAGGCTGGTGTGCAGTGGTGTGATCTTAGCTCACTGTAGTCTTGAACTCCTGGGCTCAAGCAGTCTTCCCACCCCAGCCTCCTGATAGTTAGGGCTACAGGCATGTATCACCACACCTGGCTATTTTATTTATTTATTTATTTGTAGAGGCGAGGTCTTGCTATGTTGCCCCGGCTGGTCTTCAACTCTTGGCCTCAAGTGATCCTTCCACCTTGGCCTCCCAAAGTGCTGGGATTACAAACATGAGCCGCTGTGCCTGGCCTACTCTTATGTCTTTTAGTTGGAGAATTCAGTACATTCGCTTTCAGTATTATGGATAAAGACTTAATATTGCCATTTTGTTACTTGTTTTCTGATTGTAACTCCTCTTTTCCTTATTGTCTTCCTTTGCATGTGGTTAAGAGATTTTCTCTGTTGGTATGTTTTAATTTGTTGCTTTGTATTTTTAGTGTATATATTACATGTAGTGTACCATCAGGCTTACAAAAAGCATTTTATATTTATAACAAATTATCTCTGTGACTGTACGCTAGGTACTCAGCAGGCTGAGATAGGAGGATTGCTTGAGCCCAGGAGTTTGAGGCTGCAGTGAGCTGTGATCATGCCATCACACTCCAGCCTGGGTGACACAGTGAGACCTCTCTTAAAAAAAAATTATTTTAAACACATGATGCCTCATCTTTGATCACAGAGGAAAGTATAGAAACAAAAAACTAAAAAATTCTGTACTTTAACTCCATCTTTCCCCCAAAGTTTCATTTGTTATTTCAATTTATTTGTTTTTATATTGGCTGTCTCTTTACAGGTTGCTGTAGTTATGATTTTTGATACATTTTTCTTTTAGTCTTCATACTAGAGATGTGAATGAATGCACACCACATTCACAGTATTATTCCGAGTCTGTGTATTTACTTTTCCCAGTGGGTTTCATGCTTCACATGTTTTCTTTTTGTACATTAGTGTCTTTTTCTTTCAGATTGAAGAACTTTTTTTTAAGCATTTCTTGTAAGTTGGGTCTGATGAATTCCCTCAGCTTTACTTTTTCATGTTTGAAGGTGTGTCCTGAGTTGACAGTTGCATTTTTTTTCCTTTAGCACTTGGAATATATCACCCCACTCCCTCCTGGCCTAGATGGGTTTCCTAGTGAAGCCTCTGCCGCCAGGTACATTGGAGCTCCTTTATAAACATGTTTGCTGCTTTTCTCTTACTACTTGTAGGATTCTTTTGTCATCCTTGACTTTTGAGAATTTGATTATTATATTCTGTAGGGTAGTTTTATTTGGATTAAATCTGTTTGGTGATCTCTGACCTCCCTGTACCTGGACATTTACGTCTTTCTGAAGGGTTTGAAAATTTTTCTGTAATTATTTCTTTGAATAAACTTTCTGCGCCTTCCTCTTGCTCAGTTCCTTCGTGAACCCCAGTAATTCTTAGGTTTGCTCTTCTGAGGCAGTTTTCTGTATTTTGCATGTGTTCTTCATTCCTCTTAATTCATTCTTCTTTTTTGTGTTCCCTCTTCTGTGTATTTTCAGATAGCCAGTCCTCAGGCTCACTGGTTCTTTCCTCTGCTTGATTGATTGTGCTGTTGAGAGCCTCTAATGCGGTTTTCAGATCAACAAATGTATTTTTTAGTTCCAGGATTTCTGTTTGATTTTTTTTTTTTAAATTTCAATCTCTGTTAAATTTGTCTGACAAATTTGTGAATTGTTTTTCTACGTCAGAGTTTGCTGAGTTTCTTTTTTTAACTGTTATCTTAAATTTTTGATTTGAGCGCTTACATGTTGCCATCTCATTAAAGTTGGTCATTGGCTCTTTGCTTTGTCTGAGAAGGTCACAGTTTTCCGTTAGCTGTTGTTTCTTGTGCACATATGTCTGTGGTTTTGCATTCAAGGATTTGTTATCTAGGCTTTCCTGTCTGGCATGTTTTGTTTTTTCTTGGATGTTTGCTTAGAGGTTCGTTGCAGCTTACTGTCTGCCTGGAGTTTCTTCACTTCTCTGGTCTCATCCTCAGATTTGAGTTCTGGAATATTGCTGGTGATATTCTTGGTGCTGGATGTTTGGTTTTGGTTTTGAGAGGGTGAGTGAAGCCAGATTACTTCTACTTCTCTATTTGGTGATGTCATTGCCTCTATTAACTCTTTTAATATTTTTGATGCTATTGTAAATGGTATTGTTTTTATATTCAATTTTGATTTTTCATTGCTAGTATGTAGAAGTAGAATTGAGTTTTGTATATTGATCTCGTTATCTTGTAACCCTGCTAAACTCATTTATTCATTCTAGTAGCTCTTTGTAGATTCCAATTAGATTTTTTACCTAGATAATTATGTCATTTGCAAATAAAGATCATCTTACTTTTTCTTTTCCAGTCCAGATGCCATATTTTGTTTTCTTGCTTTATTGCACTGGCTACAGTCTTCAATACAATTGGCAGGGTTTTTTTTAGTACTTGAGATGTGGTATATCTTTTTTTGTTGTTGTTCCTAATCTAAGGTAGGAAGCTTTTAGTCTCTTACCATTAAGCACAATATTAGGTATGGGTGTTTCTTAGATGCCCCTTTTCAATGGAAGAGAACCGTCTGGCTAGAGGCTTATTAATTTTATTGATATTTCCAAAGAATCAGCTTTTGGTTTCATTGACTTTCTATTGTCTTTGTTTTTTATGTCATTGTTTCTGTTCGATATTTATTTTTTTATTTCTACTTTGCTGATTTTATGTTTGTACTACCAATTATTGTGAGGGGGGTATTGAAATTTCCCACTATAACTGGATTTCTCTATTTCTTCTTGCTGTTCTATCAGTTTTGGCTTCCTGTATTTTGAAGCTCTGCTGTTAGGTACAGAAATGCTCAGGAGGTTGTTACGTCCTGTTGATGATTTGATGCCTTTGTCATTATCAAATGATATTTTTTATCCTTCAGAATATTCTCTGCTCTGAAATCTATCTTGTCTGATATTAATATAGCCATTCCAGTTTGTTTTCTTTTGTTTTTTTGAGACGGAGTCTCACTGTGTTGCTCAGGCTGGAGTGCAGAGGTACGATCTTGGCTCACTGCAACCTCCGCCTCTTGGGCTCAAGTGGTTTTCATGCCTCAGCCGCCCTAGTAGCTGGGATGACAGGCATGCGCCATCATGCCTGACTAATTTTTGTATTTGTAGTAGAGAGGGGGTGTTGCCATGTTGGCCAGGCTGGTCTCGAACTCCTGGCCTCACGTGATCCTCCCGCCTCAGCCTCCAGACTGCAGGGATTACAGGCGTGACGTGATCCGCCCGCCTCGGCCTCCAGAGTGCAGGGATTACAGGTGTGAGCCTCTGCCTCTGGTCCATTCCAGCTTATTTTGATTAACAGTAACATGGTGTATCTTTTTTCTATCCTTTTATTTTTAGCATATTTGTGTCTTCATATTGAAAACATGTTTCTTATAGTCTGCTTCTTTGTATTGTTGGATTTTGCTGCTTATCCGGTCTGATAGTCTCTGCCTTTTAGGTATTTAGGCTATTTACATTTAATCACTTAATGTGATTATTTATGGATTTAAATTTATTATCTTGCTATTTGTTTTCCATTTGTCTCAATTTTTTTTTTTTTTTTTTGAGACAGAATTTTGCTCGTCACCCAGGCTGCAGTGCAATGGTGCGATCTCGGCTCACTGCAACGTCTACCCCTCGGGTTCAAGTGATTCTCCTGCCTCAGTCTCCTGAGTAGCTGGGATTACAGGCACACGCCACCATGCCCAGCTAATTGTTTTTGTATTTTTAGTAGAGATGGGGTTTCACCATGTTGGCCAGGCTGGTCTTGAACTCCTGACCTCAGGTGATCCACCCACCTCCCAAAGTGCTGGGATTTCAGGTGTGAGCCACCGTGCCCGGCCTATTTGTCTCAAGTTTTGTTTTCTTTTGTCCTCTGTCTTGCCTTTTTAGGATTGGATATTTTTAAACGATTCTACTGTATCTTATTTGTTAGCTTATTGTCTACAACTTTTGGGAGACGTTGCTTTAGGGTGTATAGTACGTCTTTAAGTGATTTTCTGTTTTTCTTATCCTGATCCTTGTGCCATCATCATGATGATATATTTTACCTTTACATATTTTATAACCTCCAGATATACTTTTTTTCTTCATACAATTATCTTTTAAAGAAATATAAAATCCCAGAAAAAAAGTTTTATATATTTTGCCATCAGTTTACCATCCACACCTTCTCATTTCTTTATGTAGGTCCAGGTTTCCTTCTTTTACTTCTGTCTGAAGGGTTTCCTTTAATATGTATCGTAAGGCAGGTTTGCTGGTGGTGAATTCTTTCAGCTTTCGTCTGAAGGTGTCTTTATTTCACCTTTGTTTTGAAAGGTATTTTCTCTATGTATAGAATTCCAGATTGACGGGGTTTTTTAGTGCTTGACAGGGGCTGGTCTCCCTTCATCACCTGCGTGGTGTCTGATGAGCTGTCTGCTGTCGTGTTTGTTTGTTCCTCTGCTGCTTTCAGGATTTTCTTTCTCAGTGCTTTTGAGCAACTCGATTACGATGGACCTTGGTATGGTTTTCTACCGTCTGCTTGTAGTTCATTGAGATTTTTGGATCTGGGGCTTTGTAGTTTCCATGAAATTTGGATCATTTTGAACCTTTATATCTGCAGACTTTTGTTCTGTCCCTCTCTTCTCCTCAGGACCTCAGGCATGCAGGTACCAGGCTGCTTGGCTTCGTCCCACTGCGGCTCAGTAAAGCTTTGTGCCTGTTTTGCGGTTTCTGTTGCTGTGTCTTTGGGTTCACTCATCTTTTCTTCTGCAATGTCTGATCTGCTGTTCATCCCACTCAGTGGTTTTCATAGTTTTCACTTCTGCAAGTTCAGTTTGGATTGTTTTAAAAAATATCTTCCATGTTGCAGCTTAGATTTAATGTCTTGTCTGCTAATTCTAACATTGGGTCAGTTTGAGTTGACTGATTTTTCTTCTCATTAGGGGGTCTGTTTTTTTCCTTTGTAGGCCTGGCAATTTTTGGATGAGATATATATATATATATTTTTTTTTTCTTTTTTTGAGATGGCAGATGGCATCTCACTCTGTCACCCAGGCTGCAGTGCGGTGGTACGATCTTAGCCCACTGCAGCCTCTGCCTCCCGGGTTCAAGTGATTCTCCCGCCTTAGGCTCCCAAGTAGCTGGGATTATATGTGTGTGGCACCACACCTGGCTAATTTTTGTGTTTTTAGTAGAGACAGGGTTTCACCATGTTGGTGAACAGGCTGGTCTCAAACTCCTGACCTCAAGTTATCTGTCCACCTTGGCCTCCCAAAGTGCTGGGATTACAGGCATGAGCCACCGTGCCTGGCTGGATGTCATGTATTTTGAGTTTCACCTTGTTAGGTGATGGATATCTGCATTCCTGTAAAAATTCTTGAGCTTTGTTCTGGGTTAGTTCGGTTATTTGGAAACAGTCCCGTCCTTTCAGGAGTTTTAACCATTGGCAGGTCTCGGGAGTGGTCAGGGGTGTCTTCTCCAGGCTTGCTCCTCTCTCCTGGGACAGCTTTTTTGGAGCACCAGGGGGCCCTTGAGGCTGCTGATTGAGAGCTCACGCTTGCTGCTTCCCAGAAGTGAGATTTAGAACCCATGTTACTCAGGGTGCTGATGCTCCCACGGGCTCTGAGCTCATGTCTTGCTTTGCTGGGCCTTGTGGTAAGTCCTGTGTTACTGGGTCATGCTGTGACCAGGTCCGAGGGCACCAGCCTCCTCAAGGTTGAGCCTGTCCTCGTGGGAGCCACGAGACAGGTTCCCTCACCCCTGGCTGTCAGGAAGGTTGGGAAAGTGTTGGGTCTGGGTTACTTGGGCTCCTGAGGCTTAGGGCGGTGTTTGTCCCTGTGAGTTGCTGCTCTGTGCTGGCCTTTCTCTCCAGGCCTCTCTGCCCAGAGTCTGCACTGTGAGGAGTGCCCGTGAGAACCACTGGGTGACGCTCAGCAGTGGTGGGTGCCTAGTCAGCCCATGCTGGTCCGTGTGCTAGGAAAACACCGCTCAAACACCCAGCTGGGTGGACGATGCAGGCGTACTGGCTGCCTGGAAGTCACCGAGTGCCATCCTTAGCAGCAAACAGTGTGTTTGCAGATGGTCTGCTGTGCTACTCTTTTAGTTTCCAGGACCTGGGCCTGCACAGAGGCCTGCCTCTCCCTGCCCCCGGATAGGGTGGATGAAGCCTGTGCATGTGAACAGCTGGTATTCCTCCCGTTGCAGCAAGAGCTCCAGTGGTGGGAGCCACCCTCCATGCTGCTGGCCATGGCCACACAGGACAAAGCTCAGGGATGGTTCTTAGATAGTGGCTCTCCCCCGGAGCCCAGCACCAGTCACCTCCAGTGTCATCTTCGTCATTCACAGCACTGCAGTCACTGTCACCCACAGGAGGTGCCTGGCCATGGCCTTTGTGGCATTCAGGAGGAAGGGCCCGGCCTGGCTGACTGTGCACCTGGCTGTCTGCGTGGAGTCAGTGCTAGGTCCCCTGGTACTGACCTGCAGCCTGTGTGCAGGTACGTGCAGCACTACGGCCTGGGCAGTGCCTGTGACAACATAGAGCGTGTGCTGAAGAGTGTGGCTGTGAAGCTGGGGAAGACACAGAAGGTGAAGGTGCTCACGGGCACAGGTGAGTGAGGTTGCTGACGCGGGCACTGGAGCCTCACCCCATTACCCAGGGGGAGCCCGGCCATCCCCAGAGGAGGCAGGGAGGAGAGGAACGTCTCAAGGAGCATGTGGGTGGGTCTTCTGGGACTGGGTTTCAGGGCAGGGGAGCTACAGAAAGTTCTGGAGAGGAAGGGCTCGTAGTCCAGGCTTCCGAGGGTCCATCAGCCCTGCCGCTTGATGGGCAGTGCTAGGTGGACACCTGCAGGCCTCATGTGCCCGGCCTTGGAGGCTCCAGGCAGCGCAGCTCCAGCTGGTTTCTTTCTGAGTGTGATCCTGTTCCCTGGGCCTCCCTGATGCCACCCTAGAATGTCTTAGGGCTGGTCCCTCAGGTGGGTAAGGGCTGGGCCCGTGCTGCTGTGAAGGCTCCTTCCTCACTGAACCCTCCCATCCCCCAGGTGACGTGAACGTTATTCAGCCTGACTATCCTGCGGCAGCCCGTGACTTCCTCCATACCTTCCGCCGCGGGCTGCTGGGCCCCGTGATGCTGGACCTCGACGTCCTGCGTGGCCACCCCCCGGCCAAGACTGTGCCCTGAACTTGTCCGGGTGGGGAGGGCCAGAGGCGTGTGGCCTCCCAGACCTCCTGACCTGGTTGGTTGAGGCTCAAGACAGCTCACCTGGTCCAGGAGCTCCACGCTGGCCACTAGGGTGCTGTGTGCTTTCTGGTGCCCTCACGGCCTGGCTAGCTCCAGGGTCCCCAGTTCCAGGGGCCAAGCAGGTGGGAGTGGACACTAGGCTTCCCAGGTGACGTCCCTGAGCAGCTCCGCATGCTTGGTTCTCCCGGAGCTTCCTGCTCAGGCCTCTTGAGAAATGGATGCTGTCTCAGAAGGAGTTAAAACTATAACCTGTAACCTTTAAAATCTCCAATTAAAGGGCCTGTTTCTTCCTGGCCTGTGAGGTGTACCATAGTGCCTTGGGCCTGTGTATTAAAGCTGCTGTCACCAGTGGAACCTAAGAAATGAGCAGGTTGGCAACTAGGGCTTGTGTTGGAGGCTTTCGGTCCAGTGTCTTGCAGTCCTACAGCAAGTAAGAGGCTCGCTGCCACCAGAGAGGTTTATTTCACACAGGCGCACGCAGACACAAACGAGACTCCCAGCAGCAGAGCCCAAGCACTGGCTTCACCCCTCAGTGCCCTGGGGCATGTTCCAGGGCAGAGTTGAGGGGGACGCCCTGCACATGGCTTTGCTGTGCAGAGACTGGAAGGCCGCCCGGCATGGGCAGTAGAGACCCCCTGGCCTCTGAGCACCTAGCTCACGGGTCATGGGTTTCTGCATTAGTGGGGCTGAGAGGTGTGGGGGCCCCTCCAGCCCCATTATCGGTGCACCTGAAGGTCCACAGCCTGCGTCCTAGAAGAGGGAAGAGGAAGGAAGGTGAGTGGGGCTGGGGATATGGACTGAAGTGCTGTGGGGCCTGGGGCCAGGGACATCCTGTGCAGAAGCTCCGGCCTCTTTCCGGTGGTGGCCTGGCCTTCCCACAGCAGCCTCCACCACGGCCCTGGTGCTCAGCGGCCCCTCCTTGCTGGCTAGCTGTCTCTGCTGCCCCGTACCCCACACACTCATCAGCCTGAAGTTAGTCCCCGCATGCCACCTGCATCCTGCCATAACCCTGACTGCCTGGGCCGGAAGTGTTCAGATTGGCTGTGTCAGATGCTGATGTGCTGCAGATCACGATGTGTCCATCACATCTGGAACATTCCATCAGCTTGCAGTGCTGTGGTGTGTGAGGGTCTGGTGCAGCTCAGCCCATTTTCCAGGTGGGTGTCTGCAAAGTCAAGGGGGCTCCGCTGGGTCTCCCTACTTTGAGGAGACTCGGACCACTCCCTGCCTCCTGGGGAGATGGCAGAAGGGCTCCTCTGCTTATGAGGATCTGGGGCAGGGCCTGGCCTTGGCCTGCTGGTCTTGGTGGCACTGAGCTTGGTCTGGAAGGGGTGGGGGAGTGTCTGGGCTCACTGGGCCGGGGCATTGCTGGCAGTGTGGATGGGAGGCTGCAGGGTGCTGCCTTCTGTGGCTTAGTGCCCCGGAGCTAGAGAGCAGTGCTTGGTTGAGTCCTGCCAGCAGCTTCCAGATCCTCACCCTGGCCAGCACCCAGGCCAGCTGGGGAAGGCAGAGGCTGGCAGGGCCCATGGGGGGTGCTGGTCTCAACTTTGGTGTCCACTGAGTCCAGAGGCTCAGGCCCAGGAGGGATGTAGCCTGGCAGCGGGCGAGGCTCTCACTAGGGCATGGAGAGGGTGAGATCCTAAGGCCACGGGGGGCCAGGGAGAACCCATCCTACCTCGGATGAGTCGGGTGACTGGAGAGCTAGAGAACGTGGCAGACCCAAGACCCCTCAGTGCTGAGCCCATGGAGGATGCCCCAGGCTGGCAGGACTGGGAAGCAGAGGCCGGTCTTAACACAGGTGTGTCCAGTGCTGGAGGCAAGTCCTTGTCGTGACTGTCCGGTGCCACTCCTTGTGTCTCCTGTCCTTGGGTGGTCAGAGCCCTTGGAGATGTTGGGGGCTCAACCTCTTGCATGGGTGTCCTGCTGGGCGCCGGGGCCCGCCACTGGCCCCTGCTTGCTCCGTGGTCTGAGTCAGCTCCTGATGCACTGAGCAGGCCATCAACTGCCGATCTGCCATGCCTCGATACCCAGGCCCTGTTGCGAGGCCTGGAACAGCTGCTTCTGAGGAAGGGGCTGCCTGCAGGGAAATCCGCGTGCTGTGCAGCCTGAGCTGTGCCCAGGGAGGGCTCTTCAGCGGGATTGGCAGTGGCCGTGCCCTGAGTACAGGCAGAACTGGGATGCCTGAATGTGAACCTAAAGTTCAGAAGATTTGGAAAGCTCTGGAATGTGTTGGGTTTTCCCCCCGAAATGGGTCCTAAGGAGGGTAAAGTGACATGTTTCAAGTTGTTGGAGCAAAGTGGGTCTCTGACGGATCTCAGCCTGAGTGAGGGTGTGGGGCACAAGGCCTGGGCAGCCCCTCCAGGGCAGGGTGTGTTTTCCCATCAGCTGCAGAGAGCCAGGATGGACGTTCCTCGGAGGGACAGTTTCCCTGCCTGGGAATGTTCCTGGGCTGTGAGATCCACTCGTCTCTTCTGGGCAGGTGGTTAGCACCTATCGTTTTCCCCTCACTTCCCCCAAATCCTGAAGTCCTTTGGTCCATTTCATTGCTTGTTTTGGGGAGGGCCACATTCCTCAGGGCCTCCGGGCAGAACCAGCCTGAGGTCGTCTCCCTGCCCGTGGGTCACCACAGCCCCTGGGCAGGTGAGGGGAGCCGGGGTGGCTTTTGGGTTCCTGGCCTTGGCACCTCCCTTTGGGCGGCTCTGGAGCGTGGCTGGGCGGTGGGTACAGGAGCCACAGGCCGCTGCCTTTCTGACTGGGGGGACCCTAACATCCTGGAGCGGGGTGGGGCAGGATCCATGGTCCCCTCGAGGTGGGAGGTGGGAGGCTGAGGCGGCGTGGGCAGGACACTGGATGGCGGGTCCACAGGGACAGCCTGCAGCTCCTGCCCCAGCTGGGGCCCAAGACCGTGGGCAAGGGAGGAAGGGGGAGCCCAGTCCAGGGGATCCTGGGGACGGCGCGGGCCGGGGGCCAGATGTAGTCCCCGAGCCCAGCCAGGCCTAGGGCCACAGCAACCCCAGGGCGCCGAGGGCGCCGCCCAGCACGAGACAGAGACTAGGGCTGCGCGTGGGTCCAGCGCCTGAAGTCCACGCCCGGTAGCTGTAGATGCCGGGGCCGGTCCCGTTGCCTCCGGGGACCCCGTCCTCGTTGTCCTCCAGGCCGCGCTCCCCCGGTCCCGCGACCCTTCTCCAGCCCGAGCCCGCTGCCAGGCCCGCGGCTGCTCCCGCCGCCGCCCCAGCCGCTGCCCCTGCCGCAGCCACGCGCAGGGAGGAGCCAGGGGCACCGTAGCGCGGCGCCGGCCTCACGCGCACCCTCGAGGTCCCGCGCGCGCCCCCGCGAACCCCTCCCCGGGCACTGCCCCGCGCCCCTCCGCGGCCGCCCTTGGCTGCGCCGCTGTCGCAGAGGAAAGCGGCCGCCAGTAGCAGAGCCCAGCACGTTGCAGGTGCCCAGTTCATCTTCGTGGGGCCAAACCTGCGGGAAGAGAGGGAAAGGGCCCTCAGTTTCCATGGAGATCGGGTCCCCAGGGACGGAGGGCTCAGAGCTGGAGAGCAGAGGGACCCTCGGCTTTTGTGGGATCAGGGTGCCCCCAGCATCTTGGAGGCCCACGCAGGCCTGGAGGGCGCGGTTTAATCTCTAGCATCAGGGACTTGGGCCTGGGGGAGGCGCTGGGAAGTGGCGGGTGGGGCAGGAGGGTTCTGCACCTGAAGGTTGTGCACCTGAATTGGGGGCCTTGAAGCGGGGCAGGAGCGCCGCGGTGGGAGCGTCCAGGCCTCGGGGGGCGTCCAGGTCCGGGGGGTGTGGGGCAGGCCTGGGGGAGGGTCGCCATGCTTCTGGGCTCTGCACGCGTTGCTGGGATGCAAGGTGGGGGGAAGCATGGGGCAGGGGCGTTGTGTTTGGAGGATGCGGTAGCGGGACCAAGAGGTGGCTCAGATAAGGGTCTGGAGCGGGGACGGGCGGTGCCTGGGCCTGGCGCCCACCTTTGGGGCCAGAGCCTGGGTGCGGGCCTTGCGGGTGCTGCGGATGTCAAGCGGCTGCTGACACCGTGCGGACCCCGCCCCAGCAGGCCCGTACCCCAGGGACGGTCCCTCCCGCGCACTCCCAGCGCTCCATGCCGTCCCCGGTCGCCTAGTTCAGCACCTGCCGGGGGACAGGACGGGGTCGAGTAGCGGGGTCGCCCTCGGACGCGGGTATCCGGGCGGCGGCTGCATCCCCTGCCTGCGCCGCCCCGCACTCCCGGCTCTGTACCCGCCCCAGCCTCCCGGCCTTACCCGCCACGGGCCTCAGATGGAACCGCGCACCGGAGTATCCTCCCCAGGGGCCGCGGCCGAGCGGGAAGGAGCGGGCGGGCGGCGGCGCAGACCCTCAGCCGGAGCGCGGAGCCGAGGCGCCTGGGTTTTGCGCGAGGCCTCCGCCCTGGGATTGGGGCGGGCAGTCGCGGAGGCGCATCCTGGTGAGCCGGTGGGAGGGGAAAAGGACGTCCCCGTCCCCCATCCTCGCGGCCTCCCGTCCTCCGTCACCAGCCCCCTCCGTCTCCTGCATCACAAGGTCCCTTCCCCGCGGTCCCCCGCGACCCCCGCATCCGGCCCTGCTCCACTCGCCCGCTTCCTCCCCCTCCTCACCCTGGTCCCCACCCGGGCCCATCCGCCTGTGAGTTCCGGTGCCCGGGGATGAGGGCCGAGGTCTTGAGAGGAGAGGGTCCCTGTGCCGGCCCCACGGAGGCCCGAGCCCACGCCGTGGTCCCTACCCCGGCAGGTGCGGCTTCTCCCCTTGTTGTCAGCTGCGGGGCCGGGCAGGGACCTCAACCTCCGACCTTGTTTCAGGGAGGATGGGGTCGACTCTCACGATCCCCAAAGGCCTGCCACGGCCCCTCCTGGGCCAGCTGCCTCCCTCCTGTGGATTCTGATGCCACCTGGGCCCACAGCGTCTTCCCAGCCCAGGGCGGCCGCGCCTCCGGTGAGTTTCAACTGAGGGCGCGCCGCCAGCTCTGAGCCTGGCTCCCGGTGCACCGCCCACGTGGGACCTCTGCTGTCCCGTGTAGGATTGCCCTGCAAATATGTGATGAATAAGTGAATAAATACTTTCTGTCTTCTAACTTGCCGGATATTAGAAGGAAACCAAGCTATGCTTCTCATTTATAGCTACCGTTAAGGACTGAACAGAAGCTTAGCTTTCTGGGTGAGATGGACAACAGTGTTTTTAGAACCTCTGGAAAGAACATGTATTTGAAAGTGACTGACAGGTCTTCTGGCCCTAGGGGGCCGCCTGAGCAGGTCCACCCAGCTTCCCTCCAAGACAGAAAATAAATTAACAAGGAGAGCAGGAAGGGCCCCAGGAGACTCCAGACGGGACCGGGGGTGCTGCCCATCATGCAGGAGGAGCTTGGAAGGGAGGGGCCGCGGCCATGGGATGTGGAGGTGGAAGTGGGGGTCATCACAGGTCTGCACACTCTGGTCGAGTCCCCCTTTCCGGTCACACACAGAACAGCCAGCAGTGAGCTGCTTGCCCCAAGGAGTCAAGGGGGTTCTTGGGCAACCCCTGGTGCTGGAGCCGGCAGTGGACAGCGCCACAGCCAGACCTCGCTTATTTTTGGCTCGTAAGGAATGTCTGTGACTGTTCCCTCCCCTGGCCCCGGGAGCGGATGTGTGACCACTCAAGACAGCCATGCGGCTCCTCTGGCTGTGGGCGGGAGGGGCTGTTTCCCAGCCCAGGCCCAGGACTGCCAGCTGAGAGGCTGGGAGGGGCCCCTCACCCCTAGACTCTGTGTGAGAGGCCAAGTGTGGAGTCTCATGGGGAATCTGAGATGGAAGCCAGCGAGGTGGGGGCAGGACCCAGAGGGGAGAAAGGGTCCTGGGGATGCTGCGGGTCTGGATCCAGGGACGGGAGCTGAGGTTCTGGAGTGAAACACTGCCTTTCTTGGAAGCACGTCTTCCTGTCACCCACTGGCTTCATTGTAAAGGATGAAAATATATCAGACATTCAAGGAGAGCTGCATCACATAAAAGACAGACCAGGCAAAGAAACAGAAAATAAATGGATTGAGAAATTTGAATGACTCAGGAAAATTAAAAAAAAAACAAAACTGGCCGGGCGCGGTGGCTCAAGCCTGTAATCCCAGCACTTTGGGAGGCCGAGACGGGCGGATCACAAGGTCAGGAGATCGAGACCATCCTGGCTAAAACGGTGAACCCCCGTCTCTACTAAAAAAAATACAAAAAAACTAGCCAGGCGAGGTGGCAGGCGCCTGTAGTCCCAGCTACTCCAGAGACTGAGGCAGGAGAATGGCGTAAACCCGGGAGGCAGAGCTTGCAGTGAGCTGAGATCCAGCCACTGCACTCCAGCCCGGGGGACAGAGCCAGACTCCGTCTCAAAAAAAAAAAAAAAAAAAAAAAACTCCAATCCATAGACTCAGACTGGGGAGATATATTTATATAATAAGAACAGGAAACTGTGAAGATGGAATAAGACAAAAAAGGCACTTTTAAAATTAAAAAATTATTGGAAAAAAAAAAAAAACCCAGAAGGATGGAATTGTACATTTAAGGAAATCTTTCTGGCAAAAAGGCAGCAAATATGAAAGAAAAGGAGATAGACCCAGGGGATCCGTTTTGGACCCTAACATCTAACAGTTGTTCCAAGGCTGAGAGCACAGAATGGGAAAAGGAAGGGGGAGGCGGTGCTCCAGCTGATTTATGATTCCGGAAGCCTTCTATCTTAAGATGTATAGGATGTATCTTAGGGTGTATAAGAGAAGCACAAGAGAAACATTTAGGCTGTTTTACGTTTGAGTAGAGACATGAAAGTTTTAAATAAAGCAGTAGCAAAATGAATCAAGCGGCGCATCAGAACAAATCACCATGATCAATCAGGTTCAGGGTGGTTTTAAATCATAAGATATGTCAATGTGCTTTACCTATTAGTGGACCAAAGGTGAAAAATACGGTTTTCTACAGAGGAAGACAAAGCATTTGATTTCAATTAACATTCGTTTGTGGTGAAACGTGTTAAGAAAACTCGTCATAGAAGTGAAATTTTTTCCTTGTCAAAGGCTAATCTCAGAAGACATATGTAGTGGAGAGCTTTTAAATGTATTTTTAAAAATACAAACCAATGAGAAGATTGCCTACTTTCACCACTTCTGTTTAACACAGCATTGGCAGAGCTGCCACCAGGAAGAACACAGCACGTTGAAGGCACGGTGGCTCCTGCAGCTGCAGCCCTGAGACCTGATTCTACCGTAGAAGGCACGGTGGCTCCTGCAGCTGCAGCCCTGAGGCCTGATTCTATCACAAGTGCTGCAGCCGGCAGAGGCCACAGGACATAGGCATAGCTGGTGAAAACTGCAACTGAGGGTGCCGGGGGCTCCTGGGAGAGCCTTTGTCCCCCTACGGAGACAGCTGTTCAGAACCTGTGTGCTCTTGTCCTTTCCCCCTTTTCCTGCTGGGAGTGGGACTGTACCGAGGGTGGCTCCTGCCATTGAAAGCCCCCAGGATGCTGGGTCAGCAGCTGTGCGGGTGGAGGGTGGGGTCGTCCCGGGCACACAGCAGGGCTGCTCTGCACTTCTGGGTGTCTCACCTCTCACCCCTGTGTTAAAGCAGTTACTCCCTAGACTTGCAGCTAGATGGTAACTTAGACTTAAAAGATGGTAGAATTTCTCTACCAGAACAAAAAATAGCTTTAGAAAATATAAGATAAAAAGCCATTGATAGCCTGGCATGATGGCTCATGCCTGTAATCCTAGCACTTTGGGAGGCCAAGTCAGGCAGATCACCTGAGGCCAGGAGTTTGAGACCAGACAGGCCAACATGGTGAAACCTCACCTCTACTAAAAATACAAAAATCAGCCAGTCTTGGTGGCACGTGCCTGTAGTCCCAGCTACACGGGAGGCTAAGGCACGAGAATCACTTGAACCCTGGAGTTGGAGGTTCAGTGAGCTGAGATTGCGCCACTGCTCTCCAGCCTAGGCAACAGAGAAAGACTCCTTCTCTGGAAGAGAAAAAAAAAAAAAAAGCCATTCACCACAGTCCACAACGTAAAAGACCTCTATGGAGAACATCAAAAAGTTATTAAAGAATATAAAAGAAAATCTGCATAAATGGAGCATGAAGAGGATATTGCAAAGGTGACAGTTCACCACAAATTGAGCCATAAATTTAATGAAATTACAATCAAAATCTTGGCATAATTTTTAAAAGGCTCTGTTATGAGCTGAACTGTGTCTCCCTCAAATTCATGCATTGAAGTCCCAGCCCCTAGTACCTGCAGGGTTGGGTGCATTTGGAAATAGGACCTTGAAGAGGTGACTAAAGTTAAATGAGGTGAGGTGAGCTTGATGTCCTTAACAAGAGGAGCTTAGGACCCAGATACCCACTGAGGGCCAGCCCTGTGAAGACACAGGGAGAAGACAGTGTCTACAAGCCAAGAAGAGAGGCTGCAGAAGAAACCAACCCTGCCAAACTGTGAGAAGACAAATTTCTGTTTTCTAAGCCACCCTGTCTGTGGCGCTTTGTTATGGTAGTAACAAAATAGCACAGAACCCAAACGTTTCTAAAGTCTATATGGAAAAATAAAGGCATAAAATAACTTAATAAAATAATTTTGAAAAAGAAAATCAAAGAAGAGCAACTCACCATGTCATATTCAGACATTGTAGAAAGCCATCGTTATAAAACAACCCAGTCTTGGCAAGGATTAGACAAAGACCAACACGAGAACAAGGATACCATTAAGAAACTCATGGAGGAACCTGTCCATGTCTACAGGAATGAAACAAGATTGAGAATTTTGGTAGAGAATGGGAAACTAAAATGACAAAAAGGAAAGTCTAGAATCAAAAAGTACATTTTAAAACACAGAAGATTACACATGGCTAGAGAGAGAATTAGTAACCTGGAAGATCAGAAAATAATCCAGGAAAAAAACAAAAAACAAAAAACATGCAGAATAGGATGTTAGGAGGCAGAGGGTACACTATCAAAAGGCCTGACACGCCATGTAATACTAGAACCAATGGAAGAAGAGGAAGAATGAGGTAGATGTAATATTCGAGGAAATAATCACCAATAATTTCCAAAAACTGATGAAAGAAATTAAATCATGAATTCTAGAAGCATTAAAAACTCCAAGTGCAATAAATACAAAAAGAAGCATACCTAGGTAAGACAACTTCCAAACAACTTCTAAAAGCAGGGGAAACTCAAGTTACTTGCAAAAGAGTAAAAGTAAGACTGGCAGCTGACTTCTCAACAGAAAGAGGGAGTGAGTGGCAAAGCAGAAATGCAGTTTGTCAAGTCCATGTTCCAGCGTCACAGAGCTGACTGTGAAGGGTGGTTAGAAGCTAAGAGGCAGCAGATTAATAATTGGCATGGATAAAAACTAGATACCATGCAAATACTAACTAAAAGGAAGCCAATGTAGCTATATTAATGCCAAAGTAGACTTTATGACTTAAAGGTTGAGGTAAAAGCATTATTAGGGACAAAGAGTAATGCTTCTTAGTAATGAAAGATTAAATTTTCCAAGGTTAAATGTTTCCAAAACATTTCTAAATCTGTATGCATTTCATGACATAACCTCAACATATACAAAACAAAAATAGTAAGAAAAGAGATGTACAGTGAAAACTCATTGACATAAATTTAAAACACAACACCATGCATCTGTTGAGTACCTCGCTCTCCAAGGACATGTGCTGAATGCATCACACTGGGTGGCTGTGATGAGGGAGGTGGGATGGGAGCATGGAAAAACCGTGAAATCAAGCGAGGGATACCTCCCCACAACCAGGTGCTGCAGCCGAATAGTAAGAGACGTGCTCGGTCAACTTAGTTTCTGCCTTCAAGCACCAGAGAGAAGGCAGAGAAACCTGGTAAGGGCACGTTGTCTATTCATTAGACCCATCAAATTTTCAATAAATGGACACAAAATGACGTTCTTGTTTCTGAGGAAAGGGGGCACCTGTGTGTTTGGTGGTGCTACCTGGATGTGCCGAAGCCCTTTGCTCACCTGGCCTCAGGTTCTGCTCTGAGGAGCTGGGACCTCATGGCAAGGAGACCTCCCTGTGGGCCCAGAGGACCGGGCTGAGTGGCTGGCCTCCATAGCAGCTGTTCATCTGAGAGGGTCAGGTCCGTGAGAGGGGGCTTCCTGTGAGCTCCAGGCCCAGCTTCTCCTGGGGGAGGCTCCCGGCTGCCGTAGCGAGGAGCTGTCCCAGCAGTGCTGAGGCCCAGGTCTGGCGTCTCTGCCCCTCCCCTGCTCATGGAGATGCTTGCCTATGGCCACTCTGTGCTCTTGGCAACTCTGGGTGATATGGGCGAAGGCAGGACTTGCTGACTGCCCTGGTGGGAGAGGGCTGTGGCTGCCCTGCGTGGTGACCCATCTCTGTGAGCACAGGGAAGGAGGAAGGGCTGCAGCTGGTGCTCTAAAGGCACAGGGCCTGGAGGAGTTTGGCCAGGGCCCCCCGATGTTGCAGTTCCCCAGGCAGATGATGGGTTTGAGCAGAGGATCCCAACCAAGTAGACCCCCGACACTGCAGCAGGCTGAGCCACAGACAAAACTCCTCAGACACCGGATTAAAGAAGGAAGAGGTTTTTTTATTTGGCCAGAAGCATCTCAGACTCATGTCTTCAAGGCTGAGCTTCCTGAAGATAGAGTTCCTGGCCCTTTTAAGGGCTTACAGCTCTAAGGGGTTCCACCTGAAAGGGTCGTGATAGATTGAGAGCACATGTGGTTAGGGTGGGGGTTAATCTTTTAACCTCAGGCCTGGTCATCAGTGGCACCGGCTGGTCTTGCCACTGACTTCATTCCTGTTGTTTTTCAACTTTTACTTCCTCTTCAGAGACAGTAAGAGAAATGGCTTCTCTCCTCAACACCAGCTTGATGAAGTCAGAGGAGCCGCCACCCCAGGTGGGAGGCATGGGTGGGGAAGGCCTTTGGCTGCTGGGCCTTCCTGGAATCCTCAGCAACCTGGCCAGGATGTGGGCGTAGGAGACCGTGGTTGCCTGCAGGGAGGCCATGAGGATCACCTGGGCTGCCTCAGAGACCGGCATTTCTATGGCAATGGTGCTGGAGCAAGACAGCCATAGTGGGGGTGAGATATCACAGAAGTGGTTGAGGACATCGGGGCTGCAGAGCTTCTGGCTGGAGTTGAGAGCCATGAACACAAAAGAGGCCCGGAAGCTGTTGAGCCGGGCACTGAGGGCGGGGTGCAGGCAGAGCGAAGTGCATGGAGTCCATGATAGGCTGGGTAGTGCAGCAGGCAGCAGATGACCGGGGGCCAGTCACAGTCCATGGTGGTCAGGAGGAAGCCCTCAGAGGAACTGAGAGGAAGAGGAGCAGCCAGGTGGGGTGCCCCAAGAAGGAGTTAGATGGTCCTCGCTGGTACCAGGAGGCCGGCCAGCAGCGTCGGGATGGTGACCAAGGTGTACAGGGTCTCCAGCACCGAGAGGTTGGCCAGGAAGAGGTACGTGGATGTGTGCAGGTGGTGGCTGGCTCCGATGGTCCCCACATAGATGATGAGGAGTGACCAAATAGCAGCCCTTGAAGATGGCGCTGCTCTGGGAAGCCCAGAAAGACCACCTCTGTCACCAGAGTATTGCTGGAATTGTGCATGGCCCTCCTGGTGAGGGAGCTCACTGCTGAGCACACCCAAACAGTGGAGAGACTTGGGTGTGGTGTGTGATGGGCTCAGAGCCCTGCTCCACTGGTGAGAGCTAGGTAACAGCACTGTAACCCCTCCTGGGATCTTAGGGCAGGGGCTCAGGCTCACAGGCAGGGAGGGTGACTGTCCCACCATGCACCTTTGGGACCTGCCGCAATACTTATCTGTCATCCCCACCTCTCAGCGCAACATGCACGCTTACCCAGAGCTAACACCTGCCCAAGGGGCCTTGGGACCTGTGCACACTCATATGATCAGGTATACCCCCCTTACACCTATACACCCTGAGATGCATAATCTTCCCTGCCCCAGCACACAGGTACATGGCCAGGTGCATACAATACACACCCAGTGCATGTCCCTCCCCACACGCACACACACCCTGGTGCACACACATGCACTTAGGTGCACACCCCCAGATGTACACACGCAGCGCAAGGGAAGACCCATTCTTCCTGGCGTGCTTTCTGAGGGGCCATGTGGGCCCTTCCTGGAGCTTAACCCTGCTGGCCCCCAGGGACCAGGGGCACCCTGTAGGGGTGAACAAAGCTTCCAGGGGTTTTGCAGAGATGAGGGAGGCTTCTCCCCACGTTTTAGGCCCTGACATCTTTATCTTGTACTTTCTGAGCCAGCAAAGGGGTGGACGAAGGAAGGGTGGGAGCCATCCACTCAGAGCCTCCAGTGGGTCTGTGTGGCATGGGGTTTTGTTTCCCGGACCTGCCTGCAGTTGGGTGTCTGAGGGCAGGTGGGGGGTTGGAGGGTGAGCTGGGACAGTGGTGAGAGAAGGAGCTCTGCAGGCCGGCGCAGCAGCTCCTCTGGGAGGTCCCTCCCCTCTCGGGGGAGGTGAGCCCCAGACCCCTACCTTGCACTCTGCCTCTGGGTCTGTCTGCGCCTGGACAGCCGCGGGGTCCCCATGGACAAGTGAAATTTCCTGGTGACCCTTGACCCAGCCTTCTACCATCCCCTCCTCACCAGCGCTGTGAGGACCGTCCCCAGCCCGCCAACGCCCTGGGCGACATGGAACCGCCAGCGAGGCAGCTCGAGGCTCAGTGCGGTGGCCCTGGGTGCAGTCCTCGCAGCCTTCCCCAGGCCTTTGCGTGGAGACACAAGGTCATGGTGGGACCCACCTCCCTCGCAGGTGCATCTCCCCCAGCCCCGTCTCTACCCGCCCCCACTGGTGTTTCTTATTCGGCTCCTTTGTGACCTTGCTCTCCTCACCCCGTATCTGCTCCCCATGCTGGAAGTCTCTCATTGCAAATTTTCACTCTGGTGGGACTCCCAGAGCGATTTGTAAGTCCATGGAGGGACCTGCCGAGCTGGGAGGCCTCCCCATGCTCTGCTCAGCAGCAAATAGGGCTTTCCATGCAACCTTCCCTCCCAGCGACCTGACCCTGGCGACGCCAACCCGGGACAGGTCGCAGACTCAAGGCCCTTCCCTTAAGGTTGGGGGCTGCTGAATGCTACCCAGCAGGCTGCCTTCGGAACACCCATTTTATTTCTTTTTCGATGCATAGCATTTGTTTATCTATTTATAAAATAATACAAAGAGCACAGAAACCTCCCTCAGCACTGGACATAGACAATTACTAACCGATGAGCTTAGCTCCTCCCCTCTCCCACTCTCAGAGGTACCATTCCTTGGGATTCTCTGGTGGCTTCCTTGAAAGCACGTTGATGACCTGAAACACAGGCGGACCTTTGCTGGGATTCAAGCTTCATAACCCAGAGTGCTGGGCTGTGCACTATCCTCTAGGTCTTGCTCTTTGATGTCAAGGCTCTCCCTCTTCTCAGCAGCTGCACTCCGCTCACTTGGACACCTGTGTAATATTCCATGGTGTGACTACACCCCAAGTCATAACACGTTCTTTGTTCACCGACACCTGTAACGATCCCCAGTCCCCTGTCATTGCAAATGGCACTGGGTGACATTCCTGTGCCAGGTTCCTGGTTGTTGTGTATGAATATTTCTCTTGTAATCCACCCGTAAGAATGGGAATGCTGAGGTCAAACTTTACTCAAAACTTCCTAAGAAAATACCAACTTCTTTTCCCAGTGTGGCTGCACAGCTCCTGTGGATCTCCCACCCTCTCCAGCAGGTGGTGTCGTGGAATTCTCAGTCTTGGCCACTTTAGTGGGTAAGAAGCAGCGTCTCATTGTGTTGGTGGCTCGTCTGTTCCTGCTTGTCCCACAGGTTTGGTATCAATGAGTGTTTCTGCTTCTGTGTGTCTTTCCCACATTGCTCCCAATGGTGTCATCTTTTAGTAATTGATTTGTAGGGATTCTTTAGCCCTTTCTAAATTTCTTTGTGGAGGCAAAGTTTACACAGTAATGTGCTTAGTGTTGAGGTGATGGGTTTTGATAAACGTGTGTGTGCCTGGAAACCAGATGCATCAGGATGTCAACTTCTGTCACCCCACAGACATCCTGCACACCCTTTCCCAGTTAATCCCTGACTCTCGACCTTGAGGCAACCACTGCTGAGATTCTTTTCTTCGTAGGTTTTGTTCATTCTAGAATGTAATATAAGTGGAACACACAACGTCCTCTCTTTCGACTCCAGTTTCTGCTCAGCGCAATGTTTTTGAGGCATGTCCAGAGTTTGAGTGTTTGTTCCATTATTAGATAGTCTTCAGATTATCTGGAAATGTGTTATTTAGTTTCCAAATGTTCAGAGATTTTCTGGAGACATTTCACTGTTGTTCACTTCTATTTTAATTCCATTGAGATTAGAGAACATACTTTGTTTTAAATTTGAGATTTATTTTATGGCCTAGAATATGGGTCCCCATTGGTAACTGATGTGTGTTCTCCCAAAAGAATGTGCATTTTCTGTTGTTGGAGGGCACATCTTGGAGATGTCAGTCAGGGAAGCTGGTTAATAGTGATGTTCAATCTTTATTGAAATCTGTGGTTCTAATTGTGGATTTGTCTATTTTTCCTTGATGTTACATTTTTTTGTTTTTGCTTCATGTGTTTTCAGGTTGTTACTAGGTGCCTACCTCTTTAGGATGATTTTGTCCCTCTAAAGAATTAACCCCTTAATAGTTATGAAAGTATTTCCTTTATCACTGGTAATATTTGTTATTCTAAAATCTACTTTGTTATTAACTCCAGCTCTCTTTAAATAGTGCACGATATATCTTTTACCATTATCTTACTTTAAACTTACCTGTGTCTTTCTTTTTAAATTGTGCTTTTTGTAGGCAGCATACAGTTGGGTCTTGCATTTTTATTCAATCTGATAATTTCTGTCTTTTATTTGGGGTATTTAACCATTTACATTTAATGTGATTATTAATATGATTACACTTACATCTACCGCATTACTATTTGTTTACTGTTTATCCTGTCTGATTTTTGTTGCCTTTGTCATGTTTTTCTTCCCTTTTTATGATCACATTTTATCTCCTTTGCTGACTAGGACCTGTAACTCCTTCTTTTGTTACTTTAGTGGTTGTTTTAGGGTTAGTGTATTCCTTTAACTTACCGTCATCTACTTTCAAGTGATATGTTATTTCTTCATGTATATTATACAAGCTATACAATAGTGTACTTCCATTTCTCTCCTACTGGCCTTTGTGCTACTGTGGTCATGCATTTTATGTTCATGTATTATAAATTCCACAATAAATTGTTACTATTTTTGTTTATACAGATACTTATCTTTTAAATAACAAGGAAAAGTGTGGTGTGTTTATTCATATTGGCATTCACTGTGCTCTTTATTTCTTTTTATAGATCCATATTTCCACTTGGCATCATTTGCCTTTTACCTGGAGGAATTCTCTAAATATTTTTTTGTAATGCTGGTCTGCTCATGATATATTCCTTCATCTTTTGTAGGTATGAAAATGTCTCTATTTACCTTTTGTTTTTGAAACATATTTTTGACCTGGCATGGTGGATCATGCCTCTAATCCCAGCACTTTGGGAGGATGAGGCGGGTGGATCATCTGAGGTCTGGAATTTGAGACCAGCCTGGCCAACATGGTGAAACCCCATCTCTACTAAAAATACAAAAAACTAGCCAGGCAGGAAATCTCTTGAATCCATGAGGCAGAGGTTACAGTGAGCCAAGATCTTGCCACTGCACTCCAGCCTTGGTGACAGAGTGAGTCTCTGTCTCAAAAAAAAAAAAAAAGATATTTTTCCTGTGTACAGAATTCTAGACTGACAGTTTTTTTTTTCTTACAGTCTTTAAAATATGTGGCTCCACTGTTTTCTCGCTTGCATTACTTCTCTTGAGAGATCTGTGATCATATTTATTTTTGTTCCTCTGGCTGCTTTTAAGATTTTCCCTTTATCACTGGTACTGAGCAATTTAATTATGATGTGCCTTGGTGTTGTTTTCTTTATGTTTCTTATCTTGAGATTCATTGAACAGCTTGGACTTAGGAGTTTGTAATTTCCATCAAAGTTAGAAAAATTGTGGTCATTAGTTTTTCAAATACCTTTGCTCTCTCTTCTTCTTTGTTGATTCAGTTACATGTATATTAATCTGCTTGGAGTTGTCCAACAGTTGTCACTGATACTGTTTTACTTAAAACATTATTCTCCCCTCTCTCTGTTTTGTTTTTTGGTAGTTTCTATTGCTGTGCCTTTAATTTATGTTTCCTTCTGCAGTCTCTGATCAGATGGTTTGTTGTTGTTGCTGTTGCTGTTTTCTTGAGACGGAGTCTCGCCCTGTCTTCCAGGCTGGAGTGCAGTGGTGCAGTCTCGGCTCACTGCCACCTCCGCCTCCCGGGTTCAAGCAATTCTCCTGCCTCAGCCTCCCAAGTAGCTGGGATTACAGGTGCCTGCCCCCACACCCAGCTCATTTTTGTATTTTTAGTAGAGATGGAGTTTCACCATGTTGGCCAGGCTGGTCTCGACCTCCTAATCTTAGGTGATCTGCCCACCTTGGCCTCCGAACATGCTGGGATTACAGGCATGAGCCACCACACCTGGCCCCAATTTCATTGATATTTTCCAAGAACCAGCTTTTGTTTTCATTGATTTCCTCTATTGCTATTTTTGTTTTCTATTTTATTGATTTCTGCTCTGATCTTTATTATTTATTTTAATCATTTTCTGCTTAATTTGTTGTTATATTTTTAGTTTCTTAGGGTGGAAACTGAGGTAACTGATTTAAGACCTTTCTTCTTATACGTGTTTGGTGCTATACATTTTCCTCTAAGTACTACGTTAGTAAAATCCAGTAATTCTTTTGATATATTGTGTTTATTTTCATTTCAAAACATTTACTAACTTCCTTTTGATTTCTTCGACTAATGGGTTATTTAGAACTGTATTTTTCCCAAATATCAAAATATTTCCCATAAATCTTTTTCTTCTGTTGGTTTCTATTTTTATTAATGTGGGCGGCAAGCCACTCAGGCGCGAGGCAAGAGACCGAGGTTCCAGTATAATAAACCTTGGTCCAGAGACCAAGCTGTTCCAGTATAATAAAGAAAATACATAAAATAAGAATAGTTGGCCGGGCACGGTGGCTCACGCCTGTAATCCCAGCACTTTAGGAGGCCGAGACGGGCAGATCACGAGGTCAGGAGATCGAGACCATCCTGGCTAACATGGTGAAACTCCATCTCTACAAAAAATAGAAAAAATTAGCCAGGCGTTGTGGCCGGCGCCTGTAGTCCCAGTTACTCGGGAGGCTGAGGCAGGAGAATGGCGTGAACCTGGGAGGCAGAGCTTGCAGTGAGCTGAGATCCGGCCACTGCACTCCAGCCTGGGCGACAGAGCGAGACTCCGTCTCAAAAAAAAAAAAAAAAAGAATAGTTGTGCTAGAAATAGATTATAGATATAATGACATATGAATATTATTAGTCATTAGTTTGTAGCAATTACTCTTTATTCCAGTATTATAATAATCCTTGCTCTACAATTATAACCTTGGAAAAACCTGGCCATACAGAGACAGGAGCTGAAAGGGCACCTTGAGAAGTGACCAGAAGACAAGAGCGTGAGCCCTCTGTTATGCCCGGGCAGGGCCACTAGAGGGCTCCTTGGTCTAGCGGTAGCGTCAGCGCCTGGGAAGGCACCTGTTACTTAGCTGACCTTGGTCTAGCGGTAACGCCAGCGCCTGGGAAGGAACCTGTTACTAGCTGACCTTGGTCTAGCCATAGCGTCAGTGCCTGGGAAGGCACCCGTTACTTAGCTGACCGGGAAAGGGAGTCTCCCTTTCCCCGGGGAAGTTAGAGAAGACTCCACTCCACCGCCTCTTGTGGAAGGCCTGACTCAGGCCCGCCCACAGCCATCCTGAGGCCTAACGTCTCGCTGTGATGCTGTGCTTCAGCAGTCACGCTCCTGTTTGACTTTCATGTTCTGCCCTGTACACCTGGCTCCGCCTTCTAGATAGCAGTAGCAGAATTAGTGAAAGTACTAAAAGTCTTTGAAATGCATAGAAGAAATAATGGCATAAACTGTCCTCTCTCTCTCCCCGCTTCAGCTGCCAAACAGGGAAGGGCCCACTATCTGGTGGACACGTGACTCACGTGACCTTATCAATAATTGGAGATGACACACAGTCCTTACCCTGCCCCCTTTGCCTTGTATCCAGTAAATAACGGTGCAGCCTGGCATTCGGGGCCACTACTGGTCTCTGCATCTTGGTGGTAGTGGTTCCCTGGGCCCGGCTGCTTTTCCTTCTATCTCTTTGTCTTGTGTCTTTATTTCTATGATCTCTCGTCTCTGCACACGAGGAGAAAAGCCCACAGACCCTGTAGGGCTGGTCCCTACAAATTACTATGTATTACTTTCAATTCTTTTAAGTTTGAGACACATTTCTCGGCCTAGAATATGGGTTTATTGGGGTCAATGTTCCGTGTGTGCTTGAAAAGAATGCGTACCCTGCTGTTTTTGGATGGAGCGTTCTGTAAACATCAGTTAGGCCAAGGTGGCGGTGCCCTTCATGCCTTCCATACCCTTCTGACTTGTTGCTTGTCCTGCCTCCTTGGATCTTGTAAGTGCAGCGGTTTTGAGTCTGTCTGTGGTGTCTGATGCCTGCTTTTCCCTGTCTCTAGGCCTGATTATCTTCCACTGTGTGCTGAGCACTGTGATTAGAGACTGATTAGAGCTTGCTTTGATGCAACCTTCCTTGAGTATTTTTGCTTGTTTTTACTTCTTCCAGACACATGATGGGGATGGTTGTCTAGAACCATGTGGCTCAATTCAGTCTACACCTGATGTTCCAACTGAAGGTTCAGGGTTGTCACGGCCACAGGGACTGGGGCTTGTCGGGTTCATCCTCGTTCCTTGGGGGCATAGATATGGGTCTCCAGGGCCACTGTGTTGGGAGGACCTGGGCTGGAGGAGCTGGCACGGGGCCCGAGTGCTGCGCTTGCCTCACTGGTGCCCGTGGGCTCTTGCCCGCAGCCCGGCAGCTCCTCGCTCACGTCTACCTGCTGGCTGCTTTTGAGAAGATAAGATTCCTCCTGTTTCTGGCTCTGAATTACTAAGTTGTTTTCTCTGGACGTGTGGAACTCTCTCCTGCTTAGATATTGGATCTACTGGGCTAATTGTAAAACATACTTAGTCTCCATTTTCCATATCACATTTTGGTTTAACTTGTTGAGTGATTTCTTCCAGTCCTTCTTGAGTTTATTTCTGGCATCCTGTTTCCAATGTGTGAGTTATCTGTCTTTCTTTCTCTGACTTTCTTTTCTCTTCTCGTAGTGTTCTATCGTTTCAAGGGTGCAAACTACATGTTCTGCTGTCCGTGAGGATATTCACGGATTTCACTGCCCTCTGTCTCCGTGTCCTCCAGCCTCTTCTCAGTCTCTCAGCCTCTGTCTGTCTCCCCTGTTAGGAGCTCTCGTCTGATGTCCGGTGACCCTTGGCTCTCAGCCCACACTGGAGAGATCCAAATGCTGACCAGGCCCCGGCAGAGTCATCTGGCTGGGGAAGCCCCGCCCTTGCCTGCCAGCATCAGGCAGGCTCCTTAGGGGAGTGTCTTCCGGGTCCTGCCTGGAGGTGTAAGTGGCTGCAATCCACCATCTGGGGACCTGGTGGGGCTGGGGTCTCTCTGTTCAGTATGGGGGCCTTCGGGCAATTCCCTGATGTCTGTCCGTCTGCTCTCAGAGGTCTGGGTGAGACCAAACCCAGGACCCCCTGGCTTCCCATGAGCTCCCAGAGTTCAGGGTGTGTCCAAGCCCAGGACCACCACAGCTTCCCCATGGCTCTCAAGGTCTGGGTGTATCCAAGTCTGGGACCCCCAAAGCCGCCCCTGGTTCACAGAGGAGGTCTGGGTGTGTCCAAGTCCAGGCCCCCCTGGCTTTCCCTGGCTCACTGTCTTCAGAGTTCTACTGCGGTCATGGCTGGCTTTGCCACCTTCACCCCACCGGCATCTTGCTTTCAGAGCACCTGGCTGCTTCCTCCCTCTGTTCCTGCTCTGTGTCTCCTGTAGACAAAGGCATCCCAGAGACCCCCAGGCCATGCACCACCCTGGGGCAGCCGGGCCACCCTGGGCTTGGACGGCCCTGGCATCTGTCCCTGTACCCGTGTGTCTGTGTGTCTATGCCTGTAAGCCCTGCGTGTAGGGGCCCCATGACCTGCAGGCTTTCAGTCAGCACGAGGCCCCCTCCAGACGTCTGGGCCAATACCTGAGTGTGGAAAGAGGCCTCAGCCTCAGCCTCTGTGTGTTTCTACTTTGGTCCTGAGAGTGAAGCTCAGGACTCCCAAGTGTCCACTGCACAGGATGAACGTCCTCGATTTTTACCACCTTGCCGGCAGGATCGACAGTCATTACTGAAGCAGTTGCTGCAGATCCATGTGGTTCTGACCTACACGGAGGCTGCGTCTGCGGCTCCCAGCTGTGGATCCCCGTGACACTTGAAGGTCGCCATAGAAGACATGGCGTCACACAGCTCCGCCAGCCCGGAGCCACTGCCTTCGAAGGGGAACTGGAGGCTCCTGCACCTGGTCTGCTGTCCTCCCTGTCCTCACAGCCTCTTAGGAGGAGCAGAGGACAGATTCCTCCAGGAGGCCAAGGCTGTAGCCACCATTGGCCCTGCAAGCTGGGCTCTGTTCAGCATGGGCAGCCTCGTCCTGTCTCCGAACCTGGCCTTCCGCAGAGGCCGCCCTGCAGTGGGATTGAAGAATATTTGCCTGGAAGAGTGGCTCAGCCTGTCCAGGGGCTCCTTGTGCTATGGTCTGGGGGCCGGTTAGGGAGGGATGCAGGGAGGGGCCTAAGGGTGGGGCACCAGGTGTGAATCCCTGTGGGGACCCCCAGTGCCTGGGATGGGGTTCGTGAGTGCCTGGGTCAGCGTCTGTCGGGGCCTGGGTCAGCGTCCATCAGGGCCTGGGTCAGGGTTCATCGGGGTCTGGGTCAGCGTCCGTCGAGGTCTGGCTCAGGGTCTATAGGTGTCTGGGTCAGTGTCCATCAGGGCCTGGGTCAGCGTCCGTCAGGGTCTGGGTCAGCATTTGCCAGGGTCTGGGTCAGTGTCCATTGGGGTCTGGGTCAGCGTCCATTGAGGTCTGGGTCAGCGTCCTTCAAGGTCTGGGTCGGGGTCTATAGGTATCTGGGTCAGCGTCTGTCAGGGTCTGGGTCAGGGTCCGTTGGGGCTGTGAGCTCAGGTTCCAGCCTCCCTTACCTACTGGCTCCCAACAGAGCCGGGGGCCAGCCGTCCATGGAGACTGGGTCGTGGGTGGGCAGTGGGTGACCCAGCAGCTTGGTTTTTGTTTGGTAACGTTCTTGGCCACCCGAGTCCTATGTCCTGTTTTTCTGTTTCTCCTCTCTCCCCACCCCGTTTTAAAGTAAATCTATTTGTGTGTAGTGTGGTTGGGCTTTTCCTGCTTATCTGCACCGTAAGTGCCTCTGGTAAGCTCTCTATGCACCCTCCACTTAACCTCAAGGTGAAGCTCAGCCAGTTTGATAAACAAGCTGCGTAATTTTGTGAACGCATCTGGGCCAGGAATGGCTGACGACGAAGCACCGCAGAGCTGAGCTTGGGGCACGGCAGGTGGTGTGTGTGGAGGGCACCTCCAGCCCTGGGCCATGGCAGCCTCTGAGGCTGGCCAGCTAGTAGATGCTATGGGGGGGGACAGCTCTGCCCACCCTGCCACTCCCCAAGGAGGTCCCTGGACCAAGAACCCGCAGGATGGACTTGGGAGGGCAGCCCCCAGCCTCGGCACCCCCCCCACCCTGCACTGCTCGTCCACTGCGTCTCCTGCCTCTGCGCCTGGGCTGCCCAGACCCTCTGTGCCTTTCCCTCCCCAGCCGGCTCAATGCCTCTGTGAGGCCAGCAGAAATGTACAGTTCTGTCCTGAAAAGACTATGGGAGGCAGCAGAGCTCTTCAGAGTGTGGGCTCTGGAACAGGGGCTGGAATTCAAATTCCAGACCCACCCTTGCTTTGTGACCTTGGACCTGTGGATTGGGAGGGGTCAGGAGTCTCTGCGGTGCAGCCCCTGTGCTGGTGCCCCATGGACGAGCTCACTCTGGAGCTTCGAGTGTCTGTCGGGGGTGGCGTGAAGCTGTGCACCAGGAGGTTTTGGGTCAGATCTTAGCGAGGTCAGACCCAATATGGCCAAAGCCCTCACCTTTGCACAGTCCCCATCCTTGATGCTGCCATCTCCCTGGTGATCTGGGCTTCTCACTGCCCACGGCTCCTGTGACTTGTGACCACCAGCTTCCTCTCAAAGCTGCCACTCAGCAGCCGTGGGGCTTGAGGGGCACATCTGTCTCTTCCGGTCTCAGGTTCCCTCTCGAAAGATGCAGCCAGCATTGCCTTATCTGATAGAATCTGAGGCGAAATCTGCAGCGGAGACCTTGAGTTATCGTCATGTAGGTACGTGGAGCACCCTGTGCTCTGCTGCTGTGGGCCGTGGGGTGTGAGGGACCCCAGCTGCTGCCGAGTGTGGAGCTGGAGAGCTTCATGCCCTATACACAGAGGTGCCCACGGACAGCCTGGCATGCAGGCCCTGCAGAGATGCTCTCACACAGCCCATCTGCCCCCCACACCTACCGTAAATGCAGGATCACATCCCGACCCCACACTTGGCTTCACTCACAGGGCTCCCAGCAGTGGACGGATGAGTCTTTGCCTGGGGGATCAGGTGTTGGAGGGGGACAGACAACAGCTAATGGTGGTCAACTCTGCCGCACGTGGGGGTGGAGCGTGGCATGGAGAGGCAGGCATGAAAAGGAGTGGGATCAGGGCCACTGCTTGGACAGAAGACCCAAGGCCAGGTTCCACCCTGGAGGGGTCAGAGAAGAGAGTGCTGGGAAAGGGGACGGTTCCTGCAGAGGCGAAGGTGGGCATGGGCCCTGCGTGGTGGGGGACCCAGCAGTGGGCAGGAAGGGCTGAGCTCAGCGGTGGGGGGCGGCACACAGGCCTGTGGTGTGTCCTTGACTGTCACCGACTGAGCGGCTGCGGGGTGGTGAGCAGAGTGGGGACTGATATGACTTTGCTTTCATGGATCCCCCTCGACCTGTGGACGCTGGTGGAGTATGCGTGGGGCAGGGCCCAGTTGGGGGCAGCCCTTGCAGCTGAAATCATGCAGACCCTGCAGGGGTGCAGTCCCATGGATTTGCTGATGGATCGGATGTGGGTGTGGAACAGAGAAAAGCGGAAGGCTCTGGGGTCAGCGTGGTTTTGGGGACTGGGGGAAGTCGGAAGTAAGGTTTTGGGGTGCAAGTTCAGAGATGGAGGAACAGTTGGGCAGAGGCGTGGACACAGGCGTGTGGAGCAGGGGCCAGGGCTGGAGGTGGGCATTGAGGTGCGTCGGGACCGAGCCTGGGGCTCCAAAGGCCGGGGCTGTGGGTTGGGGGAGAGCGGAGGCTAGGTGTCCATCGGTGAAGGTGCCATTCTCATCTTCTCTAGTTTTGTGCAGGGGGCAGCCCGGGAGCTTTACTGGGCCTGTGTCCGCGGCGCAGCCCCGCTCCGCCCTGCGGTGCCCACCAGGAGGCTTTGCCGGGGCGGCCAGGACCCCTGAGGGCACGAACACCGCAGACTCGCGGCTCTGGCCCTGCCCAGTCCTGCCAGCCCTGTCCTGGCACGGCCCCTTTTCCCGGGGCAGCTTCCGGGCCGACCACCCACCCACAGGCAGAGCCCCCCGCCTGGAGGCCCCGGGCCGAGGCTCTTCCTGGACGCAGCGCACAGCGTGGCGGTGCCGCCCACCCAGCCCTACAGCCCCACCGCGCCCCCTGCCTCGGGCGGGTGCAGACTCCAGGTCCTGCCCGTTTCTCGGGGTCTCTCCCAGGGCTCCGGGTCCGCCTCACTGAGAGCCCAAGACGGGGGCCGCCACCGCCTCAGCGACCCCCACCCCCTCCCCGCCCCGGGGACCCCGCCCCGCGCAGCGCCCGCATCCACACGTCCTGGGCCCGGCGCCCCCGGCAGCCTCCTGGCCGTGTCCGCGCTCCTTTGGGGTCCCATCCACGCGGTCCCCTCCCCCCCACGCCGGGCTGGCAGGGAGGAGCCCACGCCCAACGCGGCCCCCGGACGCCCCCACTCCTCAGCACCGCCCAGGGAGCACCCGCGGCCGCCTGGCTGGGAAACCCACAGCCTTCTCCGCCCTGCGCTGTGGGCTGGGTTTCCAGGTAAATCTTAAGTCAGGTCGTCAAGTCCTGCCCCCTCCCAGAGTTTACTTTGGGGGAAATTTCACATCTTTGCAACAGGAAAGCTTCCAACCCAGAGACGTGGTGCGTTTCCGCATTTACTTGGATTTTCCTGTAACGCCTCTCAGCTTTCTGCATTAACGCCTTCCACGTCTTTCGCTAGATTAATTCCTACATCGTTGGTAGTTTTGTTGCCTTATAAGTGGTAGCTATTTTTAAAAAGTCATTTTCTGTTCATTGCTTATATGTAGAAAAACAAGTGACTTTTGTCTCTGTTCAGTAAACTCGCTAAACTTTCCCGTGTGGCTAAGTGATCTGCGGTTCCCGTGGGTCTTGGCATTCCCAGCGGCGTGTCTGTGAGTCCTGCTGGTCTTCACTCTCCTTCTCCAAGCATCCTGCCTTTTCCTTTTCATCTTTCTGCACTGGGTTTGGCCCCCAGGGCAAAGTGCGCCGCGGGGTGGGGTGGGGTGGTGAGAGCTGGGACTGGGACGCTGCTGTGAGCTGCGTTTCTATGCTCTTGTTATCAGATTAAGGAAGTTCCCTCTTATTTCTAGTTTGCAAACACTTTATTATCAGAAACGGATCCTGAATTTTGTATGAAAAATTTTACATCTCTTAAGATGACAGTATGATTGTTCTCCCTTAGCGTTTCAGCGTGGCAAATTACAGTGACTGATTTTCTAGCGTTAACTTTTTTCTAAATGCAACTTTGCAGTCCTGGAGAAAACTGGCTTTGGCGTCAGTGGTGTGCTTTGCACGCATTACTGATTCTGTGGATCCTGTGTCTGGATTCAAGACAGGCAAACATTGAGAGAATTCATCATCACTAGCTCAGCCCTACAAGAAATGCTTAACGGAGTCCTACATCTAGAAGTGAAAAGATGTTAACCACCATGATAAAAACTTGCAGAAGAATAAAAATCACTAGGAAATCAGATACACAAATGAGAATGAGAAAGAAATAAAATCTTATCATTATAAAAACCCACCAAGCTGAAAGACAATAAGAGAGGAAGAAAGGAAAAAAGGATACACAAAATGACAAGAAAACAATTAACAAAATCACTTGAGTAAGTTTACACCTATCGTTAACAACCTTGAATGTAAACAGTTTAAATTCCCCAATTAAAAGATCTGGAATTGCTGAATGGATTAAGAAAACAACACTCACCTGTATGCTGACTATAAGAAACTCTTGGCACCTGTGAAGACACATATGGATGAAAATTAAAGGGATGAAAAAATATATTACATTCAAATGAAAAACAAAAATGAACAGGAGAAGCTATATTTATGACAGATAAATCAGACTTTAAGACTAAAAAAATGAAAAGAGACAAGGTGATTAAATAATGGCAAAGGGCTCAACTCAGGAAGAGGATATAGCAGTTGTAAATATAGATGATCCCAACACCGGAGAACCCAGATATATAAAGCTAATATTGTTTGAGCTAACAGGAGAGATAGCTCCCAATATAATAATTGTTTGGGACTTCAGGACCCCACTCTCAGCATTGGACAGATAATGTAGACAGAAATTCAATAAATAAACATTGGATTTAAATTGTACTATAGATCAAATGGGCCTAACAAACATTTACAGAACATTTTATCCAACAGCTGCAGAACACACATTGTTCTCATCAGCACATAAAACATTCTCCAGGATAGGTCATATGTGGTGTCACAAAACAAGTCTCAACAGATTTTTAAAAATAAAAATCATATCAAGTATCTTCTCAGACCACAGTGAAATAAAACTAGAAATCAACACCAAGAATAACTTTGGAAGTTATACGAACACCTAGAAATTAAACAGCTTGTTCCTGAATGACCACGGAGTCAATGAAGAAATTAAGGAGAAAATAAAAAATTTCTTGAAACAAATAAAAATAGAAACACAACGTACCAAAACCTATGGAACAAAAGCTGTGCTCAGAAGGAAGTTTATGGCAACATGCAGGGTCCAGTCCCACAGGGTCGGTGGGTTTTTCTCCCCATGTGCGGAGATGAGAGATTGTAGAAATAAAGACAGAAGACAAAGAGATCAAAGAAATGACAGCTGGGCCTGAGGGACCGCTATCACCAAGACGCGGAGACTGGTGGTGGCCCTGAACGCCAGGCTGCATTGATATTTATTGGATGCAAGACAAAGGGGCAGGGTAAGGAGTGTGAGCCATCTCCAATGATAGCTAAGGTCATGTGGGTCATGTGTCCACTGGACAGAGTGCCCTTCCCTGCCTGGCAGCCGAGGCAGAGAGAGCAGAGGGAGACAGCTTACGCCATTATTTCTGCATATCAGTGACGTTTAGTACTTTCACTAATTTGCTACTGCTATCTAAATGGCAGAGCCAGGTGTACAGGATGGAACATGAAGGTGGGCTAGGAGCGTGACCACTGAAGCACAGCATCACAGGCAGACGGAGACAGTTAGGCCTCCGGAGAACTGCGGGTGGGTCTGACTGACGTCACGCCCTCCACAAGTGGTGGAGGAGTAGAGGCTTCTCTAAACTCCCCTGGGGAAAGGGAGACTCCCTTTCCCGGTCTGCTAAGGAGCAGGTGTTTTTCCTTGACACTGACGCTATCTCTGGACCACGGTCCGCTTGGCAACGGGCATCTTCCCAGATGCTGGCATTACCGCTAGATCAAGGAGCCCTCTGGTGGCCCTGCCTGGGTATAACAGAAGGCTCACACACATCTTTTGGTTACTTCTCACTATGTCCCCTCAGCTCCTGTCTCTGTATGACCTGATTTTTCCTAGATTATAATTGTAGAGCAAGGGTTATTATAATATTGGAGTAAAGAGCAATTGCTACACACTAATGATTAATGATATTCATATATAATCATATCTATTATCTATATCTAGTATAACTATTCTTGTATATTTTATTATACTAGAACAGCTTGTGCCCTCGATCTCTTGTCTTGGCACCTGGGTGGCTTGCCGCCCACAGCACAAACATCTACAACAAAAAATAAGTATTTCAAATAAATAATCTAACATTGAACTTCAAGGGACATAGGAAAGCAAGAGCAAAACAAACCCAAGATTAGGAGCAGGAAAGAAATAATAAAGATGACAGCAGAACTAAATGAAATAGAGACTAAAAAAGAATACAAAAGATACAAAACAAAGCCAGGCTTTTGAAAAGATTATCAAAATTAACACATCATTAGCTAGACTAAGAAAAATAAAGATGACTCCAAATAAAATTAGAAATAAAAAAGGAGACATTATAACTCATACCACAGAAATACAAAGAAACATCAGAGATCATTAAGAACAGCTATATGCCAACAAGTTGGAAAATCTAGAGAAAATGGATAAACTCCTGGACACATATAACTTACCAAGACTGAACCAAGAAGAAATACAAAACATGAACAGATCATCAATGAGTAATGAGATTGCATCAGTAATAAAAAGTCCCCCAACAAAGAAAAGACCAGGATTGCATGGCTTCACAGCTGAATTGTACCAATCTTTAAAAAGAAGAAATAGTAACTCTTCTCAAACTATTCCAGAAACTTGAAGGTGGGGGGTAGAGGGGGGAATTTGTCCAAACTCATTCTATGAGGCCAGAATTACCCTGACACCAAAACTAGGCAAGGACACAACCAAAAGAGAAAACTATAGGCCAATATTCCTGGTGAAAATAGATGTAAAAATTCTCAACAAAATACTAACAAACCAAATCCAACAGCATATCAAAAAGATTATACAGCATGATTGAGTGGGATTTATTTCAGGAATGCAAGGATGGTTCAATATATGAAAATCAATAAATGTGGTACATCACAATAGCAGAATGGACAAAAGTCATATGATCATCTTAAGAGATGCAGAAAAAGCATTTAATCAAATCAACATCATGATAAAAATTCTTTTTTTTTTTTTTTTTTGAGACAGAGTCTCGCTCAGTCGCCCAGTCTGGAGTGCAGTGGCACGATCTCGGCTCACTGCAAGCTCCGCCTCCTGGGTTCCCGCCATTCTACTGCCTCAGCCTCCTGAGTAGCTGGGACTACAGGCACCCGCCGCCATGCCCGGCTAATTTTTTTGCATTTTTAGTAGAGACGAGGTTTCACCGTGTTAGCCAGGATGGTCTCGATCTCCTGACCTCATGATCCGCCTGCCTCAGCCTCCCAAAGTGCTGGGATTACAGACATGAGCCACCGCGCCCGGCTAAAAATTCTTAACAAATTAGGTATAGAAGGAATGTACCTCAATACAAAAAAAGGCCATATATGACAAACCCACAGCCAAAATCATACTGATGGGGGAAAAGTAGAAAGCTTTTCCTTTAAGAACTGGAACAAGACAAGAATGTCTACTTTCAACACTCTTATTCAACCTAGTACTGAAAGTTCTTGCCAGAACTTCAACATGGTGAAATCCCATCTCTGCAAAAAATGCAAACAAATTAGCTGGGTGTGGTGGCATGCACCTGTGGTCCCAGCTACTAGGGAGGCTGAGATGGGAGGATTGCTTGAGTCCAGGAGGCAGAGGTTGCAGTGGGCCAAGATCATGCCACTGCACTCCAACCTGGGCCACACAATAAGATCCTGGGAGTATCTCAAGAAAAAAAAATAAAATAGAGAAACCCGTAATGTCAGCACTTTGGGAGGCCAAGGCAGGTGGATCACCTGAGGTCAGGAGTTCAAGAATAGCCTGGCCAACATGGCAAAACCCTGTCTCTACTAAAAATACAAAAATTAGCTGGGTGTGGTGCCACGTGCCTGTAATCTCAGCTACTCAGGAGGCTGAGGCAGAAGAATCGCTTAAACCTGGGAGGCGGAAGTTGCAGTGAGCCGAGACTGCGCTATTGCACTCTAGCCTGGGCAACAAAAGTGAAACTCCATCTCCAAAAAAAAACAAAAACAAACAAACAAAAAAACTTGCCATTTGTAGCAGTGTGTGCATGTAGGACATTATATTAAGTGCAGTAAATCAGGTAGAAAAAGTTCAATACTGCAATACTGCTAGTTGTTACTCATATGTCAGGACTAAGAAATTGACTTCATATTAGAAGAGTAAAATTAGAGTTACTAGAGACTGGGAAGGGTTAGGGGAGAAGCAGATAGGGAGAAGTTGTTTAATAAATACAAAGTTACAGAGGAATAAGTTCCAGTGTTCTGTAGCTCTGTGGGGTGACTGTAATTCACAATAACTTGTGTATTTTCAAATAGCTAGAAGAGAGGATTTTGAATGTTCCCAACAGATGAATGATAAATGTTTGATGGGCTTGGTAATTACCCTGATTTGATCATATGCATTGCATACATGTATCAAAATATCACTCTGTATCCCATAAATATGTACAATTCTTACATGTCAATTAAAAATAAGGCACTTCCTACTTGCTTCCATTTCAGATGAGAAATTAGCTGTAATTCACATTACTATTTTTTATAGTCAATGCATCCTTTCTGCCTGGCTGTTTTTAGGATTTTTTTTCCTTTAGTTTCCAAAAATTTAATTATGTGTCTTGGTGTGAATGTCTTTGAATTCATCTTATTTGGGATTTCTCAGCTTCTTGAATCTGTAGTTTTGTGCCTTTCACCACATTTGGAGAATTTTCAGTAATTGTTACTTTAAATACATTTTCAGCCCCACACTCTCTCTTAACCTTCCCGGATTTCCCATGATACAAAGATTAAGTCTTGTTATTACTGTCCCACAGATCCCTGAGGCTCTATAAATTTTTCTATTTTCTCTCTGTTGTTTGCATTGAGTAAATTCTGTTGATGTATCTTCAAGTTCACTGGTGCCATCCTCTGTCATTTCCATTCTACTGGTCCGTTCATTGAGTGTTTAACATTTTGGTTATTATATCTTCAGTTCTATAATATTCATTTATTTTAAAAACAACTTGATTGAGGTTCATATATCATAAATGCACTCTTTTACAGTGTGTGGTGCAGAGGATTTTAGTATATTCAGGATTATGCAACCATCACCACTAGCTAATTTCAGAACATTTTCACCACCTTAAAAAGAAATCCTGTAGCTGGCTGCGGTGGCTCACACCTGTAATCTCAGCACTTTGGGAGGCCAAGGTGGGAGGGTCAGATGAGGCCAGGAGTTTGAGACCAGCCTGGGTACATAGCAAGACTTTCCATCTCTACAAAAAAATTTAAAAATCAGCCAGACATGGTGGCATGCACCTATAGTCCCAGCTACTCAGGAGGCTAAGGTAGGAAGATCACTTGAGGCCAGGAAGTTGAGGCTGCAGTGAGCTATGATCATGCCACTGCACTCCAGCCTGGATGAGAAAGTGAGACACTGTCTCCCAATAAATAAATACATAAGTAAATAAAAATAAAAAATAAAAACACTATACTATTTTCAGTCCTTTTCTCTTTCGTGCTCCTCTAGCCCCTGGAAACCACGAATCTAATTTGCATGTCTATTGATTTGCTTATTCTGGAAATCTCATATGAATGGAATCGTACCCAGTATGTGGTCTTTGAAGTCTGGCTTCTCTCACTGAGCGTGTTTTCAAGGTTGATGCACATCTAGCCTGTGTGGGTGCCTCGTTCCCTTTCTACGGCTCAGTGACGTTCTGTAACGCGGACATACTGCATTTTCTTTATCCACTTATCAGTTGATGCACACGTGAGCTGTTTTCATCTTTACTAAGAATAATGCTGCATGAATATTCATGTAGAGATTTTTGTGTGGACGTAAGTTTACATTCCTCTTAGAGATGTACCCCGGAGTGGAACTGCCCTTCCTGGGCTCAAGTGGTATCTTCCTGGAGTATCTCTATTTAACTGTGGACAAACTGCCAAACTTTCTCAAAGCAGTTGCACCATTTTCCAGTCTACCAGTAAAATCTGAGAGTTCCCATTTCTCCACATCCTTACCACTGTTTCATTTTTTTTTTTTTTTTAAGACAGATTCTTGCTCTGTCACCCAGGCTAGAGTGCAGTGGTGTAATCTCAGCTCACTGTAACCTCTGCCTCCTGGGTTCAGGCGATTCTCCTGTCTCAGCCTCCCGAGTAGCTGGGACTACAGGTGCATGTCACTGTACCCGGCTAATTTTTGTATTTTTAGTACTGACAGGGTTTCACCATGTTGGCCAGGGTGGTCTCGAACTCCTGACCTCAGGTGATCCACCCACCTCAGCCTCCCAAAATGCTGGGATTACAGGTGTGAGCCACTGCGCCTAGACTGTTTCATTTTTATAACTTCTATTTCTTTGCTGAGATTTCTATTTTTCCTTTTATTTCAAGGGGATTTGCAATTTGTTGTGGCAACAGTTTTATGATGCCTGTTTTAAATTCCTTGTCAGATGATTCTGACACCCGAGTCTTCCTGGTGCTGGCCTCAGTTGATTGTCTCCTATTGAAATGGTCATGTCCCTGGGTCTTCTTATGATGAGTGATTCTTAACTGTATCTTCTCTCAAGAGTTTTGGTTCCAACGACAGTTCAGTTCTCAGAGTTCTTGCAAAGCTCTTCCGTGTCATTCTTCTGGTGCTGCTGGGACTCCCACTCAAACCCTCACCCTACCCCTACCCCTAATTCTACTAGTGCCATCTGCCAGCACGGAGGACGCCTCCCTGGCTGTCTGGTATCACTGCCTTCTGTGGCGGTGGCACGACTGAAGCCGACGGGCCCAGGTGGAGGGCAGAGACGCAGGGCTTCACTGATGCTGTGCTGTGGGCAGGTTGGACCACCTGCCTGACAGTTGGGTCTAGTCCCATCAGCAGCTATCAGTGTGGGAGGAAACCCACAGCCTACACCCTCCCCATGTCTGGTGATGCTCAGGCCAGCAAGGCATTGGCTGCTCTGCTCACAGCTGAGAGGCAGAGCTGCTGATTCGCTCTGGAAAGGCTGTGGCTGTCTCCATTGGCCCCAGGACGTCCTTGGCAGCTCCCACCTCTGTGTATGTGACTCTGGGCTGTGACCTCCACCGTTGCCCCAGCTAAGCAGTGAGGACTTGCTGAAGCCCAGAGGGCTGTGGGACCATGAACGCAGCTCTCTGGACCCTGGCACTCTGGCCCCTTCTTCTCAATCTCTGGGCAGTCCCCACTGGTAAGTTTCTCCTTCCTTCACCCATGGAACTTTCTGGAGGAAGCAGCTCTGCCGATGCCCAGGCCCCAGGACGTGAGGGTCCCTGCAGTGACCTTCCATCTGTCTGGGTCTCACTCAGCCCAGAGTGCGTCGGACATGCTGGGGCAGGAGGGAGGTGGCTCCACATGGCTGGATCCCTGTGACCTCAGGGCCCCCAGCTCCTAACCCCACTGCTCGGAACCCAGGGCACAGGGCTGGGTCAGGCCCTGGACAAAATGAGGGACATGGCCCAGTGTCTGGTCCCAATGACCCCGATCAACAGAGTCCTGAGGGGTCCTGCAGGGGCTGCTCCATCCATGTCCCCTGGAGCAGGGCTGAGGTCCTGGGAAGGAGGTGGGAGGGTTGGCTGCATCTGGCAGTGAGGTTGAGCGTGGGGTCCCACGGAGATGCTGCACCCAGTTGGGGACACTGGGGCGTGGGGCCATGTGGAAGGGCTGCTGGGTCAGGGCAGGCAGCTGTAGAGAGGGGGGTCCAGCCAGAAGGAAGAGCAGGAGAGGCTGGAGGTGAGAGGGAGCCCTGGGGACTGCGTACATGGGCACGGAGCCATGATGCGAGTGTGGGGCTGCGCGGGAGGCACGGGAGGGTGCCCTCGAGGCTGAGGAGCACTTCACTGGCAGGGCTGGTCCAGGTGCCCAGCAGGGCGGTGACCTGGTGCTGATGGAGCTGCACCCCCAGTGGTGGGGTGGGAGTCTGTGAGCAGCTGCAGAGAGGGCAGAGAGGGCAGAGGGGGTTGGGGTTTGAAGGAAAGGCAGCAGTGTGGCCACAGATGGATGGAATCCTGGGGTTGAAGGGATTTGCTTTTGTGTTAAGGATTGCAAGCACAAGGGCCGGAATTCTCTACTACAACAAGAAATAGCTTTAGAAAATACAAAAAGCCATTCATAGCGAGCATAGTGGCTCATGCCTGTAATCCCAGCACTTTGGGAGACCAAGGCAGGCAGTTTACCTGAGGTCAGGAGTTTGAGATCAGCCTGGCCAACATGGTGAAACTCCATCTCTGCTAAAAATACAAAAATTAGCCAGTTGTGGTGGCGTGCGCCTGTAATCCCTGCTACATGGGAGCCTGAGGCACGAGAATTGCTTGAATCCTGGAGGTGGAGGTTGCGATGAGCTGAGATCATACCATTGCACTCCAGCCTGGGTGACAGAGCGAGATTCTGTCTCTAAGTAAATCAATCAATCAGTCCATTACAGACACCAGCATGCATCCATGTCCTGAGGAGAACCAGGTGGGAGGGTGATGAGGAGGCTGGAGGGTGTGGAGGGGTGGAGGAAGACTGAGAGGGAGGGGATTCAAGGCTCCCCACCAGGTGGGAGGGAAAGGTCTTCATCTTGGACCAGGCAGGGTCCCCCCTCTGCTCCTGACTGCCATCTGGGAGGCTCTCTTCTGGGTGTGGAAAGTCCTCCAGGGGCCCTGGAGGCTGCTCTGGGACCACACAGCACCACCCACATGGAGTTCCTCCTAGTGGTGCTTCCTCTCGGGGTGGCTGCGTTGATGTAGGGGTGCAGAGGCCTGGAGAGGGTGGTTGGGGTGCCTCCGTGGGGGGGTGGGAGAGAAGGTGCTGGGGCATCTGAGATGCTCGGAAACCGTGGAGACCGAGATCCTGGCTGGAAGGCTGGTATGGGTGGGGTAGTGGGGCTGGGTTTGGTGTAGTGGGAGGGCAGGCAGGGGTTGTTTTCCTGGACGCTCAGGGTTGCAGAGGACAGGAGCGAGGGGTGAGTGGAGCACTCCAAGGGGTGTGGACAGTCACGTGGGTGGGGCAGGGGTGACAGTGGTGGGCTGGAGACCACAGGGCCTCCAGTGGAAGCGGGGGAGTGATGCTTGGGAGGCAGAGAGTGGGTGGGGGACCCGCCTAGCTGCAGACCCAGGAGGACAGGGACTTCCTTGCCTAGGGGGTGGGATCCTCCATGATGTTGGGGCTTCAGAGGCCCGGGGAGGGGAGCAGCCCCCGGGGAGACACATGGGGTGAGGGTTTCTATGTGAGCCGCGCCCATCACCTCTCTGGGACTGCCTGGTGTGGTGAGAGGAACCCGACTTGCTGCTGAGGCCTCGCAGGCCATTCCCTGCTGCCGCCAGAGCTGCCATTGCTGCCAACTTTCTCCTGAGCCTCTGGTTGGTTCTGGCCCCTCTAACTGGACCTGTCTGTCTGAAGGTGGACCAGGTGCTCTGAGGCTGGCGTACAGACACAGCACGTGCGACGGAGTGGTGCTGGTTCGACACCGTGGGGCGTGGGGATACGTGTGCAACCAGGAGTGGACGCTGGCAGAGGCCTCTGTGGTGTGCAGGCAGCTGGGCTGCGGCCCCGCCGTGGGCGCCCCCAAGTATGTCCCGCTGCCTGGAGAGGTGGCCCAGCCCTGGCTCCACAACGTGTCCTGCCGGGGCAACGAGTCCTCCCTCTGGGAGTGCAGCCTTGGCTCATGGAGCCAGAGCCCGTGCCCTCACACATGGGTGGTGGTCGCGCTGTGCTCCAGTAAGTAGGGAGGGGTGAAGGGGGCGGGGCTGGGGAGGAGGAGTGGGAGGACAGGGAGGGTCTCCGAGGTGGGCGGGGAGGCCGTGGATCTGGAGCTCTCACTGGGAGGGGCTCCTCGCTGGGCACCGGAACCGTCCTGACTGTAAGATTCAGCTGTGGAAAAGCCACTGCCAGGGAGAGTCAGAGAGTGGACGAAGGAAGCAGAGTGCGGCCCAGGCATGGGGAGGTAGCAGCCGAGAGGGGGCAGTTTGGGTGTGGAGAGGCAGCATCCAGCCGGAGCCTGGAGAGGCAGCAGCCCAGCAGGGGCGGGGTCTATGGACACCTGAGACCCACACAGGTACCACACAGGTAGCTGATGGTAGAAAGGTACATGCTTTCCCTTTGAGGTCTGGCCCGAGGGTCCTCAGCTGTCCCTCAGACTTTGTGTGGCTGAATGGACCCTCTCATAGCGTCCTGCCTCTGAAGCGGAACCACCTGGCCAGGACCTCCTATCTGGGGGCCCAGTGTGAAGGGACCCTTGTTTCAGGAGACCAGCTGCAGAGCATGAAGCTGGGCACAGGGGGCGTCTCTGAGCCCCGGGCCCTGTGTGACTGCCCGGTCACCTGCCCCTGAAGCTGGCCCTCCGCAGCCCAGCACTGTCCTCCCTGAAAAAGGAGCCGCCAAGTGACCATGTGGGCAGCTGGGTCCATACCTTACGGAAGACGGGCCTGTGCTCCACAGATGGCACATTCCGGGAGCTCCGGCTGGTGAAGGGCCGCAGTCCCTGCGCGGGACTCCCTGAGATCAGAAACGTGAATGGGGTGGACCGCCTCTGTGGCCTGCATGTGGAGGAGGCCATGGTGTTCTGCCGGGAGCTGGGGTGCGGCCCTGTGCTCCAGGCCCCCCGCCGGGACGTGGGCGTCGTCAGGAAGTACCTGGCCTGCAGGGGCACCGAGCCCACCATCCGCAACTGCAGACTGGACAACAACTTCCGCAGCGGCTGCGACCTGCGGCTGGATGCAGAGGTGGTCTGCTCAGGTGAGGCTGCCACCCAATGTTCCCAGTGACCCTTGGGATGGTGCTGGGCCTGGACCTGGGGAGAGCAGGGAGAAGGGGGTGGGCGTTCCCATGGATGGGGCCCCTGTCCCACATGAGACATTGGGCGCAGACCTGGTGCATGTGCACGCTGGAGGGAACGGGACTCAGCTCTCACGCTGGTTCTCAGCAGAGTGGAGCTGAGTTTCTGGTGGCCCCGCAGAGGTGTCCTGGCTCAGAACCCGCAGGCCATCTAGGGGTCCTGGCTGCTGGTGTAAGTTGGAGCTGCCTCAGCTGTGATCTCTGCATGTCTAAGAAGGATTGGGGTTGGGTAGAGGTCACGTCCTCCCAGCCCTGCCTCAAGTGTGTGTGAGCTGCACTGGCCTCACAGCTCCTGGCCTTGTATGAGGAGCAGCTGAAACGAGGTGGATAGTCTGCTTGCTGCAGTACCCCAGAGAGGGTGGTGCTCAGTGGACCAAGGGGTGCCCTGACCTCGCCTCTGGGATGCAGAGTGTTGCTGTCATGGCCCCGGACAGGCAGAGGCTGTGAAATACGTGGGCACCTGCAGCAGGCGACCCTGACCCTGACCTTGGCGATGCGGCCAAAGATGCCTGCTCTTCTCTGGGTGCAGGGTGGAAGGGCCTTTGGCCGCAAGTTCCTGCCTGTGCTTGGCAGACCCTCTGCCTAGATGCAGATGATGGCTCCTGGCTGAAGCCTTCTGCAATCTAAGGCTCAGGGCCAGGCAGTTGACCTGAGAATATCTGTCTCCTGCCTGAGAGGATGTCTGCCCCCAGGACACACAGAGGCTCAGCTGGTGGGCGGTGAGCACCCCTGCGCCGGGCGCCTGGAGGTGAGGCGGGGCCTGACCTGGGGCACCATCTGTGACACAGACCTGGACCTGGCCACAGCCCACGTGGTGTGCCGGGAGCTGCAGTGCGGGGCGGCTGTGTCCACGCCCAAGGGTTCCCGCTTCCGCCGGGGCTCAGGGCCGGTGTGGTCAGAGACCTTCCACTGTGCAGGCAACGAGTCGCTGCTGTTCCACTGCCCGCGGGGAAATGGGAGCCAGTGTGGGCCCGGCCATGACGCAGGGCTCAGGTGCTCAGGTGAGGTCCTGTGTGTGGGCTCTGAAGGCTCATCTCTGCCTTGTTCTCTGCCAAATCCCTTCATGCCCTAAAGTTGCCTCTGGCTGGGGTGTAGAGTGATGTGCCCCAAGGCTGCAGCTAAGATCAGATTCTTCTAGAGAGCTGTATGAGCTGCATGCTGAGGCAGAGGAGGGCAGAGGAGCTGGTGAGAGCAAGGCTGGGCTCTGTGCCCACCCCACTGGGTGTGAAGGAAGGAAATGACCACAGCCAGCCATGTGCTGGGTCTGCCATCTGCGAGCCACACTGACTCCTCCTCTCCCCCAGAGTTCAGGCTGGTCAATGGCAGCAGCAGCTGTGAGGGCCGTGTGGAGCTCCAGGTGCAGGGGTCCTGGGCGCCCCTCTGTGCCACCCACTGGAACATAGCAGACACCACCGTCCTCTGCCACCAGCTCGACTGTGGCAGTGCGGTGGCTGCACCTCGAGGAGGCCATTTTGGGGACGGGGACGCTGCCATCTGGCCTGATGCATTTCACTGTGGGGGGACAGAACCCTACTTGTGGAATTGCCCAGTAAGCACCCTGGGCGTCCCGGCCTGTGCCCCGGGACACTCAGCCTCCGCAGTCTGCTCAGGTGGGTGCAGCCAGGGCTGTGGAGGAGGAGGGTGAGTGAGAGGCATGGACAGAGGGGGCGGAGAGGGAGGGGCCCTGCTGTGGGGTGGTTCTGGGCCCCTCCCGCTGACACCCTGGGTCCCCTGTGCGTCCCCATCCCCAGGTCTGCCCCATGGCCTGCGGCTGAGGAAGGACAGAGCCGCTGTGATGGCCGCGTGGAGGTCTCCCTGGAAGGCGTGTGGGGCCGCGTCCTGGACGACGCCTGGGACCTGCGCGGCGCGGACGTGGTGTGCCGGCAGCTCGGGTGCGGAGCGGCCGAACAAGCCTATGACGCACCTGCCCCCAGCCGCGGGTCCGTCCAGGTGTCGCTGAGCCGCGTGCGCTGTCTGGGCACCGAGACCCGCCTGACTCAGTGCAACGTGTCCGCGACCCTGCAGGAGCCCGCGGGAACCTCGCGGGACGCCGGCGTGGTGTGCTCTGGTGAGGGCAGAACCGCATCCCCAGTGGCCCGTCGCCGCGCGGTCCTGGGCGCCCTGACTCTGTCTCTCCACAGGGAGCCTCGGGGTGCGGCTGGCCGCGGGGCCGGGGCGCTGTGCGGGGCGCGTGGGGCACCGTGTGTGACGACGCCTGGGACCTGCAGGACGCGCACGTGGTCTGCAGGCAGCTGGGCTGTGGCCGCGCCCTGAGCGCCCTGGGGGCCGCACACTTCGGAGCCGGGGCAGGGCGCATCTGGCTGGACGAGCTGGGCTGCCAGGGCCACGAGTCTGCTCTGTGGCAGTGCCCGTCGGCGGGCTGGGGCCAGCACGACTGCAGGCACAAGGAGGACGCTGGAGTCTTCTGCTCAGGTGAGCCGCAGTTGGGTATCAAATGATCATGCTGTTTTATTACATAGAATCGTGCGTACTTGCTTTCCAGAATTACCTTAAAATATCAGGAGCTGTTGTCTTCCTTGAATGCAGAACTTCCACAATGTATTGGGTGAGGTTCCTCTTGGTATGGTAAATGGCACCGGGCAAAGCGCTTTGGTTTCCTGCACCTGGAGCTGGTCAGCTTCCTGGAGCAGCCCTGCCTGGGCTCCTTTTCCACCATCACCAGCTCAAGTGAGCTTGAAGTTTCCGTCCGGAATTCACGTATATATATGTTTGTTTTGAGATGGTCTCACTGTGTTGCCCAGGCTGGAGTGCAGTGGCCCAATCACATGTCACTGCAGTCTTGACCTCCTGTAGTCCAGGGATCCCTCAGCCTCAGCCTCCCAAGCTGCTGGGACTACAGAAGTGAGCACTGCCACTGGCTTCAGAGTCTTAATTTTGATCCATATTTTGGGATACTGGAGAACTTTTTGCAGACTTTTTTTTTTTTTTACAAAGTCTTGCTCAGGCTAGAGTGCGATGATGCAGTCTTGACTCAGTGCAACCTCTGCTTCCCGGGCTCAAACGATCCTCCTGCCTCAGCCTCCAAAGTAGCTGGGACTACAGGCATGTGCCACCATGTCTGGCTAATGTTTATTTTTGTAGAGATGGAGTTTCACCATGTTGCCCAGGCTGGTCTCAAACTCCTAGACTCAAGCAATCTGTAGGGTCCAGCTCCACAGGGACGGTGGGTTTTTCTTCCCGTGTGCAGGGATAAGAGATTTGTAGACATAAAGACACAAGACAAAGAGATCAAAGAAAGGACAGCTGGGCCTGGGGGGCCCCTGCCACCAAGATGCGGAGACCAGCAGTGGCCCCGAATGCCTGGCTGCGCTGTGATTTATTGGATACAAGGCAAGGGGGCAGGGTAAAGAGTGTGAGCCATCTCCAATGATTGATAAGGTCATGTGAGTCACATGTCCACCGGACAGGGGGCCTTCCTTCCCTTTTAGGTGGCTGAGGCAGAGAGAGAGGACAGCTTACGTCATTATTTCTTCTATGCTCTTTTCAGAAATATCAAAGACTTTAATACTTTCACTAATTTTACTACTGCTATCTAAAAGGCAGAGCCAGGTGTTCAGGATGGAACATGAAGGCAGACCAGGAGCGTGACTGCTGAAGCACAGAATCACAGGGAGATCATTAGGCCTCCGGATAACTGTGGGTGGGCCTGGCTGATGTCAGACCCTCCACAAAGAGGCGGAGGAGTGGAGTCTTCTCTAAACTCCCCCGGGGAAAGGGAGACTCCCTTTCCTGGTCTGCTAAGTAGTGGGTGTTTTTCCTTGGCACCGATGCTACCGCTAGACCCCAGTCCACTTGGCAACTGGCATCTTCCCAGATGCTGGCCTTACTGCTAGACCAAGGAGCCCTCTGCCTGGGCATAACAGAAGGCTCACACTTGTCTTCTGGTCACTTCTCACTATGTCCCCTTAGCTCCTATCTCTGTATGGCCTGGTTTTTCCTAGGTTATGATTGTAGAGCGAGGATAATATTGGAATAAAGAGTAACTGCTGCCAACTAATGATTAATGATATTCATACATAATCATATCTATGATCTGGATCTGGTATATCGCTTGTTATTTTATATATTTTATTACACTGGCACAGCTCGTGCCCTCGGTCTGTTGCCTCAGTGCCTTGGTGGCTTGCTGCCCACAGCAGTCCACCTGCTTCAGCCCCCCAAAGTGTTGGGATTACAGGTGTGAGTCACCGTACCTGGCCATTTTGCCGACTATTTTTGAGGTGGTGGATGAGATTTATTATTATTATTATTATTCACGCATACCCGAGAGTCTTTGTGGTCTCATCTTGTCCAGGTGTGGTCATTCTTGGGTGATGGAATTTTGTCATTTTGGGGGATGGGTTCTCCAGAGAAGCCTGTGAGTGAGCGGGTCATGGGCTCCCCACCTGACCTGCAGTCTTTCCAGGCAATCCCGGGGGAGACGCTGGAGGCCGGCAGAGACTCTGGCAGCTCATCCAAGTGTGGGCTCTTCTCATTGATTTTGGTTCATATTGTACTTTAGAAATGTTTTCTTCAGCGGTATCTTGGATTATTACATTTATTTCAATTACTGCGTTCTTTGTATGCAATGCTGGAGTCTCGTGAGTCTGGGTCTTCTCTATGTTTCTGAAATTAATTTTGGCGTGGCTCCTTCCCCAGGCATTCTTGGGGCGTTTCTCTAGGTGGCACACCGCAATCTGCGTTTCTGTCGATTCTGCTCTTCGGTCCTCTGGTGTATCATTTTGCCCTCCTCACCTCGTCTGTCACCTCATTTTTGTGTCTTTATTCTCAGCAGCTTGTTTTCTTCTAATGACATTATGTTCCGCTCTCATAAAAGGTCCATCTTTTTCTGACATCTCAGTGAGAATGGCAGGTCATTTTCTAGAACATTCTGCTGGTTTCCGTGGAAAGCGGCTGATGTTAGCCCTTCCTCTGCATCTTCCATGTGGCCGTTGGTCTCTGGTTTGCAGCATTTTCCTCCAGTGGCTGCTTTATCTGTTTGTGTGTGAAGCTTCATCCTGGGGACCCCACCTGAGCTGGCATCTGCAGGCATCTGGCCATCAGACCGTCTGCTGGAGCCAGCACGTTGGGCACGGCCAGTTCAATTCCCGGGGCTGCCTCTTTTTCACCTGGGTCTCAGCTATGCCTCGGTCACTTCTGGCCCCTCCAGGCTCCTCAGGGTCCCTGCCTGACAGGACTGCATCCCCAGGGTGGGGTGGGGCGCTCACGGCTCCCGCTGTCCCACTTGTGGGCAGATGGACAGGCAGGCCACGGAGCCCTGCTCAGCTCTGGGCTGCCCCATGCCTGTGTCTCCTGCCTGTGCTGCTGCTTTGCCCAAGGTCCTGTCCGTATGTCCAGGGTACAAACTTCAATTGTTTTGGGAAAGCAGACGGGACTTTTCATATCTGAGGGACAGGAGCCATTTTAAATAATTGGAACAGTAATTTCTAGACACAGGTAGAGGATATCTCTTGATAGACTTTACAAAAATACTATATTGCTAATAGTTTTGAGAGAATGAAATATAAAGTATGTTACATGGTGTTAAAATGTGAGTCCAAAAAATTTGAAAGAAAAAACCATCTGTAATCGCAACAGCCGGAGATAAAGTCACCGCGAATATGTAACGTACGTGAAATTGATGCTGAGTAACCAGCCCCACACGGGCAGCAGGGATGTGTGTGGCTCCGGCTTCTGTGGTCACTGCCTTTGGCTGTGTTCAGCCTGGTGGTTCTCTGTCCCAGCCAGGCTCCCTCAGTGCCTTCGGTCACTTGATGGTTAGGTGGAGCCCTGCTTCTGGACCCTGGCTGAAGGCAGGAGTGGTGGAGGCTCTGTTTCTGTCATGATCCAGCCTTGGTTCTAAAAATGATAGCAGTGTCAGCCTAGGAACAGGCAGAGAGTCTCAGACCCTATTCCTTGGCCCAAGTCCTGAGGCAGCCAGGACTCAAGGACTGGGGCACTGACTCAGTGAGAGGGTGTGGAACCAGGCAGGGGATACCTGTAGACACTTTTGTATTCTATTACCATGAATTTCTTTCCAGTATTTTTTCTAAGCTTATTTTAATTAGATATGATCCTTTCGGATGCAATTTATACCCAGTGTTCTCCAATTATCCTGGTACAGGTATTTTTAAAATGTTACTACAGTGCTTCATGGCATAGCTTTAAAGAATTGTCTAACATGCCATTAGGTGACCATATTAGTCTGTTGGACTCTACACTGCTCCAAGGGTAACATTGAACATATTTGGGCACTGATCAGTCAGGACCAAAGCTATCTCTGAACATGGGGCTGAGGTACACACACACACACACACACACACAGTTAAATAATTACTACAGTCAAGCCAATGAACATTCTACCATCTCGCAAAGTTACGCTTGGTTTCATGGTAAGAGCACCTAAAATCTACTTTCCTAGCAAATTTCCAGTGTACCATCCAATATTATTAACTACATTCCTCCTGCTGTATGTTGGGTTTCTAGATTTATTCATCCTGCACAGTTGTGTACCCTTTGGCCTACTTCTCCCCATTCCCCCGCCAGCTGCCCCTGATAACCGCATTCTATTGTTTTTGTGTAGTTGACTTTTTTTTTTTTTGCTCCCATATGTAAGTGGGATCATGCAGAATTTGTCTTTTCATTCCTGGTTTATTTCATTTAACATAATGTCCTCCAGGTTCATCCATGTTGTCACGGATCACAGAATTTCCTTCTTATTTGAAGCTGAACAGTATTCCATAGCATCTATGTACTACATTTCTGTTTTTTTTTTAAATTGACAATCTTCGTACATCTGTATGGGGTACATAGTGGTGTTTCAATCCGTGTAATGTGTAGTGGTGAGATCAGGGTAATTAGCAAATAATCATCTCAGACATGTTTCATTTCTTCGTGTTGGGAACATTAAATATCCTCCGTCCAGCGATTTGAAACCAAATAATAGACTGTTAATTACAGCCACCCTATGGCGCTACAGAACGCTAGATTTATTCCTCTTATCCAGCTGTAATTTTGTATCTTTACGGATCTCCTCCTGTCCCTCCCTCCCCCAACCCTTCCCAACCTCTAGTATCCTCTGTTCTGCTTTTTACTTCTAGGAGATCAACTTTTTTAAAGCTTCCATTTGTGAGTGAGACCATGGGGTGTTTAACTTCTCTTCCTAGCTTGTTTTACTTAACACAGTGTCCTCCAGTTCCATCCGTATTGCTGCAAATGATGGGATTTTATTATTATTATTACTATTTTTGTTTTGTTTTGTTTTTTTAAATGGCTGAGTAACTGCTGTGTTTTCTGTATCCATGTATCTGTTGTTGGACATTTACACTGATTCCACATCTTGGCTATTGTCAGTAGTGCTGCGGTGAACCTGGGCGTGCAGATGTCTCTGCTGTGCTGATTTCATTTCCTCTGGGTCTATACCCAGCAGTGGGATTGCTGGATTGTGTTGTAGCTCTGCTTTAAATTTTCCAAAAAAGCTTCACACTGTTTCTATAACTGATCTCAGCGCTAGGACCCCCTGAGTCTAGCCCCCTCCTTCTGAGACTGCCCGTGGTGTCCAGGCAGGGCACTCCTTGGCCTGACTGTGCTTGCCTTGCAGAGTCGGTGGCTGTGAGGCTGCGAGGTGGGACCTCCTGCTGTGCTGGGTGGCTGGACGTGTTCTACAATGGGACCTGGGGCGCCGTGTGCAGCAATGCCCTGAAGGACCTCTCCTTGTCCATCATCTGCAAGCAGCTGGGGTGTGGGGAGTGGGGATGGCTGGAGAACAGGCCCTTCCCCTCTGCCGGCACCGGGACCGCCTGGGTGGACAACATCGAGTGCCGTAGGCTGCGCAACTCCACTCTGTGGCAATGCCCTTCCCATCCGTGGCACCCGCATTCCTGTGACCTTCGAGAGCAGGTCTGGATTACCTGTGCAGGTGGGCATTAGAGGTCTCTGGGGGTGCCCGGGAAGAGGTTCATCTGTCCTGACATGTCACTGGCAGGGGATGCCATCGAATCAGAGCTTGGGCCTGGGGGTCACTGGAATCCACAGCCTTCTTTCTGAAGCTTCTCCAGGCACCGATGCGCTCAGAGCTGCTGTTTAACCTGCAGGATTGTCAGAGGACAGGCCACAGGCTGCTGGGGAGCCCCTCAACTGCTCCTCCTCGCTCGGCTGCCCAGGTACCCCTCTGTCCTTGTCCCTGTCCTCCTTCCCATCCCGGTCCAGCCCCCGCAGTGACGGCAGCCCCTGTTCCAGAGGAGGGCGCGCTGCGCGTGCGCGGGGGCGAGGACCGCTGCTCCGGGCGCGTGGAGCTCTGGCACGCGGGCTCCTGGGGCACCGTGTGTGACGACGGCTGGGACCTGGCGGACGCGGAGGTCGTGTGCCGCCAGCTGGGCTGTGGTCGGGCCGTCGCCGCCCTGGGGGCCGCCGCCTTTGGCCCTGGCTCCGGACCCGTGTGGCTGGACGAGGTGGGGTGCCGGGGCAGCGAGGCGTCCCTGCGGGGCTGCCCTGCGGAGCGGTGGGGACGCGGAGACTGCGCGCACAAGGAGGACGCGGGCGTGCGCTGCTCGGGTGAGTGGGGGCGGGGGGGCTGAGAAGAGGGGCGCTGGTGGAGTCCTGTGGTGGTCTCCGTCCCCTTTCCCCTCAAGCGGATCCCCAGCACCCAGCCCTGAGGCTGCCCAAGGCGTGGTCCCTTGTGGGTGCTCCTGGCCAGGCTGCCGGGGACCAGTCCTGTCCGCTCAGGGTGCGTGGGCTGGGCTGCCGCTGCGGCGGTCTGGGTGAGGGTCTGTGCGGCTCAGGGCCGTAGCTGCCTCCCCATCCCGGTCCTCACCTGCCACCGTTTACTGCAGGTTCCCCGAAGACCACTGTGCTGCCCCTGCCGCCGCTGGGTAGGTGGCTTTCTCATGCTCACCCCCCTCCTGTATGTCTGACCCCGCAGGGACCTGCACTGGGGCTCAGGGCTGACCATCACGACCACAACACCCCCCCTCCCTCCCTGTGCCCACCTGAGTGAATATATGGGGATCTGGGGATGTCGAGGACAGAGACCCCAGGCCCCACACAGCCACTTCTCTGGGGTCTTTGCCTTGGTGGCTGCGGGGGGCTTGGCCCTCGAAAGCTGTGGCCCCTTGGACCCTAGGTCTGTGTTCAAGGCAGAGCTGAGGGCAGAGGGCAGTCAGGATGCTAAGCGCATTCCACAGGCCTCACCCCCTCCCAGATCATCCTCTGATGCTCCTATCTGGGCCCACATACCTGCATTTTCCCACCTGTGCCTCCCACCTCAGCCCTGCACTCATGCCTCCCCACATGTGCCCTCCCAACTGTACCCGCTCTCTGGGCCTACACAGCTGGATTTGTCCACCTGTGCCCTCCCACGTGGGCCTTCCTCGCTCATACCCACTATCTGGGCCTGCAGGCCTCCTGGATTCTCCCATTTGGGCCCTCCACCTGGGCCTCTCGTGTGGTGGCCTCAACCTGTCTCTCCACGGGAGGAGCGCCTGTTCAGGCAGCACAAAGGCCCACCTCTCCTGGGGTGGCCCCCATCCCTGTGAGGCTGGGGCCCTCCAGGGCCAGGGTCACAATGGCCCAGGCAGCCCAGGTGCACAGCATGCCCCGCCTCTCACTGTGCCCCACAGCCCCTCCCTTGGCCCCTCCACCTGCCCATAAGGCCTGGGCCATGCCTGAGATCACCTGCCTGGTCCTTGGCTCCCTCCTGGGCATCATCTCCCTGTTCCTGGGCAGGCAGTGGTGCCGCCGCAGAGCAGCCTGCAGGGGTAGGTGGGCGTGCCAGGTGTGGTGAGCAGGGGCCTGGGGTGGGGAGGCTGGGGGGCATGCTCTGTGGGGCCCCTGTCATTGCAGACCCTTTCTGTCCTGGTCACTGCCCTGCATGCTTGGCCTTCCCCATGGTGACTGCTCAGTGACTGTCCATGGACCCACGAGCTGTTGGGGCCTCAGGGACCCTGAGTCTGAGTCTTGCTTTGCCCCCACGATGTGTTGGATCAAAGAAATCCACACTCCCCTGCTGCTGGAGTGAGAATGGGCTTCAGGATTCCGCTGGCCCCGTGTGACTTACATCCAATGGGGGCTTTCCTGGGTGTGTTCAGAGGCTGAGACCACCGGTCCCACCCTAGGACCGCATTCCTGGGTGCCCTGAGTAGAAAGTGGCCTCTGGCTGGGGGTCTTTGCTGTCTGTGGGGGCTGCTGACAGAGGAGCCAGGGGTGCTCCTGGTGTGCATGAGAGACCGCAGGGGCCAGGCAGGGTGGGCTTGGACTGCAGGAACATTTCTTCTAGAACACTCTGGTGGGGCCTTTGCAGGTTGGGACATGTCAGGCCATGTGTCCTCAGAGGGTGTCTATGAGGACATCGGAGCCTTCCCCATGGGGGAGAAAGACGAGGGACCTGCAGGATCCGGGGACCTGGGTCTGGAGGAGGACTATGACGATGCGGGAGAGCCTGAGGACGGCGCTGGGGAGGAGGCGGAGGAGGCCAGGGTGCTGCTGAGCCCCGCAGGTGTGCACCTCTGTGCCCTGGCATCCATGGTGCTCTTCCTGCTGTACTGCTTCTATGCAGAGGGCTCCGCTCTGGCCAGCGCCTACATTTAAAGAACCTGAGAGCTGCTTCTCATGTGTCCGTGACTTTCTCTCCTGTCTCAGGCCTGGGGCATTAGGACTTGTGGCTGTCCTTTTGAAGCTGCATCTCCCAGTGGGTAGATGTGGACTTAGGGAGGTCATAGGTCTATATTTGGGTTGCTTTTGCAGCTGAGCAGTGTCCTTCCAGCAGCTTGTCCCAGTCGGCTGCAGGAGGGGCCCTGGGCAGCCCAGGTCACTGTGAGAAGCCATATCACTGTCTCCCGACCCGCTGTGTCCCCTTCTTGTCCCTTTGGGGCTTTGCTTCCCAGCAAGAAACCGGGAGATGAGAACTCCTGGGCTTTGAGAAATCGCTCAGCACCCCAATGGACCCTGTGTCTGTCTCCCTAAACACAGGTAGGGCTCCTTTCAGCCTGGGTCCCGAAGCTGAGGCTGAGATGGAAGACCATGGTGGCCTCTGCCCCAGGATGTGATGACCTGGAGCTGACAGTGGGGATGTCAGTGTGAGGGGACAGTGGGATAAACCAGGGAAGGCTGGGGTCTTCCTTGTCCTCGCTCTCAAAACAGATGTTATTAAACTCTCTTTGAACTCACTTATCCATCATTAATTCAATCCAGAAACATTCGACAGACACCATCATGGTCCAGGTTCTGTTCTGGGCCCAGCTGTCTGCCTCACCTGGTCCTTTGTCTTCTCATCTGAGGGCGACTGTGTGTGTTTCCAGTCCACATTGTTTTCACTGTTTTACTGAGTTGGGATGTGGGCTACTCCTCCTGGAACTCAGGCAGGAGGGTCAGGGGTCTCCCAATCCGGCAAACTCTTGGATCATTTCTTGTCTCTGCTGCCACCTGACTTCCAAGGTTAGGGGCCCAACCTTCAGTGTGGCTCCCTGATGAACCACCCCTGGGTTCCTGCCTTTCATCTGCACACACAGTGCTGAGGGAGATGGCGAGGGCTCCGCTGGGCGCTTGAGGTCAGAATCTCCATTGCTTACAGCTGCATTGCTCTGATGGGCCCCGAAGCCTTCCCTGACCATCCTCATTGCTGACCACACCCTCCCAGGACCTAACCCACCAACAATCCCACCCACCCAGGATTCCACCACACAGCACCCCATCAGGCATGTTTAGATCTTTTCTGATTTCTTCATCTCAGGTTCCAGCATACTGGTAACACCCAGGTCTAAACATCCAGTGAGTCATCACCTGTAGGGTCTTTCGGCCGTGCGCGCCTCTGTCTGGCCTCTGTGTTTGCCCTGGCGTGTGGGCAGCGTGCTGTTGGCCTCACTGACACTGGCTCCGTAAGCAATGAGGACCCCAGCTGCACCCTTGGGGTCTCTCTGCACGCTGCCCGCCATCCCCCAAACCCCTCCTCTGTCCCAACTTCCTGGGATTGTGAGGGGGGCCCCTGCTGGGGTCCAAGGACCACCTTGGGTGGAGAAGATAAACCAGAAGCCCCCTTCCTCAGACAGGAAGCCCAATGAGGATGCTGAGGGGACGTCCAGAGAGTGTGGACAGGGCCTCTGGGCAGGAGTGCGGTGCTGAGGATGTGTGGCCAGCTTCTTGGGGTGCAGCTGGAGCAGCTCCTGATGGAGCTGGGGGCAGAGGGCTTACCTACCGTCTGAGCACACCTTACCCTCCGAGAACCGGCAGGGCCTGTTCTCAGGCAACAACCCCTAATCGAGGGTTGGCCAACCGGGCTTGACTCTGTGTGAGGCGTGTCCTTAGGGCAAGGTGGGGGGTAGGGCATGTGGGTGGTCCCTGGGGTGGGTGAGGGCAGGGAGGCATGAGGTGTGTGGAGGGGCTGTGGGGGAGAGAGCAGCGAGGTGGCAGGAAATGGGATGAGGTGTGAGCGTGAGACATGGACCTGGAGGACACTTGGGGAGCAGAGTGAAGCTGTCAGTGCCACGGGGAGGACCCTGGTGTTGCTGCCCCCTCCAGCCTTGCCGTGTGTGCCGGCCTCGCCCCTCCCAGCCTTGCCGTGTGTGCCGGCCTCGCCCCTCCCGTTTCTTCCCCTCGGTCCCCCAGCAGCAGTGTTTTTATGAGTTTTTTTTACAGCGATTGGCACAGACACGGGGGCCTAGAGCTGCAAACCCTCCCCCAAGGCCTCCCCAGGGCTTTCACCTTCCTGACTGCACGTGCAGGGCACTAAAGAGGCCCTTTGCAAGTCAGAGTGTGGGGAAGCACCTGAGGCAGCGGCAGGTCCCAGGCGCGGGGCTCCAGCACACACAGCCTGGCAGACAGGCCTGTGGCCTTCTCTGGAAATCTGGTTCCCTCTCACTCTCCTGGTCTGCACATAAAGGTCTAGAAACCTGAATCACCCTGACCTGAACTGATTCTCTGGCAAATCTACTGGAAATTAACCTTTATTGATATTATGCTGCTTATAAAATAATAACATGCTTAATTATTGTACATTTAAAAACAGGCCAGATGGGGTGTGGCTGATGCCTGTAATCCCAGCACTTTAAGAGGCCAGGGTAGGTGGGTCACTTGAGTCCAAAAGTTCGAGACCAGCCTGGGCAACATGGTGAAACCCCATCTCTAAAAGCATGCAGCTGGCATATAGACTTGCCCAAATGCAAGTGTTTATCCAGCCGTGTGTAAACGCTGCCCCTTTCCAGGCTTGTCTCCGATGCCGCATCATTGATTTAATCCTCTGTTGGATTTGGTGGCTTCCCAAGGACACAGCCTCACAGGGAGGCCATGCATCCCTTACGAATTCGGGTCGCAGGGCACACACGTTTTTCAGAATTTTGCTCCCATTGCTAGGTCTGTGTGTTCACAGCGCATGAGCTTGGCACGACCCTAGGTCTCCAGCCGCACCTTTTGTGAGAGGCAGAGAAGGTCCATCCCTCCCCTGCCAGTCCCTTGTGTCAGCACCCATGGCCACCAGGGCCTTGCTGAGAATGGGCCCTCACTGGTCCATCTCACACCTGGGGCTGCATTGGGCACCAGGTGCAGGAAGCCCAGCCTGGCCTCACCACACGCTGCTGGCACCGTCTGGGCTGAGGCACGGGTGACAGATGACAGCTCTGATATGGGGGGAGGAGGCGAGGGCGTGCACGGGCTTCCTTCTCAGAAAGGTGTCACACTGAGTCAGCGTCCACCTTCCGTCCAGAGGCAGAACACACGTCCCTGCCACGAGAGCATCAGCCTGGGGCACGGCAGCAGCAGAGTGGCCAGGCATGGCATTGTTCCCTCTGGGACTGTGGCCCCTGCTCCTGGCCTGCTGGACCCGCCCTCCCGGTGAGTGTGTGCCGCTGCCTGCAGGGCGCTGGGGGTCAGAGCCCCGGTGTCCAGGACATTCCATGGGGGAGGGGCCACGACACCACAGTGGTCCCGTCGGCTCCTTGCTGTGAATCCTGGGAGCCTCAGCTGGCGACCACAGAGGGCTGGGGTGTCCGCTGCGGGGCTCGTGAGTGGGCGGAGTGATCACAATCTTGTTTTCTGTGGGCCTTCCAAATGCATGTGAAAGGCTGGGACCTTCACTTCATTGAATTTCCTCAGAAAATGGTCCTTAGGCCGTTTTTGTTAACATTTTGTTCATTTTTGTTGATATTTAAGTTTGTTCATGTCATTGGTGACATCCAAATAATGCGCGAGAAAACTTGGGAAAATCAAGAGTAAGGTGCAAACTGGGCTGGAAAGTGAAAGTTAGATTTCTAACTTCGGACGTTCTGGGCATAAAGTACTCAAGGGTACCTTGCCATGACGCCTTTCCTATGTTCTTGTCCCGAAGCTCCCGCTGCAGAGTCCCTGGCCCTGGTGAGGGGTGGAAACCGCTGCGAGGGCCTCCTGCAGGTGCAGTCCCTGGGGCAGCAGGGCCTGGTGTGTGGGGACCACTGGGGCCTGCGGGAGGCATCTGTGATTTGCAGGCAGCTGGGCTGCGGTCGTGCCCTCTATGTCCCCACGTATGTGGTGTGGCCCCAGGAGGCTCTCCAGTCCTTGCTGCAGGGCGTGCAGTGCCAGGGTGTGGAGGCCTCGCTCTGGGACTGCTCCCTGGGGAAGTGGGGGTCAATTAACGGCTGTGAGTGTCAGTGCATCGGTGCAGTCCACTGCTCAGGTAGGATGGGTGCCCCGGAAGCCACTTCTGCCAGTCTGTGGCCCTGTCCCCACCCACGACCTTCACTTTGGGGAGGAGGGGTGTTGCCTGAGTCTCCCCGGGTGGAAGACAAGACCCTTCTTCCTGGGGTGCCTGTGACTCCAGTGCTGTGACCCTCAGACCCTCATGGTACTGTATGACCCCACATGTGTCCCCTCCAAAGGCCCAGACAGCACAGCACAATTGAGGGACATATTACACACCGAGGCCAGCTCTGGCTGGGACTCCAGCCCGAGTTCAGTTCTTTTGGGTTCAACTGACTCGTGGCAACCATCAAACACTGGGGGCCAGTGGTGACCACAGGACCTTGTGGGGTGAAGGGTCCCTCTCTTTCTCCCCTGAGTGGCTGGCATGAGTGGAGGCACCGGCCTGGGGGCTCAGGCAGGTGTGGAGGCTGGTGCTGAGTGAGGTGCTCCCTCCGGCCCTCATCTCAGCTTTCTGCTCCCTTGTCGGGGCCCACTCAGGAGGCTCTGAGCTCCTGGATCTGCCCCAGATTTCAGCAGCCCTGTCCTGCTCAGGCTCTGGCTGGGACCCTGCCCTTTCCCCTCTGCTGGATTGTTGGTGGGAAGCAGAGGCTCAAAGTGGTAAGTGTGAGGAGAGAGAGATGAGGGACATTGACACAGGCAAGGAGAGGCCACTGGCACCAGAGGGCCTTGGCCTGCAAACTCCAAGGCATGAGCTCCAGAACCAGATAGCTGGCCCTGTGTGGAGACCACTGTGGGGGTATGACCAGGGGCCTGGGATACTGGCCTGCAGGGCCCCTCAGAGAGGAGCAGATGGGCTGATCTCCTATGTGCTGTCCTCCCCACTTGATGGGCCCTCCCTGTGGGCAAGGCCCCAGAAGCCAGAGGGCATGGAGCTTGTCCTGCCATCTATGCAGGTGGCCTCTTGGGCACAGGGTGGTGGGGAGAGGGGACCTAAAGTGGGCAGGTACAGTCTCTGGCTGCCCCCTCTGGGGTCCTGGGCCCAAAAGAAAGGCCTCTGCTGCAGACCCCACACACCTCATCCTCCAACAAAGGCCACTGCCTCAGTCCACACGTTAGGGGTGGGAGGACCACGCCCCAGCAGAACTGAAGTGGAACCAGTGTGGGCACCTGTGTGTGCAGGAGGAAAGCTGGCCTCCTTGGGGCTGCGTGGTGGAGGCAGCCCCTGTGCGGGGACCCCTGTGATCCGGATAACAGAAGGCCCTGTGATAAGCTGTGGCTTGCACCAGAAAGAGGCCAGCGTCTTCTGCAGAAGGCTGGGGTGTGGCCCAGCACTCCAGGCATCCAGGCCCCACCTCACAGGGCACCCAGGCTGGCTGGGCTGGAAAGTCATTTCCTGCCAGGGAACAGAGTCCAGCATCTTCAACTGCAGGTTCAACCTGAACTTCCTAGACCACTGTGACCTCCCAACAGACTCTGAGGTGGTGTGTGCAGGTAGGGACGCCCTTTCCTGAGAATCTCTGAGACAGGAGGTATCCACTCAGAGCAGTGTGCAGGGACTGAGGGGATGGCCCTGGCCTACAGGGTGTGGGGGTCTTGTCTCCTGGGGCTTCAGCACCTGCCCAGCAAGGCCCCTATGCTGCTGCCCTCCTGTACCCCTGTCCTGGGGAGGGAGAGGGGCTGGTGGCCCAGGGGTCACCTGGGGAGATGGCTGACACTGATGGCAGCTCCTCCCTCAGGGCTCTGGCCAGGGTGTGGCTGGGCACTGGGCTTAAAACTGACCAGGTGGTTAAAGTGGCCTGCCAGGGTCCAGGTCCAAGCCTGGGAGTGGGCTCTATGACACAGAGGTGGGCCCCAGGCCCTGGGATAGAGATCCTTGTTTGGGGTGGGGACTGTTGTTGCTGTCCGAACTCTGCCGGAGCCAGGACCCCAGGGAGACTGGTGGGTGGCAGAGGCCTCGGCCTGCACACCCCAGGACCTCTCCTGCCGCTTCAGAGCCCCAGGGGCCGGGCCAGCCCAGGTGGTCCTGGGTCCTCCTGCATCAGTCCTTTCCGTGGGGCCGAGGGCAGCGGTCAGGTCGCTTCATCCCAGAGGCCTACGCCGAGCCGGTCCTGCCCCGTGCTCCAGTCCAGCGTCTGCCCCCAGGACACACCCAGGCCCGGCTGGTGGGCGGCGCGCACCCCTGCGCCGGGCGCCTGGAGGTGCGGCGGGGCCTGACCTGGGGCACCGTCTGCCACGCGGACCTGGACCTGGCCACGGCCCACGTGGTGTGCCGGGAGCTGCAGTGCGGGGCGGCGGCGTCCACGCCCGAGGGCGCCCGCTTCGGCCGGGGCTCGGGGCCGGTGTGGACGGAGGCCTTCCGCTGTGCGGGCAACGAGTCGCTGCTGTTCCACTGCCCGCGGGCGCGCGGGAGCCAGTGTGGGCCCGGCCGTGACGCGGGGCTCAGGTGCACGGGAGAAAGTAAGTCACCCGCGCGGCTCCGGGGCTGGGGTCCGGGCAGGGAGGCTGGGGCTGTGGGGCGCGGGCACCGCCGCTCCCCGGACACCGAACCCGGCGCTCGCGCCCTGGGCCTGGAGCTGCCTCCCTCCCTCCCTCCCTCCCTCCCTCCCTCCCTTCCTCTCGCAGGTGTTTGTTGACCTGGAGTTGATCATCTTTGGAGGAATGTTTACTCAGGACCCTTCTCCATGCGGGCCCTGCATCCCTGTCGATGTATCGTTGGCAAATATCCCCCGTTCTGGGGGCGTTTTTCACTTCCCACGATGCTCCTTCAGGCACAAGCTTCTAGTTTTGAGGAAGTCCTGTTTGCCTATTTATTCCCTGTTTGTTTCTTGAACTTTTAGTGTCATATCTAAGAGTCCAGTCTCTAATCCAAGTCATGAAGACGACTCCTGTGGTTTTTTTCTCAGTTGTGTAGTTTCAGCTGTTATTTGGTCTTTAATTGACTTTGACTTACATTTTGTATATGGATAAGGAAAGGGTTCCATCCATTCCTGTGCGTGCGGCGCCCGGTTGTCCATTTGTTGAAGACACTATTCTTTCCTTATGTTTTGAACGTATGTATTTATTGTTCTAAAATGACAAATAATAATTGTACAGTGTGATGTCTCAGTACATATTTACTTTTGTAATGATTAGGTGATCTTTCCTATTGAATTTTCTTCACACCATGTGAAAATCCTTTGCCCCACATGGATACACTTATTTTGGGACATTCAATCTGTTCTGTTGACTTATATGTGTATTTTCATGCCAGTGGCATACTGTGTTGATTACCGTAGCTCTGTGGTAGTTTTGAAATAGGGAAATGAGTCCTGTAAGTTTTTCTTCTTCAGTATTGTTTTGGTTATTTAAGGTCCCTTGAAATTGCATCTGAATTTTAAGATCAGTTCTGTCTCTGAACAAAAAATGATTGTTGGGATTTTGATAGGGATTTCACAGAATCTGTGGATTGGTTTGGGAGTATTGCCATCTTAACAATATTAAATCTTTCAATCTATGAACACAGGATGTCTTTGCATTTGTTTAGGTTTTCACTGATTGTTTTCAAAAATGTTTTGTATTTTTCAGTGTATAAGTCTGTCTTGGGCCTCCTTGGTAAACATTATTATTATTATTTCATTCTTTTTTAAATTGACACATTTTGAACACATATTAATTGTACACATTTATGGAGTATAGTGCAGGGTTCCAGTGCATGTATATATTGTGTAATAATCAAATCAGGGAATTCAGCGTATCCATCACCTCAACATGATTGTGTCTCTGTGGTGAGGACATTCAAAATTCTCTCTTCTAGCTATTTTGAAATATATAGCACAATACAGTTAATTGTATCCACCCGCCTGCGCTGTAGAACACCGAAGCTTCTCTCTCCTGTCTCTACCGTTTTACCAGTTGACCAGTCACCGCCATACCTCCACCTCACTACACTCCCTAACTCTGGTAGCCCCCATTCTACTGTCTACTTCTATGAGATCAACTTTTCAAGATTCCATGTGCAAGTGGGATCCTCTGGTGTTTGTCTTTCTCTGACTTATTTCACCTAACATAATGTCTGCCAGGCCATCCACGTTGCTGCAAATGACAGGATTCCATTCTGTTTTTAAGACTGAAAAAGATTTCATTTTGTGTAATATATAGACCACATTTTCTCTATTTACCCATTGATGAACATGGGTTAAGTCCATAGTTTGGTTATTGTGATTAGTGTTGTCATAAACATGGGGGTACAGATATCTCTTCAACTTACTGATTTTCTCTCATGTTGTCGATTGTTTCCTTTGCTGTATGGAAGGTTGTTAGTTTTCTGTAAACCCATTTGTCTATTTTTGCTTTTGTTGCCTGTGCTTTTCAGGTATTATCTGAAAAATCCTTGCTAGACCAATGTCCTGAGCACTTTCCCTGTTCTCTTCTGGTTGTCTCTATCGTTGTGGGTCTTTCATTTAAGTCTAATAAACCTTGAGTTGATTTTTGTATATAGTTAGAGGTAGGGGTCTAGTTTCATTCTGCATGTGGATATCCAGTGTTCTCAGCACCATTTGTTGATGAGACTGTCCTTTTCCCAATGTGTATTCTTGGCACCTTCGTTAAAAATCAGGTGACTGTAAGTGCATGGATTTATTTTTCTTCTCTCTTTGTTTCACTGGCCTATGTGTCTATTTTCGTATCAAGTACCATGTTGTTTTGGTTACTATAGTTTTGTAGTATACTTTGGAATCCAGTAATGTGATGCCTTCAGCTTTGGTCTTTGCTCAGGATTGCTTTGAGTATTCTTGGGGTCTTCTTTTATTATTATTCATAATTAGAATATAGAAATGCAACTATTTTTTATGCCCTCTTTTTTCCTGAAATTTCTTATGGCTTTAAATAGTTTTTTGGTGGATTCTGTAGATTTTCTATATGTAAGATCATGTACCTCTGAATACAGTAGTTTTTCCTCTTCCTTTCCAATACAGATGCTTTTAATTTCTTTTTTCTTGCCTAATTTCTCTGGCTAGAACTTGCAGTAGAATGTTGAGTAGAAATGGTGAAAAAGTGTATATTTGTCTTGTTCCTTATCTCAAGAGATAAGCTTTCAGTGTTTTTTCATTGAGTATGATGCTAATTGTGGGTTTTTAATAAATGTTCTTCAGCACATTGAGGAAGTTCCCTTCTGTTCTGGTTTGTTGAATGTTTTATCATGACAGTCTGTTGTATTTTGTCAAATGCTTGTTCTGCATCAATTGAAATTATCATGTTTTATTTTATTTATTTATTTATTTTCCTTCATTCTAGTAGTGAAGTGAAGATACCTGGTGCTTGGCTTTTCTTTATTCAGAGGTTTTTGTTTACTGATTTATTTCCTTTACTTTTTATAGCTCTGTTCAGATTTTCTGTTCATTATTGGGTCAGTTTTGATAATTTGTGTATTTCTAGAAATCTGTTCATTTCATCTAAATTATCTAACTGGGGGGGTGAATACTATGACATTAGTCAAGGTGTTAATTTACACTTCTCTTTTATTTCTGTAGATTTCATACCAAGTACCCCCCACATTCATTTCTGATTTTGGTAATTTGAGTGTTCGCTCTCTTTTTTTTTTTTTTTTTTTTTTTGAGGTGGAGTCTCACTCTGTCACCCAGGCTGGAGTGCAGTGGCGCGATCTCAGCTCACTGCAAGCTCCGCCTCCCAGGTTCACACCATTCTCCTGCCTCAGCCTCCCGAGTCATTGGGAGTATAGGCGCCCGCCACCTTGCCTGGCTAATTTTTTTTTTTTTTTTTTTTTTGTATTTGTAGTAGAGACGCAGTTTCACCATGTTAGCCAGGTTGGTCTCAATCTCCTGACCTTGTGATCCACCCGCCTTGACCTCCCACAGTGCTGGGATTCCAGGCGTGAGCCACAACACCCAGCTGGGTGTTCTCTTTTTCTATTGGTCAGTCTAGCTAAATGTTGTCACTTTTGTTGATCTCTTCACAGACTTAGCTTTTATTTTTGTTATTCTCTCTATTGTTTTTCATTCTATATTTCATTTAGTATCTCCTTCCTTCTGCTAGCTTCAGGTTTAGTTTATTCTTCCTTTTCTAGTTTTTTAAGGTGTAAATGCCATTATTGATTTGAGATATTTATTTTCTCCTAATATAGATGTTCGTTACTATAAAATTTTCTCTAAGCATTGCTTTCATTTCAATCTATACATTTTGTTATGTTGTGTTTTCACTTTCTTTCATCCAAAAGTATTTTCTAATTTTCCTTGTGATTTCTTCCTTGACTTAATTGGTTGCTTATGAGTGTGTTCTATTTGTTAATTTCCCAGTTTCCCCTTTTAAATTTATTCCTAACTGCATTCCTTTATGGTCAGAGAAGATGCTTTTTATGATTTCAGTTCTTTAAAATTTATTCGGTCTTGATTTATGTCTCAACATAGTGTCTACCCTGATGAACATTTCATGGACATGAGAGAAAAATGTGTATTTTGCTGATTTGAGCACAGTGTTTCACATATGTCTGTGAGGTTTAATTGGTTTATAGTGTTCTTCCAGTAATTTCTTTCCTTATTAGCTGTATTCATGGATGGTCTATCCATTATTAAAAGTGAGATATTTGGCCGGGCACAGTGGCTCAAGCCTGTAATCCCAGCACTTTGGGAGGCCAAGACGGGTGGATCATGAGGTCAGGAGATCGAGACCATCCTGGCTACACGGTGAAACCCCGTCTCTACTAAAAAAATACAAAAAAACTAGCTGGGCGAGATGGCGGGCGCCTGTAGTCCCAGCTACTTGGGAGGCTGAGGCAGGAGAATGGCGTAAACCCGGGAGGCGGAGCTTGCAGTGAGCCGAGATCGCGCCACTGCACTCCAGCCCGGGCGACAGAGCCAGACTCCGTCTCAAAAAAAAAAAAAAAAAAAGTGAGATATTTTTGGTTCTAGTTATTATTTATAGTCATCTATTTCTGCCTTTAATTTGGTCAATTTTTTTCTTTATTACTTTTGGCTCTGTTATTAGCTACACATATGCTTATATTTGTTGTATATTCTTTTGATGGACTGACCCTTTAATAAATATATAATCCTCTTCTTATCTCTCCTCACAATTTTTAACTTAAAGTCTGTCTTAGTCCATCTAGGCTGCTATAGAAAACACTGCATACTGGGTAATTTGTAAATGACAGAAATGTATGTCTCAGAGTTCTGGAGGCTGAGAAATCCAGGGTCAGGGAACCAGCAGATTCAGTGTCTGGAGGGACCTGTTCCTCATAGATGGGGCCTTCTTTGTGTCCTCACATAATAGAGGAGCAAAAGAGGAAAAGGGATGAAATTGCTCCCTTGAGCCCTTCATAAGGGCTAATGTCCTTCATGAGGATGGAGCCCTCGTGGTTTAACCACCTCCAAAAGGCTTCACCTCTTAATACTGTTGCTTTTCAGATTCTGTCTCAGCATGAATTTTGGAGGAACATGAACATTCAAACTGTGACTAGGTCTATTTTGTCTGATATTTGTATAGCCACTTCAGCTCTCTTTTGGTGACTATGTGCATGTATATCTTTTCCAAACTTTCACTTTTAACCTAATGGTCTTTTGATCTGAAGTGACTTTATGAAGAGAGCACATTTTAAAACCATTTTTAAAAAATAATCCATTTTGTCCCTTCCTGCCTTTTATTTAGATGGTTTAATCCCTTTACATTTAAAGTAATTACCAATAAGGAGTATTCACTTCTGCTATTTTTCTATTTGTTTCATACATGTCTTATTTTTTTGTTCCTCAATTCCTCCATTACTGCCTTCTTTTGCATTTAATTGACATTTATAGTGTACCATTTTCATTTCCCATTCTGTTTTTTTATTTTTTGGTGTATTTCTTAGTTTTCTCTCTAGTGGTTCCCCTGGAGATCATAAGAAATATTTTAAATTTACAAACCTCTGGTTTGCACTAAAACCAACTTAGTTTCAATAGTTTACAAAATCTCTGCTCTTATATTGTTATTGTCACTAATTCATCTTTACACATTGTTTGTCCATTAACATAAATGTATAATTTTGTTTCATACCTATTTTTTTAAAGCATGTATGAGCAAACAAAGGTATAACAAACCCTGCATACAATACTGTTGGCCTTTATATTTTCCTATGTAATTATCCTGATCAGTGTTATTAGATTAATCATCAGGCTTTGATTTACTGTTTAGTGCCTTTATTTCAGCCTGAATTAAACCCTTTAGCATTCTTTGTAGGACAAGTCTACTAGCAATGAATTTCCTCAGCTTTTGTTTAAAGTTCTCCTTCATTTTTAAGGATAGTTTTGCTAGATACAGAATTTTGGAGTGACCAGGGTTTTCCTTTCAGCACTTTAAATATACTACTCCACTGCTTTCTGGCTTCCATGGTTTCTGCTGAGAAATCAACTGTTGGTCATATTGAGGATCCCTTGTACATGACGAGTCGCTTTTCTCTTGCTACTTTCAAATTCTTCTCTTTATATTTGTCTTTTTTTTTTTTTTTTTTTTTTTTTTTTTTTGAGACGGAGTCTTGCTCTGTCGCCCGGTCTGGAGTGCAGTGGCGGATCTCGGCTCACGCAAGCTCCGCCTCCCGGGTTTACGCCATTCTCCTGCCTCATCCTCCCGAGTAGCTGGACCACAGGCGCCCGCCACCTCGCCCGGTAGTTTTTCGTATTTTTAGTAGAGACGGGGTTTCACCGTGTTAGCCAGGATGGTCTCGATCTCCTGACCTCGTGATCCGCCCGTCTCGGCCTCCCAAGTGCTGGGATTACAGGCTTGAGCCACCGCGCCCGGCCTATATTTGTCTTTTGAGAGTTTGATTTTAATGTGTCTCAGTGCAGGTATTTTTAAGTATAACCTACTTGAAGTTCATTGAGCTTCTTGGTTGCAGACTTACATCTTTCATCAAACTTGGAATTTTTTTACCATTATTTCTTCAAATATTTTTTCTTTCACTTTCTCCTCTCTCTCTTAAAAAAATTTTTTTTTTCTTTTGTTATTCTGTGGAAGAGCCAGTGTTCTCTCTTTCTGTGACTCTGATTATGCATCTCTTAGTATCCTTAATGGTGTCCCACAGGTCTTTTGGGATCTATTGATTTTTCTTTATCCTTTTTTTCTTTCTGCTCCTCAGACTAGATAATCTGAATTGACTTATATTCAAGTTCATAGATTCTGTCTTTTGCTTGCTCAAGGGATCTGCTGTTGAACCTTTTAGTGAATTTTTCACTTGTTATTGAACTTTTTAAGCTACAGAAAAATCTACTCAATTCCTTTTTATAATTTATATATTTTTATCAATATTCCTTATTTGGTAAGATATCATTATCCTGGTTTCCTATAGCTTTTTGAGCATATTTAAGACAGTGTATTTAAAGTATTTGTCTAGTAAGTCTAATGACTTAGCATCCTCAAGGACAATTTGTATTTCCCTTTTCCCCCTATAAATGTGTCATAATTTATGGTTACTTTGCATGTCTCATCTTTTTTATTGGAAACTGGACATTTTGAATTATTATACTGTGGCACCTCTAGAAATCGCATTTTTCTCTATCACCAGGGTTGGTTGTTGCTGATTTTTTTTTTCTTTGAGATGGAGTCTTGCTGTTTCATCTAGGCTGAAGTGTAGTAGCATGATCTTGGCTCACTGCAACCTCTGCCCCCTGTGTTCAAGCAGTTCTCCTGCCTCTGCCTCCCGAGTAGCTGGAATTACAGGCACCCACCACTAATTTTTATATTAGTAATTAGTAATAATTTTGTGCCTGGCTAATTTTTGTATTTTTAGTAGAGACAGGGTTTCACCATCTTGGCCAGACTGGTATTGAACTCCTGACCTCATGATCCACCCGTCTTGGCCTCCCAAAGGGCTGGGATGACAGGCATGAACTACCGTGCCCTGTTTAATGACTTTTCTAAAGTCCTTTTGTAAAGACTCTTTGTTACATGTGACCACTAGGGTCTCTTTTTTGTTGGTTAGTGGGGTTAGTGATTAGACATGTTTCCTTAAATGCCCATAGTAAAAAACAGACAAACAAGCACTCCCGACTCTTCCAGTCTTTGCATGTTAGCTCTTTGTTGGGGCACACGGTCAATACTAAGGCATTATTCTTCACTCATTCCTTATGCAGAACCAAATTTGCCACTTCTTTCTTCCTTAAGTGTTTTCAAGTTGTTCCCAGATACTAGAATTTCAAAAAAGTTGGTTATGAGTTTTACCACCTAATCATTACATTAGAGGGAGATGGAGCTTTGGGGTTCCTTACTCTGCCACGTATACTGTTGTTGCTACTTACCCTCAGGCATTTCCTTTGACGTGCAGGGTGTGGGGTATGTTTAACTAGGCTCACACCAAGAACCAGGTGCAGCAGCACGTGTCGGGCCTGGGGAGTGGGGCCAGGGGTGCTGCCCCCTTTCCCAGAGCTCTGGCTGGCAATGAGAAGCAGGATCTGAGAGGGTGTGTGGAGCTCTGTCTTGGTGCTCACTTCCTGCTTATTGGAGACAGCATTCAGCAGCTTCACCTTTATTAGCGTTCCCCTGTGTTGGATGCATTCCAGAGCACGACAAAGTATATTTCCATAGTTTTCCCAACTTAATCACTGCCCAAGTGAACGGATGATGCCCTTCACTTTTTGATTTCTCAGGCAATATCGGTGACGTCACTCGCCAAAGCTGTTTTCATGCCCTCAGTCTGTTTCCCCAAGTACTGGACTGTGTAACCAGGCTCAGGCTCACATGAAGGAAGGTGCAGACAGTGTCTGCCATGTGCGAGCCACACTGACTCCTCCTCTCCCCCAGAGTTCAGGCTGGTCAATGGCAGCAGCAGCTGTGAGGGCCGCGTGGAGCTCCAGGTGCAGGGGTCCTGGGCGCCCCTCTGTGCCACCCACTGGGACATAGCAGACGCCACCGTCCTCTGCCACCAGCTCGACTGTGGCAGTGCGGTGGCTGCACCTCGAGGAGGCCATTTTGGGGACGGGGACGCTGCCATCTGGCCTGATGCATTTCACTGTGGGGGGACAGAACCCTACTTGTGGAATTGCCCAGTAAGCACCCTGGGCGTCCCGGCCTGTGCCCCGGGACACTCAGCCTCCGCAGTCTGCTCAGGTGGGTGCAGCCAGGGCTGTGGAGGAGGAGGGTGAGTGAGAGGCATGGACAGAGGGGGCGGAGAGGGAGGGGCCCTGCTGTGGGGTGGTTCTGGGCCCCTCCCGCTGACACCCTGGGTCCCCTGTGCGTCCCCATCCCCAGGTCTGCCCCATGGCCTGCGGCTGAGGGAAGGACAGAGCCGCTGTGATGGCCGCGTGGAGGTCTCCCTGGAAGGCGTGTGGGGCCGCGTCCTGGACGACGCCTGGGACCTGCGCGGCGCGGACGTGGTGTGCCGGCAGCTCGGGTGCGGAGCGGCCGAACAAGCCTATGACGCACCTGCCCCCAGCCGCGGGTCCGTCCAGGTGTCGCTGAGCCGCGTGCGCTGTCTGGGCACCGAGACCCGCCTGACTCAGTGCAACGTGTCCGCGACCCTGCAGGAGCCCGCGGGAACCTCGCGGGACGCCGGCGTGGTGTGCTCTGGTGAGGGCAGAACCGCATCCCCAGTGGCCCGTCGCCGCGCGGTCCTGGGCGCCCTGACTCTGTCTCTCCACAGGGAGCCTCGGGGTGCGGCTGGCCGCGGGGCCGGGGCGCTGTGCGGGGCGCGTGGAGGTGCTGCACGGGGGCGCGTGGGGCACCGTGTGTGACGACGCCTGGGACCTGCAGGACGCGCACGTGGTCTGCAGGCAGCTGGGCTGTGGCCGCGCCCTGAGCGCCCTGGGGGCCGCACACTTCGGAGCCGGGGCAGGGCGCATCTGGCTGGACGAGCTGGGCTGCCAGGGCCACGAGTCTGCTCTGTGGCAGTGCCCGTCGGCGGGCTGGGGCCAGCACGACTGTAGGCACAAGGAGGACGCCGGCGTCTTCTGTTCAGGTCCTGCAGCCCTTCCACCTTGTCGTCCCCACCCACACTCCGAGCTGGGCCTTGCTGACTGGCCTGTCTCTCTGCAGAGTTCACGGATCTGAGGCTTCAGGACCACAGGCAGCCATGCACAGGGCGGCTGGAAATTTTCTACAATGGGACCTGGGGTGGTGTCTGCCGGACCCTGAGTGCGGCCTCCCTTGAGGTCCTGTGTAGGCAGCTGGGCTGTGGGTCCCACGGGCAGCTGCAGGCCAGGACAGGAAGCTGGTCTGCTCCTGAGTTTCTCTGGGTGGGTTCCATCCAGTGCAGGGACAGGCATGACCGGTCCCTGTGGCAGTGCCCATCAGCCCCCTGGGACCAGCATTCATGCTCCAGTGGAGAGGAAGCGTGGGTCCTGTGCACAGGTGAGTGGGTGGGCCTGTGTGTGGGGGGAGTGGTGGTGGACAGGGGCCTCGGAGGGGCCCCATACTGTGTCTGCGTGGGCCCTTTCCTGGGAGATGAAATGTCAGTTTCCCTTTTCCTTATTCTGGATGAGTCTGCCCTGTGCTGGTCCAGTCAAAGGTGGGGGTCCCTGCGCTGAGGCTCTGGGCTGGGTGGGGAACATCTGGAGTCTTCCCAGACCCGGTGATCTCCCCCAGTGAGGGAAGCAGGACCCCTGCACTTCCCGGTATGGTCTGAGGACGTCCCACAGGGAGACGTCCCCCTTGGAAAAGTCTCCAGCACAGTTTGTGAAATCTGTAATCCCATGTGGAGATCCCTTGCTTAAACAGAGAGTTCTCTCTTTAGCCAGCAGAAATTGGTGTGTTGGGGAGACAGAGTAAAAAAGGAAATGAAAAATGTTTTACATAATTTAGCTGCTGAGCTTGCAAATACAGAAACGGGTCCCCATTTCCTGTGCAGAAAAGGCAGGAGAAGTTCCTGAGGACCCTGGGGAGCCCCTCAACTGCTCCTCCTCGCTCGGCTGCCCAGGTACCCCTCTGTCCTTGTCCCTGTCCTCCTTCCCATCCCGGTCCAGCCCCCGCAGTGACGGCAGCCCCTGTTCCAGAGGAGGGCGCGCTGCGCGTGCGCGGGGGCGAGGACCGCTGCTCCGGGCGCGTGGAGCTCTGGCACGCGGGCTCCTGGGGCACCGTGTGTGACGACGGCTGGGACCTGGCGGACGCGGAGGTCGTGTGCCGCCAGCTGGGCTGTGGTCGGGCCGTCGCCGCCCTGGGGGCCGCCGCCTTTGGCCCTGGCTCCGGACCCGTGTGGCTGGACGAGGTGGGGTGCCGGGGCAGCGAGGCGTCCCTGCGGGGCTGCCCTGCGGAGCGGTGGGGACGCGGAGACTGCGCGCACAAGGAGGACGCGGGCGTGCGCTGCTTGGGTGAGTGGAGGGCGGTGGAAAATGGGTCAGGAGGTCGGCAGAGCCGCTGGGATGGAGTCCGTCTTGAGTGTTGCTTCCGTCACTTCGGTGGGCAGGAGAGCACGCCCAGGCTTTAGCGGGTTGGTTCCCACCCTGGGATTTTTCTGGGATAAGCTGATTTGCTGTGGAGGCCTGGTTGGGACATGCACCCCCTGGGGTTTCCCCCTAATCTTTTTTGGGAATTCCCTTTTGTTTATTCCAATTCTTGTTCATTTCGGGTATGTGTCACCTGGGTGTTGGCAGGTTCAGTTGTTCCCAAAGCCTGCACCTCATTCTGTTTGCAGAAAACAAACAGTTAACCACAGTGATGACCTTAGCAGAAATAGCAGCAGTGGGTAACTTTCCCTGAGCCGCCCCCATTCTCTGTGCTCTGGTCACCTCTTGTGACTTGCCCTGGCGTCTGCTTGGGGGCCATGTTTTACCAAGGAAGGGGGCTGTCCCTGGAAAGCAGAACCCCCAGTGGACACTAGTCATTCTGGAGTGCTCTGCGCAGCGGCAAGCAGCAGATGCCCCCCAGCACTTCCGACTCGCAGGTCCCCCTGAGGGAGAGGGTGTGGCTGGGCCCTTGGAGCCACCCTGTCCTGCTGAGGGTGTGCAGGTCCCCGCTGGCCACTCTGCTGGCTCAAGACCTCTCCTTTCTCAGAGCCTGGCCCAGGCTCGCCGCTGCCTGCAGCGCCCTTCCAGACACTCTGGGTGGTCAGTGTCATCCTGGGAGCCCTTCTTGGTCTTCTCCTTCTGGGCCTCATGGCCTTTCTGATTCTGCCTCGAGTCACACAAGCCATGCAGAGGGGTAAGCGTGAGCCCACCCTGATCCCATCAGCTGGTGCGCGGGGGCAGGAGCAGCTCACAGCTCCAACCTGGTGTTGGGGTCCGGGCAGGCGGGGTGCTCCATAGATCAGGCCTATGCAGACCTACCCCTACAGTCCAGGGAACTGAGAAGCTGAAGAAAGAAACAGACAAATCCAGTTTCCTAGAAAGAAACACTTAAAAGGGACTTATGAAGACAAGCGATGTCCGTGCCTTTAGCTGAGACGGTGGATGCCCATATGATCATCCCTCTCAACTAGAAATTATATACCCCAGGGGAAGGGGACATGCAGGACAATTGCTTAAGGGCAGGATTTACAGTAAATGCATGCTCTTATGCAAGGAACAGTAGATAAAATAGAAATCTTAGAGGCCTTCCTGGAACTGGAGTTGGTCAGAAGTCAACATGGTGGATCCACATCTAAGACAGTTGCTTCAGCCTGCAGGCTGGTCTCACTTAGGGCTCTTTTTTTTTTGAGACAGAGTCTTGCTCTGTCGACCAGGCTGGAGTGCCATGGCCGGATCTCGGCTCACAGCAAGCTCTGCCTCCCGGGTTTACACCATTCTCCTGCCTCAGCCTCCTGAGTAGCTGGGACTACAGGCGCCCACCACCTCACCTGGCTAGTTTTTTTGTATTTTTTAGTAGAGACAGGGTTTCACCGTGTTAGCCAGGATGGTCTCAATCTCCTGACGTCGTGATCCGCCTGTCTCGGCCTCCCAAAGTGCTGGGATTACAGGCTTGAGCCACCGTGCCCAGCCACTTAGGGCTCATTTTATTGGCCAGAGAGAGTGGCAGACATCTGCATCAGCCTCCAGCCCTCAAGACTGAGCTGAACCCTAGAAGGTTCCCCCAGGCAGCACAGTGGGGCTCACCAGGAAGCATCATGTGGTTGACTGACAAGGGGTGGTGGCCAGGGATGGGAGGGCACTGGGGGTCTGGCTGTGCTCCTGTGGCCCCCACATCCTAGCCAACAGCCTCCTGCCTCTCTGCTGCCTGGGTGGGGTTCCCGCCTGGAGTTACTGCCCTCCCTTGCCTGTGGCCACGTCCACACTGAGGGCCTGTGTGTGACCATGTTCACCTTGCCTCAGGTCTGGGAAGATCTGAGGCCTCTCCTGAAGAAGCGATCTATGATGTCATTGGGGAAATGCCGCTAGCAGGACTGTACGAGGAAATCGTGGAGGCCGAGGCCATGCCCCAGGATGAGGAGGACGCAGGTGTGGTGAAGGTGGACACAGAAACAGCAGGTGGGTTTGTGCTCCAGCTCAGGGGTGAGCTCTGGGGTGGGCTGTGGATGCTGACCACAAGATGCAGTGGAAAGGGACTCTGACCACAGGAGCCTGGCTTCGGAAGGCTGCTGACCACAGGGCTCATGGATGCAAGGGGACCCGTGAGCAGGGGAGAGCAGGGCCACACTAATGAGGGCAGAGTCAGTGGCTGGAGTCCCCATCGGAGAGGCCTGCCCCGGGGTGGGAGAAGAAGGCTGTTGGGTACGTTGGGAGCTGTGGGTCTGGCAGGGACCTATGCTGCAGCTCGCTCAGACTCAGTTTCCTCACCTGTGGGAACTGCGCTGCTGTTGCAGATGCTTGAGGTGCTTCAATGTCAAGATGCCTTGAATGTTGCCAGGTGCTTTCTGGTTGACATGTTTATGCATCTCCATCTTATGGGCTTGCCAAATGTGCTTTGGGGACAACTTGCACATGTGCCGATTTGGTCATGTGGTATCTCCTGTGCCAGTTTCAGGGGAGGCGTCTAACCTCCTGGAGGGACAGTCTACACGTGCGGAGGGAGGAACCAACAGACCCGTTTCTCAGGGATATGACGAGGTTGCGTTTCCGCTGGAGGAGATGACATTATAAAGCACCCTGAGGAGGAGATCCACCAGCTGGCTGTCGAAATCACAGCTCTTCATTCTCTTGTACAATTGTAGTGGATTTCGTGAGAACGTCTTGGATGAATTTCTCTTGCAATGCCCTCCACATCCATATAAAATCCAGTCTTTCCAGGCCCTGCCTGGCTCTAACCCCCATCCCCTTCGAGGGCCATCTGCTGTGGACGGTTGGGCTGGGTAACCTTCAGATTTCTCACACATTATAGCAAATGCAAATATGTATAGAAATCAGTGGTTACGTTTGTGGTTTAGAGACACATGGTGCCATCTTCATCTTCTGCACCAAGCAGTGTGTTGCAGAGCTTCTCATGCCAGAACATTCCTCTTTTTTCTTAAAAACTATTCTTAATTGAATCCAAAGTATCTTTTAGATATCTGCTTGTGTAATCATGTCATCCGTGAATATTCAGATTTATCTTCTCCTTCCAATCCATGTACCTTTAATCTCTTTTTCTGTGCTTTATTTTGTGGACTGGGACCCTTCAGTCCAGTGTTGAATAGAGGCGGCCAATGGGGATCTTGTCTCATTCATGGACTCAGAGCAAACGTGTTCCACATTTAATTTCACTATTAAATATAATATTTGGTGTTCGGTTTTGTAGATGCTATTTATCAGATCAAGGAAAGCCCAGTCTATCCCTAATTTGTTAAGGGTTTTGCTTTTTATCATAAATAAGTGTTGACTTTTATGAAATTCTTTTTGGTATCTATTAAGATGATAGATGATTTGATTTTCATATGTTACATTAACCATGGGTTAAACAAACTTACCTTTATCATGATATATTATTCTTTTTGTATTTCACAGGAATTAGTTTGGTAATACATTGGGTCAATGTTTAAAAAAGAAAATGATGTGTGATTTTTTTCTTTTGTTGTAGTATTTCTGTTTAATTTTTGCTACAAGGATTATTCAGGTACCATAAGAGTTAGGAGTATATTCTCTTTTTTAAAATATTTGCTAATTTAGGCTCCCACCAAGAGTATAAAAGTGTTCCTATTTCTCCACATCCTCTCCAGCATCTGTTGTTTGCTGACTTTTTAATAATCACCATTCTAACTGGCACGAGATGATATCTCATTGTGGTTTTGATTTGCATTTCTGTAATGACCAGTGATGATGAACTTTTTTTTTCATATGTTTGTTGGCTGCATAAACATCTTCTTTTGAGAAGTGTCTGTTCATATCCTTCACCCACTTTTTGATGGGGTTGTTTGCTTTTATCTTGTAAATTTGTTTAAGTTCCTTGTAGATTCTGGACATTAGCCCTTTGTCAGATGGATAGATTGCAAAAATTTTCTTCCATTCTGTAGGTTGCCTGTTCATTCTGATGACCCATCAATGATAGACTGAATAAAGAAAATGTGGCACATATACACCATGGAATACTATGCAGCCATAAAAAAGGATGAGTTCATGTCCTTTGCAGGGACATGGATGAAGCTAGAAACCATCATTCTCAGCAAACTAACACGGGAACAGAAAACCAAACACTGCATGTTCTCACTCATAAGTGGGAATTGAACAATGAGAACACATGGACACAGGGAGGGAAACATCACACACTGGGGCCTGTCACGGGGTGGGGGGCTGGGGGAGGGAGAGCATTAGGAGAAATACTTAATGGGTTGATGGGTGCAGCAAACCACCATGGCACCTCTAGACCTCTGTAACAAACCTGCACATTCTGCACATGTATCCCAGAACTTAAAGTGTAATAAAAAAAATTTGCAAGAGTTTATTTATGTAGCATTGGTTTTATTTATTCTTAAACGTTTGGAAGAATTCGCTAGTAAAGCTCTCTCTCTAGGCTTGGAGTTTCTTTTTGAGGAAGGTTTTTTTTCCAGATTTAATTTTTTAAAATAAATAATTGAAGTATTCAGATTCTCTATTTCCTATTAGATCTGCTTTGTTCAGTTCTTTTTAAAATGAATTGGTATATTTAATCTAAATTTTCAAGTTTGTCAGTATAAATTTGTTGGTAGTGTCTTTCTACTAGCCTTAATGTCTACAAAATCTGTAGTCTTATGCATTTTTCAATCCTGATAGTGGCAATTTATCTCTTCTCTCCCCCCACCCCCTTTTTTTTTTGAGACCAAGGTCTCACCGTGTTGCCCAGACCAGACTCAAACTCCTGGGCTCTAGCCATCCTCCCTCACAGCCCCCCGCACAGCTGGGACTCTGGGCGCTCTGCTGTTCTTGACTGGTGCTGCTGGTGGCTTATTCATCTCATTAGTCTTTTCAAGGCATGTGGAGCTTGTGCTTTTGATTTTCTTGATTTTTCTTAGTGAACATCTGCCTTCTAATTCATTTCTTTCTGGTCTCATCTTTGTGATTTCCTTCTGCTTATTCTAGCTTTTTTATATGGACATTCAGATTGTTTATGTTCAGCATTTTTTTCTTTTTTAATGCATATATTTTAGGTTATAACTTTAGCATGGCTTTAGCTGCATTCCAAGAGTTTTGATATGTTGTGATTTTGTTTTAATAGGTTTATTGGGGTATAATTAGCATACAATAAACTTCACGTATTTAAAGAATACATTGCAATAAGTTTTGACATGTACATACACCCCTGAAAGGATCGCAGCGTCTATGAGAATGGATGCATCCATCACCCCCAACGTTTTTCATCTGTGTTTGAATGTCTGTCCTGTCCCTTCCTGTGCCCTGTTCGCACTATTTGAATTTTGTGTGAATGGATTATATAGCACGTACTCTTTTTTGGGGGATGAGAGCCTAGCTTTTTTCACTCAGCACAATTACTTGCGATTCATCCATGTGGTGAGAAACCATAGTTCATTTCTTCCTCTTGGTAAATAGCGCTCCATTGTGCTGTTCACCTGTTCACTTGTTGATGGACATTTGCATTGCTTAAAGTTTTGGGCTATTGCAAAAAAAACTGCCACAAATATTCATGTACGAGTCATTACAGGGACATGTGCTTTCATTTCTCTTGGCTACCTAGGAATGGAATGACTGTACGGTAGGTGCAAGTTTAACATTCCACCCTTTCTGGAGTGGCTGCATCATGTTAGATCCCCCAGTAACCTCTGAGTGTTCTGCTTCCTCCACAAGGTTCCAACACTCGGTTGATAATGTTTGACATTCTAGCAGATATACAGTGCTGTGTCCTTGTGGTTTTGATTTGCATTTACCTAAGGACTAACGATGCTGAACACCTTTTCATGTGCTTACTTGCCATCTGTAGATATGCCCTGTTGAAGTGTCTGTTCACAATGCTTGCTCATGCTTTCTTGGGTTGTTTGAGTTTTGAGCATTCTCACGAGGTCCTCTGGGGTGGTCCTTTCCCAACCGTGGCCCTGGTACTGAGGGGTCCTCCCCACAACAGGAACACAGGAAGCAAGTGTTCAATCCAGTCCTGCAGGGTGGCCTCAGCCAGGCCCAGATGTGGGCATGGGGGCCAGGCCACACTAAGCACCCAGAACCCCTCTGTACCCCGTTTCTGATGGCACCAGCCCCCAGGTTGAAACAATGGGCAGAGCTTGTCTGTTTGGTCGTTTGCTGCCTTAACAGCCCACTGAGCATGGCTCAGTGCCAGCTCTCTGACAGTCTGTAAACAAGGTGGAAGAGGCTCGGGAGCTCCTCGTGGAGGTCAAAGACAATTAATGAACAAACCAGAAAAGGGACAGACGATGATGCAAACAGTACATGCTGTGTGGAGATTTACAGTGGGGAGATGAGAAGGAGAGAGACCCGGCGACCACTTTGAGTTGGGCCCTGTCTCAGTCCTCTTGTGACCTTTAGACCAAGGCTTTATCGATGAGGTGGGACCAGACATGCAGAGCCTGGAGCAGGGAGGAGCCGGGTGCCCACAGAGGCAGGAGGATGGTACGAGGCAGGCCAGAGAGCGCAGCAGGCCCCGAGGACACACACGACCTGCTCCCTCTCACCTCCTCTGCAAGGTGTGGGATCCCCACGGACTAAGACAATATCCTTGCCTCTTCAAGGGTTAACATTCTTTTTAAATATGCATAGGATATTTGAAAAACCTGATCATGCTTCAATTCTCATGTTTAACTGAAAAAGACTGAGATGACACGTGCAGCATGCGTGTCACGTTCAGCTCACACAGACCGGTCAGTGTGGGCCCCAGCGTTTGTTGCTGGATATGCACTGGGCCACAGGAAAGTCTCAGCCAGGTTTCAAAAGTAGACCCAATCTAGTCATGCCCTTTGACTGCAAGTCCACACAGAATTGATAACACAAGGATGACTTTTACAATGAACAATCTTGATACTTAAAAACATTCATTCAAGTAATTTGGGTCAAAGAGAAAGTCAATATTGACATTACAGACCATGTAGAAATCCACAGTCACAAGGTCACTGCTCTCAGTTTCTGGGGTCTGCATAGCTGGAAGCATTTCACTGTCTCCTCTGTGTGAAGTTTATCTTGGTGTCCAGCCTGAGGGTGAGTTTCTGCCTGAGTGCCTTGCAGGGGGCTCGGCTGAGGAGGCCAGGAAGGGGATCCTGGGCTGAGGGCAACTGGAGGCTGGGTCCCCCTGCCAGGCCACAGGCCAGCGAGTGGTGCAGATTTGTGGCCACCCCTCCTCAAAAGTGAGAAACTAATTATAGTCGCAAAATACGCAGGAATAGCTGATCGTGCTAAACCGGACGAGAGCCTGTGTTCAGGGCTGCAACTTTATATCGCACACATTTATTACTGTGACTTCTGTTAATATTTTCAATATTTTTAAAAAAAGAATTAAAACATATTACTATTTTGAGCCCATGACCAGAAACACAAGAGTCCCAGCAGGAGGCAGGAGGCAGGTGGCAGGCCAAGAGAGGGGTTGAAGAGAGTTTAGTGAAGGGGCTGTCAGAGGGTGGGGCAGGGTGTAAGGAGATTACCCTGGTCAGAGGGTGGGGCAGGGTATAAGGAGATTACCCTGGCATCCCCTGAAGTGTGAAGTGAGGACTGCACCAGGGGTGGTGGGAGGCCGACTGGACTCCGAGGAGAAAACCAGCACTGCCCAGAAAGGGGCCCAGCAGGAAGGGAGCCCGTGGCCACTGCCTTGTTGTTTGGCCTCCTGGCAGTGCTGGGCGAAGGGCAGAGCCAGTGTCCGAGGGCAAGACAGACGTGTCCCAGGGCAGAACCCCGAGCTCCTCAAACCTGGGGAGGACGGTGGATACAGGAGAGGTCCGTGAAGGTGCCTGAGTGACTGATTCCCGCCTCCCTGGAGCTATGGAGTGAGCCTACTGGATGTGTCTGGATTTATGATGGTGTCAAATGTGTTGAAACTATTACTGCATTTTGATTTGTATAAGAAAGAATTCCAGCCACAACTGTCCACTTTTATCTCATTTCATTCTCTAGTTTTGAATTCTGTTTTTCTCTAGAGATCATGACTAAATGGAATCCCAGGGATTTTTAACATAGCGACTGTAAGATGGGAAACGTTTTACAGGGAACATATCGGTCCCCAAGGACTGAAACTTGGCTCAGTCACGCGAACACAATTAACACCTGGAGCCCCCACCCCGGGCAGCCCCGGGACCCCAGCTGGGGTGGACCCACCTCCTACCTCACAGGTAGAAGAAAGCGTAAAGCCTGATTATTTCATTCAACTGAATAAAGAAAGTTCAGCCTTTTTCTGGCTGTGGCTCTAGGGCCCCCAGCCCCTCCTGGCCCTGAAGGAGAAGGGTGGGTGGGATGAGAACAGCTGCTCACCTCAGTGGGGAAGGGCCCTGCCTGAAGAAGTGGGCTCTGGGGCCTTCCCTTCACACCTGCTAGTGGTGGGACCTTGGACACCTTTCCTGACCTCCCTCTGCCTCAGTTTGCACAGCTAAAAAATGGGGTTATTAGTAGGATGAAGGTTGCTGTTGGGTTTAAAGGGATTCGAAGAACGTCCTGCACATTGTGAGCTCCATAGGAGTGGGCTCACCTCCTTCTCCTTACTGTCATCACTGTTGTTCATAGATGATTATTTTATTCTTCTTAAACTGTCATCACTGTTGTTCATAGATTATTATTGTATTCTCCTTACTGTCATTACTGTTATTAATAGATTATTATTTTATTCTCCTTAAACTGTCATTACTGTTGTTCATATATTATTTTATTCTCCTTAAACTGTCATCACCGTTGTTCATAGATGATTATTTTATTCTCCTTACTGTCATCACTGTTGTTCATAGATTATTATTTTATTCTTCTTACTGGCATTACTGTTGTTCATAGATGATGATGATTTTTTTTTATTATTATACTTTAAGTTCTAGGGTACATGTGCACAACATGCAGGTTTGTTACATATGTATACATGTGCCATGTTGGTGTGCTGCACCCATTAACTCATCATTTATATTAGGTATATCTCCTAATGCTATCCCTCCCCCACCCCCCTCCCTACAATAGGCCCCGGTGTGTGATGTTCCCCTTCCTGTGTCCAGGTGATCTCATTGTTCAATTCCCACCTATGAGTGAGAACATGTGGTATTTGGTTTTCTGTTCTTGCAATAGTTTGCTGAGAATGATGCTTTCCAGCTGCATCCATGTCCCTACAAAGGATACGAACTCATCCTTTTTCATGGCTGCATAGTATTCCATGGTGTATATGTGCCACATTTTCTTAATCCAGTCTGTCACTGATGGACATTTGGGTTGATTCCAAGTCTTTGCTATTGTGAATAGTGCCGCCATAAACATACGTGTGCATGTGTCTTTATAGCAGCATGATTTATAATACTTTGGGTATATCCCCAGTAATGGGATGGCTGGGTCAAATGGTATTTCTAGTTCTAGATCCTTGAGGAATCGCCACACTGTTTTCCACAATGGTTGAACTAGTTTACAGTCCTACCAACAGTGTAAAAGTTTTCCTATTTCTCCACATCCTCTCCAGCACCTGTTGTTTCCTGACTTTTTAATGATTGGCATTCTAACTGGTGTGAGATGGTATCTCATTGTAGTTTTGATTTGCATTTCTCTGATGGTGAGTGATGATGAGCATTTTTTCATGTGTCTGTTGGCTGTATAAATGCCTTCTTTTGAGAAGAGTCTGTTCATATCCTTTGCCCACTTTTTGATGGGGTTGTTTGGTTTTTTCTTGTAAATTTGTTTGAGTTCTTTGTAGGTTCTGAATATTAGCACTTTGTCAGATGAGTAGATTGCAAAATTTTTCTCCCGTTCTGTAGGTTGCCTGTTCACTCTGATGGTAGTTTCTTTTGCTGTGCAGAAGCTCTTTAGTTTAATTAGATCCCATTTGTCAATTTTGGCTTTTGTTGCCATTGCTTTTGGTGTTTTAGAAATGAAGTCCTTGCCCGTGCCTATGTCCTGAATGGTATTACCTAGGTTTTCTTCTAGGGTTTTTATGGTATTAGGTCTAACATTTAAGTCTCTAATCCATCTTGAATTAATTTTCATATAAGGAGTAAGGAAAGGATCCAGTTTCAGCTTTCTACTTATGGCTAGCCAATTTTCCCAGCACCATTTATTGAAAAGGGAATCCTTTCTCCATTTCTTGTTTTTGTCAGGTTTGTCAAAGATCAGATGGCTGTAGATGTGTGGTATTATTTCTGAGGGCTCTGTTCTGTTCCATTGGTCTATATCTCTGTTTTGGTACGAGTACCATGCTGTTTTAGTTACTGTAGCCCTGTAGTATAGTTTGAAGTCAGGTAGCATGATGCCTCCAGGTTTATTCTTTTGGCTTAGGATTGTCTTGGCAATGTGGGGTCTTTTTTGGTTCCATATGAACTTTAAAGCAGTTTTTTCCAATTCTGTGAAGAAAGTCATTGGTAGCTTAATGGGGATGGCATTGAATCTATAAATCACCTTGGGCAGTATGGCCATTTTCACGATATTGATTCTTCCTATCCATGAGCATGGTATGTTCTTCCATTTGTTTGTGTCCTCTTTTATTTCACTGAGCAGTGGTTTGTAGTTCTCCTTGAAGAGGTCCTTCACATCCCTTGTAAGTTGGATTCCTAGGTATTTTATTCTCTTTGAAGCAATAGTGAATGGGAGTTCATTCATGATTTGTCTCTGTTTGTCTGTTACTGGTGTATAAGAATGCTTGTGATTTTTGCACATTGATTTTGTATCCTGAGACTTTGCTGAAGTTGCTTATCAGTTTAAGGAGATGTTGGGCTGAGACGATGGGGTTTTCTAAATATACAATCATGTCATCTGCAAACAGGGACAATTTGACTTCTTCTTTTCCTAACTGAATATGCTTTATTTCTTTCTCTTGCCTGATTGCCTTAGCCAGAACTTCCAACACTATGTTGAATAGGAGTGGTGAGAGAGGGCATCCCTGTCTTGTGCCAGTTTTCAAAGGGAATGCTTCCAGTTTCTGCCCATTCAGTATGATTGGCTGTGGGTTTGTCATAAATGGCTCTTATTATTTTGAGATACGTTCCATCAATACCGAATTTATTGAGAGTTTTTAGCATGAAGGGCTGTTGAATTTTGTCAAAGGCCTTTTCTGTATCTATCGAGATAATCATGTGGTTTTTGTCTTTGGTTCTGTTTATATGCTGGATTATGTTTATTAATTTGCGTATGTTGAACCAGCCTTGCATCCCAGGGATGAAGCCCACTTGATCATGGTGGATAAGCTTTTTGATGTGCTGCTGGATTCAGTTTGCCAGTATTTTATTGAGGATTTTTGCATCGATGTTCATCAGGGATATTGGTCTAAAATTCTCTTTTTTGTTGTATCTCTGCCAGGCTTTGGTATCAGGATGATGTTGGCCTCATAAAATGAGTCAAGGAGGATTCCCTCTTTTTCTACTGATTGGAATGGTTTTGGAAGGAATGGTACCAGCTCCTCCTTGTACCTCTGGTAGAATTTGGCTTTGAATCCATCTGGTCCTGGACTTTTTTTGGTTGGTGGGCTGTTAATTATTGCCTCAATTTCAGAGCCTACTATTGGTTTATGCAGGGATTCAACTTCTTTCTGGTTTAGTCTTGGGAGAGTGTATGTGTCCAGGAATTTATCCATTTCTTCTAGGTTTTCTAGTTTATTTGCATAGAGGTATTTATAATATTTTCTGATGGTAGTTTGTATTTCTGTGGGGTCAGTGGTGATATCCCCTTCATCCTTTTTTATTGCATCTATTTGATTCTTCTCTCTTTTCTTCTTTATTAGTCTTGCTAGCAGTCTATCAATTTTGTTGATCTTTTCAAAAAACCAGCTCCTGGATTCATTGATTTTTTGAAGAGTTTCTTCGTGTCTCTATCTCCTTCAGTTCTGCTCTGATCTTAGTTATTTCTTGCCTTCTGCTAACTTTTGAATGTGTTTGCTCTTGCTTCTCTAGTTCTTTTAATTGTGATGTTAGGGTGTCAATTTTAGATCTTTCCTGCTTTCTCCTGTGGGCATTTAGTGCTATAAATTTCCCTCTGCACACTGCTTTTAATGTGTCCCAGAGATTCTGGTATGTTGTATCTTTGTTCTCATTGGTTTCAAAGAACATCTTTATTTCTGCCTTCATTTCGCTATGTACCCAGTAGTCATTCAGGAGCAGGTTGTTCAGTTTCCATGTAGTTGAGTGGTTTTGATTGAGTTTCTTAGTCCTGAGTTCTAGTTTGATTGCACTGAGATCTGAGAGACAGTTTTTTATAATTTCTGTACTTTTACATTTGCTGAGGAGTGCTTTACTTCCAACCATGTGGTCAATTTTGGAATAAGTGCGATGTGGTGCTGAGAAGAATGTATATTCTGTTGATTTGGGGCAGAGAGTTCTGTAGATGTCTATTAGGTCTGCTTGGTGCAGAGTTGAGTTCAGTTCCTGGATATCCTTGTTAACTTTCTGTCTTGTTGATCTGTCTAATGTTGACAGTGGGGTGTTAAAGTCTCCCATTATTATTGTATGGAAGTCTAAGTCTCTTTGTAAGTCTCTAAGGACTTGCTTTATGAATCTGTGTGCTCCTGTATTGGGTGCATATATATTTAGGATAGTTAGCTCTTCTTATTGAATTGTTCCCTTTACCATTATGTAATGGCCTAGTCTCTCTTGATCTTTGTTGGTTTAAAGTCTGCCTTATCAGAGACGAGGATTAGTGCTTCCTTCAGGATTTCTTGTAGGGCAGGCCTGCTGGTGACAAAATTTCTCAGCATTTGTTTGTCTGTAAAGGATTTTATTTCTCCTTCACTTATGAAACTTAGTTTGGCTGGATATGAAATTCTAGGTTGAAAATTCTTTTCTTTAAGAATGTTGAATATTGGCCCCTACTCACTTCTGGCTTGTAGAGTTTCTGCTGAGAGATCTGCTGTTAGTCTGATGGGCTTCCCTTTGTGGGTAACCCGACCTTTCTCTCTGGCTGCCCTTAACATTTTTTCCTTCATTTCAACTTTGGTGAATCTGACAATTATGTGTCTTGGAGTTGCTCTTCTCGAGGAGTATCTTTGTGGCATTCTCTGTATTTCCTGAATTTGAATGTCGGCCTGCCTTGCTAGGTTGGGGAAGTTCCCCTGGATAGTATCCTGCAGAGTGTTTTCCAACTTGGTTCCCTTCTCCCTGTCACTTTCAGGCACACCAATCAGACGTAGATTTGGTCTTTTCACATAATCCCATATTTCTTGGAGGCTTTGTTCATTTCTTTTTACTCTTTTTTCTCTAAACTTCTCTTCTTGCTTCATTTCGTTCATGTGATCTTCAATCACTGATACTCTTTATTCCAGTTGATTGAGTCGGTTACTGAAGCTTGTGCATTTGTCACGTAGTTCTCATGTTGTGGTTTTCATCTCTATCAGTTCATTTATGGACTTCTCTGCGTTGATTATTCTAGTTATCCATTCTTCCATTCTTTTTTCGAGGTTTTTAGTTTCTTTGCATTGGGTACGTAGTTCCTCCTCTAGCTCAGAGAAGTTTGATCGACTGAAGCCTTCTTCTCTCAACTCGTCAAAGTCATTCTCCGTCCAGCTTTGTTCTGTTGCCGGCGATGAGCTGCATTCCTTTGGAGGGGGAGATGTGCTCTGATTTTTTGAATTTCCAGCTTTTCTGCACTGCTTTTTCCCCATCTTTGTGGTTTTATCTGCCTTTGGTCTTAGATGATGGTGATGTACTGATGGGGTTTTGGTGTGGGTGTCCTTTCTGTTTGTTAGTTTTCCTTCTAACAGTCAGAACCCTCAGCTGCAGGTCTGTTGGAGTTTGCTTGAGGTTCACTCCAGACCCTGGTTGCCTGGGTATCAGCCATGGAGGCTGGAGAAGATAGAATATTGCTGAACAGCAAGCGTTGCTGTCTGATTCTTGCTCTGGAAGCTTCATCTCAGAGGTGTACCCAGCTGTGTGAGGTGTGAGGTGTCAGTCTGCACCTGAGTTGCAAATGCAGAAATCACCTGTCTTCTGTGTTGCTCACACTGGAAGCTGGAGGCTGGAGTTGTTCCTATTTGGCCATCTTGGGTGCCCGCTTGTAGGGGGTCTCTTGCGAGAGACACAGGCACCCTGCTCCAAAGCCTGGGGCTTTGCGGCCCACCCAGGATAGTTTTGGGAGCTTCTGGGATGGGAGAGGTCTTTTAGGAAGGCTCCCAGCATTCCATGTGGTCTTGCCGATTCTTTCCTCTGCCAGCCTCAAAGTCTCCCTGAGTCCCTGTGGCCCGCATAGGTCACACTGCCTATAGATGATTATTTTATTACTCACTGATGATCCTGAGTGAGGTCTGTGGTTGCACTGAGGTGCCTCTGGAGGGGTTTCCCCCTGGGCACTGTGCATGGGCCCTGGGCAGACGTGGGACCCCAGGCCCTCAAGGACGAGGAGCACCAGCACTGTTTCTAACATCAGTCTAGCACTTGTCCAGTGTACAATGAGGGTGACCTGAAATAAAAATTCACTGAATTTTGTTTTTTGGTAACAGCTTTTTTGAGAATTAATTCATATACCATATAATTCATCCATTTAAAGTGTAAAATTTGATAGTTTTTAGTATATTCACAGAGTGTCGCAACCATAACTACCATGAATTTTAGATCATTTTTATCAATATAAAAGGAGCCTGTACCCATTAGCCATCACCGATCCAACTCTCTATCCTCTCTAGCCCAAAGCAACCACTGATCCACCTTTTGTCTCTATACACTTGTCTATTCCTGAACATTTCATGTAAATGGAATCATATAATATTTAGTATTTTGTAACTGCTTTTTTTCACTTAGCATATTATTTTCAAGGTTCATTCATGTTGTAGCATGTATCCGAGCTTCATTCTTTTTTTGAGATAGTCTCACTCTGTCGCCCAGGCTGGAGTGCAGTGGCCAGATCTCAGCTCACTGCAAGCTCCGCCTCCCAGGTTTATGCCATTCTCCTGCCTCAGCCTCCCAAGTAGCTGGGACTACAGGCACCGCCACCTCGCCCGGCTAGTTTTCTGTATTTTTTAGTAGAGATGGGGTTTCACCGTGTTAGCCAGGATGGTCTCGATCTCCTGACCTTGTGATCCACCCATCTCGGCCTCCCAAAGTGCTGGGATTGCAGGCTTGAGCCACTGCGCCTGGCAGCTTCATTCTTTTTTATGATGAAATGATGTTTCATTGTGTGGCTATGCTACATTTTGTCTGTTTATTAGTTTATGGCAATTTGGGTTGTTTCCAGATTTCGGTTATTATGAATAATGGTTCTATGAATGTTCATGCACAATTTGCTGTGTACAAACATTTTCATTTCTCTTGGGTATATACCTAGAAGTGGAATTGTTAGATCAAATGGTATCTCTATGTTTGACATGTTGGGGAGCTGCCAACCTCTTTTCCAAAGTGGTTTCACCATTTTACCCTCCCATCAGCAGAGTCTGATTTCTCTCCATCCTCATCGAAACTTGTTGTTGCCTATTGTTTTTTATTATATCCGTGCTAGTGGGTGTGAAGTGGTAGCTCATGTGGTTTTGGTATGAATTTCCCTGATGATTAATTATGTTGAGTATCTTTTCAGGTTCTTAGTGGCTATTCATAGGTCTTATTTGGAGAAACTTCTATTCAGGTTCTTTTCCCATTTTTAATTGGGTTATTTATATTTTAAGAGTTAAAAAAATTCTAGATGCAAGTCTCAATCAGATTGCGATTTGCAGATATTTTCTCCCATTCTGTAGGTTGTCTTTTCAATGTCTTGGTAGTGTCCTTTGACACATAAGCTTTTCAATTTTGAAATTCAATTTATCTATTTTTCTTTGCTTGCTTATACTTTTGGTGTCATATCTGAGATAACAGCACCATACCCAAGGTAATGATGATTCACGTCCTTGTTTTTACTAAGTGTTTACAATTTTAGGTCTTATAGCTGGGTCTGTGACCATTTAAAATGAATTCTTGTATATGGTGTGAGATAGGGGTCTGACTTCATTCTTTTGCATGTGGCTATGCAGTTGTCCTAGCACCAGTTGTTGAGAAGATTATTCCTCCCATTGAATGGTCTTGGCACCCTTCAATTGTCAAAAATCGATTTGCCATAATTATATGAATTTATTGTTGTACTTTCAATTCTATTTTACTGATCTATGTATCTAGCTTATGCCAATGTCACACCGTTTTTTTTCATAGCTTTGTAGTAAGTTTTGAAATTTTGAAGTGTGAGCCCTTCCACTTTGTTCTATTTTAAAGATTGTTTTTGTGTATTCTGGGTCTCTTGAGTTTCCATATACATTTTATAGTCAGTTTGTCAATTTCAACAAAGCCAGTAGGGTTTCAGATAGGGAGTGTGATCAATTTTTTTTTTTTTTTTTTAATGGAGTCTTGCTCTGTCATCCAGGCTGAAGTGCAATGGCGTGATCTCAGCTTGCTGCAACCTTTGCCTCCTGGTTCAAGCGACTCTCCCCGCTTAGCCTCCTGAGTAGCTGGGACTACAGGTGCACACCACCATGCCCGGCTAGTTTTAGTAGACGGGGTTTCACCATGTTGGCCAGGCTGGTCTCGAACTCCTGACCTCAGGTGATCCACCCACCTTGGCCTCCCAAAGTGCTGAGATTCCAGGCATGAGCCACAGCACCCGGCCAGAGTGTGATCCATCTTTAGATCAACTTAGAGAGCGTTGCCACATTAACAATATTAAATCTTCATTTTTGTTGTTGTTGTTGTTGTTGTTGACTTTGAGGCAGAAGTCTTGCTCTGTCGCCCAGGCTGGAGTGCAGTGGTGCAATCTCAGCTCACTGCAACCTCTGCTTCCTGGGTTCAAGCAATTCTCCTGCCTCAGCCTCCCATATAGTTGGGATTACAGGCATGTGTCACCTCGCCAGGCTAATTTTTGTATATTTAGTAGAGACAGAATTTCACCATGTTGGTCAGGCTTGTCACAAACTCCTGACCTCAAGTGATCCACCTGCCTCAGCCTCCCAAAGTGTTGGGGTTACCAGCATGAACTGCCATGCCCAGCCAACAATATTAAATCTTCTAATCCATGTTCATGGAAAGATATCTTAGGTCTTCTTTAATTTTTCAATGATATTTTGTAGTTTTTAGTATACATAGCTTATACCTCCTTGATTACATTTATTCCTAAGTATTCTTAGTCTTTTTCATGCTATTATAAAGGAAATTTTTTTACATTTTATTTTTGGGTTGTTTGTTGTCAGTGTATAAAAACTCAATTAATATAATAAGTCCTTACTTAATGTTGTCAGTAGGTTCTTGGAAACTGTGACTCTAAGTGAAATGACATATAACAAAATTTCTCATCAATGTTGTAATGAAATGATGTTGAATGAAATGGTATTTGAGAACCTGCTGTACATCATTTATCTTAAAGTTGAGCTTCCAATAACCTATTGCTGATGTTAAGTGAGGACTTACTATATACATATATTGATCTTATATCTTGCAAACTTGCTATAAGGTTTTAATAGTTTTTTAGTGGGTTCCTTATGATTTCCTACATACAAGAATCTTTCATGTGAGACTAGAGATAATTTTACCCCTTTATTTCCATTCTGGATGTATTCTATTTCATTTTAATACTGAGTCAAAACTTCCTCAACCTGATAATGGGTATCTATGAAAAATTCACAACTAACATCACACCTAATGTTGAAAGACTGAATTCTTCCCCCAAGATTAGGAACAAGGGAAGGATTTTCATTCTTGCCATTTCTGTTTCATGTTGTACAGTTTTGGAAATTAACACACTTCTAAATAAACAATGAATTTAAAATAAATTAAAAGGAAAATGAGAAAATATCCTGAGAATAATGAAAATGAAGGTAAAACCTACCAAAATGTAGAAGATGCAGCTAAGCAATGTTCAGAGGGCAGTTTGTATCTGTGAATATCAATATTGGGGAAAAAGAAATAAGTTAATTGGCCGGGCGCGGTGGCTCAAGCCTGTAATTCCAGCACTTTGGGAGGCCGAGACGGGCGGATCACGAGGTCAGGAGATTGAGACCATCCTGGCTAACGGTGAAACCCCGTCTCTACTAAAAAATACAAAAATCTAGCCAGACGAGGTGGTGGGCACCTGTAGTCCCAGCTACTCGGGAGGCTGAGGCAGGAGAATGGCGGGAACCCGGGAGGCGGAGCTTGCAGTGAGCTGAGATCCGGCCACTGCACTCCAGCCCGGACGACAGAGCGAGACTCCGTCTCAAAAAAAAAAAAAAAAAAAAAGAAATAAGTTAAAAAATCTGACTTTCCACCTTAAGACATTGAAAAACGAAGAGCAAACTAACCCTAAAGCAAATAAAAGGGAGGAAATAAAGTTATAGCAGAAATTAATGAAGTAGAGAACAGAAAAACAACAGAGAAAATCAGTAAAATCAAAACTTGGTCTTTGAAAATATCAGCAAAACTGATAAACCTTTAGCTATACTGACAAAGAGAGAAGACTCAAATTACTAAAATCAGAAATGAAAGCGGGAGCATAACTACCAACTTTATAGAAATAGAAAGGATTATAAAGGAATACTATGAGCATTTGTATGTCAATAAATCAGAGAACTTAGATGAAGTGGACAAATTTCTAGAAAGACACAAACTTCCAAGATTGACTTCAGAAGAAAAAGAAACAAGTATATACAACAAGTGAAAAGATTGAATTAGTGAGTTCTCCTGAGACCTGTTCAGTTAAAAGTGTGGCATCTCCCTTCTGAGATCTGGTTGATGGAAAGTGTGGCATCTCCCTCCTGAGATCCGGCCAGTTGAGTGTGGCGTCTTCCTCCTGAGATGTGGTCGGTTGAGTTTGGCGTCTCCCTTCTGAGATCTGGTCGATGGAAAATGTGGCGTCTCGCTCCTGAGATCTGGTCAGTTGAAAGTGTAGCATCTGCTTCCTAAGATCTGGTTGGTTCAAAGTGTGGTGTCTCCCTCCTGAGATGTGGTCATTGGCTGTGGCTTCTCCCTCCTGAGATCTGGTTGGTTGAGTGTGGTGTCTCCCTCCTGCGATCTGGTCATTGAGTTTGGCGTCTCCCTCCTGAGATCTGGTCAGTTGAAAGTGTGGCGTCTCCCTCCTGAGATCTGGTCATTGAGTATGGTGTCTTCCTCCTGAGATCTGGTCATTGAATGTGGCTTCTCCTTCCTGAGATCTGGTCAGTGGGAAGTGTGGCGTCTCCCTCCTGAGATCTTGTTGGTTGAAAGTGTGACATCTCCCTCCTGAGATGTGGTTGGTTGAGTGTGTTGTCTCCCTCCTGAGATGTGGTCATTGAGTGTGGCATCTCCCTCTTTAGATCTGGTCGGTTGAAAGTGTGGTGTCTCCCTCCTGCGATCTGGTCGTTGACTGTGGCATCTCCCTCCTGAGATCTGGTCGGTTGAAAGTGTGGCATCTCCCTCCTGAGATATGGTCAGTTGAGTGTGTCATCTCCCTCCTGAGATGTTGTTGTTGAGTGTGGTGTCTCCCTCCGGAGATCTGGTTGATGGAAAGTGTGGCATCTCCCTCGAGATCTGGTTGGTCGAAAGTGTGGTGTTCCCCTCCTGAGATCTGGTCGTTGAGTGTGGTGTCTCCTTCCTGAAATCTGGTCATTGAGTGTGGTGTCTCCCTCCTGAGATCTGGTCAGTTGAAAGTGTGGCATCTCCCTCCTGAGATCTGGTTGATGGAAAGTGTGGCGTCTCCCTCCTGAGATCCGGTTGGTTGAGTGTGGCATCTCTCTCCTGAGTGTGGTGTCTCCCTCCTGAGATGTGGTTGCTTGAAAGTGTGGTGTCTCCCTCCTGAGATCTGGTCATTGAGTGTGGCGTCTCCCTCCTGAGATGTAAGTTGTTGAGTGTGGTGTCTCTCTCCTGAGATGTGGTTGTTGAGTGTGGTGTCTTCCTCCTGAGATGTGGTTGGTTGAAAGTGTGGCATCTCCCTCCTGAGATCTGGTCATTGAGTGTGGCATCTCCCTCCTGAGATCTGGTCGTTGAGTGTGGCGTCTTTCACTCTTTCTTGTTCCTGTTTTTCCATGTGAAGCACCTGCTCCCCCTTGACCTTCCACCATGACCAGAAGCTTCCTGAGGCCTCCCCAGAAGCAGACGCCACTGTCCTTTCTGTGCAGCCTGCAGAACCATGAGCCAATTAAACCTCTTTTCTTATAAATTACAGAGTCTCGGGCATTTTTTTTGTAGCAGTGTAAGAACAGATGAGTACAGAGACCGCTCCCAAGGGAACATCCTGCGCTTAATTGTTGGTGGGTGTCTCACTGACCCCAGAGTTGAAGAAGTCCCTTTGCTTAGCTTGTTTCCCATAGGCTGAGCACAGGGTCCCCCAGGGAGTGCCCTGTTGAAAGTGGTCAGGTGACTCAGACCTGCTGAGCCTTGCTGGAATTGGCCCTGCTGCCAAGGATCTCAAAACGTTGGAAGATGAGGGACTCTCACTGGGCTGTGAGGATCCCCGTAGCCCTAGGACAATTCCAGGTATGTAGCAGGTGCTCCCCGCATTTTACCACTGAGCTTGGATTTTGAGGTTTAAATGCTACAAATATGGTTACTTATTGTGGGCCATGAAATAACCTTAAATCAGTGTTGCAGTGACCTTTGATACTGAATGTTTTTATAAATCAACATTATTTTTTAAGAAATGTGGTGTGTTTGATTAGGAAAATCTGGCATAGCTGAAGGTTGTATCACATTTGAATAAATTAGAGGAAGTGTTCAAATCTTGGGTTGCTGAAATGCTATTACATACACTGTCATGGAAAATAGATAATCCTTGGCCAGAGATTAAAAATATGTGCCGACTGATTGAGACGAAGGATGTTAGGAGGTTTGGAAAATTAAAGGGGCCAGTTGTCTTCCTTTTGTGAAATTAAGAACCACTTTAAATCAGCCATGGCCACGTCTCTGGTTCTTTTGCAATGGCTGTTTTCTGCATGTCTTATTTTCTGCACTTGGTCACTAAGATAAATTGCCAGGTTTCTCCTGAGCACGATTATCGTCTCAGTTCTACCTATGGGCACTTTCTGTGACCACCTACACATGCTTTACCAATCAGCTGTGGGCCTTTGGCCCAAACAAGGAAGTCAGTCAATCCCCCATGGGTTTGCCGTGCCTCATCGACATGGCCAGGCCTGCTGGGTGCAGAGTAGGGTCTGGGTTCCAGCTTGCCAGAAGACTCTTAGTCTCCTCAGACCCTTTGGATGCTCCATCCTTGAAGGCAGGACAGTGTCTCCCTGGACACTGCAGGCCACCTCAGTGTCTGGATGGGCACATAAGAAATGTGATGAAAATACTGACCTTCTCAAGTTCACATCAATAGCAAGACGTGCTGACAGCGTGCACCCCGGTGTGGTGTGATGCGAATGTCTTGTGCCTCTGTGTCCTTCCTCCCCAAAACCCATAACTTTAATCACAAGTAAAAAAAAATGATCAGGCAAATCCCAGTCAAGGAAATACCTGGCAAACACAAAATACTGGCCAATATTCTCCAAAACTACCAAGTTCATCAAAAGCAAGGAAAGGCTGAGAAAATGTCGCAGTCCAGAGAAGCCTAAGGAAACTCCTAATTGTGGTGTGGACAGAAGGCGGTTAGGTGAACACAGAGGAAATGGGAAACAGCCATGGATTGCAGTTGATAGTACAGGATCGATACTGGCACATTAATGTAACATATGCTAATGAGAGATGTCAGTAACGGGGGAAACTGGATGGGGGCAAATTTAAAACTATCCTAAAAGATTAAGTCTATTTAAATAAAATTCCATCCTCTGGCAGGGAGGGTTGCACACAGTCCTTGTGTGCGCAGGGCAGAGGTGCTGGGGAGAAGCCACCAGCTCTGGCTTTGTTCTCCCCAGGTCCATCATCCAGAAGCCCCGCAGGTGCCCTGGCCTGTCTCTGCTCAAGCCTGGGGGTGGTTCCCACGGGGACCCCTTCCTACCTCCAGGTGGGGTAAGTGCTCCCTGAGAGCTGCTCCTGGGGGCACATGGGCCTCTAGCAACCTCAGTGTCCACCCCCAGGGGACAGACTTCACTCAAAGCTCAGCATCAAGCACAGGAAACATTGACTGGGAGGAGACAGGCGTTAGCCTTGAGGCACCATCCTGTCCATGGAGGTGTGGACACTCCGTTTAGACAGGAGCTGGCCCAGCCACACTCCTCACTCAGTGAGTGGCTGTGACCCCCCATGCCTTCCTTCCTCGTGGATGACCCACCTAATTTTCCTTTCAATGTTTTTGAAAAGTCAGGTCTGATTGTACCCTGCCCTGACCTACTTTAATATGGAAAAAACATGACTGAAATTGCTTTGCTGTTGTGTTGAGGGTTTCCGTTTGAAACTGTGTCTGGGAACCTCTGTGGGCCTGCTCTGTGCCCTATCTGTGCCCTCGATCAGGTGAGCAAGAAGCTGGAGCCCTGTGGTTTGGCCTCTAAGAGAGATCAGGATCTGTAAGAGGGGCCTGGAAGCTTCCTGTGAACCTGGAGCAAGGCTCCGGGGAAGAGTCAGCCCTGCCCTCGGCTCCACAGGCAAATGGGCTCCTGTGAGGGAGGGTGGATTTTGGGTCTCAGACTGGGCAGCCAGGGGGTCTTTGGGGCTGCCTGGACTGAGGGCTGTCTGGGCTGAAGGCTGCCTGGGCTGGGGGCTGCCTGGGCTGGGGGCTGCCTGGGCTGAGGGGCTGCCTGGGCTGGGGGCTGCCTGGGCTGAGGGGCTGCCTGGGCTGGGGGCTCCCTGGCTGGGGGCTGCCTGGGCTGGGGGCTGCCTGGGCTGGGGGCTGCTGGGCTGAGGGGCTGCCTGGGCTGGGGGCTCCCTGGCTGGGGGCTGCCTGGGCTGGGGGCTGCCTGGGCTGAGGGGCTGCCTGGGCTGGGGGCTCCCTGGCTGGGGGCTCCCTGGCTGGGGGCTGCCTGGGCTGGGGGCTCCCTGGCTGGGGGCTGCCTGGGCTGGGGGCTGCTGGGCTGGGGGCTCCTGGCTGGGGGCTGCCTGGGCTGGGGGCTCCCTGGCTGGGGGCTGCCTGGGCTGGGGGCTGGCCTGGCTGGGGGCTCCTGGCTGGGGGCTGCCTGGGTGGGGGCTGCCTGGGCTGAGGGGCTGCTGGGCTGGGGGCTCCTGGCTGGGGGCTCCCTGGCTGGGGGCTGCCTGGGCTGGGGGCTCCCTGGCTGGGGGCTCCTGGCTGGGGGCTGCCTGGGCTGGGGGCTCCCTGGCTGGGGGCTGCCTGGGCTGGGGGCTCCTGGCTGGGGGCTCCTGGCTGGGGGCTGCCTGGGCTGGGGGCTGGCCTGGGCTGGGGGCTGCCTGGGCTGGGGGCTGCCTGGGCTGGGAAGGAAGTGGGCTTGGCCTTGTTTCCTCTGATGTTGACTAAACCGCGTCACCTTGCCCTGGGCTGGGCCTGTCCTGCCCGAGGAGGCTAGGTGGTCAGTGATGGGTGGTGGGAGAGGTATGTGAGGTTGGTTGGGTGGAGACACTGGACTGGGGGCTGGGCCGAGGCTGGGTCTGTGCCTTTCTTTGATGGATCTAGTCTCTGATACAGCCTGACACCCACTGAGGGAAAAAACCTCCCACCCAGACCAGGAACAGGGATGGCCAGTCCGTGCCCGCATCTGCATGGAGTCTGCCCTCCCATGGGAGTGGCCTGGGGTGGCCGAGGTAGGGTCGCAGTCGTGGTTTCCACTAAAGAGCTGTGGCGAGGTCAACCCACAGCCGAAATCTGACAGCTGAGGTCACCTGGCCAAAAGAGCTGGAGTCTGGCCTGGCGGTAGTTGGAGCCACTCACTGCCCTGATGTCCCCACATCCCTCCCTTTGGAGATGCCCCTCCCCAGCCTCTGCAGGTGAAACCTGTGCTGTCCTGAGGCTAATTCTCTGTAGGGTCCAGCCCTATGAAGCTCAGCGGGTGTTCTCCGCATGTGTGGAGACGAGAGAGCGTAAGAAATAAGACTTAAGACAAAGAGATAAAGAGAAAACAGCTGGGCCCGGGGACCACTACCACCAAGACGTGGAGCCCGGCAGTGGCCCTGAGCGGCTGGGCGCGCTGACACTTAGTGCATACAAGACAAGGGGGCAGGGTAAGGAGGGTGGATCACTTCTAAGTGATTGACAAGGTGAAGCAAATCATGTGATCACAGGACACGGGGCCCTTCCCTCTTAGGTAGCAGAAGTAGAGAGGGAAGGCAGCATACGTCAGCGTTTTCTTCTCTGCACTTATAAGAAAGATCAAAGACTTTAAGACTTTCACTATGTCTTCTACCGCTATCTTCTACAAACTTCAAAGAGGAACCAGGAGTACGGGAGGAACATGAAAGTGGACAAGGAGCATGACAGTTGAAGCACAGCACCACAGGGAGGGGTTTAGGCCGCCAGATGACTGCAGGCAGGCCTGGATAATATCCAGCCTCCCACAAGAAGCTGGTGGGGCAGAGTGTTCCCCGACTCCTCCAAGGAAAGGAGACTCCCTTTCGCAGTCTGCTAAGTAACGGGTGCCTTCCCAGACACTGGCGTTACCACTTGACCAAGGTGCCCTCAAGCGGCCCTTATGCGGCGTGACAGAGGGCTCACCTCTTGCCTTCTAGGTCACTTCTCACAATGTCCCTTCAGCACCTGACCCTATGCCCACCGATTATTCCTTGGTTATATTAGTAATGCAGCGAAGAGTAATATTAAAAGCCAATGATTAATAATGTTTATAATAATGACTGATAATTGTCCATGATCATCTCTATATCTAATTTGTATTATGACTATTCTTATTCTAATTATTATCTTTATTACACTGAAACAGTTTGTGCCTTCAGTCTCTTGCCTCGGCACCTGGGTACTCCTCTGCCCACAATTCTCCGTAAAGCCTGGCCCACTCCTGCTGGGTGGTTTTTCTTCTCTGGGACCCACAGTCCTGCACCCAGGTCACTGACTTGGTCTCCGCCTGCCTCGGGGGCCAGGCACACTTGCACACCACAAGCTTCTGTGTGTTGGGATAATGGAGGAAATGTTTAAAGTCAAAGCAATGAGAGGCTCTTGCTGCACTTTTGTTATTTACTGTGATGCCAGCCCCACTGCAGGCAGGCAGGGAGCACTGTCCTTGGGGGTGAACGAGGCTGGGCTTGCTGACTCCCCCGCAGAGTGGAGGGTTAAGGCTGACTTCTCCCTGGGCGCAGGGAGCCATATTAACATCTTAATTATGTGCTTTCTGCAGCAAAGTTGCCAACAGCAAACTTTCCCAGAGTCTCAGCAGGACAGCGAGCAAGGGGATAGGTCACCTAGCCACCCAGTTCCTGTGCTGGTGGCACTAGCTGTGCCCAGTGACCTGTAAGGGCCTCGCACGCCTAATGGCAGCAAACAGCCACACAGCCATAGAGGAGTTTGTCCTGCGGGGTTTCTCTGAAGACCATCGGCTCCAGGGCTGCTTCTTTGCTTTTTTTCCTCCTCTTTTACCTGAATGCACTTGCAGAAAACATCCTCATGGTCGTGACCATCAGCCTGAATCCAGGCCTCCACACTCCAGTGCACTTCTTTCTCCCCCACCTGGCCCTTTTAGACGTTGTCTGCACATCCATTGTCCTCCCCAAATTGCCGGAGGGGCTGGTGGCCACAGCCAGCTCTTCTTCCTGACGTGGTTTCTGGGGGCCGAGCTGCTGCTGCTCACTGCCATGGCCTACGACGGCTACGTGGCCATCTGCTTAGGCTGGTGAGTGGTCAGTGCAGTCAGCACGTCAGTGCACACGGGCCTGAGGGTTCAGCTTCTGTGGCTCTGGTCAGAACCGTCACTTTTTGTGTGAGGTCCCCACCCTGCGACTGCTGTCCTGCAGTCCAACAGCCCTGAACAACATCATGATCGTAGTCATAGACGTTTATTTTGGCATGGTCAACTTCCTGCTAACCATGGTGTCCCACCTGCTGCATCATCGCCAGCCCCTGCAGCATCCTGCGCATCTGCACTGCGGAAGGCAAAGCCGCAGGCCTTCTCCACGTGCTCCTCCCACCTGCTGCTGGTCTGCATGTACTACTCCACCGTCATCTACACTTACATCCTCCTGGGCTCCAGCTCCTCCATGGACAACAGCAGAGTGGTGGCTGTGCTGTACACAGTGGTCAGCCCCACCCTGAACTCCTCACCTACTCCCTGAGGAACAAGGACGTAACAGTGGCACTGAGGAGAGTTTCTTGCATCGGGTAAAAGGAAAGGAAGTGGCCAGTGTGAAATGTTCCAGGTGTTAACAAACTAATTTCAACATAAGACTTTGAGAATCTCATGCAAGCAGCAAGGAACAAGAAGGTAATTAACACATAGATTTAGAAATAATGTGCCCCCCCACGCGACTGCCATCATTCAACGTGGAACTTCCAACATCTCAAGGCCCTATGGGTAGGTGCAGTCAGGGCTACAGGACAGCAGGGAGCTAAGGGAGAGCCAGCGGCTAGCTGAGCAGGAACCCAAAAAGGCCACTTACCACCCTCTGACACCCCACACACCTGCTTGACTCCCTTTCACTGGCAACTGGGCCCCAGGGGCAATGCAGGAGCATTTATCTGGGGGGTGCCACTGGCCATGTCTTCTTTTAGTCATGGGTTCTTGTCCGGGGATGAGTCAAGAGTCAGATATGCCCACTGTGCATACTGCCTGGTCTATGTTGATGGGGTGAGGGGGGCGTGTTTCTTGATATCCTGCTTTGGAGAAAATCACCCAAACCCCGACTCTCCAAACCAACTCCTCTTGGTGTGAGGTCAAGGAATACACGAGAAATGCTCTCCTCCCTGTGTGAGGTTTTGTGGTCCTGGTACCACAAACGGTGAGAGATGGGGTTATCCAGCCCTTCTTTTTAATGACCTGCAGGAAATTCATGGGGCTTTATTGATTTAGTTCCTTTCAGAGAAGGGCATTCTTATTCTTTAATTTATGCATCGATCACCTACATTCTGTCATTAACTTGTTATCTTTAATTGATTATCCTCGTGTCCATCACCAATCTATCTTATTTTATGCATTTCAAAGCCAGTTGCAAACATCAATTCCCTTCTTAAATACTTCTGCGTGCATATCATTAAACATTTGTTTATAGTTATTTTTCCTTTTAAGGTAACATTTTCAAACAATAAAATGCATAAATAAGGGTGTACATTTGCTGAGTAATGTAATTATCAAATCAGGTGCCTGTGTGTGATGATGAAGTCAGTTACCTATGTGTGATGATCAGACCAGGCACCCGCGTGTGACGATCAGATCAGGTACCGTGTGTGACGATCAAATCAGGTACCGTGTGTGACGATCAGATCAGGTACCGTGTGTGACGATCAAATCAGGTACCGTGTGTGACGATCAGATCAGGTACCGTGTGTGACGATCAGATCAGGTACCGTGTGTGACGATCAGATCAGGTACCGTGTGTGACGATCAGATCAGGTACCGTGTGTGACGATCAGATCAGGTACCGTGTGTGACGATCAGATCAGGTACCGTGTGTGACGATCAGATCAGGTACCGTGTGTGACGATCAGATCCTTCTCTCTAATCGTATGTTTTTACCCCTTAACAACCTCTCTTCATCCGCTTCCCCCACACCCTTCCTAGCCTCTGGTAACTATCATTTTACTTCTACCTCCATGAGATCAACTTTTTAAGCTCCCACATGTGAGTGAGAACAGGCAATATTTGTCTTTCTATGGCTGGCTTATTTCACTTGCCATAATGACCTCCAGTTCCATCCATGTTGCTGCACATGATAAGATTTCATTCTTTTTATGGCGGAATAGCATTCCATTGTGTATATGCACCACATTTTCTTTATCCCTTCATTCGTTGATGCACACTCAGGTTGATTCCATATCTTGGCTATTGTGAATAGTGCTGCAATAAACATGGGGTGCAGGTATCCCTTTGATACACTGATTTCTTTTCCTTTGGATACATACCCAGTGGGATTGCTGGATCATATGGTAGTTCTATTTTTAGTTTTGAGAAACCTCCATACTGTTTGCCATGATGGCTGTACTAATTTACATATCCACTAACAGTGCACGAGAGTTCCCTTTTATCTGCACTCTTGCTGCCATTTGTTATTTTTTGTCTTTTTGATAATAACCATCCTAACTATGGTGAGATGATATCTCATTGTGGTTTTGGTTTGTGTCTCCTTGATGATTCGAGATGCTGAGCATTTTTTCATATACCTGTTGTCTATTTGCATGTCTTCTTTTGAGAAATGTGTATCCAGATCATTTACCTATTTTTAAATCTTGTTTTTTACTGTTGAGATGTTGCAGCTTATTTTATATTCTGGATTTTAATCACTTCTTGGATGATTGGTTTGCAGATATTTTCCCCCATTCTATAGGTTGTCTTACCACTCTTTTGATTGTTTTCTTCACCATGTAAAAATCTTTTAGTTTGATATAACACTGTTCGTTAATTTTTGCCTTTGTTGCTTGTGATTTCAAGGTCTTATTCATAAAATTTTTTTTTCAGACCAATGTTCTGAAGCATTTACCCTATGTTTTCTTCTAGCAGTTTTATAGTTTTGGGTCTTACATTTAGATCTTCGATTCATTTTGAGTTGATTTTTGTATAGAGTAGAAAGGGGTCTAGTTTCATTCTTCTGCATGTGAATATCTACTTTTCCCAGTACCATTTATTAAAGAAACTGTCCTTTCCTCAGTGAATATTCTTGGCACCTTTGTCAAAAATCAGTTGGCTGTAGATATATGGATTAGTTTCTGGGTTCTCCATTCTGTTCCATTGGTCTATGTGTCTGTTTTTATGCCAGTACCGTGCCGTAGATATTTTGGTTACTGCAGCTTTGTAGTATAATTTGAGGTCTGCTAATATGATGATAGCTCCAGCTTTGTTCCTTTTGCTCAGGATTACTTTGGCTATTTGGGTTTTTTTGTGATTGCATACAAATTTTATGATTTTTTTTCTGTTTCTGTAGGAGTGTCATTGGTATTTTGATAGAGATAGCATTGAATCTGTAGATTGCCTTGGGTAGTATTGTCATTCTCCTATCCATGAGCATGAGATATCTATCTGTATCCTCTTCAGTTTTTTTTTTTTAATCAATATTTTGTAGTTTTCCTTGTAGAGATCTTTTACTTCCTTGGCTAAGTTTGTTCCTAGGCACTGTTTTTTTTTTTTTTTTTTTTTTTTGGTATCTATTGTAAATGGGATTGCCTTTCTTTTTCAGCTAGTTCATTGTTCATGTGCCTTAATCCGTGTGTGTTGCTATAAAGGAATACCTGAGGCTGGATAATTTATGAGGAAATTAGGTTTATTTGGCTCACAGTTCTGCAGGCTGTAACAGAAGCATGGCACCAGCATATGCTTCTGGTGAGGGCCTCAAACCTCCCACTCATGGAAGAAGGCAAGAGGAAGCTGCCTCACATAGTGAGGTGAAGGGAGAGAGAAAGATGGAAGGAAGGTGCCAGGCTTTTAAAATACAATCAGTTCTTGTTCATTACCATGAAGATGGCACCAAGACATTCATTAGGGATCTGCTTCCATGCTCCAAATACCTGCCATGAGGCCCCACCTCCAACATTGGGGAACAAATTTCAACATGAGATTTGGAGAGGACAAATATCTAAACTGTGTCATCATGTATAGTAATGCTACTGATTTTTGTATATTAGAATCCTGCAGCTTTACTAAATTTATCAGTTCTAAGAGTTAGAGCTTTCTTTTCCTCTAAGCACAGAAACAAGTATGCCCTCCCCTCTGCTGCTATTCTTCATTCAGTAAGATGTTAACTGTGGGTTTGTCATATGTGATATTTATTATGTTGAGTTACTCTGATTATATATTTAATTTATTAAGAGTTTTTGTCATGGAGATGTTGAATTTTATCAAAACATTTTTCTGCATCTATTGAGATGATCACTTTTTTTCCCTTCATTCTACTGATGTATGTGTGATATTTGTTGATTTGTGTAGGTTGAACTATCCTTGCATTCCTGGGATAAAGCCCACTTGATCATGGTTATTATTTTTTGATGTGTTATTTAACTTAGTTTACTAGTAGTTCGTGGAGGATTTTTGCATCTGTGTACTCAAGAGCTAATGGACTGTAGTTTTCTTTTTGCTGTTGTTGTTGTGTCCTTGTCTGGTTTTGGTATCAAAGTTATTCTAGTCTTGAAGAATGAGTTAGGAAGAATTTCCTCTGCTTTAATATTTTGGAATAGTTTAAGAGGAAGCAGTATTAATTCTTCTTTAAAAGTTCTGTAGGATTCAGCAGTGAAGTCATCCAGACCTGGACTTTTCTTTGTTGAAAGACTTGTTATTACTGATTCAATCTCGTTACTTGTCTTGGTCTGTTCAGGTTTTCTATTTCTTCTTGGTTCGATCTTGGTAAGTTGTATGTGTCCAGAAATTTATCAGTTTCTACAGTTGTTCATAGCAGTCTCTAATGATCCTCAGTAGTTCTGTGATATCCACTGTGATTTCTCTTTTTTCATTGCTGATGTTACTTACTTGAGCCTTCTCTTTTTTTAAAGTTAGTCTAGTTAATGGTTTATCAACTTTTTCTTTTCAAAAAGCCAACTTTTCATTTTTTATTATTTTGTATTGTGGTTTTATTTAATTTTGTTTATTTCTGCTCCGATCTTTACTATTTCTTTTCTTCTACTAATTTTGGGTTTGGTTTGTTCTTGCTTTCTAGTTCCTTGAGGTACATCATTAAGTCCTTTATTTTCTTTCTAGTTTTTTTTTTTTTTTGATGTAGGCATTTATTGCTGTAAACTTCCCTCTCAATACTGCTTTTCCATTGTGTTTCTATTTTCATTTGTTTCAACAAGTATTAACATTTCATTCTTAATTTCTTCCTTCACCCATTGTTTGTTCAGGATTATGCTGCTTAATTTCCATAGATTTTTATAGTTCTGAGTGTTTTTCTTGCTATTGATATCATTTTATTCCATTGTGATCAGATAAGATATTTGATATAATTTTGATTGAAAACATTTGTTGAGACCTGCTTCATATCCTAGCATATGACCAATCCTGGAGAATGCTCTATGTACTGAAGAAAAGAATGTGTATTATGTAGCTGTTTCATGAACTGTTCTGTAAATGTTTATTAGATCCATTTGTTCTATGGTGCAATTTAGAACCAATGTTTCTTTGTTGATTTTCTGTCTAGATGATCTGTCCAGTGCAGAGAGTGGGGTGTTGAAGTTCCCAACTATTATTGTAGTGGAGTCTACCTCTCCCTTTAGATCTAATGACATTAGCTCTGTATGTCTGGGTGCTCTAGTGTTGGATGCATATATATTTAAAATTGTTATGTTCCCTTGGCAAGCTGATCCATTTATTATTATATAATGTCCTTCTTTGCCTCTTTTTACAGTTTTTGGCTTGAAGTCTGTACTTTCTGATATAAATACAGGTACTTCTGCTTCTTTTTTGTTTTGTTTTTTGTTTTTTTGTTTTGGCAGAGTCTCACTCTGTTGCCCAGGCTGGAGTGCAGTGGTGCTATCTCAGCTCACCGCAACCTCTGTCTCCCAGGTTCAAATGATTCTTCTGCCTCAGCCTCCTGAGTAGCTGGGATTACAGGTGTATGCCACCATGCCCAGCTAATTTTTTTTTTTTTTGTATTTTCAGTAGAGATGGGGTTTCACCCTATTGGCAAGGCTGGTCTCGAACTCCTGACCTTGTGATCCACCTGCCTCGGCCTCCCAGAGTGCTGGGATTATGGATGTGAGCCATTGTGTCTGGTGCTTTTGGTTTTCATTTGCATGAAATATCTTTTTCCATTCCTTCCTTCACTTTCAGTCTTTGTGTGTCTTTATAGGTAAGGCAGCATATAGTTGGGTCTTGTTTTTTTTTTTTTTAAATCCTTCAGCCACTCTCCAGCTTTTAAATGGGCAGTTTAATCTATTTACATTCAAAGTTGTGACTGATAGGTGGCAATTTACTCCTGTTATTTTATTGATTGTTTTCTGGTTGCTTTGTATATTCTTTGGTCCTTCCTTCATCTGTTATTTATTTTTGCAGTTGGGTGGTTTTCTGTAGTGATAAGGCTTGATTCCTTTGTCTTTCTCCTTTGTTATATCAGTTAGTTTTATAGTTTTGCATGTTTTCATGAAGGGTTATTGTCTTTTCACTTCCAAATGTAAGGCTCCCTTGAGCATTTCCTGTAAGACTGATCTAGTGGTGATGAATTCCCTCAGTTTTTCCTTCTCAAGAAAAACTATTTCTCTTCCATTCTTGAAGGATAGATTTGCTGGGTATAATATTCTTGGTTGACAGGTTTTAAAAATTTCTTTCAGTACTTTTACTATATCATCTCATTCTATTCTGACATGTAAGGTTTCTGCTGAGAAATCTGCTGTTAATCAAATTGGGATTCCCTTATATCTGAATTGATGCTTTTCTCTTGCTACTTAAAAAATTCTTTATGTTTGACTTTTGACAGTTTGACTATAATGTGCCTTGGAGAGGACCTGTTTGGGTTGAATCTATTTGGGGTTCTTTGCGCTTCCTGGGCGTGGACATTCATCCCTCTCACAAGACTTGGGATTTTTCTGCTGTTATTTCATTAAATGTGTTTTCCATTTCCCTTCTTTTCTCTTCCTTAGATGCCCATGATATTTGTTTGCTTAATGGTGTCCCATAAATTCTGCAAGCTTTCTTTATTCTTTTAAATTATTTTTTGTCTGCCTGTATTATTTCAAAAGACCTATCTTCAAGTCCAGAAATTCTTTCTTCTCCTTTGTTTAATCTGTTGTTGAAGTGCTTGATTGTATATTTTAATTTCATTCATTGAATTCATCAGCTGTAGGATTTCCGTTTGGTTCTTTTTAATGATATATACCATTTTGTTAAATTTCTTATTCAAATCATAAATTATTTTCTAATTTCATTGAATGTTGCATCTGTATTCTCTTGTAACTCACTGAGTTTCCTTAAGATTATTATTTTGAATTCTTTTTCTGGCATTTTATATATTTCCTTATGATTGGGATCTGTTTTTTTTTTTTTTTCTTGAGATGGAGTCTTGCTGTCGCCCAGGCTGGAGTGCAGTGGCCGGATCTCAGCTCACTGCAAGCTCCGCTTCTTGGGTTCACGCCATTCTCCTGCCTCAGCCTCCTGAGTAGCTGGGACTACAGGTGCCCACCACCATGCCCAGCTAATTTTTTGTATTTTTTAGTAGAGACGGGGTTTCACTGTGTTAGGCAGGATGGTCTCGATCTCCTGACCTCGTGATCCGCCCATCTTGGCCTCCCAAAGTGCTGGGATTACAGGCTTGAGCCACCGTGTCCAGCCAATTGGGATCTGTTATAGGAGAATTATTATTTTTCTTTGGAGGTGACATGTTTCCTTGCTTTTTCATGGTTAATGTGTTAGGGTGTCTCTGTGTTGATTTCTATACATCTGATGGGAAAAAACATCACCTCTTTTGCTTGTATGGAGTAAGTTTTGAAGGGAAAGACTCACTCATATGAATGGGCCTTAGGGCGTCAGTTCAGTGGGGTGCATTGCCCTGGGTTCTCAATGGATGCAGTAATGTAGTCTCTGTGTAGTTTTTTCAGCTGTAATCTACATTAGTGGTATTTCAAGTTTCTCAGTGGCCTAGTCTGAGAGTGTCTTTGGCACTGGTGGTGCAGCTTTGCCTTTCCTTTTTAAAGAGCTTGTGCACTTAGGTCAGGATTACCAGGCTGTTCCTCAGGATGGGATGTGTGTGCATATATACCATGGGCTGGTCAACTTGAGGTCTGGCTCCCTGGGGTTGAGGCCACAGGGCTGTTACCGTGGCCAGGAGCATGAGCATAGATACTTGGTCAGCTTGTGGGCATGCTCACCATGGGTGGCTGACAGGGCTGTTTCTCAGGTCTGGTATACAGGCACAGGGCTGCTTGGCTGGCCTGGGGGTGTGTCTGCTGCAGGCAGCCCATGGGACTATTTCTCAGGCCCAGGACACAGCTGCATGATTGATCAACCGGCCCGAGTATGTGTCTGCTGAGGGTGGGCCACCAGTCTGTTTCTTGGATCTGGGATGTGGGTGTGCATCTGCTCAGCTGGACTGGGGATTAGTCCACCAGGGGTGGTCAGCTGAGCTGTTTCTTAGTCCCAGGGCACACAATTGCTTGGTTATTCTGGGGGTGTTTTGCAATTGCAGCCCCTAGAGCTGTTTCTTAGCCACTGATTGTGGACATAGGGCCATTGTACAAGGCAGGGCTTTGTCTGCAGGGGATAGGGCACCTCGAAACTGTTACTCAGGCCCTGAATACAGGTACATAGCCACTCCACTGGCCTGGAAGTGTGTCAGCTACTCAGAGTCTCGAGGGCCTCTCCCACTTGGAGGAGGGCATGCAGCAGCTTGGCTGGCTCAAGGGCAGTTTTGCCCTGGGTGGGACTGCCAGACATTTCCGCTGTGTGGAAGTGAGGAGGGTAGGAGTTGATTCTTCTGCTGTCCGGAGTCACAGCCAATCCTGGGCCCAGGTTTCATGCTGTCAGTGTTGTGTTCAGCCACCAGGGTGGGCTTGGTAGAATAAAGACAGAGCTCCAGTGCTGGAGAGGTGCAGTGGATACTGGCCTCCAGAATAGGGTGCACTCCAGACATGGCTCTGGTCTCAAGCTGGTGCCCTGCTGCAGCAGACTGGCTCACAGAGGATAGTTGGGGAATGGGGAGTGCACACTTTATGCTCCTAATCTAGAGCAATGGAGCTGTGGGAACGCCCTGCAGCTCTCCAAACTGGGTGACTGTGGGATTCTCCTGTTGTAGGGACTTTAGGTGTTTGCAGTGGCAATCGGGGATGGTGGGGATCTTTTGTTTACCCACAATAAGTAACTCCTGACCTTAGGCAGTTCTGATCTGGATGAGGGACAAGGAGTTGCAGAGGCCAAGTGCTTCCACACTGCCCTCCTGGACTTCTAATCACCACTGGTGCATTTCCACTCCTCTTCTGCATACCAGCACTCTTCCTTCAACACTCCAGTCAACTCTAAGCTGTTTATTTATTGCTTTGGTTCCTTCTTGTGTGAGGTGGGCGGTGGGGAGATGAATACCAGACATCTCTAGTCAGCTATCTTGTTCCCAAGCTTAGAGGCTCTCTAATGCTAGGTCACCTAGGCCTCCTTTATGGCTCTAGGTGGTACCTTAAAAACAAGCTCCCCTTGGCTCGAGTAAAGGGTTAGAGCACTGCTCTTCTCGAGTTGGAGGTGGGGAAGTCCCAAAGGGATATCCCAGTAGTGTGGGAAGGCTGGCTAGGGGTTTGTACCCAGGGGACCTGTGGAATGAACCTCCTACAGCATGATGCTGCTGAACATCCACTCTGATTGGCATCTCCTGTGGCTGAGTTTCAGAGCAGAGTTTCCAGGGCTGGAGATGGTAGTCCCTCCTCCCCATTTTGCCTCTGCTTGTCTTCAGGATACTTCTTGATGGGCTAAGGTAGGGACAGTTCTCCTGCCAGGGAACCCAAGATGGTGGGGAAGCTGTTTGTCTCCTCCATTTTGCTTTTCTCAGTTTAGAAATAATGAATTGGGGAAATTTTTCAATACATGTGGTGCCAGGCAGAATGGGGGAGGGGGTATTGCAAATGTGGATGTCTAGTTCTCTTACCAACTACTCAGAGTGTTCTCACTTCTCTGTGGGCCTGGAAGTGGTCTCATCTTTATTTTGAGTTGGGATATTTCTGGTGATAATCTTGGTGCTGTATATTTGATTTTGGTTTTCTGTGGGAGAGAGTGAAACCAGCTTGCTTCTATTCTACACTGCCTTTTGAAACTGGGGAAAAAACTCCCCTTTTTAAACAGCTCTTGTGTTTAGGTCAGGCTTACCAGGAAAATCTCACTATCTTAAGGTTAACTATGCCACGTAATGTAACATAATCACATGTATGTTAAAAATGCTACTTGAATTAATAAGTGAGTTTATCAAGGGCACATAAAGTAAAACATACAAAAATAAATTGTGTTTTCATGTACTAATAACAAGGATTGGAAATTGCAATCAAATAACACCATTGGCAATTGCATCAAAAGCATGAAATACTAAAGGATAAAGTTAGCAAAATGTGTTTAAGACAAGTACTAAGATCACAGCTTTGTTGATAAAACTCAAGAAAGATAAAAATAAGTGGAGATACACACTATGATTGCAGAGTCAATATTGATAATATTTCAGTTCTTCCAAAATTGTACTAGTAGCTAGAAACTGACATTTGATTTTAAATTTTATGTGGTTATGCAAATGTCAGGAAGTATTTTACACAATTTTGAAGAACAATAAAGAACAGAATTAGGGAAATAAAATCACTTGATTTGAACATTTACTTTAAAGCTATTTTGGTAAAGACAGTCTGCTATTGATGTAAACATAAATATGTAAGGATAAATATTCAGAAATGAATAAACCTACACCTAAATGGTAAATTGATATTTAACGAAGGATCAATACAATTTAATCAGGGAAGAGATAGACTTTTTTTTTTTTTTTAATGGAGCCTTGCTCTGTCACCTAGGCTGAAGTACAGTGGTATGATCTCGGCTCACTGCAACCTCTGCCTCCTGGTTTCAACAATTCTTGTGCCTCAGCCTCCAGAGTAGCTGGGATTACAGGTATGTATCACCATGCCTAGCTAATTTTTGTATTTTTAGTAGAGACAGGGTTTCACCATGTTGGCCAGGCTGTTTTTCAGCTCCTGATCTCACGTGATCTGCCCACCTCAGCCTCCCAAAATGCTGGGTTTATAGGCATGAGCCATCATACCCAGCCAAAAGACAAACTTTTCAAAAATGGTGTTGAAACAACTGGTTATTTACATATAGAAAATAAATAACTGGTTATATATATAGAAAAGAATGAACCATAATCCCTATCTCAAACCATATATGAATATCAATCAGATCATATACCAAAACAGTAAAGCTAAACTAAAAGCTACTAGAAAAAAAAATGCAACTTATGGGCATACAAAATTTTGTAGGTAGTACACACACAAAAACACAAACCACCAAAGAACATAATTTAAAAAGTAGGCTTGGCTGTATAAAAATTAGAAACATCTGGTTTTGAAAGACATAAATAGGAAAGTGAAAAGGCAAATCAGAAACTGGGAGAAAATATTCATAACATATATATTAGACAAAAGTTGTATTTCCATATTATATAAATAATTCTAAAAATTCAATAAAAGGGAGACAATCAACCCAATTGTTTTTTAAGATGGTCAACTGATACAAACAGACCCTACACAAAAGAAATTATATGCATAGCCAATCAGCATGTGGAAAGATGTTCAACTTCATTAGTCATCAAGGAAATAGAAATTATAAGCAAAATGGGATACCACTAGAGACCCATTAGAAAAATTAACATTAAAGAAATTGACAATTTTGAGTGTTGGAAACAATGTAAAACAACTGGAACAACCATAAATTTATGGTGGAAATATAAAATGGCAAACTACTTTGGGGAAAAAAATGACTGTTTTTTAGAAAGTTGAATATGTACTCCTAGGGATTTATGTAAGAGCTTGAAAAACATGTATCAACACAAAGGCCTATGTTTTCATGCTTATCCCAACTTTATCCAAATTAATCCATGTACCAACATGGATGAATCTGAAAAGTGTTTAGATTGTCAAAAGAAGACAGATACAAAATAAGTTCATATTGTATAATTTCATTTATATAAAACTGCACAATAAGAGAATTAATGTAGGCCAGGCACGGTGGCTGAAGCCTGTAATCCCAGCACTTTGGGAGGCTGAGACGGGTGGATCACGAGGTCAGGAGATTGAGACCATCCTGGTCTACACGGTGAAACCCCGTCTCTACTAAAAAATACAAAAAACTAGCCGGGCGAGATGGCGGCACCTGTAGTCCCAGCTACTCGGGAGGCTGAGGCAGGAGAATGGCGTAAACCCAGGAGGTGGAGCTTGCAGTGAGCGGAGATCGCGCCCTGCACTCCAGCCTGGGCCACAGAGTGAGACTCTGTCTCAAAAAAAAAAAAAAAAAAAAAAGAGAATTAATGTAGAGTGAGAGAAAGAATAGTGATTGCTTGGGGCTGAGATGAAGGATTTGTATCAAAAGGGCAGAGAAGAGCTCGTTAGGGTAATTGAAATGTTCTGTATCATGACGTGGAGGTGTTTACATGGATGTATAAATTTTTGAGAACTTTTCAAATTATGCAGAAATATGTACATTTTATTATATGGAAATTATACCTCATTAAAGTTGATAGAAAACAAGAATCCAGAAATCTATTTTGACATATGGTGGACATCACTCCAATCATGATTCCATGTCTCTCTGCATATACAGAAAGAAAGCTAAATTGTGTATAGCTAGAGAACTGCTTAGATTAGGTTGAAAGATAAAATTTTATGAGACTATCATATATGTTTTAAAAGCAGGTTTTAGCTATATTTACTAATAAAAAGAAAGGAAACTGATGAAGCTAAAGAACTTCTAGAAAATATTTCTCATAATGATTAGTTTCCAATAAACTACATTACTACATAGCCTTACTCTGTGAGGGCGCAAAACACCCTGACAAACCTTATTTCAGTTTTTCCTTCTTAGAGACTAGTCTGTTATTCTTAAATCGGGGGCTTATCGGGGTCTCTGTGTTTCTTCCCAGGGAAAGAGTGGGCTTCTAGAATGTGGGAGGTAATATAAAATACTTCCAAATCTCCAGAGCATATTTATTTCTTCAGACATCATGCTTACTGCCCCCCCCTTTTTTTAGAAAGAGAGAAAGAACGAATAGAAGAGAAGGAGAGTAAATTCTTGTTTCCAAGTTAGATAAGAGAGTTATGATTAAATGCCACCTTGGCCCACAAGTCTTTCCTAAGAAAAACAATGAAAGGATTTCTGGATGATTCTATTATGACACCACAAGTTGCAGCAGAGGCAGATGTAATGAGGTAACACTTGACATTGTTTATTATTTATTTATTTATTTATTTATTTATTTTTTTATTGAGACGGAGTCTTGCTCTGTCGCCCGGGCTGGAGTGCAGTGGCCAGATCTCAGCTCACTGCAAGCTCCGCCTCCCGGGTTTATGCTATTCTCCTGCCTCAGCCTCCCGAGTAGCTGGGACTACAGGCGCCAGCCACCTCGCCCGGCTAGTTTTTTGTATTTTTCAGTAGAGACGGGGTTTCACCGTGTTAGCCAGGATGGTCTCGAACTCCTGACCTCATGATCCGCCCGTCTCGGCCTCCCAAAGTGCTGGGATTACAGGCTTGAGCCACCGCGCCCGGCCAACTTGACATTGTTTTCAGGACATTTGGTAGGTTCAATGGGAAACAAAACTCTTAAAACCCATATCTGCTGGCTGGTGCTTAAAGTTTCTATCTCAGTTGTCTTAGTCCATTTAGTGTTGGTATAAAGGAATAGCTGGGGCTGAGTAATTTGTAAAGAAAAGAGGTTTATTTGGCTCATGGTTCTGCAGGCTCTACAGGAATGATGGTGCTAGTATTTGCATCTGATGATGGCACAGGCTACTTTCATGCATGGTGGAGGCTGAAGTGGAGCTGGCATGCAGGGATCACATGGCAAGGCAAGAGGGGAAGTGAGTGAGCGAGTGAGCGAGTGAGAGAGAGGGGAAGTGTATTAGTCCATTTTCACGCTGCTGATAAAGACATACCTGAGACTGGACAATTTACAAAAGAAAGACGTCCAGCTGAACTTACAGTTCCACGTGGCTGGAGAAGGTCTCACAATCATGGTGGAGGGTGAAAGGCATGTCTTACCTGGCAGTGACAAGAGAGAATGGGGAGGAAGCCAAAGCAGAAACCCCTGATAAACCCATCAGATCTCGTGAGACTTATTCACTACCACGAGTATAGCACAGGAAAGACCAGTCCCCATGATTCAATTACCTCCCACTGGGTCTCTCCCACAATACATGGGAATTCTGGGAGATACAATTCAAGTTGAGATTTGGGTGGGGGCATAGCCAAACTGTATCATTCCACTCCTGGCCCCTCCCAAATCTCATGTTCTCACATTTCAAAATCAATCATGCCTTCCCAACAGTCCCCCAAAGCCTTAACTCATGTCAGCATTAACTCAAAAGTCCACAGTCCAATATCTCATCTGAGACAAGACAAGACCCTTCTGCCTATGGCCCTGTAAAATCAAAAGCAAGTTAGTTGCTTCCTAGATACAATGTGGGTACAGGCATTGGGCAAACACAGCCATTCCAAATGGGAGAAATCGGCCAAAAACAAAGGGGCTACAGGCCCCATGCAAGTCCAAAATCCAGCAGGGCAGTCAAATCTCAAAGGTTCCAAACTTATTTCCTTTGACTCCATGTCTCGCATCCGGGTCACACTGATGCAAGAAGTGGGTTCCCATGGTCTTGGGCAGCTCTGCCCATTCGCTTTGCAGGGTACAGCCTCCCTCCTGGCTGTTTCTATGGGCTGGTATTGAGTGTTGGTAGTTTTTCCAGGCACACAGTGCAAGCTGTCAGTGGATCTACCATCCTGGGGTCTGGAGGATGGTGGTTCTCTTCTCACTGCTCCAATAGGTGGTGCCCCAGTAGGAATTCTGTGTGGGGGCTCTGACCACAAATTTCCCTTCTGCACCGCCCTAGCAGATGTTCTCCATGAGGGTCTTGCCCTTGCAGCAAACTTTTGCCTGGGTACCCAGGCATTTCCATACATCTTCTGAAATCTAGGCGGAGGTGCCCAAACCTCAATTCTTGACTTCTGTGTGCCTACAGGCTCAACACCATGTGGAAGCTGCCAAGGCTTAGGGCTTGCACCCTCTGAAGCCACGGCTGGAGCTTCACCCTTGGTCCCTTTTAGTCATGGCTAGGGGCAGCTGGGACACAGGACAAGTCCCTTGGTTGCACACAGCCTGGGGACCCTGGGCCTAGCCCAGGAAACTATGTTTTCCTTGTACGCCTCTAGGCCTGTGATGAGAAGGGCTGCCATGAAGACCTCTAACATGCCGTGGAGACATTTTTCCCATTGTCTTGTGAGTTAACATTCAGCTCCTTGTTACTTATGCAAATTTCTGCAACTGGCTTAAATTTCTCCTCAGAAAATGGGATTTTCTTTTCTATTGCATTGTCAGGCTGCAAAGTTTCCAAACTTCTATGCTCTGCTTTCCTTATAAAATGGGATGCCTTTAACAGCACCCAAATCACCTCTTGAATGTTTATTGCTTAGAAATTTCTTCCACCTGATACCCTAAATCATCTCTCTCCGGTTCAAAGTTCCACATATCTCTAGGGTAGGGGGAAAATGCTGCCAGTCTCTTTGCTAAAACATAACAAGATTCACCTTAGCTCCACTTCCCAACAAGTTCCTCACATCTATTTGAGACCACCTCAGCCTGGACTTTATTGTCCATATTGCTATCAGCATTTTGGGCAAAGTCATTCAACAAGTCTCTAGGAAGTTCCAAACTTTTCCACATTTTCTTGTCTTCTTCTGAGCCCTCCAAACTGTTCCAACCTTGGCCTGTTACCCAATTCCAAAGTCATGTTCACATTTTTGGGTATCTTTTCAGCCACACAACACCCCACTCCTGGTACCAAAATCTGTATTAGTCAGGGTTCTCTAGAGGGACAGAACTAATAGGATAAATTATATATATGTAAAGGGGAGTTTATTAAATATTAACTTACATGATCACATGGTCCCACAATAGGCTGTCTGCAAGCTGAGGAGCAAGGAGAGCCAGTCCAAGTACCAAAACTGAAGAACTTAGAGTCTGATGTTCAAGGGCAGGAAGCATCCAGCATGGGAGAAAGATGTAGGCTGGAAGGTTAAGCTAGTCTCGCGTTTTCACATTTTTCTGCCTGCTTTATATTTGCTGGAAGCTCATTAGATGGTGCCTACCCGATTAAGGGTAGGTCTGCCTTCCCCAGCCCACTGACTCAAACGTGAATCTCCTTTGGCAACACCCTCACAGACACACCTAGGATTAATACTTTTTTACAGTCCTTATTTCTGCAGCTGGTCACGTGGTCGTAGCTGGTATCAGTGACTACCTTCTTCTACTGCCCATTCTGTATTCCCTTTGCCTTCAGCAAGCACCTCAGCAGGTCGAGGTTTTTTTTTCCAGGTGGAGTGACTCAAACCTTCATTCCTGAAGGGTCTGGACCATTTGTAGTCCTGCCTGGATTAGGCTGTTGAAGTTTCTCATTGACCTTAATCACAGGGCATGGTAATACTAAGTGACGCCCTAATGGATCTCCTGTGTTCCATGCATACTCTTCCTTACCTCCGTTATGGAGTAGTAGACTGATTTCATCTTGATAGTCTGGGTCAACCAACCCAGCCAACACTGTAACTCCCTTCTTAGCCTGTTTACTGAAAGGTAGGAGGAGCCTGAAGTGTCCAGCTGACAATCTTAACTTTCAGTTTAATGGAATCGTTGTTGTGTCTCCTGGTGGCAGCATTACTCCCTCTGGAACTAAAACCTCTAGGCCAGCAGAACATAATGTCGTGGGAATAGGAAGCAAACATTTTGCTAGTGGATCACTAGGGGTGATGGTGAGTGGCCCCACTTCTGCTTCCATCCCTTGATTCCTGGACCCATGAAACCTGGCTATGGGAGAAAGGGTACCATATATCAGATGCTGATTCAGTGCATACACAGCCTTCTCGAGTACTTTTCCCCAACCCTGCAAAGTATTGTCATATAATTGACATGGTAATTGTGACTTTGAAAGGCCATTCCACCGTTCTATCAATCCAGCTGCTTCAGGATGATGGGCAATGTGGTAAGACCAGTGAATTCCATGAGTATGAGCCCACTGCTGCAGTTCTTTAGCCATAAAGTGAGTACCTTGGTCAGAGGCAATGCTGTGTGGGATACCATGATGGTGGATAAGGCATTCTGTGAGTCCACAGATGGTAGTCTTGGTAGAAGCATCGCATGCAGGATGGGCAAACCCATATCCACAGTAAGCATCTATTCCACTGAGGACAAATCTCTGCCCTTTCCATGATGGAAGAGGTTCAATATAATCAACCTGCCATCAGGTAGCTGGCTGATCACCCTGGGAAATGGTGCCATATTGAGGGTCAGTGTTGGTCTCTGCTGCTGGTAAATTGGGCACTCAGCAGTGGCCATAACCAGATCAGCCTTGGTGAGTAAAAGTCCATGTTGCTGAGCCCATTCATAACCTGCATCCCTGCCACCATGGCCACTTTGTTCATGGGCCTATTGGACAATGACAGAGGTGCTTGGGAAAGACGCTGAATGGTGTCCACAGAAGGGGTCATCCTATCCACTTGATAATTTAAATGCTCCTCTGCTGAGGTCACGCATTGGTGAGCACTCACATGGGATACAAATATCTTCATAGTTTTTGACCACTCAGAGTGTTCCATCCACATACCTCTTCCCCAGATTTCTTTGTTGCCAATTTCCAATCATTCTTCTTTCAAGGTCCTGACCATCCAACCAAACCACTGACTACAGCCCATGAATCAGTATATAATTGCACATCTGGCCATTTCTCCTTCCACGCAACGTGCACAACCACATGCACTGCTCTTAGTTCTGCCCACTGGAAAGATTTTCCTTCCCTACTGTCCTTCAGGGATGTCCTAGAAAGGGGCTGTAGCTGTCCACTTTTGGGTGGTGCCTGCATATCATGCAGAGCCGTCCGTGAACCAGACCCTAGTCTTCTCTTCCTCTGTCAACTGATTATAGGGAACTTCCCATGAAGCCGTCGGTGCAGGCTGGGGAAGAGAAGGCAGGGTGGCAGGAGTGGAGTCATGGGCATTTGAGTCACTTCCTCATGTAACTTACTTGTGCCTTTGGGACCTGCTGGAGCCTGATCACGTATATACCACTTCCATTTGATGATGGAATGCTGCTGTGCATGACCCGCTTTATGGCTAGATGGGTCAGAAAGCACCTGGTTCATGATAGGCAGTTCAGGTTGCATGGTGAATTGGTGACCTATAGTCAAACATTCAGTTTCCACCAAAGCCCAGCAACAGGCCAAGAGCTATCTCTCAAAAGGAGAATAGTTATCTGCAGAAGATGGCAGGGCCTCGCTTCAAAATCCTAGCGGTCTCCACTGTGATTCACCTATGGTGGCCTGCCAAAGGCTCCAAACAGCATGCCTCTCTGCCACTGACACCTGAAACACCATTGGATCTGCTAGGTCATACGGCCCAAGTGGCAGAGCAACTTACACAGCAGCCTGGACCTGTTGCAGAGCCTTCTCTTGTTCTGGTCCCCACTCAAAACTGACAGCTTTTCAGGTCACTCAATAAATGGGCTGGAGTAACACACCCAAATGAGGAATGTGTTGCCTCTGAAATCCAAATAGGCCCACTAGACATTGTGCCTCTTTCTTGGTTGTAGGAGGAGCCAAATGCAGCAACTTATCCTTCACCTTAGGAGGAATATCTCTATACACCCCATACCACTGGACCCCTAGAAATTTTACTGAGGTAGAAGTTCCCTGAATTTTAGGCAGATTTACTTCCCATCCTCTGGCACGCAAATGTCTCACCAATAAGTCCAGTGTTTTTGCTACTTCTTGCTCACTGGATCCAATCAGTATAATGTCATCAATGTAATGGACCAATGTGATATCTTGTGGAAGCAAAAAGTGATCAAAGTCTCTCCGAATAAGATTATGATACAAAGCCAGAGAATTCATATACCCTTGAGGTACAACAGTAAAGGTATATTGCTGGCCTTGCCAACTGAAGGCAAATTGCTTCTGGAGGGCCTTATGGATAGGAATGGAGAAAAAGGCATTTGCCAAGTCTATGGTTGAATACAAAGTCCCAGGAGATTGTTAATTTGCTCAAATTATAAAACCACATCTGGTGCAGCAGCTCTGGAGTCATCACTTGGTTAAGCTTATGACAATCCACTGTCATTCTCCAAGATCCATCTGTCTTCTGCACAGGCCAAATGGGAGGGTTGAATGGGAATGTGGTGGGAATCACCACCCCTGAGTCTTTCAAGTCCTCGATGGTGGCACTAATCTCTGCAATCCCTCCAGCGGCAAAATATTGCTTTTGATTTATAAGTTTTCTAGGTAGAGGCAGCTCTAATGGCTTCCATTTGGCCTTTCTCACCACAATAGCCCTCACCCTACCAGTCGGGGAGCCAATGTGAAGGTTCTGCCAGCTGCTAAGTATGTCTATGCCAATTATGCATTCTGGCACTAGGGAATAGACCACAGGATGAGTCCAGAGACCCACTGGACCCACTGTAATTCAGACCTGAGCTAAAACTCCATTAATTACCTGACTTCCATAAGCCCCTACTTTAACTGGAGGACCACAATGACGTTTTGGGTCCACTGGAATTAATGTCAGCTCAGAGCCAGTGTCCAGTAGTCCCTGAAATGTCTGACCATTTCCCTTTCCCCAGTGCATAGTTATCCTGGTGAAAGGCCAGAGGTCTCCTTGGGGAAGAATAGGAGAATGATTCACTGCACAAATTGTTGGTAATGTAGTTGGGTCCTACCTCAAGGGAACTTGGCTTCCCCTTCATTCAAATTGTTCTGGATCTGTAAACAGGCTCAAGTCTGGAAATTGATTGAGGGGTCATGAGTCTCTGTTTTTATAATTCAAATTAGTCTTTTATCCATTTGACCTAGAAGTTTTCTGCTTGTATAAATTAAGTAGGAATGCAGTAGACTTTCTATCAATTTCATTTCTAGGAACACCATGGATTAATTAGCCAATGCCAGAGCTCTACACGAATCAGACTATTCTGATTGCCGCTTTGCCTCTGCTGTCCATGATGATAGCTATGCTCACCATGCTTCTGATGGCTGAGTGCCACCACTTGGCCCCTGCCACCTCGGGATCCAATTATTACCATTGTCTTTAAATTTTGTAGTTGAGTGACTGTGGCTCCCACTATAAGATTTGACATACAGAGAAAAGCAATTGCAGGGCTCTTCAAAGATGCAGGTGCTGCCCTCACAAATCTATTTTGCAAGGCATTGGTCAAGAGCATATCTTCTGGACCCTCCCAACTGGGATGAGTAGGTCTAAAGTGACTAATCCACTCCACCATGCCAATCTTCCTAAGCCTTTGGATCCCTTCCTCTACCTTAAACCAAGGGAGATCAGGCATTTCCACTTCACTCACAATGAGCCATCTTTTAATCTGTATTTTAGCTAACCAATCAAATAAACTATTAGAACCATTTTTTAACTCCCCAAACTGCAACATTAAAAGCAGAGTTCCTACTTAGTGGGCCCAAATCAGTAAATTCAGCCTGATCCAACTCTGTATTCCTTCCCCATTATCCTATACCCTTAATATCCATTCCTATGCCTGTTCTCCAGATTGCTGTTTATATAAATTAGAGAACTCAAGCAGATCTTTTTGGGTGTAGTGTACCTCCTCATGGGTCACACTCTCAACCTCACCTCTAGGGGCCCACAGGGTCTTTAGTCTAGAAGCAAACAGAGGTGTTGGAGGATAGCTCCTGAGGACAGTCAACATTATCTTGCCTGGCAACTGCCTCAGGGGAGGCCATCACTGTTGTCTCAGGCAGCGCAGGGTTTATCGCTTCAGACAAAGGTGGAAAGGCTGATGGCAGCATGGGTTGGGGAGGGGATGTTAGCACTACTGGGGATGGGGAAGCAGTTTCTTCCAGCCAAAAAGGTTCTTCAGCGTTTACGAACTCAAGTGTCCCCAGCTTCATCAGGGTCCTCCCACGTGTCCCCATTCCAAGTTTCAGGGTCCCATTTTTTTTTTTTTTCCAATCAATGCACTCACTTTAACAGTAGACACCTGGGGAGGCTGTGCATGCATCTTTCACTGCAGGTTAGCCACTAGAATGATAAAAGCTTGTGTCTGTTTTTCCACAATTTCAGCTCTTTCTCTGAAAGAGATGAGACTCTCAGGGCAATCTTAGCAGATTTGAGGCTCAGTATCTTCTTCTGAAGCCAGGAGACGGAATACCTGTGTTCATCATTTGCTTTCATCACCTTGTCCACTGAACTTAGCAACAACCAACCAGTCTCATTATGTTCCTTGGTTCTCCACATATGGTCACACATATTATGTATAGCGTTGCTAAACTCCTTGCCTCTCACAAGCTGTGAATCAGGAGTGTCAGATGCATTTATTTTGCATAACTTTCTAAACAGTTTGTGCCAAGGACTATCATTGTTCATACTATTAGAAGTAGAGTTCTTAGCATTTTTGCATCTAATCATATTAAGCAGCCAACCCCAGAAACCCAAAAACCAATGAAAGAACTCCATCCTTAATATTCTGTTCCTCTAGAACCACCTGGTACCAAAATCTGTATTACTCAGGGTTCTCTAGAGGGTCAGAACTTATATATATATAGTGTATATATATTTATATATATGTAAGTATATATAGTGTATATATACACAGCATATACTATATATAGTATATATACATAATATATAACATATACTATATAGTATATATACTTATATACACACTATATATTGCATATATATACTATATATGGTATATAGTATATATAACTATACTATATGTAATATATAGTATATATACAATATGTACTATATATACACACACATATATATCATATATAGTATATATAAATATATATGAGCTATATATATAAAGGAGATTTTATTAAGAGTAACTTACATGATCACAAAGTCCCACAATAGGCTGTCAGCAAGCTGAGGAGCAAGCAGAGGCAGTCTGAGTCCCAAAACTGAAGAACTTGGAATCTGATGTCCCAGGGCAGGAAGCATCCAGCATGGGAGAAAGATGTAGACTGGAAGCTAGGCCAGTCTCACCTCTCCACGGTTTTCTGCCTGCTTTATATTTTCTGCAAGCTGATTAGATGGTACCTACCAGATTGAGGGTGGCTCTGCCTTCCCAGCCCACTGACTCAAATGTGAATCTCCTTTGGCAACACCCGCACAGATACAACCAGGATTAATGCTTTGAATCCTTCAATCCAATCAAGTTGACACTCAGTATTAACCATCACGGGAAGGCTCTTTTCAACAGCCATCTCTTGGGTGACCTAATAAAGTGAGAAGTCACAACACCAGGGCATTAATCTATTCATGAGTGATCTGCCTCCATGACCCAAACGCCTCCCGTTACGCTCCACTTCCAACATACGGGATCACAGTTCAACATGAGGTCTGGAAGGTCTAATATCTAAACTATAGCACAAATATATCTCAAAAGAAATAAAATATGGCCATTCACTTAGGCAAGGAGCTCCCTGAATGTTGCAGTGTCCTAGAACATACACTGAAGTTTATCAAAACATTGAAGAGTAGTTGTTTCTAAACAAATTTTAATTTTAGACAATATGAATGCCCTCCTTGCCATGAAAAATGAGGAGATTGCTGCCTATGTTATTTTGTCAGAATTCATATCATTTACATTCAATGCCATAATTGTTTACTCTTATATATTATAAATATAGTGGCTACCAGTATTTATAAAACCTCTGATCATAGCTTCTTTATTTCTAAATTTTATTTTGATTCACTTCTTGTTGTTCTGGGCTTTATGGTCAAGTAATTTGTTTTAGAAAACTTTACTGGGTGGTGACATCAGCAACATGGTGGCATAGGAGACTTCCAACTCTCCCTCTACCCACAGACAACTCGAATAAACACCTACACACGGATACATTTTCTTTGAGAGAAAGTCAGAAAAAGTTGAGAGTTTCTTACACAGCAGACAACTGAGAAAATATTCACATCAAGCAGGTAGAAAAAGCTGAGGCACACGGAGGCACAAATATCACTCTGGGTACTGCACCATAAATCAGGAAAATCTCCCAACATAAAACTTCTCCCTGAGGAGAGAAGGGTATGGACCACATGTATATGACCCTAGCTCCAAGGTTCCTGTGGTTTGACTTTTAATTCAGCTAGCTCTGGTAGTGGAAGGGACTAGGCATACACAAGTCCCCCTAGACCACAGAACAGAGTAGCAAAACCCTAAAAGGAGTTTGCGAGTATACTCCTCCATCTTCTGCCAGCAGCTGAGCTTCTAACTAGCCTGAATTAGGGAGTTAACCGGGCTGAGAAACTGCAATAATCCTCTGTTATTGATGGTTTTTCTTTCCAAAGTTTCAGTTAACTATGGCCAACTGCAGTCTGAAAATATTAAATGGAAAATTCCAGAAATAGTTTGTAAGCTTTAAATAACTGTTATCACCATATGTTGTTATAATTGTTCTATTTTATAGTGAGTTATGTTTTCTTCATTATTGTGCCTAATTTATAAATTAAACTTCATCATAGGTCTGTATAGGAAATAAAGCATAGTATATACAGGGTTTGGTGCTATACACAGCCGCAGAGATCTGCAGAATGTCCTGGACTGTATCACCCACGGATAAGGGGGACTAGTGTATAGCCTGACGGTAGGCGGAGCAGTAGCTCAGCACATATTAAGCCTTCTCCTCTCCTGTGGTTCACCTGTGACATGTCCAGATCTACCAATTCTTTCTGGAAGAAGTTTGTCTGCACACTGACTGCACCAATTGTTACAGCTCCCACCCAAAAGACTGCATCCTAAACTTCGTAACTCTGAGAATGAAAGCAACTTGGCATTTGCTAGTCTCCCTAGATCACGGTACAAAGAGGTAGTTTTAAATGGGCATGCAAGGTTGGGCGTGGTGGCTCACACCTGTAATCCCAACACTTTGGGAGGCCAAGGCAGGTGGATCACCTGAGGTCAGGAATTTGAGACCAGCTTTGCCAACATAGTGAAACCCTGTCTCTACTAAATATACAAAAACTAGCTGTGTGTGATGGCGGGCACCTGTAATCCCAGCTACTTGGGAGGCTGAGGCAGGAGAATCAGTTGAACCCGGGAGGCGGAGGTTGCAGTGAGCTGAGATCACACCACTACACTGCAGCCTAGGCGGCACAACAAGATTCCGTCAAAAAAAAAAAAAAGAAAGAAAGAAAAGAAAAAGAAAAAAAAAAGGGCATGCAAGCACTTATAGGAGCTACACCCTCAAGGACCAATGCAGAGAAGAGGCTAAAATACACAGCTTCCAGTTTCTCCCTGGAAGGGGTTAGTCTGCAGAATTTTCCAGTTACTGCTTAAGGATCAGGCTCCTATCTAGCCTGCATCTGGGAGCCAACAGGGCAGACAAACAAATAGACCTCCAGGATTCTGAATGAGACTTCAGGCACTTCCCAAGCCTTTCCCTCCATCTCACCCCAGTGATAAAACCAGCCCTGTAGATTCCTTTTAGAAGTAGTTTGTGCACCAAGTACCACAACTTCTACAGCTCCCACCCAGAGGAGTGCCTCCTTAACCACCTAACTTTGGGAATTGGTGGGTATCTGCATTTCTGAGTGTCCCTGGACCACAGAAAATAAAGAAGTGGACATTCAGCAATCCAACTTCTAGTGACTATCAGAGGGTGCTGTCTGAATGAAAATGCAGACACTTGTCATAGATCCTTCTTCTGACATAGTGCATACAGAGTGGGAGATAAACTCTTGCTGTCAGCTTTACCCTGAGCAAAGAAGAAACTGGAACATATATTTAACACTCCAATCTTTCCAACTGCATCTAGTTTCTATCTTACCTATCTCAAGGCACTGACGGGACTTGGCACATTGTAATATGCAGTGGTCAGTGGTTGGGGGGCACTAAAATCAGAGATAGTAGTTTGGACAAACAAGGATTTAAGAGGCACCTCAGAATCTCTGGACTGATTGGTGAGGCCCTTTGCCTACACTGACAGACCTGAGAGTCTCACAGTCTGACAGAACTGGGAGAGGCTGTTGTCTTATCTAATGCATGGACACCAATACAGAGAATCAAAGGAGATGGAAACACAGGGAAATGGGTTCCAAATAAAAGATCAAGATAAATCTGCAGGCCGGGCGTGGTGGCTCAAGCCTGTAATCCCAGCACTTTGGGAGGCCGAGACGGGCGGATCACAAGGTCAGGAGATCGAGACCATCCTGGCTAACACGGTGAAACCCCGTCTCTACTAAAAAATACAAAAAAAAAAAAAAAAAAAAAAAACTAGCTGGGCGAGGTGGCGGGCGCCTGTAGTCCCAGCTACTCGGGAGGCTGAGGCAGGAGAATGGCATGAACCTGGGAGGCAGAGCTTGCAGTGAGCTGAGATCTGGCCACTGCACTCCAACTTGGGCGACTGAGCGAGACTCCGTCTCAAAAAAAAAAAAAAAAGATAAATCTGCAGAAACCAACCCTAGTGAAGTGGAGATGTGTGATCTACCCAATGAGGAATTCAAAATAATGGTCATAAAGATGTTCACGAAGGTCAGGAGAAAAATGCGTAAACAAATAATTTCAACAAAGAGATAGAAAGTATTTCAAAAGCACCCAATAGAAATTATAAAACTGAAGAATATAATAACTGAACTGAAAAATTCAACAGAGGTATTCAACAGAGACCAGATTAAGTGAAAGAGAAGACCAGTGAGATTAAAGACATGTCATTGGAAATAATCCAGTCCTAGAAGCAAAAAGAAATGAAAAAGATACCTTACAGGACTTCATCAAGCCGAACAATATATTCATGATTGGTGGACCAGGAGGAAGACAGGGAGAAAGGGGCCCAAAACATATTCAAAGAAATCATGGGAAAAAAACCTCCCAAGCCTAGGGAAAAAAATTGAAATCAAGATTCAGGAAGCTCAGATGATGCCAGATAGGAAAAATCCAGAGACACACATTGAGACACATTATAATCAAATTGTTAAAAATTTAGACAAAGAGAGAATTTTGAAAGCAACAAGGGACAGCAACTAGTTACACAAAAGGGATGACCACTGTGTAAGATATCCATGGATTTCCTTTTTCCAGAAACCTTATAGCCCAGAAAGGAACTGGATGATATATTCAAAATCCTAAAAGAAAAAAAAAATTACTGCCCAAGAATACCATACCCAGCAATACTATCTTTCAAAACTGAAGGCAAGAATAAGACTTTCTCAAACAAACAAAAGTTGAGGAAGGATATCACCATTAGATGTGCCTTACAAGAAATTCTAGGAGTTCTTCAAGCTGGAGAAAAAGGATACTAATTGATAAGATAAAAATACAAAAATAAAAAACTTACTGGTAAAAGTAAGTACATTGTCAAATTCAAAATACTAATCAGGCAATGGTACTGTGTAATACAATTCTGTCTCTAGTAGGAAGGCTAAGAGGTAAAACTATTAAAAACAATTATAGCTACAATAATTTATTGAGGGATACAAATGATGAAATGATACAAATTGTGACATCAAAAGCATAAAATATGAGGTGAGGGAGAAGAAATGTAGGGTTTATTTATGCAATCAAAATTAAGCTTTTATCAGCTGAAAAATAGCTGGTTATAAACATAAGATGTTTTCTGCAAGCCTCAAGTAACCACAAAGCAAAAATCTATAGTAGATACACAAAAGATAAGAAGAAAATAGTCAAAGCATATCAGTATAGAAAAGCGTCAAACCATCTAAGATCAAGAACAAGACAAGGATGCCCACTCTCACCACTCCTATTCAACATAGTACTACTGTAAGTCTTAGCGAGAGTAATTAGGCAAGAGCAAGAAGTAAAAGGCATCCAGATTAGAAAAGAGGAAATAAAATTGTCCCTGTTTGCAGATGACATGATATTACATACAGAAAACCATAAGACTACCTCAAAAAACTACTAGAACTGATAAATAATTGCATTGAGGGAATTGTTTTTTACCTGATTATGGTTGGAGTTACACAAAATATATACTATAAAAATATATTATAATAAATATATTCTATATTATGATAAATATATATTACATATAAGAGCATCATATTTCATAGATCTGTATACCAAAGGAAAAGAAATCTATTTTACACATGATGATTTTGAAAAATAAAGGAACAGAAAGTAGTATGGAGACTTCTGTTTAATGATGGTAGATGTGTGTCATTTTTACTATACTCTCCTCTTTTGAAACTAGCCAAGAATAGCAATGGAACAAAAAAGAAAAAATTCCAAAGTTAGTGCCCCAGGGAAATTGTCATGAGCACCATCACATCCTGAATCTTAGCTTTGAACAACTTGTCCGCAACAAACGAAGAGAATGCAGAGACCCCAGATATGCCTTTTGAGGCCTTTGGTAGGTCACAGATTTCTCCAAATTCATGTCAGACCCAACAGTGCATGATTAAAACAGTGAGCAACCAATGCAAGGAGGTGTCTGAGAAGGTGCTCCTGCCACGGTCATGAGGACACATGTGTCAGCTCCTCAGCTGTTCCAAAAAGCGTGACAGATGTGAAGCAGAGCCACACAAGACCTGCAGGAAGGCAGGACCACTCCACCCACCCCGCCTGCAACAGGCCACTCATCCCAGCCCAGCCTGGATTAGGAGAGGGTCCTGGGAGTTTCCTTGCACAGAAATAACTGATACCATGTTTATGAATTAGAGCAGTCAATGTTGCAACATATCCGTTCTCCACAAATTGATCTATAGATTCAGTGCGATTCCGGTCATGTCAGCAGTTTTTGGTAGAAACAGACAAGATGACTGTAAAATGTAGGTAGAAATGCAAGGGGCCAAGAATATCCCCTCGGAGAGGAACAAAGTTGGAAGAGTTACACTATCAGATATCAAGAGTAATTTTTAAATTGTTCTAAATAAGACCGTGTGGGATTGGTGTGAGGAAGGACAAACAAACCAGTGGAGCCACGCAAAGTCCAGATTCACACATGCACAGAACCTTGGCTTAGGACTTGTGCTTACCTTCTGTTACAGCAATTTCACTTTCAGATATATAAACAACGGAAGTAAGCAACGCATGTGCATTAAAAGGCAGGCACTGAAATGTTCATGACAGCATTATTTGCATAGCGGAAAAGTAGAAAAAACAGTATCGTTTGGGGTATGATTGATGCATCATGCTATACTCACGAAGTGGAATAACATATAGCAGTGAAAAAGAATGAACTACTTCTACAAGTAACAACATGAGTGAGTCATGCAAACATGAAGTCAAGTAAAAGAATTAAGACACAAAGAATGCACACTGTGTGATTCAGCAAATGGTACATAGAGTCTAAAAGCAGCCAGGACTATTCTGTGGTATTAAAAGTTAGGATAAACTCCCCTAGGACTAGGGGAGGAATTGGTGACAGAAGGTGATGTTTTTCTGAGGGTGGGTGTTGTTTTATTTCTACTCTGAAAGCCCTTCAGCATGGCCACACTCGTGTTGTGATAACCCATCAGGTTATTCACTTAGCACGCTTTTCCTTATGCATTTGATAGTATTGAGATTGCAACAGCTGCAATATTTATAGTTAATGCACTAAACAGGACACAGAGAGGTAGTAGACAATTATAAAAGGCATAATTTATGAAGATGTAATGGCCACACAGCCACAAATCTGTATTTACCAAACAACATGGAACTAAATATTTGAACTGAGATCTACTAGAAATAAAAAAAGAATTAGACTATAGTTCTATGACAGTGGCAACCTTCAAAACACAATTTCAGAATTGGACAAATTTAGTATAAAAAGCAAATACGGAAAAAACTGAATAATGTAATCATTAAACTTACTTTTTAAACAGAAGATAACGCTTTGTTTGTGTGTTCATGTCCCAATTACAAAAATCAATTTTGTACTTGGGAACAAAGTAAACCTTATCGAATTATATAAAGTAAACACTTTAGAGTCCACATTCTTTGATCTTAAGTCAACAAAGCTAGAAATACTTAAAAGGTAACTCCCCCAATCTTACCAGAAATTGAAATCAGATTACTCAAAAAAAAAAAACAACTTTTGAAACTGATGTACGCTAGTGATGTCCTCATACCTACTATCAGAAGTGCCTTGTCGCCAGCTTTTCACATTATGCTGTCTTCATCATTTAACTAACTCTTGCAACATATTATCATTCAATTTCACACAAAAGTTATTCCCTGGCATGCATTGAGGAGTCTGGGCTTCGTAGGAGTTGTTTCTGGGCATATATTAACCTACAAAATATACAAACCAGAAGGCTGTCCTTTAAACAGAGTTTTAAGTTTAAAAGAACAAACTGTGGCATTTTAGATAGGACTCTATTTCCTAGGCTATGAATACAGCTGACATATCTTCTGCATATGAAACTTCCAAACGAGATAAATATTTTAAAAGCACCACAACGTCCACATGATTTAAATCCAGAAAATAATTCCCCAGGTTTCTGAAATGCTTCTCACAATCTTGGCAATTTCAAGATGCCACTGGATTATTATAGGATTTCTCCATGTCATGATTGTCCTTAAAATCTCAGAAATAGATGCTAGAAAATGACTGTAGAAGATGCTGCATAAGTGGAAGTTACTGATTCTCTCCTTACCTAGTGCTCTGTGGAGGGGACACAATCAAGGAGGAACTTGGACCTCTGAAAATTACAGGTGATCCCACAACATTCCTGGAGCTTGGAAGGGCTGGAAAGACAGGGCCTGCCGAAGACTGAGGCTAAATTAGAATCTCAGGGAATGCTGTCCTCCTGCACACTCCATAATCTCCCTGACAAGCATCACATAAAAATACCAGTGGAACAGAGCTGGAGGAGCTACAAGAGAGAGCCTCTCTCCCAGGAGCAAAGAGAGAGCCAAAGCCATGCATGCAGACAAACATGAGGTATGTCTAGGGGAATCAGGAGCTGATGGTACATGTTCACACAGAAACAACAAACTTGAAACTCAGCCTAACCCCCATATTAAGATTAGCACAAGCCCCCACACTTAAAGAACTAGCAAAATAAAATGTGTGCTCTTCTCAAAGCATAAAACACTTTTGACCTTAGTATCTACCATCTTACACAACATGTCCAGTATGCAAAAAGGCAAGGAAAAACAGAAGACATAAAATAATCGTTAGAACTAGGCTCAATGTGGTGGAACTATCCGAAAGGAATTTAAAACAACTCAGCAATGTGCTAATGGTCCTAATGAAAAAGACAGACCGTATGCAAGATCAGACAGGTCACTGTAGCGGAGAGCTGGAAGCTATAGACACAAACGTGATGGGAACAATAGAAATTTTAAACCACAGCACTAGAGAAGAAAAATGCCTTCAAAAGGCTCACCAGTAAACTCGCATAGCTCAGGAAAGACTAAATTAACTTGAAGACAAAGCAATAGAAACTGTATGACTCCATTTACATGAAATAGCCAGAACAGGTCAATTCCTAAAGACAGAACACAGACTGGTGATTGCCAGGGACTGGGAGTAGGGAGAAATGGAGAGAAGCTTCTTCATGGGTATGAGGTTTTATTTTGGAATGATGAAAATGTTTTGGAAGTAGAGATGGTGGTTGCACAATATTGTGTATGTACTAAGTGCCACTGAGTTGTTCACTTTAAAATGGTCCATTTTATGTTAAATGAATTTCACCTCGATACATTTTTAAAAATAATAAATGGGAAAATGAATGTAACTTTCTGTATTAACAGACTGAATAAGAAAAACTATATTGTCATATCAAAAAGTACTGTAAAAACACAATAAAATTCATCCTCCATTCCCAATAAAAGTTCACAGCACTCTAGGAATAGAAAAGAATGTCCCTACCTTAACAAAAGGCAACTACACAAACTTACGGCTAACATCAGACTTAAAGATAAGTGGGTAAGGCCGGGCGCGGTGGCTCAAGCCTGTAATCCCAGCACTTTGGGAGGCCGAGACAGGCGGATCACGAGGTCAGGAGATCGAGACTATCCTGGCTAACATGGTGAAACCCCGTCTCTACTAAAAAAACACAAAAAACTAGCCGGGCGAGGTGGTGGGCACCTGTAGTCCCAGCTACTCGGGAGGCTGAGGCAGAAGAATGGCGTAAACCCGGGAGGCGGAGCTTGCAGTGAGCTGAGATCCGGCCACTGCACTCCAGCCCGGGCGACAGAGCGAGACTCTGTCTCAAAAAAAAAAAAAAAAAGAAAAAAGAAAAGGTAAGTGGGTAAATGCTTTCCCTCAAGATTGGAAAAAAAGTCAACAGTTTCCTCTCTCACCACGTGTATGAGTGTGCTCTCACACTGCTAATAAAGACATACCTGACACTGGCGAATTTATAAAGGAAAGAGGTTTAATCGACTCACAGTTTCATATGGCTGCGGGTCATGATCATGGTGGAAGGCGATGGAGGAGCAAAGTCACATCTCACGTGGCGATAGGTAAGAGAGCTTGTGCAGGGGAACTCCCATCTATAAAATCATCACATCTCGTGAGATTTATTCACCACCACGATAACAGTCTGGGGGAAACTGCCCCATGATTCAGTGATCTCCACCTGGCCCTGCCCTTGACAGCTGGGGACTATTACAGTTGAAGGAGAGATTTGGGTGGGGACACAGTCAAACCCTATCACCACTCCCATTCAACACTGTGCAGTAAGTCAAGAAAAAGAAATAAAAGGCAGGCAGATTGGAGAAGAAGAAACAAATCTGTTTTCATTCATAGATTATATAATTATCTATATAGAAATTCCTACATATTTACCCCCCAAAAGCTACTGGAACTAGTAAATGGGTTGATCAAGACTAGAATACAAAGTCGATGTACAAAAGGCAGTTGTATTCCTACGTACCAGCAATGAACAACTAGATAGGAAACTAAAATTTTTAAGTAAAATTAAATGTTTAAAAAATATTTACAATAGCATCAACATGTGAAGCACTTAGGTATTAATTTAATAAAATATATGCAGGATATGTCATGTTCATGGGTTGGAAAAGACTCTCGTTAGTGTATCAATTGTTCCCAGTTTTATCTATAAATTCAATGCTATTCTAATCAATATCTTAGCAATCAGATATTGGTCAAATAATTCTAAAATTTATGCAGAAAACAAAGGAATTAGAATGGTCAAAACAATTATGAAAAAGAACAAAGTTGTGGGACTCTCATTACCTAATTTATTCCCTCTACCCAATTTAAAGATGTAAATTGGCTAGGGAGAGTCCTCCTACTTAAGGTACAGTGAAAAAGAGTGTGGTTTTGGTGAAAGACAAAGACAAGTTAATGGGGTCAGGATAGACAGCCCAGAAATAGACCCAGACAAATATATCTAACTGAGGTTTTACATAGGTGCAGTAGCAACTTGATGGACAAAGGGTAGTCTTTTCAACAAACAGTGCTGCAACAATCAAGCGTCCATATGCAAAACAAATAAACCTTGACATATACATCATACTTCATTAAAAATTAAACTTTCCCAGTGCTTTGGGAGACCAAGGCAGGAATATCGCTTGAGGCCAGGAGTTCAAGACCAGCCTGGGCTGCATAGTGAGACCCTGTCTCTAAAAAAAAAAAAAATTAGCCAGGCTTGGTGGCATGCACCTGTAGTCCCAGCTACTTGGGAGGCTGAGGTGGGAGGATTGCTTGAGCCTAGGAGGTTGAGGCTGCAGTGAGCCAAGATCTCACCTCTGCATTCCAGCCTGGGTGATAGAGCGAGACTGTGTCTCAAAAAAAAAAAAAAAAAAAAAAAAAAACCAAAAACAGACACACATATGCACAAAACAGCTGGTTTTTCTTTTTTTTCTTTTTTTTTTTTTTTAAAAAAAAAAAATTAGCCAGGCTTGGTGGCATGCACCTGTAGTCCCAGCTACTTGGGAGGCTGAGGTGGGAGGATTGCTTGAGCCTAGGAGGTTGAGGCTGCAGTGAGCCAAGATCTCACCTCTGCATTCCAGCCTGGGTGATAGAGCGAGACTGTGTCTCAAAAAAAAAAAAAAAAAAAAAAAAAAAAAAAAAAACGAAAAAAACCAAAAACAGACACACATATGCACAAAACAGCTGGTTTTTCTTTTTTTTCTTTTTTTTTTTTTTAAAAAAAAAGAAAATTAACAAGATAAAAGTAGGGAAGGCAGGAGACCTTTGAGCCCAAGAGTTTCTATCCTGAACTTTGATTGAAAGGATGTTTTAATTCGGGTGATATTTGGACGTACATATGCAACTTCAACACTGAATTATGCCAACATTCATGACTTTTCTTTAAATTCTCTTAAGCTGTTTAATATCTTATCACTTTTTTACACACAGTAGTTGAACTATGTCTGACTTTTTTGCACTTTCATTTTACATCAATGGTTTTAATCCACATTAGTTTCTCCATTTAAATGATCCAATTAAGATTTGATTTCTTAGTTTTTTTGCAGGGGGGGTTCATATCCATTATTTTTAACTATTGTGACTTCTGCCAATGTGAATTTTCCTTTGTGGCCAATATTTCTCCCAATCCTATATTTAAAGAAAAAACTTTATTAGACAAATTAAATTTAACAGAGTTTAATTGGGCCAGAATAGGTTCAGAGAGACTCCAGTTGAGCCATGTGGTGGAAGATTTATGGACAGAAAAATAAATGTAGAGAAACGAAAATGAGGTCTAGAAACAGCTGGGTTGTTTACAGCTCTGTGTTTGCCGTATTTGAACACAGTTTGAACAGATGCCTGCTCTCAATTTCTGTACAGCCTTGTCACCGATGGTCTGCGTACCACACTCTAGGGAGCACTGTGCTAGGCCATACAGTAAGTTCAGAAAACTGTACAAAATTTATATACACACCACATTCTCTGACACAATAGAATTAAATTAGACATCAGTGAAAGTATAAACAAAATCTTCATAAAATTATTTTATTTTTAGTTGTGATATTGGCATTGTAAGCAGTTTGAGAGAGATTAGAGTAAGGTCTTAACTCTAAAGATGCAACAAAATTAACTGCATTTTGACCATTGTTGAACTTGAGTGTTAGCCATGTGGGGGTGCTTTATATTTCTCTCACTGTTTTTCCACATTTGAAATTTTCACTAATTAAAAAATAATTTCTATATAGTTTGAAAAATACCCCATTTCCACATGAATCATGAATCAAGGGATGAAAATTAAGAAAGCACATAGAGCTCAATTAATAATGGAAGTGTTAAATATCAACACTTGGGGAAGCAGTAACAGAAGGTCTTGAGGTAAATATATAATCATAAGCCCTTGTACTAAGAAAGAAGGACTGAAAATTAATAAGCCAAATGTCCAGCTGAAACTAAGCAGCATACTGGACCCCAAGAAGGGCAAGGGGAAAGATAACAAAGGCAGAAATCATGAAATACAAAATAATGAGGAAATAGAGAGGAACGCAACCAAGGCTTGCTCTTTGAAAAAGATTAATAAAGTGGATAAACTGCTTCTGAGACTACTTAAGCACAAAAAAGCACAAATAAACAATGTTTGGGATGTAAAAGGAACATAATGATATATAGAACAATGATTGTAAAGATAAGGCAATACTAAAACAAATTTATGTCAACAAATTTGACAGCTTACAAGAAATTACAAATTCCTAGAAAAAAATGTAGTTTTCACAATCAATTCAAGAAGTATAAAGCTTGATCAGTTATGCTGCTCTTCAATACATTGAATTATTAATTCTAAATGTTTTCACAAATAAAAATACCATATGGTTTCAAAAGTGAGTTCTTCTAAACCTATTAGATTATATCAATCTTATATAAACTATTCGAAAGGATCAAATATGAATGAATGGTCATCAAATCATTCTATGGAGCCTGGATAATTTTGACATTCAACGCAGAGAAAGACAGAAGAGAAAACTATGGGCCAGCCTCATACTGAACATAGCAGCAAAAATCAAAACAACCTGTGAGCAAACCTAATGCAGCTGCCAGCCAGCCCTTCCTCTGGGTGCAAATCTGTCAATACATTAAAAAAACAAAGTGTCAGGACCAAATTGTGTTTATTCCAGGGTCCCAACAGTGGTTCAACAGTAGAGAATATATAAATGTATTCACCACTTTAACAAATTAAAGGGGAAAATCATCTGAACATTTCAAAATAAGCATTTAGTACAATTCAACATCTATTATTAACTTAAAAATTCTTAGTAGACTAGAAATAAAAGGGAATTTCCTTAAACTCAAAAAGGATACCTATCAAAACTCCACAGCAAACATCATTCATAATGGGGCAATGGCTACTGAGTGTCCTCTTAGAGAACTGAGATATTTCCCATTAAAATAAAAATCAAGGCAATAGTGTACTCAGGATCTATTTGTGCAATAAGACAAGAAAAAGAAATTACACAAATAAGGATTCAAAGATATAAAGCAAAACTCTCATTGGTCACAGATGACAGGATGGTCAACTGAGAAACGACAAAAGAATCTACACAGAAATTATTGGAAATAAGAGAGTTTAGCAAGGGGGCTGCCTCTAGGATCAATAAACAAAAATCATTTGTGTTGCTATACACTAGCAATAAATAGTGGGAAAATGTAATTTATCAAGAACTCTGCTGAAAAAACTCAAAGTTACCTAAGAGTTAGTCTAACAAAAATGTGTACAATTTATATGCAGAAAATTTAAAAATTTATTGAAAACATTTTAAAATGGCCTAAATAAATGGAAACAGATTCCACATCATGGATAGGAAAAATCAGTACTTTAAAGAAATTTAATTCACAGAGTTTATGTGAGTCCGTTCAAAATCCCGAAAGAGTTTTTGAGGAAATTTAACTAACTGAGTCTTAAAATTTGTATGGAAGAACAAAGACCCAAGGCACTCTTGAAATAAAAAGTGGTGGTGGGACTTGAGGTATTGCTCCTCACAAGAGGGCATTAGCTGAGGGATCAGCCCGCAGACCCTGACCCAAACGACGAATGAATAAAACGTACACAGACACACAGCTGGACACTCAGTCCAGCTGAGTGTCCGACAGCCTACACACCAAGAGAGGTTTGTCACTGCAGCTGGCTCTGAGCAGCTTGCACTTCAGACATTTATTTAGTATACAATTAACACCAGAAGCTCTGAGTCAACACACTTGTGGATAATTAACATGGTTAAGAGAGTAGTTCTATGAATGATTAAAGCTCAGGTACCATGGTTTAATACCACCATGGGGCAATTTCCCTGGTTGACCTCCCCCAAGTGGGCCATCTGGCTCAGAGGTTAGTTAATGCAGGTGGGGTAAACAGACTTAACTGGGGAAGCCCCTATTGTCCCTAGTATTTACCCTATGACCTAATGCTCTAAGGTAAGAACCAGCTGCCTTCAGCCTGTTCAATTATTACAAACTGTGTAACCTTGCAGCCTTCCAAAAAGGTTTGTGACTATTCCCTATAACTTTCCCTAATATTTCCCTTTAATGTTTCTGCCACCATCCTGAGTGAATCCCAACAGGACTTGCACTATTTGATATCAATACTACTACAAAGCTATGATAATTAGAATGCTGTGGCATTGGACCAGGGAGAGACAGGCCTCTGATGCATCGCCTGTGTAAGAACTTTGTCTTGTGCTGGAAGAAGATTTGGGGATGAGAGGCAGGGTCCTGGGACAATTCATATCTATATGAGAAACTTCTTTAGTCCTTACTATGTAAAAATAAATTCTGCATAGATTTAGGGCATAAATGTGAACAGTAACAGCTTATAAATAAGCAGTTATCTTTATCATCTTTCTGGCTAAGAAAGGATTTTTATTTTTGAGACATGGTCTCACTCCAACACCCAGGCTGGAAGAAGGAATTTTTTAAACTCAAAAAGTGCTAATCCAAAAATACAAGACTATAACTTGAGAACATCTGTTCATAAAAAAGCAATGCCATAAATAGTGTAGAAATGTAACCTAAAGGATGGAAAAAATTATTGCAACACATAGAACTGAAGATGGAATAAAGCATTCCTACAAACAATGAGAGACCAAAACCCCAAGGGAAGAGGAGAGCAAAATACATAAAATACATGGGTAGGCATTTCAGGAAAGAGTATGTATAATTCTATAAGAGAGAGAAAGAGAGGGAGAGAAAGTTTCTCTACTTTATAATCAAGGAAATGCAAGATGGGACCACAATTAAATATCATTTTATATCCATTAGATGGGAAAATACTAAGAAATATATTAGTACCTACTGCTGGGAATAACAGGAACACTTAGACACCACTGGAAGCATGTAAATGGTTCAAATACTTGGAAAACAATCTGGTTCCAAACAATCTGGTTCCATGTATTTTAGGTTGCCCAGGTACACACTTGGCCTAGAGATATTCTTACACAGTGCTCCAGGAATCATGTGGAAAAATATTCCTAGTGTGCAGTAGCAAAACCTTGGGAATAATATGACAGGTCAGTGGTTAAACAAAGTGCGACATATTCTTATTTGTGGAGTCACAAAGTTGAGGAACTGCAGCAACACCTCTCGACGTGGTAACGACAAATGATGAGCAAAAAATTCAAGCCTCAGGGAATATAAATGTTACGAAATCCCTTTAAAAATCCAATTACACACTATAAAAAAGAAAATCACAGGGAACTTTCAAAACAAAATTCGGGACAGCGGCTACCTCTGGAGGGAGGCAGTTGGATGTGAGAGCTTCTGGCAGACGCGGCTTGAATGAGATGTTGTTTGGGGTTGGGAGTGCGCTGCCTGGTGTTCATACCTCACCACACTTGATAATTTCCAGAAGCCGTTCACACGTTTTGTCCTGTGTCTCAAACCCGGCACCAGGAGCCTCAGGGAAACGGCCGAGGCGCCGCCCCCGCGGCTTCTCTCTGGCGCCCTCTGGTGGGCGGGGCCCGGGCGAGCGGGGTCCCCTCGGGGCCTCAGGGAGCTGCAGCCCCAGCGGGCCCGGGGGGCTCCCTCCACCCAGCCGGGCTGCCACTTCTGTGTTGTTTGCTCCCGGAACCTTAACCGCGGCTCAGCGCGCGGGCAGGGCCGGCTGACAGGAGACAGGACCCAGCGCAGGGCCGCGCGCCCTCGGACTGGGAGGCTTTGTTCCTGCAGCAGCGTGGCTTGGCCTTTGGACGCGGCGAGGTTGTGTGTTCTCTGCTTTTGTTTTACTTGGAACAGACGTTTGGCTTTTGTCAAGGTCATTATTTCCAATGAAGTGTGGCACTGAACATTAGATACTTGCCCACACGAATGTCTGTTTTAGGGTTCTCCACCCTTTTGACAACACGAAACAAGAGGAAGTTTCCGAGGGAGAGCCCTCAAATCAGCCATTCTGAGCATGTTTTCAGCCTCCTCCGTGCTCCCCTCCCTTCTTCTCCAGAGCCTTTTGGGTGCCCAGAAAAGTAACATTCTTCTGCCTCTTAACTCTGGGGTGCAAGGATTTATGGCACTGATTGTCCTCCTCGAGCACTTCTGAGATGTTTGATGCTTCCTACTTGTGAGTGTGAAGGGAGGGGAGGGAAGTTCGCTGTCAGTCTGACAACACGTGATCTGCCACTGAGGAGAACTTGGCTGTGGAGGGAGGTCAAGTAGCCCAGGCAGGTGGGCATTCCAAGTGTACCCCCTCGTGTAGCCCACCCTCTCCCCACAAAATTGGGTCCTGATTTTATGTGGAAGATGTGTGTCTAGGAGCAGGAATCCACAGAAGACAAGATATGATATAGAAGAAACAGGCAAAGGGATTGGTACAGCATATATTCGAGGGCAAATAATCACTCGATAGGTGGCTGAAAATGTGAATGCCCTCGATATAAATTAATTTATAAAATAGAAGAAAGTATATTTGAACAAATTTAAAACTAATATTCTAAAACTAAAATTGCCGAGATTTGGGGCAGAGTGTATATTGCAAGAGAAGTAGAGAAGAAAAGCATGCTAAGGTCCCTTCTTGTTCAGATAAGAAGATATTGACAAATTATTCAAGTTTATAAAAAACTATAAGTCTATATGTACTTTCAGATTCAAGGGTAACCACTGGTAGAATAACAACAGGATTCCAAATCATCAAGCGAAAAGAAGAACAAACAGAAAATGATCAATCCAAACACAGGGAAAGGAAACACACACACACACATACATATACACACATGCACACACACATACACACTCGTGCACACACACATACATATATACACACATGCACACACACATGCACACACACATGCACACACACATGCACACACATACACACTCGTGCACACACATACACACACATACACACACATACACACATGCACACACACATACATGCACACACACATGCACACACATACACACTCGTGCACACACATACACACACATACACACATGCACACACATACACACTCGTGCACACACACATACATACACATAACAGCCAAATTTAGTGATATGATAAATATGACTGTTTAATTCTCCTATAAAAAGGAAAATCTTTCTTTTTATGTCAAAGCTATAGAATGTTTACAGGACACCTATCAAGAACAAAAATGACATAAAGATACTTTAAATATTGTGATGAGCAAACATAGACCAGGGAACTACTGTGAAAAGCAAACACATGTAGTAGCAGTTATCAGAGGGGACAAAAAGATGTTTATACAACGTAGAAGGTACAATTAGAAGATTAATTGCTAATTTTTAATATGTATTGAATATAGCTGAGTAGATATTTAAAATAAAGGATAATTTAATAAAACATGATTCTAGTCGGAGAAATCAAAGCACCTTATCTAAAAATGACCAGATCACATAGATCTTTTCTTTTTTTTTTTTTTTTTTTGAGACGGAGTCCCTCTCTGTCGCCCAGGCTGGAGTGCAGTGGCTGGACCTCAGCTCACTGCAAGCTCCGCCTCCCGGGTTTACGCCATTCTCCTGCCTCAGCCTCCCGAGTAGCTGGGACCACAGGCGCCCGCCACGTCGCCCGGCTAGTTTTTTGTATTTTTTAGTAGAGACGGGGTTTCACCGTGTTAGCCAGGATGGTCTGGATCTCCTGACCTCGTGATCTGCCCGCCTCGTCTTCCCAAAGTGCTAGGATTACAGGCATGAGCCTCCCCGCCCGGCCATAAAGGCGACTTTTAAATTAAAAATAATCGATGGGGAAGTTCTTTTAGAAAACATTGTCTAAATTCCAAAGGCCACAAAGGAAAAGTCTGAACATTTTAACTGTATAAAAATCTAACTTACACATGGAAATCAAACAAGAGACTGGGAGGAACTTCCAAACCATAAAACGTAAAAACAACTACTATTTATTTGATAGACCAAGAGTCCTGAAAATCTGAGAGGAAATATGTAAAACCCCAACATGAAAAGAGAAGGAAGTGTTTCATTAAAAAAGAAATTCAAATAAATAATCAATAGATGAAAAATACTCTACTTCTTTATTGACCAGAGAAATGCAAATTAAAGTAATGACATACGAATTTTCAGTTATCAGTGACTGACAGTATCCAGTATTGGAGAAGATGTGTAGAAATTGGCACTGCCATACTACTGTGGGGGGTTTCAAGTGTTTCAACCTTTTCAGGAAGCAGTTTTATATACCTATTAACATCATAAGCCCACACATCTACTGACGTAACCGTCCCACTCCCACAAAACTGACTTACAGAGATACGTGCATGTCTGAACAAAGATACATCTACAGGTACCATTGTGGCACCTTTTGTAACATAAATAGTTGGAGAAACTATTTGAATTGTTCATCAACTCAAAATAGACAAATTGTGAAATCCTCACAAAATGTAGTATGTGTGTGTATGTTTATATAAATTGTTTTTAAAGTTTGGAAAAATACACAGAATACTTTTAACCATAGTATGGTACACGCTATTGATTAGTAATCAATCCCATTCCTAATTCCCTTAACATTTTGATGCATTTGCTTAGAAAGTCTTTGCACTTTCCAGCCTCTCTTGCACAGAGGAGTGGTGACATTCTAACCAATAATTTAAAAAATCTCAGATTTTCTGGAAGTTTCTTGGAAACTCTTATTTTCCTGATAAACAGGATAGACAAGAGAAGCACTTTCAGAATGGCAGGATAAGAAGCTCTGAAAATCTGTTCCTCCAGAATGGTGATGTGAACACCAGCAAAACTGTTGAAAAATGAATGGAGCCTCAGAGACCTTTGGGGCATCATCAAGAGGTTCTACACAGGCACAGTGGGAATCACAGAAAGAAAAAGAAGGGGCTCAAACACTATTTGAAGAAATAATGGGTGTAAATTCCCCAAATTTGATGAAAAACATCCATCTATATCTCCAAAAGCTTAATAAATGAATATTCATTTATTGTCATTTATTCGTTTATTCTCAAAATAGAATAAATTAAGGGAGAGCCGTACCTGCACACACTGTAGTCAAACAATCAAAGGGAAAGTGGGAGTCCTGGAAGCAGCAAGAGCGAGCTGAGTCATCAGGTAAATCAGCCCTTGATAAAATAACAGCACCTGTTGACCAGAAGCCATGGGGCCAGCAAGCAGTGAGATGACGCAGTCAGGGCACTGAAGGAAAACACTGCCAACCAAGATTTCTGTATCCAGAAAACATGCTTCCAAAAAGACAGAAGTATTACAACTCTTTAGAATTTGTCTAGCAGGTTTTCTATTACCCTCCCCCATTAATTAATTAATTAAAATTTAAAATACGTCTTAGCCTTTTGGCTAAGAACAAATGTCAAAAAGAAAGAGAAATTAAGACATTCTTGGATAAACAACACCGAGAGAATTCATACGCCTGTCATAAGAAATACTAAAGGAAGTCTCTTGGGTCAAAGTCAAAGAACACTAGTAACTCAAATCCACATTATACACAGAATTAAAGTAAGTGCAAAAAAGTGTTTTAGTAGGTATAAAATTAAAACTACAAATAATAGGCCGGGCGCGGTGGCTCAAGCCTGTAATCCCAGCACTTTGGGAGGCCGAGACGGGCGGATCACGAGGTCAGGAGATCGAGACCATCCTGGCTAACACGGTGAAACCCCGTCTCTACTAAAAAATACAAAAAAATAGCCAGGCGAGGTGGCGGGTGCCTGTGGTCCCAGCTACTCAGGAGGCTGAGGCAGGAGAATGGCGGGACCCCGGGAGGCGGAGCTTGCAGTGAGCTGAGGTCCGGCCACTGCACTCCAGCCTGGGCGATAGAGCGAGACTCCGTCTCAAAAAAAAAAAAAAAACAAATAAACTACAAATAATAAAAATAATTAGCAGAATTTTTCCATCTGAATGGGCTTAAAATATGGAAGCTGCCTTTGTAGGGTGAATTTGGGATTCTCAGTTTTCACTTCACCCACTTCCGTGTTGTTTGCATTTGTTAAAAGGAGATATTTTACTTTCCCAATTAAAATTATCTTTCTAATCTTTATAAACCATTATTTAATTCCAATAAATCTTCTCTATATTGCTTTACTAGTGAGTTCTATTAAAATTTTGAAGCACAGACAATTCCCCTACAATATAAAGTATCTCCAGGCACAGAGAAGACAGCGGTTTTGCAATGGTTTCTAGAATACTGCAATTGTTATGCAAGAACCTAATATAACACAAAAACTATAGCCCGATGTTATTTGCGGGTATAGATGCAAAATTACTAAAAATACTATTAACAAGTGGAATCCTTAGCATGTTAAAAGAGTATCACTCCATGAAGGAGTTGGTTGTGATGTGGAACTATGAGGTACTTTTTTATGAGACAATATAAAAGTTTATGGTACTTTTATGGTACATTGTGAGACAGTGTTTTCATCTGGCATCATACTAGCAGGTCTACAGAGAAAAGTCACAGGATTGTCTCAGTCAAAAAGACATTTCATTAACCCAAATCTCATCCCTGAAAAACACTGTTAGTTATCTAGAGAAAGAAGAAAATTGTCCCAATACAGTCACCTCTTTGCCATACCCAGCCAACAGCAGATGTGACGGAAGCCTGAAGAACTCCCTGCTACAGGCACAGGCACAGGCACAGGCACTCTGTCATCCTGATTATTTAACCTTGTCCTACAGTGTCCTGCCAATCGGATAGATACAAAACAAATAAAAGCACTGGCTTCTGAAAGAAGTACACAGAAATGTCATTATTTTCAAACAACATGTTCCCGTATTTAAAATTTGATGTTGGTTGGGCATCTAACAGTATTATGGCCAGAGGACTCAGGCCACAGCTGCATCCCTGTGAGGCACAGATTCTCCAGGGCAGGCAGGTCCCACGTGGGATGTGCACACTCAGGTAAGCTGCACAGACGAGGCTATCCTCAGCCCAGGGGAGCCAGAGGCCTGCTCTGCCTCTCCACCATGATGCTTCCTGTTCTCACCCCACCAAAGCCAAGGCTTCAATTTCAGTCTGTGGGGAGCTGACTCTGCTTCTGTCAAGCACTAGGAGAAGGAATCAGTAAGCAAGGAAACTTGTGGACCCCAATGGCTGTCTGTCTCGGCCAGGCCTGGCTGGGCCCACAACAGGAGAACAGGGTGCAGGGGTCTGGACAGCTCAGTTTCTGCCCAGGAAATTGTCCCTGCCACCTCACACTGGCCACTGGAAAGGAAAGACAGGAGGAGAGGGCGTGCTAATTCACCCATGAGCCAGTCTAGTTCTCCATTGTCAGTTCTTACCTCGAGGGGTGCAAAAAACCAGAGGGAGGCAAAGGCTCCTGAAGCTTCTGCCTGAGGCCAGTGCTCCTTCTTGGTTCAGGAGAGGTGCAGCGTTAGGTGCAGCACAACAAACGACTTGCTCACGTGGCTAATAAATTGTCAAAAGAAAAACTGGGTTGAAATGCAATATATAGTATGGAGTCTCATTTTTGTATACATACAAGTATAGAATGACATAACTCAAAATCCGCAAGTCATTTGGTTGGATTGTAAATGACTTTTATTTTCTTCATTTCTCATCATATTTTCTATTATACATATTCATTGCTTATATAAAAGTATAAAATTGCAATCTATGAATTAAGAACTTCTATATATTGCCAGTTAGAAGACAGAATGAAAAATATTCTCTTCATTCTAACCACACACACACAAAAAGCTCCACAAATTACCTGCAGACTACATTCATAGAAGGTGGAAGAGGGCCTGTATGAAGAAAATAATTAATACATGAAAGAAGAAACTAGTCAATGTGGAGCTCTACTGTGTCCTGGGATCAACAAAGACAAGATATCTTTAAAATCATCTTCCAAATTTACCCTAATGTAAAACAAATCCAATAAAACCCTAATGTAATTTTTTAAGAATTTAAATGTGGAATAATTCCAAAGAATAACTTTTTCTTGGTTTTCTACAGCCAGAATATAAACACTTTTAAAAAATAAAAACAGAGATTAACTTTCTCAGAATTGGTCGACTCTTTCTTTCCTTTTATTTTTCTTTCATGGAATTTTCCAGTTAATTTGAGAAAGTGGAATAGAATTCCGATGTTGAATTTTCCTTCTGGCCCCACTCATGTGGCAGGTGGTGATTCAGATACTACTGAGGGCTACTCAGACAAACCTCCTCATCAGACATCAAGAGGCTGTTGCACCAGGAGGGCTGGTACCCTGTCTAGAGGGGGTTAGCATGTGGCTGATGTTGTATTACATCAAACCCTACTCCAAACAAATTCATGGCAATACAGCTGGAGTTCCCCTTTGTCCAACCAGTGCCAAAGGGCAGGACAGTCCCTCACCCCACGTTCTTAACTGTGGGTTGGCAACATGTCCCTGGATGTGTTTGCTGGCACAGTGACAGGTGCTAGCAACCAGGGTGTTGACATGGCCCAGCTTCACCCTCACCAGGTCACTGACTGGAAACCCTGGGGGCCACCACTGCGGGAATCAGCCTTCGAAACGATGGCCAACAGCAGCTAATAATAAACTAATAATCTGGGCTACAGGAGAAGGAAGAAGGCATTGGTTGGTGGGTCACCCACCTTCTCAAAACACATTATAAAAAGCCCTGCGTTTCCACAGGATTGTCCTCCCAGGCTGGCAGCGGGACCCCAGCGGCACCATGTCTGCCCTGGGAGTCACCGTGGCCCTGTTAGTGTGGGTGGCTGTCCTTCTGCTGGTGTCCATCTGGAAGCAGGTGCACAGCAGCTGGAATCTGCCCCCAGGCCCTTTCCCACTTCCCATCATCGGGAACCTCTTCCAGTTGGAATGGAAGAATATTCCCAAGTCCTTCACCCAGGTAAGAGAAATAGTGTTGATTTTAGGGAGAATAACTCAGGAATTGGATCTGGTATGTGTGTATTCAACTGCTTTGCAGACAAATTGTGGTTGTTCAATACCAGCCTGTTGTGAGTTAACTGAATTGACAGCATCCTGGAGCGACACTCAAAATGTGTCGCCTGCGGTGCAACTGGAGCCCGGAGCCCGTGTGCCAAGCCCTGGAGGCCCCCGCCGGTGCCTGGTCCTCGGGGCTGATGATGGGGAGGCCGGCGAGGCCGGGCTGCTGCGAGGCCGGGATAACCGCGCTGGCGGCCAGATGCGCACCCGCTGGGCGTCAGCCTGTGTTTGCCAAAGCAGAAGTTGAAACGTGAAGTGTTGGGCCAGCCCGTGTGGCACCAATACCTGCCGCCTACGACTGTTGTGAACACTGAATGGGCCAACAAATCTAAACGTTAAATGAACTGATAACGCCCTCAGCATGGAGCAGGCGCTGGTGTTCGCGCTCTTGGGCGTGCGCTCTGCGGGGCGCGGGCTGGCGGCGGGCGGGGGGCACTGGCTCAAGCTCAGGCTCTCGCGCCAGAACCGGGTCCAGAACCTCGACTCCGGAAGCGGGCAACAGGGCGATTGGTGGGCGCGCCTTAGGGAAGGGACTTGAGCCGGAGTCCGCGGAGTTGCCCGAATCCAGGCGGGTGGGGTGCGGGGCAGCTGGAGCCCCCCGCGCGCGCTGCAGACGCAGCAGCCTCTTGTGGGGAGGGTCTCCCCCACCTGGGGCTGGACAAAGGCAGCCTTTCCCCACATCCCTCTGGGCTCTCTAGAGCAACAGCAATACCCTCCTGGCAGGGGTGTGGCTTAGAGCCCCGCACCTCCTCGCGGGGCCGCGGGTCTGACTTCCAGCCTCGGGTCTCCGCAGCTGGCCCAGCGCTTCGGGCCGGTGTTCACGCTGTACCTGGGCTCGCGGCGCGTGGTGGTTGTGCACGGCTACAAGGCGGTGAGGGAAGTGCTGCTGGACTACAAGGACGAGTTCTCGGGCAGAGCCGACATCCCCGCGTTCCAAGCGCACAGGGACAGGGGTGAGTCCGCGTCCCCGGCACGGGGCGGGGGGGCGCATACCACGCCCCGGGACAGTTACGGGCGCCAGCCACGTCGGCGATGGCCAAATACTAAACTAACAGTCATGTTACAGTAACAGCATCCGAAGGATGATATCAGGATTCGGGCGATGAACCCCGCGCGTTGCCTGCGGCGCGAGGCGCCCCGAGTCGCCCAGGAGTTGGGCCTCTCAGCGACCGGGCGAGTTCACAGGGATGGGCGGGGCTGTTTCTGAGCAGGAGCCCCCACCCCCACCCCCCGCTCCGCCTCTGCGCCCGCAGGCTCCTCCCGGAGCGCTTTCCCCTCCTATTCAACCGCCTGGGCACAGGTGGCTTCGTCCACCGAGGTCCCCTCACCCACGCTGAGGCGTCGGAAGCTGCGGACACCGCTCGCCTCGGGGCTTGGCTCAGCGCAGCTGGTGACCTCCAGAGAGGGAGCCTCTGATGTCCCGCTGGGGGGATGTCCTGAGACCGGGAAGGGGGAAGAGACCCACTGAAATTCCATCTCCCAGCCTCACCTCTGCTGTCTCCTCCACATTTCCTGTCTCCAGAGCCCCGAGTTCAGCAAATCCAGAAAACGGCCTGTTCCCTCTCTAGGGAGACGAAGGTTGGGGTCTGGAGGTCTGGCTCGTCTTTATCTGAGCATATTCTCCCAGCCTCCTGGCTTCAGACCCCAGCAAGGCGGGGCTGCCGGCCGGCTCCCCTCTTCCTGCTTGCAGACCCGGCCTGCTGCTGCTTTCTCCTTCCTCCCTCCCTGCCCCTCGGTTTCAAAGTAGATTAGAAATAACACGGTGTCCCACATGGAAGCCTCTAGTTCCACCTGAGTCAACTTTGATGACGAGGCTCCAGAAAACCTTTGCCATGCTGTGTGGAATTTGTACATGGTGAGCTCGCGCTCTTGCCCTGTTTAGTTGTCCAGTCTACATTCCTGAACATTGTGAACATTGAATGGGCCAACAAATCTAAAAATTAAACCAAGCGATAAGGAAGGCCGTCAGCACAGAGTAGGCGCTGGTGTTCGCGCTCTAGGCGTGCGCTCTGCGGGGCGCGGGCTGGCGGCGGGCGGGGGTCGCGGCTCCAGCTCAGGCTCCCGCGCCAGAACCGCGTCCAGAACCTTGTCTCCGGAAGCGGGCAACGGGGTGGTTGTATCACAATTAGTGGCATTTGGTTTTCCTTCTTTTACATTCTGGGTTTGTTTTACTTCTCTGGGGTTGCCAAAAACAAAATTAACCATCTCAGACCTTGTCGTTAACACAGGAGGAGCATTACTGGAGGCCCTGGGGTTCAGTGGTTGAGGAGCTCAGTTCTGGTTCCGGGGAGCCCTTTCTGCCACCCACGGGTCCAAGGCAGAGTCTGAGGCAGCAGGGCAGGGAGCGGAACTCACATCAACACAGATCGGGCCCAAGGGGACCTCGCTGCCTCTGCCTGGGGGCTCTAAAGCTTCATTTTCACATGATGCACAGGGCCCAGACTGGCGGAAGATTAGCAGAGTCCTGGGCATGGGCTGCACCTGGCCGTTGAGGGACAATGATGGAAATATTCCTTATTAGCACAAAACTGAGCACAGTCTGTGTGACAACGTGTCGAGGGAACTGCACACATCCTTTCAGAAAAAGTTCATAAAACAGAGAAAGCTTCGTTCCCAATCTAGATTTTTAACCTGTTGAACGCTGTTTAAATGGGTCATCCCGGGGTGCCCTCCACTCAACATGACCACGTCTGCCCCCCTGCCCCACCTGTCTCCTCAGTCCTTCCTCCACACCTTTCAGGATGAGATGAAGCCCTCAGTCCAGCTGCACCCCTGCCCCACCCACCTCATCTCATGTGGCCCCGCCCCTCTCAGGCCGGACAGCCTTGCTTCTGGAGCACGTGAGCACAGCTTTGCCAGGCACTTTCTGAGCGCCCTGCAGGCGCCTCCTAGGAGTGGTCAGTGGTCCATCAGCTAATGAAGTTGCGTAGGACATGACCCTTGTTTACTGCAGAATGCCCAGAGCTGGCAGGATGTCTTATATGCGGGAGGTACCCAAAATGTATTTATGGAGGAAGTGATGATGGATAAGAGGAAGACAGAGAGCCAGGGAGAGAGGGGGAAGGGGCCCCTGAGGTGTAAATGAGCTATGGCTGGGAGTGTGCAGGGGAACAGGGATAATTTCAAGGTTCCTATCTGGGAGAAAATAAAAAGATTCATAGTTCGTTGAGATAAGGGTGGGAATAAGTGAATATTTATTCCCTTATATAGAAAGGGAAAGAGGTGGGAGGTGTTCTTGGAGCGGCCATATGTGGTTTTATGTAGCATGGGGAAGACTCAGCAGAAAGGAAAAAGAAAGAAGGCAAATTGACAGCATGAAGAAAAGCACCCAGGAGAGGCTACATGTGATGAAGAAACCGCAGTGCAGACTGTGAGGGCCCCAGAAAGGCTCCTCCCCAAAACCTGACCAGTGGCCGGTGCTGGCAGCTCCCAGGCTGGGACATGCCTCTGTCTCTCTGTCCCTCTGTCCCCTCTGTCACTTGTTTACACCCCTGCAAACCCTGCTGTGCTCTCCCAGGCCCTCTCTAGCTCGTTTCTCCCCAAAATAGGTACTTGGAATAACCCTCTCCTGTCCCCTCTGCCTTAGGAATTATTTTCAATAATGGACCTACCTGGAAGGACATCCGGCGGTTTTCCCTGACCACCCTCCGGAACTATGGGATGGGGAAACAGGGCAACGAGAGCCGGATCCAGAGGGAGGCCCACTTCCTGCTGGAAGCGCTCAGGAAGACCCAAGGTACATATCTGCTGCAGGGCCCAGTCCTCATGCAGACCAGGGGCGCAGGGAGCCCTGGTTGGGACTCCTAGACTGCATCTGAACCACAGGGACCTACGGACAAGGAGAGGGTCCCGTGAGTCCACAGATACTGTGTTTTACAACTCTAGTTTCCAGCTACACACTTCAGGGAGCAAGGGTGGCCATTAAACACACGACTTGTATCCTAAATACTGTCGAAAAGCAAAGGAAACTCAAACAGATTCAGACATTCACTATCTTTTGTAAATCGCCAGTTATCAGGGCACCTTCTCACGGGCCTTGGTGAACCTCAGCGGGTGACTGAGCCGGTGGAGGAGTCTCCTCGTGTCCATCTTCTGATTACTCCGACTGCCTGTTTTCCAGGCCAGCCTTTCGACCCCACCTTCCTCATCGGCTGCGCGCCCTGCAACGTCATAGCTGACATCCTCTTCCGCAAGCATTTTGACTACAACGATGAGAAGTTTCTGAGGCTGATGTATTTGTTTAATGAGAACTTCCAACTGCTCAGCACTCCCTGGCTCCAGGTGAAGCCACTTTCCTCTTTCATCAATCATCAACTGTATAGTTTATATTAGAAAAAGAAGGAAAATTCAGGTTGTATGTGATAGACAGGACTGCAAAAGCCAAAGAGAACATAGCTTCAAAGGGTGTTTGATTAGACATCCTAAATATTACTCCCAGAGACATCTCTGGGGCCCTGCGCACCCCGTTTCGTAACGTCAGGATGTGTATTGACCTGTGTGTGCACATTTGCCGTGCAGAGTGTGCACTGCTGAGGAGAATGGTGCCCAGGAAGGACACTGTTGACCCAAAATACTCCAAATAAACAATGACTACAGCCACAAATTCAGGTTTGGAGAATGTGTTGTTGTTCCAACACACAGAATTATGTTGCATCCAGAAGAAAATAGTAAAATATTTTTTTCCCTCTCTAGCTTTACAATAATTTCCCCAGCTTACTACACTTCTTGCCTGGAAGCCATAGAAAAGTCATGAAAAATGTGGCTGAAGTAAAGGAGTATGTGTCTGAAAGGGTGAAGGAGCACCTTCAATCTCTGGACCCCAACTGCCCCCAGGATCTCACCGACTGCCTGCTTGTGGAAATGGAGAAGGTAGGCTCGGCCCTTCCATGATGTGGGCTCTCCAGGGTGGGCAGGGAGCACACGATTTCAGATTTACAGTGTGACTTGCACTCACTGGTGTCCAGGCCTTCCAGTGCAGCACGCTCTTAGTTTCATACACACACTCTTGGCTTCAGCATGACCACTGGACGCAAGTCAGCCTGCCTGGCTGCCAAGCTGGCCTGGGGCTTTGGGGTGGTGTGGGTGGGCCCCTTAGCCCTCTCCAGGTCCCGCTGCTCAACCCTTTCTAGTCCACAGACTTTGAGAATTGCATTTTGTCTGAGGAGAAGCCCTCGGCCTTCCTTGTGGGCATGTACTCCCCAACTGTGCACAGGTGCAAGACTTCCAGCCCTCCCCAGCTTCATCCACCTGCAGCCACTCAGGACCCTGATCCCCTGCCTCCTTCCCAGCTTGGAGAAGCTTCTTGTGTCCTTGTCTTGTCCTTTCCTGTTGCTTGTGGCTCAAGAACAACATGTGGAGCCCACACTGATTTCCCAGAACTGTCTGAGCATCTCCTCCACCAGTTTGGCCCCTCATGGCAGCAGACACTAGCCCTGTAGCAGGAGGGGTCAGCAGGAGTCGTTTAGCTCCTGCCTGAGCTATGACCAAGATCAGGGGGATGTCGCCTCTCCCAGGGTGGCCCTCATGCTGTTGAGGGAGACAGAGCCCTGTCCTGCCCTCAGCAGGTTTCCAGGGAGTCTCAGTTTCCATGGCTGTGCGGTGGAGACGGCCCTGTCTGTCACAGCTCCAAGTCACAGTTCCACTGGGACAGCCTCTTGGACACTGTCTCCTGTGTCCCTGTGGAGCTGGGAGGTGGCTGGTTCTGTGCTGAAAGGAGACAAGCAGCCCCTTCTCCTCCGGTCTGTCTCTGGCCTCACAGGAAAAGCACAGTGCAGAGCCCTTGTACACAATGGACGGTATCACCGTGACTGTGGCTGACCTGTTCTTTGCGGGGACAGAGACCACCAGCACCACTCTGAGATATGGGCTCCTGATTCTCATGAAATACCCTGAGATCGAAGGTAAGCAAGTGACTGGAGGGACACCGTGCGTACGGCTGCATCTCCCTGGATGGCCAGCCTTGCACGTTTTAGGCTGCAGCTTTCTGTTTGAAGCTGCTTGTTAACCCTCATGGTGATGTGGTGAGATGGCTGGATGCACTGCTTTGAGGGGAGATGTTATTGTCTGTGCTGGACACCTGGTACTCTTGCACACTGGTTGGTCCATACCCCACGAAGAAGCCCCTGGTTGCAGAAAACATCCCACACCAGAGTGGAAAGGTGGCAGGGTCTGCATTCTGCTCCATAAATAACTTATCTATGACAGAGAAGATAATGTCCCAGTTCCCCCGAGTAAGACCTGGTCTTCTAGGCAGAGCAGCTGGGGAGGTTGGAGCTGGAGGAGAGGGTCCTTGCTGGGGCGTCTTCCTCAAATGCAGATGTGAGGAGGGAAGTCCAGGAAGAAGCAGCTACAGCTGCCCTGGACCCTCGTCATTCCTTCCACAGGGCTCCTCCCAGCGGCACCTGGGGCAGTTGGGACTCTGTGCCTGGAGGAGGTGTGAGGGGTCTGGGCCTAGGTGGGCAGAGGGTCGTGCCCTGAGAAGCACCCATCTGGGCCAAGTAGAGGTGATGTGAGGGCACCCGCGTGCAAACAGGCCAGTCAGGGCTGGCTCCAAGTAAAGGGGAGGAAAGGGAGCTGCAGCCCGGCTGGAGACTGCCCGGGGTCCCAGAGCCCCTGCCTCTCGCTGGGCTGGACACAGGGCTGGGCAGCCTCTGCCCGAGGCAGTTCACAGCCGGAGTGGTGTGTGCCGCCCTCCTCACAAAGCTGCTGCTAATGGTCACTTGTGGTCTTAAGGCTCATCAGTTCCTGAAAGCAGGAATTATAGGCTCTGAAGTTATTTCCCCCAAGAAAGTCGACATGTGATGGACCCAGGGTCAGACCCTGGCTTTTCTTGTTATTTTCCTCTTCCTCTTCCTCTTCCTCCTCCTCTTCTTCTTCTTCCTCTTCTTCTATTTTGAGGGGACAGGGTCTCACTCTGCTGCCCAGGCTGTGCAGTGATGCAGTCATGGCTCACTGTAGCTTCTACCTCTTGGGCTCAATTGATCCTCCTACCTCAGCCTCCCAAGTAACTGGGCCACAGGTGTGCACCACCACACCCAGCTGATTAAAATGTAAAAGAAAAAATATTTTGCCTGGGCACAGTGGCTCATACCTGTAATCCTGGCACTTTGGGAGGCAAAGGCAGGTGATCACGAGGTCAGGAGTTCGAGACCAGCCTGGCCAACATGGTGAAAACCCGTCTCTCCTAAAATACAAAAAAATAGCCGGGTGTGGTTGCACGCGCCTGTAGTCCCAGCTACTTGGGAGGCTGAGGCAGGAGAATCACTTGAACCCCAGAGGCACAGGGTGCACTGATCGGAGATCGTGCCCCACTGCACTCAAGTCTGGCAACAGAGCAAGAATCTGTCTCTAAAAAAAAAAAAAATTGTAGAGACAGGTTGTTACTATGTTTCGCTGGCTGGTCTTGAACTCCTGGGCTCAAGTGATCCTCCTGCCTTAGCCTCCCAAAAGTGCTGGGGTTACAGGTGTGGCCACCATGCCCCATCCCTGGCCTCTGCTTTTTCAGTCACATGGAAATATGAAGGGTCAAGGAACCAAAAGTTTAGGGAAGGAATCATTGCATGGATCTGCAGCGATTATAAGAGAACTTTCAACTACTCTGCACTAGGGGAACCATGGACTCAAAAAATGTTTTAAATTATTATTTATGAGGAGGTTCCAATATAGACAAAAGGAAAATAAATATGATTGACATGCATATATCCATTGCCAAATTTAACATTTATTAACATTTTGCAATACTTATGTCAGAACACTTCAAAAGAAAATGTGTTACAGAGCCAGCCAAAGTCCACCTCCTCACATCTCCCCACCTCTCTCCCCAGAGATGGCTCCAGAATTGCTGTGTGGCTTTGCACCTTTAACAGTTATTAATTATCAGCACAATATTCATATTATTGCTGTATGTGTTTAATATTTCACCTGGGTACTGTACATAACATTTTGCAGCTTGTTTTTTTTCACTCAACATATGATGATGTTCCATGGGAAACTCCAAATACGGGAAGGCTAGGCAACTTGCCCAAGGCAGCTGTGACCTCTGTCAGAAAGACAGAGACTTTCAGACTTCAAGAAGTAGACCCTGCATGTCTGATTCTGCTCTGTAAATTCCCTTCATACTCAGAAGCATTCAGTAAACAAGCCTGGAGTAATTATCAATGCAAAGATTACCCTCCCAGAAGAAATTTCCAAAACACTTTCATTATCTTCTACTCATTACATGAAGAGAACTGAATAAGCCATCATCAACTAAGATAATGGATGCCAAAACATCCTGTAAATAACCTCATAGAGCCTAGCTCTTACTAAGTTTTTGGAGAATTTTCCAGTAATGCAAAGGACCTAGGGAAACTTAAGCACTGCTTAGGATGCTCCATAAACATCTTCTGGCTGGGTAGGGGAGTGGATGGATGGGGGTGGACAGACAGATGGATGGATGGATGGATGGATGGATGGATGGTTGGATGGATGGGTGGGTGAATGGATGGATGGGTCAATGGATGGGTGGATGGGTGGATGGTTGGATGGATAGATGGGTGGATGGGTGGGTGGTTGGATGGATGGATGGGTGGTTGGATAGATGGATGGATGGGTGGGTGGGTGGATGAATGGATGGGAGGGTGGATAAATGGGTGGATGGGTGGATGGGAGGGTGAATGGGTGGGTGAGTGTATGGGAGGGTGGATGGATGGGTGGGTGGATGGATGGGTGGGTGGGTGAATGGGAGGGTAGATGGCTGGCTGGCTGGGTGGGTGGGTGGATGGTTGGGTGGGTGGGTGATTGGTGGATGGATGGAGTGTCGATGGATGGATGGAGGGGTGGATGGATGTGTAGGTGGGCAGATGGATAAAGGGTGATTGAATAGATGGGTGGATGATGGGTGGATGTCCAACTGGCCATGAACAAATCCCTTAAATTTGTCCCATTCATATCCTGGCAGAGAAGCTCCATGAAGAAATTGACAGGGTGATTGGGCCAAGCCGAATCCCCGCCATCAAGGATAGGCAAGAGATGCCCTACATGGATGCTGTGGTGCATGAGATTCAGCGGTTCATCACCCTCGTGCCCTCCAACCTGCCCCATGAAGCAACCCGAGACACCCTTTTCAGAGGATACATCATCCCCAAGGTCCAGCGTGAGCCTGGAGCACACAGCATGAACACCATCTTATCAGCTAATCGCCTTCATGCCAGGGAGCAGGATGGGGGCCCCAAGACCCTTCCCTTTGGCAGGGTTCACCGAGTGGAGGGGCTGCCCCCTACTCCCACCCTGTTGAGTGCTGCTTCCCCAGGAGTGCTCAGATTGGCCTGGTGACCAGAAAGGTGGAGGAAATCTGGAAAAGTGCCTCAGCAGTTAATGCCTGGGACTGTAGTGAATTCTAATGCCAGGAACAATCACAACCAGTTCTGGGGTTAATCCTGTGAGATTAGGGCTTTCATCTTCATTTAGACCTGACCCCTGACTGCTTTCTATCTAATCCTTCACTAAGCAACTCCCTCCGTTGAAAATATACTATCTTCTATAGCATAATATTCAAAACAACATTCTTCACTGGGGGTTTCCAGGTGAAAGCCCACATTCTGTTAACATGACTCACTGAGACAGTTTTTGTTTCTTCTAGGGCACGGTCGTAGTGCCAACTCTGGACTCTGTTTTGTATGACAACCAAGAATTTCCTGATCCAGAAAAGTTTAAGCCAGAACACTTCCTGGATGAAAATGGGAAGTTCAAGTACAGTGACTATTTCAAGCCATTTTCCGCAGGTGAGAAAGATCAGAGGCAGCACCTTCCCTAGAGGAGCAGCCGACACTCCTCATGACCACTCCACGTGTGCTCTGCCCTTGTCCCAGGCACCCACTGACACCCGGAACCTCACTGTGTGCCCTGTGTCTATCGACAACATGACCCACATGTATTCTTCCCTGTTCAGGGAAGTTACATAACATCTTTCAGCAGCAATCCTGGGAATGAAGTGTTGTAGGTGGATTCTTTTTTCCCAAAGACTAGATATTTTACATCATTCATAGCTAAATTCTGTTTCTATTTTAACAAGACTTAGTGAAAAGCTCTCAAAGCCATATTATCCAATTCTCCCTAATTGTAAACCAGAGCTACTAAACAAAACCTAACCTTTGGTTACTGAGAATCATCACAGGAAGCATCAAAGCCTTCCTGGGATGTGACTCAGTGACTCTCTTTGAGGCACTTGTCCTCCTTCCCAGGGCCTCATCTTAGGGATTGTTGTGGGAAGATCACACAACCAACTGCATACTTTTCACACCCAAGGCTGGAGCCCCAGCTTCTAACAGGGCCCTACTTCCCTCCTGTAGGCATAACTGGTGAGCACTGGGGGTGCCTTCTTTACTAGGCAGACACGGTCTTCCCAACTTAACACTGTAGTTGAGCTCTGGATAATTGAGGTTGATGAAGGCTGGTCCCTGAATTAGTCAGTGTCGCTGGTATTCTTCCACTCAAGTACATTTTGTGCTTCTTTTAATAGACAGAGAGGGGTGAGTCCTGCCTTGTGATGGCCATTTGCCCACAGCCTCCTCCTCCCCGCTTCCCCTAGTCTCACTGTCGACAGCGTCGTGTCTCTGAAACTCCCTCAGTGTCTCATCAATACCATTGTTACTTCTAGGAAAACGAGTGTGTGCTGGAGAAGGCCTGGCTCGCATGGAGTTGTTTCTATTGTTGGCTGCCATTTTGCAGCATTTTAATTTGAAGCCTCTCGTTGACCCAAAGGATATCGACCTCAGTCCTGCAAATATTGGGTTTGGCTGTATCCCACCACGTTACAAACTCTGTGTCATTCCCCGTTCATGAGTGTGAGGAGGACCCCCTGAATCCCCTGCTTTCAAATAAGTTTTCAAATGGTTTGAGGACTGGCTTCCTCAAACCGATTCCTTTCTTTGCATATGAATATTTTTAAATAAATATTTTCCCAGAATATAAATAAATCATCACATGATTATTTTAACTACACGCGAAGTCATGGAATACCTTAATTGTTGAAGTGATTCTCACAGAGAGAGGTTTTTTTTTTCCTTTGAGAGTTTCGCTCCTGTTGACCAGGATGAAGTGCAGTGGTGTGATCTTGGCTCACTGCAACCTCTGCGTCCTGGGTTCAAGTGATGCTCCTGCCTCAGCCTCCTGAATAGCTGGGATTACAGGCACCCACCACCATGCCAGCTAATTTTTTGTATTTTTAGTAGAGACAGGGTTTTACCATGTTGGTCAGGCTGGTCTTGAACCCCTGACCTTAGGTGATCTACCTACCTCAGTCTCCCGAAGTGCTGGGATTACAGGTGTGAGCCACCGTGCCCAGCCAGAGAGAGGTTTTAAATATATGTTTACTTTAATATTAAGTTGTAACATAACTTTCATATTATTGAAAAGCTCTTCAATCTAGCATCACATCACTTCAGTTTCAGAAACATATTGAGGTGGGGAATTTGTATTAGGTTTCTCTAAAGGGACAGAGACAATAGGATAGACGTATATACGAAGAGGAGTTTATTAGGAGAATTGACTCACACGATCACAAGGTGAAGTCTCACAATAGGCCGTCTGCAAGTTGAGGAGCAGGGAAGCCAGTTCGAGTCCCAAAACCCCAACAGTAATCCTTTCCTAACGTCAGGATGCGCATTGACCTGTATGTGACATTCGCCGTGCAGAGGGTGCACTGCTGAGGAGAATGGTGCCCAAGAAGGACACTGTTGACCCAAAATATTCCACATAAACCATGATTACAGCCACAAATTCAGGTTTGGAGAAAGTTGTTAGACAATTCACTTTATAGGATAAGTTAATAAATAAGATTTTTCAAACCCAATTGCACTATCATCCTCATGATTCTGGAAAGGTTGAATGGACAAATGGTATCTTGAAGCTAAAATTAGTTAAACTAACAGAGTCAAGTGGTTTATTTTGGTAAAAAGTTTTTACCAGTAGCCTTACTGGTAATTAGATTAACCTCTACGGGAAAACACAAACTAACCCCTTATGAAATAATTACTGTAGTATCTATTCCTTTGATAATACAACATTGTGTATCCCCTGTACTTGTTAGTGCTGATGTGACTAAATAATGCAAGGCCTTGATGCATTTTGCAAATGTACATGTCCACCAGTTGAAGTAGGCTTTCTATGAACCACCAGTTGATAATATTCAGATCTTCCATCACCTGGAAACTAAAGATTGGGTCTTCTGGAGATGACACTAGAGAAAAACTGCCCTTGAGTCTCGCTGAAAAAAACCATACCAGGGTCCTCTTACTACTCAACACTGCAGTAAAGCTTCAGTGTCTTGAGCCTTGAGTTCACGTTTCTGGACTAAAGAGAGCTCCCTTGGTTTCTTGGACTTGTCAACCTATAGGTGACTTAAAATTGAGAATATCCAAGGGAAATCTTTCTTAGAAACAGATGGCATCACGAAGTAGACAGCTTTCCCAAGATGGTGCACCAAGACTTCATTTGACTCTTTTTCATTGACTAAGATTTGTTTTTGTTTTGCATTAATGTAAAGATGTTCAAGCTTCCTCTTTTGTTAGAAACTTTCACTACTCAAACCAAACATCCTTTAAGGTCTACCGTGCAGAATATAGCCACTCTCACTAACTGAAACAATTGCTGACTATGTCAACTAGATATATGGGAAGAATCCAAAGTAATATTAGAATCTCATCCCATACACATTTGGGTGAGCAATTCAGGAAGCTGACTTTATCAAAAGGTTTGGTATCCTTCCCTTGGCAGATTGGTTGATTATTTTTTCAGTGTATAAATATTATCATTGTGTATTTGTTTCTTGATTGTAAAAACATTTGGAGAGCACTGATTATTATAATCAGAGCTAGGAAGATTATCAAATAATGTTCCTGCTGTTATTGTTTTTTATTCTTTATTTTTTAAATTTTTTCTTCTCCATAGGTTCTTGGGGAACAGGTAGGAGGTATCTGGCTACATAAGTAAGTTCTTTAGTGGTGATTAAAAAAAAACTTGCTCATGCATGTTTATAGCAGCACATTCACAATTGCAAAAATGTGGAACCAACCCAAATGCCCATGATTCAACGAGTGGATAAAGAAACTGTAGTATATATATATGATGGACTACTACTCAGCCATAAAAAATAATGAGTTAATGGCATTCACAGCAACCTGGATAGGATTGGAGACTATTATTCTAAATGAAGTAACTCAGGAATGGAAAATCAAACATCGTATGTTCTCAGTCATGAGTAGGAGCTAAGCTATGAGAATGCAAAGGCATAAGAATGGACTTTGGGGACACACTATAGACTTTGGGAACTCACAGGAAAGGGTGGGAAGGGGGTGAGGGATAAAAGACTGCAAATTGAGTTTAGTGTATACTGCTCAGGAGATGGGTGTACCAAAAATCTCACAAATCACCACTAAAGATTGGTTGATATTTATGATCAACTAGTTTGACATTGGGAAGAAGCTACAGAACCAAAGGGATAGACTATAATTACTACCGGTTTTCTTTCTCTCTCCTCTCCTCTCCTGTCCTCTCCTCTCCTCTCCTTTCCTCTTCCTTTGACAGAGTCTTGCTCTGTCACCAAGCTGGAGTGCAGTGGCAAGATCTTGGCTCACTGCAACCTCCACTTCCCAGATTCAAGCGATTCTCCTGCCTCAGCCTCCTGAGCAGCTGGGACTACAGGCAAGCGCCACCACGTCCAGCTAATTTTTGTATTTTTAGTAGAGACAGGGTTTCACCATCTTGGCCAGGATGATCTTGATCTCTTAACCTCGTGATCCGTCCAACTCAGCCTCCCAAAGTGTTGGGATTACAGGCGTGAGCCACCACGCCCGGCCTACTACTGGTTTTCTTAAAGTATTCTTTTGCTCTTAATGAAACTGCAAAAGGTTTTCATTTTTAATTGTGAAATCGATGTCTTCTTGAAACATCTCAGATTAATATCCCAGGAGTTCAACCTTTGTGGTACCTTACTGAATTCCATTTTGCAGACCATACTTATTGCCTTCTGTTCTTTATCCCTTTGAAAAGGTATGTTTTTTTCCCTTGACTATGATGATAACTGTCTCCTTCCATCATTTTGTCAACTCCTGTAACTTTTTCTCTGGTTATAATTCTGCTGTTATGACCTGACACTGAAATGTTTATTTTCTTTTCTTTTTTTTTTGGTGGGTAAGGTCAGGAGAGGTGGGAAAGGGAAGATTTTCCTGCTTTTATAAGGCCACTGATATCATGAGGGTCCCACCCTGGTGACTTAATCTAATCCCATACCTTGAAATATTACCACACTGGGGGTCAGGGCATCAACATATGCATTTGAGGAGCGACATAAATATTCAGTCCTTAACACAAAGGGGGTGGTTGTGGTGGCCACGGTCAAATACTCAGGACAGGAATTCATGGTGGAAAGCTGCAGTAGGGAAATAGGAGAGGCACTGGGAAGTGGGCTGTCCTCTCCTCAAGGACAATTGCCTCTTTGTGAATGCAATAATCTTCATTAAATGTTAAAAAAGGGATGGGTAGTGGTAACCTCTACCAGGTTTCCTTTTAGGTCTGGGAGTGTGGGGTGTAGGTTGTGGCAGAGAGCCAAGCCAGGATCATGACACAATTGTGTAATTTGAAGGTATCTTACTTAGTCTGTTTTTTTTTTTTTTTTTTTGAGACGGAGTCTCGCTCTGTCGCCCAGGCTGGAGTGCAGTGGCCGGATCTCAGCTCACTGCAAGCTCCGCCTCCCGGGTTCACGCCATTCTCTCGCCTCAGCCTCCCGAGTAGCTGGGACTACAGGCGCCCGCCACCTCGCCCGGCTAATTTTTTGTATTTTTTTAGTAGAGACGGGGTTTCACAGTGTTAGCCAGGATGGTCTCGATCTCCTGACCTCGTGATCCGCCCGTCTCGGCCTCCCAAAGTGCTGGGATTACAGGCTTGAGCCACCGCGCCCGGCCTCTTTTTTTTTTTTTTTTGAGACGGAGTCTCGCTCTGTCACCTGGGCTGGAGTGCAGTGGCCGGATCTCAGCTCACTGCAAGCTCCGCCTCCCGGGTTTAGGCCATTCTCCTGCCTCAGCCTCCCGAGTAGCTGGGACTAGAGGGGCCCGCCACCTCGCCCGGCTAGTTTTTTGTATTTTTTAGTTGAGAGGGGGTTTCACCATGTTAGCCAGGATGGTCTCGATCTCCTGACCTCGTGATCCGCCCGTCTTGGCCTCCCAAAGTGCTGAGATTACAGGCTTGAGCCACCGCGCCCGGCTGAAATGTTTATTTTCAAGGTCTAGAAAAAGCAATGTTTTCTCACAGTATAACTTGATTTTGTACTCTTGGCTTTTCTTGGTATGTCTCAATTGTTCAATGTAATCAGGAAACTTACCATGCTGTTATTAAGAGCCATGTATTCCCCAATCAAGGAACTAGTTTTCTTGTTTATATTCCTCTATAATATGGTGTACACTCATCACACTGGACACACTCTTCCTGTGTCTGGTTAAAGTACCCTTTTCATCAGGTTTGACTTCCAGTTTATCTAAATGGGCCTTTAACATTCGAATTTCTAGCAGGAACCTTTTTTTTTTTTTTGAGGCAGAGTCTCGCTCTGTCGCCCGGGCTGGAGTGCAGTGGCCGGATCTCAGCTCACTGCAAGCTCCGCCTCCTGGATTTACGCCATTCTCCTGCCTCAGCCTCCCAAGTAGCTGGGACTACAGGCGCCCGCCACCTCACCCGGCTAGTTTTTGTATTTTTAGTAGAGACGAGGTTTCACCGTGTTAGCCAGGATGGTCTCGATCTCCTGACCTCGTGATCCGCCCATCTCGGCCTCCCAAAGTGCTGGGATTACAGGCTTGAGCCACCGCACCCGGCCTCTAGCAGGAACCTTAAAACTTTCAGTCTCTACTTAACCTATTACCCAGTTCCAAAGCCATTTCCACATGTTTAGATATTGTCACAGCAGTACCACATTCCTGGTAACACAATTTGTCTTAATCTACTTGAAATGCTATAACAAACTATCATAGACTGGATGGCTTTAACAACAGAAATGTACTTCTCACAGTTCCGGAATCTGAAAAGTCCAAGATCAGGAGCTGGCTGATTTGGTTCCTGGTGAGGGCTCTCTTCCTTGTTTGCAGATGGTTGCATTCCTATCGTGTCCTCAGATTGCATTTCCTTGGTTCATGCATGTGGGTAAGGTCAGGAGAGGTGGGAAAGGGAAGATTTTCCTGCTTTTATAAGGCCACTGATATCATGAGGGTCCCACCCTGGTGACTTAATCTAATCCCATACCTTGAAATATTACCACACTGGGGGTCAGGGCATCAACATATGCATTTGAGGAGCGACATAAATATTCAGTCCTTAACACAAAGGGGGTGGTTGTGGTGGCCACGGTCAAATACTCAGGACAGGAATTCATGGTGGAAAGCTGCAGTAGGGAAATAGGAGAGGCACTGGGAAGTGGCTGTCCTCTCCTCAAGGACAATTGCCTCTTTGTGAATGCAATAATCTTCATTAAATGTTAAAAAAGGGATGGGTAGTGGTAACCTCTACCAGGTTTCCTTTTAGGTCTGGGAGTGTGGGGTGTAGGTTGTGGCAGAGAGCCAAGCCAGGATCATGACACAATTGTGTAATTTGAAGGTATCTTACTTAGTCTGTTTAGTGTTGCTATAAAGGAATACCTGAGGCTGGGCAATTTATAAAAAGAAAAAGAAGTGTATTTGGCTCGTGGTTCTTTAGGCTATACAAGAAGCATGGCACTAGCATCTGTTTCTCACGAGGGCTTCAGGCTGCTTCCTCATATAGTGGAAGATGAAGGGGGAGCTGCTGTGTGCAGAGATCACATGGCAAGAGAGGAAGCAACAGAAGGGGAGGGAGGTGCCAGGTTTTGTTTTCTTTTAACAAGAAGTTCTTATGAGAACTAATGAGTGAGAACTCACCCATCCCAAGGGAGGACATTAATCTATTCATGAGGGATCTGTCCCCATGGTCTAAACACCTCTCATTAAGTTCCATCTCCAACACTGGTAATGAAATTTCAAACATGAGATTTGAAGAGGTCAAACAAACCAAAGTACAACAGAAGAGAATATTGGGCCTGGGAGTCTGACTGGCAAATATACTTTAAGTCAAGGAGCTATGTGCGTGCACAGGTGTCAAAGGCAATGTTGACATCTGCAATACTGTCATAACGAACCAAGGTGCAGTAACCCAACTGGCAAAGTTAGAGCCCCAAATAAGGGTGGGGCAAGCAAACAATTTTTTACATTCCAGCGTTTTGCCCCCAAATGGGTGATGTTCTATTGCAAATAGGTTTTAAAGCATATGGCCTGATTTGGGTGTGTGTTGTTAATAGACTGTGAGGTTGTTTGTCAATTAAAACACTGGCCTGTGGGCAGGCCCTGTGGCTCAGTTGTTGGTTTGTTTGGTCACAGGCAAGCCAGGAAAGTCTTTAGGTTGTAGGCTTGTAGTAGCCAAAATTGATGGCTTGTTGTTCTTAGCATTCATGCTGTTGGTTTAAACAATGGCTTACTTGGAAGGTTTTGGCAGGATGACATGGTGGGAGTGAGAGCATCAGGAAAAATAGCTAATGCATGCTGGTCTTAATACTTAGGCGATGGGTTGATAGGTACAGCAAACCACCATGGCACATGTTTACCTATGTAACAAACCTGCATATCCTACATATGTTCCCTGGAACTTACCAGAAAAAAAAAAAAAAGGAATATCCTTGATATTTGACCTTAATTGAAAATGCCACATTTCTTTAGTAAAAAAAAAAAACTTTTTTAAAAAAGAGAAATATTCAGGAAGGACTTAGGGATGGTGAAAGTTAAGCTTACATGGGTCCTATTGCAGATGGGCAGCTACCTGGTCCATGGGACATTGTACGGTTAATGGATCTGGCCTCTAGCCCTTATGGGGTATGACAGGAAGAAAATGTCATAAAGCTAGGAGACATTATTAAAGGTCCTCATTTATAAGCAGTCTTTGTATACATAGAGATGAAACATATACCACTTTAAAGATAGGAAAGTGTGATGGGAAGGTTTTTCAAGTTGGTATAAGGTGTGAGTCTACAAAAAACCCTTCAATTAAGAGAGTAAGGTTTGTGGCAAGACAGAGACCTATTTAGAGATCCATTGCTGAACTGGTATTTGAAAAGGGGTTGTTTTAGGAGACCACTATGCCTCTTTGTTAAATCAGCTATCTTGGGCCTAGCAGGGAAATTAAAGTTTTATCCAATGCCTCTTTCAAGAGTCCAGCATTGTGTATCCTGACAAGTGAAATGGTTACTATAGTGCCTTGGTTATTATCAGTAGTGACTCCAACTCCAGAAGGAATAATGAATGATAAGGATATATCTGTATATACATTTGCTTGCAGACAATGCTTCTGCCATTACTACTACTGGTGGACTTACAGAATGCCATTTCCACAACCATGGTACTACAACACAGCATTGCTGCTGATCAAGGAACTCTCTTCACAGCAAAGGAAGCACTTCAATGGGTCCACGCTCATGGAATTAACTTGTCTTACCATGTTCCCCACCACCCTGAAGCAGCTGGTTTGGCAGACTAACGGAGTGGCCTTTTGAAGACCCAAAGTACTAGCTAGGTGGCAATACCTTGCAGGGATGGAACAAGATTCTCTAGAAGACTGTATGTGCTCTGAATCAGTGTCCAATATTGAGTACTGTTTCTTTTGTAGTCATAATTTACAGGTCCAAAAATCACAGGGTAGAAATGAGAGTGGTATCCCCATTATTACCCCTAGTGACCCATGAGCAAAGGTTTTGTATCCTGTTCCCATGACTGTGCTCTTAGGTCTTAGTTCTGAAGGAAGAAATCCTTCCACTCAGAGACACCCTAGTGATTCCACTGAACTGCAAGGCTGCCACTGGCCACTTCGGGCTACTCATGCCTCTGAATCACCAGCAAAGAGGGAGTTACTGGCTGGGGTGGCTGATCCCGACCACTGAGTGGAATTTGGACTACTCTTTCATAAGGAAAAGTATGTCTGGAATACAGGAGATTTCTGCAAAATTTTATTGAAATTATAATGGACTTATATGTCCTTAGGCAGGAAGGACATCTTTACAGTTATGAGTTTCCACTAATGAACATGACCTTTCTCTCCATTTATTCAGATCTTTTAAATTTTCTCTAAAGTTGTTTTGGGGAAATAACATACATCTGTTGCTACATTAATTCCTTGGTACATGGTATTTTTATAATACTGCATTTATTTTTAAGTGTATTTTTGCTTTTTGTAGCTGGCTATTAGTTCTACCAGGTATGTAATGGGCTGAGCTCTGTTGCTGGAATGAGATGTACCCGCATGGGAGTGACCCCTGAGGTGTCAAATATACAAATTAATAGGTGAATCCAAGTTGAGTTTGGGTGTGGTTGTTACCATCTCATCACCATTGCCATTGGTAGTAGTAAAATTGATTATTAAATAGGTTTCCACCTGGTCTTGGTGAAAACACAGGAGATCTTCTGTTGGGAGCTGGTTTACAGCAAGAGTATGTCTATATGATCAGCAGGGTATACAAGAATCCCAGTTTACATTATATTCCTACACTACGGCTCCAAATAGAGTGTAGAGAACCAGAACAGTTCTCCCATTCTGAGGTATTCTACACATACAGCTGGTTTCTTACCTGAGGAAGCACATTCTGGCAGAACCCTGCAGAGAGGAAAAAAATAGAGCTCGTGCCAGCCTCTCCTGACCCTTCACTGAGGCAGCCTTTGGCTGAGATGCTTATCCTTAGCTGATGCATATCATTATTTTGTTACTGGTTTATTGTATCCTTTTCTATCAACTAACTGTAGATTCCTAAGTGATGTATTTTGTGGGTCTTGTGTCCTAGCATTGAGACACAAAAGTGATTTTAAAATATTGACCTGTATTTAGCAAACTTTTATACTCATTTAGATGTTCTGAAATTTATCTGTAGATTGAGATTCACAAAGCATATAATCATAAATCCATGTCTTAACTATTTCACCATATAGTACTTCTAGTATGATAAACAGTATTTGAATATTGCAGACATCCTTGAGTTATTCCCAACATGAAATTGTTTAGACATCTCACCAATAAATCTAAGGGAAGCTGACTGTTTTTTTAGTAGTCTTTTTTTTTTTCACATGAATACGTGTTGAACTGTGTCAAAGGCCTTTTATTCATTAACTGAACAATCATTGGTTGATTTTTTAAAAAATTCTGGTGAACCAATAAAAGCTAAAGTTCTTTCTAATCATGGGCTTAACTGAATTAGTTTTAAAATGTGGTGTCTTCATTGCCATTCAGTTCAATATATTTTCTAACTTCCACTTGATTTAAAATTCATGTTTGATAGTGTATCGCCAGTTTGTTTGAAACAGGTATGATTAACCGCATCTTAGAGAACTCATCTGTCCTGGACTGACTGAAGAATTTCTGCACTTTGCCATGTTCCATTTTTCCATGGAAACAGTGCTCTTCAGTGAGCCTCTCTTTTCAACTCCACCATGTCACTGGTCTACCTGGTCTGGGAGCCTGTCAAGAAAAGGGATCACTTTGTCATGAATTCCATGTATTCTGACTCAGAAGATGCAGACTTTGACTCCCACCATTGGCCTTGATTGGGTCAATGCATTTCAGTGAATTTGAAGCACGCATCAGATGCACATGACTTACATCCTAGTTGATTGACTCCCCGCACGCTGAGGATTTCTATCCTGTTCCTGTCCAAAAGTGCCTGAGTTATACATTTTGTGTTCTTGAGAGTACAAACTACACAGCTAATATGTGGAGACTACCATATGGAACGGACTGATTTTGAATCCCAGCTCACTGATCCTCATTTTTTATTTTTATTTTTTTAATTTCTGGGAGTCTGTATAGTCCAGACCTGTAATGAAGGAATTGAAGAATAAATCACAAGGTGTGTGTACGTGTGTATGGAGGTGGGTTCCAGACCTCCTGGGCCCACTGTGAGAGCGTCTCAGGCCTGCATCCCTCTGCCTGAGGACCCAGAAGAGCCTGGCAGGTCCCAGAGATGAGCAATCCAGAGACCAGGAGGTTAAGGAAGCATTTATTGAAAACCTGTGATGTATCTCTGGCCCAGACCCAGAGGCAGAGTCAAGCCAAGGCTTCAGTCACAGGAGCCTGGGGGTCTTGGGCCGACCTCTACTCCTCACCAGTAGACTCAGCTGAGACGGGTTGTATCAAAGTAACTCCTTTGTTTCCTGAAAGCCCCTTGGGCTAAGGTCAGGGGTGGAGTGTGTCCTCCTGGCCTATGAGGACATCAGGCCCTGCTCGGTGTGCAGCTCCAGGTCTTTCTCCTCAGGGGCTTTTAAGGGCTTGGGACTGGCCTGCAGGAGGTTAGTGCCCAGGGTGGGAATCTATATCCGTCCCCATGGCCACACGGTCCCCTCCTGCCCCATCAGTACCTTGGGTGGACCCACTATGGGAAAGCCCCTCACCACAGACCATCCTCTGAGGAGTCCCAGGACCCCCTCCCTTGTCCTCCTGCAGCTTCTGCCATCCCTTCAGTAGCTGTCTCTGTTCCCTGACACCCAGTTCTGGGGCTTACCACATCTCCTGGGCCAGCCTCTTCCTCTTGTGTGCTCTGGGCTTGGGCAGGGACTTGCATTCCACGCTTTTCCAGCTCTTCCTTCAGCCTGGACAGGAAGAGGCAGGATGGGGGAAGGAAGAAGAGGGAAGCGTGGAGGAGGGACATGAGGTTTTCAAGAGTCAGAGAGACAGAAGGTGGAGAGAGGAGATACCACATCGGTCACCTTCCTGGTGGGGGTTGTGGGGACAGGGCCTCCACACACACCTCTGCCGCTTCTGCTGCAATTGTTGGCACTTCTGCTGCAGCTGCTGGTGGCTCTGGGCAGCAGCTGCTAGGAGCTCCTCAGCCTTCCTGTGCTCTTCCTGAAACAGCTGCCTGGGGGGTCCAGTAGGGGGTGGTTAGCACCAGCCACTCCCTCCTCCCACCCTCTTCACCTCCACATCTTACACTGTGGCTGCAGCCTCCTGGCTGCGGAGAAAGAGTCCCTCATCGAGGGTGGAGGGGCCCTCAGCCCCACACAGGGAGCACAGCTGATGCTTCACGTCTTCCAGCGTTGCCTTGACCAGTTTCTCTGCAGCACGAAGGGGCAGGTGAGCACATGAGGGCACGTGAGGTCAGATATGGGCCATCCACCTTCCCTGGCCTCACCTTCCTTGAGCAGCTGCTCCTTGTTGCTGTCCAGAGCACAAATCTCCCTTGCCAGCCGCTCTGGCCTCTGAAGGGGAAGAAAAGAGGCCTGTCCACACCTCTTGGCTTTCCCCCATGCCTCTAAGAAGGCTATCTGAATCTTGTTTCATACTTGCTCACTATGCCTCACTTTGAACAACTCTGCCCCTCTGTGCACACCAGCCACAGTACAGACTTAGGGCCATGGCACTGGCCATTTCCTCCCTGTGCACTTCTGTCATCCCACATCTCTGCAGTGCTGCAGTGGGGAGGCTCATGAATTGTTAAAACAGATAAACCTGCAAACACTGAGTCTTGGCTGTTTTCTGGAGGATCAAGTACCAGTTTAGCTCTGCAGCTCCCCCCACTGCCCTCTGTCCTGGCGTGACCTCCTCACTGAGCCCTTCCTCCCTAACACTCACTGTCTATTTTCTTGTTCAGTGCCTAGGGTCCTCCTGAGGGGCAAACACTGATTGCTTATCCTCGTTGTCTCCCTTGTGCCCGTGATGGTTCCAGACACATCCACTGACACTGATGGAAAACTTGACCTTGGCTCATCAGAGATGCCCCTGACCACTGAGCAGCAGGGCCACAAGGAGGTGACAAGGGGCTGGATTTGGGCAATGTTGATCTTAGCACCACCAGGGCTTGCTCGAGGACTGGGTGTGGCAGGTGAGAGGAAATGACCGTTTGGGCCTGGTGCTGCTAGGGTAGATGTGGAAAGGGGAGAAGTGGCTTTGAGGGACTCACATGGAAGTCCCAGAGGTCCTTGTGCTGGCCCATCAGATCCTCCAGCTGTTCCTCGAACGCCAACCTGGGGGCCAACCACAGGCATGAGGGAATATGGGATGACATCACCACCTTCACAGACTGTCCAAGTCTGTGGGTCTTCAGGCACAGACCTTGGGGTGCTTTGCTCATGGTCTCTGCTCCACTGGGAGCATCTTCTCCACCTTGAACCTCTAAGGCTCAGCGTAGCCAGCTCTTCTAACCCCCATCTTTGACATTATGCCCCAACTACCAGCCATCCAACCCCCCTGCCTCAGGTGCTAAGGTTTACCTCAGCTGTCTCTGTTTGTTCTTCTCTTCTTCAATCTGCAAGCTTAGAGCAGAAATTCTCTCCTTGCACTCCTGCAGCACGGTGTGCTTCCTGGGAGAGGTGAGGCAGCCCTCAGCCATGCTTTCTTAAGCCCCAGGAGGGCACTGGGTTGGGGCTTCTGCCTCCCTCTATTAAAGCTACTTTTTTCCCCCTCTGTACATTAAGGTCCTTCTCTGTAACAGGTGATGGGTAGGGGGTGATGTGAGCATTTGCCCCCTGGAAGTAATTTTGTCAGGTTAAGAGAGATTAGTGTGGACATGGTCAAGTAAGCAAATGCACACATATCTTATCTGGTTTTCCCAAAGAACTGAAATCTCAGTGTGGTAGGGCCTGGGGCCTCTGGTAACAAAATGAGCTAAATCAGGAAGTGGAGAAATGCATGGACAAATCGATGGGTGGATGAAAAGATAATGGATGGAGAGAGAATGGACAAGTGGCTGGCTCAATGCCAACAGACAAGTGAACAGACAGATGAGTGAACAGATATCCAAGGAGTATGACAAAGAGTAAAAGGCAAAGAATAAAAACCAGTTGAAGAAATTTAATTGATAATTTAGCAAATGAACGTCTATGCCATTGAGAGAGTTACCCTTAACACTACTGCCTGCTGTTGGAGCCAAAGGGGAAAGACACTCTTTGGACTCTCCATTGTTTAGAGGGAGAGAATGAGAGCTGTGGATCTCAGACTCACCTTCCTGCTTCTTTCTGCTCTACCAGAATAAAGAGGTAGGACAGAGTTAGGCTCAGCTGGAAGCTCTTACCTCTGTGCCTCACTTTCCTTTTCCTGGCAATGCAGCCGGAGGATCCTCAGGGTCTCTGTAGGGAGAGCAACAGTGTCCTATGAGAACCTGTCAAGGTATCGGGTTTTGGCAAGGGGAACATGGCCAGATCATGTCAGGTCTGTGGACACTTGACTGAGCTTTAACATTTACTACATGTCTGGTGGAAGCCACAGGAGAGAGGCAAGCTGGGACAGGTTTCAAAAGGCTTCAGCTGCCATAGGGGGAGAGTGGGCCTCTGTGGGCTGGCAAAAGGAACAAGCCTGGAGACAGGGGAGTGGCAGATACCTTGTTTTTTGCTCAAGATCTCCTTCAGGTGTACTTTCTCTCCATGTACTGGAAAACAGTGACACATTTTGGCATCAGGGACTATGCAACGCACCCTCAGGGATGGGGATTGCTCACGGTCACATGGGAAGTTGGGCACAGCCTTGCTCCCAACCCAAATGTGAACCCCTCGAGGTGAGCCCCTCCCTACCCTCTGGTGCCCACATTTCCTGGAAGCACCAAAGGGCCTTCACGTTTATAGAGGGTGGCTGTGAGGGCCCTGGAGGATGCCCATGCTTTTACATGGGGAGGAGAGAAAAAATACAAACACCCATGAAGTCGGACAAGGGCTGTGAAGAAACACATCAAATAGGAAGGGGCATGTGACCAGATGGTGACAGGGTGCCACCTTTAGATGGGATGACTGGGGACATTCTAACTTAGAACTGATGATGTGAGGAAAGAGGAACCTGTATTATCTGAGGAAGCATAGGCAGCACCTGGCAAAAGCTCTGAGGTGGGAATGAGGTTGGAGGGTGTTTCTTGAACACTTTCACAAGCAGAGAGGAGAGGGGGAGACTGGCAGGACATGAGGCTGGAGAGGGTACAGGACCCTTGGCCATGGCAAGGATGCTTATCATCTGGAATGCAGGGTTAGGGGAGGCTTGAGACACTGTGGGGACCTCTGGGTGACCCCCGGCTCTCTTACGCAAGTCCAGTTCCTTCTGCAGGGCCTCACAGATGGTCTGGGCCTCTCCTAGGTCTTCATTGGCTTTCTTTTTGGCTTCACCAGAGAGCAGAAAAATATTGTGTGAGTGCAGCCTCTATTCTCTTGCCAACAGTGACATTTCTCATTTGCCTTCAGGAAAATCTATAGTGGCCTAGATTTTATACAGTAGGAAACAAGGCTTCCAAAGTCCAGGCTCTCCTTGCCAGGCTCTGCTGATAGCAGGGCTAGGATCGTGGGTATATTAACTATGGCAGTTGCATGCTGAAATGCCCTGTACTTAATTTAAGGCTCTGCTGCTGCTGTTGTGAATAACCAGTAACTTTGGAACAAGGGACCCTGCATTCTCATTTGGCACTGAGCCCCGCAAACCATGTAGCTGGTCCTAGCTGGCAGCCAAGGCCCCCAAACTCACCTTGCTGGGCCTCATTAATGCGGTTAATCAGGACCTCAACTCGGGGCTCTAGGCTTCCCACTGCAGGGAGGAAAGGAGGTTGATTGACAGGGCAGGCAGAGGTGGGGTGGTTGCCAGCCTTGTGTCTCTGCTGCTTTCATGCAACACAGATCTATTGAGTACCTACTGAAAGCAGGTGCTGTGTGGGGCCCTCACGGGGCTCATGTTCTGGGTGGGCAAGACTGGGAACAGACACAATAAGATACCGAGTGGGGCTTTGGTAACTGTGTTCAAGAGAAATAAAGTAGGGCAAGGGGGGTTAAAGCACAAAGGAGTGGAAAGCGCTCCTCAGATATGGGAAGGTATCATGAGAGCCCCAAATCAGGTGGCAGGGGGGCAGGCCCTGCAGCTCTTTGGTTTGGGGTGGGAGGTAGTCAGTGCAAAGACCCCCTCTGAGGTGGGAAGACGGCTGGCAGGAGCCTAGTGAGCAAAGAGGGAGTAGCGGGTGAGGGGAAAGGAAGGGAAGTGAAGGTGGCAACTTCTGGATTTAATGGACTGCAGTGGAGCCAAATGGGTGACCAGCAAGAGGTTTGGGACAGGGTTTTGGGAAAACACTCTGCCTTCCTTACCCTTTTTCCTTCTTTAATTTTGAATCATGGGGCCCTATTTTTAGTTTAAGTAATTAAGTTTTAAAAGAAAGAGAAGGTGAAGAGGATTATTTCCCAAGTTTGTACATTGTGGGGCCGGAAATTGAACCCACATCTGCTTGGCCCCAAATCTCAGGCTGAGCCTCACACAAAGGAGACACATGACCTTTCTGCAGCTTTTTCACCATTTCCATCAAGTCTTCAATTTTCTGTGAGGATGTGTCCTGCCCTGTGGAGACAAAACCAAACATTTCAGAATCAAGCAGGGCGAGAGGCCAGAGGAAGGATCTGACAGCCCCTGGCCTGAGACTGAGCTGGACTGAGGGCAGGTCTCCAGCCAGAGTGGTGGCCCTGCTCCTTGTCCTGAGGTGAACAGTACACTAGATGAATCAGGCTCCTCCATGGTCAGCTTTTCCCTGCAGGGTAAAATTATACCAGATAGCCCTTTGTAAAACTCTGGGTGAGGACAGGGGTGTACTCTCACTGCTGAGGCTGTTCAAAGTAAGGTCAAAGCTCCTGATATAATAATTCAAGAAAAAAAATGAGGGTATAAAAACCTGGAGGAAGGAGTCAAAAATCACTGTAACTAGCAGATGACATAATCTAGGAAGTTCTTAGAGAGTTTTCTTTTTCTTTTTTTTTTTTTTTTTGAGACGGAGTGTGGCTCTGTCGCCCAGGCTGGAGTGCAGTGGCGGGATCTCAGCTCACTGCAAGCTCCGCCTCCCAGGTTCACGCCATTCTCCTGCCTCAGCCTCCCGAGTAGCTGGGACTACAGGCGCCTGCCACCTCACCCAGCTAGTTTTTTGTATTTTTTAGTTGAGACGGGGTTTCACCGTGTTAGCCAGGATGGTCTCGATCTCCTGACCTCGTGATCCACCCGTCTCAGCCTCCCAAAGTGCTGGGATTACAGGCTTGAGCCACCGCGCCCGGCCGAGAGTTTTCTATAAAACCATAAGGATTAGTAGCAAAATGCCTTAAGATGTTAGTTTAAAAACATATATAAATACAAATAGCTTTCCTATATACAACCAATACTAAACCTGAAATCTCCCCACAAAATATTTCATATTAATTTTTTATAATTATTGGAACCTATTTTTAACACTAAAATCAGTAGATCTAAGAAATTACTATTTATGGCATTAACATTGTGAAAGGAAAATAAATCTTTTTATAAATAAATATTTGAAAATAAATCAATTCAAAGTTACCCTCTGCTCACTGAGATAAATGCGTATCTGATTTTGTAAAATAAATATCTGAAAATAAATGAATTCAAAGTCATCCCTCTGCTCACTCAGATAAATGCATATCTGATTGCCTCCTTTGGAAAGGCTGACCACAAACTCAAAATAATGCAACCATTTGTTTTTTATCTACTTATGACCTTGAAGTCAACCTTCCTGCTTCAAGTGGTCTCATCAATGCTTCGAGGTGACCCACCTTTCCAGATCGAACCAATGTTCATCTTACATATGTTGATTCATGTCTCATGTCTCCCTAAAAAGCATATAAACCAACCTGTGCTCTGACTACCCTGCCACCCTGGGCACATGTCATCAGGACCTCCTTATGCTGTGTCGCAGGCATGCATCCCTAACTTTGGTAAAATAAACTTCCTAAATTGACTGAGACCTGTCTCAGATTTTGGGGTTTCACATTTTGGCAACCACAAAGGGATTCTGAGTAGAGGTGCTCCTGACCTTTGACAAATATTCTACCAGTGCCTGCTAGCAGCTTGAGCTATCTTTGTGGCTCAAACTAATTTGACAAGTTGCTGAGGTCTGGAAGTCCCCTATCCAGGGAATCCCTCATTTCCCAAAATTTGTTCGAAGGCCAAAGTTTATTTTCTGAACAACTCTTCTCTTTTTCTGGAGTTTTACTTGCTTCCGACAAGGAAGGCAAGTTTTCCTGCTACCATGAAAACTCATTTCTGGAGTTTGAACTCGCTCCCAACAGGGAAGACAAGTTTGAGGGTTTTTTTCCTGCTTCTAAGATGATAGAGACAAGTCTTCAGCCTGACCCATCCCTAGGTAAGTAACTGAATTGGGGTTTGTCTTGGCTAAAGATAAGATTAACAACCAGCTGCTCTTAATTTTTCCTTACCATTACAGTGTTCAGTAATCATACAAGTTGTGTGATCATTTGTTTGTTATGCTTAACCGGTATTTTTTTTGTTGTTTCTTTCTGTTTTTGCTGTTTTGGTCCTTTTCCCATTGGGTTTGGCCAATTCTATCTGACTTGATCAAATCCAAAGGAAAGTTCCAAATTATGTGGAACAAGGCCTCTGAAGTGGCTAAATTCCCATCAGAAAAGGGGTGGTGGGGGAAGAAAAAATAGCCAGTACAAGTAAAAAAGTGGGGGAAGATTTTTGATTTTGACTACTTTAAGGGGTTTCATTTACATAACAAGGCCATCTTTTTGCTAGCCAGGACACACTGAAAGAGAAATGATTGTCACCCACACTGCAGTTCCATAGCTGAGGTTCTGTCTTCTTTTTTTCCATAACAGCCTGGGTTTGGTTCCTAAATCAAGACCTTTCTGGTTTGATACTTGGTACTTCTGAAATAGCAGCTATTTGTCCTAGTTGAAATATGTTGATGAGATTGCGAAAAAAAATTTAAAAGAAATTCAAAAGGTTAAAAGTCAGCTTAATTAAAAGCTAACATCCAAGATATGTGTGTGTCTGTGTATGTGTGTGTCTGTGTATGTGTGTGTGTTTAAAAGGCTTTCATGATTTTTCTTTTTTCTCTCTCCTAGGTCCTTGTGTTTTTTGAGCAGAAGTTTTTTTTTCTTCTCAGTTGACTGAAGGTTGTTTTCTTCATTTAGTTCTGCTATCTCTCCTTTCTCTTGCACCCTCTGCTGCATGAGGGACCTAAAATAGTGTATAATAGCATGAGGTTCCTTAAAGAAAATGGAGAAGGCATCAGACTCCCATTTGTGGAGAAAACTGTTTTTCCTTATGCATTCCCAGGAGTGTAAACAGACAAATTCATCTCAGCTCTTAAACTGCTTGCTTTTGTACTGTGTTACCTGATATATATATATATATATACACACACACACATATATATATACACACACATATATATACACACATATATATACACATATATATATATTTTTACTAATTATTGCAACAGAAGCTACTCTTGGGTTTTTAAGGAAGAGTATATTTTAGACACTTAGAAATTTGTTTTAAAAAAATGTTTCTTAAGTGCACTGTTAAAGCATCCATGTGGTCTAGCCTCATAATAACTCTCCCTTTTTGGACACCCATGATTCAGTGTGGCCTCTTCCCAGAGCTCAGAGATCCAGTTAAAAGATACGTGGTCACTATCTAAATAAAATTGGTCTCCTGTGATCCAGCTACCTCCCACCAGGCCCCACCTCCAACACTGGGGATTACAATTCAACATGAGATTTAGGTGAGGACACAGATTCAAACCATATCACAGGCCAAGGCCGAGGCATGTTTGAGAAGGCTCAGAGGCACCTGACCAAAGTTTGTCACAGTTTTGATCGACATTACCAAATTACCCTCCACTGATGTATACAAGATGCCCAGTTTGTCATTTTTACCAACCACCTGTTTCCAAATGTGTTCATCTTTGTCAACCAGATATGCAAAATTAAGGTGTCTCCTTACAAACTCTCTGATAGTAAATATCAAAAGTTTGGGTGCATCTTCTTTTCTAAGACTATGTCCTAAGTAATTCTGATACGGATAATGGGCAAGGTGTTCATCACTATATTGTTTATAATAGTAAGAAACTGGAAGCCTAAATATGTCTTAGGGGATTTGGTAAATAAATTATAGCACATACACAGGATAAATCATTTACAGCCATTAAAAATCATGGATATTGGCCGGGCGCAGTGGCTCAAGCCTGTAATCCCAGCACTTTGGGAGGCCAAGACGGGCAGATCACAAGGTCAGGAGATCGAGACCATCCTGGCTAATACGGTGAAACCCCATCTCTACTAAAGAATACAAAAAACTAGCCGGGCGATGAGGCGGGCGCCTGTAGTCCCAGCTACTTGGGAGGCAGAGGCAGGAGAATGGCGTGAACCTGGGAGGCGGAGCTTGCAGTGAGCTGAGATCCGGCCACCGCACTCCAGCCTGGGCGACAGAGCCAGACTCCGTCTCAAAAAAAAAAAAAAAAATCATGGATACATGCATAAGGCCAGGCTCAGTAGTTCACATCCATAATCCCAGCACTTTTGGGAGGCTGAGGCAGGAGGACTGCTTGAGCATAGGAGTTCAAGAGCAGCCTGAGCAATGCAGCAAAACCCCATCTCTACAAATAACAAATTTAAAAATATTATCTGGGCGTGGTGACATGCACCTGTGATTGCAGCTACTTAAGAGGCTGAGGTGGGAGAATTGCTTGAGGCCAGGAGGTCACGGCTGCAGTGAGCAGTGACTGTAACACTGCACTCCGGCCTGAGCAACAGAGCACAATCTTGTCTCAAAAAAAAAAAAAAAAAAAATCAAGCATAGAGTTTTGTGAAATGCTTGTTTTTGAGTTTATGGAGTCCCCTCATTTTGGTCCCACCTGAAATCTTACCCAAATTCCTGTTCATAAATTTATGAATTAAGTTTTACATTATTCAAGTAATTGGCATGTGTGAAAAAGCATGAAGGAAAAATTGAAACACAAACATCCCCTTTCCCCGGTCAGTCCCCTTTCTAGTAATAACTGCAGCCAGTTAGGTGGCGACTAATAGACCTTTTACTAAAATGTATCTAGTGTCACTGACCCTAGATAACATCCCTGCTTCCTTTTTTAAAACAGATAGACTAAAACTGGAATCTTGTCCTTTAACTTTCTTCTGTAGCTGGTCACTATAGACTGAATGTTTGTGCCCCCATCCATAATTCGTATGTTGAAACCCTAATCCCTTAGTGTGACTGCCTTAGGAGGTGGGGCCTTTTGGAGGTGATTAGGTCATGAGAGTAGGGCCCTCAGCAGTGGGATTAGTGCCCTTATAAAACTAGAGGTCAGCAGCAACTTCCCCCATATGAGGACAAAATGAGAAGACAGAAGTCTATAACCAGGAAGCAGGCCCCCCACCAGACGCTGCATTGCACCTTGATCTTGACCTTCTAGCCTCGAAACTGTGAGAAATAATGGCATTTCTGTTATAGCAGTTTGAACGAAGGCACAAGCAACGTTGGTTAAACCTTATCTAAATATACTAGGTTATGTGAGGAACATGGAGCTGTGATACTGAAAGGCTACCACAGTGGCGGGCCAGTAGGTGCTTAATGAAAGGGATACGCTTGCGTCTGTCCTGTTTACTTGCTTTGTCCTTCACTGGGGCTTTCATTGTGCCACATCTCACTGTAGGGATGCTTTCTGTGCCAAGCTTGTTTCAGTATTCAAACCTTCATTTTGTAAGAACACGACAGAGCACCTGCCATGATATTCGCGCAGGTAGGGCTGAAGGCAGCCACCGTGGCATTTGTTAATTGCAGCGTTTTAACTCAGGAGGGGCACATGAGCTCAGGACAGAGTGACAAGTTGAGTGACAGTAGGAGGGACGTCATCATACAATTCTCTCCACTTTTGTGTAAGTTTGAAAATCCTCCCAAAACACCCAGAGGCACACAGCGTCCTGAAGTGGAAACGGCCAGGACAGTGTCCTTTCTCTTTGTTGGGCTGCAATTTCGGGACTTCTGTACAACTCTGACCAGCTGCCTTGTCCCTCCCTTCCCAGGGTGAGGTAGGAGCCACTACGGCAGGTCGGGGTCGGGGAGAAACAAACGGGAGATCTGCGCGGAGTCGGCCTCCCCCGGCTCCCCGGGGCGTCGGGATGCTGGGTGGGGGAACCCACTGTCAAGAACCAGGTTAGTACGACCGGGAAATCTGGACACTTGCTGGTTCTAGGAAGAGGAGTGTGGAATTAGGAATTCCCTTGGGATTGGGAGCGTCAGGAAAATGTCCTTTTTGTTTTAAGAGGTGTGTATGGAAAGTCTGTGGAACGACAGGATGTCTTTTGACTAATTACCTAAACCAAAATTGGAGCAACCACGATAAAGGTTCAATGCTTTAAGACGAAGTGAGGGGTGTGCGGGCAAGCACTCCCTCATTTTGGCCGAAAGTTTTCTGAAGAAACCCGCTAAGTCTCAGTCAGCACCATCAGGACTGACAGGAAGAAGTAGCCACTACCCGCGCCCCAACCCTGCCCCGCCTCGGCGAGGTCAGACCCTCACGCACAGTTCCCTGCCTCCCTCCACTACCTTCGGTCTTCTCAGCCCGGTCCACGGCTCCGACGGTGGGCTCCGCCTTCGATGCCAGGGACCTCCCCGCCATTTCCTCTCAGCTCGCCAGCGCGGGTGGCTTGGGAGGGAACCTCCAGTGGTGATTGGAGCAACCCCTGGCGGGGGGCGGGACTCCAGGCAGCGCGCCTGCGCAATGCACTCCCGCGCGCGCTCTGGATATGTGAGGTAATGTTCGGCCGGCCGGCCTGGCAGCTAGTGCGCATGCGTAAAGGCGCAAGGGTTACAAACTCCGCATGAAGCCCGCGAGGGCCACGTGTGTGGCCTTCCAGGCTCGCGATTGGCCCAGTTCTGGGTGCCCCCGCGCACGTGTGCTGGCTTCCGAGGGGGCTGGCCCGGGTTCTGGAGGCCCTCCCCACGAGCGAGCAGAGCGCAAGTGCCACGCAGCAGCTGCCTGTGAAATGTGCGTGTCTCAGGGACGACTCCACGAGGCGCCGTGGCTTCGGAATCTCACGGGGTCGCGGCTCTGCGGGGCCACGCCACCGCGTGAGTGCACGGACCCCAGCAAGTGATGTGTCTGTGGCAGCCCCCGCGGGGCCCGCTGTTCCCGCGGGCGCAGAGGAGCGCAGCCTGCCCCTAGGCCGCGTTTCCATGAGCTCCATGCCCACAGCGGCCCATGCCGGCCACAAGCCCATGGTCCCTTCTGCACTGGCCCTGCCACGCTGGGGCCACCGGGGAGGCCTGGAGGGCACTGGGAGGAGGGAGGAGGAGCCGAGGCTTTCGGGAGAACCCAGCCCTTTACCGACCAGGGGAGGCCGCGATGCACCGTGACTTGTTGTGAAGAAATAACAGAAGAACTTTCCCGTGCAGGTGAGTGGGAGACACCAGAACACCCGCCCGTCCTAAATACAAAGCCTCGAATCCCAGCCTATAAAAGGTTAGACTTAGGGATAAAGGTTAGAGTTGGGGTAGAGTTAGGGTTTGGGTTATGGTTTAGGGGTTAGAAGTTAGTTTTAGGATTGGGGTGGGATTAGGGTTTGGGGTTAGTGTTGGGGTAGGGAAAGCATTAGGGGTAGGGTTAGGGTTGGTCCAGGTTTGGGGTAGGGGTAGCGTTTAGGGTCAGGGTTTAATGGTTAGGGTCAGGGTTTTAGGGTTGGGGTTAGGATGTTAGGGTTAGGGTTTGGGGTTAGGGTTTCGGGGATAGAAGATTAGGGTCACGGGTTAGGGGTTAGGGTTTGGATGTTAGGCTAAGGATTGTTAGGGTTAGAGGTTAGTGTTTTAGGTTCGGTGTTAGGGTTAGGTGTTGGGTTTGGGGTTAGGGTTAGGGGTTACGGTTTAGGGTATGGGGTTAGGTTTAAGGGTTAGGGTTAGTGTTAGGAGTTACAGTTGGGTTAGGGGTTTAGTGCTTTTCCTTGGTGATGGAGTAGCAGTTAGGGTTGGGGTTTAGGTTTAGGGGTTAGTGTTAGGATTAAGGGTTCGTGTTTGGCATTAGGTGTTAGGGTCAGGGGTTAGGATTAAGGGTCAGCGTTAGGGTCAGGGGTTAGTGGTAGGCGTTGCCCTTAGGGTTTTGGTTACGGTTCCTGGACAGACGGTTTTCTTGCTTGAGAATGTTTCTGGGCCGTGAGATCTACTCTTTTCTTCTGGGCAGGTGTTTAGCACCTAATGTTTTCCCTTCACTTCCCCCCACATTCTTAACTCCTTTGGTCCATTTCATTGCTTCTTTTGGGGAGGGTCAGATTCCTCAGGGCGTCCGGGGCAGAACCAGCCTGAGGTGGCCTCCCTGCCCATGGGTCACCACAGCCCCTGAGCAGGTGAGGGGAGCCGGGGTGGCATGTGTTCCTGGTCTTGGCACCTCCCTTTGGGCAGCTCTGGAGCATGGCTGGACCGTTGGTACAGGAGTCACAGGCCGCTGCCTTTTTAACTGGGAGTACCCTAACATCCTGGAAGGGGTGAGGCAGGGCCAATGGTCCCCTCTAGGTGGGAGGTGGGAGGCTGAGGCGGCGTGGGCAGGACGGTGGATGGCAGGTCCACAGGGACAGCCTTCAGCTCCTGCACAAACTGGGGCTCCAAGACTATGGGCAAGGGAGGAAGGGGGAGCCCAGGTCAGAGGAGCCTGGGGATCGGCGCGGGCTGGGGGCCAGATGTCGCCCCTGATGCCAGCCAGGCCTAGGGCCATTGCAGCCCCAAGGTGCTGAGGGCGCCGCCCAGTACGAGACCGAGGTGGGGCCGCGCGTGGGTTCAGCGCCCAAAGGCCACGCCCGGTAGGTGTAGTTGCCGGGGCCGGTCCTTTTGCCTTCGGGAACCCAGTCCTCATCGTCCTCCAGGTCGCCTTCCCCGGGTCCCGCGGCCCTTCTTCAGCCTGAACTTGCTGTCAGGACCGCTGCCGCCCTCACGGCCGTCCCGGCTGCAGCCACGCGCAGCGAGGAGCCCGGAGCACCGTAGCGCGGCGCCGGCCTTACACGCACCCTCGAGGCCCCTATCGAGCCCCCGCGGAGCCGTCCGCGGCTGCCCTTGGCTGCACCGCTGTCTCAGAGGAAAGCGGCCACCGGTAGCAGAGCCCAGCACGTCACGGGTGCCCAGCTCATCTTCATGGGGCCAAGCCTGCAGGAAGAGAGGGAAAGGGCCCTCGGTTTCCATGGAGATCGGGTGCCCAGGGGTGGAGGCCTCAGGGCTGGAGAGCAGAGGAACCCTCGGCTTTTGTGGGATCAGGGTGCCCTCAGCATCTTGGAGGCCCACGCAGGCCTAGGGGGGTGCGATTTATCCTCTAGCATCAAGGACTTAGGCCTGGGGGAGGCGCTGGGAAGTGGCAGGTGAGGCAGGCGGGTTCTGCAGCTGAAGGTTGTGCACCTGGATTGGGGGCATAGAAGCGGGGATGGAGCCCCGCGGTGGGAGTGTCCAGGCCTCGGGGGGTGTCCAGGCCCTGGATGCGGGGAGGTAGGCCTGGGGGAGGACCGCCATGCTCCTGGGCTCTGCACGCGTTGCTGGGATGGGGGGGGGGGCAGCATGAGGGGAGGGGTGTTGTGTTTGGAGTACACGTTAGCGGGGACCAAGTGCTGGCTCACATCAGGGTCTGCAGCGCAGGCCAGCAGTGCTTGGGCCTGGCGCCCACCTTTGGGGCCAGAGCCTGGGTGCGGGCCTTGCGGGTGCTGTGGAGGACAAGCGGCTGCTGACACCATGCGGACCCCGCCCCAGCAGGCCAGTACCCCAGGGACGGTCCCTCCCGCGCAAGCCCCGTGCTCCATGCAGTCCCTGGCCGCCTGGTTCAGCAGCTAGGGGGGGCGGGGATAGGACAGGGTCGAGTCGCAGGGCCACCTCCGGACGCGGCCACCTGGGCGACGGCTGCATCCCCTCCCTCGCTTCCGGCTCTGTACCCGCCTCAGCCTAACCGGGCGCCGGAGTATCCTCCCCAGGGGCCGCGGCTGAGCGGGAAGGAGCGGGCGGGCGGCGGCGCAGACCCTCAGCCGGAGCGCGGAGCCGAGGCGCCTGGGTTTTGCGCGAGGCCTCCTCCTGGATTGGGGCTGGCAGTCGCGGAGGCACATCCTGGTGAGCCGTGGGAGGGGAAAGGACGTCCCCATTCCCCATCCTCGCGGCCTGCAGTCCTCCGTCACCAGTCCCCTCCGTCTCCTGCATCACAAGGTCCGGGCTCCGCCGTCCCCCACGACCCCCGCATCCGGCCCTGCTCCACTCGCCCCGCTTCCTCCCCCTCCCCACCCCTGGTCCCCACCTGGGCCCATCCGCCTGTGAGTTCCGGTGCCCGGGGATGAGGGCCGAGGTCTTGAGAGGAGAGGGTCCCTGTGCCGGCCCCACGGAGGCCCGAGCCCACGCCATGGTCCCTACCCCGGCAGGTGCGGCTTCTCCCCTTGTTGTCAGCTGCGGGGCCGGACAGGGACCTCAACCTCCGACCTTGTTTCAGGGAGGATGAGGTCGACTCTCACAATCCCCAAAGGCCTGCCACGGCCCCTCCTGGGCCAGCTGCCTCCCTCCTGTGGATTCTGATGCCACCTGGGCCCACAGCGTCTTCCCAGCCCAGGGCGGCCGCGCCTCCGGTGAGTTTCAACTGAGGGCGCGCCGCCAGCTCTGAGCCTGGCTCCGGGTGCACCGCCCACGTGGGACCTCTGCTGTCCCGTGTAGGGTTGCCCTGCAAATATGTGATGAATAAGTGAATAAATACTTTCTGTCTTCTAACTTGCCGGATATTAGAAGGAAACCAAGCTATGCTTCTCATTTATAGCTACCATTAAGGACTGAACAGAAGCTTAGCTTTCTGGGTGAGATGGACAATAGTGTTTTTAGAACCTCTGGAAAGAACATGTATTTGAAAGTGACTGACAGGTCTTCTGCGGCCATGGGATGTGGAGGTGGAAGTGGGGGTCATCATAGGTCTGCACACTCTGGTCGAGTCCCCCTTTCCCGTCACACACAGAACAGCCAGCAGTGAGCTGCTTACCCCAAGGAGTCATGGGGGTTCTTGGGCAACCCCTGGTGCTGGAGCCGGCAGTGGACAGCGCCACAGCCAGACCTCGCTTATTTTTGGCTCCTAAGGAATGTCTGTGACTGTTCCCTCCTCTGGTCCTGGGAGGGGATGTGTAACTTCCGCTCAAGACAGTGATGCGGCTGGAGGGTGGGGTCGTCCCCAGCACACAGCAGGGCTGCTCTGCACTACTGGGTGTCTCACCTCTCACCCCTGTTTTAAGTAGTACTCCCTAGACTTGCAGCTAGATGTGTACCTTAGACTTAAAGGATGGTAGAATTTCTCTACCAGAACAAAAAATAGCTTTAGGAAATATAAAAGAAAAAGTCATTCATAGCCTGGCATGATGGCTTATGCCTGTAATCCTAGCACTTTGGGAGGCCAAGTCGGGCAGATCACCTAAGGCCAGGAGTTTGAGACCAGACTGGTCAAAATGGTGAAACCCCGTCTCTACCAAAATTACAAAAATTAGCCAGTCATGGTGGCACGTGCATGTGCACAGGAGGCTGAGGCATGAGAATCACTCAAACCCTGGAGGTGGAAGTTGCAGTGAGCTGAGATTGCACCACTGCACTCCAGCCTAGGTGGCAGAGCAAGATTCCGTCTCCAAAAAAAAAAAAAAAAAAAAGGCCATTCACCACAATCTACAATGTAAAAGACCTCTATGGAGAACATCCAAAAGTTATTAAAGAATATAAAAGACAATCTGCATAAATGGAGCATGAACAGGATATTGCAAAGGTGAGAATTCACCACAAATTGAGCCATAAATTTAATGAAATTACAATCAAAATCTTGGCATAATTTTTAAAAAGCTCTGTTATGAGCTGAACTATGTTTCAGCTTTGGAGGCAGAGGGAGATTCCCAATCTTAGCTGACATCCTCAAAGGATACAGTTTGTCTCCAGCCTCAGCACTCCTCAGCTGGGCCTCAGATTTTTCAGTTTTCTGTTGCAAACAGCCCTTCCTGTGTGGCTGGAGCATGTGGTGCTAGGCACCAACTCCAGACTCTGAGTCATCACAACCCTGGCATAGCCCAGCCAACCGGCACTGTGCCTCTGTTCACTCAGATCCACCAGCTCTTTCTCTCTTGTGCCCTTCCATTCATTTTTCCTGAACATGCCAATTTGCCTGGCTTTTTGAGGGCAAAAGAGGCCAGCTGCAAGGGTGCAGTGTATAGTTGTGACGTAGGTAGAAGAATGTGAGGGGGTGTCGCTCCGACAGGCTCCATCTTACCCTTGCTTATTTACACTTGTGGTTTGTGCAAGTTACTTGCACTTTCTGAAGTCTCATCTTCATCTTTAAAGAAAGATGAACATGTCCACTCTCCACAGAGTTGTGCTAAGTGAATGGTAGATACTCTATTGGTTTGGTTGTGGATGAAATCTGTTGGATTGATTTGACAACTTCAAGTAGCCTCGTTAGCCCCTGCACTGGACAAGGAAAGAAAGGAGTGGACACTCAGATATGCTCTCTCAGTGCCCGCACCCCCCCACCCCCATACTGCCTTGCAGATTTTTACTTGAAGCGCAATCTTAGTGATGCTATTGGGGAAAGCATGGATATGTTCTGAGCGCTCTCATGCATCTTCCCTCATGCCCAGCTGCTAGGTGGGCCAGCACAGGATTCAAAACCAACTTCACTGCTGCTAAATTTTGCAGTGTCCGAAGGGCTGGTGGGCAATATGTGCCCATGTTGCTGTCTTATAGGGAACCATGGTTTTTATTCCCCGAGGATGCTCTTAGAACATTCTCTTAGGTGTTCTGACATTTCATCAGTATGTGTCCAAGGTGTGATTGACATTTGGCATTTGCTTTAAATCTGACAACTCCTGTCTCTTTAACTTGAATAAATTTTCTCCTATTATACTGTGACTTTTTTCCCAAATTGTCTCTATTCTCTGCTTCTAGAATTACTATAGGGAGGATATTCAAGCCATGCTCTTTGTTTTCTGCCTTTAACTCTCACTCATGCATAAACACCTTCGTGTGCTCCCTCTCTCTCCCACTCTTTTACTCTCTTAGTTTCTCCCATGTGACCCCCTCTTTACTTCTCTATTAGGGGAGATGTCCTTCACTTTGTCTTTTAGATCACCAGCTTAGTGTTAAGCCTTGTTGCCTCTGTTCCATTTTACTCACCAGTCAGCTTTCATAAACCTCTTCTGAAGTATAAAAGGTAGTCAGAAAAGTGCAGAAGCCATAAGTGTACAACTCAATGGATGATCACTAAGTGAACACACGCGTGTAACCACTACTTAGATCAAGGAACAGAAGTCTCCTCTCACCCTCTTCATAGGTGCCAAATATTCTGACATCTAACACCACAGTTTACTTTTCCCTGGGTTTGAACTGTACTTAAAGAGAATTAAACAGCAGGCACTCCTTAGGATCTGGCCTCAATGCAAAAGTGTGTCTGTGAGATTCATCCATGTTGTACATTGATGTGATACATTCGTTTTCATTACTGTATAATATTCTACTCAATGGACGTTATTTCTCTGTTTGACTGTTGATTGGTATTTGGATTGTTTTAAGTTTAGTTATGACCAGTAATGCTGCTGGGAATGCATTTAAACACATGTCCTCCTGTTGGGCCGTGTCTGCTAAGGCAGAAGACACAAATATCCTTGGGCCAGTAATGTTATCCCCAGGTCTATCTCTGACACAAATGAATACATAAGCTCCCATGAAATACTGGAATCATTTTCCTTCTACCTAAAATATATCCTTTAAGAGCATATATTTTGTGCTCTTTTTCTGGTGACAAATTTAATGATATTCTTGCCTCCAAATGCCGTAAGTTCACTGTAATTTCTAAATAAATTTTCAGTAATATAGAATCCTAGATTAGCGATTATTTTCTATCAGGCATGTGAAGATATTTCCTTTTTCTGAGCTCTGGTTTCTATTGTTTCTGTCGCAAAATCATAGTAAATCCTATTGCTGTCCTCTTGAAGGTGATTTGTGTATTTCCTTCCCTGGATGCTTTTATCTCTTTATTTTTTTATTCTCATTAGTTTTCACATGAGTTGCCTAAATTTGGTTTTATTTGTATTTATCTAGTTGCTTCATTAAAGAAAATAAGTGTTGATTTGCAAAAATTCAGTCATTATCCTGTCCAGTATTGTTTCTGCCATATTTCCTCTCTCCTCTCCTTCTGGAACTTCAACTACACATGTCTGGTCTTTTCACTCTATCCCAAATGTTTCTTATGTTCTTTTGGAATTTTGACTTTTATTGTTTGGCCTGGGTATTTTTGTCTTATCTTTCAGTTCATTAATGCTCTCTTCAGCTCTGTACAGTTCATGGAATTTTAAATTTCATTATTCTGTGTTTTAGTTTGAGATGTTTTGAACATAGTAATCCATTGTTATTTTAAAGTCCGTGTGTGATGTCACCACTGCATCGATTCTCAATGAGTCTGTTTTTGTAATCCATGTGTTCTTGGTTAGGGCCATGTAGTACTATCTCTTTGAAGGTCTGCTAGTTTTTTTGTTAGGTTCTGGATACCTTATCTGAAAAAAGTTACAGATATAATTTGAGGCTCTAATAATGTTACCTTCTTACAGAGAGGATTTGCTTTTCCCTCAGGCAGGCGTAGGCATCAGCACCCCATGACCACTCAAGCTCTTCAGATCTTCCTCCTTGACCACCTCTGATTCCTGGTTTTGTTCCCCCAGACCTCTGAAATTGCTGAAAGCTCTGCTGAGATTTTCTGTCTCATCTGTGCTTTTTTGAATCACCAAATGCTTCATGGAAAGTGTCCCTACAACTCCTCATTCCCTTGGTATCCTTTCAATGCTTTCACACAGGTTCTTACAGCCATTGCATGCAGCGTTTCCACCTTATCTTAGCAGAAGAGTTACTCTGAATCACCTAGTCCATCATTGCCAGAAATAGAAATAAGGTCGTGCCCTAAAGAGGTACTGGGAATGGGAAGTTTCTGAATGAGGGTAACATGGGGAAGAATTTGTCTATTGAAGAAAAACATTATGTGCAGTTGCTTAAAGTTTTGTTGAAACAATCTGGTGCTCAGGTTAGTTCTCACACATGAACGAAGATGCTGCAGAGGTTATTACACATAACCCATGGTTTCCACAGACAGGCACTCTCGATGTGGAAAATTGGGACAGAGCAGGAGAAGGATTAAAACGATCTCAAAAGATCTCAAAGTTGATCCTTTTGTTTCCTCCACTTGAAGTTTAGTTTATACTGTCCTTCTTCCATTATCTCCTTCTTATTCTGCTGGACAGCAGGAGTCATGTTCTGAGTCTAAAAATCTGAGAGAATCTGTTGTCCCACCCACAGCACCAATTGAAAATAAAAAAACCCGAAAGGGAGGATAAAAATTGGCCTATGCCACCCCCTCCAGTTGCAGAAATACCTGTTCTGCCTCCTTTGGTAGCAGAAATAGAGACCCCAATACAGAGAATGTTACACTTTGCTGCCATAGCTGGAGAGCCCTTAGGACCCTGCGCTTTTCCTATCTCTGTAAGGCCTGATCCAAACAATCCACAGCAGTTTATTTATGAACACACCATATTAGAGTTTAAGCTGTTGAAGGAATTAAAAGCTAGTGTAGTTAATGATGGAATACAGAGCCCATTCACTTTAGGATTGCTAGAATCTATATTTGGTGCTATGTGCCTTCTACCCTTTGATGTAAAACATTTGGCTCACACTTGTTTGTCTGCTAGTGCATATCTGAGATGGAATTTAAATTGGCAAGAACTGTGTGCAGACAGGCTAGACAGAATCATGCTGCTGGACACAGAAACATTACAGAGGATATGCCGTTAGGTAATGGCCCTTATTCAGACCTGGAACATCAAATGACACTCCCAGATGCTGCTTATCAGTAGTGTGCACAGGTCGCTAAATGTACCTGGGCCACAATTCCTGAAGAGGGAGTCCCAGTACAAGCCTTTTTACATATCATGCAAGGGTCACAGGAGCCCTAAGTGTAATTTCTTGCATGATTACAAGAGGCAGTGAAGCATCAGATTCCTCATACTGCAGCTGCAGAAATGCTAACCTTTATGAGAACCTTTATGAGAAATGCAGAAATGCTAACCTTTATGAGAATGCAAACATAGATTGTAAACATGCACTGGCACCTGCGAGATGTACAAAAAACTTGGGAAATTTTATCAAAGCTTGTCAGGATGTGGGAACTGAGCTTCATCACTCTACAATGTTGGCTCAAGCAAAGGAATAATAGATAATTTTTATCCATCAGACAAAGTTTTGAAATTTGATAAAGTTCACTCTTTTATCCTTCTTGGATTACTCATCACAAGCCTATTCCAGGTGCCAGACTTATTTCACTGATGGCTCTTCCAAAGGCTGAGCAGCTGTTTATGGACCTAAGCATACTCAAACAATAAAAACCCCTGGAGTTTTAGCTCAATGCTCAGAATTAATGGCACTTACTGAGATTTTACAGCTCACCACTTCAACTCCTGTTAATATTGTCTGTGATTCAGCCTATGTTGTAAATGTAGCCAGTCACACTGAGACAGCCACTATTAAAAGCACCCTAAAACCAGAGTCATTTAGTTTGCTTCTAAGACTTCAGCAAGCTGTTTGCTCTCATGCTGCTCCTTTTCATATTTTTCATTTTCACTCTCACACACAACTTCCTGGACCACTATCTCTAAGTAATGATGGAGCAGATAAACTGATTGGTTCTGTATTTCAACAAGCTCAAGCTTCTCATGCATCACTGCATCAAAACACTACTGCCCTTACTCATCTGTTTCATCGCTCTTGCAGCCAGGCTCGAGCTATTGTGCAAGACTGTCCCACTTGTCAGCACGTCCCTGGTGTTATACCTGTAGAAGGATGTAACCCATGAGGCTTAGCTCCAAATGAAATCTGGCAAATGGATGTTACACACATAGCAGCCTTTGTAAGCTTAGCCATGTTCATGTGACTATAGACACTTAATCTCATAAGCTACATGCCACGTGTCAAACAGGGGAAACAGCTGCCCATGTCCAGTGACATTGTCTGCCGTCATTCACCCATATGGGGGTCCCAAACAAATAAAAACTGACAGTGGACCTGCTTATGTTAGTCATGATTTTCAAAATTTTTTATAGTTATGGGCAATCACTCACAAAATAGGAATTCCTTACACTCCCCAAGGACAAGGCCTCATAGAGTGGGCACATCACACATTACAACATATGTTGAAAAAACAAAGGGGGAGCAGGAGACCAGCTACCACCTCAAAGAAAATTGTGTTTAGCCTTATTTACTTTAAAATTTTTGACTCCTGGTACAGATAATAAGACTCTGGCAGAATGACACTGGCAAATGTTACAGGAAAAGAGCAAAGTTTACCCAAAGATATTATGGAAATCTCCAAAAGAAGGACAATGGAAAGGCCCAGTGGATTTACTGATGTGGGGACAAGAGTGTGCTTGTGTTTTGCAGATTAAGAAACCCACACAGGAAGCTAAGAAACTGCTGCAGTGTCAGGGTCAGGTAAAAACCCCGACCCCATATTTATGGCCATGCTAGCGGTAATATCCTGTGCAGTATGTTTTCCCTGTGTAGAGGCAAAAACATATTGGGCATATGTTCCTAATCCCCTGGTAGTATGACCGACACTGTGGACCAACACTCCTCCTAAGATATATCATGATCAAGGAGCATGGGCACCAGGACCCCTAACCCCGACACAGAGCAATTAGACTCTCAGAAGAATGGTATCAATTATACTGCTCCATTGGAGGGACTTCCTTTATGTGTCACCCAGGATACATCGCTCAACTGCAGTTGCCTTGCAATTCAATCCCGGGCATGGTTGAGTTACCAGGGAAAATATATGTACCTATTGGGCCTTAGCTCTATTAATATTAGTGGTGTAGTTATAAATCACTCCCGGCCACATCGCCCAAATTGTGTTAATCGTACAGCGTGGCCTCCCTTTGATAACCCTAACCCCCTTCCTTGGACCAATGTCTTGGCTCCATAACTAGACAACAATCCGTGTTAACGGGAGACATTATTGACTGGGGTCCCTGTGGTCTTCTGGTTGGGAGAGATGAGCCTCAGACCTCATGGCGTGAACTTTGTTGGCACTGGTGGCAAAACTTTAATCTCTTTGCTATATCACACTGGGATTCATTCCCAATCTGCCATGCAAATTGCTTGGCACGGCACTGGCTTTAGCCCACCTTTGACTCAATGGCATTATCAAGGAAAGAGAGATCCAATTCAGGAGTTGATATGGAAAGCAGCACTCCCATTTGTTAATGGCAGCATTTGAGTCAGAACAGTATTCAATAATAGTAACAGTGCTAAACGCAGTTTTAAAGTTACTCTTGTAAACAAACATTACCACTCAGTTTACAATTTGTGCTTTTAATCCTTACATTTCTCTAGCAGCAAAAGAGGACCAACTCCAGATCGACAATGCCCAATTGACTTGTGATTCCTGTCAACTGTATCATTGCCTTATATATAGCACAATACAAACATACAGCTTATCCATCCTAATAATTCTAGGTTACATTCCTGGATTATGGATTTCTGTAAATTTTGTCCGAGCCTTGGGTGGGCACCCCTGCTTTACATCTTACAAAACTCCTTTGTGACCCAACTTACGTAACATCATGCTCATAGAGCCTTAGGCATGATAATTTTTGCTATACTCTCCCTTAGTTACATTAATAACCCTGCTATGGTGTCCTCAATAACAATGCACAGCTCCATTCAAACAGCTCAATATGTAAAAAATTGGACACACACAGCTGGCCAGGTATGGATGCTTCAAAATAAAATGAACACCGAGATACAAATGGAGGTTGCAGTGTTAAAGACTGCTTTTCTGTGGCTGTGGAATCTGTTGTTGAAAGTCCTCTGCTGAGTTCTGCACTCAAAGCGCAACTTCACACAGGGAGGGAGAAACCTGTGTTGGAGTGCCAGACGTAGGGTCCAGCCCTACAGGGCTTGGCGGATGTTCTCCCCATATGCGGAGATTAGAGATCGTAAGAAATAATGACACAAGACAAAGATAAGGAGAAAACAGCTGGGCCTGAGGGACCACTACCACCAAGACGCAGAGACCGGTAGTGGCCCTGAATGGCTGGGCGCGCTGATATTTATTGCATACAAGACAAGGGGGCAGGGTAAGGAGGATGAGTCATCCAAGTGACTGATAAGGTCAGGCAAGTAAAGTGATCACAGGACAGGGGGCCCTTCCCTCTTAGGTAGCCTAAGCAGAGAGGGAAGGCAGCATACGTCAGCATTTTCTTCTATGCACTTATAAGAAAGATCAAAGACTTTAAGACTTTCACTATTTCTTCTACCTCTGTCTTCTAAGAACTTCCAAGAGGAACCAGGAGTACGGGAGGAACATGAAAGTGGACAAGGAGCGTGACAGTTGAAGCACAGCACCACAGGAGGGGTTTAGGCCACCAGATGACTGTGGGTAGGCCTGGATAATATCCAGCCTCCCACAAGAAGCTGGTGGAGCAGACTGTTTCCTGACTCTTCCAAGGAAAGGAGACTCCCTTTCACAGTCTGCTAAGTAACAGGTGCCTTCCCAGACACTGGCGTTACCGCTTGACCAAGGAGCCCTCAAGTGGCCCTTATGCGGGCATGACAGAGGGCTCACCTCTTGTCTTCTTCGTCACTTGTCCCTTCAGCACCTGGCCCTATGGCCACGGTTATATTAGTAATACAACAAAGAATAATATTCAAAGCTAAGGATTAATAATCTTTATACTAGTGATTGATAATGTCCATGATCATCTCTATATCTAATTTGTATTATAACTATTCTTATTCTAACTGTTTCCTTTATTGTACTGAAACAGTTTGTGCCTTCAGTCTCTTGCCTCGGCATCTGGATACTCCTCCACCCACAGCTGAGAGAACAAGTACAAAGCTTGCAGTTGCAGCAGCAATTGCACTGTCATTTTAACCGTATTCATATTTGTGTAACGAATTTGGAATACAACCAAAGTGAATATCCATGGAGCCTTGTAAAGGCCCGTTTACAAGGAGTTCTCACAGCTAATGTTACTTTTGATATTAATGATTTACAAACTAAAATCCTTAAGCAGACTTAAGCATTTCAGCCCTCTTTAAAAGCTTGAGCAGAATACCAACAAAGTTTAGAGAGGTTTAAACCTTGGATCTACTTCAAACAGCACTTCAATGTCTCTCTTGTAATTATTGGACTAATGTTATTATGTTTTTGGTTTTTGTTCAGAGTCTACAAAATCGACTGGACCACCAGATGGCAATTGACAGCTGCACAACCTGCAATTACGCCAAAAAGAATGAGGGTTGTGACCAACTCAGTATACCACTGGAGGCTATGTGAGCAAACAGAAAACTGTTCTCATGAAAGCAGGATGTTGGAAAACTGACAAACTGCGTCTGCTGCCAGAAGGATTGCTGAGGGCAGTCATGCCCCCAGCACAGTGTTCCTTGTGATTGTCTATAGGAACGTCTGAAGCCTGTTGTGCCAAGAAAGCAATTATGTGCATCTGTGATAAATCAAGTAGCTGACCAACCGTTACCTCTCCCTCCCTGTTCTTTCTAGCTAATAAGTATGGAGGGTTATAGACGCTCAAGGCGGTCCTTGCTCACTAGAAGCAAGGAGCCCCGTGACCCCTTCTTCAAATATGCTCTTTTCTCTTTGTCTTTATTCCTGCATTCATCCCCCTTTGTTCAGTCCAACAGGGTCTGCACCAAAGAAAAGAAACACACAAATTTGTTCATTATTCCCAAGTTTTGAAGGGTCTGTTGGAAAGCCCTGTATAATCTGTTACATAGCAAGTGGCACTAAATAACCTCAAATATTTTTATCGTGATGAAGGTGACATGAAGTGGCCCTAATGATTTTTTTTTTTGGAGACGGAGCCTCGCTCTGTCGCCCAGGCTGGAGTACAGTGGCGCGATCTCCACTCATTGCAAGCTCCGCCTCCCAGGTTCACGCCATTCTCTTGCCTCAGCCTCCCATGTAGCTGGGAATACAGGCGCCCGCGACCGCGCCCTGCTAACTTTTTTGTATTTTTAGTAGAGACGGGGTTTCACAGTGTGAGCCAGGATGGTCTCGATCTCCTGACCTCGCGATCCGCCCGTCTCGGCCTCCCAAAGTGCTGGGATTACAGGCGTGAGCCACTGCACCCAGCAGCCCTAATGATTTTTAAACAATGCCTAAGGTGCAAGAGGAAGAGAGTGCTTCTGAATCTCAGAACGTGGGGTGGGTGTTGCACACACTGGCTGTGACTTGGAACCAGCCTGTGCACTCTTTCAGCTCAGCTTCCCTCTTGTTATCAGGATGCAGGGTGGGTGCACAACACACCAGCTGTGACTCTGGACCGGCACCAGCTGTGACTCAGGACCAGGCACCAGCTATAACCCGCCTGTGCACTTTCAGCTCAGTTTCCCTCTTGGTAGAAAGCCACACAGTGGAAACTGAGTGCTGTCTGTAGCACTTCTGTGGATGTCTGGAGCCTTTTGATGGAACTGATGTAGTTGTTTTCTCTTCACAACTTTAAGAAAATCTACACTGCCCTGGCTCACTAAGTTTGGTTCACCAAAAAGCAGTGCGTAGTCATAGTAAAGCAGTCCTGGGTCTGAGTGCTGGCTCCACGATTTGATAGTCTCCACCAGGTTACTCAATGTCTCCGAATTGCAGCTTCATTCTCTTAAAAATAAGAATATAAATACCTATCCTAGAGGGTTGTAGAGAGAATTTAATACTGTCATATGTACAAGTTCCTAGCAAACTGACTGGTACAAGAGGCACTCAAGCATATTTTCCCTCACCTTCTCATACATGCTCAGAATAATGGTTAATGGTAACATATTGGATCATCTTCTGAAGTGAGAATTCTCCACATCCTCAGTTTGGAAGGAACTCTGTGGGAGTGAACAGTGGCAATACCTGCCCTCAGAGTTCTTATTAAACATCATGGAGAAGATTCTGGCATTAGAGTGAATGAGCACTCTCAGCACTTTTAGTCATTCCATTCCCCTTCCTACAGCTTCCAAACACAGCACAACTGAGGGAAGAAAATGCTGCCATTTGTAGGACTAGGCAAGTTTCTACAACCTTTTAGCCCTGTTTAGGACAACATTTCAGGGACTCTGTATGACACATGAGTGACACCATTTTGTCATTGCAGGTAAAGTTCCTGAGGAAACGGAGAGAATGGTGGGCTGTGACCAAAGCCCCCAGATGAGCCACAGGCCCAGGTGCCCTACACGAATGCTGTGGTGCATGAGGTTCAGCGGAGATACATTAATAAGTTTCCTGTCATTCTGCCTCGTGCTGTGATCCCAGACACCAAGTTCAGACAATTGTATTCTTAAGGTCAGTCATATCCTCCTTTTATTATTTTTGTTACGACATTTAAGTGTCAGCTTTGTATGTTTTAATGTAACAAAATTTCTATTGGCCCTATTGGCCATCTCTCTATAAATGCAAATTTCACAAAGACATAGTCTTCTGAGGAGGCAAGTTATGATCACCATTCTACAAATGTGCATGTGCTATGAAAGAGTCAGAGGGAAAATATGTTGTTACAGTTTTCATTCTAGTTTTTAAAAATAATTTCTATTATGCTTTTCTCTTTAACCAGTGGTTAAATAAATCTCTACTAGGAATACATTGAGGTGGAACTAAAGGAAAAATAATAGGAATATTAGAAAAAAGAAAGTTGAAACTAAAGTTTAATAAGGGAACGGTTGAATTCAAAATATTAGAAAAAATAAGAGTGCAAAGTCCAAGAAAAGCATAAGTGAGGTCATAATACAAAAAGCAGAGACTAGTGATAAAAAAAGTAAAGAATAGCCAGATGTTGGGGTAAAAAACTAATAAAGTAACAAATGTATGAGAAAGAATGGATCAAATATTTAAAAAGCAGAAATCTTACAGAAATCAGAATATATTTAAAGTTTAACAACAGTAAGATATATAAAAGAAGATTATACAGACAGCAAGAAGATAATAGGAAAGAAAATTCCTTCCCCTTTTTTGATTTAGAAACAATATGATATTTAGTGATAAAAAGAAATTATGGACCTAAATTGATATGTTACAAAGAACATACAAATTTGAGGCTGGGCACAGTGGCTCATGCCTGTAATCCCAGCACTCTGGGAGACCAAGGCTGGCGGATCACTTGAGGTCAGGGGTTCAAGACCAGCCTGGCCAACATGATGAAACTCCGTCTCTACTAAAAATACAAAAATTTGCTGGGCATGGTGGCAGGTGCCTGTAATCCCAGCTACTTGGGAGGCTGAGGCAGGCGAATGGCTCGAACCTGGGAGGCGGCGGTAGCAGTGAGCCAAGATCATACCACTGCACTCCAGCTTGGGTGACAGAGCAAGACCCTGTCTAAAAATAAGTAAATAAGTAAACACAAATTTGATAACCAGCAACAGTTAAATAGAAAATGTAATTTAAAGGCCACCCACACAAATAAAGGGAAAGCCCTAGGAATTAATCTAGCAAAAGCTGTGCAAAATTGATGGAGAAAATTAAACTACTGAAGAACATAAAAGATGGCCTAAATGGGTGGAGAGATTTAATATAATGTTATAAGGCAAGAATCAACACCAAGATGACAATTCTTCCAAAGTTAATTTATAAATACATTGCAATTCAAATGAGACTTTCTTCTGTGTTATCAGTGTAACTTTGGGAGATTCTTAAATTTACATAAAGGAGAAAAGGACCAATAAAAATGATGCTTCTGCCTGGGGCATCCCTGTTCCTCCTATTTCTAGGGATCTGTGAGTATGAACATATTTCCATGGGACAGTCACTTCCATGTCTGCAGGTCTTAACATCCCTGATTAAAACAAATTCTGAGTACATTTTAAAACATAAGACTTTGGCCGGGCGCGGTGGCTCAAGCCTGTAATCCCAGCACTTTGGGAGGCCGAGACGGGCAGATCACAAGGTCAGGAGATCGAGACCATCCTGGCTAACACGGTGAAACCCCGTCTCTACTAAAAAGTACAAAAAACTAGCCGGGCGAGGTGGCGGACGCCTGTAGTCCCAGCTACTCGGGAGGCTGAGGCAGGAGAATGGCGTGAACCTGGGAGGCGGAGCTTGCAGTGAGCTGAGATCCGGCCACTGCACTCCAGCCTGGGCGACAGAGCGAGACTCCGTCTCAAAAAAAAAAAAAAAAAAAATAAGACTTCCAGTGGAATTTTTAAAACCTTTATATGGAGAATTTTAAACATATCTGTAAATAAACAATGAATATAACAAACCCCTGTATATCTATAACCCTTCAGAACAACCAGAAACACATGGGCGATTCAGTTCCGTCTATATTCCCAAATAAAATTCATACATTGTGATTAGCTGATGTGTTTTTAAGTCTACATAATTTATACATTTCCCCTGTATCTCCTGTATATCATTTTCTTGTAATTCATTTGTTGAAGAAGCTGCGTCGATTTTCCTGATTCATCTTCGGTGTTTAAAATAGAATTTCACAAAAAGAAAAAAATAAAAGCAGACGGAAAGAATAACAATGTCAGAAAAGAAATCAATGGGATTTAAATGGTACAGCTGCTTTGGAAAACAGTCTGGCAGTTCCTCAAAAAGTAAGACATAGAATTACTCTTTGATCCATCAGTTCTATTCAAGTCTTCATACTGAAGAGAATTAAAAACATATGTCCACACAAAAACTTGTACAGCAGCATTATCCATAATAGTCAAAAGTAGAAACAACCCAAGCGTCCACCAACTGATGAGCGGATAAATAACATGAAGTATTTCCACACAATGGAATATTACTCAGCCTCAAAATGGAATGATTGCCCGAGGTTAGAGGACGGAAAAATGGAAAATGCAGTGTTTCTTTCTTGGGTGCTGAAAATATGTTAGAATTAAATAGTGGTGAAGTCTGTGCTACTTCCAGAAAGTGCTAAATTGAACACTTTACATGAGTAAAATGTAGCATGTGAATTATATCTCAAAAATCAAGAACATTTTCCAGAAATAAAGTTTATGAATTTTCAGATTTCAAAGATCTATTGAGTTCCCCTCAAAATGAATTTCGAAGTTCTTCTACACTAAAGCACATTATTGTGAAATTTGATTACATCAGAGATAAAGATCTGAAAAGCTTCCAGAGAGGTGAAAGAAAAAGATCACCTGCAAAGAATCAAGAATGAAAATGGCACTGAAGTTTTTTGCTGAAATTCTAGATATAATAAGAAAATGAAATTTGGCCTTCACATTCTGAGAGAAATAAATATATTTTAAACCCAACTAAACGGTCAACCCAGTGTGAGAATGGAGCACAGGCATTCTGGGACATGCACGGCATCAAGGCTTTACCTTAGATCAGGAAGCTACAGTAAAGTGGCAACCTAAGAAGTGGGGGAAAGTAATTCCAGGAATAGGTGATCCATGCAGGAGAGAGGAGCAGCATTGCCGAGAGCCAGGGGTGAAGCAATTCAAGCTGGAGACACTGAGAAACACAGGAGCACCTGGCATTCTCTGAGAGGCAGTGCAGTGGTTCTGCACTGTGTGCAGAACTAAATGTGGCATTTACCTCTTATTGGTTACAATGTGCCTTCCCAGGCTTGCCAGCAGAGATTCTAAATCCTGATGCAAATGATATGGCAACACTTATGATTATAGACATGAGTGTTTGAATCACAGATCCAGGTCCAAACCCAAATCCTCTCAGTAATTAACTGTATGCTGTCATTTAATTACTTAATCTCTCCAGCATGCCACTTCCTCAGATCAATTCATATGGGAATATAAATTCATAGGAGTGTTATAAAGGGTGGTTTGTACAATGAACTCATGACTATGAAATGCTTAGCATGGCATCCAAAAAGTCCTCAATGAGTGGTGCAACGATATCTTTTTATTACAGGAAACACCCAACTTAGCAAACAGCGTTCATGGGGGATTAAGAGAAGTAACTACAGTAGGTTGAGCAGAGGGAGCCAGCGTGGGGAGGGCCTTTCCTAGGTGAGGTACCCATCACATTTGAAAGTGGGATGCAGGGCCAGAGCTGAACATAAACCAGGACGGGCAGGAGTGAAGTAAACAGCTCATACCTGCTCCTTCATGGGTCCGTTCCTTTCATTTTCACTTTTGACTCTGATGCAAAATTAGAACTCTTCTCTGCTCAAATGTCACTATTCTTAATAACGTCAAGTAAATAAGTAGGATCCAAAAAATTCAATTGCGTAAAATACATGCTCTTGTTATTGCAAGGCAAATAGGAAATATTTTGCAGTTGGTCATCGCCATCACAATGACACAAATTCTAAAACTTACACTGTTTACAACTGAACTACACCCTCAAATAATCAAAAAATGATCCCTCCCTAACCTCTCTTCCCAGCAAGAGAAGGTCTTTGGCTGCCCCAACCTGAGCAGGAGAGCAGGAGGAGAGCGGGAGCCCACAGCTGCAGTGGCAAAAAGCCTGAGGGCTGATGGCTTTGACCAAATAATAGGGAATTGGGTTGACGTGTTTGAATCATTTTCCAGTAACTGATTTATAAAACAGATCAGACTCATTGAAGGAGTTGGGGAATGGGAGCCCACCCCTCAGTCTCTAGCCTCCCCAAACTGCGTGTTTCTCCAGAGTAACCTTGAGCCTCTCCTAGCATGGATTAAAACCTATGGCTCTTCCAGATCTAAAATCTGAGGCTCTACAGTTTAAGTCATAGTTAGGCACCTCCATACCTGTGATGGTAACATGCTTACATACTCAGTCTATCATTGTTTAATATTGAATGAAAGACACACATTTTGTTTATTTATTATGCAGTAGGTTGGCTGTGTTCACCTGTGTTGTCTCAGAGTCGGCTCTTTTTTTTTTTTTTTTTTTTTTTGAGATGGAGTCTCGCCTGTGGCCCAGGCTGGAGTGCAGTGGCGCGATCTCGGCTCACTGCAAGCTCTGCCTCCCCGGTTCATGCCATTCTACCGCCTCAGCCTCCCGAGTAGCTGGGACTAGAGGCGCCCGCCACCACGCCCGGCTAATTTTTTGTATTTTTAGTAGAGATGGGGTTTCACCATTCACAGGATGGTCTCAGTCTCCTGACCTCGTGATCCACCCACCTCGGCCTCCCAAAGTGCTGGGATTACAGGCATGAGCTACTGCTCCTGGCTGTGTCAGCTCTTTATTTCCAACAATCCTGTCGCATTTCCTGGAGCCTATTGACTGGGGAAAAGATGTGGTCAAAAGTTAAAAGTATGTTGGGCAAAGCCTTAGAAACACAGCTTTTCTGACAAAAACAAGCAATGGGGAAAAGACTCCCTATTCAATAAATGATGCTGGGATAACTGGCTAGCCATGTGCTGAAGATTGAGGCTGAATCCCAACACTTTGGGATGCCAAAGCGGGCGGATCAAGAGGACAGGAGATCGAGACCATCCTGGCTAACACGGTGAAACCCCATCTCTACTAAAAATACCAAAAATTAGCCAGGCATGGTGGCAGGCACCTGTAGTCCCAGCTACTTGGGAGGCTGAGGCAGGAGAATGACGTGAACCCGGGAGGCGGACCTTGCAGTGAGTGGAGATAGTGCCAGTGCACTCCAGCCTGGGTGACAGAGCAAGACTCTGTCTCAAAAAGAATGAATGAATGAA